>NC_137772.1:73070748-74476937 GCF_963455305.1 Plecotus auritus | reverse complement strand
AGTCTGGGACCCCTCGCTCTAACCGCTTGCCTGCAGTGGAGGCAGGAGAAGGTCCCATCACCGCTGCTGTGCTCGCCAGTCGTGAGCCCAGCTTCTGGCTGAGCCACACGCCCCCTGTGAGAGTGCACTGACCACCAGGGGGCAGCTCCTGTTTTGAGTGTCTGCCACCTGGTGGTCAGTGCATGTCATAGTGACTGGTAGCTCTGCCATTCGATCGATTTGCATATTAGGGTTTTATTATATAGGATGCTTGTATGTATATATGCACATATCATTATATATGTGCAATCACATATTATATACTAGAGGCCCGGTGCATGAAATTTGTGCACAAGATTTGGTGGGGGGGGGTGTCCCTCAGCCCAACCTGAACCCTCTTGAATCTGGGACGCCTCAGGGGATGTCCAATGGCTGGTTTAGGGATGTCCACAGGAATTGGGCCTAAACCAGCAGTCAGACATCCCTCTCAGAATCTGGGACTGCTGGCTCCCAACTGCTTGCCTGCCTGCCAGCCTGATCACCCCCTAACCACTCCCCTGCCAGCCTGATTGATGCCTAACTGCTCCCCTGCCAACCTGGTCGCCTCTAAGTGCCCTACCCTGCTGGCCTGATTGCCCTTAACGGCCTTGCCTCGGCCCCCACCGTGGCTTTGTCCGAAAGGATGTCTGAAAGATGTCTGGTCTAATTAGCATATTACCCTTTTATTAGTATAGATAACATATATGCCCCTAAAAAGTTATATTATTTTACAAGCTTTAAATTATACAGTACATATTCAACCTCTTCTACCTTTTTTTTTTTTTTTTTTTTGTAAATATATCTTATTGATTTTTTTCACGGAGATGAAGGCAGAGGAATAGAGAGTTAGAAACATCGATGAGAGAGAAACATCAATCACCTGCCTCCTGCACACCCCCAACTGGGAATGTGCCCGCAACCAGGGTTCACGCTCTTGACTGGAATCGAACCTGGGACCTTTCAGTCTGCAGGCCGATGCTCTATCCACTGAGCCAAACTGGTTAGGGCCCCCAAACTTTTTTTTTTCTTTTTAGATTATCCACATTTGTAAATATGGCATTAATTCATATTCCATTGATTTTTATAGAGAGTGGAAGGGAGAGGGATAGAGAGAGAGAAACATCAATGTAAGAAACATCCCTTTAATTGCCTTCCTTAGGAGCCCTGACCAGGGATCCAACTTGAAACCCAGGTATGTTCCAGGTATGTTCCCTCACCTGGAATCGAACCTGCAACCTTTCTGTGCATAGGACCATGCTCACGCTCAATCAACCTGTCCACTTCAGCCTGGCTGTTATTCAATTTCTGGAATTTTATTTCAATTAATTCTGGCAACGTCTGTGGTTTAGGTAATATTTACATTTTGCTGTTGAGAAGAAAAAAAACAACCTCTTCGTTTTGAGACACTATTTTTCCGCATTGCTGCATTTTCCTGACAGCCCTAGAAAGGCTCTTGACAGCGGTTTCACTGGATATCCAGAGTCAGAAGCATTCTCCTCACCGCTACCCTCTCCAAAGCCTCCTCTGCACTGGTACTGAGGCTGTCCTGGAGGGTGCAGAGGCTAGGCAAGGGAGACAACAACAGGATTTGGACCACTGGAGCCACTGTATCCACCTTTCCTCTCCATGCTGGAGAAGGCGGGGCCAGCAACTTCCAGCAGCACCGAGCTTCCGGATAGGCCCAGGTTTGCAGGGCTAGCTCTTTGAACACCATAAGTGCTTCAGTCTCTCCCTCTCAAGAGCTGCTGTCGCCCCGAGGTTATAGGGCTGCCCCAGAAGTCCTCTGCGTGCCTCCCGTCAGTTGCAGACATGGCAGTGGACTCCACGATGGAACTGCTATTTTTAGATACTTTTAAACACCCCAGCGCTTAGGTAAGACTTCGCTTCTTGATTCTGACTCTGCTTCTTGACTGTGGGACAGGTACAAAAAATCCTAGGCATGCTTCCCTCCTGCCAGTGGCCTTAAATTCTGCACCTACACCCCCTCCCCCCAGCTGGGTGTGGGTGGCCAGGACATTTCTCTGCGTTATCTTAGGCTCCTGCGTCATTGGTTGAGTTGGCTGTTCTGCTTGCTCTGCTCCCCTGACCCCTGTCCCCCATCAACTTTGGGCGGTGAAAATATCTTGGTTCTCAGGTTTAGCTCAGGTGGTGTTTGAAAGGATCTCAGACTGCCTGTGTTTGACAGCAGTTCCGCAGACGGAGCAGGTCACAATGACTTCCTGATTCCTAAATCCCTCCTCCCAGATCCTTTTTCTAAGGGGAGTTAGGTTGCCCAGATGTGACACTCATTCGGTTTTAGGATTCACCCATTAGCACATGACATATTTGCATGGAACGGCTTTTGCGTGGAGGATACCTGTGAGGAGGGGAATCAGCAGTGAAAGGAACCAATGGCGGATTTGGAACCCCCAGACAGGGAACCTCGCTCACTCCCCGCATGTCTCCCCACTGCACTCCCTGCATGTCTCCCTCAGCAGCCCGGGAGTGCAGGAGGCTTGGCTTCCTTTGTCGCCTGGCGAGGCTGCCATCTTTGTGGCTATGGGCATGGCCATCTTTGTCACGGAGTGATGGTTAATTTGCATATTACCCTTTTATTAGATAGGATAACCCTATACATGTATATTTATATATGCACATGTGTATTTATTTAGTTTCTTAGGAATACTATAACAAATTAATACAAACTAGGTGGCTTAAAACAACATGTCTGAATGCTAGAATTCTGAAATCAAGATGCTGCCAGTGTTAATTCCCCCTGGGTTCTAAGGGGTATCTGTTCAAAGCCTCTCTCCTAGTTTCTGATGGTTGCTGGCAATATTTGGTATTCTCAGGCTTGTAGACACATCACTACAATTTCTACCTCAGTCCTTTACATGGTGTTAGCTCCTATGTGTCTCTGTGTGTCTCCTCTACTTATAAGAACACCAGTCATATATGATTTAGGTTCAACACTAATCTGGTACAACCTCATCTTACTTTAACTGATTGCATTTGCAATGGCCCTGCTTCTAAATAAGGTCACATTCACAGGTGTCAGGGTCAGGACTTCCACATATCTTTTTGGGAGACGCAATTCAACATACTGCTCATATTTCACAATTCTCTTCACTAATAAAGTGTGTCATAGAACCATATATTTTTATTTGTCCATTTCAACTGAAATATATATCTTGTAACCAGTTATTATTTCATACTGTTGTATTTACACTACTTTAACTAATAAATAAATGCTAATTCACTATAAAATTGAATACATAAGTGTTTTTAAAGCATTATATCAATTAAATTTGAATTTATTCAAAGACCAAACAATACAAAATTTTAACTCATACTGGATGAAATAGACAATAGATTGTGTCTTCCGCATTTGAAATTATAAAGAATGCCAATTAATTGCAAACATTAATTTTAATAATAGGTGGATTCTTTTTTAATAAAATTTTTAATGTTGACATTATTGCAGGTATCCCTCTTTTTCCTCTTCTTGGCCCACCTCCACCCATCCCTGCCTCCCCCTCCCTTGGCCTTTACCATACTATTGTCTGAGTCCATGCATATGTATATATGTTCTTTAGAAAAATAAACAAACAAACAAACAAATAAAATTATTCAGATATGAAAAAAAAGAATGGGTTGATTCTTAGCATCCATGTAATTCTAACCTTTTGCTTTATAAGTTGTTAAATTAAATGCTTAAAATTAAAACAAAAATAGCATTATTATTAATATGCTGGACCTATAGGGAAAAAAATGGAACCAACTCAAAAATAAAATAACTTACCTAAGTTTAAAAAATAGCTACACAGATTCAATCTCTCAAAATATCCCCAAATAATATTTTGTCAATATTATTAAAAAAGTGAACAGAACCAGTGTGAAAACCCTCTTAAATGTTTGTTAATATCTTTATAAAAATTGTTTTCATTATAATAATTTTTAAAATACAATACAGTTGAAAGAATTTTATAGTGGATACTAATATATCTACTATCTAGATTCTACAATAACATCTATAATAATAAAAACGTAATATGCTAATTAGACTGGACAGCTAAACGACCTTCCTGAAGACCTTCTGCATGAAGCCAGGGCTGTGAGGGCTGAGGCAAGCCATTGTGGCTGCGAGGGCTGAGCCCCTTGTACAAATTTCATGCATCGGGACTCTAGTTTTATTATACTTGTTCAATCACATTTATATCAGTCTATCTATCCTTCTACATATCAAAAGGGAAGCTGGGTGGCGACCCCTGTGTAATTATACTTCCTTGCCCCACCCATTATCCTCCTGCATGACCAAGGTGTTTGGTATTATTGGTGACTACATTAGGCAGGGGATCAGCCCACGTAAGGGCTCTTGCCCATGAAGGGTCAGGAACATAAGTCCAAAAACTTCCCCATTTTCCCCACGTAATATTACCATACAGCTGATGACTGCTAACATGGCAAGAAAGACGTTCTCAGGCATTCTTGGGGTTCTAGTTACCTCACAATTTCTTTTCAATTTTTTTTATTATTATTATTTTTATTATTTTTTTTTTACATATGTGTCCTTATTCCCACATCCATTGATTAGGCTCATATGCATGCACACAAGTCCCTTGGTTGATCTCTCCCCCTTACTCCCAACGACCCGCTCCTTCCCTGAGGTTTGAGGTTCTAATCGATGTTTCTCAGTCTCTGGATCTGTTCTTGTTCATCAGTCTATTCCGATCATTATATTCCACAAATGAGTGAGATCATGTGATATTTATCTTTCTCTGCCTGGCTTATTTCACTTAGCATAATGCTCTCCATCTCCATCCATGTTGTTGCAAATGGTAGGAACTCCTTCTTTTTCACCGCAGCACAGTATTCCATTGTGTAGATATACCACAGTTTTTTAATCCACTCATCTGCTGATGGGCATTTAGGCTGTTTCCAAATCTTAGCTATAGGGAATTGTGCTGCTATGAACATAGGGGTGCATATATCCTTTCTGATTCGTGTTTCTAGTTTCTTGGGATATATTCCTAGAAGTGGGATCACTGGGTGAAATGAAAGTTCCATTTTTAGTTTTTTGAGGAAACTCCATACTGTTCTCCACAGTGGCTGCACCAGTCTGCATTTCCACCAGCAGTGCAAAAGAGTTCCTTTTTCTCCGCATCCTTGCCAACACTTTTCATTTGTTGATTTGTTGATGATAGCCATTCTGACAGGTGTAAGATGATACCGCATTGTTGTTTTGATTTGCATCTCTCTGATGATTAGTGACTTTGAGCAGGTTTTCATATTTCTCTTGGCCTTCCGTCTTCTTTCAAAAAGTGTCTATTTAGATCAGTTGCCCATTTTTTGATTGGGTTGTTTATCTTCTTTTTGTTAAGTTGTATGAGTTCTCTGTAAATGTTGGAGTTGAAACCCTTATCGTTGATATCATTGGCAAATATGTTCTCCCATGCGGTGGGCTTTCTTGCTGTTTTGTTGATGGTTTCCTTTGCCGTGCAAAAGCTTTTTGTTTTCATGTAGTCCCATTTGTTTATATTCTCCTTAGTTTCCATTGCCCTAGGGGCAGTATCAGTGAAGAAGTTCCTTCGGCATATGTCTGAGATTTTTCTGCCTGTGGATTCCTCTAATATTTTTATGGTTTCCCGTCTTATGTTTAAGTCCTTTACCCATTTTGAGTTTATTTTTGTGTATGGTGTAAGTTGGTGATCTAGCTTCATTTTTTTGCATGTATTTGTCCAATTTTTCCAATACCATTTGTTGAAGAGACTGTCTTGACTCCATTGTATGTTCATGACTCCTTTGTCAAATATTAATTGGGCATAGTGGTTTGGGTCGATTTCTGGGTTCTCTATTCTATTCCATTGATCTATATGTCTGTTCTTGTGCCAGTACCAGGCTGTTTTAAGAACAGTGGCTTTGTAATACAGCTTGAAATCTGGTATTGAGGTTCCACCTACTTTGTTCTTCTTTCTCAGGATTGCTGCAGCTATTTGGGGTCTCTTTTTATTCCAGATGAATTTTTTGCAGGTTCGTTCTAGGTCTGTGAAATAAGCCATTGGTATTTTAATGGGAAGTGCATTGAATATATAGATTGCTTTGGGTAGTATGGACATTTTGATGATGTTGATTCTACCAATCCATGAACATGGTATGTTCTTCCATCTGTTTATGTCTTCCTCTATCTCTTTTTTCAGTGTCCTGGCTTATTTCCAAGTATAGGTCTTATACCTCCTTAGTTAAGTTTATTCCTAGGTATCTTAATTTTTTTGGTGCAATGGTAAATGGGATTGCTTTTTTAGCCTCTCTTTCTGTAAGTTCGTTATCGGTGTATAGAAATGTCATAGATTTCTTGGCGTTAATTTTGTATCCTGCTACATTGCCGAATTCATTTATTAAGTCTAATAATTTTTTGATGGAGTCTTTAGGGTTTTCTATGTACAGTATCATGTTATCTGCGAATAAGGACAGTTTTACTTCCTCTTTTCCAATTTGGATGCCTTTTATTTCTTTTTCTTGCCTGATTGCAATTTCTAGTACATCCAGAACTATGCTGAACAGGAGTAGTGACAGTGGGCATCCCTGTCTTGTTCCTCTTTTTAGGGGAAATGGCTTTAGTTTTTGTCCATTGAGTGTGATGCTGGCTATGGCTTTGCCATATATGGCTTTTATGATGTTGAGGTATAATCCTTCTATTCCCACCTTACTGAGAGTTTTTATCAAGAAAGGGTGTTGGATTTTGTCAAATGCTTTTTCTGCATCAATTGATATGACTATATGATTTTTATCTCTCAATTTGTTTATGTGATGTATCACGTTTATTGATTTTCGGGTATTGTACCATCCTTGCATTCCCGGGATAAATCCTACTTGGTCATGGTGTATGATCTTTCTGATGTACTGCTGGATCTGATTTGCTAGAATTTTGTTGAGGATTTTGGCATCTACGTTCATGAGGGATATTGGCCTGTAATTCCCTTTCATTTTGTTGTCTTTATCTGGTTTTAGTCTTAGGGTGATTCTGGCTTCATAGAAGAAGCTTGGAAGTGTTCCTTCCTCTTGAATTTTTTGGAATAGTCTGAGGAGGATAGGTTTTCGTTCTTCTTTGAATGTTTGGTAAAACTCCCCTGTGAAGCCATCTGGCCCCGGGCTTTTGTTTGCTGGAAGCTTTTTGATGACTGCTTCAATTTCTTCCATAGTTATCATCCTATTGAGATTTTTAGAATCTTCCTCATCAAGTTTTGGAAGGTTGTATTTTTCTAGGAATGTGTCCATTTCCTCCAGGTTGTCTAGTTTGTTAGAATAGAGTTGTTCATAATATTTTTTAACAATCTTTTGTATTTCTGTGGGGTCTGTTATTTCACCTCTTTCATTTCTGATTTTATTTGGGTCCTCTCTCTTTGCTTCTTAGTGAGCCTGGCTAGAGGTTCATCAATCTTGTTTATCCTTTCAAAGAACCAGCTCTTGGTTTTGTTGATCTTTTGTATTGTTTTTTTGTGTTTGTTTGTTTCAATGTCATTTATCTCCACTCTGATCTTTATTATTTCATTCCTTCTGCTCACTGTAGGCTTTTCTTGTTGCTCTCTTTGTAATTCTTTGAGTTGTTGAGTTAGATGATTTATTATCATTTTTCCTTGTTTTTTGAGGTAGGCCTGTAGAGCTATAAACTTCCCTCTCAGGACTGCTTTCATTGTGTCCCATAGGATTTGAAATGTTTTGTTTTTATTGTCATTAGTCTCCAGGATGTTTTTAATTTCTTCTTTGTTCTCATTGATAACCCAATCATTGTTTAGTAGCATGCTATTCAGCTTCCAAGTGTTTGAATTTTTTGGAATGTTTTTATTGTAGTTTATTTCTATTATTATACCATTGTGGTCTGAGAAAATGCTTGATATGATTTCAATCTTTTTGAATTTGAATTTGGGGAGACTTTGCTTGTGACCCAATATGTGGTCTATTTTTGAAAATGTCCCATGTGCACTTGAGAAGAATGTATATTCTGTGGCTTTGGGGTAAAATGTTCTGAAGATGTCAATTAATTCCATCTGATCTAGTGTGTCATTTAGAATTGCTGATTCTTTTCTTTGCTGATTTTTTGTCTAGAGGATATATCCAGTGATGTCAGTGATGTATAAAAGTCTCCTACTATGATTGTATTGTTGTCGATCTCTCCCTTGATATCTTCCAGGAGATTTTTTATGTATTTGGGTGCTCCTGCATTGGGTGCTTATATGTTTACCAGAGTTATATCTTCTTGTTGAATTGCTCCCTTTAGTATTATGTAGTGGCCTTCCTTATCTCTTACTATGTCCTTTACTCTGAGGTCTATTTTATCCGATTTAAATAACGCAACCCCAGCTTTTTTCTCATTTCCATTTGCCTGATAAATGTTTTTCCATCCCTTTGCCCGCAGTCTGTGTGAATCCTTTGCTCTGAGGTGGGTCCCTTGTAGACAGCAAATATATGGGTCATGTTTTCTTATCCATTCAGCTACCCTATGTCTTTTGATTGGTGCATTTAATCCATTTACATTTAATGTTATTATTGACAAGTACATGTTTGTTGTCATATTTTTCCTTAGTGTTTGTGTTTCTTCTTGCCTTTCTTTTTCTTCTTTTTACAGTAGTCCCTTCAGCATTTCTTGCATTGCTGGCTTGGTAGTGATATACTCTCTTAGCCCTTTTTTGTCTGTGAAGCTCCTGATTCCACCTTCAATTTTGAATGATAGCCTTGCCAGTATAGTATTCTTGGATTCAGTCCCTTACTTTGCAACACTTTGTATATTTAATTCCATTCCCTTCTGGCCTGGTGTGTTTCTGTTGAGAAATCAGTTGATATTCTGATAGGACACCCCTTGTAAGTAACTTTCTGTCTCTCTCTGGCAGCCTTAAAGATTCTTACTTTGTCGTTGGTGTTCGCCAATCTAATTATGATGTGTCTTGGTGTCGGTCTTTTGGGGTTCAACTTGTTTGGGACTATATGTACTTCTTGGACTTGCATAGTTTTTTTCTTGTCAATATCAGGGAAGTTTTCTGTCATTTCTTCAAACAGGTTTTCTATTCCTTGCTTCTCTTCCTCTCCTTCTAGTATTTCTATTAAGTGAATGTTGTTTCCTTTTGTGTTGTCCCAAAGCTCCCTTAGACTCTCCTCTTGCTTTTAAGTCTTCTTTCCAGTTGCTGCTGTGTTTGTGTGTTTTTTCCTACCTTGTCTTCTACTCGCTGATGTAGTCCTCAGCCTCTTCTAGTCTACTGTTTAGCCCAGCCGTGGGCAAACTACAGCCTGCGGGCCGGATCCGGCCCGTTTGGCTATTCTATCCGGCACGCAGACCCGAAAGAGCAGAGGGTTCTCTTGCTCTCCCCTCCGCTCCTTCACCAGCAGCAGTGTTAACATGGCAACATCGGGAAACACGGCCGCAGCTTCTTCTTCTGATTTATATCTGCCCATTCAGTAGAAGGAACAACCTCTCAATCTTCCAGAGGCTCCTTGTAATGCCCGCGGACGCGTCCCCCGACATCACCTTGGGAATGCGTAGACACGTTATCATGGTGATGTAGGGAGACACGCCCCTGGAGAGCACAGTATCAGAGCATTAGCTAGAAAGGAGACCAACAACACTGTTCCCACTGAAGTTGATGTTTTAAAGACCAAAAACCTTTCAACCCAGTCTACATTGCCATCTACATCTATGTCCCGGGCATAATTTGGAAGTTGCACTAAAGAAAATGTTTAATTTACTGTTTACACATTTTGTTCTTTTCTATTTGTTTTAGTTTTAAATTATTTTATTATATTTAAGTTTAATTTGAAAGGCTTTTGTGCCTTTCCTTTGTTGGGCAATTTTATTTTGCCTTTCCCATCTTCAATATAAGGTATGTTATTGTGCTATGATTCCTCCATTTTTTGAAGTTTCAAATTATAATAATTAGTGTTTACATTCTTCTTGTTAAAATGTTTGAAATGAATAAAACTATTGAAATAAAAAATAAAAGACCGTACCCTTTTATGTAATGATGTTTACTTTGAATTTCTATTAGTTCACACAAACACTCCATCCATGCTTTTGTTCTGGCCCTCCGGACCAGTTTAAGAACCCATTGTGGCCCTTGAGTCAAAAAGTTTGCCCACCCCTGGTTTAGGCCTTGTATTGTGTTCTTTATTGCAGCTATGTCATTCTTCATCTCCTCTTGGTTTCTTTTCATGTTGGTGACATTCTCATTCAGCTCCTTATAATTCTCATTGAGTTGTGTGTACTTGTCATCATCCGTTTAAACATCCTTATAACCATTACTCTGAATTCTATCTCTGATAAGCTGCTAGCCTCGAATTCATTTAACTCCCTTTCTGGTGATTCCTCTTTTTCTTTCCTTTGGGGGTTGCTTTTTTGTCTTCCCATGTCTTCCTGTAATGTTTTAATTGTAGATCCAATTGCTTTGCTACCCAGGTTCTTTTGGGGATGGTGCTACTGGTGTAATCTCTCAGTTCTCCTGGGCTTGTTAATCTAGAGTAGCTCCCTACTTGAGCTATTTGGGTTCTCTTGATGTAGGCCTGCGAGCTTGAGAGGCACAACTGCAGTGTGTAGAAGTCAGCTACGTGGAGGGGAGTGTCCCAATTTCTGCTGTCTTGCACCCTTAATTGAAATCACGCGTGCCCAGCAGGGACTCACAGTGGCACCCAGGAACTGTCTGTTGGGGTGATGGGACTCAGGGACCCTGTTCCCTGGAAAGGCGTGGCTGTGGTGCCCAGAGTTCTGCAGTATTGAGGTGGGAAGACCCAGCTTTTGCTGTTGCACCTGTGGTGGATAGGCGCTTACTCCCAGTGGCGGCTCACAGGAGCACCCGTGGTATGCTTGCCAGTGAGGCACACTGAAGGACTCTGAAGGGCCCTGGCAGTGTAGCCACGCAATTGAGGTGCCTGTGGCCGGTATCCAGGATGAGTGAATTCAAAACTTCTACTGCTGGGGGGAAGTGCGCCCCTGCTTGTTCAAGATCGCACCCAGGGAGAGCTCACAGTGGCTCCCACTAGCACCCTGTGGGTAGATGGGCTCAGGGTGTCTGCCTGTTGGGACTTCGCCTCTGTGGAGGTGCGCTTGCTGGGCGCAGAGTTCTGATGCTCTCTAAGGGATCCTTGCACCACCATTGAGCCGCTGGGGTGAATGTGGGCAGTTATCCAGGAAGAGGAAATTCAGAATTTCTACTGCGGGTCTGGGCGCCCTTGTCTGTGTAGAATCACACCCTCAGGGGCTCTCAGCATCTCCCATTCGCTGCCTAAGGAGTGGAGTTTCCCTGTGTGGCTGGAAATGCGCGAATCTGGCTGGAAACGTGCAAATCCGGATACTTGCGAATCCGGAGTTCTGCCGCTGGGGAGGGAGAGGTTGCACTTACTGCTGCCGAGGAGTGCACCTTTGGAGTTGGAGGGAACCCAGCAGCAGTGGGAGCTGCCCGGTCAGGGGAACCCCATCCAGCAGTCCCCCACCTTCTCCTGGAGTATAGCTGTCCCTTAACTCTCCAACAGACACTCCTTGTGCGACCCTCAGCTGTTCTTTCTATCTGCTCCGGGACAAGGCTCGGGACACGTCTTTCTATTCCGCCACCATTTTGGTTCTCCCCCTATTTTCTTTATTAAAAATTATATCTATTTTTGTGGGTGTGAAGTGGTATCTCATGTGGTTTGGTGTGAAATTTCTTTAGAACCAATGACATTGGCCATCTTTTCAGATGATAATTAGTTATTAAATATCTTTGGAGAAATAACTATTAAAATGTTTAAAATTTTCTGAAATTAGATAGTGGTGATGATTGAACCACTCTGTGAATATACTAAAATAAACTGAATTGTATACTTTAAAATAGTACATTTTAGAATATGTGAGCTATTTGAATAAAACTGTTATTAAAAATAAATTATTCAATAAAATAAAGTTATTTTAAAAATAATTTTAACCCAAATATTAAATTGCATTTTATATCATTATGTAATTAAGTTGTAAGAGTTCTTTATACATTATAGATAAAATTACTTCACTGTATATGGGATTTGCAAACATTTTCTCCCACTGTGTAGATTTTTTTTTCACGTTTTGACAGTATTTACATAGGACAAACATTCTCAGTTTGGATATATTCCAATCCATCTCTTCTTTCTGTGTCAGTTCTGGTTACCAGGTAGAATTTCCAGAAAAAACAACAACACAGTAATTTCATATAAACTTTTATTTTTCTGTATAAGTATGTCCCAAATATTGCAAAGGTACACTTCTAGTAAATAAATGCTTATTTTCTATTTGAAATCCTAATTTACCTGGTGTCCTTTATTTGCACAATACAGCAACCTGCTAGCAGGATACATGAATGGAGTAACTAATTCTTAGAAAGTAGAAAATAATGAGAATCAGAAGATCCAGATTCTGACATAAGTTCTGCAAATGACCCTATAAGTCATTTAGCTTCACTTTACTGCCTTTACATGTACAGCAAATGAAGAAGATAATGCCTGACCTCACTTTCTTTACAGGAACGTTGCTAAAATGAATGAGGCAATGAACACATAAACATGGTATATTGGAAGACAAATACCCTATAAAACTGTAGTATCATTATTATTATTACTGTTAAAGAGAGAATTTTTGAAAATCAGCTGGTTGAATGTATTATAGTGATCTTCTACAGAAGAGAAAATAAAAACATCATTACAATACAGATTTAATGGCTTTATCTTCTATTTTATTCAGCACAACACGAGAACATAGATGAATCAACTTTGGATTATTACAAAAGGGCATTGTTTTCTGTATCATGTTACCTTTATGCCTTCTCAATTATAACCTAACAATATGTATGTGGTTGCTTTACTAATTTCTTTACATTTCTAAAAATCCCTGAAGCTTAGTCAGATGTGCCAGGTATTTTAGATTATATCTTGATTCTTGTTTGTGGCTGTGTGTATATATATGCACATATACAGTGAAAATATAATTCTTTGTGCATGAATAATTCAAAATACCTTATATTCAATGCTATGAAATAGATGTGATCACACACATATTTAAAAAAACAACAACAGTGTGTTAGTTTATATAACTTAGATCCTGATTGCTTCTTCTTATAATGAAAATACCTTCTATTTTTTTAAACAATAAATGTTGGAATTAGCATATTTAGCTATCTATATAAGAATGGACAAGTCACCTTCCTAGAGATTATTTATGTGAAATATTTTTGTGATTGTGAAAATTAATTAATTTTAAAACTTACATTCTAATATATTTGGAGTATGTAGAGTGTTTAAGCCAGAGAGAGGGATGAAGAGAAAGAGGCAAGATTCTAAGATGAAATTTAGAATAATGAGGAAATGTATCCACGAATACATATATATGCACACATATATATTTTAAAATAAAATCTCATAATTAGAGCATTTTTTCAGATTGTGTATTTTGAGCATTCTTATGTCTGCTTTCTTATATGTAGAGATAATCAAAGGTACATAAAAAGCTATTATTTTTATTTTTTTATTTTTTTAAATAAATTTTATTGATTTTTTACAGAGAGGAAGGGAGAGGGATAGAGAGTTAGAAACATCGATCAGCTGCCTCCTGCACACCTCCCACTGGGGCTGTGCCCGCAACCAAGGTACATGCCCTTGACCGGAATCGAACCTGGGACCTTTCAGTCTGCAGGCCGATGCTCTATACACTGAGCTAAACTGGTTAAGGCAAAGCTATTATTTTTAAAACCATCATGTTATTTTCCTGTGTATCCGCAAAGGATAATATATGAGTTTCCATGTTGGAGGACTAAGCTTCAGTAAAAATCTTTTGATTTTATTGGATATGAGTCATGGGAATGTCTGTCTAGAGTAGGTTCTTAATTTTCATTCTCTAGAACTAGAAAAGAAAAAAAAAGTACTTGCTCAATGTGGGGATATTTTGAGTATAGCCCTAGCCAGGCACGGGCATCTGGAACAAATGATTTCTCAGGGACCCTTTTTGTTTTCTTGTCTTCTTTCAATATTGATTTATTAAATTGATGGCTGTGACATTGGTTAACATGAACATACAGGTCTCAGTTGTGGGTTTCTATGTTACAAGATATATACATTGCACTGTGTGCCTATTAAGCAAAGTCAAATCTTCTCCTGTCACTTTATATTAGAAACCCCTCCCCCCACCTCTGGCAATCACCACACTGATATTTGTATTCAAGAGTTTCAGTTTTATATACCACATATGAGTGAAATCATATAGTTCTTAGTTTTTTCTGACGGACTTAGCATAATGTATTTAAGGTCCACTTAAGTTTTGCAAAGTAACTGTTCTCAAAACAGCCTGGCACTGGCACAAGAACAGACATATAGACCAATGAAATAGAACAGCGATCCCAGAAATTGACTCAAGCCATTATGCTCAATTAGTATTTGACAAAGGAGGCAAGAGCATACAATGGAGTCAAGACAGTTTCTTCAATAAATGTTGTTGGCAAAATTGGACAGATACATGCAAAAAAAAAATGAAACTAGATCACCAACTTACACCATACACAAAATAAACTCAAAATGGATAAAGGACTTAAAACGTAAGACGGGAAACCATAAAAACCTTAGAAGAATCCATTGGCAGCAAAATATCAGAAGTATGTTGTAGCAATATCTTCACTGATACAGCTCCTAGGACAATGGAAACTAAGGAGAAAATAAAAAAATGGGACTGCATCAAAATAAAAAAGCTCTGCACAGCAGAAGAAACCATCAACAAAACAAGAAAGCCCACTGTATGAGAGAACATATTTGCCAATGTCATATCCAATAAGCGTTTAATCTCCAAAATTATAGGATGTTCATACAACTTAACAAAAGGAAGATAAACAATCCAATCAAAAAATGGTCATAGGACCTAAACAGACCTCTTTCAAAAGAGGACATACAGAAGGCCCAGAGACATATGAAAATATGCTCAAAGTTACTAATCATCTGAGAGATACAAATCAAAATGACAATGAGGTACCATCTCACACCTGTCTGAATGCCTATCATCAACAAATCAACAAATGACAAGTGCTGGCGAGGATGTGGAGAAAAAGGAACCCTCGTGCACTGCTGGTGGGAATGCAGACTGGTGCAGCCACTGTGGAAAACAGTATGGAGTTTCCTCAAAAAATTAAAAATGGAGCTCCCATTTGAACCAGTAATCCCACTTCTAGGAATATATCCCAAGAAATCAGAAACACCAATCAGAAAGGACATATGCACCCCTATGTTCATAGCAGCACAATTTACAATAGCTAAGATTTAGAAACAGCCTAAGTGCCCATCAGCAGATGAGTGGATTAGAAAACTATGGTACATCTACACAATGGAATACTACGCTGCGGTAAAAAAGAAGGAATTCCTACCATTTGCAACAGCATGGATGGCACTGGAAAACATTATGCTAAGGGAGATAAGCCAGTCAGGAAAA
This sequence comes from Plecotus auritus, assembly GCF_963455305.1. Taxonomy (NCBI): domain Eukaryota; kingdom Metazoa; phylum Chordata; class Mammalia; order Chiroptera; family Vespertilionidae; genus Plecotus; species Plecotus auritus. Next base: position 74,461,489 of record NC_137772.1, on the reverse strand, counting down.
GATAAATATCACATGATCTCACTCATTTGTTATAAATATATTACTTTAAAAATCTATTATCGCCCTGGCAGGTTTGCTCAGTGTTTAGAGTATCTGCCCATGGACCGAAGGGTTACAGGTTCTATTCCTGGTCAGGGGCATGTTCCTCCATTGTGGTTCTATCCCCAGTCCCAGTCGGAGTGCATGAGTGAGGTAACCAGTAGATGTGTCTTTATCACATTGATGTTGCTCTCTCTCTCTCCCCACCTCCCTGCTTTCACTCTCCTAAAAATCAATGGAAGAAATATCCTCCATTGAGGATTAAAAAAAAAGAAAAGAAAAAATGAAAAATGTAGTATTATTTGTCCCTCAAATGTTTTTATAATTTCTACAAATATTAATCTTAGCATACAATTCATAAAGTAAAACATATCAAAATGGGTGATATTCAGATAATCAAGTCAATATGAGGATTTTACTCAGCATATATTTAATTAAAAATGCTCTTTGTAGTTGGTAATTTGTTTTGTAGTTAAAATAATTTTCTTTCAATTTATTTTCCAATGTTTTCCTTAAAAATGGAACTTACATTAAATTCATTTTAATGGGAATCACTTGTCATTTTTTACATTTGCTATATATTTTAGAAAATGTGCAATTTATTTGCTAATGAGTGTGGTAATTAATAAAGTCTAATGGCATCTTTGCTTTTATTGTGAAGTCTAAATATATTTTCTCTAAGCCCTTAAAGAAACATTATTTTATTTTTGTTTTTATCCACAGAAGCATTTCATATTTTGAAACTGATGTGTCATATTTGGCTGCCCTTGTCATATTACATCAATCATATTCCTTTCAGTGAGACATAATCTGATTTTAGTTTATGAACATAACTTGATTTGAGACACTAAAGTCCCATCGTATATAAAAGGTCAAAGAAAATAAAAGTAAAGGTAAAAATTTTAACATTAAAAACAAACTAAAATCTTTTGTCATACAGAATTAGAATATACAATAAATATATTTTATTTTTTTAGTCTTCACAGTTTTATTTGTATGTGAATGTAGAAGTTGAAGAGGTAAATCCTATATAATAAAAGGCTAAAATGCAAATTGCCCCCATGGACAGGAGTTAGACGTGCGCTGACCACCAAGGGGCTGCGCAGAACATGCCAGGTGTCAGCGGTGCAGCGTTGGCAGCGGGTGGCAGTGGAAGCGCTGCAGGCCTTGACAAGCCCCAAAGAGAACGCCGCCCCTGATGGCAGGATGGTGGAGCAGGTGAGCGGGCGGCAGCAGGCCCAGGCGGGTGCAAAGGGAGGCGGCAGGGAGCAGGGAAAGAGAAGCCCTGGCACGTAGCCGGCAGCCACTAGGGACCCTATCCATGCATGTGTTTTGTGCGCCTGGCCTGTAGTTTACAATAAAACCGTTGTATAGTAAATGCAATTATGGCAGGAATAATATGCATAAATGCTTTGAAAAATACAAAAAACTATTTTTTTTGGTAAAGGCATTTTGTTTAATTGCTGATGACGGAGACATTTAAACAATGTCTCTGCCAATACTTGCTTTAATGAGTTGTACTTCATTTTGGATCTCTTTAATTTTTCTACAGACTCAATTCTCTTCAGCCATATGATCTCAGATAAATTATAGAATCTTGCTTCTTACCAACAAACCCTAACTTTTTTGCCACTGCATCTACCTCTTCTTCTGCCCCTTCCTTTTGACACCTAAATTTTATTGTAACTAAATAAAATATTCCTGTAACAGACACAAAGAAGTTTCATAGTACTCTTCTATTATTTACTAGGGCGATATATGCTATTACTGAATTAGAATTAAAAAAAGAAAGCAAAAATAAAAACTAATTAAATATTGTTGGCTTGAAATATCCTATAACTATTTCACCTTTCTCTTCAATTAGCCTGTGTGAAAGATAAAATAGCATTTCTTTTATGCACTATCCTGCTTATAAATTCTGAATACTTTTATTTTTTTAAGTTTTAGTTTTGGACTAAAGTTAGGGATAACTGTATCTTAATCTCTTCCTCACTTTGGTCAATAAAAGTAACTTAGTAAAATGGTAGGATAATTGAAAAATGAATAAAAATAATAGTAAATAGTTCATTTTCTTAAGATGATGATAATTCACAGTAGTTCTCTAGTTTTCAATTACAAAATTTTATAACAATTTAGTGTTTAATGAATTGCAGTGATGACAAACAAGATGGTCAGGAGTATACCCTTTAATTATTATTTCTGTTTTTATATTACAATTGTAGATATTAGCATATCGATGCAATTTTTAAATTAGTAGACTTTACTTCTTAGAGGAGTTGCAGGTTTGCCAAAATATTGAAGAGAGGAAAGAGTTCTCATATATTCCCTCTCCTCCATCCAGAATTTTCTCTATTGCTTTGATGTATTACATTTGCTACAATTGATGAATAAATATTGATACATGACTTATTACTAAGTCTATAGGTTACATTATGGTTCATATTTCAATCTGTGTAATTATTTGTTTTAGCCAAATTCATAATGCCATATATCCATCATTAGAGTGCCATGCACCATGCACCTGTCCTAAAACTTCTGTGTTTCACTATTTATCTTTTCCTTTTGCCACCCAGCCCATGGCAACCACTGATATTTTATTTTCTCAATAGTTTTACCTTTGTCAGAATCCCATGTAGTTAGGATTATGTGATATATAGGCTTTTTAGACTGGCTTCTTGCACTTAGCAATACATATTTAAGTACCACTATGTACTTTGTAACTTGATATCTTTTTTAAGTAAGTTGAATAATATTCCATTGTATAGACCTACTACATTTTGTTAGCAAACTTCTTATTTTTGGTTTTGGGTCATTATAAATAATACTAGAGGCCCGGTGCATAAAATTCATGCACGGGGGGTGGGAGGGTGTCCCTTAGCCCAGCCTGCACCCTACCAATCTGGGACCCCATGAGGGATGTCCGACTGCCCATTTAGGCCCGATCCCACCAGGATCGGGCCTAAACAGGCAGTCGGACATCCCTCTCACAATCCAGGACTGCTGGCTCCCAACTGCTCGCCTGGCTGCCTTCCTGATTGCCCGTAACCGCTTCTGCCTGCCAGCCTGATCACCCCCTAACCACTCCCCTGCCAGCCTGATTGATGCCTAACTGCTCCCCTGCCAGCCAGCTTGCCCCTAACTGCCCTCCCCTGCAGGCCTGGTCCCCCCCAACTGCTCTCCCCTGTGGGCTTGTGTCCCCCCCAACTGTCCTTCCATGCAGACCCAGTCATTCCAACTTCCCTCTTCTGCTGGACTGGTCACCCCTACCTGCCCTCCCCTGCAGGCTTGATTGCCCCCAATTGCCCTCCCTTGCAGGCCTGGTCCCTCACAACTGCCCTTCCCTGCTGGCCATCTTGTGGTGGCCATCTTGTGTCCACATGGGGGCAGGATCTTTGACCACATGGGGGCAGCCATCTCGTGTGTTGGAGTGATGGTCAATCTGCATATTACTCTTTTATTAGGTAGGTTAGAGGCCTGGTGCATGGGTGGGGGCCAGCTGGTTTTCCCTGAAGAGTGTCCTAGATCAGGGTGGGGGTTCCCTTGGGGTGTGGGGCTGCCTGGGCGAGGGACCCGTGGTGGTTTGCAGGCTGGCCACACCTCTCAGCGACCCAAGCAGAGGCCCTGGGATCTGGGATTTGTTTATCATCTACAATTGAAACTTTGTAGCCTGGAGTGGAGCCAAGCCTTCTGCTCGCTCCGTGGCAGCAGCCATTTCTGTTGGGATTTATTTATTTTCTGTAATTGAAACTTTGTAGTGGAGGCCAAGGCAGGCCAGGGCTTCAGAAGCTTGGCTTCCTCCATCGCTGGGGGCAACCCTAGCCTCCTGCTCTCTCCAGCTCCGTGGCTGCCGCCATTTTTGTTAGGATTTATTTACCTTCTATAATTGAAACTTTGTAGCCTGGAGTGGGCCAGCCAGGGTGTGCAGAAAGCTTGGCTTCCTCCATCGCCAGGGAAACCCAAACCTCCCTCCTGCTCTCTGTGGCCACAGCCATCTTGGTTGGGTTAATTTGAATACTCGCTCCTGAATGGCTGCTGGGCATGGCTGATGGGCGTGGCTTGTGGGTATAGCGAAGTGATGGTTAATTGGCATATTACTCTTTTATTAGATAGGATATTTTGTCTTTTTTTTCTGAATGTTTTCAACTTACTTGAGTAAATGTGCAGGAGACTGGTTTCTTGGTTGTGTGGTAAAATTATGTTTAGCTCTATAAGAAATTGTTGAACTGTTTTCCAAATTAGTTGTACCTTTTACATTCCCAGCAACAATACATGTGAGTTCTTATTGCTCCAAATCCTTGTCAGCATTAGGTTCTGTCTGTGTTTTGGATTTTAGCCATTTTAATAGTTTCCTAGTGATATATCACTATAGTTTTATTTTCCGATTCTCTATTGACATATAATAGTTAGCATCTTTTTCCATGCTTATTTTACATCTGCACATTTTCTTTGGTGAGGTGTCTGTTCAGATAATCCCCACTTTTTAATTGAGTTTTTTACTTTTTTTTTCTTTCTTTTTTTGTTTGTTTGTTGATCCTCACCTGAGGACATTTTCCCCATTCATTTTTAGAGAAAATGGAAGAGAGGAAGGAAAGAGGAGGGAGAGAGAGAGAGAGAGAGAGAGAGAGAGAGAGAGAGGTGAGAGAGACACATGTATTGGATGCCTCCCGTGAACCCCCTGACAGGGGCAGGGGATCAAACCTGCAGCCCAGGTATGTACCCTTGGCCCTTGACTGGGAATATAACCTGCAACCCTTCAGTATATGGCTGAGTTCTAACTACTGAGAGATGTCAGCTAGGGCTATTTTCTTTTTTTAATTTTCACCCAAGAATACATTTTATTGATTTTTAGAGAGAAAAAGAGAGAGAGAGGTAGGTCAGTGTAAGAGAGAACCATCCATTGGTTGCCTCCTATATGTGCCCAACTGGCTATCAAACCCACAACACAAGTTTGTGCCTTGACTGGAATCAAACCCGCATCCTTTTGGAGTGCAGGATGAGGACACTCAAGCACCTGAGCCACCCGGCCAGGGCTGGGTTCTTTATTTTTTTTATTTTTGAGTTTTAACAATTCTTAGTTTATTTTGGATACAAGTACTTCGTTAGATATGTGATTTGCAAATATTTTCTGCCAGTTTTGGCTTATATTTTAATTCTGTTAACAGTGTCTTTCACAGAAGTTTTACATTTTAATGAACTCCAATTTAGCAAATTTTCCTTCCATGGATTGTGCTTTTGTGTTGTATCTAAAAGTTTATTGGCAAAATAAGGTCACAAAACTTTTATCCATCATGTTCTCCATATGTTATCTTTTAGAAGTTTTTGGTTTTCACATACATTTTAATTCTATGATCACTTTTGAGTTCATTGTCATGAAAGGTGTATGGTTTGTGTCTACATTCATGTTTTTACATGTGGATATTCAGTCGTTTCACCACTATTTTTGGAAAAGACAATCACTTTTCCATTGGATTTCCTTTGTTCTTGTCATAGATCAGTCAAATATATTTGTGCAAGTCTGGTTCTAGGCTGATTATTTCATTGCATTGATTTTGTAATATATTATTTCACTAATATTATACTATCTACATGACTGAAGCTATGCAGTTTGTCTGGATATTACGTGCATATTGACTTCGTTCTTCTTCAGGATTGTCCTGGCTATTCTATGCCTTCTGTTTGTCTATATAAACTTTAAAATGAGTTTGTCAATATTCACAAAATAACTTGCTGATAATTTTATTAGGATTGCATTAAATCTATAAAGGAATTTGAGTTTAACTGACTTTTTAAACAATATTGAGTCTTCAAATCCAAGAACAAGGAATAACGCTCCATTTATTTAGATTCTTTCATCAAAGTTTGCAGTTTCTCTCATATTCATTTTGTACATATTTTGTTGGATTTTTACCCAGGCATTTCTTTTTGGGGCAGAGTCATATAAATGATGCTGTGTTTTTTATTTAAAATACCATTGCTCATTTCCAGAACATAAGACAGTGATTGAATTATGTTAACCTTGTACCTGCAACCTTGCTATGAACACCTATTATAATGTTCCACAAGTATTATATCAATTCTTTCGGATAGTCTACATTGATAATCATGTTATCAGCAAACAAAGACAGCTTTATTTCCTTCTTCCCTATATGTTCTTTTCTTTCTTGTATCATTGCATTAGGTAGGATTTTCAGCACATTCTTGAAAAGGTGTGGTGAGAGGGGACCTCCTTTCTTTTATCTGATCTTAGTGGGTAAACTTCTAGTTTTTTTGCCATTAAGTATGATGTTAGTTGTAGGATTTTTTGAGATGTCCAAGTTGATGAAGTTAATCTCTAATCCTAGTTTTCTGATAGTTTTTATAATAAACTAGAGGTCCGGTGCATGAAATTCGTGCACAGGGGTGTGTGTTCCTCAGCCCAGCCTGCACCCTCTCCAATTTGGGACCCCTACCGGGATCAGGCCTAAACGGACAGTCAGACATCCCTCTCACAACCCAGGACTGCTGGCTCCCAACTGCTTGCCTGCCTGCCTTCCTGATTGCCCCTAACCGCTTTTGCCTGCCAGCCTGACCACCCCCTAACCACTTCCCTGCCAGCCTGATTTATGCCTAACTGCTCCCCTGCCAGCCTGTTTGCCCCTAACTGCCCTCCCCTGTAGGCCTGGTCACCCCTAACTGCCCTCGCCTGCAGGCCTGGTCACCCCTAACTGCCCTCCCCTACAGGCCTGGTCCCCCTCCATCTGCTCTCCCCTGCAGGCCTGGGTCCCCCCCAACTGCCCTTCCCTCCAGGTACGGTAAACCCCAACTTCCCTCATCTGCCGGCCTGGTCACCCCTAACTGCCCTCCCCTGAAGATTTGATCACCCCCAACTGTCCTCCCTTGCAGGTCTGGACCCTCCCAACTGCCCTCCTCTGCTGGCCATCTTGTGGTGGCCATCTTTGACCACATGGGGGCAGCCATCTTGTGTGTTGGAGTGATGGTCAATTTGCATATTATTCTTTTATTAGATAGGATAGAGGCCTGGTGCATGGGTGGGGGGCCAGCTGGTTTGCCCTGAAGGGTGTCCCAGATCAGGGTGGAGTTTCCTTTGGGGCATGGGGAGGCTGGGCAAGGGGCCTGTGGTGGTTTGCAGGCTGGCCACGCCCCCCGGAAATGCAAGTGGAGGCCCTGGTATCTGGGTTTTATTTATCTTCTATAATTGAAACTTTGTAGCCTTGAGGGGAGCCAAGCCTCCTGCTTGCTCCGTGGCTGCAGCCATTTTTGTTGGGATTTATTTATCTTCTATAATTGAAACTTTGTAGCCTTGAGCAGAGGCCTGGGCCAGCCAGGGTGTGCGAGAAGGTTGGCTTCCTCCAATCCCAAGGAAACCCAAGCCTCCTGCTCGCTCCGTGGCTGCAGCCATCTTGGTTGGGTTAATTTGCATACTTGTTCCTGATTGGCTGGTGGGCATGGCTTGTGGGTGTAGCAGAGTGATGGTTAATTTGCATATTACTCTTTTATTAGATAGGATGGGTGTTATATTTTGTCAAATGTTTTTTTTACATCTATATGATTAAGTAATAGTTTCTTCTTTAGCCAAATGATGTGATAGATTGTGTTAATCATTTTTTTTAATATGAACCTGCCTTGCATAACCAGAATAAATGCCACTTGATGAGACTATACAGTGTGTTCCAAAAAATGTATACACAATTTCACAGCTAATAGCTCAATTTTGAAAATGAAAGTATTTTAATAAACACTGCCTTTGTAATTATTCAAAGTGTGTGTATATATTTTGGGGACACCCTATATACTTTAAAAATAAATCGTTGAATTTGATTTGCTAATATTTTGTTGAGGATATTTGCAACTATGTCCATGAGAGATATTGTAGGCTTTTTTTTTTTTTCTTTTGTCTGGCTATGGTATTAGGTCATTGATAGCCTCATAGAATTAATTAGGAAATGTTCCCTCTGCTTCTATTTTTCAAATCAGATTGTAAAAAATTAATATTATTTATCCCTTGACTTTATGATATAATTCATCAGTAAATGTATCTAGGCCCCGTATGGTATTTTGGAAGGTTATTAATTGATTCCATTTATTTAGTAGACAATGGCCTATTCATATTATTCATCTTTTCTGAATTTTGGTCAATTGTTTCTTTTAAAGTATTGCTACATTTTATCAGTTATTAAATTTGAGGGTTAGTTGTTTGTGTTATTTTTGCTATCCTGTAATATCCAACGTATCACTAGCGATGGTCCCTCTCTCATTTCTGATATCAGTATCTTGTATCTTATCTCCTTTTTTTCATTTAGGCTTGCGAGGTGGTTATTAATTTTATTGTTTCAGTTTTTTATCTCACTGTTTTCTCTACTGTGTACCTGTTTTCAATCTTATTGACTTCTTCTCTATATTCTTTCTTTTCTTATGCTTACTTTGGATTTAATTCTGCTTCTTCTTTTCTGGTTCCCAAAGTAGAAAATGTGCTTATTAACATTAGATTGTTCTTATTTTCTAATATATTCATTTAATGCTGTAAATTCATTGCCAAGCATTATTTTCACTGCATCCCACTAATTTTCATTGGTTGTTGTTCCTTTCCATTTCATCCAAAATATTCTTAAAAATTAGACATCTTCTTGACTCTTGTGTAATTTAGAAGTTATAGTTTTGTAGCCAAATATTTGGGGATTTTCTATCTATATTTCTGTTATTTTCTAGTTTCTGAGAATATTCATTGTATGGTGTCTATTTTTTAAAATTTGATTAGATGTGCTTTTATGAGCAGGAATGTGGTCTATACTGGTGAATGTTTCATGTCAATTTGAGGAAATCTATATTCTGTCATTGTTGGGTAAATGCCATTATAAATGTCAATTATATCCAATTGATTGATGGTGATGCTCAGTTAAACTCTATCTTTGCGGATTTTCTAACTGCTGAATCTGTCAATTACTAATCAAGGGGTGCTGAAGTCTCCCACTATAATAGCAGATTAGTCTATTTCTCCATCTAGTCCTACCAGTTCTTGGCACATGTATTTTGCCATACTATCATTAGGACATACATATTAAGGATTGCTATGTATTTTTGGATAATTGACTCCTTTATCATTATGCAATGTCCTTCTTTACACCAATAATTTTCCTTTTCTTGAAGTCATTTATTTTTTTCTAAAATTAATATAGACACACCAGCTCTCTTTTAATTAGTGATAGCATATTCCACTTCTTTTTTTTAAAATATATTTTATTGATTTTTTACAGAGAGGAAGGAAGAGTGATAGATAGTCAGAAACATCGATGAGAGAGAAACATCGATCAGCTGCCTCTTGCACACCTCCTACTGGGGATGTGCCCGCAACCAAGTTACATGCCCTTGACCGGAATGGAACCTGGGACCTTTCAGTCCGCAGGCTGACGCTCTATCCACTGAGCCAAACCGGTTTTGGCCCACTTCTTTACTTTAAATCGATATCTATATTTATATTAAACTAGAGGCCTGGTGCACAAAATTTGTGCACAGGGGGGGTGTCCCTCAGCTCACCCTGCACCCTCTCAAAACTGGGACCCCTTCAGGGATGTTTGACTGCCCGTTTAGGCCCAATCCCACTATCGGGCCTAAACGGGCAGTCAGACATCCCTCTCACAATCCAGGACTTCTGGCTCCCAACTGCTCACCTGCTTGCCTTCCTGATTGCCCCTAACCGCTTCTGCCTGCCAGCCTTATCACCCCTAACCACTCCCCTGCCAGCCTGATTGATGCCTAACTGCTCTCCTGCCAGCCTGTTTGCCCCTAACTGCCTTCCCCTGCAGGCCTGGTCACCCCTAACTGTCCTCCCTTGCAGGCCTGGTCACCCCTAACTGTCCTCCCCTGCAGGCCTGGGTCCCCCCCAACTGCTCTTCCCTGCAGACCCAGTCATCCCCAACTTCCCTCCTCTGTCGGCCGGGTCACCCCTAACTGTCCTCCCTAGCAGGCTTGACCGCCCACAACTGCCCTCCCTTGCAGGCCTGGTCCCTCCCAACTGCCCTCCCCTGCTGGCCATCTTGTGTGGCCATCTTGTGTCCACATGGGGGCAGGATCTTTGACCACATTGGGGGCAGCCATCTTGTGTGTTGGCGTGATGGTCAATCTGAATATTACTCTCTTATTAGATAGGATAGAGGCCTGGTGCATGGGTGGGGGCCAGCTGGTTTGCCCTGAAGGGTGTCCCGGATCAGGGTGGGGGTTCCCTTGGGGTGTGGGGCGGCCTGGGCGAGGGGCCTGTGGTGGTTTGCAGGCCGGCCATGGCCCCGGTGACCCAAGCAGAGATCCTGGTATCTGGGATTTATTTATCTTCTACAATTGAAACTTTGTAGCCTGGAGCGGAGCCAAGCCTTCTGCTCGCTCCATGGCAGCAGCCATTTCTTTTGGGATTTATGTATCTTCTGTATTTGAAACTTTGTAGCCTTAAGTGGAGGCCAAAGAAGGCCAGGGCTGCAGAAGCTTGGCTTCCTCCATCGCCGCGGGCAACCCTAGACTCCTGCTCTGTCCAGCTCTGTGGCTGCCACCATTTCTGTTGGGCTTTATTTATCTTCTACAATTGAAACTTTGTAGCATTGAGTGGAGGCCTGGGCCTGCAAGGGCAGGCGGAAAGCTTGGCTTCCTCCATCGCCAGGGAAACCCAAGCCTCCCTCCTGCTCTCTGTGGCCGCAGCCATCTTGGTTGGGTTAATTTGAATACTCACTCCTGATTGGCTGGTGGGTGTGACTGGTGGGCATGGCTTGTGGGTGTAGCAGAGGTGCGGTCAATTTGCATATTACTCTTATTAGATAGGATGTGAGTTTCTGGTTCACAGCATATAATTTGGCTTGGTTTTCTTTTGGTCTGTGTGTGTGTGTGTGTGTGTGTGTTGTTGTTTTTTTACCGATTTTCAAAGTTGCTAGGTTTCATTTAGTGTATTTAGATCATTCACATTTACAGTGATTATTAAGTATTTGGATTAATATCTATATTTATAATTGTTTTGTATTCATTGTTATTTATTTATTTATTTATTTATTTATTTATTTATTGACTTCTCTTTTCTTGCCTTATTTGGTTCTAATTGAGCATTATATATTCTACTAGTGGCCCGGTGCATGAAATTTGTGCACAGGAGTATGTGTCCCTCAGCCCAGCCTGCACACTCTCACAATCTGGGACCGCTGGCTACTAACTGCTCACCTACCTGCCTGCCTGATCACCCCAAACCACTCTGCCTGCCAGCCTTCTCGCCCCCAACTGCCCCCCTTGCCAGCCTGATCGCCCCCAACTTCCCCTCACAGACTGCTCACCTCCAACAGCCCACATCACTGACCTGATCACCTCCAACTGCCCCCCAGTGCCGGCCTGCTCATCCCCAACTTCCCGAACCCTGCTGGCCTGCTTGTCCCCAACTGCCCTGCCCTCCTGGCCTGATCTCCTCTAACTGCCTCTGCCTCAGCCACGCCACTATGGCTTTGTCCAGAAGGATGTCCAGAAGGTCTCCCGGTCTAATTAGCATATTACCCTTTTATTAGTATAGATTTTCTTTTTTATGTTAGCATATCAGTTTCACTTTTTAATTTTTTTTAAAAATATTCAGTCGTTATCCTAGAAATTACATTTAAAATTAATTTAAATCCTCTTTCAAATAACACTATACTAATTTGAAGGTAGTGCCAATAACTTAGAATATATTTTATTCCTCCCTACAATCCCTTCTAACATTGTTGCCATTCATTTCACTTATACATAAGCTACATTTACTAAATGCATTGCTGCTATTAGTATTTTGAAGAAACTTGTGTTATGTGAATTAAGAAAAATAAAATACATTATTTTATTTTCATTCATTACTTCTCTAACACCCTTTTCCTCACTTTATATGCTTCCAAGTTTTTGGCCTGTATCATTTTTCTTTTCACCAAAGAACTTATTTAAATTTCTTGCAAGTAAATCTAGTGGTAACAAATTACCTTAATTTTCGGTTGTTGGAGATAGTCTTTACTTCTCCTTCACTTTTGAAATATAATTTCTCTGGATCCAGAATTCTAAGTTAATGTCTTTCTTTTTCTTTTCTTTTCTTTTCTTTTTTTTTACACTTTATTCCACATCACTGTCTTGTTTGCATGGTTTCTGAAGAGAAATCTGATGTAACTTTTGTTTGTTTTTCTGTAGGTAGATTTCTAGCCCCCTCTTGCTACTTTTATGGTTTTCTCTTTATCTTTTATTTTGTGCATTTGGAATATGATGTGCATGCTCCTGGAGAGAAAACACACAAAACTATGGTGGCCCCTTTAAGGCTGAATCCCTGTAGATGTTTTAACTTTCAAGCCAGCTTGAGCCTTCCACTATTTGCCACTTACAGATTTAAAGGTTCTTCCTGGTATTGGCTGCAGCTACTGGCTTCTGCTCCTGCACTGCCTCTAATCCTGAGCTGCTTCTACCCAAGGTAAGCTGTGATTTTCTGTATCTTTCTTACTACTTCTCATGACAAAAGTTTGCCCTGTAACCTCAATTCCATGCTTAGTCAGGTAAGAATTCATGACTTTTTGTTTGTTTTGGTTTTTACTTGTGTCTTGATTTCTTATAAGGAAGAGAGTGAGGTTTTCAAGTCCTATACAAGTTGGACTGGAGGAAATTAATTATATTTTGATTGTTAACTACTATGAACACCAGTAAATATATTTTCAAAACTAATATTTTTAATAATTTGGGCTTATAGATCCACAAGACTTCTATTTTAAAGCAATTAATTAAAATGAAATTGTTTTATCAATAATTCTACTTTTCCATAGTAGAGAAGACATCCGTTTCTTCCAAAATTCTACCATAAAATTTAAAGGGTTGCTCAATAGTCAGTGGAATTTGATCTGCCTAATGAGGGCTGGGAAGCCTGAGTCCAGGAATGAAAAGAGAAGATGGAAAAGGTGTGAGGGAAGGAGAAGGAAGATGCCTGTTTTGTTGAGGGAGCAGGAAGAACATCTGTGTGCACTTCACCTTGTTTCAAAAAATATTGTAAAGCCATATAGGCCTGAGCGCTTTATTCCAGAAGTAGTTAGTCATGTTGGAGTAGATGGATCCCAGTGCTTGGTGAAAGCTGACCTCCAACAATGGTGATGCAATTGTTTCAGAGAAACCAGTATTCACATATGATACACAAAAATATCATGTGAGGTTTGGAGGAGGGGGGTAAAGATATAAAGTAAATAATATATTCGTATATACACAAACGTACATGTATGTGTATAAACACATATATATACACATATATATACACATATGTGTATATACTGTGTTTCCCCGAAAATAAAACATCCTCCGAAAATAAGACCTACTTACAGGTTTCCTTCTGAGAAAATATAAGGTATCCCCCGAAAATAAGGCCCAGGCTCTGTCTCAGAATGAAAATTAATTTACCGTGAACTGGTTGCTAGGGCCGCCCCGACTGGTGTCTGGCAACCAGTGACGTTATGCGGAGTTCTGACGTCACTGCTGTGTGGAGGCAGAGCGGAGGTCGGAGTGAGCGGTGAGCGCGGGGTGGGAGAGAGGAGGAGACTTTCGCAGATGCGTGTAGAAGAACAGGAGGATTAGAGCGGATGGGACGCGGCGAAGGTGGTGAGTGCTGGTCTGTCTCTGGTGACACTACCTGATGCTCGCGGCCGCCTTCATGATGACTGAAGGTTCTCCGTCAGTGGCAGACCCTGCTCCAGCCCAGATCCAGGCCCCAGCAAGCCCAGTGACAGTCCCCAGGCAGGCCCCAGGGGGTAAATGTCTGATAAAGGGGTAGGGGGGATGTCTGGTGAAGGTGTTCAGTGGCACAGGGGTGGGGAAGGGGGATCACTTAAAATGACACAGGAGGATCAAAAGGGGTTACTAAAATGGTAATCCCCCCTCTGATTCTCCTGTGCCATTTTGATTCCCCCTCTGATCCCCCCTGTGTCATTTTGAGTGATCCCCCTCCCCCCACCTTGATACCCCAATTCCTTTTTTTTTTACCCCTAGAAATGAGCGCAAAAAGAAAAAGCTACTCCGTGGAGTACAAGAAAGGAATCGTGGAAGACTCTTGGGGCCAAAATCTTACTGCTTTCTGCAAAGAGAAGATGTTGAATATCCGATTGGTCCGAAAATGGCGAGCAGAGTATGGTAACCTCATTGAACAAGTGGACAAGGGAAATGCTAAAGAGGGCGAGTGTGGATCAGGTCGGCAACCATTATTTTCCCAGCTGGAAGACCTGATCTGTGAATGGGTTGTTGACAGGAGAGCAAAGGCTTTGGTTGTGAATAGGGCTCAGATTCAAGAATTTGCCCTTGCAATGGCACCACAGTTTGACATAGCCCCCGAAGACTTCAAAGCATCACAACACTGGCTGGATAATTTCCTTCAGCGAAGTGAACTGTCTTTAAGAAGATCTACAACATTGTTTAGGTTGGAAGATACTCAAGTTATTAAGCGAGCACTTGCATTCAAGTCCTTTATTGATGATGGTGACTTCTCTAAATACAATCTTTCCAACATGATTGCTATGGATGAAACTGCAGTGTTTATGGGCCAATCATCTCAAACAACAATTGAACAGCGGGGTGCCTCCTTGGCGTACATTCCCTCCACTGCTTACGAAAGTGCACGTGTTTCCTGTATTTTGGCAATTCGTCTGGATGGCACTAAAATCCCACCTTTAATCATTTCTAAGGGCAAGAAGGAAAAGATTGAACGTGTTTTGGGCGTTTTATTCTTGAAACTGAAAAAGCCTGGGCCACACAAGCAGTTATAAGGAAGTGGGTCGATTTAATGCTGCCGTTTGTTATGAGAGGGAGCCAAAGAGGTCTGCTAGTCTGGGATGCAGCCAGCACTCACCGCGCTAAAGACATGAAGACATTTCTTCACGAAAGAAAAATAGATCAGATAATGATTCCCACAGGAATGACGGCCTATCTCCAGACTCTTGATATTGCAATAAACAAGCCATTCAAAGACAATTTGCGCATGGAAATTAATGACTACATTGAAAATAGAATGGAGAGAAATCAGCGTGGAAACTTTGTGAAACCTAAACTGCAAGAAGTTGTGACTTGGGTGAAGAATTCATGGGAGAAAATCACTGACAGTTGCATTGCAAATGCACTGCGAGCAGGCTACCTTGACAAGAAGTACTCATTTAAAGACAGTGCTATTGCTAAACATGAGAGATTTGGTCCACAGATTCTGAAAGAAATGGAGTCACAAAAAATTCACCAGGAAATTCAGGAATTGGATTGTTATGATGATGTTCCAGAAGATGATGACATGATTGTCATTGAATAAATGAGTAAATTCTTGATACTGTAGGATTCACAGTTTGTCTGGTTTGTGTTGACAACTACCGTACTACCGTACCGTATACAGGTAATAAATTTCCTTTATTTTCATTTAACAATAAATGTGTACCGTATTCTTCTTCATGGAAAAATAAGACATCCCTTGAAAATAAGACCTAGCGTGTCTTTGGGGGCAAAAATTAATATAAGACACTGTCTTATTTTCGGGGAAACACGGTATGTGTGTGTGTGTGTGTGTGTGTATGTGTGTGTGTGTGTGTATATATATATATATATATATATATATATATGTATATTTTTAAAGAATTTTGTATTTTAGCTAATGTATACTCTTTTGGCTCTTTTATAAATTGATGAAGAGTCAAGAGAAACACTTACAGTGCTTCTACACAATCTGGGTGCTATGTGCCTTAAATTGCCTTTATTTTTTTTGCCCAATCTCTTTTTGAGTAGCTCCCAATTGAAGTTTAATTTCAGATGTCCCTTGTAAAGTCTTCTACGTCTATCAGGCTAGTGTGTCCATTGTCCCAGTTTCCATGTCCAGTTTGTTTATCCTTGTTGTTCCAGCAAATGATCAATAGTGATTTCCATTTTACTTACCAAAGAACCCCAGTTTGCACCATAGTTTATATGTTCCCCCTAGTGCATCCACAGTTTACATAGTATTTATAATTTGTTATAATGCACTATAATTTTCAATTAACTTAGGTATACCCTTTACTATTTTGTAACACTACACTATATTCTATTTTTTATTTTATTTTTCTATCTTTAAAAATTTGTTTTAATCTTTATTGTTGAAAGTATTACATATGTCTCCTTTTGCTCCCGTTGACCCCTTATAGCCTGCTTCTGCCCCCTGCCTCAGGCCTCCACCATCCTATTGTCTGTGTCCATGGGTTATGCTTATATGCATACAAGTTCTTTGGTTGATCTCTTCCCACCCACCCACCTCTGCCTTCCCATGCAGATCCCACAGTCTATTATTTTTTAATATATTTTATTGATTTTTTACAGAGAGGAAGAGAGAGGGATAGAAAGTTAGAAACATCGATGAGAGAGAGACATCGATCAACTGCCTCCTGCACGCCCCCTACTGGGGATGTGCCCGCAACCCAGGTACATGCCCTTGACCGGAATCGAACCTGGGACCCTTTAATCCGCAGGCCGATGCTCTATCCACTGAGCCAAACCAGTTAGGGCCCACAGTCT
This sequence comes from Plecotus auritus, assembly GCF_963455305.1. Lineage (NCBI taxonomy): Eukaryota > Metazoa > Chordata > Mammalia > Chiroptera > Vespertilionidae > Plecotus > Plecotus auritus. The sequence goes on along the minus strand of NC_137772.1, from coordinate 74,444,932 downwards.
ATTTTTTAACCCTCACAAAAAGAACATTGCCCATTTTACAATAGATAGTCACAAAAATCATAGAAATGATTTAGTGGATGTATGGGATTTAATGCATGTAAGGAATGTTGCAATATTTCTATAAGCCACAGATACTTGTATTTCTAGTTTTAAAGCAATTTTAATTATTACACTTAAGGCCAATCTTCCATCAGGCTATTTACAATATTGCAGATGGAATTTACACAAATCCAGGTAAGGTCACTTCTGTAATACAGTGGCAATGATTTTACCAATAGTGTCTGAAACAAATTGAGGTCAGTGTACATTTTCTCATAGCCTTGCTCTTCACTTTCTTCCATAAACTGCAGAAGGTTTCAATTTACTGAAGCACCAGGGTAGGTAAGATCCAATCAAAGTAAAAGAAAAATCAATAAATGCTAACCTGGAAAGGCTAAATAGCAGTGACATCAGTCACAGAGAAAAGTTGTTTGCAGGCTTGAACCACTATTGTTCTGTAATGGTGAGAGAATAAAACTGCAACTATGGACACTTGTGTTATTTACCCAAATATATTTACCATGCAGACAAAGAGATAACAAGGTGAATTGCATTATGTTGATTGATAGACTAGTGCTTACGGACAAAAAAAAAAAAAAGTGATCTTCTCACCTAATAATATAAAAATATTTTGGCATTTAAGCACATTTTTTATAATTATTCTCAAAAAATAAGTTAGACAATGTTTAAAGTTTGTGGTAATGTATATATATATATATATATATATATATATATATATATATATGGTTATTTATTTTAAAATTTATGCTTTTAAGCCCTACCTGGTTTGGCTCAGTGGATAGAGCATCAGCCTTTGGACTGAAGGGTCCCAGGTTCAATTCTGGTCAAGGGCACATGCCCCTGTTGCGGGCTTGATCCCGAGTGGGGAGCATGCAGGAGGCATCCAATCAATGATTCTCTCTCAACATTAATGCTTCTATCTCTCTCTCCCTCTCCCTTACTCTCTGAAATCAATAAAAATATATTTTAAAATTTATGCTTTTAAGACATATGTGCAAAGCTATACATCGATTTTATATCTAGAGAAAAATGTATTAAATGTAAAGGAAGACTAGAGCTATGGCTCAAAAATACTTCAAAAGTGGTTAAAAGCATATGTGTTTGAGTTTTAATTTTGTTACTGCTGCATGAACTTGAACAAGTTATTTATCTTCATTAATCATATTTTTATATTTGTAACACAATATCACTTACCTAATATGATATTTTAAGTATACTATAGTATAAGACACATTAGGTGATCATTAAATAATTATTGAATAATTGAATAAATGACAGCATGTCATAGTAAACAATGAACACATTGAAACTGTCTATACTAAGCCGAAACCGGTTTGGCTCAGTGGATGGAGCGTCGGCCTGTGGACTGAAGGGTCCCAGGTTCGATTCCGGTCAAGGGCATGTACCTTGGTTGCGGGCACATCCCCAGTGGGAGGTGTGCAGGAGGCAGCTGATCGATGTTTCTCTCTCATTAATGTTTCTAGCTCTCTATCCCTCTCCCTCCCTCTCTCTGTAAAATATCAATAAAATATATTTAAAAAAAAAGAAAAAAGAAACTGTCTATAATAATAAAAGAGTAAGATGCAAATTGACCGTACCTTTGTGACACCCACCAGCCAATCAGGAGTGACTATGCAAATTAACACAACAAAGATGGCAGCTTAATTTGCATATGCAGCTGCCGAACAGTTGGGGGCAGGGCGACAACGCAGGCATTCTGCACTGCCCCAGCTGCTCCGGGCCTCTGGGCAGCATGGGAAGGCAGAAAGGCAGCTCCGGGCCAGAGCGAAAAGGTGGCTCCGGCTGCAGCAAAGGCGGTGCCAGCAGCCAGGGGAAGAAAGGCCCATTCTTGCACGAATATTTGTGCATCGGGCCTCTAGTCAAGTTATAATGACATTAGAGTCCTGATGCATGAAATTCATGCAAGAGTAGGCCTTCCTTCCCCCGGCTGCTGGCACCAGCTTCCCTCTAGCACCTGGGACTTGGGCTTCCCTCGCAGCCCCAGCTTTGTCTGGAAGGACTTCCGGTCTAATTACCATATTACGCTTTTATTATTATAGATGCTTGGGAAGGACTCTGATTTTCCATCAATAATTTTGTGATGATTAAATGAGTTAAATTATTTGAGTGTCAGCTATAACTTGTGACACAGTTTGTTTTCAGTTTATTTCTTACAATTTTAATATTGTCATCCATTTTCTCTTCACTGGTTCATGAAGCAACCATACACTTAAAATTCCTAGGGAGATTATCATCTTGTATCAATTTTTTAAATGTATGGAAATAAAATTGAGATAAAAATTACATACATTTTGTATGATCATATAGAAAGCTGTAATTCTGAACTCTTGACAATATTTTAAAAATGATTTTTGCACTACTATATCACACAGTTTGTTGTTCCACATCCAGTAAAGGAAGACTATACCTTCAGATAATTGTTTCAGTCCTTGTTATTTCAATATACAATCTTTATATCAACCCTCTAGTTTAGCAAAGCTATTTCTCTAGCTAGGATGAATGTTGAGTTTATCATTTTACATTCAGTATACTCATTTTGAGCAGTGTCTGCTTTTCCCAGAGATGTTATAATTCATCCAGGAAAAAGATGGGTTTTAGAACAGAGTACTGGAACTAGGATGAGGCTTATATATATTTGCTTAGGGGCAGACAAGTTTAAGGACATCACATTCATCTACCACACGAATCAGTTTGGGACCCATATGGATATCATCCTCTTTCATTTTTACCCTTTTGTTATCACCTAACAGCTAATAAAATTTTGATTTAATGCCTAGTCTGATCTCATTTCTTCCAGGTGGAATGGCTGATAGGGTCAAGCAGATAAGTGCATTAAGGAGAAAGACGAGCTCCTTGAGAACCACATATTACCATGCTAACTGAGGGGAGATCCCAAGGTTAAGACAAACAGTCGTGAAACAAGAATGTGGCCTAATGAAGTCTAGCTGCATTTTTCATCCAAATATCCTTTCTTTGACAACTTGGATAATATGTAGTATTCAGCCTTAAAAAAAAAAGGAAATCTTTCCGTTAATGACAACATGGATAAACCTGGAGGACATCATTATGCTAAGTGAAATTGTGGCCAGTAGAAATAAGATTCTTTTGTGGAATCATGGGAAATGCACTTTGGGGACCCAGGCATAGGATACTTGAGGCATAACAAAGGACTGCCCTTAGGTGCCTGATGTCTCATCCGCCACCAGATGGCTCAGCTGCTTCTGGCCATGGAAAAAGTCCAGCCTCTGGTGCTGCAGGACCTCAGTTGTCCTCACCAATCTCAGAAGAAGGTTCAGGGTCTAGAGATGCTGTGCCATCACCCCAGCATCAGCTTTCAAAGCATCGGGATTTGAAACTGCTATAGCCTAGTTTAGTTCTTGAAGGCTCTAATCTAGCTCATTCTCTGCTCCCATGTGCAGCTGATAGGGAGAGAGAACGTGCACAAATGCACAGAGGAACCCTGGGTCTGTGGTAAGCGTAGAGTATCTCTCCTTGGTTTTGGAAGGGGTTAGCTTTCTTTCAAATAAACCAATCTCTTTCCTGGCTCTCCTCCCCCTGCAGCTGGCTTCTACTGCAAGTGTCTCAGCTGAGGAATTTCCCCTTTTACTGGTTCTCCCGCACCCTGGGTAGCCAATGGGAAGGGACTGGTTGTCCCCAAGGGAAATTGGAAAGCCACTCCTTCCTCCCTACTGGGGATGAGGGGGGATGATAATCCCTTTGTGGGGGCAATGTGGCTATCCCCTGAAGAGCTTGTGAAGCTTCCCCTTCCTTGTTTGTCAGACTTAATGTGGTTCCATTTGCGCCCTTCCTTTCTTAACTAAAGAACTATGCCAACAAAATAGGCCTGACATGGAAAAACAAATATTACATGACCTCACTTCTATGGTGAATCTAAAACAGTCAAACAGAGAGTAGAATGGAGTTTGCTGGGGACTGGCAGTGGGGAAAATGGGAGATGTGGGTCAAAGGGTACAAATTTTCAATCACAATTTTGGAAGACCTAATGGATATCATCGTGATTATAATTAATGGTATGCCACTGTATATTTGAAATTTGCTAAGAGGGTTGATCTCAAGTGTTCTCACCACACACATGTAACTATGTGAAGTGATGGATATGATAACTAGTTTGATTAATCAATACATATTATTTAACAATATGTACATATATAAAAACATCACATTTTACACCTTTAATATCCAAAACTTTTATTTTTCAGTTGTTCCTCAGTAAAGTTGGGAAAAATGAACTTTTTTTTTTCAAATGCTGAAGAAATAATTTGAGAAAAACATTGATTTTTTTTCTCTCTACAATTTAAAAAGCAAAATAGTCCTGGCCATTGTGGCTCCATTGGTTAGAGCATCATCCTGTGCACCAAAGTGTGGTAGGTTCAATTGCCTGTCAAGGCACATACCCAACTTGCAGGTTTGGTCCCCGGGGCAAGGCTCATATAGGAGGCAATCGATCAATGTTTCCCACGCAGATTGATGTTTCTCTGTTTCTCCCTCTCTTCTTCCCTCTCAAAAATCAATGGAAAACATATCCTCAGAAGAAGATTTAAAAAATAAAGATGAAATTTGTTTTTTTATTACATTGACTATGATATTGTATTAATCCACTCAGATTTTCAATCTATAAAATATTTTAATGGTATGATCAATAAATTGTGGTTTCTAAACTGAGTTATAGGTAGAATGAAGTCAAACTCTACTGCTTGATACACATAGTCATTACTCAATATTTGATGCCAGAAAGCCCTCCATCCCTGGCTTATGGAGGGCAACACAGCAGTCAGATATCTGTGGCTGTAGTTAGCACTACAAAGTCAAACTGAGCTGGAAACAGAGGAGTTAATCAAAATGCAATTTATCAACTTGGAAGTCTAGATATTATGGAAATGGCAGGATAGCAGCAAATATCAAAGCAAAACTATGCAGCTGCAATCTAGGAAAAAGGTCAGAGCATGGAAAAGCTCCAAGAGGTCAGGTGCCTGGTCTGCCTTAAATCAGCTCTATCCTCCTGTTTTAAATGAAGGAACATGTGAGTGAAAAAAAGTCAGTGACTGACTGAAGGAAAAATAAAGAAAGTGCAGAAGGAGGGATTCTGTAGCTCATCTTAGGCTACAGATCATGAAGCAGTATTTGGTTCTTGCTTTTCAGTTGCCTAATTAGACTTGAAGTACTTTTTGGTAGGTTTAGTTTTCCTCTTGAAAAACTGGTGTCCAGCATATCAATCTCAGTTTCCTTTACTGCATACCACACATCCATTAACCTCTCCCATGACTCAGGTGATGCTGTTGTTCTGGAAGTTTCTGCTTACAAGGGAAGTTAGGTTTTACAGAAGCCTTTAAAGGAATGTTAAATTGCCATAAAGTTGACTGCTTTACTTTTATATAATTTTAAACTTACTACTAAATGCAGTCTTTAAGGGTCTTCTGTGGTACTGATCTCTGTGAAAATAATACCTCATTGTGCAAATCCACAAGGTCATAGGGGAATATAATTCTCAAACTCTTTCGAATGCAATTAACTTCTTTTCTAGTTCAAACTCCATGACTTAAAGCAATAATTCTACCCACGAAAGCCAGAACTTTATCCCCATCTGTTTGAGTGGCCAAGGCACATTACAGTTATATAGATCACTGGTTATTATGGTGTATATGTCATGTAAAGGAGACCTTCAGCTTCACCGTAATAAGTCAAGGTTCACTTGGTTTTCAAGTGTCCTGTCAATTTTGGGGAAATATTGATAACTTTGCACAGCAGAATGCAGAAGGATACATAACAGGCAACTGCTGAAATGAGCTTTTTATATTCCATGGAAGTACAGATGTTAGATACTGTGTTGACATAAAATCCCATGTAATAGAAACTTTACAAAGTGTACAAATAATATCCTACATGTAAAGTCATAAGGTTAAATCAGACATTCTACTCCCTAATAAATACATAAATAAAGTTGTCCTGTGAAATAAGTTTCACAAGATGCCTCAGACCTGAAATACATTCATTATCACTTAAGAAAATGTAATTTATTTTTCTCAGAGAAATTTTGGAAAATCAAGAAAGACTACATACATGGTGAGGCAAAAGTAATTTTATAGTTGTGTGTATGCAAAACACAGAGTTTATTCTTATTTTATTATTTATTAATTATTGTATTATTTTCCACATGAAAAATTGTAAACCTGCTTTTACCGCACCCTGAATATTACTAATATTTTAAACCTCTCAGAACCCACAGAGGTAATATTAGGTTTTTCAAAATAATTCAGAGCTATAAATACACATTTATAAGGTATTTATGTTTCTTCAAACTTAAAGTACTTTACATTTAATTAAATTATTTTGCATCTTTACCCTTTAAAATTATATGCCATTTTATTTCGAATGTAACATTTTATTTTTGTCAGCAATAGTTGAATAGCATTATTAGAAGTAAAACTGTACACCCTGACCCATTTGGCTCAGTGGATAGAGCGTCGGCCTGGGATCTGAAGGGTCCTGGGTTCAATTCCAGTCAAGGGCATGTACCTTGGTTGCAGATACATCCCCAGAAGGGAGTGTGCAGGAGGCAGCTGATCAATGTTTCTAACTCTCTATCCATCTTCCTTCCTCTCTGTAAAAAATCAATAAAATATATTTAAAAAAAGAAGTAAAACTGTAAATTTTTGAAGTAAAATCACATTTTATATAATAGTACAGAAAGTAATTTTGAAATAATCATAGTAGGAAATTTAGAATAAGAGTAATTTTGTTGTCCTATTTCATTTTTATTTTCAAAAATATTATGCAAAAATAATTTTACAATATTGCTGTACAATGGTAGTGAAAAGAGCTGACCTATGCATTATGGAAATATGTCAATTTGCAGAACAAAGCATAGAACACCTAATTATTTAATCGAGATTATAATAAATAGTACATAGATTCTCTTTTGTATATACCATCATATCCTCTAGTCCTTACTTTATTGCAGCCACTGCTGCAGTGTCTATTCCCACACTGGTTTAAAACAGTAGCTTTGTGTCTGTGTCATCTGATTGTTTTGCAGCCACAACTTGCTTGTCTTCCTATCTTCTAAGGTATACAAACACACCCGCCATTCACATATGCAGAACTCAAAAGTGAAGGGAACATAAGGCACAGTGAACAACATCAGGGGTACTCTTGGCCAATAGGAGACGTAAGCTGATAAAATAAATATATTTCTTTTCTCCATCTCCCACCCTGCTCTTTCAGATAACACTTGCTAATAGACTGCTTACACACAAATCTTTATTTGTGTTCTAAAGATGAAGATAATAAGCACCATAAATACTTTTAATTAGTAGAATCTAAGGATAGGGTTGTGGAGCTAAATTACTCACCAAACAGTAATAATAATTTTTGTCAGAAGTGATGATTCCTGGCATGCATTAATATGGCATAATTAGCCATTTTTTTTTCACTTGTGGTTCATTGGGGTGGGTACAGGTAAAATGTGAAGAGTTGCCTTTAGTAATGGCTGTGATACTTCATCAATATGGATGAGAGACTAAGTATAAACATCGAGGGGTAGTTTGACTTTTGCTAATTGAATTGAAAGCCATTTAAAATGAAAATAAGTACTTGATGCCCTAATATTATCAAGTGCATCATTATTCTTAAATGGCCAGATAAAATACTGTACAGATATAATAGCACAGTAAACCTGCCTTGTGAAAAACATTTAAAGAAAAAGGTTTTTAGAGAAAATGAAAATAATATAGGCCAGCAGCTTGGTTCTACATAAGGAAAAGAAGAACAAAAAAGGAGGATTAAGTGAAGGTAAAATAAAAATTTTATTTTTATTATTAGTGCACCTAACAGGTAACAATTTGTTCATGATAATAATGCATTTGATTACATATACTTATATATGATTGTGCATGCTTATAAATAAATGAAATGAATGACAGCAATGACACAAGCAACAGGAAGGAGGTATTAGGATTATTTGGTTATTACAAGGTACTCACACCAGCCTGGGAGAGCTATAATGTTATTTGAAAGTGGACTTCAATTAGTTGTAAACGTATATTGTAAACTCTAGAGCGATCACTAAAAAATATTAAAAAGTATAACTGGTATGCTAAGATAAGAGAAAATAAAATTATACAAAGTGTTCAATTAGTGCCACAAAAGAAAGGAAGCAAATAGAAAACAGCAACAAATATAGTAGATAGTAATCCAACTATATCAATAACCATTTTGAATATCAATGGCATAACAGTACTAACCAAAAGACAGAGATTGCCATAGTGGATCCAAAAAATAAGATCTAATAATATATTTCATTATATATTGTCTATAAGAAACTCACTTAAAAATATAGACCTATATAGATTAAATATAAAGGGATGCATAAAATATATCATACACTAATCTAAAGAAATCAGTAAAAGCTGTATTCAGACAAAGCCAACTTCAAAGCCATGGAAGTTTTCAGGGGAAACAAGGGCATTATATAATGATAAAGTGCTCAGTTCTCCAACATGGCCTAGCAATTCTTAACATACATGTGTCAGACAGCATAGCATTCAACTATGAGGCAAAATCTGATAGAACTGCAGGAGAAATAGATGAATCCAGTGTCATAGATGGAGACTTCAACCTTCCTTTCTCAGGAATGGGCAAATTCAGCAGACAGAAAATAGGAAAGTACATGGTTGAACTTACCAACATCATCAGTTAACTGGATGTAATTGACATCTATTGACTAATTAATCCAACAACAGGAGAATACATATTTTTCTCAAGCTTACATGATATTTTGACCAATGTATACCACATACCTTAACAAATTTTAAAGACTAGAAATTTTAAAATGTTGGCTCCCAGACCTCAATTGAATTGAACTAGAATTCAATATTGAAAGATAACTGGAAAATTCCAAAATATGTGGAGATTAAACAATGGACTTCTAAATAGTGCATGGTCAAAGAAGAAATTTCCTTAATTAAAAAAATATATTTTAAACAAATTGAAAATAAAAACACAAATTATCAAAATGTGTTGAATTCAGCAAATCAATGGTTACAGGGAAGTTTACAGCATTAAATATATCTATACATATAAAAGGCTAATATGCTAAGTGTCTGACCATCTGACTGGTCACTATGACACGCACTGACCACCAGGGGGCAGATGCTCAACACAGGAGCTGCCGTGATGTGCACTGGCCATTTATAGAGAAACAGACCTGGAGCCCACAAAGCAACACTCAGCTTCCCCCAAGTGGGACACAGGCCCCACCACCACCCCAGAGAAATAACCCACCAAACCACAGCTGATGCTGCCGAGACCCCATGGCGCAAAATGAGGCCCATAGCCCAGCCCAGAAATGGTGGCTGTGGGCACCAGATAATGACATCATGTAGCAACACCAGGCTTCCTCTCCCTAGCAACACCTAGCCTCCTTGCAGTTTCTTCAGCCCGGGAACAAGACTTGCTTTATAGCCAGGTGGAAACACTTTACACTATAACCAAATGTCTGTGAAGTGTTTTCCCATGCCTCATCTCATTTGATCCTCACAGAAGTCCTCGAGTAGGGAGACAGGAGACTCGATGGAATCCTATTTTCTTTTCATTAGCCTAAAAATGGAGATTTAGAAAGTTTAGAAACTTGAACTGACTGAAAAGAAGTAAGAAATGGTGGACCTTGAAAATGACTTCAGGTTTTCTCACTGTGCAGAATATAGTCAAACACTGCTGCAGTTAAATATTTTATCCTTTGTTCTCCCTGCATGATCTACAATAATAATCTGCTTCATGTTGATATTTACTGCTGTGTTGCTGACAATTACCTGAAAGAGAAGTTGGAGTGCTTCACTGGGCTGGAAAAAGTTTAGCTACATCAGCAAGCAGGTCTAATTAAGCAAGTTTATTCTACATATATATATAAGGCTAAGTTGACTCACACATGTGTGGTATATATAAAGATCTTGCTGGTGCCAATTGCACATTTGTGTTTTGATCGGTCATTGTCAATTGTGAATTTGTCTGACACTTCTATTATAGAGAAAGGCTGAATAGCAATATTAAAATATTTCTTACAATTAATTTGCTTTCAATGTGCATGAATCCGTGCACAGGGCCACTAGTCCTATCTAATAAAAGAGTAATATGCAAATTGACCATACCTCTGCTACACCCACAAGCTATGCCCACCATCCAATCAGGAGTGAGTATGCAAATGAACCCAACCAAGATGGCTGTGGTCACAGAGCAAGCAGGAAGCTGGGGTATCCCTGGCAATGGAGGAAACCAAGCTTCCCGCAGACCCTGGCCGGCCCAGGCCTCCACTCAAGGCTACAAAGTTTCAATTATAGAAGATAAATAAATCCCAACAAAAATGGCAGCAGCCACAAAGCTGGAGAGAGCAGGAGGCTTGGGTTGCCCCCAGCAATGGAGGAAGCCAAGCTTCATGGCCTGCCTTGGCCTCCACTCAAGGCTACAAAGTTTCAATTATAAAAGATAAATAAATCCCAACAAAAACGGCAGTGGCCACGGAGCGAGCAGGAGGCTTGGGTTTCCCGGCGATGGAGGAAGCCAAGCTTTCCACCCGCCCTGGCCTGCCCTGGCCTCTGCTCAAGGCTACAAAGTTTCAATTATAGATGATAAATAAAATCCAGATACCAGGACCTCCACTTGGGTCGCTGGGGGGCATGGCTGGCCTGCAAACCACCACAGCCCCCTCGTCCAGGCCACCCCATGCCCTAAGGGAACCCCCACCCTGATCTGGGACACCCTTCAGGGCAAACCAGCTGGCCCCCACCCGTGTACCAGGCCTCTATCCTATCTAATAAAAGAGTAATATGCAGATTGACCATCATTCCAACACACAAGATGGCTGCCCCCATGTGGTCAAAGATGGCTGCCCCCATGTGGACACAAGATGGCCAGCAGGGGAGGGCAGTTGGGAGGGACCAGGTCTGCAAGGGAGGGAAGTTGGGGGCGACCGGGCCTGCAGGGAAGGGCAGTTTGGGGGGACCAGGCCTACTGGGGAGGGCAGTTGGGGGCAATCAGGCTGGCAGGGGAGCAGTTAGGCATCAATCAGGCTGGCAGGGGAGTGGTTAGGGGGTGATCAGGCTGGCAGGCAGAAGCAGTTAGGGGCAATCAGGAAGGCAGGCAGGCAAGCAGTTGGGAGCCAGCAGTCCTGGATTTTGAGAGGATTGGGCCTAAATGGGCAGTCAGACATCCCTCGAGGGGTCTCAGATTTGAGAGGGTGCAGGCTGGGCTGAGGGACACACCCCACCCAGGCACAAATTTCGTGCACCAGACCTCTAATATATTATAAATAAATAAATATCTAAAATCAATAATCTGTGTTTCTTACTTAGGAAACTAAAATTTAAATCAAAGAGAAAATAAAAACCAAAGTAAGCAAAACAAAAAGAAGAAAGTAAATAATGAGAATTGTATTAGTAATTAATGAAATTGAAAACAGGAAATTAATGGAAATAATCAATGAAGCCAAAAACTGGTTCTTTGAAAATGTCAATAAAATTGGCAAGTCTCTAGCCAGGCTAACTAGAAAAAAAAAAAAAAAAAAGAAGGAACAAAAATTATTAATATCAGAAATGAAGGAGTGTCATTACTATAGATACAATGTATATTAAAAATAATAAAAAATAAATACTATGAATAACTTGACTACACAGATTTTAATAACCTAGAAAATAGACCAGTTTCTTGAAAGACACAATCTGCCAAAACTCTCAAACACAAAAAAATATATACTTTTGTATAGGACTATATCTATTAAATAAAGCAAATTAATAATTGATTTTCCAAAATAAAAACACCATGCCCAGATGGGTTCACTGGTGAATTATAAAAACAAACAAATAAAAACATTGAAAAAAAAAACAAAAAACATTGAAGCAAGAAACTGTACCCATTCTCTACAATTTCAGAGTATAAAAGCAGAGGAAATAGATTCTAACTCATTCCATGAGACCAGCATTACACTAATACCAACTCCAGACTAATACATTAGAAGAGAGGACATCTTCAGACCAATATCTCTCATGAAAAAAAAATGTAAAAATCCATAAAAAAAATACTAGAAAGTCAAATCCAAATAGTATAAGCAAAATTATATACCACTATCAAGTATAATTTATCTTAAATATATACAAGAATGGTTCAATACACAAAAAGTAATTAACGTAATCTATTATTTCAACAGGATAAAAATCATATGATCATATGAATAGATGCAGAAAAAGCATGACAAAATGCAAAACTTATTTTTTTTAAAATCTCAGCAAAATATGAATGGAGGGATATAATATCTCAATTTGATTAAAAATATCTACAAAAAACCTACAATTTACAACACACTTATGGTGAAAAACTAGAAGTTTTCCCACTAAGATCAGGAATGAGGCAAAGATGGCCTTTCTCATCACTCCTTTTCAAGATTATATTAGAAGTCCTTGCAACTAAAAGAAATAAAAACTGTGCAGATTGGGATGGAAGAAATGAAACTGTTTCTTCACAGATGACATAATTGTCTACATAGAAAAGTAAAAAAAAAAACAAAAAAACTTTTGTAACTAATAAGTGAATTTTTAAGTTTACAAGGTTAATATGAATAAAGTTAATCACTTTTCTATATTCCAGCAATAAACAATGGAATTTTAAATTAAAAAAACGCAATAGTGATTAGCAACCCAAATTGTGAAACACTTAGGTATAAATCTAACAAAATTTGTTCAAGATCTATAAGTATAATCACAAAATTCTGATGAATAAAATCAAAGCACTAAATAAATGGAGAGATAATAGATGGTCATGAATGGGAAGACTCACTATTGGTAAGATGTCAGTTATTTACAACTTGCTCTAAGACTCAATGAAATAACAATTAAAATACAAGCAAGTTATTTTGTGAGTATTCACAAATTGATTCTAAAGTTTACCTGCAGAGGCAAAAGACTCTGAGTAGCCAACACATTGTTGAAAAAGAGGAAGAAAGTTGGAGGAATTCCAGGTCATTGAAAACACTATGTATGACATTATAATTATGGATGCATTTCATTAGACATTTGTCCAATCTTATAGTATTATATTTTTAATTTTGTCAATAAAAATGTTTCCTCTCCTGCTATCCTATCTAATAAAGAGGGGATATGCTAATTGACCCTCAAACCATCACAAAGATGGCTGCACCCACAGCCAATAAGGTGGGAATATGCTAATTGACTGCCCCACCCTCAAAGATGCTTGTGCACAGAGCGACAAGATGGTGGTGCCCAGTCCCCTCAGCCGTGCCGGGCCCACCCCCAGGAGGGCACAATCATTCTGTGTGCCTGCCTCCGGAGTCCTCCAGTCCCGTCAGCCCCTAGGCACCCAGGGCTGGCCCGAAGCACAGGCAAGCCTTGGATGTCAGCTGCCCAGCAGCCCAGGGCCGCCTGAGGCTCAGGTAACCAGGGCAGGACGAGGCTTGCACTGCCAGCAGCAGAGGTGTGATGGGGCATAGCCTTCCCCTGATCGCTGGGTCACCTCCTACTCCTGAGGGCTCCTGGACTGTGAGAGGGGGCAGGCCTGGCTGAGGGACCCCCCTCCAGTGTATGAATTTTCATGCACTGAGCCTCTAGAACTAGTATAAGTATCTATATACTGTCTTGGTGTTGGCCTCTTTTCCTTCAAAGTCTAAAATATTTATAAAATATATTTTAGTGTATACAAAATATATTTAGCATAGTAAATTTGCTAGTGAATGTTAGTAAATTAGTAAATATAATAGAAAAATATTTTCAAACTATCTAAAATGTCTGCCTATTCAGAGAAATATTTATTGTTCACTTAGAATACTATTGAATAAATCCACCTAAGACAAAGTTGTTTCACACGTGAGTGTTTACAGTGGAATTGAGAAGAAATGACAAAATTTTAAATGTACTTTTATAGTAATGAAACTAGAATTTGCTGATGGATTGGACATGGAGTTGAGACAGACAGGGGACGAGAATTGTATAAAGATTTGGCTTGAGCCAATGAAGAAAGGAGTTTCCATCTCCAAATGTGGAAAGCTGTCATGGAGCAAGTTTGAAAACTAAAATCACTAAATCATGTTTTCAGTGTTCGAGTTAAGTGATCTGTTAAATATGCAAATGAAAATTATGAGTAGACAGTTTGACACATACATACAGGTCTGGTGTTGAAAGTGATACTTGAAAGGTGAGGAAATAAAATCACTGAATATAAATGCCTCTTTGAAGAACCACAGCCTTGAAAATAAAAAGGGAAGTGAGGGATTAAATTAATAGGAACAAATTTTATTTTTATTATACTTTATTTTAAACAGGTTTTTAACAGATCTAGGGAGGGTCAAGTTAGAGAAAAGACTAAGATAAATATCAAAGTTTTAATAATATGCTTAATAAGAATGACTCAAGGGCAGTGATATAAACACAACTTAAGTGTAACCTCCCACTGCCTCCTTGAAATGTTCAGTGAGGTAATTTCTTTCTGCCCTTCAATAAAAGTTAGACAAGTTTTATTGCTTCCAATCATTCTTAAGACATGAGATGTTTTTACATTTCAAGCACAGTTTGAACTTAGTATCTAAACTTCTAATCACAGGAAGTTGTGAAGTTAATTTAATACTATTTCCCCTTCCTCACCTGGTGTTCTTTAAAGTTTAGTCCAGGAAGGAAGGTCAATAAGGGCTAGAAGTTCTTGTGTGAAGTTTACACAATAGTACCTCTCTCTCTGGGCATGGTTCTACTTATAGATAAGGGTTTCTCTTGGGTAATTGTCACTCAAGATGCTGGTGGTGCCTCTCTTTAGAAGACAACTTGCCATTCACCCCCTGGCTTTCTGTCTCCATATATTTCATATTTACAGTTCTATTGCTTTTTCCATGTAGTCTTTTTGTGCTAGGCGTAAATTGCCCTCAGATAGGGATATTTACTATGAGTTCAAGAGTTGATTTATTAAAAAAACATGACTGAAAAATTTCAAGGGAAGTACTATTATGCCCCAGACATAGTGGAGACATTCCATTGCTATGTTACCCAAATATTTATTCTACCTATGTTACTCCTGTCCTTGAGACTTCCTCGGGTGGATCAAATCTCTGCCCTTTGAGTTAAATCCAGTCGTTTGGGTCTGCTAAGTTCTAACAGCCATATTTCAAACTACCTGCTTCTTTTCATTAATTATTTTTTTCTGTTTCCTTGGTAGAATAGCATTGATAAATCTCTTCACAGTTCACCTCTGGAAGCTCCTCCCCGCCCCCCATACTTCTTGATTTGGGAAAAGGGTTCAATACTTGTTCTACAGATTTCTACCTTCAGGTCGGTTAGCTACATCAGAATGTCAGATCTATTAAATTCAGATCATTTAAATTAAACCTTCCCATTTAACATTCTGCTACATGTAAATTTACTGAGAAGATAGATAAGACTGGAAGTGTAATGAAAAATAATCCAGTACAAATTGATATGGCAGTCAGCCAGATGGTTTCAATCAGAAATAATTCAGAATATCTCCAAAGCACGACCTGAGTTTTGTTGCAAATATGTTCTCAGTGGAATTTATAAAACCTATTCTCAATTGCATATTTTAGGGAATATCCCATTTCACATCACATAATTTATTGGATATGAATTTATTATTTGCAATTCAGTTAGATGACTTCGGTTTGCAAATCACAATGAGTAACCCCAGGACACAGTAGATCTTTTATTAACCAGACATAGGTCAGGACTCCATTTTTTTTTTAACCTGGGTCCCCTGTGCTTTATTTTATTTTAACTTAAACAATAAATGAAACAGTGTTCAGGAAAACATGCTATGATTTTTTTTTTTATTTTGAATGTGAGAAAATAAGTTGGCTAAAACAGAAATATATCAGATTTTTATAAAGCCACCAGTCTTTTAGCTAAAACACTTTGAAATAATATAAAATAAATTTCATTTCATATTTAAATAGTTTATATTCAAAATGCATTAAATGTATACAGCACATAAAATTGTTGGGATATGTTGAAGAGGAATTATATCAAATGTTATAAGAATAAAAGAGAAAAAAATATGTACAAACACTGTTTTTTGTTAAGTTTGTAGGTTTTATGTGTAGCAGATTAAAGCTTTCCCAAAAGAGAAACTACCTAAGGACAATCTTGAAGTCAGATGGAAAAGTAGTTGTATGATGCAAAGCATGAACAGTAAATTGTTGCACATGAAAAAGGTGGTCATGTGGGAGGATAATAAGAAGCTAGGAAAATTCCTGGGCAAGTAGGATAGGGAAACTGAGACAAGAAGGTTAAACCAGACCAAACAATTTAGACATCATACAGCCAGCTTGTGAATCACAAGAACTTATCTTCCCTAAACAAGGACACTTGAGAGCAAATGGTTTAAACCTCTTTCCTCGAACCAGAGAATGCATAGCTTAAATCACTCTGGCCTGGGAAAATAGAGAACAAAGACCCAATTAATGCTACTTGTGCCAGCTGAACCCAAAGACAGATGACATTTGAGAATAAATAACAAAAAACCTCCATTTAAGCCAGACAGACCTAAGATAATAGTAAAACAGACCAAAGAATAATCCAAAACTCATCTACACTCATTTTGATTCATCAGCATATTAAAAATGCAACTGGAAAGCTGATAAATATATTATACTGAAAACCTCCCCTAAGATTCTTGCCTTCAGGGGAAAAAAAGGATAAAAAGCTCTCAGGACAAATACTCAGCTGGCTCACTCTAGAGCATGTTCATGCCCCTTCCCAGGCATTAATTTTTTATTTCTTCTTAAACTCTAAGGGTCCCCAGGAGACTTGCTACCGGGGAAGCTGTGGGCAGCTGGACCTGGGCTTACCCTTGATCCTATCTCCAAGGCCCCCTTTTTCTCTGACTTCTCAGAGAACCGAAGCAGCCTCATCTTGGCTCACTTCGGATCACTGTGACCTTCACTTCCCAGCGAGCTAACAGCAGTCCAGCCTTGGTTCACTCCTTTCTTATAACATTTCTAGAGAGCCAAAGCAGAGCACCGAGTAGGCTCTCCCCTGTTGTTTCTTCTCCCGAATCCTCCCTTTGCTCCACTGTCCCCAGTTTTAAAAGCATACTCTCAAACCACCTGGATTCATGTTGTGAAATCTTTTCTACAGGAAGCCAAGGACCCACACACTATAGGCCAGCCTGAGGCAGTCTTGCTCTGAGCCAGTCCCTGTCCAGTAACAGTAAGAAATGAAGTTGAAATAGTAATTAGGTACTGGATAATGAAGGATCTTACATGACATCCTAAGGAGCCTTTTATAGTAAAGGCAATAGGGGATGATTAAACAATTTTCATCAGGGTAAAAACTCATGTTGGTGATACATATCTAAAGGATTTATGGTGAATGAAGAGCCAGAAATAAGAATCCAACTAGGGAGAGAATAAAGAAGAGTTACTAATAAATGCGAATTGGCTGGAACTGGAAAATAACAAGATATAAAATTTAAAAAAGAGCCCACAATTAAGAATAAGATTCAAATTTTTACAACACTTGTATATTTTGGTATCAACCACAAGTGAAAAGAGAAAAATGGTAGTTTGAGAAAGGATGGGGAGGCAATAATAATTTTGAAGAAATAACTCAGTTTTATAATATTTATTTTGAGACATCCACGGGATATTCAGTACAAGCTATAAGGTAGAGAGGTATATGTCAAAATTTGAAGATCAGGTGGAGAGCTTTGGGCAAGATAATGGGATTTGGTATTCATCAAGATAGGTATGTGTTGAAGTTTTGAGAAAGATGAGATTACCCATATATAACCCGTTTTGTATTGTTGTTGTTTCCTATAGAAGTCATTTATTTTTTCAAGCTATAGAAGATGAAAGAAATACTTATTTGGTTTTTATTTGTATACTTTATTGGATTTTCCTTTCAAATTCGTATAATTTATTGGATTTTTCTTTATTACATCTGTATGATCAATACATACTTCCTGAATTAAGCCAAGCAGCCTTCTAAATATATTTTCTGGTTTCAATTATAAATAATTTACTAGTATTATCTTCATTTGAATATTTGGATCCTTTTCATTTCCATCTCTCTGTAGTATAGATATACCTTATCATGTTTTCAGTTCAAGACCACTGCAATAAAGTGAATATTGTGAGAAAGCAAGTCACATGAATGTTGGGGTTTCCCAGTACATATAAGAGTTATGTTTATATCAGACAGTAGTCTAATAAGTGAGCAATAGCATTAAGTCAAAATACCTGTTAATACCATAATTTTAAAAATATTTTGTTGCTAAAAATGATAAAATCTGAGCCTTCAGTGAGTGCTAATTTTTTTTGCTGGTTGGGGGTATTGCCTCAGTGATGATGGCTGCTGATGATCAGGTGATGGTTGCTGAAGGTTGGAGTGACTGGAAGTTTCTTAAAATAAGACAACAAAAAAGTTTTCTGCATCAATTGACTCTGATTCTTCGACTCACAAATTACTTCTCTGTAGTATGCAATGCTGTTTGATATCATTTTACCCATAGTAGAGTTTTAAAACTAAAGTCAATCCTATCAAAACCAAGTACTGCTCTATCAACTAAGTTTGTGTAATATTCTAAATCCTTCTTGGTAATTTCAACAACCTTCACAGCATCTTTACCAGAAGTAGATTCCATTTTAAGAAATGACTTTCTTTGTTCATTTGTGAGAAGCAAATTCTCATTTATTAAAGTTTATCATGACATTGCAGCAATGTAGTAATATCTTCAGGCTCTATATCTAGTTTTAGTTCTCTTGCTATTTCCACCACAACTTCAGTTACTTCATTCACTGGAGTCTTGAATCTTTCAAAGTCATCCATGACTGTTGGAATCAACTTATTCCACACTCCTGTTAATGTTGATGTTTTGACCTTTTCCCATGAATTATGAATGTTCTTAATGGCATCTAATGGTGAATCCTTCCCAGAAGGTTTTCAGTTTATTTTGCCAAGATGCATCATAGAAACCACTATCTTTGTATCTTAGGAATCATTATCTCTGGAAGCTATATAGTCCTACAAAATATATCCTATCTAATAAAAAATAATATGCAAATTGATCATCACTCCAACACACAAGATGGCTGCCCCCATGTGGTCAAAGATGACTGCCCCCATGTGGACACAAGATGGCTGCCACAAGATTGCCTGCAGGGAAGGACAGCTGGGGGGGACCCAGGCCTGCAGGGGAGAGCAGTTGGGGGGGACCAGGCCTGGAGGGGAGGACAGTTAGGGGTGACCAGGCCTGCAGGGGAGGGCAGTTAGGGGCAAACAGGCTGGCAGGGAAGCAGTTAGGCATCCATCAGGATGGCAGGGGAGTGGTTATGGGGTGATCAGGCTGGCAGGCAGAAGTGGTTAGGGGCAATCAGGAAGGCAGGCAGGTGAGCAGTTGGGAGCCAGCAGTCCTACCGGGATTGGGCCTAAACGGGCAGTCTGACATCCCTCGAGGGGTCCCAGATTGGAGAGGGTGCAGGCTGGGCTGAGGGACACACACCCCCGCACATGAATTTCGTGCACTGGGCCTCTAGTTTCTTAAATAATAAGACTTGGAATTTAAAATTACTCTTTAATCCCTGGGCTGAAGAATGGATGTTGTGTTAGCAGACATGAAAACAACATTGATTTTATTGTACATCTCTATGTTATACCTCTTGGGTGACAAGGTGCATTGTCAATAAGCAATACTATTTTGAAAGAAATCTTTTTTTTTTCTAAGCAGTAAGTCTCAACAGTGGGATTAAAATATTCATGTTGTAAACAGATATGCTGTCATCTAGGCTTTGTTGCTTCATTATAAAGCACAGGCAGAGTTAATTTTACATAGAGCTCTATGGATTTTGGGAAGGGTTAAATGAGCATTGACTTCAACTTAAAGTCACCAGCTGCATTAGACGCTAACAAGAGAGTCAGCCTACCCTTTGAAGCATTGAAGCCAGGCATTGACTTCTCTATATCTATGAAAATCCTAGATGGCATTTTATTTCAACATAAGATTGTCTTATCTATATTGAAAATATGCTGTGTAGTGTAGCCTCCTTTTTAATTATCTTAGCCCAGTCCTCCATATAACTTGCTGTCGCTTCTACATCAGCACCTGCTATTTCACTTTGTACTTTTAGGTTATGGAGACAGCTTCTTTCTTTTTCTTTTCTTTTTCTTTATTGATTAAGGTATTACATATGTGTCCTTAGCCCCCCATTGCCTCCCACACCCTGCTCATGCCCTCACCCTCTTAGTGTCTGTGTCCATTGGTTATGCTGATATGCATGCATACAAATCCTTTGGTTGATCTCTCTCCCTCCCCCACCCACCCCTGACTTCCCTCTGAGGTTTGAGGGTCTGATCCATGCTTCTCTGTCTCTGAATCTGTTTTTGTTCATCAGTTTATGTTGTTCATTATATTCCAAAAATGAGTGAGATCATGTGATATTTATCTTTCTCCAACTGACTTATTTTGCTTAGCATTATGCTCTCCAGGTCCATTCATGCTGTTGCAAATGGTAGGATTTTCTTCCTTTTTATAGCAGCATAGTATTCCATTGTGTAGATGTACCACAGTTTTCTAATCCACTCATCTGCTGATGGGCACTTAGGCTGTTTCCAAATCTTAGCTATTGTAAATTGTGCTGCTATGAACATAAGGGTGCATATATTCTTTCTGATTGGTATTTCTAGCTTCTTGGGATATATTCCTAGAAATGGGATAACTGGATCAAATGGGAGTTCATTGTTAGTTTCTTGAGGAAATGCCATACTAGTTTTTTCACAGTGGCTGCACCAGTCTGTATTCCCACCAGCAGTGCACAAGGATTCCTTTTTCTCCGAATCCTCACCAGCACTTGTCATTTGTTGATTTGTTGATGATAGCCATTTTGACAGGTGTGAGATGGTACCTCATTGTCATTTTGATTTGCATCTCTCAGATGATTAGTGACTTTGAGCATGTTTTCATATGTCTCTTGGTGTTCTATATGTCCTCTTTAGAAAAGTCTCTAGTTCCATTGCCCATTTTTTGATTGGATTGTTTATCTTCCTTTTGTTAAGTTGTATGAGTTCCCTGTAAAGTTTGGCATTAAACCCTTATCAGTGGTAACATTGGCAAATATGTTCTCCCATACAATAGGCTTTCTTGTTTTGTTGATGGTTTGTTCTGCTGTGCAGAAGCTTTTTATTTTGATGTAGTCCCATTTGATTATTTTCTCTTTAGTTTCCATTGTCCTAGGTGCTGTATCAATGAAGATAGTGCTTTGGCATATGTCTGAGATTTTGCTGCCTGTGGATTCCTCTAAGATTTTTATGGTCTCCCATCTTACGTTTAAGTCCTTTATCCATTTTGAGTTTATTTTTGTGTATGGTGTAAGTTGGTGGTCTAGTTTCTTTTTTTTTTTTTTTTGCATGTATCTTTCTTTAAACCTCATGAACCAACCTCTGCTAGCTTCAAACTTTTCTTCTGAAGCTTCCTCGCCTCTCAGCCTTCATATTGAAGAGAGTTACAGCCTTGCTCTGAGTTAGGCTTTGACTTAAGGAATTGTTGAGGCTGGTTGGATCGGTCAGAGCAGTAAAGCTTTCTCCATATCAGCAGTATATCTATTTCACTTTCTTATTATTCATATATTTCCTGAAGCATCACATTTAATTTCCCCCAAGAACTTTTCCTTTGAATTCAGAAACTTGGCTGGTAGCTATCTGGTGCAAGAGGCCTAGCATTTGTCCTGTCTCAGTTTATGACATGCCTTCCTCAATAAACTTCAATCATTTTTAGCTTTTGGTTTATTGTGAACTATTTGTGATTCTTTTTGTTACTTGACCACTTAAGAGGCCACTGTACAGTTATGATTTGGCCTAATTTGTGTCTCTGGGAATAGGGAGGCTTGATGATAGAGATAGAGATGTGGGAATGGTCAGCTGATAGAGTGGTCTGAACACAAACAATATTTATCAATTAGGTTTGTTATCTTATATGGAATTGGTTTGTGGCTAGCTACTTGCATGCAAGAGATTTCCTGGGCAGTATACTTGGGAAATACTCTAAGAAAATGAGAGAAACAGGACAGGACAGAGGGGAAAGTTGAATAGGGGTCCAGCTACAACAGAATCTTCAGCCCATTTTGTAGGGATATCTAGATCTAGAATGACCCTTCAGAGTGGTCCTGAATGGTGGCAAAGGACTAAATCCTTGAACAATCATATAAAACTAGAGGCCCAGTGCACGAAACCACGTGGCCCTGCCCACCCACACGCACCTCGCTGGGCTCACCTAGCCACGCCTGCCTCACCGTGCCCCGCCCACCCACCCACCACGCTTGCAGCCCCACCCACCTGTGTGCACCTCACCACGCCCACCTTGCCACTCCCGCTGCCCCGCCCTCTCACTAGCCACCAGCTTTGCTGCGATTGGATCCTGTGGGCCACAGGGGAGGGAACAAAAGGTGCTCCATGCACTTCATGGTGACCGGTCATTTGGTCATTACGGCATTACGGTCACTGGCTTTTTATAATATAGATGGCCTTTAGATGCAGGATGCTTCTGACAAGGGGGCATCACTTTGGGTGAGACAACATTCATCACCCAAGGGCAATTTTGATGAAGGAACTCAACTTTAAGCCTTCAGCAGCCATAACTTCTTACAACTAAGAAAACATGTGTCTTTGTCCTGAAGTGGATTCTGGACCAAACCATAGTATTTACCACAAAGGGCAAGTTAATTAATAAGCACTATGCCTTAGTTACTAATCTGTCTTTGGGATCTATTCAATCAATATTGAAGAAGATAGCATATTGTGCGATTAAGAGCATAGGTTCCAGAGGAACAAAATAATCATTTGCCCTTGGACAAGCAACTTAATTTCTTCAAAAATTTTCTCTATAAAACAATGGCAATTAGACTACAATTGTCACTAGTGTCTGCTGGTGGATTTGTTCCCGAACCAAACCATCCCCCACTCCTGGGAATGCCAAAATCCTTGGATGCTCAAGTCATTATTGATGAAGGAAGGAAGAAGTAAGAGAAGAAGGAAGGGAAAAGTGCAGGGTGAAGGTATTAGTGGATTAAACTATAGAGTTGTCTGTTTTCTAAATATTATTTTTTTTTCTAATCTATTATTATTTGAACATTATAATATTTATCTCTGAAGAAGTTGAGAATGTCCATCTTATATTACACCTGAAATACTTTCTCTGCTAAATTTTAATTTTCTCATTCAATGTTTTTTAGTTTGTGAAAGACGGGAAGAAAGGGAAAGAGGGAGAGGAAGAGAGAGGTCAGTTTCTCTATTTTTAGCACTGATTGCCTACTATCAAGCAGTATTGATATAGACACAGAATGACCAGACAATTTCTGCAATTGTTGGTGAATGGCAGTAGGTCTTTGGGTCCTGCAGTGAAGAACTCTATTACTGCCATCTTCTTCAGATGAGTGTCCTATTTGGCAAATGCTCTACATTACTGCTACTGAGCTTCCATCTGTCATAGCTCAATGCAACATCTAGGACCGGCACTTCAAAAGGGCAATTGCTCCACTACCTAGTGGGCTTAAAAATAAAGGAAAAGGAGTTAACATTGTGGGTGTTTACATTAAATAAAAACAGAGGCTCATTTACTGAGTATGACTTATGAGCCAAGTACTCTACATATGCTTTCTTTTTAATTAATGCAACATTCCTATAATATAGCCATTAATTAGTTGATTAAACCAAGCTCATAAATTAATGAATCTTAACAGAATTCAAATCCAAATGTATTGTATATAGAAACTTCACTATTTGTCTTGGCCATAATTATTCAAATACTTAGGATTTAATGTAATTTTTAAGATATATAAGAAAACACTTCATTTAAAAATATCGATTCCTGGGGGGAAAAAAGAGACAAATGTAATACTTTAAACAATAAAGAGCCCTAGCTAGTTTGGCTCAGTGGATAGAGGGTCAATCTGCAGACTGAAGTGTCCCAAGTTCGATTCCAGTCAAGGACACATGCCCGGGTTGCGGGCTTGATCCCCAGTAGGGGGTGTGCAGGAGGCAGCTGATCAATGATTCTCTCATCATTGATGTTTCTATCTCTCTCTCCCTCTCCCTGCCTTTCTGATATATATATATATAGATAGATAGATAGATAGATAGATAGATAGATAGATGATAGATAGATAGATATAGATATAGATATAGATATAGAGAGATATATAGATATATAGGTATATAGATATATAGATATATAGGTATATAGATATATAGGTATATAGGTATATAGATATATAGATATAGATATAGATATATAGATATAGATATATAGATAGATAAATTTAACAAATAAAATAATTCATTCTAAAAAATATATCTATTCCACCTTCTATGTGTCTACTTTGAAACCATGTCTTGAGAATATGTTAGCTCCTGACCCCTTTAAGACGGTTTTATTCAGTGCTTAAATGATCTGATCTCATTTTTAAAAAATTAGATTGCCTCTATCTGTTTTTTCCCCCCTGCTTTCATTTATTATTGTCATTCTTATCTCATTTAGGAAAGAGCATAAAATTACTTCACACATCTTGAAAGCTTTGGGGATAGAACTCCATTTTATCCTTCTAACTTTTCTCTCTTCATTATAAATCAGCATGCTACTCCTGTACCAATCACATGGACATATACTTGAATTATTAGCAATGACCACATGTCTTTCTCCTTCATGTTGTATGTACTTCATGGAGTGCTAGTTTTCTCTCATTTAATTTTTCCTCTCCTTTCCCCCCAAAATGTATTTTTTCTATCTATCTGATGGTTTATTATCATTCAGGAACCATGAATAATATTTTGTCATTTTATCCTCTTTTAATCCTGACGACAATATTGTTTTGTATTTTTTTGCTGTGTTTTTTATTATCTCAAGTATATCCTTACAAAGGATGTTTGTTTCATGTTTCTCTTTCATTAGACTGATATCCTTGAGAGAAAGTACCATGTGTCATAATTATTGTTGCTATCCTGTAGCCTCACTATACACAGATTGCACAAATGTTTCTCAGTTATAATCATATAAACAAAGGGAATAATTCATTGCCAATATTTTAAACATCACTTTGAAAAGCTGTGTACTATGCTTACTCATAAATTAGGAAACAAGTCTTACTAACAAGTTTTATTTTTTTTTTTTTAAGCAATAACATTTTTGGAGAAAGAAAACAAAGAGTGAGATTTTGTATTGTAAATTTGTACTATCTCATATGGGGTTTTCTTTGTTGGAAATATATAACTGCTTTTCTAAAAATTATGAACTGATACTTAGCATAACATTATGAACTCTTTCATGAATACCTACAATTTTCAAAACACTTTTCAAAACTTCAACGACGTTAAACAGAAAACCTGATTTTATGATCTTTTCTAAAAAGTTGTTTTATTCCTGTCATTGTATTTGCTTCGAGAAATCCCAAAGTGACTATCTCATTATTGTTACATACATTATTTCATCAGTGAAGTGTTTGCAAATGAAATGCAGAACTGATAAATGACACAATGTGCAGGATTTGTTGAACATAAATAGTAAAACATAAAACTTGTGAAAATGGTTTTGTAGGGAAAATTGAGTCCATATTCCACTTTACCCAAAGCTTTATTTAGCAACACTTCCTTTTATTACCATGCAATTCACCAAGCATGAGTAATTTCCACATCAATTCTTTTATCCAGTGGCAACATAAACACTCACACTTTCTGAAATAAAGGGCTTGGAGTGTTATAGTTGCTCTGTTTAAGCAGCGATCTTTAAGGTTGTGTCAGCACTTCCATTACATACCCAGTTTCTTGAAGTTTATAACTTGCAGTAAAAACTAACCCTTGGGTTGAATCTTTACTTACAACGGTATTTTTCAGAGCAACTTATGGAGATATAGCTGCAAGACACCCCATTTCCGTTAATAGAAGCCAGGTCATGAATCCCTTCTTGGCATATTGAACAGATTTATCCTGTAACTCCCCTACTGGGATAAAATTATTTTTTATCAAAGTGGGAAAATATTTTGGTTTGATTTCAGTAAAGTGATAAAGTGCAATACCTAGCCCATGCAGGTATGAATTTTCAATAGCTTTTCTATACTTATGGCATAATGCTCCCTCCTCCAAAGTGACCTTGGTAAAGTATAAGCTAGTTAGTTCTATTCAGGTATAATTTAAAATAAGCTCATATTTTCTTTCTCTCAAATATATTGAATTGTTTCTTTCTTGAGCATGCCACTTAAAGCTAGAAAAAGAAAAGTTTAAATGTTTCACAAAATAAAGTAAAATTATGAGTACATCACAGTTTTACCTACAGTATACACATGAATTCAATTTGTTATTGGCAGGTAATTATCTTTAATAAATAAATATAATAGGTAGTATAAAATCCTGATATTTTCGGAAAACTTTGGAAGATATTTAACAAAACAAATTACTAAAAAAATTAGACATTTTTGTTATAATTTATATAAGCAAAATTTACCAAGTTAAAATTTCTAAAATAGAATTGAGTTTTCTTAAGTTTTTAACACACTTGGGTGTCTTTATTCAGTTCATAAACCTCACAAATTCAATGAGATTCAAATAGCACATGTTCAAAAAAAAAATAAAAGGGAGGTGTTAAAATCAATTAAATCAATGATCCTTGAGTTAAAGATAGGCTATAGGAATAAATTGTAATGGGCCAAATCTCCATCAATTGTAACATCTACCATAAACATACATATAGTACCACTGTCAAATAATTCATAATAAAATAATAACACAGTAAGTAAAAAAGCAGAATATGAATGAAATTGAAGCATATGTTCAAATATGTTTGACAAAAATACATAAATATGTTTATTTCCAATATTTTGTATTCAATTAATCTACCTAAAGAAATTAAATGGTCTCTATCTAGTTGTATTTTTAGTTGTCTCTATCAAAAGTCTATCATATGACCCTTTTATAATTTAAGCATTACAAATGCAAGGTATATTTGGGAGTTTTGCTTTGGAGTCTGTTACCATTTTGTTACAGTGTACAAACACATACATGTTGTATTTGTTGTCAACATGCACTGATACCAATATATAACTCTGAAGAAAGCTGTAATACCAAATCTATGTTTCCTTTTTAAAAAGCTGTAATACCAAATCATGTTGACTTTAAAAGTATTAAAGTGATTTAAGCATAACCAAATTTATTAACCCACCACTTGATATCACCATCTCTGCCCCCACATCTTTGTCTCTATTGTGTACTCTCCATCTTTGTATCATTGGAAGAATTATCAATCTTCCTCTTCCTGCTTGCTCTGTTCTTTTCTTTTCACACTTGGTCACTTAAAGGAACCCTATAAGTAACCTGTCTTTCTTAACCAAGTTTGGAATCAACTTAGAATAAGAAAGAGTAAAATAAATGAAGATGTTCATTATTTGATAAATATTAGAAAATGACAAATTGGTAGGCAAGTGAATTAAAAATATTGAAACTCAGATTTAGACAGAAAATGAATTTACACTGGTAGTTCTGAAAACCTTAAGCCTTAAGTACATGGCACAGCTAAATGCAATCAAAGACATGTGCTTTTTTTAGGATTGTCAGCTCCCAAGAAAAAAGGGAGAGGAAAAGTAAAGGGCATAGCAAACATTTCCTTTTCATCTGAATGCCCCATATTGGGTCAGAGTATGTGTGCAAGCAGCCAGTGACCAGGAGGAGTATTATACTACTACTTCTCACTCTTCATTGAAGAAAACATCCTATATAATAAAGAGGTAATGTGCAAATTAACCTTTACGCCCTCACAAGATGACTGACTACGACCAGGCCAGCAGGGGGGTTAGTGAGGGATGACCAAACGACTGAACAGCAGGCTGCATGGGGTGACCAAGCCGGCGGGGGGGCCATGAGGGATGACCAGGCAGGCAGCGGAGGAAGCTGGGAGTGACCAGGCCAGCAGGGGGTGCAGTTGGGGGTGACCAGGCCAGCAGGGGGGCGGGATTAGGGGCAACCAGGCTGGCAGGCAGGTGTGCAATTAGGAGCCAACGGTCCAGGATTGTGAGAGGGATGTCCAACTGCCGGTTTAGGCCTGATCCCTGAGATCGGGTCTAAACTGGCAGTCGGATATCCCCTGAGGGGTCCTGGATTGGAGAGGGTGCAGGCTGGGCTGAGGGGACCACCCCCCCCCCATGCATGTATTTCATGCACTGAGGCTCTAGTTAGAATATAACAAAAGAAACTGCTAATATCCATGGCCTATGAATAAAATTCCTTATTTTTTTTATAGCCGCATAGTATTCCATTGTTTAAATATCCCACAACTTTTTTTTCCCACTCATTTGCTGATGGGCACCTGGGCTGTTCCCAGATCTTGGCTATTGTAAATAATGCTGCTAGGAACATAAGGGTTTATTTGTTCTTTCTGATTGGTGTTTCTGGATTCTTAGGACATATTCCCAGAAGTGGGACCACTGGGTCAGAAGGCAGTTCCATTTTTAATTTTTTGAGGAGACTCTAGTTTTCCAAAATGGCTACACTGGTCTGCATTCCCACCAGCAGTGTACTAGGGTTCCCTTGGCTTCACATTCTCAGCAGTAATTGTTGTTTGTTGATTTATTGCTAGCAGCCATTCCAACAGGTGTGAGGTGACACCTTATTGTGGTTTTAATTTACATCTCTATGATGATTAGTGACCTTGAGCATTATGTCTATTGGCCACCTGTGCAAAAGTGTCTATTTAGGTCCTTTGCC
The DNA here is from genome assembly GCF_963455305.1 of Plecotus auritus. Lineage (NCBI taxonomy): Eukaryota > Metazoa > Chordata > Mammalia > Chiroptera > Vespertilionidae > Plecotus > Plecotus auritus. The sequence continues at coordinate 74,416,100 of NC_137772.1, read as the reverse complement.
CATTTACCCCAGGCTTCCTCATTATGGTGAAGGTAACAGCATTCCCTTAGGAGTCAGCTTGGGTTCCCCTCATTTCTTATTCCTCACATCCAAACCATTAGCAAATTTTACTGGATCTATCCTTTACATGTCTTAAGGAATCAGAGCAGTTCTAACAGCACCACTCCTGCTTATAACCCTGCAGTGACTTTCATCAAAGACATTGGATTAGTTTTCTATTGCTATATAGGAAATTAATATATATTTAGCAGTTTACCACCACATTGATTCACAGTTTTTGTGACTCAGGAGTCAAATCAATTTAGCAGCATTGTCCACTGAATATCTATTTCATAAGCTGCATCGAGAAATCAACAAGAATAGTGTTCTCCTTCAAGGCTAAAAGTAGGTTTTGAAACTCATGTGACTATTAGTAAATTCTTTTTCTCCTAGCTGTAGAACTCATAGTGGCTTGTTTCTTTAATGCCAGCAGGAGAGGGTTCTTTTACTTCAAGTTTCCTTCCTCTAGACCTGTGGTCGGCAAACTGTGGCTCGCGAACCACATGCGGCTCTTTGGCCCCTTGAGTGTGGCTCTTCCACAAAATACCACGGCCTGAGCGAGTCTATTTTGAAGAAGTGGCCTTAGAAGAAATTTAAGTTTAAAAAATTTTGCACTGAAAAGAAATTTCAATCGTTGTACTGTTGATATTTGGCTCTGTTGACTAATGAGTTTGCTGACCACTACTCTAGACCATAGTTTAAAAGGTGTGGCTGATAAGGTGAATTCTACCAAATATAATCTTTCTTTTGATGAATTTTAAGACAACTGATAAGGAGCTTTAATTATACCTGCAAAAAATTCCTTCACTTTTTCCATATAATGTAACATAATTATGAGGATGTGATTCATTGTATTTAGAGATCCTGCCCACACATAAGAGGAGGGATTATATAGGATACACACATCAACAAATGGAAATCTTGGAAACCATCATAAAAATCTGTCTATCATAGCTATAAATCTTAATATGGCCCTCAAATAACTCTTTATACTCACTTCTTATCACTATTTCCTCACCACATTTTAATTATTCTTTCTGTCCCTCTAATAAGAGGTAAAATTCAATTTGGCTTTAGTACATCTGGAATTTATTTTCGATCTAAATCATTCTTCCCAGCCCGGGCTGGTTTGGATAAGTGGTTAGAGCACTCGCCTTCAGAATGAAGGGTCGTGGGTCTGATTCCTGATTAAGGGCACATGCCTCAGTTGCAGGTTCCATCCCTGGCCCTAGTCAGACCATGTGCAGGACACAACCAGGCCATGTGTCTCTCTCATAGTGATGTTTCTCTCTCTCTCTCTCTCTCTCTCTCTCTCTCTCTCTCTCTCTCTCTCTCTCTCTCTATCTATCTATCTTCCTCTGTCATTCCCCTCTCCTCCCTCCTTTTCACTCTCTAAGGATCAATGAAAAAAAAATATCCTTGGGTGAGAATTTTAAAAAAGTTCTTACCATAGCATTAATATTTTTAATTTTTCTTTTACCATTGTTTTTTCATATATCAGAGTTCAAGGAGGTCATTAATGACTACCTAATTTAAAAAACCTGTTCATTCCTTTATTATTTTATATGTATCATTTCCTAAAATGATATATTATATTATGCTATATTATATAATATTAGATCACATTGTGTTATGTTATTTATTAACTAACATTGTCTGTCTTCTGCTCAGCAATTCAATCCCATTACCAAAAGGCCCTTTTCAATATTGTTGGTTACTATATGTATATCCTTAAAGCATAGTCAGTATTGATACAGATATGCTAAACATAGAAAGTAAGGAAGGGAAGAAGAACAAAAAGGAAGAATTAGTTTTAAAGGAATATTTAATCCTATAATTCTATTCTTTAGATGGTGATCCATTTTTTACAGGATGCATTACAATAACTCTTTTTTTAAAATTTCTTTATTGGTTAAGGTATTACATATTTGTCCTCATCCCCCCATTACCTTCTCACCCACCCCCCACTCCTGCCCTCACCCCGCTGTTGTCTGTTTCCACCAGTTAGGCTTATATGCATGCATACAAGTCCTTTGGTTCATTTCTCTCCCTTACAATAACCCTCCCCTACCTTCCCTCTGAGGTTTGATAGTCTGATCCATGCTTCCCTGTCTCTGGATCTGTTTTTGATCATCAGTTTATGTTGTTCATTATGTTCCACAAATGAGTGAGATCATGTGATACTTATCTTTCTCTGCCTGGCTTATTTCACTTAGCATAATACTCTCCATCTCCAACCATGTTGTTGCAAATGGTAGGAATTCCTTCTATTTTAGCGCAGCTTAGTATTCCATTGTGTATATGTACCATAGTTTTTTAATCCACTCATCTGCTGATGGGCACTTAGGCAGTTTCCAAATCTTAGCTATGGTAAATTGTGCTGCTATGAACATAGGGGTGCATATATCCTTTCTTATTGATGTTTCTAGCTTCTAGGGATATATTCCTAGAAGTGGTATTACTGGGTCAAATGGGAGTTCCATTTTTAGTTTTTTGAGGAAACTCCATACTGTTCTCCACAGTGGCTGCACCAATCTGCATTCCCACCAGCAGTGCACGAGGGTTTCTTTTTCTCCGCATCCTCGCCAACATTTGTCGTTTATTGATTTGTTGATGATAGCCATTCTGACAGGTGTGAGATGGTATCTCATTGTTGTTTTGATTTGCATCTCTCGGATAATTAGTGACTTTGAGCATGTTTTCATATGTCTCTTGGCCTTCCTTCTGTCTTCTTTCAAAAAGTTTCTATTTAGGTCAATTGCCCATATTTTGATTGGATTGTTTATCTTCCTTTTGTTGAGTTGTATGAGTTCCCTGTAAATGTTGGAGATTAAACCCTTATCGGTGGTGACATTTGCAAATATGTTCTCCCATGTAGTGGTTTTTCTTGTTGTTTTGTTAATGGTTTCTTTTACTGTGCAAAAGCTTTTTATTTTGATGTAGTCCCATTTGTTTATTTTCTCTTTAGTTTCCATTGCCCTAGGAGCAGTATCAGTGAAGAAGTTGCTTCAGCATATGTCTGAGATTTTGCTGCCTGTCGATTCCTCTAGTATTTTTATGCTTTCCTGTCTTATGTTTAAGTCCTTTACCCATTTTGAGTTTATTTTTGTGTATGGTGTAAGTTGGTGGTCTAGTTTCATTTTTTTGCATATATCTGTCCTATTTTCCCAACACCATTTATTAAAGAAACTGTCTTGATTCCATTGTATGTTCATGCTTCCTTTGTCGAATATTAATTGGGCATAGTGGTTTGGGTCGATTTCTGGGTTCTCTATTCTATTCCATTGATCTATATGTCTGTTCTTTTGACAGTACCAGGCTGTTTTAAGGACAGTGGCTTTGTAATACAGCTTTATATCTGGTATTGAGATCCCACCTACTTTGTTCTTCTTTCTCAGGATTGCTGTAGCTGAATGGGGTCTTTTTTTATTCCAGATGAATTTTGGGAGAGTTCGTTCTAGGTCTGTGAAATATGCCGTTGGTATTTTAATGGGGAGTGCATTGAATTTATAGATTGCTTTGGGTAGTATAGACATTTTGATGATGTTGATTCTACCAATCCATGAACAAGATATGTTCTTCCATTTGTTTATATCTTCCTCTAACTCTTTTTTCAGTGTCCTGTAGTTTTTTGCATATAGGTCTTTTACCTCTTTAGTTAAGTTTATTCCTAGGTATCTTAATTTTTTTGGTATGATGGTAAATGGGATTGCTTTTTTAGTCTCTCTTTCTGTAAGTTCACTATTGGTGTATAGAAATGCCATAGATTTCTTGGTATTAATTTTGTATCCTGCTACCTTGCCAAATTCATTTATTAAGTCTAATAATTTTTTGATGGAGTATTTAGAGTTTTCTATGTACAGTATCATGTCATCTGCCAATAAAGACAGTTTTACATCTTCCTTTTCAATTTGGTACCTTTTATTTCTTCTTCTTGTCTGATAGCAATGGCTAATACTTCCAGTACTATGTCAAACAGGAGTGGTGAGAGAGGGCATCCCTGTCTTGTTCCTGTTCTTAGGGGAAATGGCTTTAGTTTTTGTCCACTGAGTGTGATGTTGGCTGTGGCTTTGTCATATATGGCTTTTATAATGTTGAGGTATGATCCTTCTATTCCCACCTTGCTGAGAGTTTTTATCAAGAAATCGTGTTGGATTTTGTCAAATGCTTTTTCTGCATCAATTGATATGACTATGTGATTTTCCTCCCTCAATTTGTTTATGTGATATATCTCATTTATTGATTTGCAGATATTTTACCATCATTGTATCCCTGAGATAAATCCTACTTGGTCATGGTGTATGATCTTTCTCATTTACTGCTGGATACGATTTACTAGAATTTTGTTGAGGATTTTGGCATCTATGTTCATGAGGGATATTGGCCTGTAATTCTCTTTCATTGTGTTGTCTTTATCTGGTTTTGGTATTAGGGTGATGCTGGCTTCATAGAATGAGTTAGGAAGTGTTCCTTCCTCTTGAATTTTTTGGAATAGTCTGAGGAGGATAGGTTTTAGTTCTTCCTTGAATGTTTAGTATAACTCTCCTGTGAAGCCATCTGGCCCTGGGCTTTTGTTTGCTGGAAGCTTTTTGATGACTGCTTCAATTTCTTCCATAGTTATTGGCCTGTTGAGATTCTTAGATTCTTCCTGATTGAGTTTTGGAAGGTTGTATTTTTCTAGGAATATGTCCATTTCCTCCAGGTTGTCTAGTTTGTTGGAATAGAGTTGTTCATAATATTTTTTAAGAATCCTTTGTATTTCTGTGGGGTCTGTTGTTATTTCGCCTCTATCATTTCTGATTTTGTTTATTTGAGTCCTCTTTCTTTGCTTCTTAGTGAGCCTGGCTAGAGTTTCATCAATCTTGATTATCTTTTGAAAAAAACAGCTCTTGGTTTCATTGAGCTTTTGTTTCTTTCTTTCTTTTTTTTTTTTTTTTTTTTGGTCTCTATGTCATTTATTTCTGCTCTGATCTTTATTATCTCCTTCCTTCTGCACACTCGGGCTTTTCTTGTTGCTCTTTTTCTAATTCTTTGAGTTGTAGCATTAGATGATTTACCACCATTTTTTCTTGTTTTTTGAGGTAGGCCTGTAGAGCTATAAACTTCCCTCTCAGGACTGCTTTCATTGTGTCCCATAGGTTTTGGATTGTTGTGTTTTTATTGTCATTAGTTTCCAGGATGTTTTTAATTTCTTCTTTGATCTCATTGATAACCTAATCAATATTTAATAACATGCTATTCAGCTTCCAAGTGTTTCAGTGTTTTGGATTGTTTTTATTGTAGTTTATTTCTAATATTATGCTATTGTGGTCTGAAAACATGCTTGGTATGATTTCAATCTTCTTGAATTTGGGTGACTTTGCTTGTGACTCAGTATGTGGTCTATTTTTGAAAATGTCCCATGTGCACTTTAGAAGAACGTATATTCCATACCTTTAGGGTGAAATGTTCTAACATGTCAATTAAGTCCATCTGATATAGTGAGCCATTTAGGATTGCTGTTTTTTTTTTTGCTGATTTTTTGTCTAGAGGATTTATCCAGTAATGTCAGTGGTGTATTAATGTCCCCTACTATGATTGTGTTGTTGTTTATGTCTCTCTTGATTTCTTCCAGGAGATTTTTTATGCATTTGGGTGCTCCTGCATTGTGTGCATATATGTTTATCAGGGTTATATTCTCTTGTTGTATTGATCCCTTTAGTATTATGAAGTGGCCTTCCTTATCTCTTGCTATGGCCTTCACTTTGAGGTCTATTTTGTCAGATATGAGTATTGCTACCCCAGCTTTTTTTTCATTTCCATTTGCCTGAAAGATATTTTTCCATCCTTGCACTTTCAGTCTGTGTGAGTCCCTTGTTCTGAGGTGGGTCTCTTGTAGACAGCATATATATGGGTCATGTTTTTTTTATCCATTCAGCCACTCAATGTCTTTTGATTGGAACATTTAGTCCATTTATGTTTAACGTTATTATTGAAAGGTATTTGTTGTAAGTCATTTTTATTTTTTGTGTCTGTGTTCCTTCTTACCTTTTTGTTTCTTCTTTTTATAGCATTCCCTTTAACATTTCTTGCATTGCTGGCTTGGTAGTGATAAACTCCCTTAGCCTTTTTTTGTCTGCGAAGCTCCTGATTTCCCCTTCAATTTTGATTGATAGTCTTGCTGGATAGAGTATTCTTGGATTGAGTCCCTTGCTCTGCATCACTTTGTATATCTCCTATGATTCTCTTCTAGCTTGATGTGTTTTTGTTGAGAAATCCTTTGATAATCTGATGGGGGATCCTTTATAGGTAACTCTCTGTCTCTCTCTTGCAGCCTTTAAGATTCTCTCTTTGTCAATAACATTTGCCATTATAATTATGGTGTGTCTCTGTGTGGGTCTTTTGGGATTCATCTTACTTGGGACTCTCTATACTTGAGTAACCTTTTTCTTCCATATATCAGGGAAGTTTTCTGTCATTATTTCTTCAAATAAATTTTCTAATCCTTGCTGCTCTTCTTGTTTTTCTGGCAGCCATATTATACGTATGTTATTTTGTTTTGAATTGTCCCAAGCTCCCTTAGGCTCTCCTCCTGCTTTTTAATTTTTTTCTCTAGTTGATGTTCAGATTGGGCTTGTTTCTGTACCTGATCTTCTAACTCACTAATTCGGTCCTTCGCTTCTTCTAGTCTACTGTTGAAGCCTTCCATGGTGTTTTTGATTGTTGCTATATCATTTTTCATTTCCTCCTGATTTTTGAATATGTTGTTGATTTTCTTGTCCATCCGGTGTATGAACTGTATGACCATTACTATGAATTCTTTTTCTGTCATGTTGCATGCTTCTGTTTCACTTATTTCCTTTCTTGGCGATTCCTCCTTTTCTTTCCTCTGGGGATTGCTTCATTGTCTCCCCATTCTGGCTATCACCAGAAGGTTCAAATGTCGAGTTGCCGGGGCCTGGGTCATGTGCAGTGGGAGTTTTGCACCCCCCAGGTGTCACTGAAGAGCTCTGACACCAAGACATGTGGTTGCTGTGGGTTGGTGGGAGCCACACTCGCCCTGGATCAGAGTCACAGGCGCTTAGTGTGGCCTCATGTGTGCACCTAGAATCAGGTACCCTGCCTGCGCCAAGTTGAAACAGAGAACCCACTGGCATGTGCCAAAAATCAAAGTCCCCTATTGCGTGTCAGGAGTCAGAGGCTCCCTGTGTCCATGCCGAGAATCGAGTATCAGAATCTCTGTTGCTTGGTGCTACCTCACACTGAGAATCAGGGTCCCTGTGTGCACATGTGCCAAGAACTAGAGTCACTGGCTCTTAGTGTGAATGTCCTGTGAATCAGGAATTTCAGACATACGCAATGACGTACAGAGTCTAGTCACTGGTGCTCATTGCTTCCTCTTGCCTGGAGATTCAGGGGCCCCGATCTGCTTGGGAGACCAGGTTGCTCAGTCACACTGTGTTGGCAGGAGGTCCACTTCTGCCCTGCGGTAAACAGCCTTCTGTGTGCACTTTCCCTTAATCAAAGTCAGGTGGCACTGCCACTTAGTGTGGGTGTGGGATCTGGTCACAGAGGTGTGCACTGTGGAAAACAAATTCCCCATGTCCATGCACCCAGGCTCAAATTCAGCACTGCCTCCCTGTGTGGGCACAGGGTCTGGACATGGGGAACAAACTCCCTGAGTCCACACATCCAGGTTCAAATTCAATGCAGCCTCTTTGCTAAGGAGCAGGGTCTGGTCATGGGAAACAAACTCCCCGGGTTTGTACCCCCAGGCTCAAATCCAGTGCTGTCTTCCTGTGTGGGTGTAGGATCTGGTCACAGAAAAGAATCTCCCCAAGGCCATGTGCCTATGCTCAAATTCAGGACTGCTTCCCTGCCTGGGCGTGGAGACTAGTTGCAGGAATCAAATTCCCCGAGTTCGCAAGTCCAGGATCAAGTTCAGCGCTGTCTCTCTTCGCTGCGTGGGTGTGGGGTCTGGTCATAGAAAAATACCTCCCTAGGGATGAGCAGCTAGGCTCAAATTCAGCTCAGTCTCCCTGCCTGGGTGTGGAGCCTAGTTGCGGGAAACAAATGTCCCATGTCCGACACCAAGGCTCAAAGTCAGGCAGAGTCGCCACTGCTTTGTGTGTGCAGAAAGCCTTGTTGTGCGGCTGGGGTCTGGTAGTTTCTATGTTGCTGCCGCGGGGGCAGCAGGGGAGGGGAATTGGCTTTGTGACTCACAGAAATCTGCAGCGGGGTGCCTGGAGTCCTGGTGTCCCTGGGTCTGCAGCTGTGGTGGCAGGTCTTCTACCAGAGTGGCTGTAGGGTCCTGGTTTGCTTCTGAGAATAGACTATGTATTGGCGAGGCTAGGATTCTAGTCTCAAGCAGTTCTTTTCTTCAAGATGGCATGGTCTCTGTGCCGCTGGTGTCCTCCCTGGAGTGTTTGCGGTGGCAGCAGGGTTTTGCCGTCTAAGACCTCCTGGATTGGCAGCCCCCTGGAAGAACTGCAGGGTCTAGCTGTCCCTATTTCACTGACACACACACCCACATATGTCCAAACAGACTTCTATTGCTCCCTCACTCTCTCACATACTCTCCCTCCCTACCTTCCTGCTGGTCGCCATCTTGGTCTCCTCTACAATAACTCTTGAAGTAATAAAGAATATATGCCTTGTTCTTGTCTAATCCCAGTGGTTTCTCTTACAATTCTGTAACCTATATTTTGAATTGGAGCAATATGGAATCTCTTGTATACAAATCACATGCTTTGTTGCAAAATATAACTCTTCCTTTGCTAATTCGTTTACCCTATCCATCTCAAATGTACTAATAATTTAATGCTTCAAGAGGTTTCTTTTCTACTTGGGGCTGAGGCAGGAGTTCCTCTTATTTACTTTCTAATAAATTCAACAAAGTTTGGTAATTAAATCTATTATTTACAAATTGAATATATCTCTGCTCTTCTAAAATCAGAAATTTGAGTATTATTCATTGATCTTTTCATCAGTTAACTTTTATAATTTTTAAGTCAAATATAATTTATATAAGCAAAATTTACCTTTTTAGAGCACAGTGCTGTAAGTTTTAATAAACATATACAGTCATGTGATTATCTCCAAATTAATATAGTTTAATTGCATCAGAAATTCCCCATGTCCTTTTCTTGTCAATTTCTCTCCCAAATCTAGTTGCTGAAAACAATTGATCTGTTTTCTGTTTCCCTAGTTAAACCTTCCAAGAATACCCTATCCAAAACTATGTAGCCTTTTAGTCTGATTTCTTTAATTTATCATGACATATTTGTAATTTATCTTAATTGTGGCAACTGTTAGTACTTTTTTACTTATTTATTTCTGAGTCATATAGCATTGTATGGATTTAACATAGTATGTGCATCCTTTTCTTTGTTAAGAGATTTCTTCAGTTTTTAGAAAGTAAAAATAGTCTCTATAAGCATTTATTTATAGGTTTTTGTATAAATATATATTTTTCATTTCACTTGAACAAATACTTGGGTATTGGTTTTCTGGCTTATATGGTAAGTGTGTATTTAGCTTCATTATATTGACAAACTTTATTCCAAACTGGCTATCCTATTTTGTGTTACCACTAGCACTGTATGAGATTTCCTGTTGTATTATCTCCTTGTCAGCATTTGGTATTGTCAGAATTTTTAGCCATTCTATCTCTGTAGCAGTACAGCATTGCAATTCTAATTTGCATTTTCCCAAAAAGTAGTAATTATTTTATCTACATATTTACTCTTCATATATATTCAGTTAGATAATAAATATTTTGCACTTTTATAAAAATAGCTGTTTATTTTATTAAGAAGTTTTGAGAATACTTTATATTTTCTTAAAACAAGTCCTTTATGCAATTTGCAAATATTTTCTCTCAGTCCTTGGGTTATAATTTAATCCTCTAAACATAACTTTTAAAAGAGCACAAAATGTTAATTTTGATAAAGACCAATATAGAAAAAAATTGTGTTTTGATTGTAATATGTAAGAAATATTTACACAGTCCAGGGCTGTAAAAATTTTATGATACTATTTTTTCTAAATGTTTTATAGTTTTAGTTTTGGCACTTGGGTTTCGGTTTCAATTCAAGTTAATTGACATATGCTATGTGAAATATTAATCAAAGTTAATCCAATGTAATAAAAGAGTAGTATGCAAATTAACCATCACTCCACTACACCCACAAGCCATGCCCAAAAGCCACACCCACCAGCCAATCAGGAGTGGATATGCAAATAAACCCAACCAAGATGGCTACGGCCACAGAGAGCAGGAGGGAGGCTTGGGTTTCCCTGGCAATGGAGGAAACCAAGCTTTCCGCCTGGCCTTGCCGGCCTAGGACTCCACTCCAGGCTACAAAGTTTCAATTATAGAAGATACATAAAACCAAACAGAAATGGTGGCAGCCACGGAGCTGGAAAGAGCAGGAGGCTAGGGTTGCCCCCACTATGGAGGAAGCCAAGCTTTCTGCACACCCTGGCCGGCCCAGGCCTCACTTAAGGCTACAAAGTTTCAATTATAGAAGATACATAAATCCCCCCCAAAATGGCTGCTGCCATGGAGTAAGCAGAAGGCTTGGCTCTGCTCCAGGCTACAAAGTTTCAATTGTAGAAGATAAATAAACCCCAGATACCAGGGCCTCCGCTTGGGTCACCGGGGCCATGGCCGGCCTGCAAACCACCACAGGCCCCTCGCCCAGGCCGCCCCACGCCCCAAGGGAACCCCCACCTTGATCCGGGACACCCTTCAGGGCAAACCAGCTGGTCCCCACCCATGTACCAGGCCTCTATCCTATCTAATAAAAGAGTAATATGCAGATTGACCATCACTCCAACACACAAGATGGCTGCCCCCATGTAGTCAAAGATCCTGCCCTCATGTGGACACAAGATGGCCACCACAAGATGGCCAGCAGGGGAGTGCAGTTGTGAAGGACCAGGCCTGCAAGGGAGGGCAGTTGGGGGCGATCAAGCCTGCAGCGGAGGGCAGTTAGGGGTGACCAAGCTGGCAGAGGAGGGAAGTTGGGGGCAACCAGGCCTGCAGGGAAAGGCAGTTAGGGGTGACCAGGCCTGCAGGGAGGGCAGTTGGGGGGGACCCAGGCCTGCAGGAGAGAGCAGTTGGGGGGACCAGGCCTGCAGGGGAGGGCAGTTAGGGGCAAACAGGCTGGCAGGGGAGCAGTTAGGCATCAATCAGGCTGGCAGGGGAGTGGTTAGGGGGTGATCAGGCTGATTTCTTTAATTTATCATGACATATTTGTAATTTATCTTCATTGTGGCAACTGTTAGTACATTTTTACTTATTTATTTCTGAGTCATATAGCATTGTATGGATTTAACATAGTATGTGCATCCTTTTTGGAGCCAGCAGTCCTGGATTGTGAGAGGGATGTCTGACTGCCCGTTTAAGCCCAGGCAATCGGACATCCCTCGAGGTGTCCCAGATTGGAGAGGGTTCAGGCTGGGCTGATGGACACCCCCTCCCCCGTGCACGAATTTCATGCACCGGGCCTCTAGTTTTTTCATATGCAAAAATCAGTAATAACTGCAACATCAGTTAAAAAGGCTATCTGTTCCCTGTTCTCCATTGAATGAACTTTTTATTTCAGTATTACCTGACCATATTGAAAGGGGCTACTTTCAGACTTCCTATTTCTGTTCCATTTATCTATCCTTTATTTAAAAACACACAGATGAATAAAATAGATCCAGATACATAGAAGCATGGAACACATGGTCAAATCTCAGAGGGAAGGTGGGGGAGGGTTGAGTGGGTGGGAAGAGACCAACCAAAGAAGTTGTATGTATATATGCATAGCCCATGGGCACAGACAATAGGGTGGTGAAGAACTCGGGTCGGGGCAGGCTATAAGGGGTCAATGGAGGAAAGGGGATATCAGTAATACTTTCAACAATAAATATTAAAAAATAAACAAAAAATTAATTAAAAATCTTGTTTTGAGCAATATTATATTTTGCCTGGAAAGCATGAAGTTTGAGTTTTCAAAACTTGTTCTTAGTCTTTTTGACCATCCTCATTCTGCTTCCTTCTCATATAAATTTTAGTATCAGCTTATCAATTTATGCAAAAAATGATACTGGGATCTTTTTTTTTTTTTTAGATTTGACCCATTCTTTATTTTTAAATATATTTTTTTATTTTTCTTTATTGATTAAGGTATTACATATGTATCCTTATCCCCCCATTTCCCAACCACCCCCCCCACACACACACACACACACTCATGCCCTCATCACCTTGGTGTCAGTGTCCATTGGTTAGGCTTATATGCATGAATAGAAGTCCTTTGGTTAATCTCTTCCCCTTACCCCCATCCTCCCCTATCTTCCCTCTGGGATTTTGATTATAATTGTTTTGAAAGTATAAATCAGTTTGTAGAGAATTGACATGTTAACAATATGAAATATTCCAATTCATGAATATATGATATCTCCCTATTTATTTAGGTCATCTGTGATTTTTCTAAACAGTGTTTTAGATTTCAGAATGTTGTCTATCTTTTATGTCTTATACATAAATATGTTATGTTTTGGGTACTATCATTAATCTAATTAGATAAGGAGGCCATTAAATTGAAGTGGCTTTAATGCCTTAGTAGCCTCCATCAGCAAGCCAAAACGTAAGCCTGAAGTGACTCCCAGTTAAGAAATTGAAATGTAAGGATAACCAATCACCAACAGCCATCTAGGCTTTCCCAATAAGAAACTGCTTAAGCTATAGCCAATGAAATAATTTTCTTGCTTTTCCTCTGCTTCTTCAACGTAAAAGTCTTAACCCTAGCTTTTGTTGATGGAGCTCTCTTAACAATATTCAGTTTGACTCTGCCAGATTCTAAATGAGTTTTGCTCAAATAAACTCTTAAAATTTGTAATATACCTGTTTATGTTTTAACACTATTATAAAACTAGAGGCCCGGTGCACAAAATTGGTGCACGGGGGATGGGGTTGTCCCTCAGCCCAGCCTATACCCTCTCCAATCTGGGACCCCAGGGGGATCGTGCCTAAACGGGCAGTCGGACATCCCTCTCACAATCCAGGACTGCTGGCTCCAACTGCTCGCCTGGCTCCCAACTACTCGCCTTCCTGATTGCCCCTAACCACTTCTGCCTGCCAGCCTGATCACCCCTAACCACTCCCCTGCCAGCCTGATTGATGCCTAACTGCTCCCCTGCCAGCCTGTTTGCCCCTAACTGCCCTCCCCTGCCGGCCTGGTCCCTCCCAACTGCCCTCTCTTGCAGGCCTGGTCCCTCCCAACTCCCCTCCCTTGCTGGCCATCTTGTGGTGGCCATCTTGTGTCCACATGGAGGCAGGATCTTTGACCACATGGGGGCAGCCATCTTGTGTGTTGGAGTGGTGGTCAATCTGCATATTACTCTTTTATTAAATAGGATAGAGGTCTGGTGCATGGGTGGGGGCCAGCTGGTTTGCCCTGAAGGATGTCCCAGATCAGGGTGGCGGTTCCCTTGGGGCGTGGGGTGGCCTGGGTGAGGGGCCTGTGGTGGTTTGCAGGCCGGCCACGCCCCCTGGCAACCCAAGCGGAGGCCCTGGTATCTGGGGTTTATTTATCTTCTACAATTGAAACTTTGTAGCCTGGAGCGGAGCCAAGCCTTCTGCTTGCTCCGTGGTGGCAGCCATTTTTGGGGGGATTTATTTATCTTCTATAATTGAAACTTTTTAGCCTTAAGCGAGGCCTGGGCCGGCCAGGGTGTGCAGAAAGCTTGGCTTCCTCCATCACCGGGGGCAACCCTAGCCTCCTGCTCTTTCCAGCTCCGTGGCTGCTGCCATTTCTGTTTGGGTTTATGTATCTTCTATCATTGAAACTTTGTAGCCTTGAGTGGAGGCCTAGGCCGGCAAGGGCAGGCAGAAAGCTTGGCTTCCTCCATTGCTGGGGAAACCCAAGCCTCCCTCCTGCTCTCTGTGGCCGTAGCCATCTTGGTTGGGTTTATTTGCATATTCACTCCTGATTGGCTGGTGGGCGTGGATTGTGGGCGTGGTTTGTGGGTGTGGAGGGGTGATGGTTAATTTGTATAATACTCTTTTATTATATAGGATGAAAATTCTATTTTCAAAATTTTATTGCTATTATAGATCATTGTGATTGTTTTTTATATACTGGCATTATATCTTACAACTTTACTAAACTCATCTCTTAGTGCTATAAGCTTTTTGTATAATCTTTGTGTATTTATATGCAGAGATTCAAGAAAGCTGAGAAAATAGGCAATTTCATTTCTATCATTCTTATTTTTTGCCCTTTGTTTTTTATTTCTTGCCTTTTTGACCTAGCTATTATCTTCATAGGATATAAAATGTGAGTGATGAGAGTAAACATTATTGCCTTGTTCCTGATTGTAGAGGAATGCATTTACTCTTTCACCATTAAGTATAATGGCACAATGAGGATGTGTAATTCTATTGATAGTTTTTATCATAAAAGATAACTTTTAATTACTTTTTCTCTATATAATATGGTTTTTCTCCTTTATTCTATAGATATTAATTTTCTAACATTTAATCAAATTTCCATTCCAATATTAATCCACTGGAATATTATTTATTGTTTTTTAATATTAAAAGTAAATATCCACATATTAGCTTGTCTAGATTTTGTATTTTTAGATTTGTTTTCATTAATTTATTTTTTTTCAATTCATACAGTTTACTACTTGCTAGTTTTGTGTTCTTAAACTTTCTTTTCTTGGTTCTGGCATCAGTATAATTTGTGCCTCATAAAATGATTTGGTAAGGATTTTCTCCTCTTCCATATCCTCAAAGACATTCTGTTGAATTAATGTTATATCTTCCTTAAATGATAGGAATAATTCAACAGTTAAGCCATCTGATTCTGGAGGGTTTTTTTGTGTGCATGTGTGTGGAAAAGTCATTAGATGCAAATTCAATATCTTAAAATATATCAGATGTTCAGGTTATTCAGTTCTTTAGAAGTAAGCTTTAATTTGTGACTTTAAAGGAATTTGTTCATTTTATGCAAGCTGTTGCATTTATTAACATAGAGTTGTTTTAAGTTTTCCACTAATATTCTCTTGATACCTGTAGATTCTATATAAGTAGCACCATTTTTATTTTGTTGTGAGTAGGGCAGGGAGGGAGCAAAGCAAGGACCCTCAGGTACCTTTGAGGAGCATGGGTGGGGATGGCTTATGGAATGTGGGATACATTCTAATTAGGTAATGTTAATATAACAGTCCAAATGAAAAGAAGGAAAGTGGTAAATTGGGCGAGTTGTAATGAGACTTCAAGCTTGAAAACACTTATTGAGGACAGATACTTTAAACTAGGCCAATTACTAGGTAAAAGATCAAAACAAGCAGAGAGGGTTGCAGATACAAAGGGAGCCATTGAGGCAACAAATAACTTTACATTAAAACAGAACAGGGTTCATGGCCATAGTCACAGCTGTATAGAATAAAAAAACATCATTTCTAAGTTATTGATCTAAGTTATTGACCTATGAGGAGTAGCAAACTCTGAGAAGTAATTCAACTATAATTGAACAAATATATATTTTACTGAAAATATTTATTGCATAATACAGTATACTAGAAGATTACTGAAAACAAACAAACAAAAAAACACACAAATATAAACTGGGGTTCAAATTCCATAAAATTGCATTTTATCAATGAATATAGAAATTACTGTGGTTTACCATTCTAAGACTTTTACTTCATACAATGGATTTCATACTATCATTATCATCCCTGATGAACATGGTAAATTAAAAAAAAACAACAAACTATAGACAAGGGTAAAATTAGAAAAAAAAAAGTAAGGGAAATATAAATGGAATATCAAACCCAACATACTGGTTTTAATGTCTCTTTTTATATTTAATGAAGGCACAGCTTTCTACTCATTTACTCTCAATCCTGATTCTTGCTAATTACTGATGCCTTAACATAATATGATTGACCAGGCAACATAAGTTTTTATTTTTTAAAAAAATTTCCTCTAAGCTTTATTTTGGTAAAAATACATTATTTTATTTTCACTGGAATTTTTCTACCTCAAAATAGTTAAAATCAGATGGCTGATCATTTGATCACTCTTCTCCACAGATGTATTCTCTTATGAAACTTGGTATTTCCTCTTTAATTTTTACTTATTTTTCCCGCTTTTTGGCTTCAGTTTAAGCACCCTTCATTTCCTCAGCTTTCTGGTCTTTCTACTGTACATGCCTTGTTAACAACCTTTCACATAGTGTATCTCACCATCTGTGTTCACTGCTCTTGCCGCGAGCTCTTGGGACATGTTGGAGAAAATTACATAGCTGATCTGATTAGTGCCAAAGCATATTCATTGATTCACATTCAAAACTTGTGGGAATTTTAGCACTACTCACCAATTATATCATTTATCCCAACCCTATCTTCTTTAAGTGTGCTGCTTGCTGTGAAATGCTTTATCCTCATTCTGTCTAACCTAACTGCCCACATTTCAATAGTGTGCTTCATAATGAACATAGAAATGAAAGCACTCAGAAGTAAGTTTTCTTAACACCCTCATTATGTCTTGAGTCACCTTCCTGAATGTTTAATTCCCAGTTATCCCCCAATTCCTACCTTTCATATGGATTTTCAATTTATTTGATTCATCCCTAAATGCTTTCTTTCCCTGGTATGTTTACTTTATAGTTGTCCCCCCACCCCTTCATCATCTAACATCTTAAAAGGATAATCTGTGCTCACTGCAAATATTTTCTTTCTTCGGTCAATGAAAAACAGATTAAATTCTTTTGAAAGTCTTCTCAGGTCATTAACAACCTACTCTATTCACTATTAATTTAATAGTCTTGAATCAGAGGTATATACAATTGTAATATTTTATTATTCTTATAATTAAAATCAAACATTTTATATCCCACTCCACTTTTTGTTCCACTTTAATTATATTATATCCAAAAAAACAACTCAAATTTGGTGTCTTTCATTTTCTTTATCTTACAGAGGAGAAAATGAGGATCAAACACTGTGCAGCTGTCCCTACTGAGTTTCTTACTCTACCCTACCTCCACTCTCTCCATCTTCTGGTCATTCATGTTTGAGGGATGAAACAAGAAAGCAGAGCATTGACTTTTTAGACCTCAGCTAGAAATGTGCCCATTGGGTGACAGAATTTTTGCTCCTCTGCACATGTCTATCATTGACCATGAAAGCACAAGTATTAATTTGGGGTAACAAATTTCAGCCACTAGACAAAAACAAAGGTGAATAATAGGATCAATTGTATATTTTATCAGATATATCACAAAATTTAGGCTATGGATCAGGCCTAACCTGGCAATCAGACATCCCGCTCACAATCCAGGACACGGCATGCACCAGTGACCATGCTTTTCATACAGGTGAAAGGCATCTTGCTGATGTATGGGCAGCTACATTTTTTTTTTTTTGCCCTGATTATAAAAAGTAGAACATGACATGATCCTTCTGAGGCAGTAGTACCATTTTCCACATCTTATGGGTGGAAAAACTGAAGCAGAGAGAAGTTAAGTAATTGGCCTTGTCACACAGTTATAAGTGTCAGAATCAGGGCTGACCACAAAATGTGCAAGCCAGAGTCCATGCATGTCATCGCTGCATCATCCTGTTTTTTTAGTGTCAGAGTAGCCTTGACAGGTTTTGATTTTTAAATCTAAGAAACTGTTCCCAATATATAGGGTAGGGTCCCTAGGCCTGGCCGGAGATCAGGGCCATCTGTGGGGCGACCGGCGGGTGGGGCTATCAGGGGCCCCCTCTGGCACCTCCTTGGCTGGCAGCCTGGTGCCGCCCGTTGACTGGTCCTGCCCACCCCCCCAATCGCCGCCGCTGGTCACCTTCCTCTCAGGGAGCAGATACTCAACACAGGTGGTCAGTGCGCATCATAGCGACGGGTTGTTCTGCCAGTCATTTTGGTGTTCAGTCGATTTGCATATTAGGGTTTTATTATATAGGATATATATGTATACCTGCTCTTATATGTATACATTTGTTTAAACTTCCTCATTTGGGTAGATGTAGAAATATATGCATTTGGAAAACATATTCCAAATCAAGAATTACCAGCACAGTCTCTTTTTTCCCCCCAGTGCTTTCTCTAATTACCTTCTCCTTATGAATATCTTTTTCTTTAATTCTTTATTTCTTGCTTCTAATCTCATAGAATTGCCACTTATCAGTGGGTAGGTAACCAAATATAGAAAGAGAGGTTTAAAAATAATCATGGTTGGGCAGACTTTAGTGAGAATAGGAGCCAATCACCCTCATCTTTTATTCTATGGCAGACTCTGCAAAACTTTAAGTTTGTTGTTGGTCTAACACAGGGGTGTTATTCTTACACTAGTGGCCCAGTGTACGGATTCATGCACATTGAAAAGAAATTAATTAGAAGGTGGCTGGCAGGGCAAGACTGGGCGAGAAGGACCGGACACGCCCTGGAGCCAACCTCCCTCTGTCCCTCCCTGGCCAGCGCTCCAGGGGTGGCTCAAAGGGCGTCTGTAGTCACTGCTGCTCAGCAGTAAACCAGATTCAGGGCCGACAGTGCTCCAGCAACAACATAACCCATGGCCAAAGGTGGAATTGCACAACCCAGAGAGGAATCGGGTTCACTCTTCTCTGGTTCTGGGGCTCGTCACCCGAGTACCACCACTGCCAAGTCACGGCTGCTCAGAAGCTCCTGCATTGAGCATCTGCCCCCTGGTGATCAGTGTTCATCATACCTACTGGACGGTCGGACGGTCGCTTAGCCTTTTATATATATGGATGGCTATAAATCAACATGTGTCTTTGGAGGCACGGGACTTGCTTCTCCGGTGAGCTCTGTGTGCTCCACTGTATCCTTCTTTTATATGTGCTCATGAAGGAAAACAGCTTTTTCCTACCTCTTCCAGAATCAGATTCACTCCATTAAGGTATTCTTCTTTTCATTTTTTTTTAAATCTTCACCAAGGAAATAGATAATATGTCTTTTATTGATTTTAAGAGAGAGAGAGAGAGAGAGGAGAGAGAGAAGGTTGCCTCTCATATGCACTCAACTGGTAATCGAACAAAAAACCCAAGTATGTGCCATGACCAGGAATCAAACCTGGAACCTTTTGATGTACTGGACGATGCTCCAACCAACGGAGCTGCCTGGCCAGGGCTTCATTAAGGTCTTACGCTGGGAGGTTAGAAGGATGATCCATTTACTTTCAGGAGAGGGATTTTGTAAGGGCTGGCAAAATAACCATGGGTAATCCTACCATTTATCATTTCTTCAGAGGCCCAGAAAACATGGATTTTTGCTGTACCAAACTTGTCTGTGCGTAAAACTCCATGCAGTATTTTACCTCTCTAATTCATCTGTCTTTTCACTCTACCATCCTTTCACAAAACAGAAAAAAAAAGGGGGGGGGTCATCTGTGTGATCTGTGCCTCTCATCAAATTCCTCACAGAGTATAGGCACCATATATATGTTTCAAATCTCCCCATACACTAGCACTCATATAATTTATTTCATCTTTTCTACTTATTTTTGGCCACTGTCCTAATTCAGACTTTCACCTTTTCATGTTACCTATTGAAATAATTTTCTAACTGGCAGCTCTGTCTCTGGTTTCTTTATTTCAAATAGCTCTGAGTTGTGTTTTAAAATAAACAAACAAACAAAAAGTTATAATGTAGTAATGTGATGCTTTAAAAGTTTTATTATTATAATGTCAATAAATCTCATGCATTTGAATACTTACAAAATGACAGCTATGTTTTAAGTGTCACTGATGAATTGTCTATGAACCTCAATTCTATATGATGTGATGTAAAATTTCTAGAATAGCAATAAACTTCAAGATGTTTCCCATCTAAATAATCTAGGTTATAATTTTTGAATCTCCTACAAAATTACACTTTAGCTACCTATGTTATTCTGAGAGCAATATCATATGGGTTTTTTTTTTGTATCACTCATTTTTCTGTCTATAATATTCTTTTTCACTTATGCTAGGAAAACTGATTATTCTTCCCCCCAGTATATTTGCAGTGCATCCTTCTCTGTGAAACTTTTCCCAATGCACTAGGCAGCTTTAGTTGCTCTGTTCTCTTCTGATACAAACAGAACTTTGTACATAAAGAAGATATGTATTCTTGACTTACTGGTTAATGGAATAGACTCACTTTTATCCTTATGGATCTACCTGACTCACTTTCAATTTTGGTAACAACACAATAGCTGAAATGTGAGTGTGACAGAGCACTTTAAACAGAATTGACAAGAGCATATCCTAGAACCAATTCAAGGACTTCTGAGAGATATGATTAAGAGAGAGGCTTTATAGAGATTTGTGTGTGTGTGTGTGTGTGTGTGTGTGTGTGTGTGTGTGTGAATAACTACATGCCAGGAGTCTGAATTCTTGCCTCCAAAGTGGTTCAGGGATGAGCTGTACTAGTAGATATTAACTCCTTCACATCAAGTTTAGGAATTGTCATCATCATCCTTGGAGGCTTGATATATATCCATTTTAGGAGTACCATGGCCTGGTGCCTGACACGTGCAAAATAAATCTAAAATAATTGTGGCAGGAAAAGGTTATAAGATAGAATAGAGAGCTGTGCTTGGAAATAGCTGCATGAGCAATGGTATTGAGTTTATGAATCGGTGAATGAGTTCTGTGTAGTGGAAGGGAGCTGCACAGCGGAAAGCTGCCAATGGGGGTTCATTTTGGATCAGATCAAAGGGGTGCCTTGGGGGGAGATGAAACCTTGTGGAGGAAACAGAAGCAGGAGTTGAGTTATCATATTCACCTGGGCCAAAGAGGAATCATTTTTAAAAATTATTATTAGAGTTAGGATGTGTTCAGAACCCAGTGTCTCTGAATGCTTTTTCAGCTGTTTACCCCTGCTGTGTTTTCATGGAAGAGATAAGCAGGAGGGATGGAAGGATGTCTAATAGACTTTTTAAATTAACATATACAGTTCTCAGGATTATCCACTCAGCTTTTCAGCAGATTTAGTGGGCTTTAAAAATAATAATTATATCAAAATTTAAATGATGGATAGTTTTTATGAACAATTAATTTGTGTTTAATTCTGAATACTGACAAGTACATAAACCCATGTAACAATTGCCACAATAAAGAGAGAGACTATTTATATCACTCAAGAAAGATCTTTGTGTCCCATACCAGTCAATCTAAGCAAATGCTAATAAAAATTTCTATCATGATAGATTGTATTTGCCTGTTCCTGGGTTCTCATATTTTCCTCATTCCATTTTCCTCCAATCTATTTATATTTACACTTACTTTTCCATTTTCTTTGTGATTGCATTTTTTTTAAATTAACATGTACTCAGGATAAGAATGATTGAAATTTGCTCCTTCTTTTCAAATAGTAAAAAAATATGATCATTTAACTCAGCATATTATACTTTCAATGTAAATTACATTAGGTCAAGTATTTTTTTTCTTAATCATTTCTTGTTGAACCCCAAAGTTAGATATAAAAATAATAATTATTATAGCATGTTTATAAAATTATATATTTTTCTTTATATTATAATTATTTTATACTTAAATTGTATTTTATTAGTGACAGATTTCTTATTTTTATTTTCTATGCATTCTTAATTGCATTGTGAACCTTAATTTTAAGATTAGTTTCCTCCTGCTTAAATCACATCCTTTAGAATTTCTTATATAGTCTTTTTATAAAAGCACTACTTACTGAAAATGTTTTCATTTTATCATTATTTTAAAAAATAGTTTAGCCTGACATAGGATTCTTGATTGATATTTATTTTCTTTGTAATTTTAGACACTATTCTACTGTCTTATAACTTTTATTCTTGGTGTTAGTCCACCTCAATACCGTTGTTCCTTTTTAGGGCATCTGTGCTTTGCTCTCTGAGTGGTTTTATAATCTTTGGCTTGCTATTTCATTTGAAGTGCAAATATCTTCCAATATATCTGCCTCAGGATCTTTGTCCTCATGAATATGAAGATTAACCTCTTCTATAAATGTGAAGGAATTCTTAGTGATTCCTAGAAATCAGTGCAAAGTATTTTAGATCTCCTTACCTGCTCTTTGTAGCTCTTACAAAAGCCTCCCCATGATTGGTCTCTGTTGCATTTATAGTAAATTTGTGAGATGTAACTAATAGTTCATTATTTCTTAATTCCTCTGTATCTAAAATAATGTTTTGCCCATCATTTGAGTTGTTAATTTCAATATTATAATTCTAGGAGACTATTTTTTGAGATCTGCTTGCTAAATTTTATAGTGTCTCTCATTTATTTTCCACCCCCTTTTATTAATTTAAAATATTTAAACTTTTAAAAAATTTTTATTGTTTTAAACAGGAAGGGAGAGGGAGAGATAGCAACATCAATGGTTGGATAGAATCATTGATTGGCTGCCTCCTGCATGTCCCCTACTGGAAATAAAGCTTGAACATGGGCAACCGAGGCATGTACCCTGACCTGAATCGAACCAGGACCTCCTGGTTAATCAGTTGATACTCAACCACTGAGCCATGTTGGCTGAGCTCTTTAAAATATTTAAACATATTAAGCATATTTATCTTGTATTATTTTTAATCATTCTAATATTAAAAATACATGGAATCTGATTGTACTCTCTCTTGTCTTCCTTCCCTGTAATTTTTTTTTCTTTCTTGTAAATTCTTATTCTAATTTTTATCTTTGGATGTATTTTACTTGAAACATTATCTGTATTTAAGGTGCATACCACTGGAGAAGATTCTCATTAGTTGCAACAATGTAACTAAAATAAAATTATTTTATTTTTACTGAAAATAAAAATTCATTTTGTGGTTATGTAGACCACATTGGTAGTGTGAATTTAGGCTTCAAAATAGTTTGTGGCAATGATTTTCATAATTTTTTTTTTCCCAATGACTGAGCAACAAGATTGAAATTTATAAGTATTTTAATATCAAGATCATTCTCATATGATGGTCCAATTAGTCTCAGCTTTATATTGGAGATTGCTGTAGATTACCCAACTTAGGTGAACACTAGATTTTATTTTTTTCCTTTGAAGTTTGTTCATAGATAAAGAATCTCAATATCACCTGGACTGGTGTATGCCCTCAGGATCAATAGTGGTTTAAATCTTTGTTTGCCTCTAGATTAATTCTTAAGAGGTAACTCTTTTGAAACACTTTCATATTACTTTTGGCCTGGTTTCTGATCTTCTCAGTGTTCCCCTAAGAATGGTTTTGTAATACATTTACCACCACTTTTAGTTATTGATGAAGGGCGTACTCAGGGTGGGTGCAGCAGCAATGCCTTGCATGCACAGCAGTAACCTGTAAAGAAAACATGTATTTTTAAACACTCCAACTCTCCAGTTTTCATAAAAACTTGGGGAAAGTACAAATTTTCTTGGACTAGATGATATGGTGCCTCATTGAAATTAGAAAAAAATCAAACTCTGATCTTAATAACTAATTCACAGGTTATCTTATAGTTACTTGTATTCATATATAGAAATACTTAAAACTAATTTAAGATTAAGATACTATGTGGATACGTCAAATTTCTTTTATTCCCATTAGGAAGATATAGGATAATTACATATTATTTTATCATATGTATATTATATTTCACTTGTTATATCTTGGCATCATATTATACCTATTATCATATTACAGTTATCTATAATAATAAAAGTGTAATATGCAAATTAACCGAACGGCCGAACAGCAGAATGACCGTCCAGACGACCACGCTATGACACCCACTGGCGCCAGGCCAGCCAAGGCGTGTGCAGTGTGATTGGTTGGGGGCCCTGCCATCGCCCCATGATTGCCCCGTAGTGGGAGGCCTAGGCCGCCGGCCGGCGAGGCGGTCAATAGGTGGGCTCCACGATCGCTCCAAAGAGGGAGGCCCAGGCCACCAACCAGCGGGCTGTGGCAGGTGGGCGGGGCCTCTCTCTGCAGGGTGATCGATCACAGGGCCCCCGGACTATGAGAGGGTGCAGGCCGGGTTGAGAGAAGACCACCCCCCCCCCCCCCCACCGCTCACGAGTACACAAATTTCATGCACTGGGCCTCTAGTTTACTATAATTACTACAGTGTGAGTTGTGTCACCTTAGGCAGATTTCATGAATTCTGTGGGCCTTAGATTTTCAATCCATTAAGTATCGTCTCATATTGTTATTTTTGAGAACTAAGTATTAAATATTAAATTTCAATAATTTATGATAGTGTGATACATAAAATACTCAAAATTTTCTTTTTCTTTTTTTTTTAATTTATGCTGTCACCTTTCATTCTAGTAAAGAGGAAAACATAATTCTCTTTATATACACTGATTTTAATACATTTCTTTTAATGTGGACTACATTTTTTAAAGCAGAACAGAAAGCATTTCACATTAGGCATTTAAAATTAGGCCTAAGAGTACATTAACTTTCTCTAAGAGCCGTGCCATTTAACATACAGAAAGAAAGTATGCAATTAAACAAACTTCTTGGCACATAGCCTCTTGGATATGGCTAGTGCTGAACAAAGCAGAAATGACAGTTGTGTGTTTTTTTGGAATGAGATAGTAGAACAGAGTAGGTCTTCTAAGCCTGCAGAAAAAAAAAAAAAAAATTAATGCCAAGGTAAGATTAAAGTTCCTTTTTAGGAGTAGAATAGTAATGGGTAGTTGAAATTAATTGGTAATTCTGGAAATAAGAACCAATTAAGTTAGTTCTTATTTATCTTTCTGTCTTAAACATCACTGGAGACTAAAGCCTTTCATATTTGTATTTGACTTTGGTTCAAGATAGTTATGGAAATCCTGTAGTCTTTTTATTTTAAAAGTATAAGTTCCTATAAATTTAACTTGATTTTAAAAAATTACTGAAATAGTTCACTAATATTAGTATAATTTGCCATTCTTTGCTGTTTAGTGTGTGCCAAGCAAAACAGATTGTCTACCTGAAATTGTCCTAAAATAATTTGCAATATCCTTAAATCTTCTGATTGAAAATTGACAATAAAAAAATAGTTGTAGCTGGTTTGGCTCAGTCAATAGAACATTGGCCTGAGGACTGAAGGATCCTGGGTTCGATTCCAGTCAAGGGCACATGCCTGGGTTGTGGGCTCAACCCCCACAACATCATTGATGTCTCTGTCTCTCTCTTTTCTCTCCCTCCTCTCTGAAATCAATAAAAAATGTTTTTAAAAATAATAATAATAAAAGCGAAAAATCACCCTCAATGGAGTCCACTGTAAGAGATATGTTTCTATATTTCATTTACCTTTTGCACAGCTATAATGTTAGTCTGTGTTCAGTTTAATATCCTGATTTGTTCATTCATCATTTATTTTATTGATTCCCTGAGAAATAGAGACAGAAATTGTGTGCAGGATGATTAGTAGGAAACACTTGGGGGGAATGTGAAAGTCCAGCTGGATATAGAAGTAAAACTTCAAAGCAATTGTCCCAGAGGCATCAGTTTCTTAGCCGAGAAGTTGGGATTGCACTTTAGTGAAATAATGAATTGAGGTGACATAATGAATTGAGGTGAGGGTGTAGGACTGTATGCCCACATCTACTAATCATTGGATTCAATCTGATACCATCGGGTATAACCATGAGTTCAGCAGTTTCCTCTGGCAAGGGAAATTTCTGGGAAGAGAATCTCCTGTGACCTGTACAGTCAACAATGCCAGCAATTGGGGAAAGGAGTACCTGGGTCTTGGACTGGGACTCTATTATGAGAAAAATTGCATCCATACTTCTATAGAAGTGACATTTGTCATATACCAATAGTTGAATAATATTCAATAATGGTTGCTGTTAAAAGCTACATCATATTACATTGTAAAGAAATTACAAAATTACTTTTCCATTCTGCTCTTGTTCCTGGTTTGGATTGTTTCCAGTTTCCACAAGGGAAATATTCTTGGAATTATGATTTTATTTTCTCTTCTTTTTCTTATTTTTTTAAATTTTATTTTTCAATAATTTACATCTAATTAAATTCAAAGATATATTATTCAAGTGTGGAAAATGCTAACAATAGTTATTATCCCCCTTATATAATCATTATATTGTTTAAAATGAGACACTTTAAAATAGTTTAAGACCTTATATGACAACAGATTTTGCAGGACAATGGAGTCATGCACTGCAATACCATCAAACATCTTGACATTATCTACATGTATTGCACACTAGGCATGCACTTATTCTGTCATTGTAGGCTTATGTAATAATCCCCAATACTACCAACCTAATCATAATCCCAATTAAACATACATCTTTATGTAACATCTTTTTGGTATACAATTCAAGCTATAATAAAATATTTCTGAGAAAGACATTAGATGTTACCTAGAATTCAAGGGGGTGGAGAATTACATATTAAGTCTATTGTTAGTCATTATACATTGTTTGGTACTATGTACTTTATGAATATTTAATTTTTTATTAGTAAATTTCTTTTGTATACTTATTGGTTTCTCCCACAGAGTTTTAGCTTTTCAAGGATGGTTTTAGATTTGGAATACATATCTTTGTTTCCTTCATTACTAGTACAACTCATCCTCATTAGTCTGTGTTGAGATATTAAAAGAAATAAGTTATTTTCAAATCTGCTACCACAGCTACTCATCATATTTGATCATTACTCATGGTCTCAGATTTTTGGAAAATTTTATTTGGGATTTAATTTGCATGTCTTTTTAAATAATGAATATCATAGGTTATAGTCCATCTTAATAATCTTTGCTTTTATTTTTAATTTTTTAACTTCCCAATTTTTTAATTTTTCTTTTTACAATTAACTTATTTTTCCAATTGCAGTTAACATGCAATATTATATTAATTTCAGATGTACAACATAGTGATTAAACATTTATATACCTTACAAAATGATCATCCCGATAAGTCTAGTATCAATCTGAAACCATAAATAAGTATTACAAAAATATTGACTATATTTCCTATGTTATACTATACATCTCAGTGACTATTTTTATAAATGCAATTTGTAGTTCTTAATCCCTTTCACCTTTTTCACTCATCCCCAGCACTCTTCATCTGGAGATACTCTTTGATTTTTAAATTATAGAGAGTAATTTTTACATTACAGAAGGTAATAGTGAAGGAATGATATAAAATAGAGAGTGCTCTAGGCTTTGGTTGATAAAACTTAAATTCTATCTTTCCTATCTTGCCCCATTCACTTCCAGCCCTCATCCAACTGATTATATTACCTAATGTATAGTTTCTTCTTATTAAAATAAAGGGTTTAATGATCCCAGATATTTTCTGCTTAATAAAGAGCAATTCCAACATTAAAAATATACTATTTACTTTCAAAATGACTTTAAAAGGTGATAATATTACATCATTTTTGCAGTTAGATATTTTTAGGCCAAAGTTCACAGTAGCATCTATGTCTGCTGACTTGAAATTTAGCACTCTTGATTAGATTGAACTACTCCCAGCATATTGAACTCTGCAAATGAAGATGCAGTTTTTAGAACATAATGCATTCAAGTAACATTTTCTGTCACAGCAGCATTTTGCCTTTAAAAGCACTTTTCCTGTGATTTCTTTTTTTTTTGCTTTTATTTTCTTTTAAGAAATAATTTGAAATGTTGATGACTTCTGTCAGTTACATATTTTTGACTGATTTGTGCTCACAACACAGCACTGCTGAATCATTTTCTAATGATTTATTGAATTCCAGCTGTAATCAAGATGCTTAAATAGTATATCACAAGGATTTATCTCTCATGGAAACAGTTTTTTAAATGAGAGTTAGAACACCTTAATAAAGTTACTGTATTTAAAATTTTTAAATAATCATTAATATTTTTAATTCATTTCTACCTGTTCCCTTTACCATGTTCTTTCAATGAGGTAAATTAGGTTTAGA
Source organism: Plecotus auritus (assembly GCF_963455305.1). Taxonomy (NCBI): domain Eukaryota; kingdom Metazoa; phylum Chordata; class Mammalia; order Chiroptera; family Vespertilionidae; genus Plecotus; species Plecotus auritus. The sequence goes on along the minus strand of NC_137772.1, from coordinate 74,388,177 downwards.
ATGGTCCTTTCTAACAATATATTTAATATATAATGTACATTTAATATAATAACTTTTTTTGTTGTTGTTAATCCTCACCTGAGGATACTTTTCTATTGATTTTTGGAGAAAGTGGAAGGAAGAGGGAGAGACAGAGAGAGAGAAACATCAATGTAAGAGAGACACTTTGATTAGTTGTCGCCTGACCAGGACCAGGGATCAAGCCTGCAACCCAGATCAGTGCCCTTGACCAGAATGAAACCCGGGACCCTTCAGTCCTCGGGCTGACATTCCATCCACTGAGCCAAACCGGCTAGGGCTAATATAATATTTTAAAGTATTATGTTATCCTTGAGAACACTTTTTATTTTTTATAATTTTTTTTTATCTCAAGTTTTCTTCACTTGTTCTGCATGTGATCACTACACAATGTAATTTTCAAAAACAAACCTTTGAATCAGTATATGAATTAACAAATATTTGAGACCTGCTTTATTAAGATGAATTTCTATGCAAATTCTCATAAGAATAGGCTCTGTTTGCAGCAGTAAAAATGACTATATAAAGAAATGACAAGACAGACAGCCTGTCACAGCAGCAGCTGCTCCGATCTATACAAGAGACGTGGAAGAGAATGAACAGCCTGTCTGTTTTCTTGCTGCTCTGCATGGAATGAGCTGCTAAGGGGATCATGGCCTTAGGCTTGTCTGTACGCATGCCACTTAATTGGAAAGTGAAATATGTGAATTTTCCTAAGTTAAATAATTCCACATGATAGTCTTATTATTGAACATGTACATTTGCTCTATAATTTATCTTTAAAGATTATTTGGTTTAGTTGACTTTATCAAAATCTTTCATTGATATAATTTGATTATTAATTGAATAATAATGTTAACTGGGTCAGTTCATAACAAAATCCTGAATGTTCACTCTTTACATAGCATTTTATTTTCCTTACAACTTTTTAAAAGTATTAAACATAAATTTGTGTTTCTAAAACACAACAAAATTGTGTTGAAATTATTTGATTGTATATATCCATTGAATTGAGATATGTAAACTTGAAGCCAGGGTGTCCAAGAATTATGTGAGGGAGTAAATAACAATTATGTATAGAATTTAGGCTAGTTAAAGAGATAGATATGATGGAAAAGATAGAGCCAAAGATCACAGATCCTGGTGGAGACTAAGGAATATTGAAAGTATTTCTAGAGTGAAGGAGCTTGAAAGATAATAGGCAATGGCTTTAGAGTGAGACACTTTAACTCAGTAGTGCATAGGAATTTAAATTACTTGTAATGACAATGCCGGCATATGGCCATGCGGAAGATGAGTGATCACAGTGGACAGAGAACAAGCCTATTAACCAGGAAACTTATTGACAGCATGTATAAAATCACCAACAATTAGGGCAGGAGTGGTGTTTTGAGGAAGTGAAAGTGAGCTAAAATCTTCCAAAAATAAGCAGGAGTGAGATCTATAGATTACTGAAAAGAGGGGAGGGCAGTAATGGGTCAAGTCTAAATATATGCTAGGTTAGTAGGGAAGAAAACAAGAGAAAGGTCTAAGATAAACTACCCTATTTACAGTTCTATTGGTACAAAGGGTTATGGAAACAAAAGCCACCACTTAGAGGGATTAATGGAAAGCAGTGTCTACTTAAAAGATCAATTTTCAGGACAAGATGGTAAAAGGGATGTTGAGAGAAGAATTTGAGAAAGGAGAGAATTTTTCAGTAACTGGATATGAATTCCAGTGTGCAGTTTCAGTAGTTAAGTGGAAGTTAAGTAGTTAAGGAAAGAAAGAGGTGGGATTAGATATGAGATTGCATAGACTATTATAGGAATTAGAATCTAGAGGATTAGAAAGGAGCCCTGAAACAGTTTTAAAAATGGGTTATGACCAAAAGCAATTACTACTAATATACACAAGACAGATAGTGCCGAGGAATCTTAGTTCAAGAGAGAAGCGGTGGTCGTTCGAGGTGGGGACATTATGGGGTTTACAAAACACCCTACTGGATATGTGGAGTCTAGTTAACTAGTAGTTAACTCTTAGCATCTTCCCCATTAGAAGCAACTAGGACCTTTTTAATTCAGCCAAAGAAAGCATGGAAGCCAAGAAAGAATCTGTCTTAGTTCAAGCATGCGGGATTCCCACTCGACCCAAGTCATAAGTGCTGGCTGAATAATTCCCAGGGCCCAGTGCAAAATAAAGATGCTGTACCCCTTGATCAAAAATAAGAAAAAGAAATACTGTTAAAAGGACTATAATTCAAAGTGTTTTTCTTTTTTCATATCTCTCACAAATGACCATAGTGAGTTTTATTTGTTGTCAAATATTCTAATTAAAGAATCATTAAAATTTTAAATAATTTAAAATGAATTTTATCAATCATTTTTATGATGTGCAATATCAGCTTAAATTCCAAATATAAGAGCAACTAAATTATAGATGAAATCACCAAAATTATACAATTTCTTTTTCCTTTTTATTTTATTATTATTTTTCATCATAATTTATCCTTCATATACCATCTTCTACCTCCAACTACCTCCTCCCCTCTGCAGTCGCCACACTATTGTCCATGTCCATGAGTTCTTTCTCTTTTTTTGCTCAATTCCTTCACCCTCTCCAAAATTCCACTCCCAGAGCTGTCTTCCTGCTCTGTATCTATGAGTCTGTCCCTATTTTGCTTGTTAGTTCAGTTTGTTCGTAGATTCCACATATGAGTGAAATCATATGATACTTACCTTTCTCTGACTGGCTTATTTCACTTAGCATAATGTTCTCCGGGTCCATCCATGCTGTTGCAAAGGGTAAAATTTTCTTATTTTTTATATTCCATTGTGTAAATGTAGCATAACTGCTTTATCCACTCATCTACTGATGTCCACATGGACTGTTTCCAAATCTTTGCTATTGTAAATAATGCTGCAATGAACATATAGGTGCATATATTCTTTTGAGTTAGTGTTTCAGGTTTCATCAGATGAATTCCTAGAAGTTGAATTGCTGGATCATACAGCAGTTCTATTGTTAATGTTTTGAGGTAACTCCATACTGCTTTCCACAATGGCTACACCAATCTGTATTCCCACCAACAGTGCACGAGGGTTCCTTTTTATCTACATCCTCACCAACACTTGTTGTTTGTTGACTTATTAATGATATCCATTCAGACAGGTGTCCACTTTCAGTACTCTTATTCAACATAGTACTAGAAGTCCTAGCCACAGCAATCAGACAAGAAGAAGAAAGCATGCAAATTGGAAAAGAAGTAAAACATTATTTGCGGATGACATGATATTGTATATGGAGAACCATAAAGATCCCATAAAAAAACTACTAGAACTGGTAAATGAATTCAGTAAAGTAGTAGGATTCAAAATAAATATCAGATATCAGTTACATTTTTATATATCAATAATGAAATATCAGAAAGGGAAACTAAAAAGACAATCCCATTCACAATTACTTCAAAAAGAGTAAAATGCTTAGGAATAAATTTAACCAGGGATGTAAAAGACATGTACTTAGAAAAGTATAAGACAGTGAAGGAAGAAATCAATGAAGATACAAATAAGTGGAAGCATATATTGTGTTCATGGATAGGAAGAATTAAAATGTCCATACTACCCAAAGCAACCTAGAGATTCAACACAATTCTTATCATGATACTAATGGCATATTTTATGGAGCTAGAATAAATATTCCGAAAATTTATATGGAACCAGAAAAGATCCCAAATAGCAGCAGTGTTCTCTTTTTTAATTTAAATTCTTTATTGTTTAAAATATTACATAAGTCTTCTTTTTCCCCCCATTAACCTCTCCCCCACCCCCACCCCCAACACATGCCCTCCCTGACCCTCCACTCCCCCATTGGTTATGCTCATATGCATGCATACAAGTCCTTTGGTTGATCTCCTACCCCCTCACCCCCTGCCTTCCCTCATAGGTTGGACAGTCTGTTTGATGCTTCTACCAGTATAATTCTGGTCTATTTTTGTTCATCAGTTTATGTTGTTCATTACATTCCACAAATGAGTAAGATCATGTGATATTTATCTTTCTCTGACTGGCTAATTTCACTTAAGCAGCAGTGTTCTTGAGAAAGAAGAACAAAGTTGGAAGAATCGTGCTGCCTGATATCAAACTATACTCCAAGGCCATAGTAATCAAAACAGCATGGTACTGGCATAAAAACAGACTTATAGATCAATGGAACAGAATAGAGAGCCCAGAAATAAACCCATGCCTTTATGGTCAATTAGTATTTGACAAAAGAGGCAAAAACATAAAATGGGCTAAAGAGAGTCTATTCAATAAATGTTTGATGGGAAAATTAGACAGATATTTGCAAAAATAGACCATCTTGTTACACTGCACACAAGAAGAAACTCAAAATGGATTAAAGACTTAACTGTTAGATTTGAAACTATAAAGATCCTAGAAGAAAACATAAACAGTGAAATCTCGGACATTTCTCATAGCAATACTTTTTCTGACATATCTCCTCTGGCCAGAGAAACAAAAGGAAAAATAAACAAATGTGATTCCATCAAACTAAAATGTTTTTGCACAGCAAAAGAAACCATCAACAAAATTAAAACACGACCCACTGAATGGGAGAACATATTCCCTGATACATCTGATAAGGAGTTAATATCCAAACTAAAGAACTTGTAAGACTCAATAGCAATAAAACAAGCAATCTAATTTTAAAAAAAAGCAAAGAACCTCAATAGACACGTCCCCAAAGAGGATATACAAATGGCCAATAGACATGAAAAGATGCTCAACATCACTAATCATCAGAGAAATGCAAATTAAAACCACAATGAAATATTACCTCATAATTTGTTCTTTTATGCTGTATGCATGCATATGAATTTCATTCTTACTAGAATGAAGAAACAATTAAAAACTAACTCATGATTTTTGACATGTGTACATTCTATCATAACTTTTTATATCTGTGTAGCTTATGAATAAGGAAGGATTGATTGAAAGGAAAAGAAAAGATGTGTTTCCTTTTATTTCTTTTTACTTCAGTGTAACTTGTTGGCTAATATAGGAGGTAATATAATTATAAATGATATGATAAGGTTTCTTGAGTGTTCATGTTTTTTAAAACTTCAATTTTTTTATTTCTATTTTTGTATTTGAAGCATGTTCTTGCTCAATTTGAAAGTGCAGCCTTTCAAGACTGTCAGTGCCCCCACTTAATCAGTAGTTAATTGTAACAAGCTTCTTTTACATTTGCTTTAAGTCTCATCAAAATCCACATGCACCTTGAGTCTACTGTAATTTTGTCTTCATGGGACATTGGGTATGCTGTATGTGAATGGGACAGCAGGGAACAGCTATAGACACACAATGCCTCTATCTCCTTTGCTCTCACATGTGCTCTGTTGTCCCATTGACTTATAGCACAAAGTTCAAAGACAAATCTATTAAGAATTTCAAAAATGTGACAGCAGAGCATTAAACCAAGAGCAGGACTCTTCAGAGCATGGAGACTTGTACAACTGCACAGGTCTCATGCAAAAGGTTTAATCAAAATTAACATATAGTAGGATCTACATTCTTCAAACTTTCTATGATTCCAAATTGCCTAGACAAATGTTTATAATAGTAAGATTTTATTTTTGAATTACATTTTTTATTATGCAGACATTCAGAGGTTCAAATAAAACATTTCTAAGAAAATGATTTTGGAGGAGTGCTGTTTACTATGCAAATTAATTTGATATGATTTTTAAGAAAGTTATTTCTGTCTCAGCTATTGTCAGAAAAATAAATGTTAGTGAAATATTCTCTTGTTTATTTATACTCAATTGTATTTATGGAAAACCTATATATGTTCTGCATTCCCTGACCAATTAAATGCTCCATGACTTGATGGACCCTTTTGGGCTTTCTATTACTGCTTTTATCTTTCAATCTCTTTTGCTCTCTGCCCCCAATACATGATTTTGAAAAGGTCAGAACTCATAAGTCTATGCAAAATATTTCCAATCACTTTATACTCATGAAGCAGGTTTGAATTGTAGAAGTTTGTTGGGTAAAAAATGTTAAATTTTTCATGTTAATCCTCTAAAGCTATTTACTTGAAAAACTTTATTTTTCAATTTGTGCAATCATCTCTGGATTTGGAAGACATTTTCAAAAAAGTATATATGTCTAATTAGTAAATATAGATGAAAATCTTCTCAGATACCTATGTGAAATGTAAATTTATGAGATAAAAATTTGCAATGAATATGTAATAAGCTCCAGTTGTTTTGTTGCTATTGCTTTAATCATCCAAAATCTATTTGCTTACTTCAATTATATTACCTTTATCTAATTTTAAAGAATATTTTTTCTTCTTGTGACTTGACCTATGTTTTTGAAGAAAAATTCTATTATTATATTCACTTTGGAGGGGGAAGAAGAATGAAGAAGATTTTTTCTTAGGGTAGGTACGCATTCATCAATTTAGATAGGAATTCCATTGGAAATCAATAAACAGAGAACACAAAAAATGTCAAAGCTTGTCAGCTAAATGACTTTTGGAGCTAGGGAGCTTAGAAAAATCACCCAATTTATGAGCACTGGATTAAGTGAATGAAGTGTAGCATGATCAATTTCAAATACATCTTACATGTGATTGTCTAACCATTTGTTCTCCCTTTCTATTTAATTCTTCTCTTCACATGATCTTTTTATTTTCCATCAAATAATAGGTTATAGTATAATAGGCTTTAAAACAAATTATATATCAGTGTCTTTGGTAGAATAACATACTATAAATTTAAAAAATACATGACCTTAATGTCATCATCAATCACCAATGTTTAGATAAATATTGGTTCAAGTATTTTACTAGCGAATCAAAGGAACTAGTATTATAACTACATCAGGAATATGTGCCTTTTATGTTAAAACAATAATAAACCAATTATCTTTACATCTAGATTATAAATAATTTATATATTTTAGGATTTTACTTGTCCATAGTAAATATTCAATTCATTAATTTTTATTTTTTTAAAGTATATCAAATAGGTCAGTAGCATTTTTTATTTGAGGAACAAAGAAATATGCATTACTCTGATGACATGTAAATGTGCATGTGCAAGTATCAACCAAAGGTAAATTAGACTGGTTCTTTTAAAAATATAGATTTGTTTAAATTAAACATTTTTGGAAAATATTTTGTTCATAAATTATAAATTTAAATTGGATTTTACTCTTATTTTTTAATATAAGGAAAGCACTGAAGTAATAAGTAGTGATTAATTTATTTATCTATGTCATTTATCTATCAATATATCTATATTTCATTATAGTGAATATGATATCACATATCAATTTTATTATAAGGAAAAACAAAATAGTGAAATCAGTTATATGTAGCTATTTCACCAATAGACTTATTGGTAATATAAGTATATTACAAGATTTCTTATTGATCCTAATTAGCAAATTGAATGTGTTTTCTGTCTTCTATACTTTTCATCATTTGCCATATTTTTCAATGTATAAGAAGCTATTTTTTTCTAAAATTGTTAGACTGAAAATCGAGGGGCGTCTTATACAGGGAAGTCAGCTGAGGAGGGAGCGGAAGGGTGCATAGCTGCCCATACCTTGTCAAACAGGCTTCCTCCAATCAGGAGCCTTATTGTTACTGACCTCAGCTGATGCTGTAATTAGAAGTGGAGGTGGAGAGTGAGCATATGCAACAGGGACCAGAGTGTTCTGAGCCCATAAAGATCAAAAAATAAAAAGATAAATACCAGTAAGCAATTGTCTTATTCTGCAAAATTCAAACTGAATGTAATCAGCTATGCAAAAGAGCGTGGAAATAGAGCTGCAGAGAGACAATTTGGACCTCCTCCCACTGAGTGTATGATCAGACAGTGGAGAAAATAGAAAGAATAACTCTGGAAGATGCCAAAAAATAAGAAGGCCTTAAGAGGAAAACCTTGGATCAGGGGTCCTCAAACTTTTTAAACAGGGGGCCAGTTCACTGTCCCTCAGACCGTTGGAGGGCCGGACTATAGTTTTTTAAAAAAACTATGAACAAATTCCTATGCGAGTCAGCTGCTAAGCAGGACAGGCAGCGGCACCCAGCGGGCCGGATAAATGTCCTCAGCAGGCCGCATGTGGCCCGCGGGCCGTAGTTTGAGGGCCCCTGCCTTGGATTATGGAGCAGCACCAGAGTGGCTTATGTGTGTCAACGAAGTTATTCAATGTCAGGCAAGAATGTTTCCAAGCAAAATGGACATTGTAGATTTTACAGGAAAAGCAAAATGGTGCTTCAATTTCATGAGGAGAGAAGGGTTGGCCATGAGAACAGGAACAAAGTTAGCTCAGAAAATGCCACCAGTTTATGAGGATGATCTCACATATATAGACAGTGACTCAGAACACAACAGTGCTACAATAGAAGGTGAAGAAATTGATATGTCTGGAACTAATAGTGATGAAGAAGAGAGCAGTGATGCAACAGAGGCTGAATAAAGTGATATGCTGCATAATATCACAGTACTGGTATGTAAACATTACCTGTGGTAATTACTAAATAAAAATGTGTTCTGTTTTGTTTAAAATATTGATTTCTTAATTTTGGGTTGGAAAAGTGGGGGGCATCTTATACATGGAAAAATGTGGTATTCTCTGAACATATACCTTATGGCCACACATTTACACTTAATTTTTATTATTTCTCCAATCATTATAGGTTTTAATTTACTCTTGCTGGAATAAAACAAATTACTAAAAAATCATGACAATTAAATAAAAGTATTTTCTCTTAAAGATACTTTGTTAAATTAAATTTAGCCAGTGTTTAATGAACTAAAGGTACACTTATTAAATAATCACACCATTAAGCATATGGTGAACTTTTAGGGAGTGTCAGAATAGTAGAGAAAAAAAAAATCATTCCTATTTTGTCATTCACTATCCCCCAAAAAGGGAAGAGAAAATATGAAAATATATATACAGACTCACACACTTATGCAAATTTATCTGCATAGTATTGCTTCATTAATTATGGTTAGTAGCAATTATTTTTTTAACTTTTGCTTTTTGGTGTCACGGTCACTGTAATTTACTCCTACTGTAAATAGGCTTAGAATTGAAAAAATATATTGCTGCATAATTTGAGGATCCTCAAGCCATTTAGTTTATTTGTATATAGCCTTATTTGTATATAGCCTGAAGTGAGGTTAACCATCAATCAATACCTTTTAATACAACGGTCTAAAATTTAAGATACCAATAACACATTTAGCATTTTGAACATATTTTTAAATCTTGATTTAGGCTGTGATCTGTGGTGTTATAAATTGATAACATAAGTTGCTCACTATATAATATTTTAGTGCTTACAGTTATTACATTTTAAAATTTAATTTCTCTTTATATCCAATAAATATTTTTTCATAGTCTTTGACCAGTTGGCTTTATGTCATACTTAGCCCAACTCAATATCCCTATGAAGGAATCATGGGAAAGGATGAAGAGGAGTCATATAAAATTAAAGATCTATAGAAATATAAAACGGTTAGAATAATGATTTAAAAATTAAACTAATTAGAATAGAAAAATTATAAATGTTAGTAGAATCTGATAACTGTGTGCTAAATGGAAAGAGAGACACCATCTCTTTCAGGCAAGAGTTGCAAAAATAATGGCAGAGGAACAATGTTAATTTGATAGAAAAAATGAGGGGATAAAGGCAGCTAACTTTTTAGTTGTTCCCTGTGGGTCTGTCAAGTTCACTGAGCTCTTTTTTATATTTTCTGTCTCATTATCTAATAACTTGAAGCTCAAAAGTGACAAAGTTAAGGAGTTTAAATTTAGGAAGAAAGATAGCAGAGCATTTAGGTTTTATTTTAGCTTTTTCACCTCCAATTTGCAATTCTCCAGTTGTTAGAGAGGGGAAGAATTGTGTATTTCACTGGGACATTGGAAGTCTAATCTTTTTTTTTCTGATATATATATTTTATTTTAGAGAGAGGGAGGGACAGGGATTGTTAGAAACATTGATGAGAGAGAAACATCAATCGGCTGCCTCCTGCATGCCCCCCTATGGGGATGGAGCCCACAACCCAGGCATGTGCCCGGACTGGGAATTGAACCATGACCTCTTGGTTCATGGTCCCATTCTCAATCCCTGAGCCACACCAGCTAGCTGGAAGCCTATTCATAACAATAGTATGGGCAGGTTAAAATATTAAAAAAATATCAAAACTGTTTATTAAAATACTTTTATATTATATTTATATATATTTATGTATGTATTATAATCACTCAATTTTATTGAATGTCTGTGGACAATAGACCAATATGCTACTGCATATTTCCTATTGTGAATTGAAGTGGAAAAACCATTCTGGGAGTCACAAGACTTGACAAATTTGGTGAATGTCACATTCAATATTTATTTGTTAAAGTAGGCATTTCAAGTTTTCAGCATAAATTGTTATAGTCCGTAAACTTTCACATGGATTAGGTGATCTTTCTTAATGCTTAGGATGCATATAAATTTATTTTTAAAAGGGCAGTTAATGGTTATATCTATATTAAAATACATTATTATTTAAATCATTCATTTTTAGTGAATATGCAAGATATTATTGAAGACACAGCACATTTTATATAAAGAAAATCAAAACTCCAGCAAAATCTGAAATTGAAGGTTTTACAGCCTCATTATGAGCAGATGTTACTTGATTAAAGGAGAAAAGAGGTAAGGTGACCTAGCAGCAACACCAGATATGATTTTATAGTAAAAAGCATAGCTAAATAATGCCATGTCAACAACTATGCAAATAAATACTTGATCTTCTTATTTCAATTCATTACAAATGTTATATAAGGAGTTAAGCGTCCTCCTGAGAGGAAATCAAAATTCTGAAAAAGAATTTGACATGGACTGTAGAATCTCAGATGGGAGGTGGGAATAGGTGGGAGGGTGGGGAGAGATTAACCAAAGACTTTATATGCATATATGCATAAACCATGGACACAGAAAATAGTGTGGTGAAGGCCTTGGGTTGGGGGCGTGTGCGGGCTAGAAGGGGTCAATGGGGAAAAAAGGGTCATCAGTAACACTTTCAATAATAAAGATAAATTTAAAAAAAAAAGAATTTGGCTCAGAGCAGGAGTTTCTATTCTGCTCTGATAGCTGGTTAAGCATGTACCCTAATTTTTTAAAAAATATGTTTTTATTGATTTCAGAGATAGGAGATAGTAGAGAGAGAGAGAGGGAGAGAGAGAGAGAGAGAGAGAGAAAGAGCAATATCAGTCATGGGAGAGAATCAATTAGCTGCCTCCTGCATGCTCCCCACTGGGGATGGAGCCTACAACCTGGGCATGTGCCTTGACCAGGAATGGAACCATGACCTCTTGGTTCATGGGTTAACGCTCACCCATTGATCCACACCAGCTGGTCTATACCCTAATTTTGATATTACTTGATGCACAGAATAGTGTGTCCTAAACTTTTTCAGATTAAATTGTCTATATCAGTTCAGAAATGCATTATTTAACTTTTTTTTCCTCAGAAGGAACTATGTACATAATAAACAATGGGCCTGCTTTGATTTGTTTTCAGACAAGCATTAATCCAAATCACTTCTACCAAACTCTATTTGTTGATTCTCTATGTTTCTTTACATATAAAATGTTAATCATTTATATAACGGAAGTAATTGGGGTGGTGTTTAAATAATTATGCCAAGTTTAAAAAACAAAAGCAAAACAAAAAAAACAACGGTAAGTAATTCAGCCAGTAAAGTCTAGTGCATTTGGAAACTAGAGCAGGTATATTTTGGCCAACTTGAAGTCCAGGAATAAAGGAAAAGAGTGTTCTTTTATGGAAGAAAGCATGAAATGAGGATAAATTATTTTGAACAAAAGTTTATGGGAGGAATATGAGAGTTGGAATTGGTAGGTAGCAGTTTCTCATTGGTTGCAGGCAAGGACCACTTGTTGCCAGTAGAGAGGAAATATTTCTTCTTCTTGCTGCACTATGTTGCTGTGATAAGGGATATGTGGGAGCTCTCCCTTCATGGATTTCTGACTTCAGTGTTGAGTTAGGATTTCTTAACACATTTTCCACACCATATTCTCAGGAGGTGCTGTTAAGGACAAGTTGGTCCATGATCAAATACTGGCACAGGCTAATGGTGGTTGAAAGTTCTGGGCCCTGTAGAAAGGAGAGAAATTTAAAGCTTGGTCAAGTCAAATTAACAGGTGTTTTGCCCAGATTGTTCAGTGGGTACAAATAGTTAATCATTAATGAAGCATTGAATGGGAATTTGGAAAGTCTGTATATGAACTTTTAATAGGTAAGAAAGAGAGGCATCTGTGAGTCTTATATGTCATATGGAAGGAGGTGGTTGTTTTCAGTAAGGCATTTCTAAAAACATATTTGACATATTGATTCTGCAACAGATTGAATTGGATCTAAAGGCTCCTCAGGCCTTGGTCCTGGCACCTACTAGAGAATTGGCACAGCAGATACAGAAGGTAGTCATGGCTTTAGGAAATTACATGGGTGCCTCCTGCTATGCCTGCATTGGGGGTACCAACGTGCATGCAGAGGTGCAGAAGCTGCAGATGGAAGCTCCCCATATTATTGTGGGCACCCCAGGACGTGTGTTTGACATGCTTAATTGAAGATACCTGTCTCCCAAATACATCAAGATTTTTGTACTGGATAAAGCTGATGAAATGTTAAGCCGTGGGTTCAAGGACCAGATCTATGACATATTCCAAAAGCTCAACAGCAACACCCAGGTGGTATTGCTGTCAGCTACAATGCCTTCCGATGTGCTTGAGGTGACCAAGAAGTTCATGAGGGACCCCATTCGGATTCTAGTCAAGAAGGAAGAGTTGACTCTGGAGGATATCTGCCAATTCTACATCAATGTGGAAAGAGAGGAGTGGAAGCTGGACACATTGTGTGACTTATATGAAACCCTCACCATCACCCAGGCAGTCATCTTCATCAACACTCGAAGAAAAGTTGATTGGCTCACTGAGAAGATGCACGCCCGAGATTTCACTGTCTCTGCCATGCATGGAGATGGACCAAAAGGAAGGAGATGTAATCATGCAATGTTGTTTAACATTGCTGCTTTCCCCGAACACAGTGCTCATGAAGTTTAAAATTGCCAAAAGGAATAATTGAATGAATTATTCATTTTTATAATTTATAGTATGATATGTATGACTATATATAAATCTACACACCTACCTCCATCTTTATGTATTAATATTTATATTTACATGTCTGTTTATATGTATCTTTTTGCAAAAGTATGAGCTGTTCAATTTTTAACATGTCTAACTGTATAAGAATAACTTATGATTGTAGCATATTCATCATCCATGCCTTGTGACCACAATATGCCAGTGTCACCCTTAATGTATTATGACAATTAAAAAATACACCCATCTCATACTCCAAATGCTCCTTAGCAGAGCTGTTCTTTTTACTGAGTCATTAGAATGCAGATATCATGATTGTATTATAGATCCCAAATACTAAAGCTACATCCTAAATAATAAAGAGGTAATATGAAAATTGACCATCACTCCAACAAACAAGATGGCCACCCCATGTGGTCAAAGACGGCTGCCCCCAGATGGACACAAAATGGCCACCACAAGATGGCCAGCAGGAAAGGGCAGTTGGGAGGGACCAGGCCAGCAGGGGAGGGCAGTTAGGGGTGACCAGGCTGGCAGAGGAGGGCAGTTGGGGGCAACCAGGCCTACAGGGGAGGGCAGTTGTGGGTGACTAGGCCAGTAGGGGAGAGAAGTTAGGGGCGACCAGGCTGTCAAGGGAGGGAAGTTAGGGGTGACCAGCCCAGCAGGGCAAGACACATGGGGGTGACCAGGCCGGCAGAGGAGGGCAGTTAGGGGCAATCGGGCCGGTTAGGTGTCAATCAGGCTGGCAGGGAAGTGGTTAGGGGGTGATCAGGCTGGCAGGCAGAAGCAGTTAGGGGCTATCTGGCAGGCAGGCAGGGGAATGGTTGGGAGCCAGTAGTCCTGGATTGTGAGAGGGATGTCCCAGATTGGAGAGGGTGCAGGCTGGGCTGAGGGACATACCGCCCCCCTTTCCATGCATGAATTTTGTGCACCCGTCCTCTAGTTTTAATATAATATTCTGTATTTGTTCTCACATGCCATATGTATTTTTAAACTGCTTTATTGCATACATAAATACCAGAAAATACTTGTTTTATTTCATATCTCTTTGAATATAAGTGATTCACTTAATCCAACCATAGGACAGAAATTCTATTTACCTTATCAGCTATTGGAATCCTCCTGGAAAATATGACCTCAGGGGAATCTTATGAGAATTTTTAATAAATTAATCTCATGGTCATAAATAAAAAGAAAGCAAAGGGGAAGTGATAATATTGCTTTGTCTGGACATTTTTTAAAGTCTATAAAATGTGAAACCAAAGTAGCTGATGGGAGAAGTCATACTCTAAGGAATTGAAGGGAAGAGTGTGAGAACTCAAATATATATGTAGTGGAGTTAGTTTTCTTCTGAAACTGTGTTCATGCAAGTAAACAACTTGCTTTTATTGTATAAGCAAATCTGAATTAGAGATTTTATTACTAATGGCCAAAGGCATCTCATGTGATATGCTATATTTTTATTGCAGTCCAATAAAATTAAAAAAAAAGATCTTACTATTATTTCTAAAAATATGTGAACATGTGTTATTTGCTCTTTCCCAAGTTAAAAATGAAATATCTTTTAGAATAGTAATATAATTTAAAAAAAAATAAAGAAATATTGACTTAGCAAAAATATCCCTAGTGAGGAAATTAAAGACATGTCTACTTACTGATAAGAATTAATTAAATATTTTTGGTAGCCAGGTTAGTGATTCAACACTGGGTGTACATTTAATGAATGCAGAGAAATTACTATGGGAAATGTTAAATATAAACATTAGTCTGTTCTTTGTGCTATATCTAAGTATGTTTTTATATTGCACATATGTGAGGAAAATTAATAATATTGACTTTTCATTAAATAGTTTTTCAAATAAACTTGGGCAGTCAGAAGTCCTAAGAGAATGGAATCAAAAGCAGGCTTCATTCCATGAGGAGGGAGGTAAATTAGGGGATATCAGGATCTAAAGTCTCTGCTGGCCTACATTAACTGCCCCCTTGTTGAAATTTCAGATTAAACATGAAACCTAAATACTGAAAAAAGCTGGTAAGTATTAGGGAGTTATTTACATGGAATAGGAGATGCTGAAAGGAATAGATACATCAAGTTGTCCAATCAAGATTATGTCTTGAAAATCTATCATGTTCCAGGAACTGTTATGAACCTGCGGACACAATCATAAGAATTAGATATTACTTATTCTCTCATAAAATTTACATTCTGTGGGAGGGAAAAATCAGTAACTAGGACATGTTTCACTTAGCAATTTGTTCTATATGCACATAAAGGAGTAATGGTGTGATAGGAACTACATGAATGTGAATAGAATGGTTAGGCGGAAAATAATATCTGAGAGATGACAGTTGTGTTAGATTCTGAAAAACAAGCATAGCCTCACCATGGAAAGACATTTCTTGGAGAAACATGATGCAGCAGAAATATTCACAATTATAAAGGCATGATAGTAGACTAAGTTTTCCTTGGCAGCCAAAACAAAGATGGCCAGCAAAGCTAGGATATATTGAGCAAGTGAGATTGTGATTCTAGATGCCATTTAAGGTAAATTTGGGATGTGACAGAAAATTTTCATAATGAGTTTGAGTAATATTAAAATTGTAAAAATAGCCGAAACCGGTTTGGCTCAGTGGATAGAGCGTCGGCCTGAGGACTGAAAGGTCCCGGGTTCGATTCTGGTCAAGGGCACGTACCTTGGTTGTGGGCACATCCCCTGTAGGAGGTGTGCAGGAGGCAGCTGATCAATGTTTCTCTCTCATTGATGTTTCTAGCTCTCTATCCCTCTCCTCTCTCTTCCTCTCTGTAAAAAATTAATAAAATATATTTTAAAAAAATTGTAAAAATAAAAAGCTATCAGAGAGTTATTAGAAGTAGAGTGGCATATTTTTTTTAAAATATCAACCTTGGTGCTTAACTGGGAATTGTTATCTACACTAATAAAAGAGAAATATGCAAATTGACCATACATCCATGACACCCATCAGCCAATCAGGAGTGAGTATGCAAATTAATCCAACAAAGATGGAAGGTTAATTTGCATATACAGGTGCAGAGCAGACAGGTGGGGCGGATGCTTGCTATGAGGGGGCGGGCGGGGTGCAGAGGGAGCTACAGGAGCAGTGTTCCAGCCTGGAGCGAAGACTTGCAGGCTCCCAGGCGGCCGGGAGGGAAGCCAGGGGAAGGAAGGCCTATTCTTGCACAAATCTTCGTGCAACGGGCTTCTAGTAAAGAGATAATAGCTACACGAGTGCTAAAAATCATTTGGACTATAATATAGGAAGTGAACAAATTCAGGATGTCTTTGGGAAATGTCTATCAGAGGATTTTTCAAGGATTTAATTTAGAAGAAGTGGAAAGGGAAGAAACAGAATGACTTTTAGATCTTTTGTGTGTGTGTGTGTGTGTGTGTGTGTGTGTGTATGCACATCTGGAAGTATGCAATTCCCATTTACAAAAATAGATAAAATAACAACAAAAAAACAACCATGAGGCATTAGGAGAATCTCAACTGATCTTTATTTTAAGTGTATCCATTTCTACATATAGTATAGTAATTATTCTCTTTCCAGAAAAGTCTATGAAGAGGATTGCTGATATAAAAAACCTTTCTCCACATGACAATTATAATCAATCCACAATTCCTAACATGGGTCCAAGGATTTCAATTATTCCTAGCATCCATCCATTAGTCTTAGGAACAGATTTCCCCAGTTTACCTGGGCACATGGTTGCCCACCTAAAGAAGAGGTTATCATCCTCCCCTACAGCAATATGTGAAACTTCTAGGTTATCTCATTAAGGATACCCAGGAATGCATCCTCTCCCACCCTTCCTGCTGGTTATGAGATAACAAGACTGCTCCCTGGTACTCAGAGGGGGAAGCAAAATGTTGAAATCAGCACCAACCTGCCAGCTCACTAACCTTGGCTCATCTGATAACCTTTTGGAATTTAAGTTCCTTGAAGGTCCAGGATCCCTTTCTTCTATATTATTATTGGGTGGTGGAGGGTAAACTTCCTGTTATTCAAATCATAATGTTTTTGAGAATGTTATTTTAACTTGCAGTTTTAATAATAAATACATATTTCCTAGAAAATCATGCCTACAAATAACATTTGTGAAAGTTTTAATAAGCATATAAGATGGACATTTGAATTGTGTGTGTGTTGGCCGGGGGGGGGGGGGCGGGGGGGGGGGGTCGGGCAGTGCCAGAATGATATGGGCTACCAACTGAAAAATGGAATAGAAAAATGACTTTATCCATCCCCCCAAATGGGTTAAATTGATACCGTGTGTGTAGGTTGTTGAATGGGAAGAAATGTGAAATAATGTCCATATGCCATAAGAATCATTGCTATAATAAACGTTGCTTACAATAGAACTGGGATAGGGAAGTAGTACTATGTATGCAACATGTTTTCAAAGCTTAATCTAAATTCAGAAATAAATGTCATAGTAAATCAATCAGGAGGTTAATGAGAACCAGAAAAAAATCTGAATTAAGTGTTGGTATTTATCCTCAAACCAAAGACTTCAAATACTTTTGTCAGGATTCTGTTGCAAAATGCTTAAGATGCATTTTAGTGGTATTAGTGAGAATATAAAAGTCTAGGATAACTTCGTGTTGCAAGTTGGATACCCTGCAAGTTTCTGAATCCTATATATAAGTCTTAAAAAGGGCATTTTACTTGCTTTTGCACAGCAGCCAAATAGGAAGCATGTTTGAATAAGCAAATTAAAAAATGTATTCATTATATATCCTCTGAAAGAAAATGAAGCAGATGTAATACACCCTCCTTATTTCACAAAAATAAATAGCAATCAATAAAACTGCCATCTCATATTTTAAAAGTTTAATCAAAGTCACCAATTTCACCTTTATATCCAAGCCAAATTATTAAGTTAGTAAGAGACCAATGGCCTATAAAAACCCTCACAAAAATATATTTAATGCAAAGAAGTTTAATTTAGTTGAAGAATAATGAGAAATGTAGCTAAAACATTTTATTTGCATTATACTTCAGTTAAGTATTAATATATTAGTGTCCTGGTACTTTCCAGATGTGGAAATAAAAGTAGACAACCATAGATTTGGGTCTTCCTTCCTTAGTGTAAATTGTTTCCAGAAAGTGGCTGTTCAGTCAGTGTCTACATTTACCAAATCATGTCAGAAATGTAATAATTAATGACATAGTTAAGTTTGTCAAGAGGAAGATAAAAGTGAAGTAAAAAAATTAAATACTACAAATTGAAAATTTTGAAATAATAATCTTTGAATTTATAGTTATAAATAATTAATAAACGTTTTGCCTAACAGATTTTCTGATTCATTGTATACTTTTTATAAAGAAAGAAGGCTAAAAGGAGAGAGGAAAGGGGAAAAGGGAAAAGTTAGAGGAAAAGAAAGCAAAAAAAAAATCCTTTGGAAAAAGGAAAGTTGGAATATCACCTATAATTTATTCCATTCTCTTGTTACTAAAGATTGGAATGATCAGTATACAGTGTTCAGGTGAGAAATTTTGCTAGTTTGAGCCACTACTTCTGCCTTGCATGATCCAGTTATAGCTTTGAAGCAGCAAGGCTTGTAGAAGCAAAAGACTGGAATTGATGTCATAATACTTTAACATTTTCTTCCTACTCTACCCCCCAAACAACAACAAAACCTATGTTTTTATTTTTCTCTCAATTTTCAAGTATACTTTTAGTCAGCTGGGTCAAGTGAAGTCTAATACTTTGTTCATGCCATAACAGAGAAAAGCAGCAAAAGATTTTCTCCTCTGTGGGATGGGCCAGAACCTGGAGAACCAGTTTGGAGCACTCCAGTGAGGACAACAATGTACTGATTATAGGTAAGCTATGGGGTTAGAAAATTGTGGACTCTATGTATAGAATGATCCCTTTAATTTATCACTCAAACTATAATACTTTGGAGGTAAATTAATAATTAAATTAATAGAAGACAATTTCCCTGAGCTGGAGTCCTTAGTTGGCAGACTAGGAATCCATAGAATTCCAGGCCAGAATAAGAAGTTATGCTTAAGTATCACCATGACATCAAGAGAAAAATCTTACATCTTTTATGTAGAAAACACTTAATATCTACAAAGAAAAATGAATATATTTTTTAAAAGGAAAGAAAAAAAAACTACCTAACATATATTTTTCTTTTAGGGCACTAAATGAACAAAAAAAGGCTGTATGTACGTGAGATTGCCAAGAAGTAAGCTCTGAAATAATCTTCTTTTTGAGAACAAACTTGAAAGTATGAGAAATGTAGTATGGGTCTCTAGAATTATAGGAACAATGACTTATCAGCATCTCAACTGATAGCTTGCCTTATGTTACAGTAAATTCTCACTTTGGTTTTGATTCTGGCCAACATTTCAGCCCCCTGACCCCCACCCTTAGTTTGTAATCAGTTTACAGATAGCAAACCCAATCTATTTTCTGCATAAATATAAAAAATAATATGAATAGCCCTGTATATAAACTTATTATTATCTTAATTTCTCTAGCACTTTAATTCTGTATCAGGAGATGTTAGTTTTAGATCTTACTATTAACACCAGAGGTTTTTCATTTATTTTTTTCTCACTTTGCAATCAATAAATGCAATTAAAAGCCTGAATTTTCTAGTATCTTATATTTCATGCTCTTGAATACAGGTAACTTCACATGCATTATTTTTCTTTTTAGCATATTTACTCAATTTTATTTGGAAGCCATGGTTAAAATATAAAATCTAATTGTAACCTTAAACTATTTAGTTAATCACATAGTTCAGTAAAAAGCCAAGGACTAACAGCTTTTAAACAAAAGCTATTCTAAAATATTTTATTTCATCTATGAACATGTTTCTCCCCACTTATCCCACAATCTGCTGAATGCTATTTTTCTTACTCTCATATTTTGACAGTTTTTTTATATACCTTATGAAACTAAACAAGGTTGAGATTGAAAAAATCTATTATCATATTAGCTAACAATTTTTCCAAGCAGAATTGTGTATAAATGTCAACTGGTAATAAAATATGCTTGTTATGCATATGTAAGACTCAAGAAATAAAGAAAACACTACTAATAATTAAAAAAATAAAATTATTGATAAAAAATGAATTAATTAGGTATAAAATAACATGTAAATACTACAAAGTCACCTATGCTTTGTATGATTTTGTAATATCTAAATATACCATTAATTTTATATAACTTAACATAGCACTTGTGATGGCTTCCATATATCTAGATAACTCTAATTTCAAGTAGAAGAGAGGCAATAGAACTATTAGGGAAAAGAAAACAATTTTTGAAATAGCAATTTATTTTCTAAATGAAAAATATAAACTGCAACCTTACGTTTGACATGAGTATATATCAAAATCTTCCCTCAAATGTGGACTGAAACCTGAATTGTTACTTGCAGGCCTGATTATAGTGCAAGGAAAAACCAATAAAAATTGTAACACTATACTTGTTATAAGCCCGTTTCTCTAACTAGTATTGATTTTGAAATATTGGTAAAGATGACAGCTTGTAGGTATGAAACTATTGCCCCAAATATAGTACAAGAATTTTTCTCTAAGTGAACTGGTTAGCTATAATTTGCTGAAGTGATTTAATTTGACTAATGAAACTAGAGGTAGTACTGATTTCTGTTCATTGTTATACTTGACATATTAAAGATAGTTGTAAATGTGGTGGAAAATATTTTTATATGTGCTCAAGGAGAATGAACTCTGGCATGTAAAGTTTACTAAAATCAAGGTAATTGATATGACAGAGCACTGTACATGCCTAGGTTGGTTCACAAACACCAACCCCTGCTCGTCAGTATATTACTGTAGTTCATAAGGACAATTTTTATAATTTTAAATGCTTTAGGCACAATATACTCAATAGGTTAAAAAGTTTATTAAACCCAAAAGAACATTCATTGACAATAATATAATGACACAATTTCAATACCATATATTTTTAAAGAAAAATATTTTATTAAGGAATGCAGCTATTCTTTTAATAATCTTAACTTGCCTCTATTGAATTACTATATTACATGTAGTTGACAAATATATAAAAACTAGAGGCCCAGTCCCTCAGCCTGGCCTGTGGGATCGGGCCAAAACCAGCGCTCCAATATCCCCCAAGGGGTCCTGGATTGCGAGAGGGTGCAGGCCAGGCCGAGGGACCCCACCAGTGCATGATCAGGGCTGGGGAGGGACAGAGGAAGTTGGCCAGCCCTGTCATGGGCTCCAGGTCATGTCCAGCCCATCTGCTCAGTCCCGATTGGCAGGACCCCAGCAGCAAAATAACCTACTGGTTAGAGCGTCTGCCCTCTGGTGGTCAGTGCATGTCATAGTGACTGGTCTACCAGTCGACTGCCCCCTGGTGGTCAGTGCACACTATAGCGAGCTGTTGAGTGGCCTTAGCATATCATTAGCATATTACACTTTGATTAGTTGAACGGACTGGACACTTAGCATATTAGGCTTTTATTATATAGGATACTTTTATGTTGCTAATACTTTGTCTAAGAAAAAAGTAAAAAGTGACATATTTGATTAAATGTAAATGAGTAAAAAAACATTAAATGTTGTGCATATATGTAACCAAAACGGCAAATAAAATTAATGACATATTAATTTAGAATTAATTTTTAAATTAAAACTTTTCTATAGTTTAAGAATTAGAGACATCATGATTAGACAGTGTAGATATGGACATCTTGTTACATTTCAGCCTCCTCTTTTTTTTTCCTGTTTTATTCATGACAAGGTTGACTGGATACTAAATCAACATATCAAAGCCTGTGTTGTCCAGCATTGTTGGTTCAGAGGCACAAATACAAACACAACATGGAACAGGTTAGCCCAACAAGGAGAACAGACTAACACAGAATAATTCTAAAACATTCTGTTTAATGTTATCATACTAATTTGGGGGAAACAACAGTTCGAATAAGAAATTGTCCTGGAAATCAAGAACATATTTGATTATGAAGAGAACTATACTTGTTCTAAATATAAGATATGTTATGTAGTAATAATGAAAGTATTTTTCCATATTTATGGCTATTAGCTTAGAAAAGATTTAATGGTGAAGAGATGCATTAAGTTTGAAGGAAACCTATTCACCCATTTATTTATTAATTCTATTAGTATTTACTAGGGATCCGGAACTAAGACGAATAAAAGAAGAATATGACCTGACATTTGTTCTTAACAAGAACACTACATCTTTCATGTATCAAATATTTACTTAATACTGACTAATTGCATTCTCCTCTTAATTCAAGTCTTAACTCAGTTTCAGGGTCATATCCTTTGGGAAACCTTCTCAGACTTCATTGGGATGGGTTTGTGGCCTTCCAGCGTGATCAAAGAGTGGTATTCTCTGAACATCCTTAGAATGATAACCACTCTGTTGTCTAATTTTACTTACCTCTGCTACTGAATTGTCTAAAGATTTAAGAGATACCATTAGTTTCCATAATAGTATCCCGCCATTTTAGTCCACTGTCAGTGCCTCTCACATATAATGGGCATATAAATCATGCTGGGAGCACATGAAAATGTAGATTCTGATTCAGTATTTCTGGAATATGGACTGCAATTCTGATTTCTATTTTGATATTTATGCTGCTGATCTGTGGACCACAATTTTAGTACCAAGGCAGTAGATGTTATTAAACTATAAACCATTTAATGATTTATAAAGATGAGAGATAAAAATATTAATATTTAGTGGATAAATAGGAAAAAAAGTGATTTAAAAAAGGAACAAGAGTTATATAAAGCCAAAGACCAATAGAAAATGGAGGATGTAAAGATGAAAAAGATCTGAATGAGGTTCAATAGAAATCTAGCTTATTCTATGTCTTATAGTGTGTGTAAATGTCCTAAGAATGAAATGGGTTGAATGCCACAATAGTAAAGTGTACTCTTTCAATATCCATTCATGGAACAAATATTTATTGAGCATCTACTAAGTGTCAAGGTGTTTTCGAGACATATTTGGAACTATGCAATGTCTGTTCTCATGGGGAAACCGTGGATAAAAACAAGTAAATAAGCAAATATGTAATGTAATATTAGGTAGTAGCAAATGCTACTAAAAAAATCAGCATAAGAACAAGAGAAAGAAATGGAATAGCCATTTTATTTTTAATAGCTTTATTGAAATAAAGTTCACAAACCATTGAGTACACCAATTAAAGTATTTAATTCAATGGCTCTTGGTATATTCAGAGAGATGTATATCTATCATATTACCATAATCAATTTTAGAGCATCTTTATTACTCCAGAAAGAAATCCTATACCCCTTAGTTGTTATGTTACCTAATGGGGGCCCAGCTCAAAGCAGGTCAGCCTCAGGCTGTACTGTGTGGGTTCTTCATGCAGAAAATATTTTACAACACGGATCCAGGTGATTTTGCTAGTACAATGATTAAAACTGGAGATGATGGAACAAAGGAAGGACTGGGGTAGAGCCTAGGGGTGCTCTGCTTTGGCTCCCTAGAAACGTTATAGGAAAGAAGCGAGCCAAGGCTGGGCTGCTTTCAGCTCACTGTACAGTCACAGAAAAGGGGACCTTAGCGTCAGGTCCAGGTAGTAAGATCAAGAAAAGCTACTGCTACCCCCTTGCTCCCCTGGTTGTGAGTCTCATGGGAACCCTGAGAGTTAAGGAGAAAGCAAGTAAAAAGTTCATGCCCAGGAACAGGCATGGGCATGCTCCCGAGAGAGCCCACGCTGCTATCCTTTGTCGTGAGGGTTTTTATTTCGCTTCTGTGGGCAAGAATCTTAAGAGAGAGTTTCAGTAGAATATTCATCAGTTTTCCAGGTGTGTCCTTCAATATGCTAATGCATCAAAATGAGTGTACAGGGGAATTTTGGAATATTCTTTGGTTGGCTTTACCGTTTTACTTTTATCTTCGGTCTGGCTTTAACTGGGTTTTTGTTATGTGTTCCCTGGACTTCATTCTTCCTTGGGTTTGGCTGGCACAAATGACATGAATTGGGTCTCTGTCCTTTATCTCCTTGACCGGGGTGATTTAAGCTATTTATTATCTGGTCAGAGAGGAAAGGTATAAACCATATACCTTTCTC
This sequence comes from Plecotus auritus, assembly GCF_963455305.1. Lineage (NCBI taxonomy): Eukaryota > Metazoa > Chordata > Mammalia > Chiroptera > Vespertilionidae > Plecotus > Plecotus auritus. Next base: position 74,363,873 of record NC_137772.1, on the reverse strand, counting down.
AAGTGTCCTTGGTTAGGGAAGATAAGGTCTTGCAATTCACTAGCTGCCTACAAATTGGTCAAATTGCTTAGCCTTATTTAATTAGCTTGTCTCAGTTTCCCCATTCCACTTGTCCAGGAATTTTCCTAGCTTATTACTATCCTGCCTCAGTTATCCTTATCTGCCTTCTCCCTAGACAACGATTAATCTACTTTTTGTGGGAACAGACTTTTCTTTATAGGAAACAGTGAGCAGACACCTGCATGAGATTAATTTGCTTTTCAAAGATCTAAATAACAGGTGTTCCCTGCTGGAGAAAGCACATGCAGAGAGACCTTGAACTGGATGCTAGTCTGATACCTTCTGATAACATCTAGGAAATCAGGGACTGGAATAGCGTGAGCAAGTGGAGCATCCAAGTCTGCAGATTCGCAGGAAATCTGTGGGACATAGTGGGGAGTTTGTCATTGTAATGGAAATAATGAGAATCCTTTGAATAAATTTGAACAAAGGGGCATGAGTTGTTTGTTATTTGTTCACCCGACTTCATCAGTCTTTGGATTTAGCTGGCACTGATGGCATTAATTGGGTATCTGTCCTCTACCTCCCTGCCCAGGGTAATTTAAGCTATTTATTATCTGGTCAGTTATTACTTTACAAATATGTTTGCCAATTCTGTCCTGGGATATACTGTCATGGTAAAAAATGATGTTGCCTTAAACTAGAAGGGCAGTTGTGGAGATCTTCATACATATATTTATAATACATATATATGATAAATTTAAAGGTACAGACTATAAAATGTTGAAGAATATATATATTAAGTAGAGCTATCTACTTATCTGAGTACAGATTCTGGGAAGAACAGAGTGAATAAATAAAGATCCTAAGAGCAATCTAATTTAGGTATTAGCAAACCACAGCCAGCCCACCAACCAAATCAAGCCTACAACCAGTTTCACAAAAGCCCATGAACTACGGAGTGTTGTTATATTTTTGGATAGTTGTTATGTAAAAATAGTTGAACCTCATTACGCATGGATTCTGTTTTTGTAAATTTGTCTGCATACTAAAATGTATCTGTAACACCACAATTGATACTGAAGGCACTTTAACAGTCAATCACAGACCTGCACGTGTACAGAGCTGCCAAAGGTACCAGTCACCCATGCACATGTTCCAAGCTAAGGCTGAACAAGGTTACATTCTGACTTCTTGTTGCAACTATTGTTTCATTCCAGGTCTCTTTATTGTGCATTTTGTGGGTGATTTCACTGTTTAAAATGGCCCGTGGAGCAGTACTAAGGTGCTGTTCAGTGTTTCAAAATGCAAGAAGACAGTGATGTATTTTATGGAGAAAACACATATTTTAGATAAGATCTGTTCAGGCATGAATTATAGTGCTGTTGGCTGTGAGTTCAATGTTAATGAATCAACAATATACATTAAATAAGGTATCTTTAGACAGTAGCACACATAAAACAAGTTCACATATTGCGTGATTGGTAAAACTGTGTGATCAGAGGCTAACAAATGCCTAAACTTGTATTTCCTCTTGGAGCAGCGATTCAGTCATTGCTAATTCAGTGTCTGTGGAGACTGTATAGAATAAAACAACTGCAGATCATTATAACTGCCCATAACTATACAGTAATCTCAGTTTACCTCTTGACCAGCAAAGCCTAAAATAATTACCATTTGTTACTTTACGAATATATTTCTCAACCCTGTCCCAGGATATAGTTCATCAGTAAAAAAAAGATGTTGCCTTAAATTAGAGTGGTAGATGTGAAGATCTTGAGAAGTTTATACACTATATATCTATAATAATAAAAGCATAATATTTTATTAGACCAGACCTTCCAGACTACCTCCGGACATCCTTCCAGATGACCTTCCGGACGAAGCTGGGCTGCAAGGGAAGCCTGGGTCCTGGGTGCCTGAAGGCAGCCGGAGGGAAGCCTGGGTCTTGGGTGCCAGAGGGAAGCTGGTGCCAGCAGCCAGGGGAAGGAAGGTCTACTCTTGCATGAATTTCATGCATCAGACCTCTAGTATACATACAAGTATATGATAAATTAAAAGGTAGAGTCTATAAAATGTTTAAAAACATGCATATTACATACAGTATACATAAATTCAAACATTCAAAGATATATAGATACTAGAGGCCCGGTGCACCAAATTCGTGCACTGGGGAGGTTGTCCCTCAGCCCACCCTTCACCCTCTCCAATCTGGGACCCCTCAAGGGATGTCCGACTGCCTCTTTTGGCTTGATCCCAGTAAGATTGGGCCTAAATGGGCAGTCGGACATCCCTCTCACAATCCAGGACTGCTGGCTCCCAACTGCTTGCCTGCCTGCCTTCCTGATTGCCCTTAACCACTTCTTCCTGCCAGCCTCATCACCCCCTAACCACTCCCCTGCCAGACTGATTGATGCCTAACTGCTCCCCTGCCAGCCTGCTTGCCCCTAACTGCCCTCCCCTGCAGGCCTGGTCACCCTTAAATGTCCTTCCCTGCAGGCCCGGTTGCCCCCAACTTCCCTCCTCTGCTGGCCTGGTCACCCCTAACTGCCCTCCCTTGCAGGCTTGATTGCCCCTAACTGCCCTCCCTTGCAGACCTGGTCCCTCCTAACTGCCCTTCCCTGCTGGCCTGTTTGCCCACAAATGCCCTCCCTTGTAGGCCTGGTCCCTCCCAACTGCCCTCCCCTGCTGGCCATCTTGTGGCAACCATCTTGTTTCCACATGGGGGCAGTCATCTTTGACCACATGGGGCAACCATCTTGTGTGTTGGAGTGATGGTCAATTTTCATATTACTCTTTTATTAGATAGGGTTGGTATTGACAACTATATTTTATGCATATTGTCTAATTCATTAGATATTGCTATGAAAATGTGTCATGATATTGTACTTCAGTCTAATTCTATCTACATTATTTATTTTATGGCTTACTATTGGTTCTGATGCAAGCTTACTAGCCATATACATATTCCTAATTTTTATTGAAGAAAATCATGTTTTGCTGACTGCATTATAGTTATAACAGTCATTTTGTAACTTGGACAAGGTTTAAAAATTTCACACAGTTACTCTGATTACTCTTCTTTAATTTATCTTAACTTGTTGACTGATACACACACTATCCTTGGCAGAAAAAGTTGCCCTTAGAAGATTAGTCAGGAGATTATAGGATGATTCCAGTCACCAGAAGGTCCCGATCATTAGAACATTTCACTCATTCATTGATAGAGTTGTCATTGTGTACTCACTTTGTAGTGGACTAACTGTCCGGAGATGAATTAACATGTTAGTAGTGGTAATGATGGGCTAATAGAATAATATTTGTAATGAAGTTTTGATAGGTCTTTATGATTGTCCTTGAGATGTATTTAAGAATAAGAAATCAAGATGACTCTTTTCTTTTTCTGAAAAGAAAAGTTAAAAAATGAAAATTATTTTATCCAAATATACAGTCTTAGAGGAAATAACTTATGCAAAGTTGTATACATGTTTCTATCTGGTGTAATGTGGATATATTTGTCCAAAATTTAAGAGACAGTTTTAGAAAGGAGGTAAATATTTGGAATATATCATAAATATAAATGAAGAACATATATTGAGAGCCCATAAAAGAAATATGCAAAAGAATATATTTCCCACAAAAGGAATAAGAACTAAATGATTTGGGATGGAGGTAATACTTGATAAATCACTAAATAATTTATTTGAATTAACGACACAGATTTATTGCTAACTTTTAAGAATTTTTTGAGAAGTTTATTAATAAAATAAACATCAATATTTTTTTAAAAATTAATTTTGAGAAAATAAAATACCTATTTGCCAGTGAAGGGGAAATGATTATGGTTGTACAATAACATAATTTTAAAAAAGGCTTTAATATTTTTTGAAGAAAGTAAATAATCCTGTAGTTGCCTATGGTTACACTACTGAATCATCTTACTTCAATGACTCATTTCTTCTCATAGTGTCCCAATCCAGTGTGTTAGAAAAGTTAATTTGTTCATTTATTGATAGAGTTGTCATTGTGCTCTCACTTTGTAGTGGACTAAATGACCAGAGCTAAAGAAGCACCATTGAAGAGAAATTTTGTGATCTTTACCTTTTGAGTCATCTGAATCCCTGAAAATATTTGCTGCATCATTAAGTATTTAATTTAAAAAATGGAGGATGATAATCCTGGACATATCTGTGTACTTCTAATACATTGCTTCTGCAAGTAATATCAAGAATAATATATGATGTTAAACAGGTGTTTTTTTTTTCCAGGATATATAGCTACTAATTTTAAAATACTGTTTTTTGGGTTAAATTCATAATATCAACACCATATAGTAAGAAGTACATATTAGCTAAACTAATCTATCTTTCCTCAATTCAGTTCAAAACATTATTTTAGCAATATTTTAAAATTCTTAAAAGCACCCAATTTTTATTTTTTTTTCAATGTTCACACCCATCTTTATTTATAGCATATTTTGTTATCCTAGTAAACAGGATAATCAAAATTCTTTGAACTATTTGATCAAAGATGCAGCACACATAATGCCAAAAGTGGAACAGGATGAACAGGAAAAATGCCTCCATCTGTGCTTTATTGTTGTCAATGTTGTGTTTGTTCATTTTTTATTGTGTGAGATAATCTGAAATCCATCCAGTCTTTTAAATCCTCACACCCACACTTAGCAGAAGTATTTGATGAGGCTGGATGTATGGATATGAGGGAAAGAGATTGAGATCAGAGATCAGATTGGGGAAGAAAGGAAAACACACAGTGTGGAAGCAACAACTTTCTATTGAGACTGAATGACACATTTTGCATGTTATTCTTGATTAATGAGAAAACTTTCAGAAACTGCTTTTGTTCCTTGTAACATCTCTAGTTTTGTACTGAAATTTAGATCTATTATCCAGTAATTTCAATAATTACTTTCTAACCATTTAGCAATTCATCACAATGTTCTACGTGTTCCCTCCCAAATTCACTCATTATGAGTCTGATTTTGCTTAATTTATTCTCTAACATTTCATTAAAGTAAATTAAATTATATGTTCTCATTAAAATAAAATGAGAACCATTATCATGAGATTTATAAAAGAACATTTTCTAATTTCTTCAGTAGTTTTATTTATTAATATTTTCATACCATTTTCCTTAATGCTATTATTTTTACTAGAAGTATGTATCTTTTTATTACTTTATAATATCTTATCATAAATAGTTACCAAAACACTTACCAATACATTAAAAGTTCCACTTTCTTTTAATATTTTTCATCATAGATACTTAATTCTAAAATTTTAAATAGGCTCTTCACTCACCATAAAATAATAATGCAATCTATTTTTGTGTATTTTAACATTTTTCAATTATCAACATGCACATCAAAGAAACTCTTCTGTTTTAATTAGATCATGTTCTTAGTACCAGATTTACATCCTAATTTATTCAGTACACATATTCTGAAAACTAGAACTAAGGACAAATGTATCTCCTATTAGAATTTTAAAGAGTTGTAATCACTTCCAAAGTTAAAAAAATTGTTGATGTGTGTGTGTGTGTGTGTGTGTGTGTGTGTGAATGTGGAGAACTTCAGCGAGTGAAAGTGTTATATTTATAAGCATTTAATGATTTAAGAAGAGATTGAAAGTAGTTTTACTGCTAAGATGAAACTGATATTTATATTAGAAATTTCAGTCATTAACAAAACATGTTTTATATTCTCAAAATGAAGATCATTACCATGTTTAAACTTTCCTTAAAAAAAATGATAAAGAGGGAGAGATGTATTTGGGGAACAGTAAAAAGAGATATATCAATCAATATCAAAGCAGAAATAAATGTAAACGTTTTTAGATAAGAAAAAGTAATAATAGATATTAAACTTTTATTTTTACTTAGTTAATGAATAAATTTTATTCAAGAGAATATTAGAGACAGTAAATTTGACTAATTTTAATGTCCACTGTATTAAAATAATCTAAGCAATATTTTTATGGAAGATATTAAAATAACTTTGTAATCTGGCTCCTTAATTTTTTTAAATTATAACTTATGTTGTGATAGCTGAATCAATATTACAGCCCCCCTCATTTGCTGTTCATCTCTTGATAATTTTTATTTGTTGCCTGATGTCCAATACGTTATAAACCAGCAGCTATTTTTCTAATTTTTTAGTTTTATGGGTGAGAAGGTAAACTTAGCCCCTGTGATTTTATCTTAGCAACAAGAAGTCCTAAATAGTTTTTAAAAATATTAGATGTTAAGTTTAAATGTTTAGGATATTGAGGTATTTTTCCAATTCAGAATTAAGAAATGTTGTGGCTATGTTCAAGGAAGAGTTTCTGGGTGTGTTGTTATTGGCTTTAGTAGATAGAAGGTAGAATAAAAGATGATGTAAAATAATCATACATCATTGAGAAGGAAGTTAAGAAATCAATGTATTTACTCTATCTAAACTTCTTAGTACTTGATAGAAGCCAGGTCTTGCACTAAGTTCTAGTGGAACTTTATCCAAATAATATTTTACAATTATCAACATGCACATCCAAAAAAAATTCAATTTTGCAAGTTGTGGTAGAGATATTAGGTTGCCAACCAAATAGACATTCTACTTGTATTCTTAATAAGAGAATTCAGGACTTGCTCATGTTTGGTGCTTCAAGAGAATATAAGTCTCTGTGATCCCTATTACAAAGTCTTCTCCTCTTTGATGGAAATGTATAATGGTATGCGTGTGAAGCAAACCTGAAAAATGGCAGAGGGAGATGATGCTGATGTGGGACCTTCAGGAAAAAAAAAGAGGTTTTATTATAATACAAATAGGGCAACTTACAAAGAAAAAATATTCCCCTTCTCTTGCCTTTCTTGGGGGACATAGAACTTAAAGCTGTGGCAGCTATCTTAAATTCAGAACAGAGAAATCTAAGAATAGAAGAATGGACAGCTGAAAAGTTGCCTCATTTCCAAAATTCTTATTAAATAAAATATACTATGTACTCATTATCAAAGCCACATGTATTTAAGAGTTTGGTTATTTACAGACAAATTATCCTGACTGAAGTAAGTATATCATGCAAATGTACTTTTGCAGCCCAAAATGTTAATACCATTAGGCATTGCTTCTAATTCTACAAGTTTTATTCATAACTAAGGGATTTAAAGCCATTTACTCCTTTTTCAGGGATATTTTTAATGCTTAGTTCAAGCACCAACTGACCAACATAATGGGTAAATTATACCGCATGGAACTCTTGTTTCAAAATAATTATGGTTTTCTAGGTCAAATGAGAGGTAATAGGTGATAATTACCTCTCATTTCCCCAAATTTAATTGGAAATGTGAATACTTAATGCTGCTAATTATAGTGACTGGGTTAAACATTTTTGTCTTAACATCTTTTAGCCTAAAATTTGATCTCTTTTTGTTAATTTCTGCTCTCTTTCTCATGGGCAAAGTACATGGAATTCACACAATTTTCAAAAATGTGTGAAATTTTGCTTAAAGTCATGTTTACTTTAAATGTTAATGGATATGTGTATTTTTTACATTATAAATTCAAAGTGATAATATGAAACTCCTCATAAATCAACCTATTAATAAAGAAGGCTTATGTGTGATTAAGAGTAATTTTCACCGTGGTGTCACAAACGTGCTTTCATTTAAAAATAATCTGTTTCCAACATCCTATTCCATTTTTTGTTCTGTGACCTTGTGAATAACAACACCATTTGATTGTGATTTTTTTTCTCTCAATCACAAATCGCCTAAATAGTCATGTTCAATAGGTTTTGCTGCCTTAATATCTCTCATATCCTTCCTCCCGTTCCCTTCCCATGGATAGCAAATACTTCCTGAGTGTATTATTTCTCACATATATTATTGTAACCGTTTTCTAAATTATCTCCTTACTTTGAGTTTATGCTTCTCAAGTTGATCTCCCTAAATAATGCCATGTGATTTCCCTAAAATGTTAATCTGACCATTCGATTATTTAGCTGAAAATACGCTAATAACTTTTAGAATAGTTTTGGGATACTTGAGCTTAGCAATTGAAGTTCTTCACAGTCTGGTCCTTAGTTACATTCTGCATTGTCCCTCCACAATGAACTCCAATGATAGCAACTGCTGAATCCCCAGCCTGCGTCTGGATGTTTTATATTACCAAGAGTTTGCACATTCTGTCTTCTCTGTTTTGACTGATTTTCTATCCTCTCTATATAGCTGTCTCCTTCTGATAATTCATAACTGAGCTCCAAAAAAAAATGTTTCTGTGAACTTTTCTCTGACATCCCAATAGGGTAGCTTATTTATTTAATGTTACCATAACAACTTGTGTACATAATTCCTTACATTAGTCAACTTTTATGCCTGCTGCATCAGCATGCTACTTAGAATACTGAAGGCACACAAAAATGCACGCTGAATATATAACTATAAGGATGAACACTTTACTACCCTGATTTATTCTTATCTTTTGTGTGTGTCATAGATGCTGCTGTTTTAAAAAGCAATTTACAACTGCTTTTATACACCTGTCGTTCAAAATTGTCCATATGGGAAAATACTTGCTAACCAGTGTTGAAGGTAAATACAAAATAAAACAAATGACACTGCAAGTATAAAACAAAACAAAACAACACACATTCTGTAATTTTGACTTCTTTCAGACACATTGCAGAGCTTTCTTTTCTATTATAAAATTTATTTATTTTTTTCTACAATGTCAAAATATTTCTTGTTCTAAAAACACACTACATCTTCCTAAACAATGTATTCTTTATCATGCACATATTTAAATCAGTTTAACGTGTAAAGAAAATCGTTATGCTATAACACTAGTTTTAGGAATATATTCACATTTCATTTTTAGTATTATGAAATCTAGAGGCCCATAAGGAGATTCAAAAGCTTATCATATGAGTTATAACCATGTATCTCTAGTCTCAATATAAGACAAAGGAGGTAAAAAGTATTTCCTTGTTCTGTCAATTATTATTTCTGATCTAAAGATATGTTAGGAAGACAAAATGTGTTATGATGGCTTTAAGTTTTCCTCTAAGTATTAACATAAAAACTTACTTATTACATAAAGTTAATGCCACATTACTTTAAAACTATGGTAGAGAAAGCATAACAAAATTTTCTGAGACTAGTATACATGATATTTTTATCAGTTTAGTTTGTCACATTCTAAATGTTAATATGAATCACACAAAATAGCATTACATCAAAGTAATTTATATAGGGTGTCCCCCAAAAATGTATACACACATATGGAATAATTATAAAGTCAGCGTTTATTATAATACATTTCATTTTAAAAATTGAGTTATGAGCTACTAAAGTGTGTATATATTTTTTGAATACCCTGTATATAAATTTTTTTATTAATAATCAGGATCTATTATGTTCATTGTATTTCTTAATAAGAATATTTCCTCACATTTGTATATGTTTTGCAATTAAAGTTTATTAGAATCTGCATCAAAAAATAAAATTTCATTTTAATAATATAAATTCCATGGCCCTAGTTGGTTTGGGTCAATGGATAGAGCGTCAACTTGCAGACTGAAGGGTCCTGTGTTCGATTTTGGTCAAGGGCACATACCCGGGTTGTGGGCTCAATCCCCAGTAGAGGGCATGCAGGAGGCAGCTAATCAATGATTCTTTCTCATCATTGATGTTTCTAACTCTCTCTGAAATCAATAAAAATATTAATAAATAAATAAATTCCATGAACAAAAGTACTTATGTCAGTATGCAATTTCAACATGACAAGTGAAAATTGATAGAATTCAGGAGCAAAATATAATTTACACATGACATGAAAAATAGGTTAAAATAGAATAGCAATTTACTTGAAACACAGGTAAAGAAAAAAATGATGGGAATTTATCATATTATAGTCATGAAAAAAGTGACCTTTGATACATTTTAAAGACTTGACACTAAACTATCTGAATCATTCTTTATTAGTCAAAGTCATACAAATGTGCTACATCTAGTTTTTAATAACATCCTTTATAAATTCACTTAAACATATTGGACACAAAAAGTTTAAAGTAGTAGTCAATAGAATTGTGAAGGATGAAAAATGGGAGTTAGCATAGAGTAAAAAAAATAAAGCTAAGATTAAATCATTGTGTGTTTTTTGTGTGTGTTTTGTTTGTTTCTGTAAAAATTAGCATTCTCTAACCACTCTCCATTTTCATATAAGTGAACAATAGGGAAGTAAGAAGGAAATAATTTGGTTAGACATTATTGCAAAGTGTTTTTTTTTTTGCTTTTTGCATTATAAAAATGTTATATTTGGGGAAGCTTTGAATGTCTGTTTCTGGTACTCTTAGGGGGGAAAAAAACATTTTTTTTTCTGGATGACCTTTATTTTTGCCTGTTGTAAAAAAGAGGCTTCTTTATTTAAAGCAAACAAGCAAACAACAACAAAAAACACTCAATAACTAAACATTAACTGATTTTCAGTTATGTATTAGCAATTCTCTAAGGCTTTAGAAATAAAAAATACATGGCTTCTGACACTAAGGTGCTTACAATTTGTTGAGATATTACAATACAGGATGGTAATTGACTTAATGATAGTGTGTCTTGAAGTGCTATTTGAAAACAGAAGACACCTCTAAATATCATTATACTCTCCAGGAAAAAAACAAAAACAAAAAAACCCTTGCAAGTAAGATAAATTTAAACCAACTTTAAAAGAAGCACAGGGATTTCCCATGAGAGAGAAAATCATTGCAGGGCAAAGGCCTGCTACATGCAAAAGTAGCAGAAGGGTTTGTCAGGTTAAAAGATTGTATTATAGTGGCACCCAGAATGCAAATGGCAGGTAGAGGAGGCTGGGAAACTTGAGTTCAGCCCCATCTGGAATAGGTAATTTTTCAATTCAAAAGAGTTTGGAGTTTATCCAGTTGTTAGGTTGTTTTAGAACATAAAATTACATGGGAGCTTTTTGTATTTCAGAAACATAACTCTGACCTTAGGACACATGGCTTGAAAAGGATAGAGGGCCAGGGAGAATAATAAAAAAGCCATAGCAGAAGACTAGTGAGGGGATCGATGGCCACATCTAAGACACACAGGTATGAGTCAAAGAAGAGGAGGGCACTAGGGAAAGTTAAGAAGTAGGTTATTCCTATTTTACTAGTACTGTTAAAAATTACATACTAGATTATCTATACATAAAAGCCTAAGTGACCGTATGACCAGTTGACCCAACAACCAGTCAACCAGTTACTATGATGTGCACTGACCACCAGGGGGGCAGATACTCAATGCAAGAGCTTCCCCCTGCTGGTCAGTGCACTGCCACAGCCAATCTCCCCTGGCTGGCCAACCTCCCCCTGGCCAGCCAGCCCCAATCATCCCTGAATGGCCCTGATCACCAGACAGGCTGAGGGACCCCACCTGTGCATGAATTCGTGCACTGGGCCTCTAGTATACTATAAAAGAAAGCAACTATGATTGGAAAGCATTGAAGACCAGGGGATGATAATGCTAAACTTTATGTGAACCTTGAACTCCTAGAATATAGCAACTGTTAAGAGATTCCTCCACCCTTCTGGAAAAAGGCTTACTACAAAATGAATCAATTTTATGTGGTTTAGATCTGATGAATAAATGTCTATCCCCAGCCCTGTCCCTGTTTTTGCCTCATACATTACTCTTTGTCCTCAGTGACCCATCAGGAAAAGCATGTCCACTATTATGACCCACCAAACTTTAGCTGTAATTTTATTCTTCCAGTTTTTGGAAATGTGACTCATTATCAGTTCAAGGCAGCCACAGATGTGAAACAATTCCTTCCTTACTGGCCCCTCCCTAGAAGAGGCAGACACAAAGAGAGACAGCTCATGATCAATTGTCTGCTTCTGGTTCTTCCTAGCCTTGTTTACTGCTCCCTGTTATAGGCAGTTAGGCAGACATGAGCAGAGTAAGGACGATGGGCCAGGTATAAAATCTCACCAAAAAGCCCTGGGTGCTTAAACAAGGGGCAAAACTGGGAAAACAAGAACCTTACCCCCTTCCTCTCCTAGCATATCACTAACCATGTGGTTTGGACCGCTGGTCTTTCATGTCACTGGTCATCACTTTTTCTCCCTAAAGATAATATCTAGGCCTCAGTCACATTTCAGTTCCAGTCCCAGAAAAGCATCAAAACCAGACAAGTGATACCATAGCTGCCTCAAGATCAGATGCATTGACTAATGACCCTGGTGTTGACCAATCAGTGGAGACCAGGACCTTGAAAGAGCACACCTTATTAAAGCATTTCTATCTATAAATTAACTACATATAAGCTATTATCCATTAGAAATGTTTTTGTTAACAATTTTGGAAAGCTGATGGATATTCTATTGAGAACCTCCTCTGAGACCTCCCCTAAGATTTCCACCTACAAGAGAGAGATAAATACTCTTGGGATGAAGGATCAAGTGTGTGCTTCCCCCCAGGGGAGTATATGTACACCATTCCCTTCCCCCTTCTTTCCTTTAAGGGATCCCATGAGACTGGCAACCAGGCGAGCAATGGGCAGTGGCAGCTCATCCCAAACTAACCTCCTGAATCTGTCTCCAAGATACCCTTTTCACTGCCTTCTCAGTGATCCAAGGCAGCCCAACCTAGGCTTTCTTGTTACTTTTTCTATGTACCTGCCTTGTTTCACTGTCTTAAGTATCATTTTGCTGAAGCCAATAAATTCTTACTTACTTTGCTGTCTCTTGATTGAAGTCTTTCCTTTAACAAGACATGAACCGAGGTCTTGTCTTCTCGCTGGTAACACCCCACATTAAAAAGAAGAAGGAAGAGGAGGAGGGGAAGAGGGGGAGGAGGAGAAGGAGAAGGAGAAGGAGGAGGAGGAGGAGGAGGAGGAGGAGGAGGAGGAGGAGGAGGAGGAGGAGGAGGAGAAGGAGAGAAAAAACGTTTTCTGTCTAACCTTAAAAAAACTGACTATAAATCTCATGGTTAGAGGGTTTTCCCTGTTGCCATAGCCTTTTTTTTTTTTTTTTTTTTTTTTTTACCTTTTAGCAATAATCTTTCAATTAAAGTCTTCTCTACCTGGGTATGGATTTTTTGTTTTATTTGACATGGAAGAACAGGATGCTTATTGAGGCATTTCTATCTATACATTAACTACATATACACTATTATCTATTAGAAATGATTGTGTTAACAATTTAGGTTAACACTATGAAAAGAGGCAAAGGAAAGAAAAATTGGTCTATATAAATATGTTTGTAATTAATTGCTATATTTAGTGCAATCTAAGATATGGATGCTCATTTTAAATGCCACATAAGCATATGGAGGAAAATAATCTAAGTAGGTTATTTCTTGAACATTCCAGTCACTCCTTATTAGTTCCCTGATTCAGATTAAGATTCAAACAGTGAGAACTGATTCAACAGGGTAATAACTATCAACTCTTCCCCAGGGCGAAATCCATTTAACCTGGCCCGACTATACCTGACCAGGAGTGAATTCTCACTGAGGTGCAAATTCATTTCTATCTAATAAAGTGGCTACCAGGAAACCTCTGGGGAAGCAGCAACTGATTCGGTTGAAGTATTTGAATTCAGTTTTTTACGACAATTAAAATATTTTCAGAAATGAAGCAATATTGCTGGGATAACCTCCAGGTTACATTGCCTATGGAAAATATATGCTATTATTATTTGACTTAGGTGAAGGTCTGGCTATACAATATGGAGGTACTTGGAGATTGTAGTCTATCAGACTCATGCTCCTCAGTTACAATTAAATTCCTAAAAAATACATATATCTTAGGTGAAGCACCTTCATTGCTCCATTACAGAGTTTGTCCTTTAAATTGTTGCCTTCCTAGGGATTGCTTTCACATGAAGTGATTGCAAAGGAATATTTCATTATCGAGCAGTATATATATTTTGACACTTCAAATAGTTTTCACCGGCTTCTAAGGGGCCTAGTCCCATAAAATCTGTCTTGTTTGGAGTGATAAGCTTCTGTGAACTCTATGTCATTGTTTGCTATACTATTTTATTGCACATAATTGTCAACATATATGAAAAAGTAGCTTTGGAAGTACTAAGGCCCATCATCTTTCATTGTGCACTATAAGAATGTGGCAGCTATAATATAGTTGTGGAGGCAGGTCACTAGTAGCCTTTAAAATGGATTCATAAAATGGCTAATTATATCAAAATTAGTTAATATGATAGAATTCTAAAGAGTTTTTTTTTTTAAACAGCCCTGATACCTGGAAATTAAGTGATGAAAACTGTTTAAATGACACATTCCCAATGACTGTGTATTGTAAAATATTTCCCACAATTAAGTAAAATGTATTTTTCTACTAAAATATATTCCAAATTTTCACCTGAACTCATGCTAATAAAATGATTTTGAATTCAGCATCTATAGACAATTAACTTAGACAATTATCTAAAAGTTGGAATATAGTTATTATCCCTTTTTAATGAAAGCAATAAGAAAGAGTTGCTAACACTTAGCCATGCAGTTGATTTCTTTTAATAATTGTACCAGAACTCATCAGCAACATCATATAATTGGTGACATAATGATAATTAATCCTGTTAAAGTTATGTGTATCAGTAATTGTATTACACAGCTGTGTGAGAAATAATTTCAGCAGAGAATAATCTCCAGTTTATGTGGAAAATAAAACAGCTAAAAGCTAAAAGCTGGATCTGCTGCAGGTGTATATTATAAAGATAAGATTTTAAAAAATAGCAGAAAAAATAGAAACCAAGGACTAACTCCAACAAGAGTCTAACAGGATTTTCTGGTTTAAAAGTTTGCAGATGTTGGCCCAGGCCAGGCAGCTCAGTTGTTTAGAACAGTTTCCTGATAAGACAAGTTCTGGTGGACAAGGTTCTATCCCCAGTCAGGGCATACACAAGAAGCAACCAATGAATGCACAAATAAGTGAAACAACAAATTGATATTTCTCTCTCTCCTATAAAAAATTTCAGATGTTCATTTTTTTTACCCTTGGGTCAAAGTATGAATGTTATTTCCATTAAGGCAGAGGTATATTTAACTACTATGAGATATATTTGATAAAATAAGATTAATAATGACTATAATAACAAAATATTAACAAAGGTATGGGATGTAATGGGCAGTCTTCTAAGAAATAATCTTATTTACTTCTCAATGAACCATGAGAAGTAATATAATATGAATATTTTCTGCATTTTTCAGATAAGGAAACCAAGGCTTAAAAAGGTTAGACAAATTTTCCAAGGTAATAAATTAAGTATGGAACCAACTTTGAAAAGAGTTATTATAACCACTAATCTGGACTCCTAAACAATTACACTGTTGTTGTTTTTTTTGCCAGAGTACAAAAATCCAATACCCGGGATTCTCTACTCTCACCTCTCCGCTTCCATAGATATCTCTTTCATTCATGAAAACATGATGGAACTTGAAAGCAGCCCAGGTGTCCTTCACTACATAAACGTATAAATAATCTGTGGTACATCTAACAATGCACTATGATTAGCACTAAAAAGAAATGAGCTATCAAGTCATGAAAAACATAGAGGAAGCTTAAATGCTCCATACTAAATGAAATAAGCAAATCTGAAAAGGATAATATTGTACTATTTCAACTATATTACCTTTCTTTGGGAAAGAAAAAAGAGCTATCCTATATAATAAAGAGCTACTATGCTAATTAGACCCAACAGCCAAACAACCATCCGGACGACCTTCTGGATGAAGCCGGAGTTGCGAGTGCCGGCCAGGGCAGCCAGGGCTGCGAGGGCTGAGCCCCTTGCATAAATTTCATGCATCAGGCCTCTAGTAAAGACAATAAAAAAATCAGTGGTGGCCAAGGGTGAGGGTTCGGGATAGGGATGAGTAAGCAAAGAGAAGAAGATTCTTAGGGTAGTAAATACATGTTATATGATACTATTATCATGAATACATACCATTATACAACAATCGAAACTTATAGATGTACAACCCAAAGAATGAACTCTAATGTAACCTGTAGACTTTAGGTAATTATGATGCACCAATGTATGTTCATCAATTATAACAAATGTACCACTCTTCAGGGGGATGTGGACAATGGGGAGTTGGTGAATATATCTGGGCAGAGGGTATATGGGAAATCTCTGTGCCTTCTTCTCAATTTTGCCAAGAACCTAAAACTGCAAAAAAAAAAAAAAAGTCCTTTACTTATAAAAATACCAGTTTGCTGTAGAACAGTATGCTGTGCTACACTGGCAGCATCCTCCTACATATGTTTACTGTGTCTGTATTGCATCACTTTTTCTTGTATTTGATTTTATCTCAGATTGCTTTGCTCACTATGGCTCCTAGGCATATACAATTCACCGCTAATGTGGCCAATAAGAAGCCACATTCAGTAACTGACCTAGAAACAAAATTAGAAGTGATTAAGTGCTACAAAGGTAGAAAATCAGGAATGCTTATTGCTTCCCTGTCAGGCATGTCCAATTCCACCATAGCTATGATCTTGAAGAGCAAAAACAAAGTAACAAAATCAGTTAAAGGATCTGCTTCATTGAAGGCACTGAGACTGAAAAATTTAAGAAGAGACTATATCAGACATGGAGAAACTTCTAATGGATAGAAGGCCAGATATAGAGCTACATTTCTCTTAGCACCATTACAACCACAGCTAAGCAAAAACTTTGTTAGTGACATTAAAGGAAAAAGCTGGACACAGTTAAAATGCTTAATACACTGCTAGCTCTGGGTGGGTTAAATAATTCAAGAATATTTGACTTATGATATAATATGAAAGTAAATGGTAAGTCTGTTAGGGCTGATGTGAAGTAGCTGAAAAATTTTTGGAAACTCTAAATTAGCTGATTGTGAAGAAAAATTACTTGTTAGAGCAAATATTCAATATGGATAAAACCCCCTTATTCTTGAAACATATGACAGAAAAGAATTTCGTTCATAAGAAGGCTAAGTCAGTATCACACTTCATGTATTTTAAGATGAGATAATAGTCTTGCCTAGGAGCAATGTTGCAGATTACAAACTGAAATTTTTTTGTGATCTGGCAGTGAAGATGCCAGGGCCTTCAAGCCTATCAATAATCACATACTGCCAGGGTACTAAATGACCAATAATACAATAAGAAGTCATGAATGACCCAGCTCCTCTTCTAAGATGCCTCTTGAATTGCTATGCCAGCAGAATGGAAAAGTTCTATTTAGAGAATAATATACCTTTCAAGATTTTGATTACTGTTGATAATGTTCTCAGATACCCTCCTTTAAATTATGATCTTCATTCCTATATCAAAATGATCTTCTCACTACAAACACCACCTCTTTGACCCAACCAATGGATCAAGGATTTGGAGCAGCTTTTAAAGGCCTACCACTTGAGGGTTACCTTTACACAGGCTATTGAGATAACTCAGAAAGACTGAGAAGACACTGATATAGTTCTAGTAGGATTGCAATATCTCTGACTGCATCAAGAACTCTTGTTAGTTTTATGGTGATGTCAAGAGTATATGAATGACATCTGGAAGAAGACACTCAAGAGATCCATCTGTGACTTCAAAAGATTTGCCAAGGATGATGAGGTTGTAAAAATCAACAAGGCTATAGCTGAGATGGCAAAACATTGAAAACCTCCTAAATGAGTTTTTAAAACTGAAACAGGAACACATAACTAAAGAAAAGTCAAGAGAAACAAAAACTGCAAGAGAATAATAAAAACAATGCCCTAAAAAAATCCACAGTAAATGATTTGAAAGAAGTTTTTGTAGACCTCAACAAGCTCCTTCAAAAGTTTGAAAACATGGACCCGCAACACTAAAAGATTTTCATTAATAAAGAAAAATGTTTATGGTGCATTATCTGCTTAAAAGAAAACCTATGTTTAAAAAAAAGGCAAACCATTATGTAGATATTTCTAAAGAATGACACCTGCTCAAGAAGAGTCTCAGACAGGTTCTTTTAGGAGGTATTCCAGAAGAAGGCAGTGCCATCATAGGAAATGACAGTGTGTTATTGCTCCTGACGACCTTACAATGGGACAAAATATAGAGATAGGAAGACGGTGATATTGATGATCTTGACTCTGTGTAGGCCTAGGTTAGTGTGTGTGTGTGTGTGTGTGTGTGTGTGTGTGTGTGTCTTAGTTTTTAACAAAAACATTTTAAAGTAAAAAGAGAAAAGTTTAAAGAATAAGGTTATAAAGAAAAAATAATTTTGAGGTAAATGTGGTACCCAAATCCTCCCACAACTACATCAAAATTTTGAGTAATCTACAGAGCATCCATCATTCAAATCCACCTAAAATCTAGCTGAACATATATCCTACAACTAAAGTTATAAAGAAGAAGCCAGTCAAGACTGGTAGGAAAGGTAGAGATGCCAAAAGGGTTGGTCCCACACCCACATGTGGTGAGTAAAAATCCAGGGGAATAGCATGATAATATAAGCCTCCCCTGATATGTGAGAGATCCATGCCAGGCTCCCCAGCCAGTAAGAGACGTCTGCATAACTTCTGGTTATAAAAACTAGTGGGGTCTGTGGCTAAGTAAGACGAAGGGCTACTGGATTTCTGGGTGTTTCTTTTAAAAGGCCCATGCCTGGGCTTATGCAGACTCACTCACTCTGAGTTCCAGAGAAGGGGCAAAAACCACCACAACAGAAAGTAACCAAACTGTCTGGCATCATGGTGATAGATGGGAAACTTTCTCCCAGACAGAAGTACTAGAAGAGGCCATTGCTCATTTTCTAAAACCTTCCCCCATGGAGCTGGCAGATAGGTATCATATCTGAGTCTCCATCAACCTGGCTAATACTGTTTGCTCAACCTGGTGATTCCCTGAGATCCCACACTACCCAACTTGTGGTCTCACCAGAGCTGTTCCCACTGGCTTTTCCATAAAAATGACCTGTTTTGGCTCATTCTGCAAAATTTCCTAAAATCTCTCAATCAAGCAGCATCTGTCCTCAGTGTGTCCCATACCTCTTGCTACGTAGGCTTAAGTCCGGCACCAGTGGCAACACATCTTGGTTCTCAGTTTGCCTTAACCTGGCCACCTCCAAGCTCAGCACAAGTAGCAGCCAGCTGCAGATCACTTTTTATTTCATGCTGGGTGGCCTCAGGCAGAGCACAGGTAGCAGCTAACCTTGTGCTGCATCTCTCGAGAGGGCACAGAACCAGTGCACCCAGTGGACAGCTTCAGACCATGTAGAAACAATACCCAGTCACCTCTACAAGAGACACACTCGAGGGACAGACTCAGTAGGCACCAGAGTCCCAATGAAATAAGTCCTGCCTGTGGCCCATGCACAGCTGAAACTCCACAGTGGTCACAGCCAGTCTTTGCAGCCATTAGGCCTGAGGGTAAATTGTGCCCATTGAGGTGACAGCAGCAATCAAGGCACAACTATAACAGGATGGTATACACAGCCCAGATGGAATGGGGGGCAACACATAGAGTGCCAGCTTGAGTAACAGGGGAGGCTCTGCCACTGGGCTAAACAGCACATCTACTACATTAGGCAATTCTACCAAGCCCAGGAAACATAGCAGCTATATCTAATACATAGAAACAAACACAGACAATCAAAAGGAGGGGACAAAAAAAATGTCCCAAATTAAAGAACAGAACAAAATTCCAGAAAAGAAACTAAATGAAATAAAGACAAGCAAATTACCAGATGTAGAATTCAAAATACTGATTACAAGGATGCTCAATGAACTTAGGTGAAGAGTAGATAAAATTTTGAGAATCTCAAAAAGGACATACAAAAAATTAAAATGAAGATAGGAAACAAAAAAGAGCTAGTCAAAAATAAAGAATAAAATTCACAGCAATAATTTAAAAAAAATAAAAAATACATTAACTGATTCAGACAACATTACAGGGAATCAATAGTGCTGTACATAAAGCACATGATCAAATCAGCAATTTAAATGATAATAAAGCAAAAACAAACAAACAAAAACCAAATACAACCACACACAATCAGAATGGCAAAAAGAAGAAAGAATCCAAAAAAATTTGGATAGTATAAGGATCTCTGTGACAACTTCAGGTGTACCAACATTTCATTATGGGAATGCACAAAGGAGAGGAAAGAGAGCTAGGAATTAAAAATCTTAATGATAGAAAACTTCCTTACAAGTCCAGGAAATGCAGAGTCCAAAGCAAGATGAACCCAAAGAAGCCCACACCAAGATACATCATATTTAAAATGCCAAAGTTTAAAGACAAAGAGAGAAGCTTTAAAGCAGCAAGAGAAAAGAAGTTAGTTATTTACAAGGCAGCTCCCATAAAACCATCAGCTGATTTTCAACAGAAACTTTGTCAGCAAGAAGAGATTGTTAAGAAATATTCAAAGTTATGAAAAGTGAGAACCTACAACCAAGATTGCTCTACCCAGCAAAGCTATTACTAGTATTTAGAATAAAATAAAAACAATACAAAATAAAAAGCTAATAAAGAGCTTCCTGAGCAAGGAAAAGGTAAAGGAGTTCAGCACCACAAAATCAGTATTATAAGAAATGTTAAAGGGTTCTCTTTAAGAGGAAGAAGAAGAAAAAAAGTCCAAATATCTATATATATAAAAGCCAAGCGACGCGAAATGCAGCTGGCCAACCCACCCGATGGGGGCGGGGCCAGCCAGCCAACCTCCTGCAGCCCCTCCCACTGGCCAGCCCAGCCCCCTATCAGCCCCTCCAACCTAATCGGGCCAGGCTGGCCAGACCCCACCAGTGCAGGAATTTGTTCACTAAGCCTCTAATATGAATAATAAAATGTCAATAAATATGTATCTATCAATAATTAATTTAAATGCAAATGGATTAAATGTTTTAATCAAAAGACATATGGAGGCTGAATTTAAAACAAAGCAAGACCCTTACATATGCTGTCTACAAAGACTCACTTCAGATATGGGAAGCAACCTAAGTGTCCATCAGTAGATGAATGGAAAAAGAAGTGGCCCATATATACAATGGACTGTGAATCAGCCATAAATAAAAGAATAAAATCTTGTCATCTGCAACACGGATGGACCTAGAGGGAATTGCTCTTATTGACATAAGTCAAACTGATGAAAACAGATTCCATATGATTTCACTTATATGTGGAATCTAAAAAGTAAAATATACAAGCAAACAGAACAGAATGAACTCATGAACAGAGAGAACATTTTGATGTTTGCCATATGGAAATAGGGTTGGGCGATTGGATGAAAAAAGAGAAGGGATAAAAAGTACAAATTGGCAGTTACCACACAAAGTGAAATTCACCTCAGCAGGATTCGGTGCTGCTGAGATTTCCCTTTGATTATGCTGCTTGTGAAGCTTATTGGATCCTGTGCTCATGTCTGAAGCTGGCCATAGGTATGTTGGTTCCTGGCCTCTTGGGAGGGACTCTTGTGCAGACCAGTGTAAGACATTGCCTGTAACTGGCCCTCAGCAACATGTTCGGAGCTGTAATTTAAAAAATCCACAGTTTGTGGTTGTCTCTGCTGGGCATGGGTGCATATGAGAAGGACCAAGCTGAGTACCAAGACCTGCTTTTACCAGTATTGGGCCTGTGGGTTGGCACCCCAAGATCCACATCCATCTGCCTCCTCCTCCCAGCTGCCTGGTAGGCTCAGTCACTGTAAGAGCTTATAGCTACTCCTCAGCAGATGTAAGCTCCACAGGGTGGAGTGAGATGAAGTCCAGAGGGTGGAGCTATTGCTTTCCTCATGCTGATTTTTTTAGAGGGGAGTGCTTTACCCAAAAAAGATGGGGTGTGGAAACTATATAATATTATTGAAACCTATATAATATTGTTAAGCCATGTCACCCCAATAAATGTAATAAAATTTTTAAAAAGAAAATGAATATATTAGTAATCATATATCATTGCAATATTTACAAGAGGGATAAAGTATAGCTTTTAAAATTTCCATCAACTGAGGAATGTTCAGGCTATAGAATAATAAAAATCACAGGCTCTAGAATAATATGCAATAGTTTTTAAACATGAAGTAAATTTTTGCAATTTAATAAAAAATAATGTGCATGATGTATTTTAAGTGAAAAGATAATGTTCGACATTCAGTATAGTGTTGTCCAATGCACTGTATCCTGTTTATGTTTCAAAAGCATTGCAAATGTCTGAAGAGGCATACTAAATTATCAATGGTGCTTATTTCTGGGCCCTGGAATGAAGAGAAAATGCTTTTACATTATGCACTTCAGTGATTTAATTTTTTTTACAAGAATACATTATTTTGAAATTAAAAGCTATGCATATTTTTCTGTGTCTTGCATTGATGGCATTTCTTAAAATTATAGCAACTACCATTTTGCTTCTTTTTTAACCCCTTCAGTATCCATTTAATATGTAAAAATTAATATTATTATTTTTTAGCCATACTATTTAAACCATTATGTGGAGATAATATATAGCATTTATTTATACTTCATTTATTTTATGTAAATTACATAATTATTTTATATCTAAAAATATGATTAGAATGCCAAACCTAATCATCTCACAGTAGATAAATTGTCTTGTAGTGTAGAAAAAGACTTTAAACATTCTATAATAAATTTTTTTCTGTCACCCTTTCTTGATAAAAACTCTCAGCAAAGTGGGAATAGAGGGATCATACCTCAACTTAATAAAAGCCTTATATGACAAACTTACAGCCAACATCATACTCAACAGGCAAAAACTAAACTCGTTTCCCCTAAGAACAGTAAGAAGACAGGGATGCTCACTTTCACCACTCCTGTTCAATATAGTACTGAAAGTGCTAACCATAGTGATCATACAAGAAGAAATAAAAGGCATCCAAATTGGAAAAGCATAAGTAAAACTGTCCTTATTCACAGATGACATGATACTATACATAGAAAACCACAAAGACTCCATCAAAAAACTACTAGAAGTAATAAATGAATTCAGCAATGTAGCAGGATACAAAAATAACACCCAGAAATCTATGGCCTTTGTATATACCAATAATGAACTCACAGAAAGACAAGCAAAAAAAAAAAAAATCCATTTATCATTGCACCAAAAAAATTAAGATACCTAGGAATAAACTTAACTAGGGAGGTAAAAGACCTGTACTTGGAAAACTACAGGACATTGAAAAAAGAGATAGAGGAAGACATAAACAAATGGAAGAACATACCATGTTCATGGATTGGTAGAATCAACATCATTAAAATGCCCATACTACCAAAAGCAATCTACAGATTCAATGCAATCCCCATTAAAATACCAATGGCATATTTCAAAGATCTGGAACAAACTCTCCAAAAATTCATCTGGAATTAAAAAAGACCCCGAATAGCCACAGCAATCATGAGAAAGAAGAACAAAGTTGGAGAAATCACAATACCAGATATCAAGCTATATTACCAAGCCACTGTTCACAAAACTGCCTGGTACTGGCACAGGAACAGAAATATAAACCAATGGAACAGAACAGAACAGAGAACCCAGAAATTGACCCAAGCTATTACGCTCAATTAATATTTGACAAAGAAGGCAAGATACAATGGAGTCAAGACAGTCTCTTCAATAATATGTGCTGGGAAATTTGGTCAGATACATGCAAAAAAAAATGAAGCTAGATCATCAACTTATACCATACAAAAAAACAAACTCAAAATGGCTAAAGGACTTAAATGAAATACAGGAAATCATAAAAATCCTACAAGACTCCATAGGCAGCAAAATAGCAGCCATATATCATAGCAATATCTTTACAGACACAGCTCCTAGGGCAATGGACACTAAGGAGAAAATAAACAAATGGGACTACATCAAAATAAAAAGCTTCTGCACAGCAAAAGAAAACATCAACAAAACAACAAGAAAGTGCACTGCATGGAAGAACATATTTGCCAATGATATTTCAGATAAGGCTTTAATCTCCAAAATTTACAGAGAAACTCATACAACTTAACAAAAGGAAGATAAACAATCCAATCAAAAAAATGGGCAAAGGATCTAAATAGACACTTTTCGAAAGAGGACATACAGAAGGCTCAGCGACATATGAAAATATGCTCAAAGTCACTAATCATCTGAGAGATGCAATAAAAAAAATGAGAGATGCAAATCAAAACAACAATGAGATACCATCTCACACCTGTCAGAATGGCTATCATCAACAAATCAGCAAATGACAAGTGCTGGCGAGGATGTGGAGAAAAAGGAACCCTCCTGCACTGCTGGTGGGAATGCAGACTGGTGCAGCCACTTTGGAAAACTGTATGGAGTTTCCTCAAAAAGTTAAAAATGGAACTCCTATTTGACCCAGTAATCTCACTTCTAGGACTATATCCCAAGAAACCAGAAACACCAATCAGAAAGGATATATGCACCTATGTTCATAGCAGCACAATTTACAATAGCTAAGATTTGGAAACAGCCTAAATGCCCATCAGCAGTTGAGTGGATTAAAAAACTGTGGTACATGTACACAATGGAATACTATGCTGCTATTAAAAAGAAGGAACTTTTACCATTTGCAACAGCATGGAGACCTAGAGAGCATTATGCTAAGTGAAATAAGCCAGTAAGAGAAAGATAAATATCACATGATCTCACTATATGTGGGATATAATGATCAACATAATTTGATGAACAAGAATAGATCCAGAGACAAATGGCGGGGGAGGGGGGCGGTTAGACCGCAACCAAAGGACTTGTATGCATGCATATTAGCATAACCAATGGACACAGACACTAGGGTGGTGGGGGCTTGCCTGAGGTGGGAATGGAGGTGGGGGGAGTCAATTGGGGAAAAAGAAGACATGTGTAAAACTTTAGACAAAAATAAATAAATAAATAAATAAATAAATAAATAAATAAATAATATCTGTCTATTATAGCACAACTATAATTGAAAATATGACCAAATGCCATCAACTAGTCATCTCACAATAAATAAATTAACTTTGTCCTATTGTGGTTTAGACTTTAATCATTCTGTAATAATTTTTTTGTTGTTGTTTCTGATAACACAGCCAGATTGCAATTGAAATGTGTTAACACACAATAAACCTGAAGTGCAAACCATATATCAAAATCTTAGGATGATTACTAATGTCTCCTCAGTTTGTAAATAGCTGTTATTACTTCAACATTTTTGAATATAAGAATAATAACTTTTGCTGTTTTTAGAAAAACATTCTATATTCAGCAAGTGTTCTACATTCCATTATTAATACATTTTGAAGTGAAGTTTCGGGCAAACACCGAGAGATCATACATACAGATCTATCATCTAAGTTCAGTCATTATGTTACTAACAAATCCAAAATCTTCGTGTTTAACATTCTTAAGATTTATTTTTCTCCCAAGACAATTCTGTAGTAAGCTGTATAGCCCTCAGGCATCTTGAATCTATATCATAATGTGAAACCCATGGCCTTCAGATTTTCAGCTGGAAAAGAGGGAGTAAACAAACTATTAACTGCCTTTGACCAGAATTTAAAACATATTACACTCTTATTTTGTTGACAATCATTAGTAACATGACCTCAATCTCATTCCAAAAGAGGCTGAAAAATAGAACTGTGTTTGCCACACCAAGGCACAAAATAGAGAAAACTGTGATAAAGAACATTAACATCTAAATTGTAAACAAAAAGGACCAAATTGTTACATGGATTATTGATGGGAAAATAAAACTAAGACAGCCCCTGTCCTAAAAAAGTTATAATGTTATGGACTAGAGAGACAATTAGTCATGGAAATGTGATAAAGGTGAGAGGCATAGCATCATAACAGAAAAACAAAAGTTTATAGAATATAGTTACCTTTTCCATTGCTCTTCCAAAGCCTTTTTTATGTGCTTCTACCTGGGCTCTCTCCCCATTCTGACTGAAAAATTCTTGGTTAATATTTGTATGTAGATGATTCTTTTTATTTCAAATATTTTAATTTAAGCTTCTTTTTAAAACTATTTTCACTAAGTAGCGAATTCTATTTCACAACATTTTTTCTTTCACATCTTTAAGTAGCTCTTTAAGAAGTTCATTCTATCAATTCTTGCTTTCTCAGCCTCTGTTGAAAAGTCTATTACAAGCCTTATTATTATTTCTTTGAAGGTAACACATGCTTTATTCCTGATTGCTTTTAATATTTCTGCTTTCTTTGTTCTCACTACTTTTACTGTAGTGTGTGTAGGCATACAATAAAAGTCCTTAAAAAATAAATAAAAAAGAGAAGTGTAAATAGGAAAGACGGAAGGGAGGAAGGAAGGGAGGAAGGAAGGAAGAGAGAGAAGGAGGGAAGGTGTTGCTCAAAATGTACAAACTTCCAGTAGGCATTTAGCTGCCATAAAAGTCTGGGATGCATGTAACTTGAATCCTGACCTGAAAGAAGAAGCAAGGAATGGGGCCAGATTTTTTGAGGTGAGCACAGTAGGAACTCATATAACATCCCAGTAGTTATTACTAAAATAGCCCTTATCAGGTTCTAGTACTATACAAATGTTTGTTGTAATACAGGGTAGGGCTAAAGTAGGTTTGCAGTTGTGAGTATGTGAAACACAGAGTTTATTCTTGAATTATTATTTATTACTAGTGGCCTGGTGCACGAAATTCGTGCACGGCAGGAGGGTGTCTCTCAGCCCGGCCTGCATCCGCTCCAATCTGAGACCCCTGTGGGATTGGGCCTAATCTGGCAGTCGGACAACCCCCTCACAATCCAGGACTGCTGGCTCCTAACCGCTCACCTGCCTGCCTGCTTGATCACCCCTAACCACTCTGCCTGATGGCCTGATTGTCCCCAACTGCCCACCCCCCACCGGCAGCCTGATCACCCCCAACTGCCCTCCCCTCCTGGCCTGATCACCCCCAACTGCCTTCCCTTCCTGGCCTGATCACCCCTAACTGCCTCAGCCTCAGCCCCGCCTCCATGGCTTTGTCTGGAAGGACTTCTGGAAGGTCTCATGATCTAATTAGCATATTACCCTTTTATTAATATAGATAGGACATGACATACTGCCATAACTATAACATCTAGCAGTATTACTCTATGAGAATACATACTTCATGCGATAGGAAGGCATCTAATAAATTACATTGTATATGTTGTAAGTAGTAGGAAATACTGTATTCATAGCAATAATATACACCCTGTGACTTCCCTTCCTGATTTGGGAATGGTTCCCCAGTTCTTTGAACGTTTCCTGGCCCTTAATCTATTTTTTTTTTTTTTTTTGTCATTCAGTGTAACTATTTACTGTTTATTGCACATGAGTTGAGGTCTTTAATTTCTAACCACCAAAGATTCAAAAGACTATTTTTTCCATGAAGTTTAACATTAACATCAGTGAATTCATGTGTTCATGTGTTTTTATTGTAAACATCTGAATTATTCACATTGTCATAGATCCTGAACTCATAAGCGTGGACCATTCACAGGCTGGCAGCAAGCCAGGAAGCCACTCTGCAAGCAAACAGATACTCTGCATAAGGAGAAAAGTCATAGCACAACATTTAATGTCCAACCTGAGTCAACACAGAATGTTATATATTGACTTCTTAATTCATATAGTATCGGGAACTCAACTGCTTGGTTGGTGACAGGGTTGACCTGGTTTCAGGAGGATTATTCCTGAAATAATTAAGGAAAGGGGGCTCAATCTTTTCTTGGTTGCTTGCTCCTCCCCAGCACCTTCATCTTTCTTCTCGTCCTCAGCTTGTTGGGCATCTTCTCCTTCACCTTCACCTCCTTCTTCTTCCTCCTTTGCATCCTCAAATTCTTCCTTAGCACCTTCTTCCTCTTCCTCTCCTACCTTTTCCTCAGCCACTTCCTTCTCCTTCTCCTCCTCTTCAGCTTCTCCTTCAGAGGGGGGTTCATCCTTAGCTTCCTCAGCTTTTGCAGCCTCAGTGGTCTCCTCCACCTCAATCTGCTCCTCCTGGACATGGCTGGTGTATTAAAAAGGGAAGGAGTGAGCGGACATCAAGTAGGAGCTGGTCAGTAAACCACCATAGGCAGATTGACCAAAGACCTGGGAACTCTGGGAGTAGCCGCTGGCTATGCTTCCCACACTGGTGAAACTGAACCAGGTCTCCTCACCTCCCAAGAGTTTCCTGTAAGCTGCAATGTCAATGTCCAAAGCCACATTGAGGAGGTCCTGGTATTCTTTTAAATATCATGCCATTTCACTCTTTGTAGCTCTCAACTCATTTTCTAATTTGTTGATTGTGTCCTGCATAGCACTAACATCGGAGTTCTGCTTATCCTCCAGCTCTTGCAGCTGCTTTCCCATAGCTTTCAGCCGTGGGCAAACTACGGCCCGCGGGCCGGATCCAGCTGTTCTATCCGGTTCTCTTGCTCTCCCCTCCACTCCTTTACTTTGAATTTATATTAGTTCACACAAACACTCCATCCATGCTTTTGTTCCGGCCCTCCGGTCCAGTTTAAGAACCCATTGTGGCCCTCGAGTCAAAAAGTTTGTCCACCCCTGTTTTAGTTCATGCCCCGGCATGCTTTGATCTCCAGGGTCTTGGCCTTGAGCAGGCTGCGGCTTTCAGACACCTCCTCCTTGGCAACACTCACCCTGTAGGTGTTCTTGACATTGCTCTGGGTCAGCATGGTGAAGCAGCTTTTGTACCATTCTTCTGCATTCTGGATGTTCTTGGCAACCAGCTTCTCGTACTGGGCATGGATGTCCTTGAGCACGGCAGAGAGGTCGGACTTGGAGAACATGTCCATCTCCATGGAGATCTGAGCATACTGGATCTGCGCCTGCAGCTCAGCCATCTCCTTTTCATGCACCTTCTTCAGAAAGGCGATTTAGTCCATCAGGCTGTTGATGTGCTTTTCAAGCTCAGCGCCAGTGAGAGACAACTCATCTGCACCTTTGCGTGCCTCCATCAGCCAGCCCTCTGCATCATCATGGTTCAGCACCGCTTCCTGGTAGCATGCCTGCAGGTTGCTCCCAGTCCCTTCCAAGCCCTGGTGCCTGCTAACTGCCCACTGCCCTCTCCTCGCCAGGGCTGGGGTGCGGTGGGCCGGGGCACAGGCATCCCATTTTCATTAAAATGTTCAACCCCGGCCTGCTCCACCAGTGTCCACAGGCGGCCCGGGGGCAGACAGTGATCCCAGAGACCCTGGCTAACCCCTTCTACCCAGGTCCCCGATGGTGGCCTGGACCCCACGGAGGCATCAGTCACTGCCTGCCAGGCCTGCTCATTTACTGATGGAGGCCTGGACCCCGCCAGGCCTGCCCGACCCCGATGATGGCTGCCTGGACCCCGTGGGTGCTG
The DNA here is from genome assembly GCF_963455305.1 of Plecotus auritus. Classification (NCBI taxonomy): domain Eukaryota; kingdom Metazoa; phylum Chordata; class Mammalia; order Chiroptera; family Vespertilionidae; genus Plecotus; species Plecotus auritus. The sequence goes on along the minus strand of NC_137772.1, from coordinate 74,334,590 downwards.
TCAGGTGCAGCCCACCCAGCCTGCCAGTCCCCGATGGCTGCCTGGACCTCACAGTGGCGTCAGGCGCAGCCTGCCAGGCCTGCCTGGTCCCTGATGGTGGTCTGGACCCTGCAGATGGAGTCAGGTGCTGCCCGCCCCTCCTGAATATGCAAATTTACCCTCCATCTTTGTTGGCTTAATTTGCATATCACTCCTGATTGGCTGTGGGCGTAGCGGGGGTACGGTCAATTAGCATTTTTCTCTTTTATTAGTCTAGATCAGCTGTGGGCAAACTACGGCCCGCAGGCCGGATCCGGCCCTTTCGGCTGTTCTATCAGGCCCCTGGAGCGGAAAGAGCGGAGGGTTCTCTTGCTCTCCCCTCCGCTCCTTCACCAGCAGCAGTGTTAACATGGCAACATCGGGAAACACGGCCGCAGCTCCTTCTTTTGAGTGGGCGGATTTATATCCGCCCATTCAGTAGAAGGAACAACCTCTCAATCTTCCAGAGGCTCCTGGTAATGCCCGCGGACGCGTGCCCCGACATCACCCTGGGAGTGCGTAGACACGTTATAGTGGTGATGTAGGGAGACACGCCCCTGGAGAGCACAGTATCAGAGCATTAGCTAAAAAGGAGACCAACAACACTGTTCCCACTGAAGTTGATGTTTTAAAGACCAAAAACCTTTCAACCCAGTCTACATTGCCATCTACATCTGCGTCCCGGGCATAATTTGGAAGTTGCACTAAAGAAAATGTTTAATTTATTGTTTACACATTTTGTTCTTTTCTATTTGTTTTAGTTTTAAATTATTTTATTATATTTAAGTTTAATTTGAAAGGCTTTTGTACCTTTCCTTTGTTAGGCAATTTTATTTTGCCTTTGCCATCTTCAATATAAGGTATGTTATTGTGCTATGATTCCTCCATTTTTTGAAGTTTCAAATTATAATAATTAGTGTTTACATTCTTCTTGTTAAAATGTTTGAAATGAATAAAACTATTGAAATTAAAAAAAAAGACCGTACCCTTTTTTGTAATGATGTTTACTTTGAATTTCTATTAGTTCACACAAACACTCCACCCATGCTTTTGTTCTGGCCCTCCGGTCCAGTTTAAGAACCCATTGTGGCCCTCGAGTCAAAAAGTTTGCCCACCCCTGGTCTAGATTGTACTAGTTTCCATGCAAACAACTGTAAACCTACTTTTGCCCTACTCTGTACACTTAATGCTCATAATAAATCATGAGTGTTTTTTCCCATTTTATGGTTGAAACTATGATCCAAACTTTCCAACTATTAAGGTGTAGAATCTAGATCTCAATCTAGGCATTATATCTGTAGAATTTGAATGGTACAATTGAGGAAAACCGTCTGGTGAATAATGCAGTAATATATATTAAGCTCTTTGGCCCAGCAATTTAATGGATGAAGATTTATCATCTAAATAAACTTGTAAAAAGTATATGTATAATATGTAATAGTAAAATTTTGTTTATAATAGCAAAACCCAAGACATGACCTAAATTGGTGTCAGATGGAAATTGGACAATAATTAGTAGTTCATCTACTCAATAGAGGACACCAAAGGGCTTATGTGACAGTTTCAATATACATATGTATATTTTATACTTCCCGGATAGTATAAGTACTAAGATTACATTTTTTAAAAGATTCAGTGTGTTACCAAATGCATGAAATTTTTTGAAGTTTTCACATACATTCTTAAAACATAATGACTTCAGAAATGTGACTGGGGAGGTATAGAAACATAAAAAATTCAAATAATATATTACTACGAAAGGCCTGATGCATGAAATTTGTACAAGAGTAAGCCTTCCTTCCCCTGGCTGCCGGCACTGGCTTCCCTCTGGCACCCAGGACCCGGACTTCCTGCGCAGCCCCGGCTTTCTCCAGAAGGATGTCTGGAAGGACGTCTGGAAGGACATCTGGTCTAATTAGCATATTACACTTTTATTATTATAGATTAGGATGTGCATAATTATAGAAAGTTTAGAGTCATAGTTTGTCAAAGATACCTTTATATCACAGTAATCCCCTAAATTTTTCATTTTTATATGTATATTCCAGATGAATAGCTATTTGTTTATGAAACACTTCACTTTAAATTACTATTATAATTGATATGAAGTGTGTTATACAGATAGTCAATATACTGTGATATTTATTCATAACTTAGAGGTTCCCCAGATTTTTAACTTTATAAAATGCATAGAATTACCATAGGTTGGGAATTTTTTAGATATATCTTATTTGAATTATCATCCATAAAAATGAATAATTTTTAAACATGTAAGGATAGTACAGACAGTTTAGGAAGTCTCAAAGTTGATAATGGAAGTGAACCAAACCTCACAATTTACTTTTTGCTCAAAATCCACTACAGGTTCAAGGATAAGTATGTTTCACTGAATTAATAGAATAAGGTATGATGACTTCATTAAATGTTGCCACCAATTGTGGCATGAGAATTTTGTTGTAACTGTTCAATTTCAAATATTTTTATACTGTTAAGTTTAGGAATTAAGAAATTCAGTTTTGATGGAATGCTGGAACTGTTTATGAATTTATAATCTTATTTAAAACAGAGTTCATAGCAGATGTCTGTTCCATTCATTTGATAGACTTCAAACAGGACTAAATTACCATAGTAAGTTCACTGGCATTCTAGAGTCAGCTTGCACTGGCTCTCCAGGATTATTTATGCTCCTCTTCCCAATATCATATTTACTGATGACTCTTTGGTAGCTTAATTGCACCATGGTGAAGGTATTTACAAAATGATTTGGAAATTCTAGAAATCATAGCTCTCACCTTTGTTTTCTGAAAAGAAATTTGTTAAACATGTACCTGCTCAAGAATGATTAAAACCTTTAAGGTTTCAGTAAGTTAATATATGAATATGCTTAGGTCAGTGTCTGCCACATAGTAAGTGCAGAATAAAAGAGAATGATTTGGCTCCTACATCTCCTCTTCTCGTGTTTAGGCTGGCTGCCTTGTTTTGTTCTTCTATTACAGGTCATGTGTAGAAACAACATAGACAAATAATTTGAAGAAGTGGAGGTAATAGAATATCATCTAACAGTTAATACTCATACCTATTAACTGTTGAAAATAGTATCTTACATATAAACCACAACAGTTTGCTTCTTTGCAGATGTTCATTGCTAATAGAGCGAAGGATATGTCAATTCTTTTTGGTTCCTGTCAACAATGTTGCCTACTTTATATCCCTATTGTTATAAATCGCAATAATTAAAAATGATTGTTGCTATGTAATTTTTAAGATAAGTAAGGATTATTAATGGAGATTTGTTTATTCACTGTTTATTTACTGCTGTCTAGCCAAGGAGAGAGCTGGCAGGATGGCTCTGGCAATGAATAAGGAACATTGAATCCAAGAAATGTGACATTATAAGAAATAGTGGGATTTGAAAAATAATTGAATACCAAGTAAGACATCATTATTAGTCAAGAATATATATTACATGTATGCTACCTACATTGCTACACTAAGTTGTTTTGTGATATAAATATACCCATTTATACTTAGAGATATACCCATTTTTACAAAAAATGCTTTTTTTTTGAGGAACGTATTTTATGTTTTTAAGTGTGATGGTCTTTTTTTCCCCCTTTCCCTTTTTTGGTTTTGGGAAGCTGTTTGTAATTAAAATAATATTTGACTATATTTTAATGATGTCAGAAATATATATTTTTTAACTAATTTTTATATGTTCTATCTAAAAATCTGAATTTTGCCTTCAATAAAGAAGTCCTTAATTTATGCATAATATAAATTATGAAATACCTCTGTACCCCATTATTTAACAAGACAGAGAATAAAATTACTAAACGCTGCAGCAGTGTTTTTTAAAAAGCATTAACATTACTCCTCCTTTTCCCATACACCTCTCTCCTGTATGTCCCACTACAGAGCCAGCTGCTGAGTGGCACAAAGGAGGTGTTTAACAGATAAAGAATAGAGATGCCAAGGTCTGGAATACATATTTTAGCACTGACATCTGTGTTTGCAAAGCTCTTGGCTGCTTTCTTTGATGCTTGGATGGGGCTGCTATGTCTGTTGCCTTCCCTGCTAAATGTGCTCATATCTGTGTATCAGGCTCTGATGACCTGCTGAGGCAATCAGCCACTGATGAACTGTCTGAAAAGTTCTGATCCTGGAAACTTTCATCCTTGTTTCCGTGACTGGCCCATGTCCACAGGAATTGGTCCCCATTTAATAAAAAGCACCCTAAGTAAAAATCATTCACAGTTTCTGTATAGAAGTAAATAAAGAATGTAAAGGCTCTTCACTAAGATAATTTCAAGTCAGTTTTGTGTCTTTAATTTTTTTATTATGATTATTTTATTTCTTTAAGCAAAATATTCTGACAAACACATACAATCACTTTCAAAACCAAGTTCCACTCTCACAGTGATTGTGTATATGCCTGTCTCTTGAGGGAATTTTACCTCTATAAACCATGTGGCAAAGGGACAAGACAGATCAGGAGGCACAGGTCACATGGGGACAGACAGCCAAATAGTCAGACATGAAGACAGGGCCACAACTCCAGAGGCTGGCAGGTTCTGGGCTTCTAAAGTAGATGTTTTGTTTTTTGTTTGTTTGTTTGTTTGTTTGTTTTAACTAGGCACACCACAGCAACTTGTGTGGTGGGTGTGTAGCCGAAGGTCATGTCTCTCCTATCACATGACCTAACAGAGAGCTGGAGTACTTCCAGTGAGCAGTTGCTAACAGACCCTGAAAACCAGCTTTTAAAGAGACCACAGAGGGGTCCAAAATTCACCTTTTTTCACCCAGCTTCCCAACCCCACTCCCTTCGAATAGCTGTCAGTTTGTTTTCTTGATTTAAAATAAATGGTTAAAAAACAATTTTTTTCTGTAGAGCAGTCTCCATTTATCCATGGTTCCGCTTTCTCAGTTTTCAGGGTTTTTGTTTTGTTTTTTAATAAATCTTTACTGTTGAAAGTATTACATATGTCCCTTTTCCCTCCCATTTCCTTCTCCTCCCCCCTCCCCTCCACAAGCCTTTACCACCCACTGTCTTTGCCCTTGGGCTATGCATATATGCATATGAATTCATTGGTTGATTTCTTCTCCCCCTCCACCCTCCTCTCTCCCCAGCCTTCCCTCTGAGGTTTGACATTCTGTTCCATGTTTCTATGTCTCTGGTCAACAGAGGTCTGAAACTATTAAATGAAAAATTCCAGAAGTAAATGATTCACATATTTTAAGTTGCATGCTGTTATGGAGTAATGTGGTGAAATCTTACACTGTCCTCTCTGTCCCACGTGGGACATGAATCATGCCTTTTTCCAGCCCATCCACTCTCTAACTCTACCCACCTGTTGGTCAAATTAGTAGTAGTCTCAGTTATTAGATCAACTATCAATTGTTTGCACTCAAGTAATCCTTATTTTACTTAGTAATGGCCCCTAAGCACAAGAGTAGTGATGGTGGCAATTCATATATGCCAAAGAGAAACCATAAAGTGCTTCCTTTAAGTGAAAAGTTGACTACAGTAAAATATATTGAGAGAAAGGGATACCACTTTTACATCGTTTTTATTATAGTATATTGTTATACTTATTCTATTATATTATTAGTTACTGTAGTTAATCTCTTCCTGTGCCCCATTTTATGAATTAAACTTTATCATAGGTATATACAGGAAAAGCATAATATATGTAGGACTGGTGACATCCTGGTTTCACACATCCACTGAGGATCTTGGAGGTATCCTTTGCAGATAAAAGGGAGATGTTATACTAGAAAATTCATTAATTTGTAATTTCCTAATTAGGTCATCAAATCCAGGCCACTATATTCTGAATCCAAATGATTATCATTACAATAAAAAAGGTAGTTTAAATGCATTTATAAAAATAAGACTTTTATTTCATATTTTGACTTGAAGGTGCTCAATTTAGTGAATAGTTTAATGAAAACAAATTAATAAGCATTTCTTAAAATTTGGATCCTTTTAAAATTACATGCTATGTGAAAAACATTTTCCAAAAGGTCTCAACACTCACCAAGGTGATAAATTGAGTGTCAATATTACCAGTCACAGCTCAGGAGAAATAATTTACTCCTAAATATTTAACTGCTTCCTGGTTTTGTATTCAAAATAAGCAAAATTCACAGTATGTTTCTGCTCAGGTTTATATTTTCCACTATACATTTTAAAAATTAGTTTCTAGTATTTACATTAGAATAGTAAACTAAGTTTTACTGATTTTATTTAGCTTTTGGAATAATGACCATAAAATAAAAACAAACACAATACAAATTATAAAAGAAAGAACACACACACAGGAGCTTGTCTGGAGCAATTCCCCGTAAAGCTGCTACTCAGATGTTGTTTCTGTTATACTCCCAAGTGTAACAGGCTTGGAAAATAATTTTGTATATTTTGAATATTGATATTAAAGCCATATTGATATGGGTCTTCTGAACACATATCCCTAGCATAACTGCATTTTAAGCACATGTAAAAAGTTATTTGTTATTTTTCAAATCTAGGGGAAAATGCTGTTATTAAGGTGCACTTTGTGCACCTTACTAAAGTCCCCAAAGACTAATTATGCTTTAGCTTTAGTGCTACTCATATGGTTTTTTGTGTGTTTAGGTTGTTTGAAAATATTGTCTTCCAACGTGTGGAGGAATCATTTGGATGACATTGTAAGCTCCTGATGCCAAGCTGGGAAATTTTCTTCCAAAGTCAGCATCTGGTTCTTTGGCAAATCTATTGGTGGTTTTTCTGAACCTCTTGGTCTGTTATATGTCTGGCTGCTTTTAAGGACCTTTTTCTAGTTTACTAAAGTGAAGGACTCTATATAAATCACTGAAACAGTGTATGTTGTTGATTTAAGTGCTAGCTCCATACATGAGATAAGCATAACAGTCAAATCTGTATGCTGATATACTCCCAGGAACATCTGTTTCTGCAAATGCCTGGGACTGCCTAAATGTTTGAGATGAATAGGCATATTATGTTTTCAATAGAAAAAAAAATATTTAAAAGTCATTGATATTTAAAAATGTATTCTTCACACATTTAGAAGTTAATTAATTGAGAAGCACTAAACAGAAGAGAGTTTTTTAGAATCTGCTAAAGCTATCTATGAAGTAATAGAAAAAAAATGTCCTGTGATCTGAGTTAGTACTAACACTTTAGCATATTTCTGTATTTTCTAAAAATACCATTTGTGAATAATGATTCTTTAGAATACAGAATTCATAATCAACAGAGCAGTTATAAGGCAGAATTATTTTCTCTCTGGGTAATTATGAGTAATATAATTCACTAATTTCTGACATAATGATAAATAAGAGGGTATACAAAAACAAAGGTTAATTTATTAGTATGTTTTCCTGTTTTTTTTTTTCTAATCATTAACGCTTGCCAAGTAAAAATGAAGTAAACTACTCAGTTTTTCTTATAACTCATCTAACCTGTGTTTGTTCAGTGTTTTACAGTCATCACAAACTATTTTAAATCCTGTGGATATAAACTAAAATACATGATGACCTCAAATTAAAGGAGCTTGTACTTTTATGATGCTAATATAGAACTTGGGGAAAGAAGGAACTGTAGAGAGACTAGCTGGGAAGAGAAGTTAACACATAACATAGTAAGCAAAAATCTATGGTTTGATTGTTACAGTATTACAGATGATCAGCTCATTCTTCCTTGAAAAATCAGGGAAGTTTCAGTAAGGAAGTGCTAATTGATCTGTGTCTGAATAAAGATTAAGAGGTTTAAAAAAAGTTTTAACTGAATATTTCACAAAGATGGAAAGCAAGTTGTAAAGGGAATGAGTTGTGAAAGTTTATGGTTTTATTAGAGATCAGATTCTGTTGGCCAATCTGTTCTTAAACTATGTGGCAAAATAAAGGCTTGTAAAGGCATTTTTGTGTTTCTACTTGAATTGTTATGCATGTGAAATCACCAAGGGACTATGCCTGGGCTAGGTTGCTGGAGGATGCGGGATCTGTGGAGACAAACCAAGTAGTCAAAGTCCCTCTAGCTAAAGCCAACCCAAACTAGTCAATAGTCAGCCTCACTAAAACTATCAATCAGCCAAGTGGAAAATAAAAGCAAAAATCAACCCCATGGAATTCTGACAAAATTGCTTGTAAGCTAAATAAGTGTTTTGTATTGATGGATTATTATTTGCCTCATGTAGCATGATTATCCCATCTAATAAAAGGGTAATATGCAAATTAACCATCACACCACAACAAAAATGGCCATGCCCACAGCCACAAATATGGAACTGCTCATAGCCACAAAGATGGCAGCGTAGGCCGGAGCCATGGAGCCGGAAGAGCGGGTGGGAGGCCTGACTTCCTTTGTCGCCGGGTGACGAAGAAAGCCAAGCCTCCTGCACACCCAGGCCGGCTGCTGAGGGAGACATGCAGGGAGTGCAGTGGGGAGACACGTGGGGAGTGAGCGAGGTTCCCTGTCTGGGGGTTCAAAATCCGCCATTGGTTCCCTTCACCGCTGATTGCCCTCCACACAGGTATCCTCCACGCAAAAGTCATTCCATGCAAATATGTCATGTCCTAATGGGTGAATCCTAAACCGAATGAGTGTCACATCTGGGCAACCTAACTCCCGTTAGAAAAAGGACCTGGGAGGAGGGATTTAGGAATCAGGAAGCCATTGTGACCTGCTTGGTCTGCGGAACTGCTGTCAAACACAGGCAGTCTGAGACCCTCCCAAACACCACCTGAGCTAAACCTGAGAACCAAGATATTTTCACCGCCCAAAGTTGATGGGGTTAAGGGGGCAGGGGAGCAAAGCAAGCAGAACAGCCACCTCAACCAATGACACAGGAGCCTAAGATAAGGCAGAGAAATGTCCTGGCAACCAATGCTCTCCTGCAGATGTGGTGCCCACACCCAGCTGGGGGAAGGGGGTGTGTACGTGCAGAATTTAAGGCCACTGGCAGGAGGGAAGCATGCCTAGGATTTTTTGTACCTGTCCCACAGTCGAGAAGCAGAGTCAGAATCAAGAAGCGAAGTCTTACCTCAGCACTGGGGTGTTTAAAAGTATCTAAAATAGCAGTTCCATCCCCGAGTCCACTGCCATGTTTGCCACAGACAGGAGGCATGCAGAAGACTTCCAGGGCAGCCCTATAACCTCGAGGGCGACAGCAGCTCTTGAGAGGGAGAGACTGAAGCACTTACGGTGTTCAAAGAGCTAGCCCTGCAAACCTTGGCCTCCGGAAGCTCGGTGCTGCTGGAAGTTGCTGACCCCACTTTCTCCAGCATGGAGAGGAAAGGTGGATACCATGGCTCCAGTGGTCCAAATCCTGTTGTTGTTTCCGTTACCTAGCCTCTGAGCCCTCCAGGACAGCCTCAGTACCAGTGCTGAGGAGGCTTTGGAGAAGGTAGTGGTGAGGAGAATGCTTCTGACTCTAGATACCAGTGAAACCACTGTCAAGAGCCTTTCTAGGGCTGGCAGGAAAATGCAGCAATGAAGGAAGAATAATGTCTCAAAACAAAGAGGTTGGTGTGTTTTTTTTTCTCATCAGCAAAATGTGAATATTACCTAAACCTTAGACTTTGTGAGAATTAAGTGAAATAAAATTCCAGAAATTAAATAACAGCCAGGCTGAAATGGATAGGTTGGTTAAGCATGAACGTGATCCTGTGCACCGAAAGGTTGCAGGTTCGATTCCAGGTCAGGGAACATACCTGGCACATACCTGGGTTTCAAGTTGGATCCCTGGTCAGGACTCCTAAGGAAGGCAATTGAAGGGATGTTTCTTACATTGATGTTTCTCTCTATATATCCCTCTCCCTTCCACTCTCTCTAAAAATCAATGGAAAATGAATTAATGCCATATCTACAAATGTGGATAATCTAAAAAGAAAAAAAAAGAAGTGGGGGGACCCTAACCAGTTTGGCTCAGTGGATAGAGCATTGACCTGTGGACTGAAGGGTCCCAGGTTCGATTCCAGTCAAGGGCATGTACCTTGGTTGCGGGCACATCCCCATTTGGGGGTGTGCAGGAGGCAGCTGATTGATGTTTCTCTCTTATCGATGTTTCTATCTCTCTATTCCCCTCCCTTCCTCTCTGTGAAAAAAATCAATAAGATAAATTTAGAAAAAGAAAAAAAAAAACAGGGTAAAAGAGGTTGAATGTACTGTATAATTTAAAGCGTATAAAATAATATAACTTTTTAGGAGCATATATGTTATCTATACTAATAAAAGGGTAATATTCTAATGAGACCAGACATCTTTCTGACATCCATCCAGACATCCTTCCGAACAAAGCCACGGTGGTGGGGGCTGAGGCAGAGGCCGTTAGGGGCAATCAGGCTGGCAGGGGAGGGCACTTAGGGGCCACTAGGTTGGCAGGGGAGCAGTTAGGCATCAATCAGGCTGGCAGGGGAGTGGTTAGGGGGTGATCAGGCTGGCAGGCAGGCAAGTGGTTGGGAGCCAACAGTTCTGGATTGTGAGAGGGATGTTTAACTGCCAGTTTAGGCCCATGGGATCGGGCCTAAACTGGCATCAGACATCCCCTGAGGGGTGCCAGATGGAGAGGGTTCAGATTGGGCTGAGGGACACCCCCTCCCCCGTGCATGAATTTCGTGCACCGGGCTTCTAGTGATAGCTATCACTACCATAGATGGGATGCTATAGAAGCAAAATATAAAATAAAGTATATTTGTGTACCTGGCTGGGTGGTTTAGCTGGCTAGAGTGTCCTCCTTTTGACAAAATGTTGATGAAATGATTTAAAAAAATGGCCTGTATCTGAGTTAATACTAACATTTTAGCATATTTCTGTATTTTCCAAAAATACAGAAGGTGTGGGTCAGATACCCTGTTGGGTCACATACAGGAACAACTGATCAATGTTTCTCAATCATTGTTTCTCTCTCTCCAATCCTCTTTCTCTCTGAAATCAATAAATATATCATTAGGCAAGGATTACATTATATATATATATATATATATATATATATATATACACACACACACACACATATATATATGTATATATATATTTAAATTCTTTATTGTTTAAAGTATTTCATATAGTATTACATATGTCTGCTTTTTCCCCCATTGACCTCCCCCTTGCCACTCCCACCCACAGCACATGTCCTCACCACACTAGTGTCTGTGTCCATTCGTTATGCTTATATGCATGCATACAAGTCCTTTTGTTGATCTCTTACCCCCCTTCCCCTGCCTTCGTTCTGATGTTTGATAGTCTGTTCGATGCTTCTCTGTCTCTGGATCTATTTTTGTCCATCAGTTTATGTTGTTTATTATATTCTACAAATGAGTGAAATCATGTAATATTTATCTTTCTTCGACTGGCTTATTTTGCTTACCACAATGTTCTCCAAGTTTATCCCATGCTCTTGTGAATGGTAAGAGTTCTATCTTTTTTACAGCAGCATAGTATACCATTGTGTAGCTATACCATAGTTTTTTAATCCACTCATCTGCTGATGGACACTTAGGCTGTTTCCAAATCTTAGCTATTGTAAATTGTGCTGCTATTAACATAGGGGTGCATATGTCCTTTCTGATTAGTGTTTCTGATTTCTTGGGATATATGCCTAATAATACCTGTACTCAGAAAACTACAGGACATTGAAAAAAGCGATAGAGGAAGGCATACAGAAATGGAAGAATATACCGTGTTCATGGGTTGGTAGAATCAACATCATTAAAATGTCCATACTATCAAAAGCAATCTACAGATTCAATGCAATCCCCATTAAAATACCAATGGCATACTATCGCAGAACTAGAACAAACTCTCCAAAAATTTATCTGGAATAAAAAAAGACCCCGAATAGCTGCAGAAATCCTGAGAAAAAAGAACAAAGTTGGAGGGATCACAATACCAGATATCAAGCTATGTTACAAAGTAACTGTTCTCAAAACAGCCTGGTACTGGAATAAAAACAGACATATAGACCAATGGAATGGAACAGAACCCAGAAATTGGCCAAAGCAATTATGCTCAATTAATATTTGACAAAGGAGGCAAGAGCATACAATGGAGTCAAGACAGTCTACTCAATAAATGGTGTTGGGAAAATTGGACAGATACATGCAAAAAAAAAAAATGAAATTAGATCACCAACTGACAGCATTCACAAAAAGAAACTCAAAATTTATAGAAGATTTAAAAGTAAGATGGGGAACCATAAAAATCTTAGAAGTGTCCATAGGCAGCAAAATATCAGACATTTATTGTAACAATATCTTTAGGAATACAGCTCCTAGGAAAATGAAAACTAAGGAGAAAATAAACAAATGGGACTACATCAAAATAAAAAGCTTCTGCACAGCAAAATAAACCATCAACTAAACAACAAGAAAGCGCACTGCATGGGAGAACATATTTGCCAATGTTATATCCAATAAGGGCCTAATCTCCAAAATTTATAGAGAATTCAGACATCTTATCGAAAGGAAGATAAACAATCCAATCAAAAAATGGGCAAAGGACTTAAATAGACAATTTCAAAAGTGGACATACAGAAGGCCAAGAGACATATGAAAACATGCTCAAAGTCACTAATCATCTGAGAGATGCAAATCAAAATGACAAAGAGATACCATCTCACACCTGTCAGAATTGTTATCAACAAATCAACAAATGACAAGTGCTGGCGAGGATGTGGAGAAAAAGGAACCCTTGTGCAATGCTGGTGGGAATGCAGACTGGTGCAGCCACTTTGGAAAACTGTATGGAGTTTCCTCAAAAAATTAAAAATAGAACTCCTATTTGACCCAGTAATCTCACTTCTAAGAAAAAAAAAATAAATATATATATATATATATATATATATATATATATATATATATATATGTATATATATTTTAAAGTGCATTTGTGGAGTGAAGTAGGAAAGGGCAGCAGATGTAAAGAAAATTATTGTACAAAGATGGAAAATATTAAAAAAAATATATTATAACCCAATTAGTGTGTCTCAGTGGTTGAGCATTGACTGACTTATGAATCAGGAGGTCATGCTTTGATTCCTGTCAGCGCACATGTCTGGGTCATGGGTTTGATCCCCAGTAGGGGGTATGCAGGAGGCAGCCAATGAATGATTCTCTTTCATCATTGATGTTTCCTCTCTCTCTACCTTACCTTCCTCTCTGAAATCAATAAAAATACATAAAAAAGAGGTTCTCTCCCTCTGAGAGCATGCCCATGCCTTTCCCTTTAAAAAAAATTAAAAGTATTATAAATTCTTGGAAAAAGAGCAACAAGACTGGTATTTAATGACAAGAAAGTAGCAAACCATATTATTCATTGACAACATTTTTGGTAAAATTTATAAAATGACATGAGCCAAAGGATTTCCCAAAAGAATATACCTCCTTCATGCAAATCTGTTTCCTGGGGACACTGACCAATGGCATTGGTTACATCTATACTCATAATCATATGATATTACTAGATATTATGAAGCACTAGAAGTAATGTAAATGTGGTTATTTATTTTCAGTAAATGATTATGTATATTATTATTAAGAAAAATAAATTCCAAAATGTTTAAGTTGTAGTATTCTATTTGACAAAGAAAGATAAAAGCAGAGAAGTGTTTGCTTGGCAAATGCTGACATGAACTGATTCTGTCATTTCCAGACCCTGCAGGTACTCATGCTATCTCTTGCTGTCATGGAAATTCTCATGGATACTTTAGAGATATAGTCTATTCACATTCCGGTTTTTTCTGTGGTTCCTGTTATGTTATTTAAGATAGAAATTAAAGTGCAAAAAAAAAAGTGCAGTTAAACTCTTCTGGTGTATTCTCTCCCGTCCCCACCTAAAATAATTACACTGCTTTGCATCCATTGGTGCAATCATTGTCTTATTTTATTTTTAAATTTTTATTAAATTTATTGGGGTGATATTGGGTAACAAAATAGTATAGGTTTCAGTTGTAGAAATCTATAATATATCATCTGTATATTGCATTGTTTGTTCACCATCCAAAGTCAAATCTCTGTCCATCCACATTTATTCCACCTTAGCCCTCTCTATCTGCCTCCATCCCTTTTCTCTCTGGCAATCACCTACTGTTGTCTGTGACTATGAGAGTTGGGTTTGTGTGTGTGTGTGTGTGTGTGTGTGTTTTACTTAATCCCTTCACATTTTTCACCCAGCCCCCAAAACTCCTCCCCTCTGACAGACATCAATCTGTACTCTGTATCTATGAGTCTATTTCTATTTTGTTTGTTTATTAGATTCTACATAAAACTGACATCATAAGGTATTCAACTTTCTCTGGTTGGCTTATTTCACTTAGATAATACTCTTTAAGTCCATCAATGTTGTTACAAAGGGTAAGATTTTCTTCTTTATTACAGCCGATTAGTATTCCATTATGTGAATTTACTGTAACATTCCATTTTTTGATGCATTTTGAAAGACTGGCTGAACTGGATACCTCACAAAAGCATTGTGAAAAACTGATAAAAGTTATTTATTTGCTTTGATGAATATCAATATATTGTTTAATTTTATGGTATCACATATTAACTTTAAGGAATTGAATAGGTACCACCATATACAAGAATTAACTCAAAATGTATAAAAGACATAAATGTAAGATGCAAAACCATAAAAAATTTAGAAGAAAACATAGGCAGTAAAATATCAGATATCTCATGTAGTAGAATTTTAGCCAATACATCTCCTAGGGAAAGAGAAACAAAGGAAACAAATAAACCAATGAGACTACATCAGACTAAACAGCTTCTGAACAGCAAAAGAAACCGTCCTCAAAATGCAAAGGGAACCCACTGCATGGACGAAAATATTCACCAATGATGCATCTGATATGGAATTAATTTTTAAAATATCTAAAGAACTCTTACAACTTAACAAGAGGGAGACAAAAAATCTAATTGAAAAAGGGCAAAGGACCTGAATAGACACTTCTCCAAAGAGGACATACATACTGATGGCCAAAAGACATATGAAAAAAAGCTCATTACTAGTCATCAGAGAGATGTAAATTAAATCTACAATAAGGTATAACCTCATACCTTTCAGAATGGCTACCATCAATAAATCAACAATAAGTGCTAGTGAAGATGTGGGGGAAAGGGCACCCTTGTACACTTCTGATGGGAATGCAGATTGGTGCAGCCACTGTGGAAAGTATGGAATTTCCTCAAAAAAATAAAAATGGAACTGCTGTTTGACACAGTGATCCCACTATTGGGGTATATCCTAAGAATCCCAAAACAGCAATCAAAAAGAATATTTAATTCCTATGTTTATAGCAGTGCTATTTACAATAGCCCAAGTGCCCATCAGTAGATGAATGGATAAAAAAGCTGTACTACATTTACACCATGGAATACTATGCAGCAGTAATAAAAGGATGATCTGTTATCCTTTGTGGCAGCATGGAGACTTGGAGAATATCATGCTAAGCGAAATAAGCCAGTCAGAGAAAGACAGGTATCACATGACCTCATGTGGAATCTAATGGAAAAAAATAAACTAAGACACAAAATAGGTTCAGAGACATGGAAGCATGGAACAGATTGACAGAACTCAGAGGGAAGTGAGGGGGGCGGGGACAGGAAGAGATCAACCAAAGAACTTTTACGAATATATTCATAGCCCATGTACACAGATAATAGGGTGGTAAAGGCCTGGGTTGGGTTGGGAGCCCAGTTGAGGGGAAAGAGGGGAAAAATGGGGGACATCTATAATACTTTCAACTATAAAAAAAAACACCTCACTGAGCTGTATGAACATGTATACATGCCATGTCAATTTTTCTGTATGTATATTATACTTCAATAAAATTTTGAGGAAAAGAAAGGCTCTAATTTTTTTTAAAAAATTAGTTTGAATTGTAACTCTTCTCTAAGATTGTGAAATCAGAGTGTATTGAAGGGCTTCAGAACAGGTCTCCCCAAGATGTACTATTGGCATGTAGATTATTTTGAACTGAAGACAATTGAGATATTGTGGTCTCAAAAGAAACTTTTACCTCTTCTTTAAAGAATTTATATTATGGGTTGCCCATAATAAGAGTTATTACCAAAAATAACATTTTTATGACCTCTCTATTGAAGGAAACTAATTACTCAATAGTTATATTGTCCCAAGTAGATCCCGGAAAAGGATCTGGGGTGTTTATCTAAGACGTCCCTTGAGATAAACTTTAACTGTGCAGGTGTTGGGACATTCAAATAGTTGCTAATGAAGAGGCTACTCTACGCAAGCAGGACCAAGGGCAGGCCTAGGATCGAAAAGACCAGAAGCTTTAATTTCAATTTTAAGCATATGCAAAATAATTCAACTAACTGCCGGAGGAATTACACCACATGAAACATATGCAGTTGTAAATCACACAGCATTTTATTACTCACAAAAGTTTCTGATGCTGCGGTGTACAGGCTTGATGGGATCCCAGTGGTGCTGTCCTCTGGGGTCCAGCAGCTGGGCTGGTTCAGTCTGGCATGCAGGGGGCCGGTGTTCCTCACCCGAGCACTCGGTCGCATCTCCATCTGGAGGTACTAGCCGTTCTTCTGTTGCCTGTCAGGGAGCGAGGCGTGGAGCAGTGTCACTTGCCGGACTGACAAAAGGACATGCCTTTGTGGCTGCCTCAACAGGCAAGCACTGTTGGCTGGCCAGGACCCATTTTTAAAGCCTGTTTTGTACCCACAGCAGGTTCAAGAAGATTGAAATCATATCAAGCTTCTTCTCAGATCACAGTGGAATGAAATTAATAATGAACTACAATAAAAACACCCAGAAACATTCAAACACATGGAGGCTAAATAGCATGATATTAAACAATGAATAGGTTACCAATGAGATCAAGAAAGAAATCAAAAACTTCCTGGAAACAAATGAAAATGAACACACAACAACCCAAAATCAAATGAGGGAAATTCAGGTGGCTATCAGTGAATTACATCAATGCACACATGTTAATCTTAAACAGGGCGAGGGTATACATGTGGTTATCTAGGGAGAGTACATCACACACAAATGGTTATCTTAGCAAATCACTCTGAGTCAGTTACTGAGTTCAAATCCTTATCTATGGGGTTCACACGCTTCAGGGCAGTGGGGAATGTGTCCTTAATATCACACTTTAAGTTTCAAGAAAGTTAACTCAAACCTTTTAAAACCTTTTTAACATTTTTAGACATTTTTAAACATTTTAAAGATTTCTATATATTACTATAACATTTACTTATCATTCTTTCCTATGAAGCCTGTGTTAGTTTCTCTATAGTTAGAAAAGCTTCAAAATTTAGGTGTAAAACTATGGATGTGGTTAAAAAAATAAATTAACCCTAGACCATTAATCATTTTTCATATTGATATGCTCCCTTCCCCCAACTGGTGGACCGAGTATGACGTAATCTGCGGCCGGACATTCCTGAGACATTAAACCACCAATCAGCGCATGCTGAGTGCTCTGGGCCCTACCCCTTCCCGTTCCTCCCCTCAAAAGGCATGTTCACCTCTGCACGTGTTGCTGTTGCCCCTTCGAGACAGCCCAGCTGGGTTCTCCTTCTCCTCTAATCCTGGTTTTTCTACCCTCTTTTGTAATGAATCTCGCTCGTTAGTGCAGAATAAACTTCCTCTTTTAGCTTGTCTTGGTCTCTGACTCTGTTTCCTGGGCCTCGAACCTTACATTTGGTGCCATAAAACCCGGGAGGGGCAAGCATTCCATCTGACTGTTCACGTTCCGGGGTGCCCCCCTCTTCTCTCCTCATGGCTCAGGACCTTCAGGCCTCTCACCCCTGCTTGGAAGCATCAGCGCTAAGTCCCAGCCTGAGCTGATTCCTGGGGTCGTTAAACCACGGCCCGTGTCAGAGATTGCCTCCCAGGCATAGCCCTCTGGGCCCCTCCAGGAGGGTTTCCAAACCTGGGGAGGCAGCAGAGACATCCCTGTTGCCCCTCTCTAGCCTTTTGGCCTCCATCCAGACTCTGGGAGGTAGGGGAGACGTCCCCTGCTGTCCCTCAGGTTCCCCGTCCATAGCCTTGGCTCAATGACTGGGACGCTGGTCCTTAGCCTCCAGCTATTGACCCCAGGTTTTAGTATGGGTAATCAAAAATCTAAACTGGATCCTAGCACACCTCTAGGGTGTCTCCTCACCAATCTGGGTAAGCTAGGCCTGTCCCAGGATCTGCATCCTAAATGCCTCATTTACTTCTGCAATGTGGCATGTCCTCAGTATGAATTGGAATGGGTCCAGATGGCCCAAAAACACGACTTTTGATTTTAACATCCTCACTGACCTCAGTAATTTCTGCCAGCAAACCAGGAAGTGGCCCTTCTCTCCCACCCCTCACTTTACTCCTCATGTTCCACTCATCAGATCCTCCTCGCAAAGTCTTCTTCACCCCATCAAACCAGTCCTCAGCCCCTTTCTCTGTCTTCTGACTCTTTTGACCCAGCCGATCTTTCATCTCCACCTCTTCCACTCCTGCTGCCCCGCCTTCTGCTCCCTCTCTTCCTCCTCCTCCTTCTTCACCATGGCTGCCCCTTTTCTGGCCAGTGGCACCACCTCGGGCTGTAAGCCAAGCAGAGGCCGCCGCACAGCATGAGAGTTGCCCGCCCGCTGCCCCACCGGCCACTGCAAACAGCTAAGTGAGATTTCTGTTTGTCTGTAGAAATTTTGGTTTGCTCTTCCCTATTGTGAGCAGCCGCCATGTTGGCCATATGGCTTGCCGCTCCCATGGGGGCCGCCATCTTGAAACAACAAGTTCAACCCTCTCTTTGAATAAAGTTACTGAGACCTCCCACAGCCCGCCCCCACGGGCCTGGCCTGGTGTGGTCATCCGCCACCATGCTCCTCCTCCTCTTCCAGTTCACAGCCCACTGCCTGCTCCACCAGCCCTTCCCCTAACGCCTTCTCAGACCTCAGTCCGAGATCTAGTGAATACGGCTTTTAAGGTTTTAATGCCCGTGAGGAGCAGGCAGAGTCGAATCGGGAAGCCTGCCTTCGACAGAAGGTGAACCTGCAAACCCAAGCCTTGGTTGCAGCTCTGAGGCCGACGGCAGCCACGCACGGTCCCAAGGGGACTGTGCATGGTGGGGGTGCAACGAGAGGATGAATGCCACCTGGAGGATGCTTCAAGTGTGGAAATGAAGGCCACTGGGCAAAGCAATGCCCCTGGCCCTGGGCTCCAACCAAACCCTGCCCGGCGGCGGTCAAAGCGGCCACTGGAAAAATGACTGCCCCTGGAAAAGTGACAGCCTCTGTGTCTCAGTGTAGAGGGGCCGCCCTTACAGGTCATGACCCGCCACTGGCCATGACTGAGGACTGGCCGAAGACTGAAGATGCCCAGACTCAACGACCCCCATCACCGTTGCTGAGCCCAGGGTAACGCTCAAGGTAGCGGGTAAGCCGTTCTCCTTCCTGGTTGATACGGGGGCTACCTTCTCTGTCCTGCCCTCCTTTTCAGGGCCATTTTTCCCTTCCACGATCTCAGTCATGGGTATTGACAGCAAATCACCCTTTAATGCTCTGAACACTGCTCTGGCCTCAGCGTCTTCTCACCCCACCCCTCCCCCACTCCACCCTTCCTAAAGAACAACTTTCTTGCTGGCACAAGCTTAACAGAAACTTAGATCTTTATCTCTAGGAAAAAAGTGACAGTTTTAAAATTCAAGCGGCTAGAGGCCTGGAAACAGGCTGCAAGGTCTGCTCCCTCCTCCCCCTGCCTTTTCTAAATATTTTAAATAGCATACAATACTGAAACATTAATTGCTAGACATGTTTAGAAATATTTAATGGAAGGTACGTTGAAAGAAAGAAAGAAAGAAAGAAAGAAAGAAAGAAAGAAAGAAAGAAAGAAAGGAAGAAAGAAAGAAATTCTAAAGTTAACTGTTGACAAGAATTGTAAAAGGACCCAGACGAACAGGTATCCTGACAACTCACCTGGACGGTCCTGCCCCAGGGGTTCAGAGACAGTCCTCATCTGTTTGGCCAAGCCTTACCCAGAGACCTCTGACAATGCTCGTTAGAACCCACCACTCTTCTCCAGTATGTAGATGATCTCCTTCTCTGCAGCCCCTCCCTGGACATGTCTCAGAGGCATACAGCTGGCCTCCTCAACTTTCTAGGGGACAAAGGATACCGTGTGTCCCCTGCCAAGGTGCAACTGTCAGCCCCCACCATCACTTACTTGGGGCTCTGTCTGATGTCCAATTCCCGAGGACTGACAGTTGACCAAACACAAGCAATATGAGACCTACAGCCTCCCACTTCTGCAGAACAGAGGCCACTAAGGAAACACCAGTCGGCCCCCTCTCCTCACCCTCCCTCATTCGCCAGGCTTTTTCTAAGCTCCGGGATACCCTTCTGGCATCTCCCTCTCTCTTTCTTCCAGACATCTCTAGGCCTTTCAAACTATTTACTGATGAAAGACGGAATAGCTATGGGGGTCCTCACCCAGCCTCTAGGGCCAGCCTTCACCCCCATAGCCTACCTGTCCAGACAGCTTGATCCCACGGTTCAGGGATGGCAGCCCTGCCTCTGGGCTCTGGCTGCAGCTGCCACTCTCACCAAGGAGGCCCAGAAGATCTGCCTCCAGCAACCCTTACAGGTCTTCTCCACCCACAGGCTACAGGATCTTCTGTCCCACCGATCCTTATCTCTCCTCGTCCCCTCTCGCATGCAGGAACTCCATCTCCTGTTCCTCGAGAATCCTGACATCTCCCTGACCCAGTCCCCAGCCCTGAACATGGCCACTCTCCTTCCCGCTGCCTCCACCCAACCTGTGGCAACGCACTCCTGCCCCGAGTTCGTCGAGGCCCTCACTCAACCTCGGGCGGGACTCTCAGATTTTCCTCTTTCTAATCCTGACTTAACTAAACTGCACATACCCTACCACCCACAATCATCGGGTAAGATCAAGAGGGTCAACGGCCTCCTTAAAGACCATCTAACCTGCCCATGGCCCTGACCGGAATCTGGGCTACACCAAGGAGCCCCACCTTCTTAAGCCTTTTTGAACTCCTATATGGGAGACCCTTCTTGCTCAACCATTGTCTCCCTACTGACCCTCCTCTCCTGGCTACTTATCTTCCATACCTGCCCTTACTCAGGCAACTGCTCCAGGAACATGCTGACAGGTTTCTGCCCAGGCCAGAACCAGCCAATCAAGACTCCCGAGGACCAGCCCTCCAGCCGGGGTACTCAGTCCTCCTCAAGAACCTTACCCCCAGGTTATATTTCAGCTCCAGGCCCAGAAAAGCAGCAAAACCAGACAAGTGACGCTGTGGCAGCCTCAGGACCAGCTTTTACTTCCCAAGTGACTCAAAAGGATCACTCTCGAGACTTCACCAACCAGTCCCTTGAGGAAATCATGCTGCTACACCCCTCGTCCAGCACAAAAAACACTCCCTGTTTTTCGCTCACTTACACATGGCTCCTCCCATCATTATACCCACTGGTATCTATTCCTTTAATTTTGCTCTTTGGCCCCTGTCTCATGCGCTGTTTCACTAGTTTTTTGCAGAAAAGAATGCAGGAGTTCACCAACCAGAAGGTGGGAGAGATCTATCTGTCCTTGAATTCAGAACCGAGAGACACCTATGTCACCAGACCCCTGGTAGACGCCCCTGACTACGCCCTCTCAGCAGGAAGTAGCTATGGACCTTCACCCCCTGACCTTGCCCGGACTCTCAACTTTTTTTTTAATATCAACAAAAGCCTGGAATGATAGATCCTCCCTTCCCCCAACTGGTGGGCGGAGTATGACGTAACCTGCATCTACAGCTGTACTTTCCCGAGACATTGAACCACCAATCAGCACGTGCCGAGAGCCCTGTGCCCCACCCCTTCTGGTTCCTCCCTGGGCCCCACCCTTCCTGTTCCTCCCCTCAAAAGGCGTGTTCACCTCTGCACGTGTTGCTGTTGCCCCTTCGAGACAGCCCAGCTGGGTCCTCCTTCTCCTCTTATCCTGGTTTTTCTACCCTCTTTTGTAATGAATCTTGCTCATTAGTGCGGAATAAACTTCCTCTTTAACTTGTCTTAGTCTCCGACTCCGTTTCCTGTGCCTCAAACCTTACACATATTACTTGAAATAATATAATATGTTTTACATATTAGATCAATGTATAAAGACTTATAAAAATAGTTATGAGTATCAATTCATTTGGATTTATAAATTTAAGGGAAAGATGCTTTATTAAAAGAAGAACCTAGCATTTTTATCTAATCACACTACAGTATTTGGTATTTGATAGAAGGATAAATAAGATTCAATATGACAGAGAAAGGATAGGTTAAATATTAATTTAGAAAACAAAAATCTTGATATATTAATATATGCTTTCAATTAACCTTTGATATATAGGATATTTAAATATTAACTAACATATAGAATCTTTTAACTGTTTTGTGCATAGCAGATTTAAAGATTAAGATAATTTATTATTTTATTTCAGGAAATCATTGGCTGGAATTATAAGATTTTTAAAATGCATTTAGTTTTGCTTGACATAATAACGTGTAGATTAATTTACTCTCTACACCATTTAAAAAATATTCTTCAAGATTAAAAATGGTGGGTGAGTAAGTGGATGCTGCACAGATATGCTCCAAGGACCAAACTGGAAATATAACTAAAATACAGAAAAGCATCCTGAATAATCAACAGAAGACTTCCTGATACCCAAGAACTGAAAGTGGAGACTGTATAGAGACGGGTAGGAGGGACGGAGATGAGAAAGTCTGGCAGGACACTGACAGACAGCACCTGAAGTTCTGGAGATATATATCAGCTGTGGGGGTGCCACTGAGAACTCTGGCATCTAATCCCCAAGCTGGGGCCCCCAGCAGAGAGCACCAGAACTGAGAAGGATATCCACATAACATCTAACTGTGAAAAGCAGCAGAGTTGCTGTTGGCCAGGGAGAGAAGGCTGGAAATTCAGACACCCTCTTAAAGGGCCAATGCACAAAATTTCCTGTCAAGCCACCCACCTTGTGCTCCTGCAGAAGGAGGGCAGAGTAGACTGGAGTTGAGTGAGCAGAATCCAGGATTGGGGGCTCTGGGCTTAGAACTCAGAAGGCAGACACCCTGGTTTCCTGGTTTCATGACCTCTCATGCTGTGGAGGTCATCTTCCTCACACAGGCATTAGCAATACAGGCTGCTTTGCCCAAGGGGAAGACAGTTGATCCACCCTATTGGAAAACACCCTGACCCACAATACAGAGTTCCTCATGCCCATTAAGAAACTGAGAATAGCAATTAGGCTCAAGGCAAAAGCAATAGCCCACCCTATTGAAAAGAACTCTCACCACAGCTGTGGATGATTGCATGAGGGCAATTCAGACAAAATCTCAGAGGAGGTCTCTGGAGGCTTTGAATCTTGGTCTGATCTAATTAGTCAGAAACAGCTTTTGACACTGTCCTGCACTAGAGATTGAAAGGTGTAGCAGAGCTACCTAATACATAGTCACAAACTCAAACAGGCAGCCAAAATGAGGAGGCAAAGAAACAACCCTCAAATGAAAGAAAAAGAGAATTCTCCAGAAGAAGAGATAAATGAACCAGAGATAAAACATTTGTCTGTTACAGAGTTCAGAATGATGATGATGGTAAAGATGCTCAACAGCATGAGAAAAGATGCGGTAACTATGAAAACAGAAATAAAGAATGACATAGCACAAATAAAGAACACATCGAAAGGAATACACAGCAGATTAGGGGAAGCTGGGGATCAAATTAGTGAATTAGAAGACAGAGTTGAAATACTCAATCAGGGAATCAAAAAGAAGAAAAAAAAAACAATTAAAAAAACAGGAAGACAGCTTAAGGGAGCTGTGGGACAACCTGAAAAGTAACAATATATGAATAGCAGCTATTCCAGAAGAGGCAGAAAGGGAGAAAGGGATGGGGAATGTGTTTGAAGAAATAATGGCAGAAAATATCCCTAACCTGGTAAAGGAAAAAGTTACACAAGTTCAGGAGGCACAAAGAACCCCAAGCAAGAAGATTCCAAACAAGGAGACAGTAACTCTAAAGGACACACTGGATCAGATGGGTTTAATTGACATTTATAGAACATTTCACCCCAAAGCAGCAGAATATACATTCTTCTCAAGTGCACATGGATCATTCACAAAGATAGAGCACATGTTAAGACACAAAATAAGTCTCTACAAGTTCAAGAAGATTGAAATCATATCAAGCATCTTCTCAGATCACAGTGGAATGAAATTAATAATGAACTACAATAAAAACACCCAGAAACATTCAAACACATGGAGGCTAAATAGCATGATACTAAACAATGAATGTGTTACCAATGAGATCAAGAAAGAAATCAAAAACTTCCTGGAAACAAATGAAAATGAACACACAACAACCCCAAATCTCTGGGACACAGCAAAAACAGTCCAGAGTGGGAAGTTCATAGCACTTACAGGCCTACCTCAAAAAACAATAAAAATCAACAATAAACCATTTAACCCTACAACTTAAAAAACTAGAAAGTGAACAACAAGAAAAGCCCAGAGTAAGCAGGAGGAAGGAAATAATTAAGATTAGAGAAGAAATAAATGAAATAGAGACTAAAATAAAAAGTCAATGAAACCAAGAGCTGGTTCTTTGAAAGGATAAACAAAATTGATGAACTGTTAGCCAGACTCACCACGAAACAAAGAGAGAGGACCCAAATAAATAAAATCAAAAACAAAAGTGGAGAAGTAACCACTGACACCACAGAAATACAAAGGATTGTAAGGAAATACTATGAACAACTACTATATGTCATCAACCTGGACAATGTGTATGAAATGGACAGATTTCTAGAAAAATACAATCTCCCAAAACTGAATCAGGAAGACTTAGAAAACCTGAATAGTTCAATAACAACTGAGGAACCTGAAGCATTAATCAAGAAACTCCCAGCAAACAAAAGCCCAGACCTGGATGGCTTCACAAGGGAGTTTTACCAAACATTCAAAGAAGAACTAAAACCTATCCTCCTCAAAATATTTCAAAAATCCAAGAGGAAGGAACACTTCCAACCTCTTTTAATGAGGCCAGCATTATCCTAATTCCAAAACAAGATAAAGACACTACAAAGAAAGAGAATTACAGGCCAATATCCCTGATGAACATAGATGCTAAAATCCTCAACAAAATATTAGCAAATTGCATCCAGCAATATATTAAAAAGATCATAAACCTTGACCAAGTGGGATTTATTCCAGGGATGCAAGGCTGGTACAATATTCACAAATCAATAAATGTGATACGTAACATAAACAAACTGAAACAAAAGAAAATCACATGATCATATTGATAGATGCAGAAAAAGCAGTGGGCAAAATCTAACACCCGTTTTTGATAAAAACTCTCATCAAAGCGGGAATAGAGGGAGCATACCTCAACATGATAAAGGCCATATATGACAAACCTACAGTGAACATCATACTCAAATGGGCAAAAGCTAAAACCATTTCCCCTAAGAACAAGACAGAGATATCCCCTTTCACCACTCTTATTCAATATAGTACTGCACATCCTAGCCACGATGATCAGAGAAGAAGAAGAAATAAAAGGCATTAAAATTGGAAAGGAGGCAAAACTTTCATTATTCGCAGATGACATGGTATTATACATAGAAAATGCTAAAGACTCCACAAAAAACCTTTTAGATTTCATACATGAATTTGGCAATGTAGCAGGATACAAAATCAACACCCAAATTTGATGGCTTTTTTTATACACCAATAATGAATACTCAGAAAGAGAAACTAAAAAAGCAATCTCATTTATCATTGCAACAACAAAAAAAATAAATAAAATAAAATAAAATACTTAGGAATAAACGTAACCAAGGAGGCAAAAGATCTGTTTTCAGAAAACTACAGGACGTTGAAAAAAGAAATAGAAGAAGATATAAACAAGTGGAAGAATATACTGTATTTATGGATTGGTAGAATTAACATCATTAAAATGTCCATACTACCCAAGGCAATCTAATATTCAATGCAATCCCTATTAAAATGCCAATGGCATATTTCACAGTTCTAGAACAAGTACTCTAAAAATTTATATGGAACCAAAAAAGACCCCCAATAGCTGCAGTAATCTTGAGAAAGAAGAACAAAGGAATCATAATACCTGATTTCAAGTTATATTACAAAGCCACCATAATCAAAATAGCCTGGTACTGGCACAAGAACAGGCATGTAGACCAAGGGAACAGAACAGAGACTCCAGAAATTGACCCAAGCCATTTTGCTCAATTAATATTTGACAAAGGAGGCAAGAACATGCATTGGAGTCAAGACTGTCTCTTCAATAAATGGTGTTGGGAAAATTGGACAGATACGTGCAAAAAAATGAAACTAAACCACCAACTTACACCATACATAAGAATAAACTCAAAATGTATAAAAGACTTAAATATAAGCTGGGAAACCATAAACATCCTAAAAGAAAACATAGGCAGCAAAATCTCAGACATCTCTCATAGCATTATGTTTATGGACATATCGCCCAGGGCAAAGAAAACTAAGGAGAAAATAAACAAATAGGACTATATCAAAATAAAATGCTTCTCCACAGCAAAAGAAACCATCAACAAAAGGAAAAGGGAGCCCACTGTATGGGAAAACGTATTTGGCAATGATACATTTGATAAAGGGTTAATATCCAAAATATATAAGGAACTCATACAACTTAACAGAAGGAAGATAAACAATCCTATTAAAAAATGGGCAAAAGAGCTAAATAGACATACAGATGGCCAAAAGACATATAAAAAAATGCTCAGTCACTGATCATCAAAGAGATGCAAATTAAAATGACACTGAGGTATCACCTCACACCTGTCAGAATGACTACCATCAACAAATTAACAAATGATAATTGCTGGCAGGGGTGTGGGGAAAAGGAAACCCTAGTATACTGCTGGTGGGAATGCAAAATGGTCAACCATTATAAAAAACAGTATGGAGTTTCCTCAAAAAAATACATATGGAACTGTCATTTGACCCTGTGATCCCACTTCTAAGAATATATCCTAAGAAACCCCAAGCACCAATCAGAAAGAATGTATGCACCCCTATATTCATAGCAGCTCAATCTACAATAGCTGAGATCTGGGAACAGCCCAAGTGGCCATCAGAAGATGAGTGGATAAAATAGCTGTCCTACATTTATACCATGGAATACTATGCAGCAGTAAAAAATAAGGATCTCTTATCCTTTGAGACATCATGGAAGGAGCTAAAGAGTATCATGCTAAGTGAAATAAGTCAATCAGAGAAAGACAAGTATATGATCTCACTAATATGTGGTATCTAAGTAAAAAAATAAACTGATGAACAGTGTGGATCCAGAGACTCAAAGCATGGAACAGAGTGTGGAATCTCAGAGGTAAGACAGGGGAGGGTGGGTAAGTGGGAGGTAATCAACCAAGGACCTTATATGCATATTAGAGGCCTGGTGCATGAAATTCATGCACGGGTAGGGTCCCTAGGCCTGGCCAGCGATCAGGGCCAATTTGTGGGGTGACCAGCGGGGCAATCAGGGACCCCTGCTGACACTTGCCTTGTCTGGCCTGGGGCCTGCAGGCTGGGGGCAGCTCCTGTGTTAAGCATCTGCCCCCTGATGGTCAGTGTGCTTCCTAGTGACCGGTTGTTCCACTGGTCGTTCTGCAGTTCAGTTGATTTGCATATGAGGCTTTTATTATGTAGGGTATGCATGGCCCATGGACACAGAAAATGTAGCAGTGAGGTCCTAGGGTGGCAGGCAGGGGCGGGCTGGAGAGGGCTATGGGGAAAAAGGGAGACATACTTTGATTCAATGATAAATAATTATTTTAAAAAACTTAAAAAGAAAACAAACAACAACAATAAAGAGGCAAAGTAATTTTTCCAAGTCAAATGGCAATTAAGTAGCATAGCCAGGATTCAAACTGTTAGTCTAACTATTTAGTGCCATTACATTAGTTTTAATGTCAAATAATTTATTCTATATAAATGATATAATGTACTTTATTTGGTTAAGTATTTACCCCCTGGAGTGAAGAGCAGAATAGAATAAAAGTTCTATCAGTTATTAGAAAAAAATATTCTTCAATTGAACAAAACATTTCCAATGTGTTATATGAAAACTCTAAATATAGAATATCTGAGACATTAAACTCAAGATGGATATAGTTTTGCAGTGTCTTTTAGTAGCATATGCATTAAAAGTCATTGTATTATTAAATCACATTATTCAATATGAAATATATATATACTTATGTATACTTTTTGGAAAAACACTAATGTTTGCTAGAATGTCCATGCTAACATTATTTAACACAGAGAAAAAAAATGAAAACCTAAAATATTCTAAGATTTTTAATGGAAATGTACAATTAATAAAACTTTAGTGGCACTCAAACATAAAATAATCTAATTCCTTTCTATTTTTCTGCTATATATTTGATCATGCTAAATATTGTTTATAAATAAAAATAGCAAACATCAAGACGCTTGCTAATCATTTTACAAATGCACACTCATTTAATCCTTACAATAACCAATAAGGTAAGTATCAATATTAAATTTTGATTTTTCAGGTGAGAAAACTAAGACAAAGAAATGTTACATAGCTTTCATATATTCACATAGCTAAAAAGTATCAGAGCAGAAAAAACAAAATAAAAACAAACTAACTCAAGTCTATGCTCAATACTTACACTGTTACTTTCTGATATATTACAGATAACCATACAATTCTAGGCTTAGAATAATTTGATTTGGAAAATGCTTCCAAATTCAAAATTTTTTTGTATTCAGTGAAAATCTTTGGTCCTGAAAGATTTACTCCACGTTTGAAAAATATACACATGCACACACATCAATGCATAAAAATTTAATTTAAAAAATATTCAGCCCTGTACTCTTGAATTCATGCTTTTTTTTTACTTATTTATTTTTTATTGTATGTCTCCTAATTGTTCTGAAAAGAATAATGATTTAATTCTGACTTATTCAGAATTTGGAAAATATAGATGGATTGTCTAAAAATCTATTTAAAAAGTCAAATAGATTATGTTTAGTGGAGTCCTTAGTGATTTTCTTGATGTGAATTTGTAAATGATTATACACTTTGAAATGAATAAATGATAGATAACAAAGTGCTTTTAAAAGCAACCCTCAAAGTACATGTAACAGGATTGTGAAATAGTAAAAGTTGAGCAGGGAGTAGTGTTATGCAATCTCACCTACAAGAAAAAAATAAATAAAAAATGAAATTGAATTAAAAATGTATAATGATTTATTAAGAACCCTATTTCTTTTTTGTAAAAATATTTTTTATTGATTTCTGAGAGGAAGGGAGATTTCAGAGAGAGATAGAAACATCAATGATGAGAGAGAATCATTGATGGGCTGCATCCTGCATGCCCCCTACTGGGGATCAAGCCTGCAACCTGGGCATGTGCCCTTGACTGGAATTGAACCCAGGACCCTTCAGTCCACAGTCCTATGCTCTATCGACTGAGCCAAACCAGCTAGAATGAGAACCCTATTTCTACAGATGAAATTTTAAAAATATATATTTATTGTTGAGAGTAATACAGATATCCTTCTTTTTTTCCTCCCATTGCTACCCTCCAACTGGTTCTTGCCCCACCCCAGGCCTTCACCACCCTATTGTCTGTGTCCATGCACCCTATTATGCATATAAGATCTTTGGTTAATCTCTTCCCACCCCACCCCCTTTTCCTCTTTCCATTTTCATGCCTCTGATTCTATTTTATTCACCAGTTTATTCTGTTCATTAGATTTCTTATTAATTTATTTTTATTTTTAGATCCAAATGTTGATAGATATGTATTTATTGTCTTTTATTGTTTATATTTTTATCTTTTTCTTCTTCCTCCTCTTCTAAAAGAATACCCTTCAATACTTCATGTAGTACTGTTTTTCTGGTGATGAACTCCTTTAGCTTTTTCTTGTCTGTGAAGCTCCTTATCTGACTTTCAATTCTAAATGATAGCTTTGCTGGGTAGAGTAATCTTGGTCATTCTTGCTGCTTTTAATATTCTCTCTTTGTCTTTGGCATTTTAATTATGATGTGTCTTGGTGTGGTCCTCTTTGGATTCCTTTTGTTTGGGGTTCTCTGCACATCCCGGACTTGTAAGTCTATTTCTTTCACCAGGTGGGGGAAGTTTTCTGTCATTATTTCTTCAAATAGGTTTTCAATATCTTGCTCTCTCTCTTCTTTTGGCACCCCCATAATTCGGATGTTGGTACACTTGAAGTTGTCCCAGAGGGTCCTTACACTATCTTCATATTTTTAGATTATTTTTTATTTTTGTTTTTCTGGTTGGGTGTTTTTTGCTTCTTCGTATTTCAAATCTTTGATGTGATTCTTGAGATTCTCTAGTCTACTGTTGGATCTCTGTATAATATTCTTTATTTCAGTCAGTGCATGCTTAATTTCTGATTGGTCCTTTTTCATATCCTTGAGGGTCTCATTAAATCTCGGAGGTTTCTAGAAGATTCTTGAGTAACCTTATAACTGTGGTTTTGAACTCTATATCCAGTATTTTTCTTTCATCCATTTCTTTCATTTGTGACTTGTTTCTTTGTCTCTGCACTTTGACTGCTTCCCTGTGTTTGTTTCTATGTACTGGGTAGCTGCTAAGTCTCCTTGAGTTGACAGAATGGCCTTTTGTGTTAGGAATCCTATAGGGCCCAGTGGCTCAGCCTCCCCAGTCACCTGAGGTGGACGCTCTTGGTGCACCCCTTTGTGGGCTGTTTGCACAGTGTTGTTGTAGTTAAGCCTTGCTTGCTGTTGGTATCACTGGGAGGAATTGACCTCCAGGCCAATTGGCTGTGAGGACCAGCTGTGTCTACACTGGAAGATCTGTTGCACAGGAGACACCCTTATGGGGCAAGACTTGCTTCAGTGGGGCTTTGCTGCTCACTGAGTCTGCCCCTTGAGTGTGTCTTTTATGGATGTAAAGAGTTGTAATCCAATATAGTCTCACTGGGACCACTGGGTACACTGGCTCTTGGATCTCCAAGGAGGTGCAAGGTCAGCCACTGTCTGGGGTCACCCAGCAGGAGCTACAGAGAAATCTGCAGATTCCTCCTCTTTGTATGGGTTTGGAGGTGCCCAGATGAGGCCCAGCTGTGAAGCAAGGCAGGATGCTGCTGCCAAGCAGTGGGCCTTCTTTTGGGAGCTCTGGGGCTCTCCGACCCAGCTGCAGTTTGACAGGTTTTAGGCAGAAAAAGGACAGGTCATTCATATGCAAAAGCCGATGCGCACAGCTTAGGTGGGGTTGTAAATTGGGTGGGGTGGGGTCTCTGGGAATCACCAGGGCAGAGCAAACAGCAATGGCTGCCAGTCAGCCCTGCACAGGAGAGGTCCCCGGATCTCTGCGAGCACCTCTGAGAGAAAGCCGCCCTCGCGTTCCTGTCCCGATGCCAGACAGTCCAGTTTCTCCCCATATGTGTCTGGGTCCCCCAGAGTCTCACCCAGAACTGGAGTTCAGAGCAAGCGGGAGCTTGTATCTCCCGCCCAGTTAAAAGAGCAGCACATCCAGGTGCCAGCACTTTCCACACCTTCGCACCTCTTACCAGTCTCAATGCACTTTCTTCACCTCTCTAGTTGTGGAACTTCCACTCAGCAAGCCTTCCCGCGGTTCTGGGTGGCAATTGTTCTGCCTTTCAGTTGTAATTTTGATGTGGTTGTGAGAGGCAGCAAGTAAAAGTGTTTACCTATGCTGCCATCTTGGTTCTCTCCCTGTATATTATTCTTTATTTCAGTCAGTGTATGCTTAATTTCTGACTCGTCCTTTTCCATTTTTTTGGCATTCTCACTGACATCCTTGAAAGTCTCACTAAGTTCCTTGGAGGTCTTAAGAAGATTCTTGAGTAACCTTATAACTGTGGTTTTGAACTCTATATCCAGTAGTTTACTTTTTTCTATTTCTTCCATTTGTGACACGTTTCTTTGTCTCCCCATTTTGGCTGCTTCCCTGTGTTTGTTTCTATGTATTGGGTAGACCTGCTACACTTCCTTGAGTTGGTAGAGTGGCCTTATGTGGTAGGTATCCTATAGGGCCTAGTGGCTTAGCCTCCCCAGTCACCTAAGGTGGGAACTATAGCTGCACCCCTTGGTGGGCTGTGTGCACTGCCCTGTTGTAGTTGAGACTTGATTGCTGTTGGTGTCACTGGAGGGAATTGACCTCCAGGCCATTTGGCTGTGGGTACCAGCTTCGACTACAGTGGGAGAGCTGCTGTGCAGGAGACACACCTATGGAGCAGGACTTGCTTCAGTGGGGCTGTGGGGCTCGCTGAGTCTGCCCCTTGAGTGTGTCGCTTCTGGATTTGTAGAGTTGTAATCTGGATGGTCTCACACTGACCACTGGTACACTGGCTCTTGAATCTCCAAGGAGGTGCAAAGTCAGCCACTGCCTGGGGCCACCCAGCAGGAGCTACAGAGAGATCTGCAGATTCCTCCTCTTTGTATCAGGTTTGGAAGTGCCCAGGTGAGGCCCAGCTATGAAGCAAGGCAGGCTGGTGATAGTGCCAGGTCTTGGGCCTTTTATTGATAGGTTTGGGGCTCTCTGACTCAACTGCAACTTGTTTGAGAGATTTTGGCAAAGTATGAAGACTGAGCAAGAACAGACCATTCATATGCAAAAGCCACTGTACATAGGTTGGGTAGGGCTTCCAATTGGATAGGGCGGGGTCTCAGGGAATCACCAGGGAAGAGCAAACAGAAATGGCTGCCAGTCAACCATGAGATCTGGGAGGTCCCAGCATAGGAACAATGACACTTGCGAGCACTTCTGTTTGGGAGAAAGTGGCCCTCTAGTTTCTGCCCCGATGTCAGACAATCAGTTCCTCCTCATATGTGTCTGTGTTTCCCAGAGCATCATCCTGGCGTTGGAGTTCAGAAGAAGCAGGGTCCTGTAAGTTCAGTTCATGTGCTGGCCCTTTAAGAGGAACAGCTGGGTCTCCAGCAGCTTCCCTGCCACTGAGCCCCAATCCCCTCTGGTTTTTGCAGCCCATAATTATGAGGACTTCTTTTCCAAATTCTGGAAGGCTGGGTTGGGCATCTGGAGTGGGGCTGGGATCCCTTGCTCCTCACAGGCAGCTGCCGCAAAGATAATCTCCCTCCCAATTAAAAAGGTAGCACATGGCCGAAACCAGTTTGGCTCAGTGGATAGAGCGTCGGCCTGTGGACTGAAAGGTCCCGGGTTCGATTCCGGTCAAGGGCACGTACCTTGGTTGTGGGCACATCCCCAGTAGGGGGTGTGCAGGAGGCAGCTGATCGATGTTTCTCTCTCATTGATGTTTCTAGCTCTCTATCCCTCTCCTCTCTCTTCCTCTCGGTAAAAAATTAATAAAAGATATTAAAAAAAAAATAAAAAATAAAATAAAAAGGTAGCACATGTGGGTGCAGGTCCAGCCTGGCCCAAGCCTCTGCCCCTCCTACCAGTCTCCATGTGCTTTCTTCTTTACTTCTCTAGTTGTAGGACTTCCATTCAGTTCAGGTGGTTCTGGATGATGGTTGTTCTGTATTTTAGTTGTACTTTTGATGTGGTTGTGGGAGGCAGTGTACCTACTCTCTACAGATGGAATTTTATAAACCATATTTTCTTAATGTAAATTATACTTGTATTTTTATGTTCTTAAAACAAGTTAAAAATAAACAAACACATAAACAAATGAGAAATCCCTCTAATCCTTCCATCCTAACTTGTCCAACATTCTTAACTCTTCAAGGGAAATTTAAACTACAACATAAATAATTTTTTTAAAGTAGAAATACCAAACAATCCTACTTTCTGCTTTATATTAAGTAGCCTGGATAGACATATTTCATAAAAGTTTTTGTTGTTGCTTTATCTGATAGCAGATAATGGGAAATTAGAGGAATATTTTACTTATGCATATAATAGCTCATATATGAACAAGCTTGTGATTGATTATAGTATGTAAATGTGCTCATTTGACATGTCAAAGGTAATATTTTTTCTAAGTGTACATGACCTCATTAACTCGAGAATTTTTCAGTCTCCATGACACATTTTAAAAAATTATTTTTTAAATCTGTCCATAGTATGGAAGTCATTTTTTCCTGATTCTGTCATTTCCAGAATGTGCAGATTTAAATATTTTTAATAGTATTATAATAATGTGTCTCAGAGACTGCAAAAGAAATTAACTTTGACAATTGGTAATAGGCAGAATCATCACCCTCATTGCAAACAAGCATCTGGCTTATCCATTTTCAAGTTCCTTTAGCAGACATAAGATTCCTTAGATTTTTTTTTTTAAATAATCTTGCCTTTTAGTAGATTACATTTTTCCAAGTATTGATTCCAACATGAGAGAAAAATAGTATCATCATGGCTATTTTTGACACCTTCAATTTCTAAACCTAAATATAAAAACATGATTTCTTTACTTTCTATAATTATGGTACAGCATTACTACTAAACTGTGAAGTAAGCCATTTTTCAATTACTAGTATTAATTCAGAAATACAAAATATTTTTCAAAAATTTCACATTCTAGAAGTACAAATAAATGTATGTTATAAATATATTGGTATTTATTTATTTATCTCAATTAAAGTGATAAACAAAGAAAGTTCACAGAGGTAACATTGCTAAATTAAATGTGTTCAGATTATATTGTTTTATGTCAATAGCTAAGTAACTATCAGTAAAGTCAAACTCTTATAAACAACAACTACAACAAAAAAGATGACAGATCTTTTTTTAAGTCATGTTAATGCTTTGCAATATTAACTCAAGAAGCCTCCCCTGGCTACTTTCAGTTATTTGTGTGTCTGTACATGTGCACACTTATAATGCCTATAAGAATACTTTATTTATTGAAATTATTTGTTTAGTTACCACCTACACCCATCTCCACATCTCACACATACACATGCACACTGTCCATGAAACTATGCTGAGCAATCAAGTGATTCTTGTTCAAATTTGCATATCAAACACTAAGCTCAATGCATGGCATTTCAAAAATGCTTGGAGTACTGTAATTTTAAAGAAAAAGCTCAAAAAAAGTAACTTTAAAATATATAAAAAATGTAAAACCTTAGTAATCAATTCATAAATCTTACAAAGAATTAGTGGTGATCAGTGCTGGATTAATGGATATGATGCTGCTTATGTCTTTGTAAATGTCACTCTTCAATAGAGACCCCAGGTTGTATAAAAGGGACATGCCACTAGTTAGTTTGGATAATCTGACCATCTGGTCTCTGTCAGGTGGAATAAGGTAGTAAACAAACCTCTGAATAAATGGAGAATACAATTCTTTCCAGACATGTCAGGTAAAAGCAAACAATGTGTTTCATGGTTAAATGTGCAACAGAAATTACCCTTTCCTAAGGCAGAATTATTAAGTTTATAATGTTTGGATGAAAGATGTATTGGATATTTAATGTGTATATTTTATCTATTATAGATATGACATCTAAATAAACAAAGCACTTGATGGCAGTGAAGAGGAGGCAGTTGATGACAGAATATTGAAATAATCAGAATAAACATCACTTTAGTAGAAATAGTAAATCTGAAGAAAAGCAAATATCATGTGCTCAATCCCTATCTTTAAAATTACAATCTATATGAGTTTAGCAATTTCTTTTAATATCTATAAGAGTAACAAAATTTGATTCATATATCTGTTGGTGGTTTGGGGGTAAAGATAAAGTAGTTTATGTTTATAGGTGCTGAATAATTATAATTAGAATGAAAACAAGTAGTGATAACCAGAGAAATGATACAGTCCTGGTTTACCTAATCTGCTGATGCCAATAGTACGGTATTAGCAGATCCTAACTACCAAATACCCTCACAGTTCAAATCACAAGGTTTCTTAGAAAACCATAAATACTCATAATGCCCATGAACAGAAAGTCACTGGCACACAGTAAATATTTTTGTTTTCTTGTATAATCCTTGTGTTGCCTCTTCCTTCTGGTAGATGATAGTCAAACCCCAAGTGATAAATCTCATTCATATCCAAGTGAATCTCAGGACTACTTAACTACCTTAAATATACCTGTCTTAGTTGTTTCTGGAGGGTTTACAGATGTCTGCCCTCATGAGTTTCTTCATAAAAGTCACTAACACAGACAGCTTTAGTGTACCCTTCATTCACACCAATCCCATAGGATGTTTTCCCTCCGCCTTGCTGTTGAGTCTCTGTTTGTGGCAATAAATCTCTTGAGTTTCATATGCTGAATGTGGTACTGAAGATGTCCATACTGCTTTTTATACATCTAGCATTTATTGCCCCATGGTGGCTACAAAGATAGTAAGGTGGTTTGGGTAATCTGACCATCCGGTCTCTGTCAGGTGGAATAAGACAGTAAACAAATTCTCTGCAAAGGATCGATCAACTCTGTATGTAGTTCTATATTATTTGTCACTTTTGTCTTGAGAATTCCTATAATTGAGTTATCCATTGCCAGGAAACCAGGTCACAAAACAATAGTTTAGTTGGACTGTTAGCCATTGTCACTTCGGAGGTTGAGGATTTATTCATATAAATTTTAGAGATATTATTTTAACAATTGCTATAATATTCCATTTGTCTTATGATACTTATTTTTGTTGATTTTGTATTTGTCTTTCTATATATGTGTATGTGGAGGAGGAAAACCTTTCTATGTTGTTCTGAAGAAAAATTAATGAGAATTTCTAATGCCACATCAATATGGCTAATTTATAAATTAAACTTTATCAAAAGTATGTATCTATAAGAAAAAAACATAGTATATATCGTGTTCAGTGCTATCTGCATACACTTGGGTCTTGAATGTATCCCATATGGATGGGTGGGGGAGGGTTTCTCTATACTGTTTAGCTTAAGTATCTTTTTAGCATACCATCATTTCTCAAATAAAGCCTGAAACTCACTT
The DNA here is from genome assembly GCF_963455305.1 of Plecotus auritus. Classification (NCBI taxonomy): domain Eukaryota; kingdom Metazoa; phylum Chordata; class Mammalia; order Chiroptera; family Vespertilionidae; genus Plecotus; species Plecotus auritus. The sequence goes on along the minus strand of NC_137772.1, from coordinate 74,297,638 downwards.
TGCTAGTTTTATAATTGTTCTTCTTTAAATCATTCTTGAATTATTTTTCTGTACTAAAATCTATGTAATTGCTACATCTATACTCCTGTAAGTCAACCTTAGTGTGTCCTTTTCATATTCATTATGTTTACCAAGCAATCAAACTATTTAATTTGTTTCCTAAATATAACCAGTGTTTACTTTTTTCTTGCATGGGCTCCTGTTATAGCCCACCAATTACTCTCTCAATTAACTTTGACCCTTCTATAAACCATGCTAACCAGTGAAGCAAAAAGAATTGTTAAACAGCAAAACTAATTATATGATTTCCTTACTTGAATCCTTACATTGTATTATCGTTCATTTTTGCATAAAAGACAATATACTGTACTTTGCATGGTCTATGATCTCCTACATAATGTGAATACTCTTCATTCTCTTACCTCAATGTACACATGTGTGTCTTCTCAGCCTGTGCTTCATACAATGACTTTCCATCCCAGTTTCCCTTTTGCCTCTGAATTTTCATATGCTTAGAAGGACCTCATCCTCCCCATTTTTCTCTATGTTTCTTCTTCTCTTTTTACGTTCCCAGATCAATGCTATCTTTTTTAAGGTAGCCTTAGAACTAGATGGGACGTTCCTCAATGCACTCACATGTCTTAGTTTCAACTTATTTCATTATCTAATACATCTGAGCTACACCGGACTCCTTCTGTAAGTACAAAGTTTGTGTATATCTACAATTGTTCTATAACAGCTGTTTAATAAATGTTTTAATGAATAAGGAAGTTAATAAAATAATGCTTAATTTCTTTCAAATATTAAAATTTGATGCATACATTACTTAATTTTTAAACAGTAACTTGGGAATGTGTGCGTGTTTTTTAAAATTGTGTAGCACACATTTATGGGAAAATACAAGCCCACAAACAAACATAATAATGATGGAAGCAGCTAGTGATACAGCAATCATGAAGTATGTGCTACTTGTCATAGAAACTGTCTGGAATTTACATTATAGCTTTATGTAAAATTATAGTTAAAGAGTGGTAAGTTTAAATTACATTGATTAGTGACTTTATACTGGTCAGAATTTACATTCAGAATTCTCTATAAAATCATGAATAAATTGGTATACATAAATGAGTAAGTGACTTATAAAAATTACCCTGTGCCATTATTTTTCAAAATAAATGAAATTGCAAAGTAGCACCCCCCCCAACACACACCATGAGGTAAGGATTCTCTAGTTAAATTATTTCACTGCATAAATCACCTGATTTAGCTCCCAGAGATAATTGTCCTGAGGTTTCTTTTACTTATGGCTTATGTATTTTTAAAATTTTTGCTTGCTGTAGAGAATTGGAAAGAGTCCTAATTATGCAAGACTTATAGCTCATATAAGAGATACATACTGTTTTAAAGGGGAACATGGGATTTATGAATTTGCCACAAAGGAAATTCTGTCTGAAAGATTTAATGGAACTGGGATTTGAACAAAATGTATTTGTTCTGTTTTTTTGTTTTTTTCTGATACCATGTTGTCAGCACCAATTTAATTATTAAGTGCCATGGAATCTCAGCATAAAAATTTTCTTCACACCTTGTTTGTTTTTTGTTTTGTTTTTTAATTTAAATTCTTTATTGTTTAAAGTATTACATAAGTCTCCTTTTTCCCTCATTGATCTCTCCCTGGCTGCCCCCATTCCCCAGCACATGCCCTCACCCCCACCCCTGTCTCTGTTAATTGGTTATGCTCATATGTATGCATACAAGTCCTTTGGTTGATATCTTACCCCCTCACCCTCCACCTTCCCTCGTAGGTTGGACAGTCTGTTCCATACTTCTATGTTTCTGGTTCTATTTTTGTTCATCCATTTACTAGTATGTTGTTCATTATATTCCACAAATGAGTGAGATCATGTGATATTTATCTTTGTCTGACTAGCTTATTTCGCTTAGCATAATGCTCTCCAGTTCCATCCATGCTGTTGCAAATGGTAAGTATTCCTTCTTTTTTACAGCAGTGTAGAATTCCATTTAGATGTACCATAGTTTTCTAATCCACTCAGCTGCTGATGGGCACTTAGGCTGTTTCCAAATCTTAGCTATGGTGAATTGTGCTGCTATGAATATAGGGGTGCATATATCCTTTCTAATTGGTGTTTCTGTTTTTGGGGGGATATATTCCTAGAAGTGGGGTTACTGGGTTAAACGGGAGTTCCATTTTTAATTTTTTGATGAAATTCCATACTGTTTTCCACAGTGGTTTCACCAGTCTGCATTCCCACCAGCAGTGCAAGAGGGTTCCTTTTTCTCTGCATCCTGGCCAGCACTTGTCGTTTGTTGATGATAGCCATTGTGACAGGTGTGAGATGGTACCTCATTGTTGTTTTGATTTGCATCTCTCAGATTATTAGTGACTTTGAGCATGTTTTCATATGTCTTATGGCCTTCTGTATGTCTGCTTTCAAAAACTGTCTATTTAGGTCCTTTGCCCATTTTTTGATTGGATTGTTTATCTTCTTTTTGGTAAGTTGTATGAGTTCCCGGTAAATATTGGAGATTAGGCCCTTATCAGATATAACATTGGCAAATATGTTCTTCCATCCAGTGGGCTTTCTTGTTGTTTTGTTGATGGTTTCTTTAGCTGTGCAGAAGCTTTTTATTTTGATGTAGTCCCATTTGTTTATTTTCTCCTTAGTTTCCATTGCCCTAGGAGCTGTATTGGTAAAGATATTGCTATGACAAATATCTACTATTTTGCTGCCCATGGCTTCTCCTAGGATTTTTATGCTTTCCCGTCTCCATTTTGAGTTTATTTTTGTCTATGGTGTAAGTTGGTGGTCTAGTTTCATTTTTTTTGCATGTATCTGTCCAATTTTCTCAACACCATTTATTGAAGAGACTGTCTTGACTCTATTGTATGCTCTTGCCTCCTTTGTCAAATATTCACTGATCATAATGGCTTGGGTCGATCCCTGGGTTCTCTGTTCTGATCCATTGGTCTATATGTCTGTTCTTGTGCCAGTACCAGGCAGTTTTGAGAACAGTGGCTTTGTGATATAGCTTGATATCTGGTATTGTGATCCCTTCAACTTTGTTCTCCTTTCTCAAGATTGCTGCGTCTATTTGGTGCATTTTTTTTTTTTATTCCAGATAAATTTTTGGAGAGTTTGTTCTAGGTCTATGAAATATGTGTTGGTATTTTAATGGGGAAATGCATTGAATCTATAGATTGCTTTGGATAGTATGGACATTTTAATGATGTTGATTCTACCAATCCATGAACACGGTATATTCTTCCATTTGTTTATGTCTTCCTTTATTTCTTTTTTCAGTGTCCTGTCATTTTCTTAGTACAGGTCCTTTACCTCCTAGGTTAAATTTATTCCTAGGTATCTTAATTTTTTTGTTGTTGTTGCAATGGTAAATGGGATTTTTTTTTTTTTTTTTTTTTTTTTTTAGTTTCTCCCCCTTGTGAATCCATTTGATGTGCAGTCCAAGTAAAAAGGTGAGAAGCTTTGGGCATTTTGATGCCTATCTATCCCTGTCAATTTTTAATACTTAGAGAAAGTACACAATTTTAATTTGGTTTTTCTCATTTAGAAAATTTATTTTCTTTTTTTTTTCTTTTCTATTTGGATTGCACATGCATATTAAACAATACTTTTACATAAAATGCTAAGAGAACTCAATTTTTTTTTTTTTTTTACTGTTGACACTACTATAGATGTCCCCCATTCCCTGCTCCCTTTGCCCACCACCACACAGCCCCTGACTCCCTCCCCTACCCTTCACTACACTGTTTTCTGTGTCCCTGGACTATGTATATATGTTCTTTGGCTAATATCACAGAAGGACTTGAAATTTGGACTTTCTATTAATATTCATACCATAGCAGAAACAAACCTTAAATTAATGCATTAATAAAAGGGTAATATGCTAATTAGATCAGGAGACCTTTCGGACATCCTTCTGGACAAAGCCATGGGAGCAGGGCCAAGGCAGAGGCAGTTAGGGTCAATCAGGCCAGGAGGCAAGGGCAGTTGGGGGTAATCAGGCCAGTGGGGGGGGGCAATTGGGGGCAAGCAGGCTGGCAGTGGGGGACAGTTGGGGGCGAGCAGGCTGGCAGGGGGGGAAGTTAGGGGAGAGCAGGCCAGCGGGGGGGGGGGGGTAGTTGGGGGCAAGCAGGCCAGCATGCAGAGTGGTTAGGGGTGATCAAGCAGGCAGTCAGGTGAGCAGTTAGGAGCCAGCAGTCCCGAATTGCAAGAGGGATATCCGACTGCCCGTTTTGGCCCGATCCAGGCCTAAACGGGCAGTCGGACATCCCCAGAGGCATCCCAGATTGGAGAGGGTGCAGGCTGGGCTGAGGGACCCTCCTCCCATGCACAAATTTCATACACCGGGCCACTAGTTGTTTATAACAGAAAATATATAATAATTATACAGTTCTTAATGTTTTAAAGAGCCAGTTTTAAATTTTTTTCCAGCATGCTATTGATTCTGAATCATTCATATAGGTTTTATTAAAATTACACAAATAAAAGAAAGAAAGGTCTGATGTGAAGAAATCTCCTTCTTGGTACATACTCGGTTAACTTGGTATACTAGGTGTACCAGTTAATAACGCTAGTTTTTTTTTCAATAGATGAAGTTGTTATATTGGAAATCAGTGAGATGAACAGAGGATACCTTAGTAAGACAACTTTGGAGTCTTTATTACGCTGGCAGTCTCAGAGGAGTTGCCTCTCAAAGTCTGAGCCAACCAACAAGAAGGAAGCTCTCACTTTATACTCTCCTGGATTCCTTGTCTCCCAAATACGGGACCCCCAGACCCTTTACAGGCCCTACAAAGAGTGCCATGTACTTGGAGATATTTTTCAGGAAGTTTGTAGCCTTGAGCACAGCACAATTCAGTAACCTTCAGCATAACACAATTCAGATAACTAAAAGACACCTGGCATGCGGGTAACCAGGGATGGACCAGATCCTTATGTGTGTCAGCAGAGAGGCTTGCAAGGCCAGATAATTGAGCTTATTTTCCCTATTATTGGAACAAGCGTGTTTACAGAAGCCAAGAATAGCAGAGTTAATTCATAGAACAAAGCGCCAACTATGTTTAGTGGAAAATTTTAAACAGCAGTTTTTACAATATGGAGGTTATAGGAACAAGATGGAGTGCCTATGCTTCAGAGTTGATATAATTGCAATTTGATAGCTATGCTATTTTGTTGTATTGACAGCAACCTTCAAAACTTCATATGTCAAATGTGCTGAAGGTGTTAACATCATAGATATTTTTAAGCTTAAAAATGTCGAATTTCATGCCAGAAAAAAAGCATTTGCATGAAGTTTTAATTCATTATTTTGAAGAAAAGTGCTGCTGAATACTTTGGGAAGCTTATGGTGAACATGCTCCATCTCAAGATACTTGTAAACGCTGGTTTAAACACTTTAAAAGTGATTATTTCGATGTGAAAGACAAAGACATCCAGGTCAACCAAAAAAGTTTGAAGACCAACAATTACAAGCATTATTGGATGAAGAAGCATGTCAAACTCAAAAATAACTTGCAGAGGAGAAACCAAGATGTCGGCATAGGTAAACACCTGAAATTGCTGCCTCAAACAACCACTTCAAAACTACAACTAAAAGACAAAACGGACATCATCCAGAACCACAGGAAGGCTGGCTGAGTGGAAATTCTACAACTAGAAGGAAAGAGGAAAGCACACAGAGACTCAGAGGAGGTGCGGAAGTAAAGTGCAGAGGTACAGAGGTGCGAGCACGAAAAGGGCTGGCAACTGAGTACACGGTTGTCTTTCTCAATCGAGAGGGAGACACAAGCTCCCGACTGCTCTGAACTCCAGTTCTGGGCGAGACTCTGGGGACCCAGACTTATACGGGGAGAAACTGGACTGTCTGGCATTGGGTGGAACTCGAGGGTAGCTTTCTCTCAGAGGTGCTTGAAGCAATTACCACGGGACACTTAGACCTGGGCCTCTTAGGACAGGGCTGAGGATCAGCCATAGCTGTTTGCTCCACCCTGTGATTCCCTGAGACCTCGCCCCATCCAAGCTGTGTGCAGAGGCTTTTGCATATGAATGGCTTGGCCCTTCGCAATCTAAAATTACCTAACAAACTGCAGCTGGGTCAGAGAGACCTAGAACATCCAAAAGAAGGCCCAAGACCCACAGCAGCTTGCATTGCTTCACAGCGCCTCATCTGGGCACCTCCAAACCCTAACAAAGAAGAGTAATCTGAAGATCTCTCTATAGCTCCTGCAGGGTGGCCTCAGGCAGAGGCTAAATTAGCACCTCCTTGGAGATCCAAGAGCCAGTGTACCCAGTGGTCAGAGTGGGACCATCCAGATTACAACTCCTAAGATCCATAAGGGACACACTCAGGGGGCCGACTTGGTGAACACCAAAGCCCCACTGAAGCAAGTCTTGCCTCATAAGGGTGTCTCCAGCACAGAAGTTCTCTCATCATAGACACAGCTGATTCTCACAGCCAGTTGGCATGGAGGTCAATTTCTCCCAGTGATACCAACAACAATCAAGGTTTAACTATAACAAGACTGTGCAAACAGCCCACAAAGGGGTGCACCAAGAGAGTCCACCTCAGGTAACGGGGGAGGCTGAGCCTCTGGGCCCTATAGGACACCTAGCACACAAAGCCACTCTATCAACACAGGGAAGCAGCCAAAATGTGGAGACAAAGAAACAAGTCACAAATGAAAGAAATGGATGAAAGAAAAATACTGGATATAGAGTTCAAAACCACGGTTATAAGGTTACTCAAGAATCTTCTAGAAACCTCCGAGAAATTTAATGAGACCCTCAAGGATATGAAAAAGGACCAATCAGAAATTAAGCATACACTGACTGAAATAAAGAATATCATACAGATATCCAACAGCAAACTAAAGGATCACAAGAATCATGTCAATGATTTGAAATACAAAGAAGCAAAAAGAAAACGAATCCAAAAATATGAAGATAGTGTAAGGAGCCTCTGGGACAACTTCAAGCATATCAACATCAGAATTATGGGGGTGCCAGAAGAAGAGAGAGAGCAAGATATTGAAAACCTATTTTAAGAAATAATGACAGAAAACTTCCCCCACCTGGTGAAAGAAATAAACTTATAATTCCAGGAAGCGCAGAGAACCCCGAACAATAGGAACCCAAAGAGGACTACACCAAGACACATCATAATAAAATGCCAAGGGCAAAAGACAAAGAGAGAATATTAAAAGCAGAAAGAGAAAAACAATTAGTTACCTACAAGGGGGTACACATATGATTGTCACCTGATTTTTCAAAAGAAATTATGCAGGACAGAAGGGAGTGGCAAGAATTCAAAGTGATGAATAGCAAGAACCTACAACCAAGATTACTCTACCCAGCAAAGCTATCATTCAAAATGGAAGGTCAGATAAAGAGCTTCACAGATAAGAAAAAGCTAAAGGAGTTCATCACCGCCAAACCAGTATTATATGAAATGCTGAAAGGTATTCTTTAAGAAGAGGAAGATGAAGAAAAAGGTAAATATAAAAATTATGAACAACAAATACATATCTATCAACAAGTGAATCTAAAAATCAAGTGAATAAAAAATCTGATGAACAGAATAAACTGGTGAATATAATAGAATCGGGCATAGAAAGGGAGTGGACTGACAATTGTCAGGGGGAAAGGGGTGTGGGGGTGCGTGAAGAGACTGGATAAAAATCGTACACCTATGGATGAGGACAGTGCGGGGGGGTAAGAGCAGAGGGTGGGGTAGGAACTGGGTGGAGGAGAGCTATGGGGGGAAAAAGAGGAACATCTGTAATAATCTGAACAATAAAGATTTATTTAAAAAATAAAACAACTTGCAGAAAGATTAAACTTTGCTCAGCAAATAATTTCTGATTGTTTACAAGCAATGGGAAATATTTTAAAAGAAGGAACATGGGTGCCACATCAAGTGAACAAAAGACAAATGGAAAACCAAAAAGTCATCAGTAAAATGTTGCTTCAACAGCATGGAAGAAAGTCTTTTTTGCATCGAATTGTGACTGGTGATAAAAAGTGGATTTATTTTGAGAATCCCAAATGCACAAAATCATGGGTTGATCCAAGTCAACCATCAACATAAAACTGCAAGGCCAAATCGCTTCGGAAAGAAGACAATGTTCTGTGTTTGGTGGGATCAGGAAGGAGTGGTGTATTATGAGCTTCTAAAAACAGGTGAAACCATTAATACTGATCGCTACTGCTAACAAATAATCAATTTGAACCATGCTTTGATCGTGAAACGACCAGAATGTGCCAGAAGACACAGCAAAGTAATTTTGCTTCATGATAACACACCATCACATACTTCAAAACCAGTTAAAGACACATTAAAATAGTTAAAAGCTCTTGCCTCTGAAGTATTAACCCACTCGCTGTATTCACCAGACCTTGCTCCTTCAGATTACCACTTGTTCAGATCGATGGCACACGCATTTTCCGAGCAGCACTTCAAAACGTACGAAGATGTGGAAAATTGGGTCTCTGAATGGTTTGCCTCAAAACAAGAAAATTTCCTTTGGGACCGTATCCACACATTACCTGAAAGATGGGGAAATGTGTAGCTAGCGGACATTACTTTGAATAAAGCACTTTTGATGTTTCTTTTGAAATTATTGTGTTTTCTTTGATTACAAAATCCACCATTAGTATATGTGTTCATGTGCACACATGTGTTTTAGCTACTCATTATTTTTCATGTGTACATTCCTAGTATATCACCATCTTTGACATTCAAATAAATAGTATTCATTAATTCTGATTTGTCAAAAAACAAAAAACATAATTATCCAGTGCAAGAAAGCACATCTGCCAAATTGTATATTCCAGACATTTCAGTTGACTTTCTCAGATACTTAGTGATGCCCCTTTAGAATGTAAAAGCATACGCAGGCTGCTCCTGGAGCTTCCTTTGCCCAAAATTCATTATGGTGACTCCTAGTGGAATGTTTTTTAATTTCAATGTTTGTGTAAAAGTAGAACATTAAAAAGAAAAGTAATTTCAGTAGCCACTGTTGAAAAGCATTGGTGAAGAGTTTTCCTAAAAATTACTTAACTAGATATGTATTTTAAATATGGTATCATTTTCAATGAAGTTATTTCAACTCTAACCTATAGGAAAATAGAGGGAATATATATATATATATATATATATATATATATATATATATCCATATCTGAGAATAATATAACTCTAATGTCACTTTTATAACTATTTGCTTATGGTTGGTGTGGGTAAGTATGGCGTATATTTTCCTCACATTTGACAGTCTTACTTTGAGTAGATTTTAAAATCATAAATAAGCCATCCCGTTCAAGCTGAGGGTAAAATGGGAGTTACATATATTTATAAGGTATGCTTTCACCGCTCTGTGTTTCATATGTCTTTATTTGAAATTGTAATCATCCTTTAGTAGACTTGTTCTGTCAAAACCATGTCATGGTGTATTTTGATTGCTCAAACCTAAAAATATTCAGTCAAGAACTACAATTTTAAAAATCTTTGCAAATCAATTGAAAGTTATACGTGTGTATACAGATAATATTATGGCTGCAGTAAAATAGGAGAGTAAAATTACTTTAGATCTAATTTTGTTTATTCTCTCTGCTAAAATTTCAGAGGTTTTAAATATTATCTTTCAGATCAACTATATGTTAACAATAGATAATTGAAAACATTCCATTGCTAGTCAGCACCATATGCATTTTATTTTAATTATCTGCCATCATTTTATTGAATACCTTCACAATAGACCCCCTTACCTTTTAATTTCTTATGGCTAAACCCAGGTGGCATTGCTACTTAGCAATTTTCTCTCTGAATCTTTAGGGTAGTCTGAAGTATAGTCATCAAATCCTATACTCCTAAAGCCTTTTTCTCTTCCTTACACTTTATTTATGGAGAAAATTGTGACCCTGAAAAATAATCATATTATCTTAGCTTCAAAATTTCTCTCACCCATTTTTTTTTCTTTCTTATTCTTCATTCCAGTGTGCGTGTGTGTGTGTGTGGGGGGGGGGGGCACTCTTTTTCTAATTGATCCTGTCCACTCCTGGACTCCAAATTGAAAGCACATACATGCGACTGGCGTGGGAAGAAATCTCATAGGAAAGGGAGTTTCAGGAGTCCTTGGTGAGAAAATGCTTCAGAGAAGGGTGGAGGTGTCTCTTCCTGGCAGAAGAGCAAAGTGGCATTTGGAAGAGAGGAGAAACAGATGGTGACTGAAAAAGGGACATGATAACGTCTCCTTTTCATCAAATAAGCACTGGTTGAACATGAAAACTACAGTTAACAATAAATATGTTTGGTAAACTTCCAAGTGATGGTTCATGGTAAGTATGGATTAAGCACTTGATTTCAGAAGTGTAATATATATAGACCCCCAACTGAAGTTTTCTTTGTTCATGAAGTTAGCCAGAAATAAGGATACTCTTTTAGTGTCTAATAGGAAAGATCATTTACAGTTCATCTCAAAAAAGCGAAACAATAAGCATTTTAAACATGGGAAATTTTGTGTAAAAGAAGAGGTATATAGTCTAAATTTATAACAGAATATGTTGATATGTTATTTTATTTTAAGCTCCTTACTATAATTTTGTGACAAGAGTGATTCTGTAACATATAAACACATAAGGAGAATGAAGTGAGATTTACTTTACCAGATTGTCATTTTGAGCAGCCAAAGCTGATACAACTTTATGTTGTGTTTATGCTTCAATGTATTATCAATCAACTTTACATTATATATTTCTCCAGGAAGAGATAGCAGTATTTAATGTTCTTATTCTCTATTTTTTCCTCCACTTGTGTCAATATTTTAAAGTAAATAGCATTTTAAAATATATGCAACTGAATACATTTCAATCATTATTTCTCACCACTATTGGCAGTTCTAGCAACATTTAACATTATCTACTAACTAGTGGCCCGTTGCACAAATTCATGCACATTGAAAGGAAATCAATTAGAAGAAATATTTTAATATCACTATTTGCCTTTTCTCTATAATAGAAGTGCCAATCAAATTCACGATTGACAATGAAAGATCAAAACACACATGTGTGATTGGCACCAGCGAGAGCTTTATATGTATCATGCATGTGTGAGTCAACTTAGCCTTTTATATATGTAGAATAACCTTGCTTAATTAGATCTGCTTTCTGATGTAGCTAAACTTTTTCCAGCCCAGTGAAGCACCCCAACTTCTCTTTCAGATAATTGTCAGCAACACAGCAGTAAATATCAACATGAAGCAGATTATTATTGTAGATCACACAGGGAGAACAAAGGGTAAAATATTTAACTACAGCAGTGTTTGACTATATCCTGTGCAGTGACAAAACCTGAAGTCATTTTCAAGGTCCACCATTTCTTAGTTCTTTTCAGTTGGGTCAAGTTTCTAAACTTTCTAAATCTCCATTTTCTGGCTAATGAAAAGAAAATAGGATTCCACCAAATCTCCTATCTACCTACTCCAGGACTTCTGTGAGGATCAAACGAGATGAGTAATGTGAAAGTGCTTCATAGACATTTGGTTACAGTGTGAAATGTTTGCACCTGGCTATAAAGCAAGTCGTGTTCCTGGGCTGAAGAAACTGCAAGGAGACTAGTCACTAGTCACTAGGGAGAGGAAGCCGGGCATTGCTGTGTGACATCATTACCCAGTGCCAAGAGCAATTGTTTCTGGGCTGGGCATGGCAGTGGGCTGCATTTTGCACCATGGAGCGTCTGCTGCAATTTGGTGGGCTGTTGCTGCAGGGTGGTGGCAGGGCCTGTGTCCCACTTAGGGGGAGCCGAGTGTTGCTTTGTGGGCACCAGGTCCGTGGTGCCATTTCTCTGTAAATGGCCAGTGCGTGTCACAGCAGCTCCTGTGTTGAGCATCTGCCCCCTGGTGGTCAGTGCGCATCATAGTGACTGGTCAGACAGGCAGAGAGACACTTAGCATATTAACATTTTATATATATAGACTAGAGGCCTGCTGCACGAAATTCGTACACAAGGGGGGAGGTGTCCCTCAGCCCAGCTTGCACCCTCTCCAATCAGGGACCCCTCAAGGGATGTCCAACTGCCCGTTTAGGCCTGATCCCAGTAGGTAGGATCGGGCCTAAATGGGCAGTCGGACATCCTTCTCACAATTCAGGATTGCTGTCTCCCAATTGCTCACCTGCCTGCCTTCCTGATTGCCCTTAACCGCTTTTGCCTGCCAGCCTGATCACCCCCTAACCACTCCCCTGCCAACCTGATTGATGCCTCACTGCTCTGCTGGCAGCCCGATTGCCCCAACTGCCCTCCCCTGCTGTCCTGGTCCCCCCAAACTGCCCTTCCCTGCAAGCCTGGTCCTCCCCAACTGCCCTCCCCTACAGGCCTGGTTCCCCTCAACTGCTCTCCCCTGAAGACCTGGGTCCCCCCCAACTGTCCTTCCCTACAGGCCCAGTCACCCCCAACTTCCCTCCTCTGTCAGCCTGGTCCTTCCCAACTGCCCTCCCCTGCTGGCCTGATCACCCACAACTGCCCTCCCTTGCAGGCCTGGTCCCTCGCAACTGTCCTCCCCTGCTGGACATCTTGTGTCCACATGGGAGCAGCCATCTTGTGTGTTGGAGTGACAGTCAGTTTGCATATTACTCTTTTTATTATATAGGATTATATGACAGAAAAATATTAGTGCTCCTCCCTTTTAACTGACATGGCTTTCCCCAGTCCCACATCCCCAAACTTGCCTCTATAGATTTAATCTACATTTTTCACTTTAATCTTATTTTTACTTTCTTTTTTTACTTTTCAATTATAGTTACCATACAATATTATACTAGTCTCAGGTGATGAGAAATTTATAAAACTTACAAAGTTATAAATCTAGCACCTGACACCATATATTGTTATTATAATATTATTGACTACAATCCATATGCTATATTTCATATCCCCATGACTGTTTATATAATTGGCAATTTGTACTTCTTAATCTCTTCACCTTTTTCACCCAGTCCTCCAATGTTTCTTCACTGGCAACCATCTCTGTATCTATGAGTTTGTTTCTTGGTTTTGTTGTTGTTTATTTTGTTTCTTAGATACCACATATAATTAAAACCATATTATATTTGTCTTTGTGTGTTAAACTTATTTCACTTAATTTGCACTGTAGTCCTATTCAAGTATTTATTTATACTATCTACTGGTGGATCCTACATGTTGAAATAAAAAGAAAAGTCTTTAGATTGTACTGATTATGTAATAATTGTCAAACAGTGTAAATATATGTTTCCTGTGCTATTTATGATACTAAAGTCAGTGTCAAAATCTAAAGGACTTTGTTCTATTCTCTATTAATAATAAAATTCATACAATTTTTAGTTGATTATATATTTATCACATAGATTATGAAACAATTTATACTTTTTCCGGTGCATTGTCTTTCTCTTCTGTCAAATAATAGTTCCCTTACATAATTAAATCCTCTCAATGTCTTGTTTGTGTTTTTACTCTAGTTATTCAGACAGTTTTTCTCAAAAGTGAATGCTTGCTTGCTAACTCTATTACATAATTTGTACACTTCTGTTTTAAGTTCACGCATATTGTCTTTTAAATTCCCACTCTTTCTTGATATTTTCCAACTTTTTTTTCTAAAGTACATACCCAAATTATCTCAGAATAAATGGATTTAACATTTTCTAGTTCATTCCTACCTGAAAGTGGCCTTATTCACCTAATTTGTCAGAATAATAATGTCTAAGTTCAAAATAATTTTCTCCATATACTATGAAGATTTTTTAATTGTCTACTCTAGCATGAAGGAATTCTCATCAGTAGGCTGACACTGAAGAGATTCCTCTTTGGATTCTCTTTAGTGTTTATTTGTTTGTTTGTTTTCCCCAAGTGGTAGTTCATATGAGGTGTCTAGGGTGGTATCTAACTTCACCCTGATCAGCATAGGATATTTTCTTTAATTTTAAAACCTTCTATCTTCTTCAGCTTTATTTTCTCCATGTAAATTTCCTTCCTAGCAATACCATCATTCATTTTTGTTTTTAAGTTCTTTATTTCATGATCTGTATTTGAATATTTCCCCTACTCCAGTTTTTCTGTGTTGTGTTTTCTTCCAAATATTTGTCAATTTGCTTTATCTTCTGATAAATTAATTTAGGTTTACATTCTAGCCCTTCCATAGAATTCATCATTGTAAAAATCATAATTTTTATTTCTAATAAATGTTTCTCCTCCACTTTCCTCTTCATTTCCCTCTCCTCCACCCGCTTCCTTATTCTTTCCTGTTTGTTTCTGTGTATTACTTCCAAAATTCATCTGCATAAGATAATTTATTCTTCTTTTTCTTCTACCTATATTCTAATTTTTTTAATTTTATCTTGATTTTTATATTTTATAGTTTCAGTTTTTCTCATACAGCTGATGATAGTTGATGTTTAAATTTAATATATTTTGGGGATTGATGTCATTGCCTTATTTTGCTCCTTTGGAAAGATTGCTTTACACTTTCATTTTAATAATAATCTTTTATATCTCACAATAAATGCCATCCTTTCCATTTCTTATACGTTATCTACTTTAGTACAAGATTCACCAGCATCTCAGTTTAAAAAGTAGGGCTCAAAAGCCTTCTCTCACTGTTCCTTTAATTATTAACTATTTGGAAAAATCCAGAAGATTTTAATTCTTCACTTCATAGGTTATTATTAAGTATGTATCTTGCTTCTTTATTTTGAATGGATTTCAATGGCCACCTTTAAGCTCCATGAAACAGGCCCAAGATGTAGGTGATCATATGAATTTTTATGAAAATTTTACCCAGTGAACTGAGATAAAATTTATCATCACTGAGGCATGGCAGATGATATTAAAGATAGGATATTGAAGTAGATAGGTGGCAAAGTAACATTTCTATAAACTGTCTATAAAAAGAATGTAGTATGAAAATTTACCAAAAAAGAACTTTTCTGTTATTACCATAATCTGTGTTATTATGTACATGTTTTCTATACAAATCACTTCATAGATTTTCTTTATTATATAGAATTTCCTTAAATATCATGAAAAATATAATTTTATAGGAAATTAACAACTTAAAATATTATAAAATAAAAACTTAGTAAAGATATCATATCACCCCTAAAATTATGATATATTAGTATTTTTTTCAGTATTGTACAGAAATAATGTCATTGCAAATAAACAGACGGTAAAGAAAAAATGTAGAGAAAAAATGTGGTGCAATAAGATATTATGATTTTAGCCCTACCTGGTTTGGCTCAGTGGATAGAGCATCAGCCTGCAGACTGAAGGGTCCCAGGTTCAATTCCAGTCAAGGGCACATGCTTGGGTTGTGGGCTCAATCCCCAGCAAGGGGCATGCAGGAGGCAGCCGATCAGTGATTCTCTCTTGTCACTGATGTTTCTAATGTTTCTATTTCTCTCTTTCCCTCTCCCTTCCTCTCTGAGATCAATGAAAATATATTTAAAAAAAAATAAATGCTGCTTCTGAATAAATAAAAAACTGGTCATACTTGCAAATTAAACATAATACTCATAGCTTTAAAAAAGATATTATGATTTTAAATATAAATAATAATTTAAAGCAAGTTTTGTTTTCTTAAAATTGATTCCAATGAAATTTTACCATAAACATAAAAATCATTCTTTTTTAGATATGCTAACTTATATACTCCTTATCTATTGTTGGAAAAATACCTATGACATAATATAATAGTATATATACATATATATAATTTAATATAATACATATGATAATACATGATATCTATACTAATAAAAGCCTAGGTAAGCCCTCGCATGCAACATCATCACAAGATGGCCATCACAAGATGGCCACCACAAGATGCCCAGGCGCACAGTGGAGGCGGGGCCCAGCAGCCACTCTGTGTGGTGAGGCCTGGGGGTCCTGCAGCTCTGCGCAGTGCTGAGGAGGCTGGTCCTGGCATCTCCCTGCTTCATGCAGGGGAGGCAGGTCCAAGCAGAGGAGGTGGGTGGCATCAGGGGAGGGCAGTTGTGGGCAATCGGGCTGGCAGGGGAGCAGTTAGGGGCGACCAGGCTGGCAGGCAGGCAAGCAGTTAGGAGCCAGCGGTCCCGGATTGTGAGAGGGATGTCCAACTGCTGATTTAGGCCTGAACCTGCAGGGATTGGGTCTAAACTGGCAGTCGGACAATCCCCCAAGGGGTCCCAGATTGGAGAGGGTGCAGGCCAGGCTGAGAGACACCCCCCCCCCTCACCAAACGAATTTTGTGCACCAGGTCTCTAGTATATTATAATGTTATGCTTAGAAAACATCTTAAAGGTCTTGTATATCAAACTTCCTCCTAATGCTAAATAACACCTAGAACATCTGAAATATTTTCCTGATGAGTATAACTGTTCTGTTTTTTCTTATGCCTTTAAAATTTGATTGTACAAAATAGTTTTATTTCAAATATGTCATCCCTTTACTGCCCTGGATGGGTAGTGTCACTCTCATATGCCAAGGTTGCAGGTTTGATCCCTGGTCAGGGCACATATAGGACTCAATCGATGAATGCGTGGATGGATGGAACAACAAACTGATGTCAGAGCTTTCTCTCTCTCTCTGTCAACTCAATTTATATTACAAAAAAAAAAAAAAAAAGAAAGAAAGAAAATAATTGATTAACATTTGTCCCTTAGTGCTTGGAACCATATCTGCTACTCGGTACAATTATTATGCATGGATGAAGACACACAAATATTAGGAGGCATAAAATATGAGTTAAACTGATTAGGGTATCTATATCTGTTATTGTGCTCTTGCTATTTTTGTCATTAATAATTTATTGATAGTAACCAGTAGATTATGTCCTATAATTATGATTGCAGATATAATTTACTATGGATGATTTGCAAATATGAGAGACAATGCTTTGTTTTTGACAACATATCATTGATAGTAACTTGAAGGTATCATGGATGATCAGTCCATTATTTAGAAAATATTTATTAAGCACTCATTATATGCCCTACACCTTATATATTACATTCCGAAAATGATATGTGAATTAGTAATTTTTCTTAACCATATTGAGGGTATATAAGAAAACTGCAAAAACTATCTGAGCTTATTTATGAGTCATTGGAGAACAAAAAGTTTGAAGTAGATTCTCTTAAATAACATTCAATTAAAAAATGCTAACATTCAATTAACATTGTAAAATGTGACTTTGGAAGATACATTTGCATTCATGATACTGCGTAAAAAACTATGAATACCTCACCACATTCAGGTCCTGATTTTCATTTTTATATGGCTTTTGATACTAAAAATTATTCATGTATTTTTAGCCCCATTTGGAAATGCTAAACATTTTGACATTTAAACTTGGGGAAAATATTAGTTGAAAAGTAATTTTCTTACAATAACATTTTGCAACTCTATTTACAAATAAAGTACAAGGCATCCTTGAAAATATATTTTGTATTGATACTTTAGTGCTAAAGTTTCACATATCATCATGATTCATTGTATCATTTTGGCAAACATTATTGTTAGAACATCCTTAAAATACTATAATATCTTTTTCTTGTTCTTTAATAGATAATCCTATATAATAAAAGGCTAATATGCAAATCAACCAAATGGTGAAATGACCAGTCACTATGGCGCTCATTGACCACCAGGGGGAAGACACTCAAGGCAGGAGCTGCCCCTGGTGGTCAGTGCACTCCCACAGGAGGAATGTCGCTCAGCCAGAAGCCCTGAGCAGGGCTCACAGCTGGTGAGCGCAGCTGTGGTGGTGGGAGCCTCTCCCACCTCCATGGCAGCACTAAGGATGTCCGACTGACGGCTTATGCCTGCTTCCCGGGCGTCGGACATCCCCTGAGGGCTCCCAGACTGTGATAGGCTGCAGACTGAACTGATAGACCCCCCGCCCAAGTGTACGAATATCATGCACCGGGCCTCCAATACTTTAATAAGTTCCCAGGGGTTAAGTCAACACATTTTTAGGTAGCTGTGTCAGGAGATTTAATAAAAAATATGTAAAATTATGTTTCCATTATATTGGAAAAGTCATGAAGTGCATTATGCTGAAATAAGGTGGGTTTTTGTTTGTTTGTTTATAGCATTTTTTTTAAACTAGGGCTTTTGAGCATGTGTGTGTGTGTGTGTATGTGTTTCTTACCAAAGGAAAAATAAATTTACTGTAGATGTTTGTATTTCTATATCTTTCTTTAAGTTCAGCCTAGCTGTTGGTTTGAGAAAGGACTAGAATATAGACAAGTAAAGAATCAGATATTCTAGTTAGGGAAATAAAACAGAAATCTAGTCAAGAAAAGATGAAGTCTTGCATTAGTATGAAAGCCATTAATTTTCAGGTAAATGAAAAATTTTGAATTCTATTTTTCAGTAAATTCAATAGGCTTTTAGGATTTTGAAGTTAGTGTCTCATTTTAATTGGTACTAAATAGTGAATTGCATTGCATAGGTGTGTGTGTGTGTGTGTGTGTGTGTGCATTTAAATCTAAACTCAAATATTTGAACTGGAGAGAAAGAAAATAGAGTTTTCAAAAAATAATAAATTAAATTAAATTAAAAAAAAAAAAAAAGAAAATAGAGTTTTCAAAATGGAGATGATATAACAAGCAGAAAAAAAATAATACCTTTAGGAGAGGAATTACAAAGGAGGTCTCAGGCCTAAATTACAAAGATTCTGATATTTAGAGTTGTGGGGAGGAAGAGACAGAAATAAAAAACAATTCAAATGACATGAGAGAGAAGAAAAGAAAAAGTAGAGTGTTGCCCTGGTCAGTTTTGCTCAATGGTCAGCCTGTGGACTGAACGGAGGGTTGGGGGTTTGATTCCCTGTCAGGGGCATGTACCTCAGTTGCAGGTCCGATCCCTGGCACCAGGTCCAGACGCAGGCAGGAGGCATCCACTTGATGTGTCTCTCTCACATTGATGTTTCTCTCTCTCTCCCTCCCTCCTTCTCTTCTACTCTCTGTCTAAAGATCAATGGAAAAATTATCCTTAGGCAAGGATTCAAAAAACCAAACCAAACAGTAGAGTGTGGTATTAAAGGATCAAGGAAAGAGAGTTAGTTAGAATAATGGAAATGTGTCCATGAATTTATTATAAGAAGGATAGTGATGGCTTAGGAAAGTGCAATATCAGTGGCAATTTATAAAAATAATTAAATTCAGCCGAAACCGGTTTGGCTCAGTGGATAGAGCATCAGCCTGCGGACTGAAAGGTCCCAGGTTCGATTCCGGTCAAGGGCATGTACCTTGGTTGCAGGCAAATCCCCAGTGGGGGTTGTGCAGGAGGCAGCTGATCGATGTTTCTCTCTCATCGATGTTTCTAACTCTCTGTCCCTCTCTCCCTTCCTCTCTGTAAAATATCAATAAAATATATTTAAAAAAAAAAAAAAAAAAAAAAAATAATTAAATTCATTATGTGGTGAGGTCTTAGATAAAAGGTAAGTGATGAGTGTTGACATGTCTTTCAAGTGAGAGGGGAAAGGGTTTTGCGATTCCTGAAACTGAGAAGATACCCAAAGGAGTAACATCAGTGAATCGGGGAGAGAATGTGAGATAGTGCGCAGCGGAAGTGAAGCAAGGACCTTTTAAGTTGGATCAGTGGTTATGAGAAGAATGGATCCCAATCTGATGAAGTTTTTTTGTATAAGTGAACAGAAAGATATAAAATTTGAAAAAAGATAATATAGGGTATTTTATATGTGCACAAAAGAATGGTGCAAAAGTAGTCATTGCAGAAAAAAAGGTATTGAGCTTTCCAGGAAATGTGGTAAGAGCAAAGTTGTCAGCTCAATGATGATTTTTGTATAACATTGTTGCAGGTGTGCAGATACTCAAGAGGCAATGATGATTTTTCAGTCGAGATAAGCAGAAGGTGTGAGGTGGAGAATGGGGTGAAAAGAAAAGATGAGAGGTTAGGAGAGAAGAGAGGAAAGAAGATCAGGAGGGAAGAAGGAAGGCAAATGGAGGGAAGGGAAAGGAAGGGAAGGGAAAGACACTGAAGACCCACACTGTGTGTATGGCAGGTTTGGGAGTATTCAATTCAAGTGCTCAAGAAGGTGCTATAGCAGTGATGAACAAAAGTAAATAAGTGAAGGATTGTAATTGAGTGTGTATTTCTGTGGTAGAAGGTGAAAAATAAGATAAATATTGAACAGTTTAAGGTAGTAACAAAGTTTGGACAATTGAGATCAATTAGAAATATAATGTGAGCCATATATGTTATTTTAAGCCTAGTAGCCATAATGAAAAAAAGTTTAAAAAGTTGTAATTAACTTAAAATGTTTTTAACCAATAGATTAAAATATTACAACATTCAATCTGTATTAAAAAAAAACAATGAGACTATCTGCATTTTTTATTCATACTAACTTTTCAAAATTTATTATATATTTTTTGCTCTTACCATGGCGGATGTCAGATGCTAAAATTTTATCATGTATACTCATCTGTATTTAGGTTTACATATTTTTTAAGTTGAAAAATTAGATTTACATCCCAAAGTTTTTCTAAACATTTAATGATTGTTCAGCCCTTGCCAGTTTTGCCTCGACCCACAGACTGAAGGGTTGCAGGTTCAATTCCAGCCAAGGGCAAGTAACTCAGTTGCAGGCTCCAACTGAGGTCAGGACATGTGCAGGAGGCAACCAATAGATGTGTCTCTCTCACATTGTTGCTTCTCTCTGTCTTTCCCCCTCCCTTCCACTGTCTCTAAAAATCAGTGGAAAAAAAATATCCTTGCATGAAATAAACTTAAAAAAAAAAAAAAAAGATTATTCAATCACTGAATCAGCTAACAAAAATATTTGTGTTCCATTTATTTGGAAAAATTGCTCTGACTTTGGAAAAGAGGCATATCTGTTTCAAAATAATGTTTTCTTTAATTAAATTCACTATCTCTTGTGTAATATTAATTTTATAAACATTAAATTTAAATAAGTACTTCATAAATTAAATAATGACTCTAGATTTATCAATATCAAAAAACTTCTTGCAGTTTGCAGCCCTCAATTTAAATTATGCTGTTTGTACTTTCAACAATAAATAATTATTTTAAAAGTAAATAAATAAATTATGCTTTTTAGTAAAATTAAAACCTGAATGTGGATTCATACCACAAATTATATAAAATTACTATTGGTTTACATGATAGAAAATTTCCGTTTCAACAAAGATTTTTATCTGTGTCCAGCTAGATCACCTATAAAACTTTCCTTTTCTTGAAACTATACATTTAGCATTTTCTAAATATATCTGATACTAGTTAAGAAAAGGTAAATTACAATGACTGTTTGCCTTTGATTATTGAATATTTTGCAAGCATTAATTTTGTTTCAAGAAAAATTTGAATTAGGGTTAACAGTACATAAATTATAAAATGTTTCTATAACTCAATTATTGAGCCTTGGTAAATAATACAAAATAATTTTATGTTCTTTAATTTCAATAGTTTTATAAACCAAAAATAATTCATAGTGTTTATATAAATACGGCAAAAGCTGTAATGATTGTATCCATGATATTTTTCAATGATGCCAATTCAGAAAACAAAGCAAAAATATTTCAGATGTTCTATGAAGCAATGAAGGAAATCTCAAAATATTAGCCACTTGTTTTAAAATCCAAGTAAATCTTGATCCTGGACTTTACCATATCTGGCACAAGCATGATCAGGATAGAAACTAACATTTTATATATCAAACTGAAATTTTTCTTTGACAAATGTAGACTAAAATAAAATCTATGTCAGTTTTATTTTTTGTCCATAAAACATTTCATCATAAATTTAAAAGTCCTTTGATATAAAAAACACACAAATTAGTAATAATATAGCTTCTCAAATCACATGATTCATCTAAAACTAAAGAAATGTATTCAAATTTTATATTAATTGGATTTTAATGCTATTAGCAATATCTTGAATTCTATAATTGGTGATAATTCAAGACTTCATCTTTTGTAAAATATTATTTTACCATATTTCTCATTAATTTCTAAAATAATTTCTGTTCTTTAAATAACAATTTACCATGTCTCCAACTAAAAATTTGTGTGTATGTGTGTATGGTGTATGTGTGTGTGTGTGGGTGTGGGTGTAAGAATCCAAGCTCATTTTATAGCTGCTCAGTTGCAAACTCAGAATCACTTAAAACCATTTAAAATTTGTATTTGAACATTTAGTTCAGATTTCAAGTAACTGATTTCATTGAATATTTTATTTTTTTGCTCTTGAGAAGGAACATCTAATCAAATTTTATATAAAATGTGTCTTAATATTGTCCACATTAATATATTTTTAAATATTTTACACAATAATAAGTTTTTCCATTTGTTCTGCTGCAGCCAATTTCAGATCACATACATTATAAAATTTACTAAAAAACTCTTTGCCCAGTCCTCTTTTTTTTTTTTTTACTATTTTGGTTGTAGTATTAGTTTCTGTATCTCCTTTCAATCTGCATTATTAGTGTGCTTTGATTTTAAACTAAAAATTGTCTATGAAATGCCAAAGCTCCTCAATAGAGAAAGGACAATTTATTCAACTAATGGTGTTGGGAAAACTAGTTATCTACATGTGAAAGATTGAAGTTTAACTCTTATTTTACAACACATACAAATATTAACTCAAAATTTATTAAAGATTTAAACATGACCTAAACCTATAAAACACCTAGAAAAAACATAGGGGGATAGCTTTGTAACATTAAGAGAACAGGCATCAAATGCAAAAATAGACAAATGGGAGTACATACAATTAAAGAAAAAAGAACAACTTAAAACAATCTATAGAATGGAAGAAAGTATTAGCAAGTCATACATCTGATAAGAGGTCAATATCCAGAAGATATAAACAACTCTTACAACTCAGTGAAAAACATCAAATAACCTGATTTTAAATATAGACAAATAACTTGAATAGACATTTTTCCAAAGATGATATACTAGTACAAATATTCAACAAGCATATGAAAAGATGCTCAATGTCACTGATATCAGAGAAATGTAAATCAAAACTATAATAAGATATATCCTACCCATAAGGATGGCTCCCCAAAACAATAACAACAACAAAAGACTGGGCAAGAAAGCAAGAGATATTTGCATACCATGTTCCCAGGAGCACCATTCACAATAACCAACATATAGCAGCAACCCACGTTTTCATCAACTGATGAATGAATAAGCAAACAAACAAAAGAGTAGATATACACATACTGGGGATATAATTTAGCCTCTAAAAAAGGAAATTATGTCACATGGTACGAACAGATGAAACCTGAAGCTATGATGCTAAAAGAAATAACCCAGTCACAACAAGAGAAAAACTTATGATTCCACACATATGAACATCTAAAGTTGTCAAATGTATAGGAACAGAATGTACAGTGGTGGTGACTAGGGGCCGGTGGGAGAAGGAAAGGGGAATTGTTTTTTAATGGATATAAAGTTGTAAGATGAAAAAGTTCTGCAGATCTGTTTATCAACAATATGAATATACTTAACACTATTGAGCTGCACAGTTAAAAATGGTTAAGATAGTAAGCTTTTTTTTTTGTTTTCACCATGATAAAACAAAGAAAAGAGTATATACAAAAATGAGACCAAAGTGGTACATACCTTAGAATATCCACAGAAGAGTGTTACAGACCTTATCAGAACACTATCAAGTAAACAAAATTCTTCAGTAGACAGATACTTTTAAATAAAATGGTAAGTCTTTTTAAAAAGTATACTTTTTCCCTGGTCTGGATGCTCAGTTGATTGGAGCATCGTTCATACACCAAAAGAAGGTTGTGCGTGTGGGGGGCAACTGATTGATATTTCTCTCTGTCCCTCTCCCTTTCTCTTTCTTTAAAATAAGTAAAGGTAAGGATTAAAAAAAAAGAAGAAGAAGAATTTCATTTTCAAAATGGCAGACACAGTGTGGAGAGTAATTCCCTCAGGCTTTGATAAAAAAAAAAAAAAATGCTGACAAGGAAAGCCATGGCTTCCAGAAGTGTTTCCTCAAGGCATCTGGGCCTATGGTGGTCAAATTAACCTACCGTTCCCTTCAGAGCAACTAAACCGTCAACAGGCTTCTTCCTGATTTTAGGCCTCTGTCTCCCTTTTCTTATAGTATTTATTTCAAAACACTTGTAATTTTTCTCTCTGCCTCTTGAGGTATAAACCTCTTTCAAAGTGCCTTGCCCGTTTGGTAACCCAGAAATGACCTTCTCAAGGACCTGGCAGCCATCTCTTTGAAATAAAATCATCAGTGAAGATGGTGCCGCTCTCTCCCTGTTTCTGTGGGAAGGTCAGAGCCTAACATCGAGAGTCTTGCTTCAAGCTGTAAAACTACCTCCTGTCATAAAGAAATGAGAAACTTTACTTTTGTGTGGACAGTGCCAATTAGCAACAGAGATGGCCTATGATCCCACACCGCAGGTTTTAAAAACACTCCAGGCTTTTGTTTCAGTAGAGTTGAATTCTGAGTGAGATATGGCCTTGCTTTACTATTGTAAAAGCCTTGAATAAACCCTCCTTTTCTGTTTAATTTTGTCTGATGAAATTTTTGCTTTGACTGTGTCCAAGTAAATTATAGTGATAGCAGCATTCATTACATAGTATAAACTTTGCATCATTTAGCAAATATCCATATATACTGAGTGGCCAGATTATTATGATCTCTGAACACATAATAATCTGGCCACTCAGTGTATATCCTATATAATAAAAGGCTAATATGCAAATTATCCCCTCGTTCAAGAGTTCGACCAGCAGGCAGGCCAACCAACCACCTATGTCCCCTCCCACTGGCCAGGCTGGCCGGACCCCACCCATGCATGAATTCATGCACCAGGCCTCTAATATATATACACACACACACACACACATACACACACACACATACACACACACACACACACACACACATACTGAGTGGCCAGGTTATTATGCATTCAGAGATCATAATAATCTGGCCACTCAGTATATAATAAGCATTTAGAAAACACTTGTTGAACTGAATTTTATTTAAAAGCTCTGTCATTTGAATTTCCTTGGGCCTTTACATACAGGTCTTGGGTCACATGAATGGAGATTTATTAAATCATAATGCATGCTTAATATTAACTATAATTGCACAAATAATTTTATCATTTTTTTCACTCAACTTATTTTTATTTAGTGATTAGATCCAATAGTAGATTAGGACTAAGTGTATTTTAAGTTTGCCCACAAAAAAATTGCTCTGTAAAATAACAAATTTTCCCTATGTTTTTTTGTTTTATAGCTTTGAGAAAGATTTTTTAAATATGAAAATAGTGCTTATTTACAAATGCATAATAATTGGAAATATTAATTTTTAATTCTATCCAATATACAATTAAAACTTCAAGTTTTAGGTACCCACATTTACAATTGTGGCTTATTAAAAGTGAGGAAAATTTACCTAACTGGTTTGGCTCAGTGGATAGAGCATCAGCCTGCGAACTGAAGGGTCCCAGGTTTGATTCCAGTCAAGGGCATGTACCTTCCTTGTGGGCACATGCCCAGTAGGGGGTGTGTAGGAGGCAGCTGATTGATGTTTCTTTCTCATTGATGTTTCTAACTCTGTATCCCTCTCCCTTCCTCTCTGTAAAAAATCAATAAAATATATTTTAAAAAATAATAAATAAATAAATAAGTAAAAGTGAGGAAAATTGATATATTTGCCTTGGATTTAGCTTACCTATTGCCAGGATAATAAAACTCTGATTCAATTCATGTAACTTTGACGTGATAAATGTCACTACCATCAATTTCATACCTTAAATTTGAAATGTGCCTTATGTCATATTCAAATCTCCTTAAAATATTCATATATTTTTTTATGCTATCTGACAAATATATTTTAAGGGTAATCACCTTTGGATGGACAATGAAATTAGCCAGATAATTTAAGCAGTGAAGGAGGCAGCTCAGCACAATCTTACAAAATTACCCACATAGACTAACCAAATTGAACACTAATTGCCAGGTGCTATACAACAAGAAATAAATAAATAAAAACAGTGAAATTAAAAAAAAAAGCCTATTAATCTGTGCAGTGAATTAAAAAGGAGGGTCCCTAGAGATGACTTCTCCCTGACACATAAGGACTTATAGTCACAATCTTCTGAAGACAGGTGAGTGGAGCCAGAAGTGAGACTATTGACCCTTCTTCAAACATAACGAGTTTCTGAGCACTTGCTAAGGCTTTTGTTCAGGAAATATGAAGAAAATTCAAGACATAAAAGATACATGTCAACTTCATCCATTATGCTACATCCTCAGATATCTTACAATGCAGAAGCATATTTCTTATTGCCCTATTCCCCACCCCTGAGTCAGTCCCTCCACCTCGACCACCCAAACCTGCTCAAAGAAGTCATGAAAACCACTACTGGCAAATACTAGTACACATCATATGGCTCTTGCCTTGCTCAAAACCTCCCTGATGCTGTTCTTTCACTCATTGTGCTTCAGTCACTCTAGTCTGTCACTTCCTGGATATAACTAAAATTTTACCATCAGAAAGTTAATTATTCTGTTACCTTTTGATGAAAACCTTTGTCTTTTATTCCATACTTATCTGACACCTTCTGTTTTAAAATAACCTTAGAAAGTCATTCCATGACACCCACCAGTAGAGTACATTAACGCCTTGTGTTCTATAAGTAGACTCTCATGATTTATAAATCTTGTAAACATTCATAATTTTTCATTATTTTAGTGAATAAAAATAAGTTATATCTATATCTTCTAAACTATAAGCACTGTGTCTGTTTTGTTTATTCCTGTATACATAACACATTTAGAAGTGGAGCATTTAGGAGGTAATCTATATATATAAAAGGCTAATATGCAAACTGTCCCCTCGGAAGTTCGACCAGGAAATCCGGAGTTCGATCGCTCACCATGATGTGCGCTGACCACCAGGGGATGGCGTGGAATGAAGGAAGTCCCCATCCAGCAGCTGGCAGCCAAGGAAGGAAGGCCCCAGCCAGCAGCCAGCAGCCAGTGAAGGAAGGTCCTGGCTGGCAGCCAGAAGGCTCCTATCAGCCCTGATTGTCAGCCAGGCCTAGGGACCTTACTCACGCATGAATTTTGTGTACCAAGCCTCTAGTTAGGTCATAAGAGTGGAACCCTAATACAGTTGTCCCTTAACAACATGAGTTTGGACTGCTTGCTTCCACTTATTCATGGATTTTTTTTTTCAATGAATAATGTCCAGGTAACATGTGTGTATTTTGCATCCAAGGATTCAGCTGACTGCAGATCACAGATACAGAGAACAGACTGACAGCTGTCAGAGGGGAGAGGGGCTTGGGGGCTGGGTGAATAAGGTGAAGGGATTAAACAAAGAAAAAAGAACTCAGAAACACAGAAAACAGTATGGTGATTACTAGAGGGAAAGGGAAGTCGGGGGAGGTAGCAGAAGGTATAGGGAGGATAAATGGAGATGAAAGGAGACTTGATATGGGGTAGTGAACACACAATACACTTTACAGATGATATATTATAGAATTATACACCTGAAACCTGTATAATTTTATTAACCAATGTCACCCCAATAAATTCAATTAAAAGCAAAAAACAAAAAACCTTATATTTTTGCATCCTAAAACAGCAGTTTCCCAACTTCACATTCCCACCTGGGGATTGAAAATACTGTTTTCAATCCTTGGTTGGTTGACTCCATGAATCAAAAGGCCCACTGTACTTACATTTTTTGGGAATAAAAAATTATACCTGGATTTTTAACTGTACAGAGGGATTGGTGCCCCTAAACCCTCTTTCCACCATGTGAGGATCCAAGCCATTGAAAGTTTGCAACTGGAAGAGAGTTTTCACCAGAACTGAGCACATTGGCACCAGCCTTGAGAACTGTGAGGCATTTACTTCTGTAGTTTATAAAGCACCCAGTCTATAGTAATATGGCAACCCAAACTAAGACAATAGTCATGTATCTGTTATGTACTCACATTAATCACTATTTATATTTTCCCTTTTATATTGGACCCACATTTCTGATCCTTATAACACTTCACCTTACCTGGATCCTAATACCAATACAGAGTGCCCCGTGTTCAGTTAAATCAATGAGTATTATTGTAATTATAAATGTCTATATAAGTGCAATACATATATTTAAATTGAGGAACATGACATGGATCTTCAAACCCAATGTAGTGAATCACATAGACAAGCTATCAAATGGTTACAGTGTAGCCCTGACCAGTTTGGCTCAGTGGATAGAGCGTCAGACGGCGGACTGAAAGTTCCCGGGTTGGATTCCAGTCATGGGCATGTACCTTGGTTGCAGGTACATCCCCAGTAGGGGGTGTGCAGGAGGCAGCTGATCAATGTTTCTCTCTCATCGATGTTTCAAACTCTCTATCCCTCTCCCTTCCTCTCTGTAAAAAAATCAATAAAATATATTTTTAAAAAATGGTTACAGTGTAAACGCAATAGTGTGAATGTGAATTAAATCCTATTTAATAAAGACAGAATATGCAAATTGACCATCACTTCACAACAAAGATGGCGGTGCCCACATCCAATAAGGAGGGAATATGCAAATTGATGCGACAAAGATGGCAGCAGCCAGGGCGGGGCACTTGCATTGTCTCCATGGCAATGATGCAGGCATTCTGCCCCACACTGGCCGCTCCGGGCCTCTGGGCAGCGCACGAAGGCAGAAGACGGCTCTGTGCCGGAGCAAAGGCAGAAGGTGGTGGCCAGAGCGAAGGCTTGGGTCCTGGGTGCCAGCAGCCAGGGGAAGGAAGGCCTATTCTTTCACAAATCTTCGTGCATCTGGCCTTTAGTATCATATAAACAACTAACTCATCAGGGCAGGTATGCAGAGAGAATAAGAAGCTTTAAGCAGAATAACAATTTGGGATGAAAGTTTTAAAAAAAACATTTTACTTACTGATACAGGTGCTTATAAAATAGTAAAACATATAACTTGTCTAAACTTCTGTTCCCACAATTTCCTCATCATGATGTGAAGTATAATATTTTCTTGTAACCTTTTCCTTTTCATTGTTCACTGAGCAACTATTTACCGAAGCCACATTCTAGGCCCCAGAGAAAAAAAGAGACATATAGAGTGAGAGTGATGGAAATTGCCATTATGAAATTGACATTCTAGTTATGGAAAAATAAAATCACTCTCATTGGGGATTTTTATTTCATAGTCCTGATTTTATTTCACTTATCCAGTATTTAATTTTACAATTCTTATATATTACACAACTTGGAATTATCTCTTACTTTTCACATGTATTTCCTCCATGAAACTCCAATCAAAATATGACATATATTTTATTTTTCCTAAGTCTGAGCAGGGACAGAGATTAGAAGCAGAAAAAAGTATGCTGTTTGGGTCCATGGAAACATCATTCAGAACCACAAAGATATTGTCTACATAACTGGCTGTGATCATGTAAATGATGATAATTCCACTGTCTTTACACCTCAGCAACTTGGTATATTTGTTCATACTAATGACAATTTTATACTCTAAAGCTCTGGAAGACAGGAATCGTATCTCTAATGTGCTCCAGCCTGTGCATTGTACAGATGGGTATTTCCTTGTCAACTGAGAGATAAATATGAGAGTTGTCATTTTGGAAACTTTGTAAATGGAAAAGGGTTATTCTTCTACTCTGTAATAACTCAGGAACAACTGGTAAAATGTTTGTTTTTTTTTAAGTATAACAAAGAAATCAACCTGCAGGCTATGTCTAAGCATAAAAATTCCATCCTAAATTATATCTATAAAAAGGTGTGATTGATAGAAAACAGTAATGAGAGATGTCTCACAAACCTCACTTACATTTCCTACCACATGTTAAGGTCACATTTCTGAGTAATATGATAGAGTTTGCAACATAATATTATGGACATTGATTTATTAATATTGATTTCTAAGCTGTACAACCTAGTCAAAGCTGTTTTCTTTTACTTTCTTTCCTAAGCAGATCAAAGTAAAAATGTTGAATTATGGATTGTGACTTGTCTTGATTTTTTATAAAATATCAACAGAATGACTTTTCAATGTCATATTTCACCAACAGTAATTAATTGCTTTAAAGTGTGCATTCCAATAAAACTTACTCTGTCATTTTACATTTAAGCATAAATATATTTAGAAGAAATAAAGACTGACATTGAAAATTGTATGATTAAAATTACAAAAAATAATTTTACTTGTTATTTTTAACAGAGGCAATGTAGATGTAGCATAATTATACATATAATTATATAATAATTTTGCATCATAATGTTATCTCTAATTTTGGTGGGGTTTTTTGTTTGTTTTTTAAAGGATTTTAACGGTCAAAAAAATAGATTTTTAATACTTTCTATCTACCCGTTGTTTCCTAACAATTCAAGAGAAAATAACATGAATGGTTCTGTGTCTTCAAAAGTCTTGCCAAGGATTATTACACCTATCATTAATCCTATATAATAAAATTCTAATATGATGTCTGGTCATCCAGTCAACCAATTAAAGCATAATATGCTAACGATATGCTAAGGCCTCTCAACCGCACGCTATGACATGCACTGACAACCAGGGTCAGATGCTCTAACCCAGGGGTCCTCAAACTTTTTTAAACAGGGGGCCAGTTCACTGTCCCTCAGACCATTGGAGGGCCAGACCATAGTTTAAAAAAAAAAACTATGAACAAATTCCTATGCGCACTGTGGTCCCGGGACGAGTAAGCTGCTAAGCAGGACAGGCAGCGGCACCCTGCGGGCCGGGTAAATGTCCTCGGTGGGCCGCATGTGGCCCGCGGGCTGTAGTTTGAGGACCCCTGCTCTAACCAGTAGGTTAGCTTGCTGTTGGGGTCTGGCTGATCAGGACTGAGTGAGACAGGCCAGACATGACTGGAGCCCTCCCGTGGCCCCTCCCCAGCTGATCAAACTCCCGCA
Source organism: Plecotus auritus (assembly GCF_963455305.1). Taxonomy (NCBI): domain Eukaryota; kingdom Metazoa; phylum Chordata; class Mammalia; order Chiroptera; family Vespertilionidae; genus Plecotus; species Plecotus auritus. The sequence goes on along the minus strand of NC_137772.1, from coordinate 74,266,637 downwards.
TCCCTCCTTGGCCACGATCGTGCACCAGTGGGGTCCCATGGCCTGGCCTGCGGAATGGGGCCGAAACCAGCTCTCTGATTTCTCCCAAGGGGTCCAAGATTGTGAGAGGGCAGTTCCTGAGTGATGCACCCAGAATCGGGCTCCCTCCTCTCTGGTTCCAGATGTGTGACCCAAGAACCGCAGCTGCCAAGTCACCACAGCTCGCAGCTCCTGCCCTGAGCATCTGCACCCTGGTGGTCAGTGTGTGTCATAGCTACAGGCCAGTCAGCCAGTCAGCTGGTTGGCCAGTCACTTAGGTTTTTATATATACACTAGAGGCCCAGTGCACAAATTCATGCATGGGTGGGGTCTGGCTGGCCCACCCTGATAGTGGCCAATCAGGCTGGGTGGGCGGGGGAGGGGCCACGGGCAGTTGGCCAGCTGGCCCCGCCCCCTGGTCAAACTCCCAGTCGAGGGAATAATTTGCATAATAGGGTTTTATTATATAAGATATATATCGTATATAATAAAACCTTAATATGCAAATTGACCAAATGGCAGAATGACCAGCAGAACAACCGGCCACTATGATGCACACTGACCACCAGAGGGCAGATGCCCAATGCAGACACTGCCCCCTGGTGGTCAGTGTATTCCCACAGGGGGAGTACTGCTCAACCAGAAGCTGGGCTCATGGCTGGCTAGTGCAGCAGTGGCAGTGGGAGCCTCTCCCACCTCCACTGCAGGCAGGTGGTAAGGAATGAGGGGTCCCGGACTGCAAGAGGGATGTCTGACTGCTGGCTTAGGCCCTATCCCCGCGGGACCCCCCAAGGGGTCCTGGACTGTGAGATGGCACAGCCCGGGCTGAGGGAACCTTCCCCTAGTGCATGAATTTCATGCACCAGGCCTATAGTATTATATATAAGATTACACACTCTTAAAGTTACTGTTGCCAAAACCAGTTTTGCTCAGTGTATAGAGCGTCGGCCTGTGGACTGAAAGGTCCCGGGTTCGATTCCGGTCAAGGGCATGTACCTTGGTTGCGGACACATCCCCAGTGGGAGGTGTGCAGGAGGCAGCTGATCGATGTTTCTCTCTCATCGATGTTTCTAGCTCTCTATCCCTCTCCCTTCCTCTCTGTGAAATATCAATAAAATATATATATAAAAAAAAAAGTTACTGTTAACAAAAACAATTTTTTTAAATTTTTCAGAATCTCTTATTAACATAGTGCATATAATTAAGGAAAATTATAAAATATTACATTACACTAATAATTTAATAACTAAGATTATAGTTTTATAGGGATTAGAAATATTCTAAATGTAAACATGTTGCTACTAGTTTCCATTTTCCCCTTTACTTATTTTGGTAACTTCTCTTCCTATAATAACTGACCATTTGTTGAACACTGTATTCCTTCATCCATGTTTTCATTCATTTTCTTCATCACTATTTCCTGTATTGATTTGCTGTATGCTGTTTGCCTAGTGCCTTATTCTACCCAATCTGCCATTACAGTTTGGATTTAAGGCTTTATCAATCTCTAATTTCTTCTCCTTAATTTAAAAACATATTCTGTTTAATGTGCAGTTTTGTTAAAGACATATATAAGTGGTGAAAAAAATCACTAAATTCATTCCCCATTTCCACATGTTAATGCAGGTCAGTGCTACAATCTACTAGATGGCAAACTGCTTAAGAGGAATAACAATATATTTGGTTTATGTTGCTAGTGCTTAGTGTAGTGAATCCTTCATGGGCTTATATCTCTAAATATGTAATGTTATTAATGTTTAATATCATTCTAAATACTTTATCTAAATTTTGAAAGGTTTTCTCTGTGGTCAAAATCTTCATTCTCTGTTAAAACAACAATAACAATGTCAGCTTACACAGATTAGTTCTGTAAAGTTCAGAGTTTTCTTCTTTCCATGCTTACCTCTGCATCAATCAATATATTTAGTTTTCATACCATTGGTATTTTCATCAGCAAATATGAATATGGATTGATCACTTTTAATAAGCATAATTAATATGTCACTACATAAATGAAATTAGTTATGTATTTAGTTTTATATAAAGGTGATTTCAAGGAGCTCACATAAACGTGTCTGCAAACAAAGCAAGATATCTGCTGTAAATATTCCTTGCAATAAATTCCTCCTCTAGATTATGTGCGATAATTTAAAAGTATCTGGTATTATGCAGTTGACTGATTGACTCTTTGAAAATCTATCACCAAGAAATTAATCGGATGCTGCACAGTTACTCATAGTTGTTCTACTTATGTCATTAAGTCAACCAAAATTACTGGACCACAAAATGAACATTCTAGTTATTTGGCCAGAGTCATCTGAATGGAAATGATTATGCATTGATCAAGTCAGGTTCTCTGGGGCTTGGTTGTTATGAGAACTCAAAGTCTTGAACTCATCACATTTTTTGTTGATTCGTTAATTGTGTCCGTATAGTTTCTAATACAGAATTCACTGATTGAAAATCCCTTTAAGATGCAATATTTGTCCTTTTTTTCTGATTCATTAGACTTTACCATGAAAACTTGAATATATTAACATAGTACTGTTGAAATTTTCAGGCTTAAGAGCCTGAAGAAATGACAATATATTTTGTTTTTACCCAACTAAAAACAATTTGATTGATAAAATGACCACTTTCAGTGTGAATCAGCATTTTAAAAGTCTTCATTGCTAAACATTTCAATGAATTACTAAATACACTGAATGTGTGTTATTTCATTTGCAATGACTTTTATAGTTATTGTCAGCAGTTATAAATTAAACTAGTGGCCTGGTGCACGAAATTCCTGCATGGGGGGGGGGTGTCCCTCAGCCTGGCCTGCATCTTCTCCAATCTGGGACCCCTGTGGGATCGGGCCTAAACCGGCAGTCAGACAATCCCTTCGCAATGAGGGACTACTGGCTCCTAACCGCTCACCTGCCTGCCTGCTTGATCTCCCCTAACCACTCTGCCTGGTCGCCTGCTGCCCCCAACTGCACCCCCCCACCAGCCTGATCACCCCCAACTGCCTTCCCCTCCTGGTCTGATCACCCCTAACTGCTTCTGCCTCAGCCCTACCACCATGGCTTTTTCCAGAAGGACATCTGGAAGGTCTCATGGTCTAATTAGCATATTACCCTTTTATTAATATAGATAGGATATTACATACTGCCATAACTATAACATATCTACCAGTATTACTCTATGAGAATACATACTTCATGCAATAGGAAGGCATTTAACACATTACATTGTATATGTTGTAAGTAGTAGGAAATACTGTATTTGTAGCAATAATATACACCCTGTGACTTCCCCTCCTGATTTGGGAATGGTTCCCCAGTTCTTTGAACATTTCCTGGCCCCTAATGTTTTTTTGTTTGTTTGTTTTTTTGTCATTCAGTGTAACGTTATTTACTATTTATTGCACATGATTTAAGGTCTTTAATTTCTAACCACCAAAGATTCAAAGGACTAATTTTTCCATGAAGTTTAACATTAACATCAGTGAATTCGTGTATTCATGTGTTGTTTTTTTTTGTAAACATCTGAATTATTCACATTGTCATAGATCCTGAACTCATAAGTGTGGACCATGCACAGGCTGGCAGCAAGCCAGGAAGCCACTCTGCAAGCAAACAGATACTTTGCATAAGGAGAAAAGTCATAGCAGAACATTTAATGTCCAACCTGAGTCACCTCAGAATGTTAAATATATTGACTTCTTAATTCATATAGCATCGGGAACTCAACTGCTTGGTTGGTGATGGGGTTGACCTGGTTTTGGGAGGATTATTCCTGAAATAATTAAGGAAAGGGGGACTCAATCTTTCTTCTTGGTTGCTTGCTCCTCCCCAGCACCTTCATCTTTCTTCTCGTCCTCAGCTTCTTGGGCATCTTCTCCTTCACCTTCACCTATTCTTCCTCCTTTGCATCCTCAAATTCTTCCTTGGCACCTTCTTCCTCTTCCTCTCCTTCCTCTTCCTCAGCCACTTTCTTCTCCTTCTCCTCCTCTTCAGCTTCTCCTTCAGAGGGGGGTTTATCCTTAGCTCCCTCGGCTTTTGCAGCCTCAGTGGTCTCCTCCACGTCGATCTGCTCCTCCTGGATGTGGCTGGTGTATTAAGAAGGGAAGGAGCGAGCGGACATCAAGTAGGAGCTGGTCTGTAAACCACCTTAGGCGGATCGACCAAAGACCTGGGAACTCTGGGAGTAGCCGCTGGCTATGCTTCCCATGCTGGTGAAACTGAGCCGGGTCTCCTCACCTTCCAAGAGTTTCTTATAAGCTGCAATGTCAATGTCCAAAGCCATCTTCACATTGAGGAGGTCCTGGTATTCTTTTAAATATCATGCCATTTCACTCTTTGTAGTTCTCAACTCATTTTCTAATTTGTTGATTGTGTCCTACATAGCACTAACATCATAGTTCTGCTTATCCTTCAGCTCTTGCAGCTGCTTTCCCAGTGCTTCATTCATGCCCCAGCATGCTTTGATCTCCAGGGTCTTGGCCTTGAGCAGTCCTTGGCCCGCACCCTGTAGGTGTTCTTGGCATTGCTCTCGGTCAGCATGGTGAAGCAGCTCTTCTACCATTCTTCAGCATTCTGCATTTTATTGGCAACCAGCTTCTCGTACTGGGCGCAGATGTCCTTGAGCATAGCCGAGAGGTCAGACTTAGAGAACATGTCCATCTCCATGGAGATCTGAGCGTATTGGATCTGCGCCTGCAGCTCGGCGATCTCCTTTTCATGCACCTTCTTTAGAAAGGCAATTTCGTCCATCAGGCTGTTGATGCACTTCCAGCTCAGCGCCAGCAGAGCCGCCTCATCTCACCTTTGCTCGCCTCCATCAGCCAGCCCTCTGCATCCTCATGGTTCAGCACCTCTTCCTGGTAGCTTGCCTGCAGGTTGTTCCCAGCCACTTCGGAGCCCCATGCCTCCTAACTGCCCACTTCCCTCTCCTCTCCAGGGACGGGGCGCAGTGGGGCGGGGCACAGGCTTCCCATTTTCATTAAAATGTTCAACCTGGGCCTGCTCCACCGGTGTCCACAGGCGGCCCAGGGGCAGACAGTGATCCCGGAGACCCTGGCTGCCCCCTCCTAGGACCCCGCAGGCTACCTCAGGTGCTGTCCATGCCTCCTGCCCGGTCCTGATTGCCACCTGGACCCCGCGGGTGACGTCAGGCACTGTGCCACCTGCCCAGTCACGATCGCCGCCTGGACCCCGAGGGCAGCGTCAGGCGCTGTCCATGCTGCCTGCCCAGTCCCGATCACTGCCTGGACCCCGAGGGCAGCGTCAGGAGCTGCCTGCCTGAACTGCCCAGTCCCGATGGCCACCTGGACCCCCTGGGCATCGTCAGGCGCTGTCCATGCTGCCTGCCCGGTCCTGATTGCCGCCTGGACCCCGCGGGCAGCATCAGGCACTGCCTGCTGGAATTGCCCTGTCCTGATCACCGCCTGGACCCCGCGGACAGCGTCAGGTGCTGCTTGCTGGGCCTGCCCAGTCATGAATGCAGCCTGGACCCTGCGGGCTAGGTCAGGCGCTGCCTGCCCCACCTGCATATGCAAATTTACCCACTATCTTAGTTGGGTTTATTTGCATATCACTCCTGATTGGCTGTGGGAGTAGCTGAGGTACGGTCAATTAGCATCTTTCTCTTTTATTAGTGTAGATGTTTTGGAGAACTGAATGTATCAAACATAATTATACCACTTGGAACTGAATATTTTTTTAGGTAGCTCTTTTGAAAAAATAATAGATGGACATTAAATACCTTTAAAATGTAGTTACATAGGATATGTTAATTTTATTGCTGCCAGCTTTGCTTTTCATTGTAGCATTACCGTTAGCTAATTTAAAATATATACATATATAACTTTTTGAAATTTATTTAGTCCTACTGTGACCATTACAATAATCTACATAATATTTAAGGAAAACCAGAAGATCATATTCACCATATTCATTGATACTATAAAGCTGAAATACAATCATATGGCTTACACAATAATTTTGGTAATTCTATTCACAAACAAAAAAAGGATGGAACTTCTTTTTAAATCAGCATAATTTGACATACACATTGAAAACTTTTAGACATTTCTCTTTTCCTTCAGCTGCTTTGTTTTATTTGTTCTAAATTAATTATACTCTATTTCATTCAAGAAATGATTTGAGAAAAAATATTAAAATACAATATGTATATTGTGAAAAAGTCCTATGAAGAGAAATATTTAACTTGGCAAAACAAGTTAAAATATACAGTTATATATGGAATGTGATTTTCTGTGGTTGAGTTGCACTTTATACCTGACATTGAGGATTCTAGGTTCTAAAGAAAAGAAGTAAACTCAGTTAGTACAAGATTCAAATTACAAATAAATGTATGCAGCTGTTAAATGGAAGCAATTCCTTGTTTGATTTTATTTTGTATTGTTTCCAATATTCAGATATAAAGACAAAAAGAGTTCCACTGACTTTCTATTTCCATGGTTTATAAAGGCCGCAAGTCCCTGTGTCCAGATATCCCTTCTGATTGGTCAATATTCCCTTTTGAAATGGTTACTATAGTAACTCTCAAGGCCCTCTTTCCTCATTGTCCTCCTATTCCTTCTGAGCTTTCTTAGTCCTTCTTTATTTTGTAAATATAGACCTTTTGGCAACTCCCAGTTCCCTTATCTTATGTAAATGTAACTGTTGCAACTCCCTTGTGTTATGGAAATGTACCTTCTCCCAGTCTGTAGCCCTGTGTTTTTTCCATGAACCCCCAATTCTAAAAATCCCCTAAACCTGCCTATATTCCCCTAAAATTCCTTTTTCATAACCACTATGCTGTACACCTGAAACCAATATAAAATAATATTGAAAATAAACAGACACTGGGACCGTGGGAGCTTGCCTGAGGTGGGAATGGCTGGGGGTGGGAAGTCAACTGGAAAAAAAAGAGACTTGTAAAACTTTAGACAATAAAAAAAAAAAAAAAGAAAAGAAACTGTACTTTAAAAATAATTAAACACAATGTAGGAAAATTGTCTGTGCTTTTTGGTCATTTTTTAAATAGTCAGAGCATGTTAATGTTCCTGACTTAGTAAATGTCCCAAAAAGTTATTAAATATATAAATAAATTCACAACTTTCATATGAAAATCCAAGCACAAAATTTAAAGATCAATTTAGTAACAGTTCTACAACGGGTTATGGCATTGGGGTATAGATGTATGTTAAGCTCTACCTATAAAATATTAAATATCTAACCAATTTTATCATAATATTTATAGCAGAGTGGGGAAAGAAGAGAGAATCTGAGTGTATATGGAAGATGGCAAATTCAAGTTATTTTCTCTTGGGAAATCTCGGCTTGGGATATTCACTTCTCATTTTAAAAATAAGACATTTAAGGAAAAGCTAAATTATAACAAAAATGTTAGACAGTGATAATATATATGGCTACATAAGGGAAATAAATAATTGTAGAAAAAATTAAAATTCTAAAAGTATTTTCTTGATATGAGGAGGAAACTGGTCTTGCAAGGCGTGTCAGGCCATAAAAACTGTGAACAATGCACTGCCCTGGAATCTGTAAAAGTGCCCAGACTGAAGCTGGTCAAATGTACTGAAAGGGTTCGGTACCTGTTGCTGCTAGCAGAGGAGGGGCTGATATCCCCTTCCAGTGCACTCCCTTGTGAAAGGCCTGATCGCTGCTCTGCCACAGGGGACGGGTACGAAGGCAGGGGCCTGGTACCCAACCCACTGCCACAGGAGCGCTTTGTAATATGCAGGGCTGTTTCTAACTGCAGCTCTGGCTGTTTTGGACTGCCAGCTTATGGCAGGACCCTGTAACTAGTAAACAAGGTTAACAAAAGGGCAAAGGAAAGGCACTCTCCCTGGACCTGGGAGGGAGCCTTCAGGACTTTGAGATTCTCCAAGAGAGGAGAAGTCTGACTGAGGGACTGGCCGAGACCCTGTTGGGTTGGGAGGACCGGAGGCTGCATATTGAACTTGTAGACTGCGGTTTGCTAGGCAGAGGTCCAAGCCCACTTGTATAGGGATTAAGCTACCTGTATACAGCGAAGTAACTTTCTCCCGTGCCAGAAAACATTTTGGGGAATTGGACAGACTGTGATTGTGGCTGGAAAGAGGAACCAGCCGCCATGCACAGCCCTGACAGTGGCCTGCAGAAAACTGTATAATAAACTTAGAAGATGCTGCGTCTTCATGGACATGGCTCCAGAGAGACAAGGATGTTGTGACTCTTAATATTCTAATTGCTGCAGTTTGTCTATGCCAGGTCACAAGCCCACATCCTTCTGTGCCCAGGCCTCATCGTCCCTCTCACAGACAGCAAGGATCTCTTGGCTCTGAGAGAAACTTCTGACCCATCTCAGCATGGAAGTAATTACAGAAGAGAATTTCAATGCCCATTTTCCCTGAAAGAATTCAGAGCCAGGATCCTTGAGGTAATATATTAGGCAGTAAGACAGACATGAGCAGAGCAAGGATGATGGGCCAACTGGCACTACCCGATGTGTATGCGAGACAAGGGACATAGCCAAAGGGATCCTCACCCAGAGTCTTGGGCCTTGGAAAAGACCAGTAGCCTACTTGTCCAAGAGACTCAACACTGTTGCATCCAGTTAGCTTGCTTGCTTCTGGGCAGTAGTGGCCACAGCTATGCAGTTGAGGCCACAGCTATGCAGTTGAGGCTTTGCTCAGGAGCACACCAGAGCACTGGATGTCAAATGTTCGAGTCATCCAGTTTTAGGCTCTTCTATTACCAGCTTCCTTCCTGATGATGATCCTGAGGAACCTCTAAATAACTGTTAGAGGTCGACGACTTTGTAAAGACAGCCCACCTGGGCCTCACTGGCATCGCCGGATGAGGTACTATTCATGGACGGGAGCAGTTCTGTCCAGGGAGGAATCAGGTATGCGGGGGCGGTGGTGGTTGCTTTGGACCCGAACCATCTGACCTCAGGCGCTCGCCCGCAGGACTTCGGCACAGAAGGCCCAGTTGATTGCCCTTATTCAGGTTCTCTGGTGGGCAAGGGAAGACTCAGTGACAATTTGTGCTGATGGCCGGTATGCGATTGCAACAGCTCACGTGCGGAGTGCTGTTGCAGGGTATGGGGACTCCACAGAGGCAAGAGGGAATGGGGCCGCAGAAGAAGAGGCCCGGAAGGCTGCCCTGGAAACCAGTGGGGCCTCTACAGATTCTGGTGGGAAAAGGCTGAAATCCATAACTAATTTTTACTCAAGTTCTTACAGGCTTTACAGTTTACCCAGAAAGCAATCCAGAAGCACATCCGACACGTTCTGCCTGTACCAACTTCTGATCCGGTCCATCCCTTCCAACCTGGTGACTCTGTTTGGGTAAAGACCACCCAAGGACTGACTCCTACCTGGAGGGGACCACATACTGTCATCCTGACCACCGCCACCACTCTCAAGGTTGCAGGAATGAACACCTGGATACCAGAAACATCCCATGGTCATTGCTCCACAAGGCTAAAAGAAGCTTGTGGGACAAGGTGGGGGGTGGGGATGAGGAGGAAACTGCTCTCGCAAGGCGTGTCAGGCCATAAAACCTGTGAACAATGCACTGCCCTGCGGTGGGGGGAGGGTCCTTATAGCTGGACCCTCAGATCATCAGATATGGCCTGGGGACCCCCAACACCTGGGGGCCTTCCTGTAAGCCCACAAAAGGGGGCGGAACCATATCTGCAAGACAAAGACCCCAGAATGTTACAAAAAGTGAAGCCCTCTGCGTGTTTCTCTGATTTGGAAATTATTCCCGGAGTCCACTAGTGTTAATAAACAGGGTCCCTCCCTTTCTCTAGGAAATATGCTTGGTATTTCTTTGGTCTTCTGTAACAGATGTACTAAAAACCCCTGCGAAGATCATATCTCCTACAGTGAAAGAGTTTATTGCTATAGAAAAAGTTTGAAATTTTGGTTATAAAAATTTGATGCAATATGTTTTTGAAATTTGTGAAATAATTAGCATTAGCTGGAACTAACCATGGAAAGCTTTTTCAGTGAACTGGACATGTTCATATATACTGCCTGAGCAAAGGACAACACACTGTCAAAAGTGAAGCAAATATTTTATATGTGCTTTTGGACAATTTACACTGAGACACTTTGGACTTTGTTGTTGCTTTCTCTTTCTTTGCCTTTCTCAGGTGCCAACATCTATAGTTCAGTAGAACATCAGGTCATATTTTAACTTCAGAACTCATGTTGATTTCTGTTTGGGGCAAATTTCCACTATTTCAAAGAAGCTATATAAACCAGACAATAATACTAATCATCTGGGTTTTCATCAATCAATGGTTAAGGTATAAATATTCATGTTTAATTATGATTTTTAGGTAAAGTTATATGAATATATTGTATATGAATTTTCAATTGTTCTAGCACAGTGTTGAAAAGACAATCCTTTTGAAACAGGAATTTTAAGGGAACATAGGCAGGTTTAGGGAATTTTTAGAATTGGGGTCCATGGGAAAAAAAAAAAAAACAAACAAAACATAGGGCTACAGATGGGGAGAAGGTACATTTTTCATAACACAAGGAAGCCAGGTGCAACTACATTTTCATAAGACAAGGGAACCAGAAGTAGCCAAAAAAGGTCTATATTTACAAAATAAAGAAGGAGGAAGAAAGCCCAGAAGGAATGGAAGGACTATGAGGGAGGAGGGCCTCAGGAATCACTATAGTAACTAATTCAAAAGTGAATAGTGACCAATCAGAGGGGATATCAAGGCACCAGGATCTGCAGCCTTTATAAGCCATAGGAAAAAGGAACTCAGTGGGACCCTTTCCCCCTCCCCACGTGGGAGTCCATTCTGTGGGACCCTTTTCCCCTGCTCATGTGGGAGTCTGTACTTGTTCATCAATAAATCTATAAATCTCCACTTTTGCTATACTACCTTCTGTCCGTGAATTGATTCTTCAACTCCGATGGACAAAGAATCCGGGTTCCATTCCAAAAATTCTGTATCACTTTCTTCACTTCATTGTCTATATTCCTTTGTCAAAGATTAGTTAGCTTCACTTTTGTAAGTCTATTTCTGGACTCCCTTTTCTGTTCCATTGTTCTATCCAAATGCTCTACTTGAGAATTTGTTTGTGGATATTCACAAATAACTTGCTGGGAATATGATAGCACTGATTCTGTAAATCAAGTTGGTAAGCCCTGACATTTTAATATCAAAGTTTTCTATCTCTGGACATGGAATATCTTTTTTTTTTATTTATGTCTCCTTTGATTTCTTTCATCAGAGTGTTATAGTTTTCCTCACATAGTTTTTGTTCGTATTTTATTAAATTTAAATCTAACTATCATTTTTTTCTAGGAATTTGTAGCCTATTGTTCCTAGGCCTGTACAGCATGCTATTGTACAGAATAGTGGAGACTTAATCAAACACAAGAAAAATGATGCAATCAAGAGATACGATAAACACGAGATGTATAAAGTTGCTGCCTTTGTAACAGGATATCCTATTTTACAGCAAACTTGTATTTTTATAAGTAAAAGCAGTATGCTTTAAAAAAATAAAAAGTTTAGTAAGTATATAAACCAGTAACATAATTATTACATCATCAAGTATTATAGGCTGTACATAATTGTATGTACTATACTTTAAAAAAATATTTTCATTGATTTCAGAGAGGAAGGAAGAGGGAGAGATAGAAACATCAATGATGAGAGAGAATCATCGATTGGTTGCCTCCTGCATGCCCCCCACTGAGGACTGAGCCCACAACCCAGGCATATGCCCCTGACCTGAACCGGACTCGGGACCCCGCAGTCTGCAGGCCGAGGCTCTATTCACTGAGCCAAACCAGCTAGGGCTGCATTCTACTTTTATCCCACTGACAGCGCAGTAGGTTTGTGTACACCAGCATTACCACAAACGTGAGTAATTCAGAGCACTAGACACTACAATAGCTACGATGTGACTAGGCAATAGGAAATTTTCAGTTCACTATAACTTTATGGGACTACACCATAAAATACGCATCCCTTTGTTGTCTGAAATGTTATGTAACATGTTACTGTGCTCTCTGTATGAATGGCTGAAATTTTATTTGGTATCTTTTTTTATTTTTTGTTCCTTTATTGTCTTTGGATTTTCTAGAGACGCCGTTTTAAATAAAATCCATCTGATTCTTGCCGTTTTTTAGCTGTAAAGCATCATTATACAGGAACCTGCTTGGTGTGGTGGTAAAGTGTTCTAAAATTACAATGGTTATGTCCCAGTTTTTAGTGAGACTGCCTCTGAGCTGTGACCTTCACAGGTGCTTCTCAGCTTTTACCCACCTTAGAGCAGACACAAATATTAGAGGTATTGCAATTGGTTATGTTCCTTCCCCAATATCAGTAAGTTTTTGGAAAATTACAAGTTTCCTAGGCTACAATAAGATGGTTTCTTTTGAGATTGGTCCTCAATTAAGAGAGCATATTTCAAGGTGGATACTTTTCCCCTCCCCTTACTGAAATACAGAGGGATTTGTTCCTGACCTTCACCCTGAGCACTTGGTGGGACTTCTGGGGTAAAATCCATGGGAGTGCGGAGAACATACCTAATATTGGTTTTCCAGTGTTTTTATCAATCAGATAGCCCACACTGAACTCCTACAATTTTCAACGATAGCTTCTGTTCCTCCAGGACTGAATCCAGCAGGTTACCTGCCCCTGAGCTTCTGTCCCAGACAAAGGCAACTCCTAAATAATGCAACTGTTTAAACACTTGTATCTTTTTTTTTATTATCTCTTATTTGCTTTTTCTCCAAAGTTTCTCTTTCAATAGCATTAGAAAACTGTTTTATTAACTGTAATTATGTATTGTATTTATATAATCAAAAGAATTTCCTTGTAATTATTCTTCTTTATCAAAAACTTAACTAGCTCTTTGGGCCTATTTTACTCTTTCAGATAAACTTTGGAACCTGTCAAATTTCACTTAAAAATTCTGTTTGAATGTTAACTGAAATTGTAATAATTATAGATGAAGTTATATTAAAATATACTGACTACTTATTCAGTAATACTATATATGGTATATGAATATGTGTGTGACTAGTCTTTAATAATATATTACATGCACTTTCAATTAAGTTGAATTAAGTTATTTTTATCTGTATTATTTGAGTCATTTTCAATTTTTCTTTGTTATTTTGAGTGAAAACTTTTTTTATTATATTTAATGCTTATTACTGGTGAACAGAAAAAAATGCATTGATTTTTATTTGTTGACATTACTTCTGGCTCCCTTGTGTAATAACTCTCATATTATAGCTCATCACTTTCCAGTTGAATGCCTTGAATCCTCTGGTGAGCAAATCCAAACTTTTGCAAATAATGAAATGCTCCTGCTCGCCCTCACACAAGTATGTCTATGGAATCTGTACATTCGCCCACAGAGTAAGCAGGAACTACATTTTAGTAACTGTTTTGCCAGAGGAAACTGCCTTGTTCTTTGATACACCATCATTTGAAGTACTGGACCAAAGTAGTAGGCACAATGGACCATCTCCTTAAATTATGGTTATTTAATCCATTCTGCCCCATCATGTCTATGATGATATTGCCCCATCGTGTCTATCATCATATTTTAAATCCTTTCTATCATCTATGTGTAACAAAAGACCATGGCCCTGTGTATCCCATCTCCCAGCACTTCTGCTCAACTAACCTTTCCACTAGGCCTATTCTAAATCATCTGCTTCATGATCGTCAAATGTACCTCCTTGCTTTACTATTAGAACATATACTAACCTCCCTGTTCTGATGAAATATGGCTAATCCCTGACAAAAATCTCACATTTTCCCTGACTTATTTTCCAACTCTTAATAGATTAATTTTATCAAAGCCATCTGACTTAAATATTTCCTAATCTAAATGTTTTCTTTATTAGTTTCCCTTATATACATTTCACTGAACTTTGTCCAGTTGGCAGTCAACAGTAATAACTGTGATTGTGTCTATCTGTTAGAGCACTCTTTCCTAAGAGAGACCAAGATGGCAAGGATCATACCTCTTTATTCATCACTTTATCCATATAACCAGCATATGGAAAATATGCTTTCATTTATATTCTCTTATCTTACTTATAATTTACTTCACATTTGTAACTAACATTAAGCTTACACTTGCCATGGACATATTTTTCATAGATTATATTAGGAAGCATATAATTTTGAATATCTCATATTGGTTTGTCATATTGTTTTTAATGTGTATTCCAAATATTAGTCCCTTTATGCGTAGACTTTTTAGAAGTAACCATTACTCTGACATTTGATAGATAAATGTCTCCTTCCTATATAGGTTTTCTACTTATATTACTTAGTGCATAATGATACAGAATAGTGCTATATTTTTATATTCTAAATAAATATTACAAAACTGCTTAGTCTCTATATTTTGAAGTAATAGTCCCAAATTAAAATATATCTTTATTTCTAAAATTCTGTATAAGGTTTTGTCCTCAAAAATGGCTTAAATACATTTTAAATGTGAAAAAAATAACTTATCATGAAAAATACAAAGTAGTATAAAGTAATAAAGCTAGAGGAAAGTTATAGAAATATAATACAAGTTTGAAAATGATCATGGCATTTAGAAACAAAATAACCTAAAAGCAGCCAGCCATAATTATCAATTTAGATGTTCAGAAGAGGTAATGATCAATCTAGCTATTCTGATTAATAAACAACTTGCTATAATGCTTTTGTAGTAAGATGCTAAATGACTGCCTTTATAGTTTTCTTTTTTTTTTCTGTTCAAAAGTTTATGTCCTGAAGCTCATTGCAAATTATTTTTTAAGTAACCACCTCTTAATATATCAACTTCTATCACTTTTGTTTCTCACCTGGATACCTGACATACCCTCCTAACACAGTTCTATGCTTTCCATTTTACCTCCAGAGTCAATACTCTAATCTCAATCAAAGTGATCCTCTAAAAAAAAAAATCAAATGATGTTGTTCCCTACTCAAAACTTGCCAGTGGCTATGCACACCACTTAAAATAATATCTCAAGTGCTTATAGTTGTTTGCAGGACTTTGTATGTTGAATAGTTTTCCAGTTTCATTTTCTATCACTCTACCATTTGCTCTTCCTTTAAGTCATATTTTTAAAAAAGCAACTACCCCATCCTTTGAATCATTAATGCAATTTAGTTTTTTCTTAAAAACACTCATCATTGCCTGCCATTGCATTAAGTACTTTTTTCATTAAAAGTTTCACAAGGATTTGACTCAATCTGCACAATCAATATTCTATCCACAGTTTTTGAATTGGCACCTGCAATATAAAGATGCCAGTAATTAGGGCCTGAGCTGTGTGGCTCAGTAGTTGAGCATTGACCCATGCACCAAGAGGTTACTGTTTCAGTTCCTGGTGAGGGCACAAGCCTGGGTTGCGGGCTCAGTCCCCAGCAGGGGATGTGTAGGAGGCAGCCAATCAATGTTGATGTTTCTCTCATCAATGTTTCTATCTTCCTCTCCCTCTCCTTTCCTCTCTCTCTAAAATCAATAAAAATTTGTTTTTAAAAGATGCCAGTAATTATAGATTGAGTAAAATGAGTGAGTGGATAAACTGTCATAGCATATGTCTATAGGAAAACATAATACAGAATGAACATATAAGATTCTTTTTAAAATATATTTTTATTGATTTCAGAGAGGAAGGGAGAGGGAGAGAGAGATAGAAACATCAATGATGAGAGAGAATCACTGGCTGGCTACCTCCTGCACAACCTCTACTGGGGATTGAGCCTGCAACCTGGCATATGCCCTGACCTAGAATCAAACCAGTGACCTCTTGGTTCCTGGGTTGATGGTCAACCACTGAGCTACATCCAGCTGGGCCATATTAGATTCTTAAATTTTAGCTTGATAAATCTAATAAATGTGGAAAATATTAAAGAGTAAGATTTTAATGTGGAAGCAAAAGTGGAAAAATAAATTAAGAATGATTCAGGAATAGGTGGAAAGAAATGAGAAGGGGAGAAAGCAGTATATAAAAGTAGCCTTATTATAATGCATAATAATTTAAAGATACAAGGAGATAATATAGGAACTTCACAGAAAAAATGCTGAGGCTTTTGTTATTGTGACATTTTTGTTTTTATATTTTAACCAAGGCTATTTTAAATGGACTTTACAGAATTAATTATAATAATATCCATTGACTCTTAAATTTCATATATTATCTATTAACACCATAAAGATTAATATGTAATCCTAGTTGTTGGATACCCTTGTAAAACTGCAGAAGTAAAATAGCAAACATTTTACAGTTGTAGCTTATAAAAATGCAAAATTATATATGAAGAAATCATGAGGAATTATCTAAAATTACCAAGAAAATATAAAGAACTTTGTACTTAGTAAATTAAGCTTGGCAGTGCCCATTTTCAGATTATTTCCTTTACTTAATGGCTCATTTATTTAGGTAGCCAAGCTAAATAAATACTTTGTGCAAAGTATTCTGATTAAAATCCTTAAATCATTTCTGCTCCAACACACTTGAAAACTAGTTTTGCAATTTAGTGTCTGTCTTGGTTATGTTCCCAGCAGGTTATTAACAATTAATTAGCAATACTTCTCAAATGCTATCTGTGTTAGTCTACTAATTGCAGGGCAGGAAAATGGAATTTCCCTTTGTAAACAAATTGCAATCATGATCATTTGTTTTAGATAAGGCAATACAAATTTTCCTTATATTTTTGTTGTTGTTACTTAGATTTACAGCCAGAAGGCATAAATTGTATTTATGAGTATTGGATGAAGCTGTTTATAACTTATATAGCAGATATTATAATCATATAATTTAGACAACACTACCTCACTTTTACTCCTGCTTGCATCTTTTTCTTTAGAAGGAATGTGTGTGTGTGTGTGTGTGTGTGTGTTTAAACAAATGAATCAAAAGAGAATCTTAACAGAACTTGTTTAGATTAGCAATTATAACTTGAGAAATAGCATACTTTTCATATTTTCTATCAAATGTCTTAATGATTTTTTAAAAAATCAATTTGCTCATGTTTTAAAGATTCTAAGTTAAAATTATAGTTAATGATTATATATATATATATATATATATATATTTAATATTTATAGTCTTCATTACTTTCTTTGGTACTTGCTGTGTTTGACTCATTTTATTTCTAGCTATAACCATGTCTTACTATGCTTTTTCATACTGCTTATATTCATAGAATGCTTCAACTGGCATTAATCTTTAATATTTTCTAGTCCAGCCATCTAATTTTATAGCTGAGTTAGCTTAGGATCAGAAGAAGATAATTTGAATTTGGAAAGGTCACTATAGCAGATACAATAGATAGACTCATTCACATATTTCCCAATCTCTTTCTGTGTGCCTTCCTGGAGTGCAGAGGCTGCAAAACTAAAAACGAATCTCCTTCACTTAAGAAGTGTATATGCTCAGATACATCCAGGTGAGACTTAACATTTGGAGCTGAGCAAGTACAGGAGGAGGTTGTGCACAAACCACTTGTTGTTGTTGTTTTTAATCTTTATTTTTGAAAGTATTACATATGTCCCCTTTTCCCCCCCCATTGACTTCTTCTAGCCAGCCCTCCACCTCCCAACCCCCACCACAAACCTTCATCACCCTATTGTCTGTGTCCATGCATATATGCAAACAAGTTCTTTGGTTGATCTTTTCCCACCCACCCACACTTCCCCACCTTCCCTCTGTGACTCCACAGTCAGTTTTAATAGTTTAGCTTGTGGCAGGTACTATGTCACTTGGAGCCAAAATCTTAGTGGTGGCTAATTGGTCCCTACATTGTTGCAGTGGGTATTTTATTCTGGAGTGAGATAAGACAGAAGAGGAAGATTCCTTTATGTGTCAACTCTTTGGTATTGGTCAGAGTTATTTCTGGACCTCTCTGCCTGCACAGACACTGCTTATGAACTAACTTCAATAAATTTGGAAGTGGAGAAAATGTCCTGTATTAAATTTTGTTCTGCTTAAACTAGATAGAATGGTTTGTTATCTGAAACTGAATCTGACTAATACAGTAATGAGGAGAGTAAAATGAATAGTTACTGACAAAATAACAGGTTTGGAATATAACCAAGAACTCCTAACTTGCCCATCCAGCATGGTTTAGTGGTTGAGCATTGACCTATGAACAAGGAGGTCAAGGTTGGATTCCTGGTCAGGGCACCTGCCTGGGTTAAGGGCTGGATCCCCAGTAAAGGGCATGCAGGATGCAACAAATCAATGATTCTCTCTCATCACTGATGTTTCATCCATGCATTGGAAATGGATAGGAAAATAAAAAGAGATCAGTTACACACCTGAACAGAAGTAATTTGTCTATGTGTATTCATGTAGGAAAAACTAAATGCTCTACATTTCTGTCTGGTGAATGGACAAGATAGGCAGAAGGAGTCACTGTGTTGTATTGAGATATCGTCTAAAGTTACGATTAACAGAATGAATGCCATAAATCATATATATTTAGGGCCAGATTCAATTTAAACTTCACATTATAGCTATCCTTTTGCATACATCTATAACTCAATAAAGGGGGGATTATAATGATATTTATTCATACAATTATTTGCAAATTAAATGATACAGACTTCAAGATGTTCTAAGATTTAAGCCAACACATAGAACACATTAAATAAGTACAAATTACTACAGATTTTAACGAGTCCCCTCAAATGCCTCTTAAGACATGTTTATATATAATTAGCTAAAGATGAAAGTTTTATTTTGATTAGATTTCATCTTTACTTTTATGAGATTATTGAAAAACTTGGAGCTATTTTTTTTTCTTTTTATAACAATAGATGGTATGATCTGTTTTATGGTTTAAAATGAGTAATGTAGAGTAGATTTTTAAATATTCATTTAAAAATACTATTTAACAAATAAGCCATAAGTGGGTGTTTTGTATATTATGAGAAAACACTTTTTTCTAATATCAAATTTAAGAATCAATGAAATAGTATTCAGTATCAGCATCATTTAGATTGCCATATATAAATATGGACATAGCTATTATATACATACTAGAGGCCTGGTGCATGAATTCGTGCACCAGTGGGGTCCCTCGGCCTGGCCAGTAATCAGGGCGAATCAGGACCAATCGGGGCATCTTGCCCAGTCCCCAATTGGGGCCAATTGGGACTGGCCAGCCAGGAGGAGGGACCACAGGAGGTTGGCTGTGGGAGCGCACTGATCACAAGGGGGCAGCTCCTGTGTTGATCATCTGCCCCCTGGTGGTCAGTGCATGTCACAGTGACTGGTCGACCTCTCGTAATGGTCACTTAGGTTTATATATATATATATAGATACACACACACACACACACAGATATAAGTTTTGCATGTTCACCATTATTACTTAAAAACATGATATATAACAAAACTAAAATAAAATATATATTAAAATATAGTTTTATCTAGTGAATTATACTGTAAAATTAGGTAAATAATTAGTTTCAACTGAAATTAAATATTTCTATGAAATTACAGAAAGGCCATCAAAAGTTACCCTGTTTAGGAAAGAATTGTGTATAATTTAGTTAGAGGTTATTTTATTGAATAAAATGTTAAACATTTTTCAGCATTGATCTAACTTTAGTAAACATTTTCACTCAAATATGTCTTATACATGAAAATCTTCAATTTAATATAGATTCAACTCTGTGTAAAGTTATATATTATTATGTGTTAACTACTTATGCAAATTCAAGCTATATCTATACCCCATTTTAAATGCCCATTTTTGCCCATTTATAATCTTAGCATCAACTGCTAAGTTTAAATATTTCTAAAAGCAGTATAAAAACTTATTAAAAACATTTTTATTAAATGTTTTTTATCTACCATCAGTTTATTTTAAATTAAGGAACACTAAAGCCGTAGAATCAATAGCCTTTAAACATAATCTTTAAGGATAATTTCCAGCCTTGCTGGCCTGGCTCAGTGGTTGCGCAACAACCTGTGAAACAGGAGGTCACGATTTGATTCCTAGTCAGGGCACATGCCCAGGTTCTGGGCTTGATCCCCTATTTGGGGCATGCAGGAGGCAGCAGATTAATGATTCACTCTCATCGTTAATGTTTCTATCTTTCTCTTTCTCTCCCTTCTTCTCTGAAACCAATCTATCCTAATATATATAAAAACCCAGAGTCCTTAACGACTGACCGAAGGTTTGACCGAACACCGGAAGTCAGTCCTGCAGTCAGTGCTAGGTTGCCGTTGCTGGCATGGTGACCCAACACTGACTGCCAAGGGGGCTGCGGATCAGGCCTGGAGAGAGGCCCGAAGAGAGAGGCAGGGTCTGATCCGCAGCCTCCATGGCAGCTATTGATCAGCCATTGCCTCTCTCTTTCTTTCCGGGCTTCATCAGCAGCTGCACCTCTGTTTTTCTCCAGGCCTCCTTGGGCACTGCTGATCAGCCCTGCCACTCTGATCAGGCCCGAAGATAGGCCCAGAGACACTGACTGGCATAGAAATCAACCAATCAGAACGAAATCTGAGTGAACTGTGAGAAGCCAATGGCTGCCTAGGAGGTGGAGTTTTTGACGCTGACTGGCATAGAAACCAACTAATCTGAACCAAATCTGGGTGAACTGTGAGGAGCCAATGGCTGCCTAAGAGGTGGAGCTTTTGACACTGACTGGCATAGAAACTGACCAATCAGAACCAAATTGGCCAGCATGGAAGGGCAGTTGAAGGCAACCAAGTCAGCAGGGGAGGGCAGTTGGGGGCAAGATCAGCCTGGCAAGGGACGGCAGTTGGGGATGAGATCAGGCCAAAAGGGGAGGGCAGTTGGGGGTGAGATCAGGCCAAAAGGGGAGGGCAGTTAGGGTTGATCAGGCAGACAGGCAGAGGCAATTAGGGGCTATCAGGCAGGTAGGCAGGCAGAGGGTTTAGGGGCAATCAGGCAGGCAGGCAGGTGAGCAGTTAAGAGTCAGTGGTCCCAGATTGTGAGAGGGATGTCCGATTGGAGAGGGTGCAGGCTGGGCTGAGGGACCCCCCCTGTCTATGCATGGATTTTGTACACCGGGCCATTAGTATATATATATAAAAGCCTAAGTGACCAAAAGACCAAATGACCAAATGACTGGCTGAGCAGTCGCTATGATGTGCACTTACCACCAGGGGGCAGGCATTCAATGCAGGAGCTGCCCCCTGGTGGTCAATATGCCCCCATAGTGGGATCGCCACTCAGCTGACGGATAGGCACCAGATGTAGGGCTCATGGCTGGCCACCACAGCCCAGAGACCACAGCAAAGCTCAGTGAGCTTACCGAGTGGCAGCAGCGGCAGTCACAGGGGGACCGGGATGAGCAGGAGTGACAGACAGGAGCAGCAGGTGGCATTGGACTGCCAGTTTTGGCCCAATCCTCACAGGCTACACCGAGGGACCCCACCTGTGCACAAATCCATGCACCGGGTCTCTAGTAATAATATATTTAAAAAAGAGAAAACTTTCCAAATTAGCATTACTTCAATAATTATGTTATAAAGTTTATTTCACTGGACAATTTCAAGCCACTCATAAAAATGAAATATATGAAAAGTTTATTCTTCACATATAAACCTTGTTTTGGGTTGTTTTGGCTTGTTTATTTGTTTTTAATAAAACGATGTACTACGGGGCTTTACCCAGTAAGATACAAAAAGAGTAATAATACAATTTAAATAGAAAACTAAGAACTCAATCAACTCTGATGACATTAAAAAGAATTCCTGCCCTAGCTGGTGTGGCTCAGCAGATAGAGTGTTGGCCTGTGGGCTGAAGGGTCCCTGAGTTTGATTCCAGTCATGGGCTTGATACCCAGTAGGGGGCGTGCAGGAGGCAGCTGATCAATGATCCTTTCTCATCATTGATGTTTCTATCTCTCTCTCCCTCTCTCTTCCTCTCTGAAATCAATAAAATTCATTAAAAAAAAGAATTCCTGCATACATTCTTTGTGAATATATATATTTGTAAAATGCATGCTGTAAATTTTCTACCATAGGAAATTTAAATTTTTAAATTATAACACACTAAAACCATATCACCAGTAGCCTTTAAAAAAATCACATATAATAAAATACATTAAATTTTTAATTTAATAAGTACCTTGAAATGTTTAATTTTAATCTATGTTTCCCTTAGTTAGTTAGGAGACTAGGTTATTCTATCATTATATATAAGTAAATATGTAATATTATAATATTAATATATTATTATTTATATTTTATATTATAATATATTATATTTATTATATTTTCCAGTAAGTGTTAAGCCAAAACAAAAACAAAATAATGTGAATGTGTCACAATGAATTTCGGTAAGTACTATTTCATTCTTTTACAGCTTTTTAATTATCTTGCCAATAATATAAAATAGGTGCTATTGGCTGCATATTATTATTTTTCTACGTTTATTTCAATTAAATATATGTATTGTCAGAGTATATACAAATGCAAGACTAAATTATATGTTGTCTATGAAAACAAATTTTAAATATATAGAGACAAAGAGTTTAAATATAAAAAGGATGGAAAGAGATATACCAGTCAAATACTAATCAAAAGCACTCTTGGGAGGCCATGTTGGCAATAAATTATATTTTAGCCAAAAAGACATTTTTAGAGATGAAGAAATATATTTAACTAGTGGCCCAGTGCACAAAATTTGTGCACATTAAAAGGGAATTAATTAGAGGAAATATGTTAATATTGCTATTTGCCATTTCTCTATAATAAAGGTATGAGAGATGAAAGGAAATGAGTAAAATGTATATGAAAATAATATATGAATTTATTAATAAATAAACAATAACAAAATGATATAAGAACAACAAAGACATGATATAAAAATAACAAAAACATCATATGAAAACAGCAAAAATATGATATAAAAACAACAAACATATGATATAAAAACAACATTGATGCAAACAATGACTGATAAAGTGATTAAACTTATTCTAATATCTCCCTGTATACCACATTAAGAGTGAAAACACTTTCAGAGTGCTTGACTAATTTCCCTTGGGATGAAGTATTTACAACTTTAACTTTAATATCACATGTTCTTCGAACTTGAGAGAAAGCAACATATAACTGACCAAATGCGAAAACAGGTTTAGGTAGGAATATTCCTACTCTGTCTAGAGTTTGTCCTTGTGATTTATTAATAGTCATTGCAAATGCTGGCATCACAGGAAACTGTCATCGACTTAATTTAAATGGGAGACCTGTGTCAGATGGGGACAAATCAATTCTTGGAATCAGAACAACCTCTCCTTCTGCAGATCCTGCTAATACTTCAGCTTTGAAAATGTTAGGCAGTAATCTTTTGATAATAAATCTGGTACCATTACAAAGACCCCATTTACTATTAAGATTTCTCAATAGCATGATGATTGCACCCACTTTCAATTTTAATTTATGACATGGCATTCCCGAAGGAGTAACACTATTAAAAAATTCAATGGGAAAATTTTCCTTTTCAGCATCATCTGTGGAGTCAATGGAATCATCACTCAGATAGGTGTGAAAATCTCCATCGAGTATATCCAAAATTTCTTCATTTAATTTTTGAACATGCTCATTTTTTGGACAAAGAATGCACCTTTAGATATATTTTTAATATCATCTATAGATATACTATTTCCAAAGGTGGCTTCAATAATAGATCCATTACAAATCATTTCATGGGGAATTTCAATAATATCTATTCCTAAATGAAAACTGCTATCAAGTTTGCCATCTCCAAGTTTTACTAACCATTCACTATAAGCAGAATCCTCTGGTCTCATATTTGTTTTAAGAGACAACTTTCTGAAACATCCCCAAACATCACAGTACTTTAAACTCGTTTGTACTATGGCCAATCGCATAGCATGCGGCACAATACTGAGACATTGTCGAAAATCCCCTCCAAGAAGAACTTTCCCACCAAATGCAACATTCAAATTCATAATTTCTCTTAGTAATCTGTCTATGGCGTTTATATCATGACTGGATGCCATGGTGCACTCATCAATAATGAGAAGTTTGGCCTTTTTAATAGTTTTAGCAACTTCACTCTCTTTATATCGAGTCTAGAAATTGAAGTTTCATTTAATGGAATTGGTCATTTATATTGGGAATGAAAGGTTCTTCCACCAAGAAGTAAATTTGCAGCAATTTCTGTAGACGCTGTGGGTAAAACAGTACCACCACGGCCTCTAATATAATGTATTCAAACTTTATACAGATATGTTTTTCCACTACCACCTGGACCATCCAAGAAAAAGCATTGGGGTGTACAGTTTGATCTTCGACGGCTGAAGTTATAGTCTGAAAGGCTGCCAACTGTTCATCATTCAGAGAATTGATCAAAACCTCTGCCTGTTGTCGCTTGTACTATTCATCACATGTATTTGCATTCATTAATAAAGGATAGTCTGGAAGTTTGAAATGTGAACATTTCATTCCATGCAATGTCAATATCTCCTGAATTTCATTAAGGGCATACATTTCACAGTTTACACAGGCACCTTCTTTTTGGTGTAATTTCCAAAGGAAATCTTCAATGAAATGGGATTTATTCTCATCCCATAATTTGTCTGCAGCAGAAGGACACCCAAACACACATATGTATGCAAAAAGTTGCCGTAGTTGTTCAGGCATATTAAGGATGATTGCATCATCAATCGTCTCTTTCCAGATAGTGTCGTCAAGTAATAATCCTCAGTGTTTAGCAGCTTCACAAAATGTATCATAAGTTACACATCCTACACTTCGCAGATCATCAAAACTTATCTCACCTTTTACATGCAGAAGCAAAAGTCTAAGGTAATAACGTTCTGGTTCTCTAAAGCTCACAGTGAACAGTCTACCTAATACTTTATTCCCACCCTTTTGGCGTTTTGTCCACAAAGTATTATTAAACACATAATGCTGTGGAATCTCCCAATAATAATAATAATTACATGTGTCAGAATCTTCTCTGTTCAATAGGAACCAAACCATCAAAGTTGAGTTATGCCTTTTAGCCCTATCTATAACTTCAGCAAAATCATCAGTATGAAATTTTGTTTATTTGGCAAATGAATAGCTGATCTTGTGATTGCATGAGATTGGTCATGCATTCGCATTGCAAAAAGTCTCCAAACAGTCTCAGGACCGCTCACATACTTGGAGTCAATGAAGTCCTGTACTTCATCATGATTGATAACATTTTTTTCAGAAATTTGAATATTTGCACAATTGTGCCCTTTATAGATGTATTTAAATAAATATTTGACACTTTTAATTGATGCACAGACTTCAACATTTATATTACAGTTATATTTAAGGCATAATTACGGATTATAAGGGACAATCCAAGTGTTATTGACAACTTTATTTCCAATAGACATGGTGCTACCAGATCTTCGTTTGTATTTGGGATATCCATCAATATTTCCAATGGTTGCATTTTGAAATTCTTTTGGATATCCCTTTGAACATTTTCCATTTTCCATACACGGACTATTTGGACTATTCCACATGGTCCATGTACCATATTTGATTTTACAATTTGAAAAAGTCGAGAACACTGGTCTTCATCCAGAATTTCTGCCTTAACTATACGGTCAATGTCATCTTCCATTCGTAATTTGGACTCACTATCTAATATCAATAATATATGAGCGTGAGGCAGTCCACGTTTCTGAAATTCAGTGACATGAATTTTAGCTATTACTTTGCCAAATAAATGGAATTTACATGTATCATTTAAAAGAGCATTCAGCTTGATATTAAAAACTCTGGCTACCAAGTCAGGTCTGTTTTCAACTTTTTTGCCAGCATTGTAAATTGTTTGTAATATCTGCCCATTTGGGGTTGCATGTCATGGTTATGAATAAATCGGGCTTGCCATACTTTGTTACAATTGCCATAGCATCCTGATATCCCTGCTGCCTATTTCTGTGACTACCCTCAAAAGATGATGGAAGTATTATCATTTTACCAATCGGCACATTGTCATTTTCAGATCTAGATTTGAGATGATCCATCAAACCACTATATTTTTCAACTCTCAAGTTGGTTTGCTTTAATGAAATTTATTAGATTGGCTTCCATTTTTTAATATGAATTGACAATAAACTGTTGAGTTAACTTTCCTGCATTTAAAATAGGATTGAACGTGTCCCGCATAGAGAGATGAAATCCATAATACTGCATTTGTGTGACTCGTGTCCTTACATTTTGTCTAGTATTATTGTTGAGTACACTGTTGTCTCTGAGTCTTAATGCAATATCTGTTCCCCAGCCTTTTTCACCATGTGGAAAAAGAATAGGATATGTCATTGCATCTAATGTAGGAAACAGGATACTGATTTGTTTCATTTTAGTGGCAGTTGGATTATTGGGACCAGGTTTACAATGAATGAGCAAGTCCCTTTCAAAAGGAGGTTCTCCACCTTCGTTTCTGAATATGATGGCAAGCTTGGTTACACGGGGAGAATTATATCTGCCCAGATCACTGTTACAATGGTATTTAATCACCATTGTTACTTCCGTGGGAGCAATACCTTTCGCCGCTGCTTCAGATTGGGCTTCCTTTTCTACCTCATGTAGCATCTTGTGTGATTTTGTTAATTCATTTATTTCATGCATGAGGCTGTTGATGTTGATCATGAGTCTTTCTGGGCAGCCCTGGTTTTCTGGCATTGCTAATCTTTTACTCATTGCTTCAGCTATATCTAAAATATAGAGTTGAGCAAACTTCCAAGAAACACCATCCGAAGGATGTAAAGTTCCAGTACGGTGATAAACTTGTCTGTGTATTCTAAAACAGTATGGCCCATATCCTGATGGCGATGTAATATTTGTACCCATAGAAGCAAAAGAACTATTTATGGAACGAATATTTTCCATGAAATTTTTACTGTCAGAATCTTCGTTTGTCATTAATCTTTTTAAATATGCCGGGTATTCTGGAAAATGTATATTATTTGGACAGACTTTCCCTTTGCTACAACATCGAGTAAATTTTCCATCAGATGGTTTTTCATCAGAGAAATTTAGTGATAGGCAAAATTCACATCTAACAGTCATTCCACCACAACTATGTTTGAGAATTGCATCCTCATGTACTCCATTTTCGATGAGAAGGCAGTTCCTACCTGTATTGGTAGTATTTGTTGATGACTGTTCTTTGGACATATTCTGTCGACACTGCCGCCTTCTTTCAAGTTCAGAGGCACGTTGGTCTTTAGACATTTTCTGTCGATGACGCCGGCTTCTTTCGTCTTCAGAGCAATGTTTTTCCAATAGCTGCTTTTCAGATACATTCTGTCGTAGGCACCTCCTTCTTTCAAGATCAGACACTCATTGGTCTTCAGACATTTTCTGTTGATAATGCTGGCTTCTTTTGGCTGTAGAGCTACCTTGTATCAATAGTAGATGTATAGACATAGACCCACCTCCCTGCTGTCAGCTGAATGAGAGTCCTGGCTGTCAGGTGGCAGAGAGCTGTCTGACCAGCGGCTGATTCTGGCTGATTCTGTGGGGGTGGGACTTCCTCCTCCCTGCTGTCAGAGTCTGGGCCAGCACAAACGGGGACATAGCATCAAGTCCCCCTTCACCAGAAGACCCAGAGTCAAGTCCCCGCCCACTTGCGTGTGCCCCCTGGACGCAGCATCCACCCTTATGGAGGGGCTGACGGGCCCAGACACTCCAACGGGGGCAGATCCAGCCTCGCCACTCAGCTCCCATGGTCCCCGGCCAGGCTGACAGGCCCAGACACTCCAGAGGCGGCGGAGCGGCAAGGCTGGATCCGCCACCGGAGTGGGCAGATCCAGCCTTGCCACTCATCCTTCCCCCACCCCCTTCCTGGCTGATAGGACTGGACACTCCAGTGGCAGGGTTGAGGGGACTGGGCACCACCATCTTGTGGCTATGGGCACTGCCATCTTTTGTGATGGAGTGATGGTTAATTTGCATATTACTCTTTTATTAGATAGGATAAGAAAAAGGTGTGAACTTATCAAATGCTATCAAAAGAGAATGTCAATGCTAAATGTGGATGCATTTAAAACAGATTCAAAATACATGAAGACAAGATAATATAAATTCAAAGAAAATTGATAAAACTACAATTATGATTAGAGATTTCAATATTCCTTTCTTAGTATCTAGAACAGGGGTCCTCAAACTTTTTAAACAGGGGGCCAGTTCACTGTCCCTCAGACTGTTGGAGGGCCAGACAATAGTTTAAAAAAAAACTATGAACAAATTCCTTTGTGCACTGCGGGCCCAGGACAAGTCGGCTGCTAAGCAGGACAGGCAGCAGCACCCGGTGGGCTGGATAAATGTCCTCGTTGGGCCGCATGTGGCCCGCGGGCAGTAGTTTGAGGACGCCTGACCTAGAACATGTAGACAGACAGTCAGTAGGTATATGAAAGACTTGAACAACACTCTAAAGCAACTAAATTCAATTTTTGAAACATCCCTTTCCCCAAAAAGCAAAATCCATATTCTTTTCTAGTGCACATAGAACATTTGTCATGCTAGATTATATTCTGGAAAAAGTCTAAATGAGTTTAAGGGAATTAAAGTCACAAAGTATTGTTTGTTGCCAAATATGAATTTAAATGAGAAATCAGTAACTGAAAGATGTTTGAAAATACCCAAATATTTGGAAACAAATAATTCCTGGGTCAATAGCTAAATCAAAATGGATATTAGAAAAATATTGAACTAAATTAAATAAGCATACAACATGTCAAGGTGTACAGCCATAGCATTAATGTTTATATTAGAAATGGAGCAAAGTTCAAATCAACATTGAGGGAAATTAAAAAGAAAGGCAAAAGCAGGAAGAGTATTGTATTTTATTTTTATAGTAAACGTTTATTGACAATTCTTTTTATATTAAGGAGTAAAATAATTAAAATAAATTGAGATGAACATATACACAGATGTCATAGGAAATTAAAAGGGATATATCTTGTGATTGAAAACAAAATATTTCAGTTCTACAGAACAATTGGGTCTCATATGTTTTTCTGATAGATTCTAGGCAGCATGTCAATACAATAAGGGGAGATATGAATGCTGCATGAATTAACTAATTTGAAATCAGTATAAACTCGATATTCACAATACCAAGTGATTGTATTTATAGTAATAGGAATATTTACTTCTAAGTTCTCAGCCCATTTATGACAGACAGGCAATTAATTGATTTCTGGGTTTTCCTCTGATCATGTCAGTAATTTCTCAGCCACTTTTTTTGTTTTTTCATTTCATGCTTTTTATGTCACCTCATTCTTATGGTCTGTTCTTCCCCTTATTCTAAATCCTAGTTGCAAACAGTTGGTGTTGATGTAATGACTGCTCAGTATGAGCCTGAAGGGAGCAGTTGGCTTCTCTGTCTCATCTGCTTCATGGGATGGGCAACCCCAGTAGGGACTCCCTGCTCTGAGGATCAGTGATTGAATTCAAGCGCAGCTGCCTGGAATTTAGGAGTCCTCATAAATCACCCTGTCCTCCTCTGTCCCTCCCTTTCTAGGCTCCATCAGGGCACTGTTACTTTGTCTGTTTTAGACTTCGCTTTATAAAACCAAGGAAGTTCAATGAGAAGGCAATGGAAGCATCATTATAATTGCCACAAATAAAATTATTATTTTACAGATTAGAAAAATGAGTAAAAAAAGATTTAATGATTGATTAATGAAGATAATGTTTGCAAGGTGGTTCCCCCAATCAACCCAAGGTACATAAGATGCTAAAATTTTTAACCATCACCTAAAGTCATAATTATATTTTAATATGTTTTCTGAAAATTAAAAAAAAAGTTTTCTTAAATTTTAACTTTTGGACCTTTATTTTGAACCTTTCTTAATTATATTAAATAAATTATATATATTTTAATGCACTATATCAAAATTAAAATGCTAAAATATAAAAGTAAAATGTCCCACCTGTGTATGTTTAGATGGACCTCAACTAATAAGTAGTACTTGGTATGTTTCTGAAGTATTCTTCATTTTGTCTGACAAGCTTTCGAAAACACCAGATTGGGGTCTCAGCTAGTATTTGTATATCTCTGAATACCCTATGTGACATTTAGCAGTCTTCTCAGTATCACTCCGGAATCAGACGAAACCCAGGGGTGACCTCTAGTTTTCTATAATATATATCATGTCTGTTGCTCTTTCTGTGACTAATGGCACTGATTAAAATGGCAAGCATAAAATACTTGAAAGACAGGAAAACAGACAAAATAAACATTTGCATATTGGGAACATGATGAAAGACCTTTTTATTCAAGTATGTCCAAACATAAAGTATATTTTCTTGGGTAACTTTTCTTTTCAAAAGAGACTTATATTTTATGTATAAATCAGAGGAAAAGGGAATGCCAAGGCTTGTCTTCTATTATTGCCAGAAGCATCATTTAGAATCAATGTGTTAGAAACTAAAAATGAGATAATGATACAGAGTAGCCACATAGTAACACATCAAATAATAACTTGAAATATCCAACACAATAATATGGAGTAATTGAATCTGAGAACAGTTCATAAGATAAGAAAAAAAAAATCAGGAATGAAATGCCCAAAACTTCAATAAAAAAAAAGCATTTTGCCTTGACCTATTATCAAATATAAAGTCATTTTGTTTTGTATTTTATGAAAAGTGGAAAGCCAAAATTATAATTTAAAATTATAGCATAGCATACTCAGATAAAATATTTCAAAGCAAATACGCTAAAAGTTCACATCATATGAACATTGCCGAAAGGATAGATAAAATTTGCTCAGATAAAGCATAGGTTATTGTGCTTATTATACTTATTTAAAATAAATTGGTCAGACTGTTGTGGCCACTGTGGAAAACAATATGGATTTTCCTAAAAAAAATTAAAAATGGAACTTCTTTTGACTCAGCGTTCCCAATTCTGGGAATATCTATATATATAAAAGCCTAAGAGACCATTACGACTGGTTGACCAAACGACCCATAGCTATAATGTGTACTGACCACCAGGGGGCAGATGCTCAATGCAGGAACTGCCCCCTGGTGGTCAGTGCGTTCCCACAGCCAACCTCCCATGGCTGGCCAACCTCCCACGGTCCCTCCCCCTGGCTGGCCACTCCAATTGGCTGTCCAACCTCCCGTGGCTCCTTCCCCTGGACTGGGCTAGACGGCCCCGATTGCTGGCCAGGCTTAGGGACTCCACCTGTGCACGATTTCGTGCACCACGCCTCTAAGTATTCTAAGAATCCTGAAACACCAATTCAAAAGGACATATGCACCCCTATATTCATAACAGCCTTATTTACAGTAGCCGAAGTTTGGAAACAGCCCAACTACCAATCAATAGATGAGTGGATGAAAAATATGTGATACATTTACACCATGGAATACTACACAGCCGTAAAAAGAATGAACTTACCTTTTGTGACAGCATGGATAGACGTGGAGATTATTATGCTCAGTGAAATAAGCCAGTCAGAGAAAGGCAAATGCTATATGATCTCACTTATGTGGAATCTAATGAACAAAATAAAGTGATGAACAAAATAGAAACAGAGGCATGGAAACATGGAACAGACTGACAGCTGTCAGAGGGGACAGAGGAAGGGGTGTGGGGGACTGGATGAAAGAAAGTGAGGGGATCAGCCAAATAACATATATGCATAACCAGACAACAATGTGGAGTTGGCCAGAGGGAAGGCATGGGGGGCGAGGTGGGCAAAGGGGGAAGGGGTGGAGACATCCGTAAAAAAAATAAAGTGAAAAAAAAAATAGTCATACTGGCCCGTGTCACTCAGTGGTTGAACATTGATCCATGAACCAGGAGGTAGAGTTTGATTCCCAGTCAGGGCACAGGCCCAGATTGTGAGCTCAATCCCCAGTAGAGGGTTCTCCCTCTTCCTTTCTCTCTCTGAAATCAATAAGTATATAAAAATAAAAATATAATAAGTAGATCATAGATTTATATTCCTTCTTATAATGTTTTGGTAAATTGTGATCAGTTCTTCTAAAATTTGATTTGCCTAGAGTTTATTTCTTCTTAATTTTGAATACACAAAGTGCATATGGCTTCACTAAACATTACTTTTTTTCCATTGTATTTTATACTTTAAGATTGCTTTTTGCTGTAATGCATTCTCTAGTTATTCTTTGGAAGAGACTATATAGCTGATAAAATTTCTAGTTCTTTATGTCTGAAGATGTCCGAATTTAACTCTATAGAATTTATCTTTTTTCATTTTCTTTTCTGAAATATTCAGTGCTAAGAACATCTGATTTCAATCAGAATCTGCATTCTTTGTGGGGAAATTAATAATTTTTAACTATCAGATCTGCTCTTTAAAAAAAATATTGAAGTATGTGTGTTTATATGTAGGCTTTAAAAATATATATCCTGTTTGTTATTATTAATATTTTACTCAGAAGAATGTTTTTAAAATTTTTGTTATTGGATATATTGGACTATTTTTTTCTTTAAATATCTCTTCTCTTCTTTTTACCCTATTAGATCTTTATGCTTTACTAGAGCGGGGGGGGGGGGGGGTAGGGGGGGTCGTCCCTCAGCCTGGCCTGTGCCCTCCCACAGTCTGGGAGCCCTCAGGGGATGTCCGACTGATGGCTAAGGCCCACAGGGAGTGGGCCTAACCAGCCGTGGGCAAACTATGGCCTGCGGGCCGGATCCGGCTGTTCTATCCGGTTCTCTTGCTCTCCCCTCCGCTCCTTTACTTTGAATTTATATTAGTTCACACAAACACTCCATGCATGCTTTTGTTCTGGCCCTCCGGTCCAGTTTAAGAACCCATTGTGGCCCTCGAGTCAAAAAGTTTGCCCACCCCTGGGTAGGACACCCTTACCGAGGAGGCGGGAGAGGCTCCCGCCACCGCCACTACACTCCGCAGCTGTGAAGCCCAGCTTCTGGCTGAGTGGTGTTCCCCCTGTGGTCAGTGCACATCGACGACTGCTCCCTCATTGAGTGTCTGCCCCCTAGTGGTCAGTGCACATCATAGCGACCAGTTGTTCCACTGTTCAGTTGATTTGCATATTAGCCTTTTATTATATAGGATTATTATTTTTTTCTACTGTGTCTTAGATGGCTTTTGAAACTTTTGACCTATTCTCAATGTCTCTTAACTTCCTTTCAAGCTGCATTCTAGAAAAAAATACTGGTTCAATTTTTATTAATTAATTCACTATTAATTTTTTCCTATTACTATTCATTGTGAATATGATTGATAAAAATAATTGCATTTTTAATCAATGTGGTTTGATATATAACCATCAATGTGTTTTTCAATGTGTTTCCTTTATATAACCATCCTGTGTGTATGTTCCCCATTTCTAGTTAGTAATGGCAGCTATACAGTGTATCTCCATGCCTAATTCTCAAACACTCAGTATCCACCTGGAGAGAGACCCTAGGGTTGCTATTGCTTATCTGAGGAAGACAAGACTTTCAAGACCTACTGCTTCCATGGCAGTGCTCAAAACGATTTTTCCTGTTTTTGTTGATATTCTTCCTCAGATTTACATATTTTGCCCACTGCTAGTCCAGAGTATTAATCTTTAATCAGCTAAATCTCTGCATTTGAGTCTGCCTTCTCAAATTTATAGAAAATACTTGGATTCCCTGAAACTATAAGAATTGCCTGTATTCTGCTTTAGACCTAAGTACTTTTTGTATAATTTTAATAAGAGCTTATAGATTTTTTAAAATAAATTTTATGTGGAAACAGAAAGAATGCAGGAATACATTTAACCCATGCATTTGAAAATGAGCATTTTGTTAAAATTCTTTTGGTAATAAAGTCCATCCAATTTTTTTCTAGTGATATGAACTTTTTACATCAAATTATATCTTGTATTAGACATAATTATAAAAGATATTGTCCAATATTTGTGGGGTGTTTTATTTTTTTTTAATATGTTGTTATTGATTTTAGAGAGAGAGAGAGGAAGGAAAAAGAATTAGAGAGATAGAAGCATAAATAAGAGAGATACATTGATTGGATGCCTCCTGGATACCCCCTACTGAGGATAGAGCTAGCAGCCCAAAGAATGTGCCCTGACTGAAAATCTACCCTGTGACCTCTTGGTTCATGGGTTGATGCTCAACCACTGAGCCTCACTGGCCGGGCTATGGGGTGCTTTAAATCTAGGTATTTTGGTTTTCTCTCCCATTTAGCTGAAAAACCATGCTCAGAAAATGAATCAAAAACATTATGTATCAGGATGTAATTTTTGGCTGTAGTAAGGCCAACTAAAGGGGAAAATAAATAAATTGCAGAAAATGTCAATATCAATTTTACTAAATGAATAGTGAATCTAAAAACATCATTTAAAAATTATTAGCATAAAATGCATCTTTTTATTCTTCCAAAAGCTTGTTTAAATACAGTATCAAAAAACTGCAGAATGGAATCATGTTGCCTATGAAACTGAAGTCTGACAAAGACTCTGCAATCTCAGGCTGTAATGAAATATAGGATGAATAAAAAAACATTTATTTTGCATGAGACATTGGTTTAAAATAGGGTCATTTTGAAAATATGTATAATTCATTTTAAAATAAGCACTTGTGCTAAACTGACCATTTTAATTTATAAAATTTACCTTCAATTGCCCAATATTAACATTTGCAAGTGGATAATACTCAATAAGAAATT
The DNA here is from genome assembly GCF_963455305.1 of Plecotus auritus. NCBI lineage: Eukaryota > Metazoa > Chordata > Mammalia > Chiroptera > Vespertilionidae > Plecotus > Plecotus auritus. Next base: position 74,231,957 of record NC_137772.1, on the reverse strand, counting down.
CAATATATTTATTTCTAAACTCAAAAATGCTATGCTTAATTTTGCATTACTTTGATATGTGTTCTTATGAAGGCTTAAAGACTGATTATGTAACATTTATGTCAACTTTCCTAAGTGATCTTAATATTCTATGCATTTTATTAAACTAGTTAGACATTAATTAGGCTGTCAAAGAAGGTTTTAAGAAAGAACTTTAGGCTGTGTAGAAGACAGAGTTCTCCAAACTGGAATTCTCCTTTTGACACATATGCCAGGAATGGTAGAATATGTATCTAAACTACAGGACTAGTATATAAATATACTCTTGCATTTAAAGAAATGAATATACTGTTGGAAAAAATGGAATAAAAATAGATATTTGAAGATTAGCTTTATTATTGGATTACTTTTTAAAGTTATACATCAAAATTGTGCAACATTGGGAAATGAAAGTAAAATATATTAAGACTAAAATAACTCATGAGGCAGAATTAATACTTCTGCAATTATCTCCCAACATCATTTCTACTAATTATTTTTATACTTAAGCTTTCACTTATAATGAGTATATGTCCTACTTATGTTCACTAATTATGTTTGCTATAATACAATCCTGTAAATTATTACACATATCCTATATAATAAAAGGCTAATATGCAAATTGACCCCTCAAACGGGAGTTAGACCAGGAGTTTGACCAGGGGCTGGGCTGGCTGGCCAACCACCCACAGCCCCTCCACCTGGCCGGCCCCGCCCCCAATCACCACCCCCCAACTGCGATTGGGGGCAGTGCCAGCTGGCCAACCTCCTGCATCCCCTCCCTCTGGCCAGCCCTGCCCGATCAGCCAGGATCAGGGTGGGCTGGTGGGACCCCACCCATGCACGAATTCATGCACCAGGCCTCTAGTGTAAATATACATATAATCTTAGGTTGTTAAACCCAACAGAAAATCCTGTATAATAAAAGAGTAATATGCAAATTAACCATCACTCCGCTACACCCACAAACCATGCCCACCAGCCAATCAGGAGCGAATATGAAAATAAACCCAACCAAGATGGCTACGGCCACGAGAGCAGGAGGGAGGCTTGGGTTTCCCTGGCAATGGAGGAAGCCAAGCTTTCTGCCTGCCCTTGCTGGCCTAGGCCTCCACTCAAGGCTACAAAGCTTCAATGATAGAAGATACATAAATCCAAACAGAAATGGCAGCAGCCACAGAGCTGGAAAGAGCAGGAGGCTAGGGTTGCCCCCGGTGATGGAGGAAGCCAAGCTTTCCGCCTGCCCTTGCTGGCCTAGGCCTCCACTCAAGGCTACAAAGTTTCAATTATAGAAGATACATAAATCCCCCAAAAAATGGCTGCTGACTAGAAGTAAGCAGAAGGCTTGGCTCTGCTCCAGGGTACAAAGTTTCAATTGTAGAAGATAAATAAACCCCAGATACCAGGGCCTCCGCTTGGGTCACCAGGGGGCGTGGCCGGCCTGCAAACCACCACAGGCCCCTCACCCAGGCCGCCCCATGCCCCAAGGGAACCCCCACCCTGATCGGGGACACCATTCAGGGCAAACCACCTGGCCCCCACCCATGCACCAGGCCTCTATCCTATCTAATAAAAGAGTAATATGCAGATTGACCATCACTCCAACACACAAGATGTCTGCCCCCATGTGGTCAAAGATCCTACCCCCATGTGGACACAAGATGGCCACCACAAGATAGCCAGCAGGGGAGGGCAGTTGTGGGAGATCAGGCCAGCAGGGGAGGGCAGTTGGGAGGGACCAGGCCTGCAAGGGAGGGCAGTTGGGGGCAATCAAGCCTGCAGGGAAAGGCAGTTGGGAGGGACCCAGACCTGCAGGGGAGGGCAGTTGGGAGGGACCAGGCCTGCAAGGGAGGGCAGTTGGGAGGGACCCAGACCTGCAGGGGAGGGCAGTTGGGAGGGACCAGGCCTGCAAGGGAGGGCAGTTGGGAGGGACCCAGACCTGCAGGGGAGGGCAGTTGGGAGGGACCCAGGCCTGCAGGGCAGAGCAGTTGGGGGGGACCCAGACCTGCAGGGGAGGGCAGTTAGGGGAAAACAGGCTGGCAGGGGAGGGCAGTTGGGGGTGACTGGGCCGGCAGGGGTAGGAAGTTAGGGCAATCAGGCTGGCAGGGGAGCAGTTAGGCCTCAATCAGGCTGGCAGGGGAGTAGTTAGGGGGTGATCAGGTTGGCAGGCAGAAGCAGTTAGGGGCCATCAGGAAGGCAGGCAGGTGAGCAGTTGGGAGCCAGCAGTCCTGGATTGTGAGAGGAATGTCCTACTGCCTGTTTAGGCCCGATCCCAAGGGTCCCAGATTGGAGAGGGTACAGGCTGGGCTGAGGGACACCCCTCTCCCCCGTGCACGAATTTCGTGCACCGGGCCTTTAGTAATTTTAATAAAAATACTGGATTATGATGCAACTATGGCAAGGGGACATTTAGATCGTAAATACTCATAGTTTAAGGACCATTCAAGAGTTTTATCTGAGCAAGTGCTTCTTTGCTGATCTTTTTAAATAGCTTCTCCAAACACCTGTGGGGAGTTAGCTCCTGCCCCAGCAAAGACTACTCTCTTATGGGCAGTGGGAAGCCTGGCAGTGCCCCTTGACATGAGGTTGTGTGCCCAGCAATGCCAGCTCCACCCTCCCCTACAATGTGCTTTAAAAACCAGGGACTTTGTGCCTTTTCTCTCCTAAATTTGGACTTTGTGCCTTTCATCTTCCTTTGCCTGGAACAATAGTTTAGTTGATCTATCATGGCTTTTGGAGTATTTTTATTGGCTTATTAAGAGGTATTAATTTAGTTTGCTATTGGCTTAGAATTGTTATAATTCCTCCAGTGAGCCTGAATTAAATAAAATACTAGTAAAATTAAAGAAAAATTGAATTATGTGGATATAACATGGTATGCTTAATCATTTTTTTGAAAATTACCTAGATAGATATTTGGCTCAGGCGGGTGGAGTGTCGTCCCATACACCAAAAGGATGCAGATTCAGTTCGCGGTTAGAGCACATACCTAGGTTGCAGGTTCAATCTCTGGTAATGGTGCATACAGAAGGCAACAGATTGATGTTTCCCTCTCACATCAATGCTTCTCTCTCTCTCTCTCTCTCTCTCTCTCTCTCTCTCTCTCTCTCTCTCTCTCTCTCAAAATCAATTGTAAACAGCTAATTAGCTGATAGACTATTTCTATTCCAGCATAATTGTTCAAAGTTATAAGTTTACCTCTAAGTATATTTGAACTGTAATTTATCTATCACACACTTTAACGAGTGGCTAATAATCTTGAATTTGTGATGAGCTATTAATTGCTTTGTAGAGCAGGGAGTATCAAAACCCAAAAGTCTTTCTCTTTACCTTGTGGGTATTACAACTCCTATGTCTTTCCTGTGTAGCAGCAGCAGAAAACTCTTTCAAATTAATTAAGGCTTCTAGTTACGGCTTTCCACATGACTTCTTGAATTCAATGTTACACAATCATGATCTTATTTTAGTGATTATTTTCTAATTAGTAGAACCCATTCTTATTGTTTTTCTCCTTTGTCTATGCTACTTGTATTTATTCTTTGTCCATCAAGGGAGTTTTGTATAAGAAATTAGTATTTCCATATCATGCAAAAAGTGAGAAATGTTGTCCTATCATTTTTATGATCTCCTTCTGTTCAAATGCTGTATTTGCCAAACAGTTTAGTTCAGCCATTTAAATCTAATGGGACCACTTTTGGTTTTCTTTAAGTCAGAGTCTACTAATTTCAAAATCAGAAAAACATATGTATTTAATTTTATATTTTCCAGATTCAGGGTCACATTTTTCCTGCAGCACCTTGACTCATAATTTACATTTGCACTGACCATTGTTATTGTTGTGTTGTATAGATCTGGATTATCATCTTCTATGATCAAGAGTTGGATTTCATTCAGGCAGGGAGGTAAGCTACTAGCAGATGACCTTGATGCTGTGTGGTTGATAGGAGAGATTTAGTGCCGTTCGCCTTGTCTCCAAGAACCTTCAGTGTGACCGTAGGTACTTGTGTCCTATAGCATGACCTCTCTAGGTTTCCATGAAAGCTCCCGTTGTTCAGCAAATTCTTCTAAATGTGTCCAACTTGACTCTATCTTCAGAGCAGCTAATAAGTGCTGAAATTTAAACTCAGATCTTTCAACCTTTCCGCCATTACTTTTCCCTAGAATTCTCTGTGTCCAAATCATGAGCCAGTGAAGGATTGAAGAGAGTTTTATTCATATTTGGGGCTTGCCCCCTGTGGTTCCTCCTTTCCTTCATTTTCAAGCTATTGTGCAGTCCCAAACCCTGACCTATGATATTACTACCCAGGAAGACTGCTGACTTCTGCTTAGCAAAATGCTCTGTGTTAAGCAGACTAGTAAGTGTCCTTATGGAAAAGCCAGTTAAACTTCAGTATCACTCTGTGGGTTTCCCTTTTCTCTAGGGTCATTTATTCTCCAGTTTCATTTGGATTTGTACACTCTAGAGTGTCTTTAAAAAGTTAATTGTCATGGGCAAGGATATTTTTTCTGGTGAAAGCTACTCAGCAATACTTAGATACAGGAAGGCTGCGCTAGTTATATGTGTTTTTAATTGTACATATGTTCTTTTTGATTACCAGAAAATTTCTAACACAGGATGTCTACCAAAAATATTTAGGAGTATTCTTCCTCAATCCTTAAGAACAATGTTAAAGTGATTCTTAAATGTATATAGGTATATATAAAACAAAAAGCGGTATTTGTATTTCAATTTTATTATTATTTTTGGCTACTAATCAATTTGAGTAATATCTTTTTACATGTTTGCTAGACATATTTTTTGTTCTTCTAGTATTCTTTTCTTTTTCATATCTATTTTCTAAGGAATTGCTTGTCTTTTCCTTGTTAACTTGTGAGAGCTTTTTGGTAGTACAAAGCTATGATTTTTACTATCAGAATTTGTTGCTTAATTTCCCTGCCCCTGTCCCCTACTTTCTGAGTAGTGCTACCTCCTAGAATATTTTCTTCTAGGCCTTCTTATTGTCTAAATGTCTAATAGATAAAATGCCCACATTGGGAAAAAACCTGCATAGCAGACAGATAGCCTGTTTTTTATATCTGTCTCTACCACTTCATGGTGATGATCTTAAACTCACAATGTCTTTTTGCCCACATAAGTAAATTATAATTTGTCATAAGTTGTTATACTATTCAGTGTACTTATGTATATACTAGTAGGACATTCAGGGGAGTTCCTAACTCAACACATGTTAACTATGGTGGTCAATATTTTTGTACATGCTGGTACGTCTCTATGAATAGCTCTATACCTATCACCCACAAACTATTATTTTTCAATTCTTTTTTTTTAATATATTTTATTGATATTTTACAGAGAGAAAGGGAGAGGGATAGAGAGCTAGAAACATCGATGAGAGAGAAACATCGATCAGCTGCCTCCTGCACACCTCCCACTGGGGATGTGCCCGCAACCAATGTACATGCCCTTGACCGGAATCGAACCCGGGACCCTTCAGTCCACAGGCCGACGCTCTATCCACTGAGCCAAACCGGTTTCGTCTATTTTTCAATTCTTAGCATCTTCTGCTCCAGATGCCTTTTGAAATCCTTGGTATGATTTATTGAAGTATAAAGAATAATAAATAAAATTACAATAAGATGAGACATTTATATATGTGTTTGTACTTTTTCCTTTTGAATTTGTTTCTCAAAATAACTTTGAGTTAGAAATCCCACTAGGAGAAAGAATGAGGAGCAAGGGAGGATCCAGCATTTCTGTGTTCTTGTTGTTAGCACAATCATATAATAGCCATTTTCTTACTTCAACTTCTTTTTCTTTAATTATTACTTTCTGTTTGTATTTACCTTCTACCAATTTTGAATTTCTATTCATTATTTTTATTCTTTAAAATTTTAATCTAAATAGTTTACATGCATACTTAAAGTAGCAAAATCTAAGTTATTTAATACTTTTACGAGCTTAGAAGTCTTTAACTTCTTGTAAACATGCCTTCCCTAATTAGATACCATTTCTCTTTAGTTTTAGTACTATTATGTTTCCAAAATATCAACTTAGATTCCATTATGTTTTATTTCCTATGACCTCTTGTTTATATTTAGTTTATATTTTTTGTTTATATTTTGTTTTAGGTTAACATTTATTTGTAATTAACATTTTCTCTCACTACTGTCTTCTGTCTTCCATTGTTGATGGTGAATGTCAATTGTCTCTCTAATCTTTGTGTTTATTATGGTCTTTTCTTTCTGATTCATGTTTTTCTATGAATTGTTAGTTCACATTCCTTAGAATATTTTTTTTTCCCCTGAGGAAATTAATTGAGTCCTGGGTTAAAGGTGTATAGCAACATAGAGAAACTCCATTTGTTTTTGCAGGGCAACTTACAGTTCAAAAACACTGGACGTAATTCAGGGGATAAATTCAGTGGATAAATTCAGTGGAGATTATGCTGCTTTATCAAGAGTAAAGGTAGAAATTACGTATTTTCTAATATTTTCTTTAAGAGTGGCCTCTTTCAAGTTTACATACTTTAAACATGGCCAAGGTTTATGCAGGGTCTTCTCCCTAATTCTTGACAAACCTAGTTTTCTCCTTTGTTCTTTCTCTCTCTCTCTCTCTCTACTCCTTATGCGTTAAAACTGAAGCTCTGGAACACAATATATTAGCATACTTCCTTACTAGCATCTAGGGGAAATGCTAGCATCTAGATTTACTTACGTTTCTGGATTTTGGCTTCATTATAAGTCTTGGACTCCAACAATTTTTTATTTCTAAACAGTTTTGTATTATATATATATATATGTATATATATATATATATATATATGCTCACACATTGTGTATTTATTTATATTTGTATTTTACATATATAGTTTTCATTTAATTCATAATTTTTAGAATTTTAGAGCATGAGAGTTTTTTAAGGTATTTAGATTTTGATGCCATATTACTCTAATATCCTATCACTTTTGACTCTCTTTTGTCTATAATTACTGTGTTGTAACATGGTGCTCTTTATTTCAAGGGACATACATTTGTTTATTAGTTTATCTATAAAACTGATTATAATTCATTTTAAAACAGACAGCATTGTTTACTCATATTTCATTCTCACAATGAGAAAGGAAAATGTAGCATTGACTTATTACATATGGTAATTTCTTTAGTAAATCAATATATAAAATTTGGTTTTCAGGGATAATGATTCACTAAAGTATATCTATGTTCACCTTTATAACAAATAATATATTTTATAATTCATATTTTTCCTTTGCAGGTATTGGTTTTTTTGGTATATATTTGTTACATTGAATCATGACAAAAAATGAGAAAAAAGCAAATACCTCTCTTGTATGGAATTATGCCAATTTTGCTAATGCAATCTACAGTTTTACATTATACATATAAGAAATATTAAAAAATGTTAATATATATATAAATGCTAATTATATTAGACCACATATGAGTAAATCTGAAATAAAATTCACTAATGAAGTTGCATCACACAATTTTATAGGAATAGACCTGGAGAAAATTTATTAGCCAAAAGTAAGAATTTGAGTTATTATATAAATGTAACTTTAAGTTAATGTTTATTTTTCAACTTGACTTCTGTAGTACACAAGGAATACAAGCTCCCCAAAACCATTGAATATCTCAGATATTTAGTTTAAATAAAAATGACATCTACCCACCTGAAGAAATAGGCATGAAACTTTGTCTCAAACATCTTTCCATCCTCCAAATTGAGATTGTATGTGTGCATCCTTATGTTGCACAGTTATCATTATCTTTAGCAACAGCAAAATGGGGAGGGGGGCTTTTAACAGAAAGGTTTCTCTTTGTTTTACATATCAAAGACTAAGTGATCATAAGATAAGATGGAACTCACAGTACACATCATGCATTCCTCAAAGCCCTGGAATTGAGTATAGTCTAAGAATGCGCTACTTGCATTAGGATAATGGCTACTATTTCCACCACTGCCAAAAGCCATTTCTCTTCTATTCTGTGAATCTGGAGGCAGCTCTGAAGATTCACCTGAGAGCCAAACTTTAATTGAAGCTAGCCTTGATCAAAATCAAATTCTGGGGGTGAAATGTGGGATAATGTAAGTCTAAACATTTAATTTATTTCTTTGTGAGAGAGGGAAAAACATATTTTGAAAGCAATCTAAGCTACCACATTCAGAGATAAACCAACTATGGTCAGACTTTAGCAAATGTTATTTTTAGAATATAAACTAAAACTTTGTTTTATAAAATAGCCCTTTAACATATATGCACCCAATATAGGAACACCTAAGTATATTAAAAGACAAATAAACAAGAACACTTTTGGTGGACATTAAAGAAGAGATAAGCAGCAATACAGTTATAGTAGTGGACTTTAACACCCCAGTATCATCACTGGATAGATCTTCCAGACAAAAAATCAAGAAGGAAACAGTGACCTTAAATGACACACTGGATCAGACAGAATTAACTGATATTTACAGAACATTTCATTCCAAAGCAGCAGAATATACATTCTTCTGATGCACACATGGAACATTCCCAAAGACAGACCACATGTTAGGACACAACATAAGTCTTCATGATTTCAAGAAGATTAAAGTCATACCAAGCATATTTTCAGATCACAATGGCATGAAACTGAAACTGGAAATCAACTAAAATAAAATGTAAAAAATTATAAACACTCAAACACATGGAGGGTAAATAACATGTTAATAAACAATGACTGGGTTATCAATGAGATCATTTAAGAAATATAAAATTACCTGGAAATAAATGAGCACACAACAACCCAAAATCTATGGGACACAGCGAAAGTAGTCCTGAGAGGGAAGTTCATAGCATTACAAGCCTACTTCAAAAAGAAAGCAAAATCTCAAATAGTGATCTAACTCTACACCTAAAAGAACCAGAAAAAGAACAACAAGAAAAGCTCGGAGTATGCAGAAGGAAGAAAATAATAAAGACCAGAGAAGAAACAAATGATATAGATTCTAAAAGAAAAAAATACAAATGATCAATGAAACTGAGAGCTGGTTATTTGAAAAGATAAACAAAACTGATGCATCTTTAGCCTGACTCACAAGAAACTGAGAGGATTCAAACAAATAAAATCAAAAAGGAAAGAGGCAAACAGAAATATAAAGGATTGTAAGAACAACTGTATGATAACAAATCGAACAACCTATGCAAAAGGAAAAATTCCTAGAAGCATACAATCTTCCAAAACTGAATCAGGAAGAATCATAAAACTGGAATAGACTGAAAACAACTAATGAAATTGAAGTAGTAATCAAAACACTCCCAGCAAACAAAAGTCCTGGAAAGAATGGCTTCACAGGCAAATTTTACCAAACATTCAAAGAAGGACTAACACCTATTCTCCCTCCCCAAGCTATTCCAAGAAGTTCAAGAGGAGGGAAGACATCAGAGCTCTTTCTATGAGGCCAGGATCATCCTCATTCCAAAACCAGATAAAGACACTACAAAGAAAGAGAACTACAGGCCAATATCCCTCGTGAACATAGATGTTAAAATCCTCAACAAAACGTTACCAAACTGGATTCAGTGATACCTTAAGAAGATCATACACCAGATCTTAGCCATTTTAAATTGTGCTGCTATGAACATAGGGGTGCATATATTCTTTTTGGGATAAAGGAAGGTTAAGGGATTAACTAAAGAACATATAGGTATAGCCCATAGACATAGACAATAGTGTGGTGAGGGACAAGGGAGGGATAAGGTGGGAGCTGGGTGGAGTTGCACAAAGGGCAGGAAATGGTGGATATCTGCAAAAGTGTCAATAATAAAAAATTAAATAAAAATAAAATATAAAATATAAATAAAACAGTCCTTTACTTATATTAATCAATATTAAAAACTGCAAAAATTTAAAATTTAGAATTGTTATAAATTTATTAGAAACCCAGTCATTTTTAGTCATTCCTCTTAGACCTATAACATAACTTATATCATGTTCTTATTATACTGATTTATCTATAATCTTAGGTCATGACACATTAGAAACACCAACTGAAAGGAGTATAATAGTAGAGTCACTGGCATAAAAAATAATAGTTAAAATCAGAACAATAAACAGATAAGAATATTATAAAACAAAATAACTATATTCAAACATCACAAATTACATGGTGTTTTATATGATCTCTTTAACAAAGAAAGAAAATATTGCTTATGTTTTTATGTAATATATATAAATAAAATAACACAAGGAGGAATCAAGATGGAGGAATAGGTAAAGGCGATACTCACTTCATCCCACAACCAGATCAAAATTACAATTAAAATATGGAACAACCATTGAACTGCATCCAGCACGGCCAATGATGAACCTGAGGAGGGGTGGTAAAGGATTAAAGAAAACAGACAAGAGAATATAGTTGGGGCCAGGTGAATCACTGCACCTGGATGAGAACACAGTGACACAGCCTGTAAGCCGAATCTTTAGTTTATAGTCAGATCACACAAAGCAAAACAAGGGAGTGGTCAAGATGTTTACAATGTTCTTGCGAGTTTCAAATCTGCTTCTTTCCTGTTGTTGCAATTCTCTGAACCCTATCAAGCTTTGTTTTGGCAGCACTTGCTGCACCTCCCGCAGCCCACATCCCTCAACTACCTAGGATGACAAAGTCGTACTATAAGGTCAAGCTTACATACAACCATAGCCTTTGGCTATAATTGTGCTGGGATGGCTTTGACTTCCAAGCTGGGACTTGTATGTGGCTTTGCCACAAGAGGACAGTGCCCTCTTGTGAGTCTGAGGCTTGATCCTGTCCAAAGGCTATAGCTGCTCTCCACAAACCGTCATTCAGAAATGCTTGAAATCTGGCTAAATGGAAGCCCTAAAAACTAAAGAATTAAAGAAGAAACCACAATGAGACTGGTAGGAGGTAGGGAGGTGTGGACAGGCTGGTCCTACACTCACATGTGGTGTGTTTTTAATCAGGAGGTATATCCTGGCTGAGGAGGCCTCCTGTGATGAGCAAGAGGTCCCAGACTGTCAGCCTGGTGTTCCAGTGTCAGAAAGAGAAGTTCTAGTAACTTAAGGCTGTAAAAACCAGTGGGGATTGTGGCAGAGTGACACAGAGGTAGCCACAGACCCAGGCAGTTTTTCTTAAAGGGCCAGCATCATTCCCTCTGAGCTCTAGCACTGGGGGAAGCAGCTTAAAAGGATCTAGGGAAATATGAAGAGGAACCAAATTGTCTGGCATCAGGGCAAGAATTGTGGGTCAATGTTCTCTCAGACAAAAGTGCTGGCAGAGGTTATTGTTTCTCTGCTGAGACCCCTCCTCCACAGAGCTGACTGGCAGGTGCCATATCTGATTCTCCATCAAACTGAGCCATACTGTTTTCCCTTCCCTGGTGAATCTCTAAAACCCCACACCACCCATTTTGAAGTCCCACCCAAGCTGTTAGTAGTTGCTTTTTATATGAATGGCCTGTCCTGGCTCAGGTTTCTGACTTTCCTAAATTCTCTCAAACAAGTAGCAGCTGGACTCAGTGCAACCCATACCTCATGATACATGTCCCCAGGCCCATTACTAGCAGCAGCTTGCCAAGGTTCACAGCTTGGCCTCTCCTGGGCACCTATAAGCCCAACACAAATAGCAGCCATCTGCAGATTGCTCTGTAGCTCATGCCAGGTGATTCCAGGGAGTGCTGACTTTGCAACTCCGGGAGGCTCCAGAGCCAGTATAGCTAGTGGCCAGCCAGACTACAACTCTACCACATCAACCAGTCACACAATCAAGGGCAGACTCCAAAGCCCTACTGAAGCAAGTCCTGCTCCATAAGGGTGTCACTTGCACAGCAGCTCTTTTGCGGTAGTTGCAACTGGTCCTCACAGAAAATTGGTATAGGCTCAATTCCTCCCAGTGACACCAATAGCAATCAAGGCTCAACTACAACAGGACAGTGCATGCAGCCCACACAGGAGCATACCTAGTTGTCCAGCTCAGGTGACTGGGGAGGCTGAGTCATTGGGCCCTATAGGACACCTACTAGACAAGGCTTCTTTACCAACTCAAGCAGACATAGCAGCTCTAACTAATACATAGAAACAAATACAGGGAAGAAGCCAAAATGTGGAGATAAAGAAACATGTCACAAATGAAAGAACAGAAGAAATCTCCAGAAAAAGAACTAAATGAAATGGAAGCAAGAAAACAGTGGTTAAGGATGTTCAAGGAACTTAGTGATAATGTCCAGACACTTAGTAAGAATTTCAAGGAACTTAGCGAGAATATCTAAGAAATGAAAAAGGACCATTCAGAAATGAAGAATAATTTATAGGCAATCAACAGTAGAGGATGCCAAGAATCAAATCAGTGATGTGTAATATAAGGAAGCAGAAAACACCCAATCAAAATAGAAAAAAGATAAAAAAGAATCCAAAAATATGAAAATATTATAAGGAGCCTCTGGGACAACTTCAAGCATTCCAACATTTGCATCATGGGGGTGCCAGAAGGAGAAGAGAAGGAGCAAGAAATTGAAAACCTATTTGAAGAAATAATGACAGAAAAATCCCCCTGCCTGTTGAAAGAAATAGGCTTACAAGTCCAGGAAGCATAGAAAATCCCAAACAAAATGAACCCAAAGAGGCCCACACCAAGACACATTATAATTAAAATGCCAAATGTTAAAGACAAAGATAGAACCTTAAAAGCAGCAAGAGAAAAGCAGTTAGTTATCTACCCATACAACTGCCAGCTCATTTCTCAACAGAAAATTTGCAGGCCAGATGGGAGTGGCAAGAAATATTCAAAGTGATGAAAAGAGGGACCCACAACCAAGATTACTCTACCCAGCAAAGCTATCATTCAGAACCTAAGGATAGATAAAGAGTTTTCCAGACAAAAAAGAGCTAAAGAAGTTCACCACCACCAAACCAGTATTACATGAAATGTTGAAACATCTTCGAAGAAGAAGAAGAAGAAGAAGAAGAAGAAGAAGAAGAAGAAGAAGAAGAAGAAGAAGAAGAAGAAGAAAATATGAACAATAATATGGCAATAAATACATATCTATCAACAATTTGATATAAAAATCAAAATAAATGAACAGGAATCTAATGAACAAATAAACTGTTCAATAAAATAGAACCAGAGACATGGAATAGACTAATGTATCTCAGAGCAAAGGTGGGGGGGGGTGGTGAGAAGAGATTAACCAAAGAATTGGTATGTATATATGCATTACCCATGAGCACAGACAATAGAGTGGTGAAGCCTGTGTGGGTGGTGGGGGGGGGGCACTAGAGGAGGGTAATTGGGAGAAAAAACGGAAGACATTTGTAATATTCTCAATGGTAAAGATTAAAAAGAAAAAAATATACATAAAGAAAATATTTACATCCCGGTGAGCATGGCTCAGTGGTTGAGCATCAACCTATGAACCAGGAGGTCACGGTTCAATTCCTGGTCAGGGCACATATCTGGGTTGTGGGTGATCCCCAGTGTGGGGCATGCAGCAGGCAACCAATCAATGATTCTCATCATTGATGTTTCTATCTCTCTCTCCCTCTGCCTTCCTCACTGAACTCAATACAAATATATTAAAAAAATAAAAATAAAAACATATGTATGTGCTTGTTATATAGCATATATACATTGTTATTTTAAAAAAGGTATAATTTTAAAACAAATATTTTAGGCTGTAATTATATGCCAGTGTTAAAGTGTTTTAAAATTCCTTCTTAACTGACATCATGAAATATTTTAGAAAACCTTCTTTCCCTTTACTCATTCTACTATCACAGTCAACACTTTTGACACCAGACAAGTGAGAGTTTTTCCCACACCATCCAATTCTCTGACACCAGCTGTGTAGACAGATAAATAAATGATAGGTAGATAGATAGATGATAGATAGATAGATAGATAGATAGATAGATAGATAGATAGATGATAGATAATAGAATTTCTATTATCTCAAAATATCTATATAATAGAGGAATATGCAAATTATCCTGTAATGTCATGACCAAACAGCAGGGACCTGAGGCTGCATGGCGCCTGATTGGGGCGAGGGACCTCAGGCTGTGCCCCCCACCCCACAGAGCTTGACGGGGACCTCAGGCCATGCTCCCTGCCCCAGTGCTGGGCTGCGGGACCTTAGGCCATGCCCCCCACCTGGCGGGGCTTGATGGGGGACCTCAGGCTATTCCCCCCTTCCCAGCAGAGCTTGACAGGGGACCTGAGGCTGTGCACACCCCTCCTCCCCCCAGTGCCAGGCTGCAGGACCTGAGGTTGAACCCCCTTCCCGGAGGGCCTTGACAGGAGTGGGGCCTGCTGGGTCTGGGTTAAACCCCAGTGGGGGTGGGGATGGTTGGGTCTGGGTCTCCTGCTTTTTCTAAGCGCGTGCAGGTGGTGGGCTGGGACTTGGACTCTAGGTCCCATAGCAAGCCCCAGACTCTGACAGGAGGGAGATTTTCATATACATTTTACTATTTTTCTTTCAGCTCTGACACTTCTATTATAGAGAAAGTGCAAACAGCAATATTAAAATATTTCCTCTAATTAATTCTCTTTTAATGTGTACAAATTTTGTGTACTGGGCCACTAGTGATTATATAAAACTAAAAATGGGATAATCATACAAGTACAAATATAGCAATTATAGTAGTATAAAATATTTGGTATTTGTTTTTCTTAACTATTTCATGTCATTTGTTGTGGTATTCTTTAGATTTGCATGCATGTGCAATATTTAAGCTTAAACTGACTTTTTTTTTTTTAATATATTTTATTGATTTTACAGAGAGAGGAAGGGAGAGAGATAGATAGTTAGAACCATCAATGAGAGAGAAACATCGATCAGCTGCCTCCTGCACACCGCCTACTGGGGATGTGCCCGCAACCAAGGTACATGCCCTTGACCGGAATCGAACCTGGGACCTTTCAGTCTGCAGGCCGACGCTCTATCCACTGAGCCAAACCGGTCAGGGCTTAAACTGACTTTTGAAGCCAATGCTTACATTTATTGATAAGAGGATGTTTTTAGTTTCACTTTTGTAAATGTTATTAAATATTGTATAATCTTTTGAGAAGCATATGGACAATTATTCACTATTCTACTGTTTATATTCATATTGTCAACAAGAGGATAGAATATTTATATATTTTTAAAATATTACCAAACTAGAGGTAAAATAGTTTAAATAAAATAGCTGAAATAAATTTATGATATCTGAACATCATTATGTGACAGAAATAATGGCTTTGGCTAAGTTGATTTTGCAGTAACCATAATTTCTTAACAAAAGAGCACGATGCAAGTATGTATTGCTATGAAATCTTCAATAATTTTATCTCTATAGTAAAAGTAATTTACTTAAAACTATGTTTTAATGTATTTTTATTGATTTCAGAGAGGAAAGGAGAGAGAGAGAGCTGGAAACATCAGTGATGAGAAAGAACCATTGATCAGCTGTCTCTTGCACACCCCTCACTGGAAATGGAGCCGGCAACCCGAGCATATGCTCTGACTTGACCCAGAATCAAACTGTGACCTCCTGGTTCATAGGTTGACACATAACCACTGAACCTCGCTGTCCCAGCTGGAGAAATTTCTTAAAGTTTATCTAATATCTTTGCCCTTTAGAGGGTTCTAACAAAGCAAACATTTCCATTAAATAATGCCAATACTAGATTACATCATTTGAATTTTGCTTGGGTTAGATGTAGCCATTCAATACAGTTTTCAACTCACATTTTGGTCCCTGAGCCAAATCTCTTAAAGAAAAACAAAATATTTCTCTCAACTTTTGAGGCTATATGTATATTAGTTGTATTTTTTAAGATATATATATATATATATATATATATATATATATATATAATATGTGTTTTATGTAACCTTATTGTTTGTTAGAAATTAACCCCAAAACAAAGAACACTGCTCTCTCACCCAATAAATTTCAAGGGATTGGGAATGAAGTAAAACGTTGACAGCAAGTCCTTTCAGTATAACTGGGGCATTAGAGGCCCACAGAATGATCATTTCCTTTTCTGTGAAACACATAACTCTGACACACTATTTACAATTAAATAAGTTCCATATATTTTGACATTTTACAGCCCTGGAAAGTTACATATAATGATCAGCAAAGTGAGAAGATGAAAAGATTTTTAGGCTTTTAAAGATTTAACTAATTTCTGTCTAGAAGACAAACGAATTCAAATAGTGATGGTTTTATTGTCCTATAGGACATTAGCCAGATTGTATCTAATTTAGCAGCTTTACTTCAGGCTTTCATCTTTGGCAATCTCTTTGAACAGCACTATCATCCTGCCAGTCCCTTCACTGAGTTAAACAGAACGTGTGCATCTGCTATTATGTATTTGAATAAGAATTGTGTATTTAACACATGCAAAATTTTGTTTTGACACAATAAAACAAAATATCATTTGATTCTTCCCTGGAACACAGAAAAGCACAAACTTGAATCATTGGTGTGGCTTAGGCTAATTTTCCAAAATAAAATTCATGTAGGGATCTTCTCAGAGCCAAGAATTGTCTCTTTCAGGCCTACATATTCAGCATCTCCAAGGAAGAGGCCTGTTATTCTGTGTTTTGTTTTATGTTGTTTTGTTTTTTAATACTCACCAGAGGATATTTTTTCATTGCTTTTTAGAGAGAGTGGGCTGGAGGGAGAGGGAGAGGGAGAGGGAGAGGGATGGGGAGAACGAGAGGGAGAGAGAAACATCAAAGTGAGAGAGACTGGTTGCCTCCCACACTTGCCCTAACCAGGGGAGGGCAGCGAACCTGCAACCAGGTAAGTTGTACCCTTTACCGGGAATCAAAACCGGGACTCTTTAGTGCACAGACTGGCCAGGGCCTGTTATTCTGTATTTTTAAAGAGCGTTCCAAGTGAATTTATTATCAACTTTCTGTTGGAACTACAGATCCAGGACACTGATTGCAAAACTTTATAATCCACAATTACTCTAGGCTGTCAGAATTTTAGGAGCCTTTTCATTTTCTCTCTCACTCATTTTACTTGGAAGGATAACCCTTTATGCCATAATGAAAACAGCTAATTTTGCTAAAATATAAGCATTAAAGCTGTTTGTTGATAACAATGACTTCAGATGAAAGTAACTCAAGTATTTGTAATCTCAAAGGTTTAGCACATGTGACAAAATAATTTCTATATGTTTTATATATTCTACATATTGAAAAAAGTCATCCATTGCTTTAACAAAATGCTTAAGCTATAACTGACTACCTCCAAATGTATGTTAAACTATCTCACTTTACCTATAATGTACTATGCTTCTAGATTGAGATTATCATCAGAAATAAACAAAAACTCTCAAAAACCTTATGTTGTATTTTCTGTACATACACTAACTTGGAATTATTATAGTCTTGTAAGTCAATGGTATTGGCTCTATTTACAAAGGAGAGAACTGTAACTCAGAGGGATCAAACAACTTGCTTAGTTCACATTGCTAATAAACAAGGAAGCAGAGAATTTTATCCTTGATCTGTCTCCTCAGCTCATGCTTTTACATACTTACTATTCAACTATCTCAAAGTAATTCTTTATTAGAATCATAAAGATGGGATTTCATGGCCACAGAATTCAATCAAACATCTGGGTCTTATATGATGACAGATAGATGATATTCTAGCTATACATCATAGAGAAAACATGACATTTCAATAAAACCCTTTCTATTTTGGAACAACTCCCAACCCACACCACATTAGCCAACATTTAGAGATATCTTCTCTTTATTGAGTGGAAAAGTATAATAAATTAGATAGCTTTCCAAGAATGTGGTCTGCCAATATTTCAACCTTATCCTCTCCTCAAAACTCTGACAAATCTATTAAATTCTTCTTCATATAGGATTTTAAGACTCTGAACTTTTTCAAGCTCTCTTTTGAATATATTACATAAAATTCTTTATTTCACATTATCTCATAAAATGTTTTCTTCGGTTTTTATCCCCACACCTTCTTTCATTATTTCATTGTCCTTACTAGATTTTTTTTCTACATTCACTTGTAGCTCCATCTGAAAGTTTCCTGACTTTGCATTTACTCTCTCATAACAATAATTAGGATATTAAGACAACCCTAATCCTTGTTTTGTCCCCAATTTGCCCTGTCTTATACTAACAAACCTTGTTAACAGATTCTTAGAAAATTTGCAGTATCTGAGCCAAAATGTATTGAAATTACTGGCTTAACTGCCGTGAATTTTATAGCTTAAATTCCTAAGTTCTTAAATAATTGTATTTTCATTGACTTTACATATTTTTCCAATACTGATTTATTAGCAATTTCAGGTGAAAGAAGACATGCAAAATTACTTACTCTTAAAGACATTTTTTTCTGAGCTCATAGTATTTGTCTCAACAGTGAATTGCTAAATCATATATTAAAATTTGTACCATGAGTTAATATAATCTATATATATAAAAGCCCAGCAACTGAACAGCGGAATGACCAGAATGACCAGTAGACCAGTCACTATGATGCGCACTGACCACCAGGGGGCAGACGCTCAATGCAGGATCTGCCCCCTGGTGCTCAGTGTGCTCCCACAGTGGGAGCGCCACATGGCTGACAGGAATGAGCAGCTGCTCCCACAGTGGAAGCAGCCACTAGTAGGCCCAGGATGAGACCAAGTCTCTGCACCCATCAAATAACTGAGACAATCCAGACTCTGACCTGACCCCACCAGCTGATGCAGGCCCTCTAAGGTGTGTTCTAGAAAGAGCATGGGGAGCTGGCATAGGGAGATGGCAAGAGGAGACGTGACTATGGACCCCCCGGGGAGTCTGTCCTGATGGCTGAGGATCCTGGAGCATGGCTGCCCTGAACATCCCTGATGGTGTCACCAACCTGGCATCACACATCAAGGATATTCATGGAGTGGCTTTGGGGTGCAAAGCTTTCTGCCAGGTTCCTCCAAGACACAGAACATGCCTTTACCCAAGACATTACCCCAAAATATCAGCTCAGACTAATTTCCTCATTCAGCAGCCACTCAGAAAGTGGGTCCACAGCCGATCAGCTGACCAGGATGAGTGGCGCTCCCATAAGGGCCGATCTCTGCAGGCCACGCTGCCGCCAGTTCATGAATCCTTGCACTGGGCCCCTAGTAAAGGAATAAATCACACACCACAATGCTTCATATTAATTAAAAAATTATTTGTTGTTAATTATTATGAAGTGGATAACAAAAATGACAAGAGACCACAAGAATCATAACTAATAATAGACAAACATGTAAATTGACCATACCTCCGTTACGCCCACAGCCAATCAGAGTGAGTATGCAAATTAACCCAACAAAGATGGAGGTTAATTTGCATACAAAGGTGCCCAGCAGCCTGGGTCCTGGGAACTTTCTCAGCACCCAGGTCCCTCTGATGTAGTCCCCCTGTGAGTCCTGAGCAACCTGGGAAGGGCCTGAGCCAGGGGGCTCCTGGGCAGGGGTGGAGCCGGGCGATCAAAGGGAGCTGGGGGTCCCCTGCCCAGGCCCCAAGCCCGGGCCAGATGCTTGGGGCCTGGGTAGGGGCGGAGCTGGGCAATCGGAGGGAGCTGGTGGTCCCCGGCCCAGGCCCCAAGCCCCAGCCAGAGGCTTGGGGCCTGGGCAGGGGCGGAGCCTGGCGATTGGAGGGAGCTGGGGGTTCCCTGCCCAGGCTGGGATGCTTTAAGCCTTGGCAGGGGTGGAGCCGGAGATCGGAGGCCATCGGTGTGAACTACAGAGGAAACACCTTTTCTGACCGCTCATTGGCTAAGCTCCCTGTTTGCCACTGGTAATATTCTTAGTAACTTGGGTATAAGAAACCAAAAAGGTGATCTAGGGTTTTTCCACCACACTCCTGGAGAAAAAAAATCAAGGTCTGCTGCTGGAGGGCTAGGAAATGTCATATCCTGCCCTAGCCGGTTTGGCTCAGTGGGTAATGCCTAGGCTTACCGACCGCAGAGTCCGGGTTAGATTCTGATCAAGGGCATATACCTAGGTTGCAGGCTCCTCCCTGTCTGGGGACCAGGTCAGGGCTCATGCAGGAGGCAACCAATTGAAGTGTTCCTCTCACTTTGATGTTTCTCTCTGTCTTTCCCTTTCTCTTCCACATTCTCTAAAAATCAATGGGAACATATCCTCAGGTGAGGATAAAAAAAAAAAAAAAGAAAGAAATATCATATCCTATGAAAGATATCTTGAAAATGCCTAAAGAAAGTTGTCAATTTTTATGGTGAAGGGACTGGAGTTCGTGTTGATGAAAACACCTTGGTTGCTGTGCTGACTGGCAGTGGCTGCAGCAGCGGGGTGATGGGGCTGGTGCCTTCCCCTGATCAGCCCGGTTGCCTCAGTAGGACATCCCCTGAGGGCTCCCAGTATGTGATAGGGGGCAGGCTGGGCTGAGGAACCCCCGTCCCAGTGCACAAATTTCGTGCACCGGGCCCCTAGTTCTGTAAAAGATTTGGTAAAGAGCACTTGTAGGGCATTTGGGCAATATTATAGATGAGAAAAAGTCTGGTATGTTAAGAAATTGATTACTTCTGGTTTAATTTAGTCACCTCTAAATTAATGTAGTATTTCAGACTTATTTATCTTTTATTTTTTATTTCAGCCATACTCTCTCAATGTGGCATTTAGGTTTAGTAGAAACTAAGCTTATTTTGTGCTGGATGCCCAGTCTCCTTGGCATATATTGGTTCTCACACACTTCTACTGTTGGAGTTTATATTTTAAGTTGTTTAGATGTCAGACTATTTCCAGCATTTCTTTCTTTTTTTATTGCATTTATTGGATGACATTGCTTAATAAAATTATATAGGTCTAGAATGTATAATTCTATAATATGTTCTCTGCATGTTGCATTGTGTGTCCAATACCCCAAGTCAAGTCTCCTTTTGGTAATTTTTTAAAAATATATTTTTATTGATTTCAAGTGAAAGAGAAAGGAAGACAGAGATAGAAAAAATAAGAGAGAATCATTGATCAGCTGCTTCCTGCACAGACCCTACAGGGGATCGAGCCAGAAAGTGTGCATGTTCCCTGATTGGGAATCGAACCATGAGCTCCTGGTTCATAGGTAGGTGCTCATCCACTGAGCCACAGCAACCAGGCAAGTCAAGTCTCCTTCTACCATCATATTATTAACTAGGTGATGCACCATGACTGCTCAGAGCGAATTTTCTTTTAAAATTTAATGTCTTTACTGCCCACAACATTTCACTAAGAACAGAGTTGTTTAGCTCACAATACTCTTCCAATTACAAAATCTAAAAGAGATTCTCTAGTTTTTATCTTGTTGAACAATAATTTAAATAAAATGAGCATGTACATAGTATGAACTTCAATCATAGTAATTTCTTTTTTAAATTTTATTAAGGTATTATATGTGTACATATCTTACCATTGCCCCCCCACCCCACTCCCATACATGCCCTCACCCCCCAATGTTTTGCATCCATTGGTTATTCTTATATGCATGCATATAAGTCCTTCGGTTGACCTCTTATTTCCCCCACCTCCCCTAACCTTCCCTCTGTAATTTGACAGTCTGTTTGATGCTTTACTGCCTCTGTATCTGTCTTTTTGTTCATCAGTTTATAATGTTTTTTATTATCCACAAATAAGTGAGATCATGTGGTATTTTTCTTTCATTGACTGGCTTATTTCACTTAGCATAATATTCTCCAATTCCATCCAGGTTGCTACAAATGATAAGGAATCCTTCTTTTTTATGGCAGCATGGTATTCCATTGTGTAGATGTACCATAGTTTTCTGATACAGTCATCTGCTGACGGCCACCTAGGCTGTTTCCAAATCTTAGATATTGTAAATTGTGCTGCTATGAACATAGAGGTGCATATATCATTTCTGATTGGTGTTTCTAGTTTCTTAGGATATATTCCTAGGAGTGGGATTACTGGGTCAAATGGGAGTTCCATTTCAGTTTTTTGAGGAAACTCCATACTGTTCTCCACAGTGGCTGCACCAGTCTGCATTCCCACTAGCTGTGCATGAGGGTTCCTTTTTCTCCGCATCCTTGCCAACACTTGTCGTTTGTTGATTTGTTGATGATAGCCATTCTGACAGGTGTGAGATGGTATCGCATTGTCATTTTGAATTGCATCTCTCGGATAATTAGTGACTTTGAGCATGTTTTCATGTGTCTCTTGGCCTTCCTTCTGTCTTCTTTCGAAAAGATTCTTTTTAGGTCCGTTGCCCATTTTTTTATTGGATCATTTATCTTCCTTTTATTAAGTTGTATAAGCTGCCTGTAGATGTTGGAGATTAAAACTTTATCAGTGATAACATTTGCAAATATGTTCTCCCATACAGTGGGGTTTCTTGTTGTTTTGTTGATGGTTTCTTTTGCTGTGAAAAAGCTTGTTTATTTTCTCTTTGGCTTCCATTGCCCTAGGGGCAGTATCAGTGAAGAAGTTCTTTCGGCATATGTCTGAGATTTTCCTGCCTGTGGATTCCTCTAGTATTTTTATGGTTTCCCATCTTATGTTTAAGTCCTTTATCCATTTTGAGTTTATTTTTGTGTATGGTGTAAGTTGGTGATCTAGTTTCATTTTTTTGCATGTATCTGTCCAATTTTCCCAATACCATTTATTGAAGAGACTGTCTTGACTCCATTGTATGTTCATGCCTCCTTTGTCAAATATTAATTGTGCATAGTGGTTTGGGTCGATATCTGGATTCTCTATTCTATTCCATTGATCTATATGTCTGTTCTTGTGCCAGTACCAGGCTGTTTTGAGAACAGTGGCTTTGTAATACAGCTTGAAATCTGGTATTGAGATCCCTCCTACTTTATTCTTCTTTCTCAGGATTGCTGTGGCTATTCGGTGTCTTTTTTTATTCCAGATGAATTTTTGGAGAGTTCTTTCTAGGTCTGTGAAATATGCCATTGTTATTTTAATGGGGAGTGCATTGAATCTATAGATTGCTTTGGGTAGTATAGACATTTTAATGATGTTGATTCTCCCAATCCATGAACATGGTATGTTCTTTCATCTGTTTACGTCTTCCTCTATCTCTTTTTTCAGTGTCCTGTAGTTTTCCATGTATAGGTCTTTTACCTCCTTGGTTAAGTTTATTCCTAGGTATCTTACTTTTTATGGTGTGATGGTAAATGGGATTGCTTTTTAAATCTCTCTTTCTGTAAATTCACTATTGGTGTATAGAAATGCCATAGATTTCTTGGCATTAATTTTGTATCCTGCTACATTGCCGAATTCATTTATTAAGTCTGTTAGTTTTTGTTGGAGTCTTTAGAGTTTTTTATGTACAATATCATGTCATCTGCAAATAAGGACAGCTTTACTTCTTCTTTTCCAATTTGGATGCCTTTTATTTCTTCTTCTTGTCTAATTGCAATGGCTAATACTTCCAGTACTATATCAAACTGGAGTGGTGAGAGTGGGCATCCCTGTCTTGTTCCTGTTCTTAGGGGAAATGGTTTTAGTTTTTGCCCATTGAGTATGATGTTAGCTATGGGTTTATCATATCTAGCTTTTATTATGTTGAGGTATGATCCTTCTATTCCCACCTTGTTGAGAGTTTTTATCAAGAGAGGGTATTGGATTTTGTCAAATGCTTTTTCAGCATCAATTGATATGACTATGTGATTTTTATCTCTCAATTTGTTTATATGATGTATCACGTTAATTGATTTGTGGATATTGTACCATCCTTGCATTCCTGGGATAAATCCTACTTGGTCATGGTGTATGATCTTTCTGATGTATTGCTGGATCCGATTTGCTAGAATTTTGTTGAGGATTTTGGCATGTACGTTCATGAGTGATATTGGCCTGTAATTCTCTTTCATTGTGTTGTCTTTATCTGGTTTTTGTATTAGGGTGATGCTGGCTTCATAGAAGGAGCTTGGAAGTGTTCCTTCTGCTTGAATTTTTTGGAATAGTCTGAGGAGGATAGCTTTTAGTTCTCCTTGAATGTTTGATGAAACTCTCCTGTGAAGCCATCTGGCCCCAGGCTGTTGTTTACCAGAAGCTTTTTGATGACTGCTTCAATTTCTTCCATAGTTATTGGCCTGTTGAGATTCTTAGATTCTTCCTGATTGAGTTTTGGAAGGTTGTATTTTTCTAGCAATATGTCCATTTCCTCCAGGTTGTCCAATTTGTTGGAACAGAGTTGTTCGTAGTATTTTTTAACAATCCTTTGTATTCCGGTGGGACCTGTTGTTATTTCACCTCTTTCATTTCTGATTTTGTTTATTTGGGTTCTGTCTCTTTGCTTCTTGGTGAGCCTGGCTAGAGGTTCATCAATCTTGTTTATCCTTTCAAAGAACCAGCTCTTGGTTTTGTTGATCTTTTGTATTGTTTCTTTGGTCTCTATGTCGTTTATCACTGCTCTGATTTTTATTATTTCCTTCCTTCTGCTTACACTGGGCTTTTCTTGTTGCTCTTTTTCTAACTCTTTGAGTTGTAGGGTTAATTTATTACCATTGTTTCTTGTTTTTTGCAGTATGCTTGTAGAGCTATGAATTTCCTTCTCAAGACTACTTTCGCTGTGTCCCATAGATTTTGGATTGTTGTGTTTTCATTGTCATTTGTTGCCATGATGTTTTTTATTTCTTCTTTGATCTCTCTGGTAACCCAGTCATTTTTTAATAGCATGTTGTTTAGTCTCCATGTGTTTGATTTCTTTGGGTTGTTTTTATTGTAGTTGATTTCCAGTTTTATGCCACTGTGGTCTGAGAAGATGCTTGATATGATTTCTATCTTCTTGAATTTGAAGAGACTTTGCCTATGTCCCAACATATGGTCTATCTTTGAAAATGACCCATGTGCACTTGAGAAGAATGTATATTCTGTGGCTTTGGGGTAAAATGTTCTAAAGATGTCAATTAATTCCATCTGGTCTAGTGAGTCATTTAGGATTAATGTTTCTTTGATGATTTTTTGTTTAGAGGATTTGCCCAATGGTGATAGTGGGGTATTAAAGTCTCCTACTATGATTGTATTGCTGTCAATCTCTTCCTTGATATCCTCCAGGAGTTTTTTTTATGTATTTGGGTGCTCCTGTATTGGGTGCATATATGTTTACCAGAGTTATTTCTTCTTGTTGGATTGCTCCCTTTAGTATTATGAAGTGGCCTTCCTTATCTCTTGTTATGTCCTTCACTTTGAGAACTAATTTGTCAGATATAAGTATTGCTACCCCTGCTTTTTTTCATTTCCATTCACCTGGAAAAACTTTTTCCATCCCTTCACCCTCAGTCTGTGTGTGTCTTTTTTTCTGAGGTGAGTTTCTTGTAGACAGCAGATATATGGGTCTTGTTTTCTTATCCAATCCATTACCCTATGTCTTTTGATTGGGGCATTTAATCCATTTACATTTAAAGTAATGATTGATAGGTACTTATTTGTCACCATTTTTATTCTGTACCCCTGTGTTCCTTCTTTACTTCCTATTTCTTTCTTTCTTTCTTTCTTTTTTTTTTTTTTTTTTTTACAGCAGACCCTTTAGCATTTCTTGCATTGCTGGTTTGGTGGTAATAAATTCCCTTAGTCCTTTTTTCTCTGTGAAGCTCCTGATTTCACCTTCAATTTTGATTGATAGCCTTGCTGGGTACAGTATTCTTGGATTCAGACCCTTCCTTTGCATGACTTTGTATATTTCATTCCATTCCCCTCTGGCTTGATGAGTTTCTGTTGAGAAATCAGTTGCTAGTCTGATGGGGGTTCCTTTGTCTGTAACTTTCTGTCTCTCTCTTGCTGCTTTTAAGATTCTTACTTTGTCGTTGGTGTTTGCCAATTTAATTAAATGTGCCTTGGCATCGGTCTTTTGGGGTTCATTTTGCTTGGGACTCTGTGAGCTTCTTGTATTTGTGTGGGTTTTTTCTTCCCTATATCAGGGAAGTTTTCTGTCATTATTTCTTCAAAGAGGTTTTCTATTCCTTGCTCAGTTTCCTTTCCTTCTGGAACCCCTATTATGCGGATGTTGTTTTGTTTCGTGTTGTCCCAAAGTTCCCTTAGGCTCTCCTCCTGCTTTTTAATTTTTTTTCTAGAAGCTGCTCTACTTGGGTATTTCTTCCCATCTTGTCTTCTAGCTCACTGATGCAGTCCTCTGCTTCTTCTAGTCTACTCTTGATGCTTTCTATTGAGTTCTTTACAGCAGTGATGTCATTTTTCATTTCTTCTTGGTTCTTCTTCATTTCCTCTCGGTTCTTACTCATATTGTCGAATTTGTCTTCCATTCTTTTCAGCCACCTTATGACCATTTCTCTGAATTCTTTCTCTGGAAGGTTGCTTGCCTCCATTTTGTTTACTTCCTTTTCTGGTGATGCCTGCTTTTCTTTCATATGCGGGCTGTTTCTTTTTCTCCCCATGGTCTCTCTTCTCCAGATGTCTGGTTATGTAGTTCTCTCTCTCCTTATCCAAGGCAAAATCTGACCTTTCCGTGGTGGAGTGTAGAGCTCCTCTGAATCCACGTGTTTGCACCAATTGGGGACCAGTGTTCTGGGGCTCGCAGCTGTTTGGTGGTTGCTATATTAATTTCTTTTATAAAGTATTTCTAAAGTTCATTACCTAATATGGTAATTAAATTAATTTAATCTTCTACATTCTATAAATAATGTTCTTTCCACAATTATTTTGGAAAGCATAGACCCATTACTGTAAAAATAAAAATATTTCCAGTCTAAACACAGTTGTTAAGAAAATCAGCTTTTAATATATCTTTAATTTTAAGAATATAATGTAGATTTACTTTATAAAGATAAACACTTTAAGAAGAAAATATGATGTTTAATTTTAAATGATAATGGCCCAACCTCTTTTCCATGTTAAACAATTAACCCTTGGAATGCCATAAAGATATTGACTTCTTCAGTTTACAAGTTAGTTGTGAAGATATGTGAAGTTTAGTTTATGTCAACTTGACCAGATCACATGGTGCCCAGATAGTTGTTTAAACAATATTCTGGGTGTATCTGCAAGGATGTTTCTATATGAGATTAAAATTTGAATCCTTAGACTGAGGAAAGCCCTCCCAAATAAGAGTGGGCCTCATCCAATCATTTGAAGGCCTGAATATAATCAAATACTTAGTAAGAAAGAATTTTCTCTCTCTGCCTGACTGTCTTTGAGCTGAGACATTCTTCATCTCCTGTCTTTGAACTTGGATTCAGGCTGAAACTTTCAGTTCTCCTTGGTCTCCAGCTTGCCAAGTGCAGATATTAAAACCTCTCAGCTTCCACAATCACATATATATGAATTGCTTCAGTTTCTCTGGAAAACACTAATATAAGATGCTCTATTTTCTGTACTTTTAATATTGGAATCACAATTGAAAAAAAATACCATATTGGTAATTTTCTTCTCCATGGTGCAGTTTGCCATGAACTCAGTAATACTTACTATTGAATATACTTTTCTAATAACTATTATTCAAGGGGTATAGCATCAAATGGGCACATAATGCAACAAAGATAGATGCAAATTTAAAAGGTTAAAAAATAAATCAATGTTCAGTGTTAGAAAAATCTTTGAGGTAAATTGAGGGATTGAATATGCCCAAAACAAAGGTTGCTACTCAGGCTCAAAGTCAACCCTTAAAATAAATTTAACATTGTATGTGTTTATTTATAAAAATTTATGTAATAGCCTGTATGCAAGTATCATTGATTATAAACTCATATAATTTCCATTGAACACTTTAAAAATAATTTTGGCAACAACACAACTTAACAGTTTATATATTTTTATCTAATAATTTTGTTCATGATAAATAAAGTCTATCCTATCTAATAAAAGAGTAATATGCAAATTAACCATCACTCCACTACACCCACAAGCCACACCCACAAGCCACACCCACAAGCCACGCCCACAAGCCACGCCCACAAGCCAATCAGGAGCAAACATGCAAATAAACCCAACCAAGATTGCTACGGCCACAGAGGGCAGGAGCAAGGTTTGGGTTTCCCCGGCAATGGAGAAAGCCAAGCTTTCCCCCTGCCCTTGCCGGCCTAGGCCTCCACTCAAGGCTCCAATGTTTCAATGACAGAAGATACATAAACCCAAACAGAAATGGTGGCAGCCATGGAGCTGGAAAGAGCAGGAGGCTAAGGTTGCCCCTGGTGATGGAGGAAGCCAAGCTTTCTGCACACCCTCGCTGGCCCAGGCCTCCGCTTAAGGCTACAAAGTTTCAATTATAGAAGATACATAAATCCCCCCAAAAATGGCTGCCACCACAGAGCAAGCAGAAGGCTTGGCTCCGCTCCAGGATACAAAGTTTCAATTGTAGAAGATAAATAAATCCCAGATACCAGGGCCTCCACTTGGGTCGCCGGGGGGTGTGGCCGGCCTGCAAACCACCACAGGCCCCTCACCCAGGCCGCCCCACACCCCAAGGGAACCCCCACCCTGATCCGGGACACCCTTCAGGGCAAACCAGCTGGCCCCCACTCATGCACCAGGCCTCTATCCTATCTAATAAAAGAGTAATATGCAGATTGACCATCACTCCAACACACAAGATGTCTGCCCCCATGTGGTCAAAGATCCTGCCCCCATGTGGACACAAGATGGCCACCACAAGATGGCCAGCAGGGGATGGCAGTTGGGAAGAACCAGGCCTGCAGTGGAGGGCAGTTAGGGGTGACCAGGCCTGCAGGGGAGGTCAGTTAGGGGCAAACAGGCTGGCAGGGGAGCAGTTAGGCATCAATCAGGCTGGCAGGGGAGTGGTTAGAGGGTGATCGGGCTGGCAGGCAGAAGCAGTTAGGGGCAATCAGGAAGGCAGGAAGGCAAGCAGTTGGGAGCCAGCAGTCCTGGATTGTGTGAGGGATGTCCAACTGCCCATTTAAGCCTGATCCCACTGGGCTTCGGATATCCCTCGAGGCATCCCAGATTGGAGAGGGTGCAGGCTGGGCTGAGGGACACACACACCCATGCATGAATTTTGTGCACCTGGCCTCTAGTTTGAATATAATAACCACACTTTCTCACAAAATGACCAGAGTAGCCCCTCCCTTACCTTTGGTTTCATTTTTCATAGGTTCAGTTAACTGTGCTCAACAAGGGTCCAACAATATTCATTTTGTCTCCATTTGTGTGAATGTATGTAGAAGTAAAATAAAAATTTCCAAAAATAAAAATGTTATGCTTTAAATTGTGTATTGTTCTCAGTAGCATGATGAAATGTCATGCTGTTCTACTCTATCCCACTTTGTTCAGCCCTGGATGTGAATCATACCTTGCCCACCATTTCCACCTACCTATTAGTCACTTAGTAGTGATATAAGTTATCAGATTGACTGTCATGGTATCACAGTGTTTGTGTTCAAGTCACCCTTATTTTACTTAATAATGGCCCCGAAGTACAAAAGTAGTATAAACTTTATCACAGGTATATATGTATAGGGAAAAACAGTATATATATAGTGTTCAGCAATGCTCATGGTTTCAGGTATCCACTGGGGGTCTTGATACTTATTCACCACTAATAAGGGGAGGTATACGTTATTTCTTTTAACTTGAACTAGAGAGGTACAGAATATTAATTAGCTATGTTAGATGAAGACTAAACATGCCATTTATTCTGTACATTGTTCTTCCTCTATTTTCTTGTTAAGTTGGTTATTTAGTAAATTATCACATAGGTGTTGTCATAGTATCAATGGACATTATATATGTATATAATCAATAGATGAGAGTTAACATTGACAGAAACTTTCAGGGATATATATATATATACATATATATATATAATTTATTTTTGCATTTTCTTCAAAATATGCAAGTCTGGTATAAATTGACACTCTAAAACCCAATATTGGAAAATTAATGCAATTAAGTAAGTCTTGACATTTAACTAAGAAGAAAAATTCACTATTTAACAGTGCTTCTAAAATTTAAACTTTTTTTATTGTTGTTAATCCTCACCCAAGGATATTCTCCCATTAATTTTCAGAGAGAGTGGAAGGGAGGGGGAGAGAAAGAGGGAAAGAAACATCGACGTGAGAGAGACACATTGATCTTGGAGATCGAACCTGCAGCCCGGGCATGTGCCCTTGACCATAATCAAGCCCAGGACCCTTCAGTCCTTGGGTCGACACTCTATCCACTGAGCCAATTCAGCTAGGGCTTAAAGTTAAGCATTTTGATTCAAGAAACAAAGTTACAGTTATGACACTATCAGTACACATATACTCATTTATTTGTTTCTTAAACTAAAATGTGAAAAAAGTATTATAATTTCTTTTTTAAATATAAATTTTCCATTATAAGCAAATTATAATGTGTAGTTTTATTTTTAAATCTTCACCATAATATGTATCATTTGCATATGATTTTTCAAATATGTTTAATGGTGAGATCCAGAATTAACTTCATTCAGAATATGGCAGTTACATTATTTTCCTATTGTTAGAAGAGTATGAACAAAAAATGATTAAATATATATCCAATTATCAATTATTTTCACCAAGGGAGGGGAAAATATGTATGTTGAAGAAAATCCTAATTCATTTTTACCTTTGGATTATAATTTAACATATTTATACTTTTCTGTAGATCCTCACACTTCATATCATTCCAATGCAAAGTCCTGTTCCTCTGAGCTTTAACATAAGTGATTCAAAAGACCAGACCAGAATCTTTTGAGATATCAGGGGTGCAAAAAATAATTCAGAAAATTACACTTTATAAAATGTAAATTGGAATTACATCAATAAAAACTTACCTTATCTTTGAGGCTTAGTATTTCTGCATTTAGGATGTAAGAAAAAACTTCTTAATAGTTTTGTTTGTGTTCATTAATTTATCACTAAATACCTATAACATATACTAGATGCCTATATCATCCCAGGCAACTTACTATTTACTGGGAATTCAGCATTGAAGTAAACATAGTTCCTATTCTCATAAACATACATTCTAATAGTGGGGATCAAACAATAAACAAAAAGTAGGTGCATATCAGTAGAGATGATGGCTAAGAAAAACCATTAAGAGTGATGAGTGTGCTATTATAGACAGGGTTATTGTGAAAAATCTACATTTTATATATCATTTAAACAAATAATTGAAAGAAATGGACAGTGATCCAAAGAAATGGTTGGAGAAAGAATATTGAATATAGAGGGAGCCACAAGTGCAGAGACCTGTGGGGGCTTGTGCTTGCCATGTTTGAGTCCACATGTTATCTGAAGATGAGTGAGCAAAGCGGATTATGGAGGACAATGTGGACTTGGAGTTTTATTGGAGAATTTTTCATAGAAGTGATGCGGGCATCCCTTAGCTTAGTAAAGTTGACACAGAATATAACCATCACTGACTTCATACTGCATTCCCAATTCTTGTTTTTATTTTGTTTTGTTTTGCTTAGCCAAATCATTATGTATATTTTATTTTATATTTTTTCTAAGATTTTAAAAGGAACATATTCTGATTTTACTTCTGATAATTCCTTTTTTAAAATATTCTTTAACCTGTTTTTGTCTTAACTTTCTTCACTTGTTTTATTTCAGAATCTCAGTGAAAGCACTGAGATTTCTAGGGTCTTTGTTTCTGCACATAACCTGAGAAATGCTGGAAACAACATATAACTGCCACTAGTTTATGCCATTTGTTGCAGGCTTATCCTGAGACAAGAAAGCAACTGGGTTCCACTGGTCACATAACAAATTCTTTGTTGTCTGTGCAGATAAATCTGGTTCTGCCTGATAGGAGGACATGGGCACCAGAGGCCTCGGCACTTGTTAAAGCTGCCTCAATGGTTGCATATTTATAAGATGTTTTGTACCAGGGTTTGGGTTTCTCTGACAATAAATTTTGTTAGAATAGTGTGCAAATTATATTTTAAATTTCTGGGCATAAAATATCTAGCAACCCAAATTAGATGTTTTTTTGGTGTGTGTGTGTGTGTTTTACATGTTGAGTAAGGGACTTTAAATGTGAACATTGTTCTTATTTTGTACTTATCTTAGCAGCAAATCTCTAAACTTTGCCTAAAATGTGATTGTTTGACTACATTTATGGCCTTGGTTTTGAAACAATAAACTGATATAGAGATGCATGGCTAATCTGGCCCTACCCCAACCTGCACCCTATTGGAAGATGCTTCAAAATAGATAGGGCTGGAGCATACCAAGACATATTACTCACACTTTAAGGAAGAGACTGCAATGAAAAAGGTTTTCATGAAGCAATGAATTCAAATTTTTGCTATTATGATAAATCCTCTCAGGTGTCAATAATATATTTTCTTATTCTTCCTGACACCTTGAATTTAAGCACTGGCTATAGCTTGCAATTGTTAACTTTTGAATTTTATCAAGCCATGGGATCATCTGATACTCAGCAATCATGGGTGTTGTCTCTAGACCAAGCATGTCAAACTCATGGCCCACGGGTTGCATAAGTCATTTGTTTGGCCAGTGTTAGCCTTTGAGTTTGACATGCTTGCTCTAGAATGAAAAAGACTAACAAAATATATATTTTTTACCTATGCTATATAAGAGTTTCCTGAAATCCATAAGAAGTAGCTACATCCCTCCATGTGCCTAATAAATTTCTTAAATTCAAATCTCTACGAACATGTAATCTAAGCTTCCACTAATACATACACAAATACAAAGGTCCATTAAGAAAATATCAGGACTGTGGCACATTTATTTCAATAGAAGAGTCCCTGAGCTTCAATTAATTGTTATCATGTTTATTTGCAAGCTCAGTTTTCTGTTTTTTTTTTTTTTTTTTTAATTTTCAAAAAGAAGCAGGGAATTTGGATTTCTACAAAATTTTAATATTAGTAGTTGATTCATTTAAAATGAAACTAGGTTCTTTGCCAAATTAAACATATCTGTGAGCCAAATGTAATAGATGAACTACTAAATTAAAATTTCAGAACCATCAGAAAATCCATTTAACTTCAATGAATAAACCAATGGACAAATTAATGAATGAGTTTCTCAACCAATTTGGCATGAAGAATAAGGATGACAAAGAGATACGATTCTGTAGTCAAAAGCATGGTTGGATAAACAAAATGCCTGGGGTTACCTGAAGGGTAGAATAATATGTCACCCCAAAATATAACTGTTGAAGCTCATGACATGCCACCCCCAAATATCCCACTTTGTTATATAGCCTATTTTGAGCTTTTCAAACAAGCACTTGTAAAACAGCAAATTTACAGAGAAGCTTTCTCTGAATGAACTTTCCTTATCTGCCTAAAGATAGATTTTCAAAACAAAAAAAAAAAAATAAAGCAACAAAAACACCTCACTTATTATAAATCCCCTCCCTGGAAGTTTCATCAACCAGGGAAGACTGACTCTTATTTCAGGCGTGGAGACCAGAAGTGACACCACATCCAGACAAAGTTTGTCACAAACTATCACACCTTCCACCTAAAATGCTAAGGGTCCATTTATCTTTCTAAAAATAATGTATTTTTCTCTAAAAGTATTACATCCTCCCTCCTCTTTCCTTAAGAAGGTGGTAACTGAATTCTAAGTTACTTTGGGAAGTCCTTATTTTCCCCTGTCTATCTCTCATATATACATGAGGTACTAGTATACTTAGAACACACACACACACACACATACACACTTACTTGTTTGTTTTCTCTTACTAATCTGTGCTTCATTACAGGGATCTTGTTTAATGAATCGGAAGGTAGAGGAAACAGTTTTTCCTCCATTGATATCACTCATTAGATATCTGACTTAGGACAAATTACATATAATTTCTCCAGCTTGGATTTCCTCATCTGTAAAGTGAGAAAAAGATTATACCTCATAAAGTTATTTAAAAAATTAAGAAATGGCATCTTTGTAAAATAAATAGTCCTGCTCTAGACAAATAAGTGTTCATTAAATATTAATTATAAAGGAGATTGTAAAAAAAATTCTGAAAGAAGAAAATTACTAAATATGGAAATTGAATGATAAAAAGTAAAAGTAAAAGAGGACTATAAAATGATATTTAGTTTTTAATTGCACCTAAACATTCTGCCGTTGTTTAACTCAAATTTCATACAAATATTTATTATTAACATGGCTTACCTTTATAAGAGGCTAAAAATAGAAGCTAATCTTCAAAATAGCTGGGCCTTGATATTTTTATTGCCTACCAAACATTTCTCCTGTTGTCACAGTTCACTTCTTAAAAGAACTGTATAATTTACATTTCTGTGCTATCTTTTTGTAGGTAATTGAGAGACTGATAATTATTAAATACTAGAGGCCTGGTGCACAAAATTCGTGCATGGGGGTGTGTGTCCCTCAGCCCAGCCTGCACCCTCTCCAATCTGGGAACCCTGGAGGGATGTCGGACATTCCTCACCCATATAAATGAGCAGTCGGACATTCCTCTCACAATCCAGGACTGCTGGCTCCCAACTGCTCACCTGCCTGCCTTCCTGATTGCCCCTAACCACTTCTGCCTACCAGCTTGATCACCCCCTAATCACTCCCCTGCCAGCCTGATTGATACCTAACTGCTCCTCTGCCAGTCCGATTGCCCCTAACTGCCCTCCCCTGCTGGCCTGGTCACCCCTAACTGCCCTCCCCTGCCAGCCTTATTGCCCCTAACTGCTCTCCCCTACAGCCCTGGGTCCCCCCCCAACTGCCCTTCCCTCCAGGCCCAGTTGCCTCCAACTTCTCTCCTCTGCCAGCCTGGTCACCCCTAACTGCCCTCCCCTGCAGGCCTGGTACCTCCCAACTGCCCTCCCCTGCTGGCCATCTTGTGACAGCCATCTTGTGTCCACATGGGGGCAGCCATCTTGTGTGTTGGAGTGAAAGTCAATTTGCATATTACTCTTTTATTAGATAAGATTAGCAATATTTTAGCTACCACAAAAATAAATGGAGCATGAAAGAAGGAACTGTTGGAGAAAAAATATATATTTATCATACCTTTGTGTTCAGAGCCATGCATATTTTTTTGCATATATTTTCCTTCAGTAACATTAATTTCCTGTGAATATTCATAATAACTTTGTAGAATTCTAACACTGTTAGTGTTAGTGAGTAATATCAACTTTAAAGAGACACTAATAAATCTGAAATTCTGAATGATAATTCAAAATGTATTGCTCATGCAAATTGTTTGTAAAAGGCAGTTTCTTTATTTGTTTTCAAATGACAAAACAATATGAATAATATCAGAAAATTCAATACTGAAAGTTACCACACAATAGGAAAAAAAAAAACATTAAGTTACATTTTAATTTTATATTTTTAATATGTAGCATTATTAAATACTAGAGACCCAGTGCATGAAATTCAGGCACAGGGGAGGTGGCCCCCTCAGCCCAGCCTGCACACTCTTCAATCTGGGACCCCTCAAGGGATGTCTGACTGCTGGTTTAGGTCCGATCCTGCCTGCCTGCCTGATTGCCCCTAACCTCCTCAGCCTGCTGGCCTGGTTGCCCCCAACTGCCCCCCCCCCGCTGGCCTGGTAGCCCCCAACTACCCCCTACCAGCCTGGTCACCCCCCAACTGTCCCCCCAACCAGCCTGGATGCCCTTCACTGCCCCCCCTTCTGTCCTGGTCGCCTCCAGCTACCCCCCCGCCATCCTGGTTGCCCCTCATGGCCCCCCTCTGGCAGCCTGATCACCCCCAACTGCCACCCCTGCTGGCATGGTAGCCCCCAACTACTCCCCTGCCAGCCTGGTCACCCCCCAACTTCCCCCCCATCTGGCTTGGATGTCCTTCACTGCCCCCCCTTTCTGGCCTGGTCACTCCCAACTGCCCCCCTGCCAGCCTGGTTACCCCTAACTGCCCCCCTCTGCCAGTCTGGTTGCCCCTCACTGCCCCCCTCTGCCAGCCTGGTCGGCCCTCACTGTCCCCCCCCCCTCTGCCAGCCTGGTTGTCCCTCACTGCCCCCCTCTGCTGGCCTGGTTCCCCCTCACAGCTCCCCCTGCCAGCCTGGTCACCCCTACTGACCCCCCTGCTGGCCTAGTCGCCCCTCACTGGCCCTCCTTCCGGCCTGGTCACTCCCAACTGCCCCCACACCAGCCTGGTCACCCCTAACTGCTCCCCACTGCCGGCCTGGTCACCCCATGCAGTCTGCTGTTACTGTGAGGGTGTCCTGACCAATTTGCATATTACCCTTTTATTAGTATAAATTGCTACTTAGTTGCTGGACACAATTTGCTATAATTGTTGTAAACTAAAATATGAAACTGAATTGAAATATGCATTTGTAAAAATATAAAAATATATATAAGTAAATAAATTTTCTTCTCACATATTGACATAATTTGCCTGTATTCTTACTCTGTGGTGACTCAAGACCTTAATAATGTTTACATTTTTAATTGTAAATAGTCATTTATTATGGTATTACCATAATTTAGTTTAAGGTAAATTATAAACTATTTCCCATATCGATGCATTAGATAAGCTGGATTTTAAGAGTTTTCATATATCTCATTAATTAGGGGACAATGATTTAGGAGACAATATTAATAAAACTTTCCTGTATTTTTGTATTTAAAACTAGAAGCCTGGTGCATGAATTTGTGCAGGGGTGAGGTCCAGCCGGCCCACCCCAATGGGGGCCGATCAGGTTTGACTGGCAGTGGTGAGGGGACACGAGAGGTTGGCTGGCCGATCGGGGCCAGGCTGGCCAGGGGGAGGGACCACGGGAAGTTGGCTGCCGACCTTGTCCCCCACCCCTGATTGGGGTGTGGTGGGCTGATTGGGGGCTGGGTTGGATGGGGGAGGGCTCATGGGAGGTTGCGGGTGAGGTTGGGGGGGCCAAAAGGGGCCCAATTGGGCCAGTTGGCTGCCACAATGCATGTTCCAGTCATTCCATCGTTCTGGTGGCTTGATTTATATATATATATAAGATATCTAATTGGGGTCTAATTTAGCATGGCACATCATTCCATTTGTCAATTGACTACTAAGGGGTCATTTAAGCAGTCATGCTTCCGAAAGTTACTATAATTAGTATCTAATACTCCACATAAATACTGCTCTACACAAAATTAGCTAAAATTATGCATGCAAAAAGAAGTAGGACATTGGTGTTTTGATAAAGAAGTGGGACACTGGTATTTAGTTATTGGCTCACATTTCACACTAATGGGTAAATTCTGGGGAAAAAAATAAAGTAAAAGAAACAGGTTAGCTAATTCTACAAGTAACCAAACAAATATCCTGGAAGCAATAATAGATCCCAAAACTCATTCTACTTATGATCATTTATCTACATTTAAAGTGCCTGACTTTATTCAATAGTGCTGTATTGTGACAAATTTCTCTTCCAATAGACAATTTTGATTACCCTTATGTGTCTGCAAAACTCCTCAAATTCTTCATTGTTATTGACTGTTGTGTATCTCAAACTTGATATACAAGTTTCTCTTTCTCCAGGCCTCACTAACAAATCTATCTATAGATTTTTTACACTTCATTCAAGCCTTTTAAACTTCAGAACACACTGAAATGTGTCTTTTTATCATTCACCCCCTACTCTGACCTATTCAATCATGTTGGGAGAGATGATGGAGGATCGAATAGACACCACAACAGTGAATTATAACAGGAATATGGGGACAAAAAACGATGATAGAATCAGTACTGGATATAATAGGCAAGTTTCTGATGTCCAGAAATAAAAAAGCTGATACTCAGATGCCAGTAGGAAGATCTAAGAATCAAACTAGAAAATGTATTTTAAAAAATGTATACAAGGAATATTTTCAGGAAGGAAACTAAAGTTCAAAAATGAAAAAAAAAATGCACACAGAAAACCCACAAAAACATCTAAGTACCAGTACAAAAGAGGGAGGGGGCAAGCAAATAAAATAAGTGAATCAACAAAGTCTTCTGACCATGGGATGTTTAAAAATGATGTCATGTCGGTTATCACTCCTTATGTATCTGAGTTCTTCATGCAGTTCAATGATAGTTTAAGCATTTGTTGTATGTATTTTCTTCCAATTCCATTAATAAAAGACCTTATTAGCATAGTAAGCAAGGTGAACATCATTTAATCCTCAATGAATCATTTTAAAGTAAAATTGACACCCAGAAATCTATGACTTTTTTATACACCAATAGTGAAATTACAGAAAGAGAGATAAAAAAAACAAAACAAAAAAAAAACAAAAACACAACAATCCCATTTACCTTTGCACCAAAAAAAAAAATTAAGATACCTAGGAATAAACTTAACTAAGGAGGTAAAAGACCTGTACTCAGAAAACTACAGGACACTGAAAAAAGAGATAGAGGAACACATAAACAGATGGAAGAACATACCATGTTCATGGATTGGTAGAATCAACATTATTAAAATGTCCATACTACCCAAAAATGCACTCCCCATTAAAATACCAATGGCATATTTCACAAACCTAGAACAAACTCCCCCAAAATTGCTCTGACATAAAAAAAGATCCTGAATAGCTGCAGCAATCCTGAGAAAGAATAACAAAGTAGGAGGAATCTCAATACCAAATATCAAGCTATATTACAAAGCCACTGTTCTCAAAACTGCCTGGTACTGGCACAAGAACAGGCTTATAGACCAATGGAATAGAATAGAGAACCCAGAAATTGACCCAAACCACTATGCTTAATTAATATTTCACAAAGGAGGCAAGAGCATACAGTGGAGTCAAGACGGTCTCTTCAATAAATGGTGTTTGGAAAACTGGTCAGACACATGCAAAAAAATAAGTATGAATCTAGCTGTAGGATTTTCAAAAATATCTTTACCAAGTTAATAAAATTTGCCTCTATTCTTATTTTTCAGAGAGTTTATATCATGAATTTTTTTTTTGCCTCTTTTTATACAATCATGTGATTTTTCTTTTTTGACCAGTTGATATGATGGATTTCACTGAATTATTTTCAGATGCTGACTAACCTTGCAGGTCTGGAATAAAGCCCTTTGGTAACAGGATATAATTACCTTTTTACATTGTTGGAATGCATTTATTGATATTTTTGAGGATTGTTGCATCCAGGTTCAAGATCATTACTTTTCCTTTCTTGTGTTGTCTTGGTCTGGTTTACATAGTAGAGCAATGCTGGTCTCATAGAATGAACTGCTAGGTGTTCCCTCTGCTTTGTTTTCAGGAATAGATTGTGGAAAATATCATGACAGCAGGTCCTTGAATAATGTCATATTGTTCAATCTAATTTCATTATAATGATGAGAGAGAAAAAAACCCTGCAAAACAACTGCATGGGTTTTCTCCAGGTGCTCTGGTTTCTTGTCACATCCGAAAGATGTGCATGTTAGGTGAATGGCATGTATAGATGGTCTCAGTCTGATTGAGTGTGGCTCTGTGTGTGAGTGCACCCTGCAATGGAAGGGTGTCCTGTCCTGGCATGGCTCCTGCCTTTTGCCCCAAACTTTTTGGAGAAGCTCTGTCACCCTTGACCCTGATCTGGAATAAGTGGGTTGGAAAATAATTATTTCATTTGTTTTATTAATCTTTCTTAAACGTTTGTATAGTTCACATTTATTTCAATGTTTAATATTAAAAGTGCTTTGCATTTTTATTTATAAGTTTAGTAATGTTGCTTTTTTTAAACAGAACTATGCCATAGGTACTTAACTCTTGTTTACATCTATTAGTCTATGATAAAATAGGTTTTGTTATATATCATTTTGCTTAAAGTTTCACTTTCTAAGAACCTATCAACATTAAGTGAGTACTTATTGTATTTTCTTAAATGTTCAGTAGAAGTCAACAGTACATATGTTTGGGCTAGATGTTTGGAGCTATTTTTGAAAGTTATTAAAATTTGATTTAAATTATTTTATACATATGCATCTATATGTCATTTAATGTCAGGAATATACTCTGAGAAATGCACTGATTTTGTTATTGTGGAAACATCATAGAGTGCAGTTACACAAATCAAAATGCTCTAGTCTACCACAAACTAAGGTTATATAGTACTAGAGGCACGGTGCACGAAATTCGTGCATAGAGTGGTGTGTCCCTCAGCCCAGCCTGCACCCTCTCCAATCTGGGACTCCTCGAGGGATGTCCGATTGCCTGTTTAGGCCCTGTCCCATTAGGATTGGGCCTAAACAAACAGTCGGACATCCCTCTCATAATCCAGGACTGCTGGCTCCCAACTGCTCACCTGCCTGCCTTCCTGATTGCCCCTAACCACTTCTACCTGCCAACCTGATCACCCCCTAAC
This sequence comes from Plecotus auritus, assembly GCF_963455305.1. Classification (NCBI taxonomy): domain Eukaryota; kingdom Metazoa; phylum Chordata; class Mammalia; order Chiroptera; family Vespertilionidae; genus Plecotus; species Plecotus auritus. The sequence goes on along the minus strand of NC_137772.1, from coordinate 74,191,758 downwards.
CACTACCCCGCCAGCCTGATTGATGCCTAACTTCTCCCCTGCCAGTCCGATTGCCCCTAACTGCCCTCCCCTGCAGGCCTGGTCACCCCTAACTGCCCTCCCCTGCAGGCCTGGTCACCCCTAACTGCTCTCCCCTGCAGGCCTGTCCCCCCCAACTGCTCTCCCCTGCAGGCTTGGGTCCCCATACAACTGCCCTTCCCTGCAGGCCCAGTCACCCCCAACTTCCCTCTCCTGCAGGCCTGGTCCCCCTAACTGCCCTCCCCTGAAGGCCTGGGTCCCCACCAACTGCTCTCCCCTGCATGCCTGGGTCCCCCCCAACTGCCTTTCCCTGCAGGCTCAGTCGCCCCCAACTTCCCTCCTTTACCGGCCTGGTCACATCTAACTGCCCTCCCCTGCAGGCTTGATTGTCCTCAACTTCCCTCCCTTGCAAGCCTGGTCCTTCCCAGCTGCCCTCCCTTGCTGGCCATCTTGTGTCCACATGGGGGCAGCCATCTTTGACCACATGGGGGCAACCTTCTTGTGTGTTGGAGTGACAGTCAATTTGCATATCACTCTTTTATTAGATAGGATAACCTAGTGGTCAGCAAACTCATTAGTCAACAGAGCAGCAAACCGCGGCTCGTGAGCCGCATGTGGCTCGCGAACCGCGGTTTGCTGACCACTGGGATAACCTATTGCTCCCACACTACAATTTTATACAGCATGTATAGTTACTATTATTATTTTAAACATATAGTTGCTGTTTATTTGGATCTATTAAGAATAAGGAAAATAAAATATTTAATTTTGTTATTTTTATTCTTTCTCTAAGGTTCTTGCTTTATTTAAGTTGATCCAAACTTCTGACCTACATGGTTTTCATTCTCTGTAAAAACTTTCTTATATCATTTATTGTAGACTACACTGGTGAAAATTAATTCTCTCTGTTTTTGGTGGTTTTTTTTTTTTTTTTTTTTTTTGAGAATACCAAAATATTTTTCTTTCTTTTACTTTTAAAGGATAATTTAGTTGGATATATAACTTTAGGTAGGTGGAATTAGTTTTGATTTTAATATTTTAACATCTGAAATATTTTGCATCACTCTCTGCTTGTGTAATTTCTAACTAGAAGTCTATTGTAACTCTTCTTGCTATTTCTCTACAGTTAAGGTGTCCTCATTCCCACTGCTTTCTTTTGGAATTTTCACATTGTTTTTGGTTTTTTGCAGTCTGAGTATGATATGCCCTGGTGCAAATTTTATAGTATTTATCTTTGAGAGTTCCATCTCTGTGGTTTGTTGAATAATTATTGTCTGTCATTAATTTTGGAAATACATTGGCTACTTTATGTCAAATATATCTTATACTCAGTTCTCTCCTTCTTCTCCTAATAGTCCAATTAATTGGCTTTACCCTTTTGTAATTATTCCACGGTTAACTAATATCAACATATTTGCAATAGTTATTTAAAATTCCTGACTTATTATTTCCAAAATGTGTCATATCAGAGTTGGTTCTGGTGCTTACTGTCTCTGTTGACTGTGTTTTTACTTGTCTAATAGCATATTTATCATTTTGTTGTTGTTGTTGAATGCTAGACATTTTTGGGTAATAGAAACTGAGTTAAAAAAAGTTTTTTTGTGTTTTTGTTTTGTTTTGTTTTGTTTTTTGGTGTGAGGTTTTATGATCATGAAAGTAGGATTTGGACTGTGTTTAATTTTAGATTTAGGTATGCATGTCAAAAAATCCGAATACATTATTGTCCTTATTTTTGCCTGTTCTGTTGCTTTGGGTTACTATAAGAGCTTCTTCTTAAGTAGATTCTGTGTCTTGCAGTTGTTTCATCTGCAACCCACTGTTATTCTACTGCAGCTGTTTTGATATGGTGGTAATGTGTTAGGAAAAAGAAATATTTTGTAATCTTAATAAATCTTCGTCTGTTGATGGGTATGTGGCCCGGGGTTATTATCTCCACAAGTGTTTCCTAGCTTTTATTTCCTTTCAGGTTAGATAGAAAGAAAAGAGCTAGATAGAGTTTGATAAATGGCCTTCCCTTTGTGTAGAACAAGGCTCTGGTAAATTAATTTCCTGTAGAGAATAGCCTTTGTTATGGGAAATACTGTGAATTTTTAAATAGTTTCTTTTCCCCTCCCTTACCAGAGTCAAGTATTTTCTCTCAGCCTTCATGTCAGAACACTGAGGCGTTTCAGGAGGTAAACCCCAAAAGTGATGGATCTCTTTATATCTGTGACCCCAAGGATTTTCTCAGTCTTACACTAGTGTAAATCAGCCTCCCAGATTGGTCAAAATTACCAATTATATGTTCTTAACTCATTTATAGTTCCAGTGACTGGTGCTCCAGGTGAGCAGATCTCAGCGTGATTCTCTGTATGTGCCCATCTCTCTAGATCCTGAGATGGTGGTTTGCCATGCAACCGTAATTCTCTGAAGAGTTTAAGAAAAATCATTGATTTTCAATTGTCTTATCTTTTTTTGTGCTTAAGCACAGTAATGGTAAATTCCAAGATATTTATACATCAGAGCTGAAACTGGAAATTTAAAACAATTATGTCTTAAAGGTACAATATAAAATTCAGAGATCCTTTGAATCAATATTGTTCTAACGCTGTGTATGTACATCACCCAGAATAATCTGCATTGTGCTTATTTAGACAAAATTTAAAATAACTTTCAGAACTTTACAATGAAGGTACCACAATGTTGCCACCCTAAACCTGTCTTTTGATATCATGATTTTAAACTGGTTATTAAAACACAAAATAGTCAGAAAGAGCCTTTGACAAGGCTTATTTCACATAGAAAAACTTAGTATGTTCACTTTAGCCTAATTTGAATTTGAGTATGGTACAAAGAAAGATGCCAAGCAGGGGCCTAGTAGCTAGAGCACCCCTGTGTCCCATTTAAGCAAGAATTTACCTGACATGTATGTTCCACTTTTCAACTACCTGAATTGCCTACTTCTTTCAAAATGCCATTACTGCACCCCACTTTCTCCTTAATCCAAAATGATGTGATACCCCATTTTATCTCACTGTCTTTGTAATTTTTGTGATGTGAATTACCCATGAGCATGTATTAAAATTTGATTTTCTCCTGTTAAACCAACTCTGTTAATTTGATTATTAACTCAGCTAGAAGAGCTTAGAAGGTACAAGGTAAAGTATTATTAATTTTTAATTCCTACAACAACAACAACAACAACAACAAATGTTTACTCCTTGCTCATGTTATAGGTGAGTCAGTTCTGTCTCTACTCTTAAATTTCACTATTCAGAAATTAAAAAATAGCCCCTCAGTGTGATGTCGTTTGTCTTGATGTGAGAAAGAAAAGATATATTATTTAAAAATATTCTGCTTGGAATTGGCCCATGTTGCTTTCATATTTTATTAACCTAAATAAATTACAGGGGCAATGTTGTCAATGGTGAGGATAATATATCCCACTACCACTGCTCTCACCTTTACCAAAATATAAAACAAGAATAAAGCCAACAATTTCATGACCAGCCTGTTTGCCACAATCATCTAAAATAGGATGAACTACATAGATGCATTAGAAGCATGGGGGCTGCTATACAAATGCCTGTATATGTTGTATATGAGTTATATTAAGAAAAGTGCCCTCAGTCTTAATCAGCACTGCAGGAAATATTTTATTGCCATTTACATGCTCTCTTTACAAAGTGGTGCTTGCTTAATTAACTCCACTCTTATGTAACAAAAGTTAGTTTACAAAACAATATTAAAAGAAATTCTAAAGGGAGCATTTGTTGAAATAAGTTGGTTAGCCATTACTGCAAGAACAGCTTTGTGCCTAGTAATGATTGGATTTATAACTGATGCCTACTACTTTTAATGTGATACTATATTTTCCTAAATGTTTCTCAGCATAGTAGCTAGATGCAAATTAAAAAAAAAGTTATCCTACTTTCTATTTCCTCTGTAATTTACAAATGCAATAAAAGACTAGTTTATTAATGCAAAGCACAAATATGGGCAATACTTACTGCTATATATACTCATACACAAACAGAAACATGCAGACTATTATGGCAATAAATATAAAATACAGGAGATTGTATAAAGTACAAATTTCCCTTTTTAATAGAAAATCTGTGTACTGCATTTTAGTGCTGTAACTTGTCAAGCCTTCTAACCAAATTCATGGAAGAAAACAGAATAATATGAGAATAACAACTAACAGTAATTCCAATTAGTGTGTGCATCTCAATGCAAACTCATTCAAGAAAATATAATAAATGAGGCCATGTTTCTCTAGAATAGTGCAAACATAATCTGAATTATCCTTGATTAGACAGCAATGGATCAAATAAATTTGATGTAACATATGTATTGTTCGAAAAACATATTTTTAATTTATCAGTGGTGGTAAATGTGAGCTGTTAAAGATTTATAATACACATGTAAGAAAAGGAGAATTTTGCACACAAAAAATATTTTAACAACTATTTTCATAGTCTAGATTGCTGGGGAATAGAAAGAAATGCTTAACAAGATACAAGGTCAATGTAAAAAGGGTAGAGGATGAGGCTTCAGAAGTGTGGGAGTGACATACTAATTGATAACAAATATTTTGTTCAAAATGTAGACAGATAATAATATCCTATCCACATTATATGGATATATTTGTGTAGATATACAAAAGCTTTTTTTGAGTTTTTATTTTTCCCCCATCATTTTAGCCTCTTTGAATATTGTTTAAAAATATATTTTATTGATTTTTACAGAGAGGAAGGGAGAGGGATAGAGAGTCAAAAACATCGATGAGAGAGAAACATCCATCAGCTGCCTCCTGCACACCCCCTACTGGGGATGTGCCCGCAACCAAGGTACATGCCCTTGACCGGAATCGAACCTGGAACCCTTCAGTCCGCAGGCCGACGCTCTATCCACTGAGCCAAAGGGGTTAGGGCTTTTTTGAATATTTTAATTGGTAGTTTTTAATGAAATTACTAACTTAATGTGTGATAATGTATATATTTATTTATTGCAGTACTAGGCAATTTTATTTTTCTTTAATGGGTAATATAGATATTGGAATTAAAAATGCAGGCACTTTTTATTATCACATTTAAAACCCAAGTGGATATATTTAAAGAGCTATTGTTCTCAAGATTAGGATTCAAATTTTCTCACTAGTTGAGGAAAGACAGGCGTTCTCTTAAAAGAAAACTTAAAAATATGTGATTTTTGAAAAGGTTTAATAGCATATAAGTCAGGTAAATGTATGAAAATGTAAATTTAATTCATAGATTTTGCATTGAATTTATGTTGTAATATAGAATCTTATAGCTGACCCCATCTTTGTAATGAATTCATTAACAGAATTTTTAAACCAATTCACTTTTAGACAGAAAGGCCTAGTGTTAAAAGAAGAAAAGGAGTGGGGGGAATCCTCTTCAAGAATATTAAGATAATTTTAATCTCAAAGTAAAAGGAAAATGTCTTTCCAAATAGAGTATAATCTCAATTATTGCTTTCATAATAGTTTTTATACTCATCTAAAATATACTATAATGATAACCCAAATTATATACTGTATTAGATTGGAGTTATTATATGAAATCATTAACTGACTTCTTGGTAAGAAATAATAAATGTAAATCATAAATAATAAATTACAATTTAGGAAAATGTAAGATTAAGTTAAAGTCTATATATAGATTCTCACATAGGACATTCCTTTGTAAACATAATATAGGGACAAATTTTAGAAAGCACATTACAACATTATATGTACATTATAATATCACAATGTTAAAGTTTAAATGAATAAGGCAAAAATGTGAATAAATAAAAATATGAAATGGTATGTAAAATTACTGAAAATAGAAATTATTGATTTTTTTCTGTTATGATATTAAATTGAATTTTTATTATAAATAATTGAAATATATATTATTCTTGATTAATATCTTTTATATATGAGCTTGTATTTGAAGAATTCTTAACATAGGAGATTAAAATTATAAATAAACTAAGTAGCAACTATTATTCAGAACAATCTGAATTCTAGCTCCATGGTTGGCAAACTGCGGCTTGCGAGCCACATGCAGCTCTTTGGCTCCTTGAATGTGGCTCTTCCACAAAATACCATGGCCTGGGTGAGTCTATTTTGAAGAAGTGGCATTAGAAGAAGTTTAAGTTTAAACAATTTGGCTCTCAAAAGAAATTTCAATCATTGTACTATTGATATTTGGCTCTGTTGACTAATGAGTTTGCCGACCACTGTTCTAGCTGAACAGAAGTTCTATGATTAAAGATATAAAGAAAAAGCCACATAGCTTTCTCTGGTAGGAGAGGTGGAGATGTGGAAGGGGCTGGTCCCATAGTTAGGCAAGGTGTAAAAATTAGGAGGGATATCTCCACACTGAATGTCCCCCCTGAGATGTGAGGGTTTCCAGCCCCACACCAGACCACTTAGCCCAGGTTTCTAGCCAGAAAGAGAAATCCTTATAACTTTGGTCTCTGAAAACCAGCAGAGATTATGGCTCAATGAGATGGAGAGCTGCTGGAATTCTAGACGTCCATTTTAAAAGGTCCTGCACGGGTTTAGATTCCCTTGCTCTGAGCTCCAGTGATGGGGCAGCAGCTCCAAAGGCACCAGAGACATACAGGGAGGAACTGAATTGTCTGACATGAGGGAAAAAGCTGGAGAAGCAGCTTTTTCTCAGACAGAAGTACAGGCAGAGACCATTGTTCCTTTGCTGAGCCCTTGCCCTATAAGTAGGTGCCATATCTGAGTCTCCATCAACCTAGATCACACTGTTCACCATGCTCAGGCAATTTCTGAGACCCTGCCTCCACCCAACTTTTGGGCCATCCTAAGCAATTTTCAGTGGCTTTCCACACAAATGATCTGTCTTGGCTCATGCTGATGACGTCCCTAAAATCTCTCAAAAGAGCAATATCTGTCCTTGACATGCCCCCTACCTTGCTTAAATGGCCCCAGGACTGGCACTAGCAACAGAAAGACTTGGTTTGCAACTTGGCCTCTCTTTTATACCTCTTAGCCCAGCACAATATGCAGCCATCTGCAGATCACTTTGTAGCTCATGCCAGGTTGCCCTGGAAGGGCACAGGTTTTAGCTGACCTTGGCATGTGCCTCCTGAGAGATCCCAGAGCCAATGCACTGGTAGACAGCCTGAGATCATGCCAAAGCACCACCCAACAATTTTCAAAAGCAATAACCTTAAAGGGTGGGATGAGCAGGCATCAGAGCTCTCCTGAAGTAAATCCTGCTCATGAGGCCAGCCTTAGCACAATTGATACCCTATAGTAGTCACAGCCAGTTCTCACAGCCTACCAGTCTGGGGTTAAATATCTCCCATTGACATTCCAACAGAAATCACAGCTCAACAATAACAGGAGGGTGTACACAGCCCAGACAGTGGGTGCACCTGGTGTGCCCAACTCAGGTGATGGGGAGGTTGTACCACTGGGACCCACAGGATACCTACTACATACAGTAAGGCCCTCCAGTTAGGAGACAGCTCTACCTAAGAGATAGAAATAAACACAGGGAAGCTGCTAAAATGAGGAGACAAAGAAACATATCCCATATGAAAGAAAAGAACAAAACTCCAGAAAAGAACTAAACAAAATTGATACACACAATCTACCAGATGCAGAGTTGAAAACACTGGTTATAAGGATGCTCAATAAACTTAGGGGAAAAGTAGAGGAACTTAGTGAAAACTTAAACAATAAGATAGTAAACATAAGAAGACATATAAAAGAATCAGTCAGAAATAAAGTATACATTAACAAAAATTTAAAAAAATACATTATAGGGAATCAACAGTGGAATAGATGAAGCAGAGGATCAAATCAGAGATTTAAAAGATAAGAAAGCAGAAAACATCCAATCAGAGCAACAACATAAGAAAATAATCTAGAAAAATGAGAATGGTACAATTTCAAGTATACCAACATTTGCCTCATGGGGGTACTAGAAGGAGAAGAGAGAGAGCAAGAAATTAAAAACTTATGTAAAAAAAAAAAAAAAAAAAAAAAAAAAAAAGGAAAACTTTCCTAACCTGGTGAGGGAACTAGACATACAAGTCCAGGAAGTGCAGAGAGCTCCAAATAAGATGAACCCAAAGAGACTCACACCAAGACACATCATAATTAAAATGCCAAAGGTTAAAGAGAAATTGAAAACCTCCAAAGCAACAAGAGAAAAACAGTTGGTTACCTATAAGAGAGGTCCCATGAGACTGTCAGCTGATTTCTCAACAGAAACTTTGCAGGCCAGAAGGAATTGGCAAGAATTATTCAACACGATGAAAAGCAAGGACCTACAATCAAGATTACTCTACCTAGTAAAATGATCATTTAGAATTGAAGGATAGATAAAGAGATTCTCAATCAAAGGACTTGTATGCATGCATATGAGCATAACCAATAGACATAGACAGGGGGTGGGGGTGGCAGGGGAGATGTCAATGGGGGGAAAAGGAGACTTATGTAATACTTTAAACAATAAAGAATTTAAATTAATTTAAAAAAAGAAAAGAAAAAGTTAAAGGAGTCCATCACCTCAAAACCAGTATTATAACAAATGTTAAAGGTTGTTTTTTAAGAATAATAAAAAATTATGAGTACTAAACTGGCAATAAATACATATGTATCAACAATTACTTTAAATGCAAATGGATTAATGCTTCAATTAGACATATGGAGACTAAGTGAAAAAAAAAAAAAAAACACACCCATAATTGTTATATATGCTATCTACAAGGGACTCACTTCATATCTAAAGAAACACAAAGAAAGTAAATAGATGGAAAATATATTTCATGAAAACAAAAAAGTGAAAGTTGGTGTAGCAATATTTATACCAGACAAATTGACTTTAACACAAAGGTTATATAACAAGAGACAAAGAAAGACCGAAAAATTCCACTTCTAGGCATTTATCTGAAGAAACCCAAAACATTAAATCATATACATCCATTGCAGCATTATTTACAATAGTTAAGATATAGAAGCAACCTAAGTGTCCACCAATAGATAAAGAAGTGGTGCATATATACAATGGAATATGAATTAGCCATAAAAAAATAATGAAATCTTGCCATCTGCAACAGCATGGATAGACCTATAGGGTATTGTGCTGAGTGAAAAAGTCAGACAAAGGAAGACAGATGCTATATGATTTCACTTATATATGGAATCTACAAAACAAAATAAACAAATAAGTAGAACAGAAGCACACTCATAGATACAGAGAACACTTTGATGTTTGCCAGTTGGAGGGGATATGGGGAAGGGATGAAGAAGTACAAGTTGGTAGTTATAGAATAGTCATGGGGATGTAAAGTACAGCATGGGGAATATAGTCATTAATATTGTAATAACTATGTGTGGTGTCAGATGGTTACTAGACTTATTGGGGTGATCACTTAGTAAGCTATATAATTTCTGGGTTGTACACCAGAAAGTAATATAATTTTGCATGTCAAATGTAATTGAAAAATAAAAAAAAATTATTTAAAGTTAAAAAAAGATAATTCACATAAAGCTATATGGCACCCTAAAAATGTCACTTTGATTAAAACCAGAAATATGTTAAAAAAGTAAATCAAATTTAAAAAAGAACTTATTAACATGTATTCAAAAAAAACAAAACACAATTCAGAACTTCTTAGACCTGAGTTGGAGTTCCATTTTCAGCAATAATTATATGTAGATTGAGTTGCATTTGTGTTAAACTATGAGCAGTAGTAGCACTCAGTTCTTGAGGTTGATATGATGGTGACATGAGATAATGTATGTGAACATCTTAGAACAGGGCCTAGTATATGTTAAGTAGCTTTAAAAAAATAGAAAAACTAGTGGTCAAACTTGTTTTGCAGCAGTGAAAATCTTGGGTAAATATGGATCCCTCTCTTTAATCTCAATCTAGTAACGAAGGTAAAGCTCAGCCACTGCCAGTGACAGGAGAAAATTGTAGAAAATGTTATTGTTTTTTTTCCTCAGGTTTATCACTATCAGATGTTTATTCTCTGCATGCTTTTGTTTTTTTCTCAATTATTACCTATAAATTAAAGACCTCAATAGGGGGAAAAAAGTAAAGCCTATTATGTGTCAACAAACAAAAATAAAGTGATCTCTGTCTTCTGAGAGATTTTTTTGTCTATAAATTAAAATTCACAACTCTTTACCCGATACCCTTTTGGTGTTTTCGAAGTGTCTGTTGAGAAAAACAAAATGTGTAGATGATTGGTAAGTGAATACTTTTCTTTCTTTCTTTTAGTATTAAAACTTTGCTTTAAAAAGAATGGGGATATTTCCTTATGAAGTTATAAATTTCCCATCCAGGTAAATCTTTGAGCAAATGCTGGAAGACTCTGACAGGATACCTTTGAGAAAATTTCTACATTGCTTCCAAGATCAAAGCAGGTGTCCTCAAAAGTCCCTCCAAATGGAGCACGCTAACATTTCAATTAAGGATTCCATAACAGATATTTACTGTAGTTTTATATGACTTACAATAACTTTACCAACATAATTTTAAATTTTAAAAATGATTCTGGCTGGCCTAGCTGGCATGGTTCAGAAGTTGAGCATCGACCTATGAACCAGGAGGTCATGGTTTAATTCCAGGTCAGGGCACATGCCTGGGTTGTTGGCTGGATCCCCAGTATGGGGTGTACGGAACGCAGCTGATCAGTGATTCTCTCTCCTCAATGATGTTTCCATCTGTCTGTCCCTCTCCCTTCCTCTCTGAAATCAATAAAAATATATTTTCAAAAGCTGGGAAAAAAAATTATGGGGAAAACTAACATACATGTTGTGTGAGTAAATGATGCAATCAATTTAATGCTTTTCTAAAAATATAGTACTCCAAAGGTTAATAATATTCACTATAAAATGATTCATCTAAAATTATATGGAAAGATAATTCATATTTTATTGATTTAATTTTAATGTTTTCTTTAAAAACATTTAAATATTTTAGCATGATTACTCCCCTGTTATCCCACTACTCCATATTAATAATAAAAAAAGATCAGATACAGAAGTTAGCAACTACTGGACAAAGTGGCCTCTGATTCTAATGATTGCTTTAAAATAATTCATTGAATACCACCTGTAGTTTCACTACCACCAAAAATATATTTAATGTATGGTTATTTGTGTTATTAATATCCTTTCTTCATCTTTTTCTACTTTTGTCCTCCCACCCTCCTTTTCATCTCTTTTTCCTCTCTTTGTTCCTAACATGGTAGAATATGTAGTGAAGGAGGAGGTAATATCTAATACAATTTAACACAATTCCCTAAAATAGTGGGTAACTTCATAATTGTCATATTGCTAATATATTTTTGAACAACAACAACAAAAACTATGCAATAGTAATATGTTCTTTCTCATGAAAAGCTAAACTTGAGTAATTTATTCCCTCACATATGGTAACTGTTCAGGTTTTTATTATGTGGAATAGTGCAGGGCTCTAAAGGGGAAAAGAAATCAAGACAGGAGCAGAGCAAATAGATGTCCCTATCTATGGATGAGACAAAGAAATATTAAAAGAGCAATAAAAACCCTATGTATGGTATTGCAGTAACAGCAGCTGTAGGAGCATAAGTAGCACTAATTTATAGATGCATTTGCTCAAAGAATAATTATGTTGTTCATCAATAATAAGTAATTATCAGAAAAATTATCATGTCACATGCAAGCACATATGCCACTATAAATATGTTTAAAAGTCATAAAAGCACATATGTCACTATAAAGATGTTTAAATATCATTCTCCAGTATATTATCTTTATCAGATTAGATAATATTTTCAAACTCTATGTTATATGAAGAATAGGCAGTTTATTTTTTGAAAATTTGTCAGAGGTAAAATTACTTTACTTTCACAATTTGGGAAACTAAGAATAGATACCCATTATTTTTCTTTCTGAAGCTGTTCAGTTGTCCAGGTGAAAAACAGACTCCAAATCACATAAAACAAAACATTCTGTTTTAAGCCAACAGACACAATCTCCAATTATTCACTTGTCTGCCATGAGCTGACAGTTAAAATACCAGAATAGATGGAACCAATCATAGGCATCATCCCTTATTCTTCCATGTCTATGATTGAACTCCACATACACTCCTATAGTATACAGTTTGCATTCAATAGGTAATTCTCTTTAGGTCACATGACAGGTCTTCTATTATTATTTTTCATGTCTTCTGTCAGGTTATTTTCTCCTCCAATACTTTTCAAAGGATTTGGTTGGTAATAGAAATAAATGCTCCCACAGATACTGAGCCTTAAAAACAAGCAGTTCTTTGAGGATAATACCTCAATCAGATACTTTTCCCCCAGATAAGCCAGAGGAACATTGCCCATTCAGATATTATATATAGAAAATGTTAATTGTTACCTATTTAAATCATGTATATAAAGGAATAAACTGTCATATATTCCTCACCTATATTCATCAAATATTAATAATGTCTGCTTAATCTATATATATATAAAAGCATAATATGCAAATTGACCAGACGGCGGAATGACCGGTTGACTATGACGTGCACTGACCACCAGGGGGCAGACGCTCAGTGCAGGAACTGCCCCCAGTCCACAGGCTATGATCAACTGATGTGGAATTGGGAACCGGGGGTAGGTGGCGGCAGACGCAGGAGGCAATGGGACCCCTATTGCCCCACAGATAACCCCACACACAGAGGGCGACCAGAGGCCAGGGGGTGGGGCCAGTTGCTGGCAGCTGGGGAACATCGGCCCAGATCACAGGCCAGGTCTAGGGACGCTACCTGTACATAAATTTTGTGCTCTGGGCCTCTAGTTAATTTATAAAAGCCAACATATATTCAAAAAGACATGAAATAACATAATTTTTGAACTCCTAATAGTTTGATCCTGTTAGTGGGAAATCTTGCATCAATCACCAGCATACAAATACATCCCCTAAAGCAGTGTTCGGCAAACTGCGGCTCGCGAGCCACATGTGGCTCTTTGGCCCCTTGACTGTTTAGCAAAGACCTAATTAGGAGTACCCTAATTAAGTTAATCACAATGTACCTACCTATATAGTTTAAGTTTAAAAAATTTGGCTCTCAAAAGAAATTTCAATCGTTGTACTGTTGATATTTGGCTCTGTTGACTAATGAGTTTGCAGACCACTGCCCTAAAGTAATTTTCAGACTTGAGCCCATTAAAAGACCAAAGCCCCTGTCATGAAGAAATTGGGTTTCTTCAGGAAGAACCCTGCTACACTGCAAACCTTCCTCCCAGCCTTCTCAAAAGTAACAAACAGACATTTTCTAGGGTGACTATGTATTTAAAAAGGAGACATTTTGGCAATTATTTCCTTTGAACAGGTATTTCTTTCTGTAGCAGTTCAATTGTGACTATTAATATCTTATCAGAGAATATTTTTCTTGTATATGTATTTATTTGTTTGAGCATTATTGACACTACCAAAATAAAATATAACTTTCAAAAGATAAGAGATATTTTCTTGTTTGATGCTATATTTCAAGTTCTTAGAACATTGTCTTGATGGACAGTAAGTGACATATTTATTGGCTGAGTAAAAGAATAAAACGTTTTCCATAAGTCACAGAAGAGTTTGGTTGCTCATTATTATTGAGACATAAATGAGTCTAATTTAGCTGAGAGAAACAGGTATTTGAACTTTCTGTTAAATTATTTTAAATAGCAATCCTATATAATAAAGTGGTAATATGCAAATTAACCATCACGCATCACAAGATGGCTGCACCCACAGCAGAGGTGGGGTTCCTATAACGAGCGATCAGCAGAGACCTGAGGCTGCATGGAGCCAGGCAGGGTAGGAGACCTGAGGCTGTGCTCCCCACCCAGCGGGGCTTGACAGGGGACCTCAGGCCATGCCCCCAGCCCTGGCGCTGGCCCGGGGAACCTCAGGTCATGCCCCCTGCCCAGCGGGACTTGATGGGGGACTTCAGGCCATGCTCCCTGCCTGGTGGGGCTTGACAGGGAACCTCAAGGCGCACTCCCACCCCAGTGCAGGGCCGGGGGACCTCAGGCCATGCCCCCCACCCCGGAGCCAGGCTGGGGGACCTGAGGTTGCAGTGGGACCTGAGTCTGCACCCCTGCCCAGTGGGGCTTGATGGGGGACCTGAAGCTGCGCCCCCTACCTGGCGGAGCTTGACAGGGGAGGGGCTGGCTGCCTCTGGATCTTGCCCAATGGAGGTGGGGCCAGCTGGGTCTGGGTCTTGCGCGATTTTGAGGCTCATGTGGGTGGGCAGGGACTTGACTCTGGGTCCCGCAGAGCGCCCCAGACTCTGATGGGAGGAAGATTTTCATATTAATTTTACTAATTTTCTTTTATCTCTGACACTTCTATTATTGAGAAAGGGCAAATAGCAATATTAAAATATTTCCTCTAATTCCCTTTTAATGTGCACGAATTTCATGCATCAGGCCATTAGTTAATTTATAATACACTTACACACTTATAGCACATATGTGAAATTTTATTAAAAAGTAGATAGTCTTGCCGAAACCGGTTTGGCTCAGTGGATAGAGCGTCGGCCTGTGGACTGGGGGGTCCCGGGTTCGATTCCGGTCAGGGGCATGTACCTTGGTTGCGGGCACATCCCCAGTGGGGGGTGTGCAGGAGGCAGCTGATCAATGTTTCTCTCTCATCGATGTTTCTAGCTCTCTATCCCTCTCCCTTCCTCTCTGTAAAATATCAATAAAATATATATATATAAAAAAGTAGATAGTCTTGTTTTTATTTATTGAATCAATACCAATTGAGCATTTACCATACATCTAACTTCTCAAAGATTCAACAATGGGTCCCTGTTTTCATGGAATTTACATTCAAGTTACTGAAGATAACTCATAAATAAATAAACAAGTAAATGTGTCTGGCTGTGACATATGCCAGAAAAAGTTTCTATGAAAAGGAGACATTAGACAGCATCTCAAAGAAAGTGAGAGATGTATGGATATGGCCATCTCATAAAAAAGTATCAGGCAAACCAAAACAAATGTCTAAAGACCCTGAGTCAGGATCATGCCTGTTAAATTTGAGGCTGAGCAAGTCATTACAACTGAAGAGAATTATGCATAAAAAAAGTTGTTGATGTTGAGATGCATGAGGCAGACAATTTCCATACATTTTAGGTGTTATAGACATGTGTCAACTATAGATCCTATTGCAAGGGATACAGAAAGCTATTGGAACAATTGTTCTGATAGGGGTTGGGGGGGCAGTGATCCAGTTTTGAAAGGACCATAATAGCTGCACTGTGGAGAGTGGCTTGTGTTGGTAGAAAGGAGTAAGATAACAAATGGTAATGTTTAGGAGGCTACTGCAGTTTCCCAGGTGAGACATACTCATAATTTGAAAATCAACATAGTTCAGTAAGTGGTAAAAATGATAGGACTCTAGTGATTTAGGAAAATGTAAAGAAGGATTTATAATAAAAAAGAGAAGAGAGAATTCAAAGACAATTACAAGTTTTATATTCTGAGAAAGAAGGAAAAATAATTTACTAAGAAAGTAGAAAAGTGGAATTGCCATTTATTTACTTCAGGAAGACTGAGAAATACCATATTTTATAAATCTCTATGACAATGTAACATGCTAACAGAGTGTATGTGCACATCGGACATTTTATTATTTAGCTTTTAATTTTTAATTACTATGGGAAGAAAGAAAGGAAGAAAGAAAGAGGAAGAGGATGGAAGAGGAAAACATAAGAATAGAGAAAATGTAAATAATTGGTTAAAAAATAAATAATAAAAATAAAGAACTACCATAGAGGAAAGAAAAGGGAAAAAGGGTACTCAGTGAATGTTAAGGATTAATATTAATTTTAAATAGTATTGTTATCAGACATTATCATTGCCTTATAATGTTATTTTAAGTATACTTTGAAATTCCAAAAGGTATTTTGAAATCACTGAATTCTAGACTGAAAAGAAAACATATTTTTACTGTAGAGTTTTCATATGAGGGTGTTCAATTTGAAGGAAACTACCCAAGATTATTATGTCACTAGAGGCCCAGTGCACAAAATTCGTGCATGAGGGCGGGGGGGGGGGTCTGTCCACCCGGCCTGCACCCTCTCCAATCCGGGACGCCTCGGGGGATAACCAGCAGTCAGACATCCCTCTTGCAATCCGGGACTGCTGGCTCCTATCCACTTGCCTGCCTACCGGCTTGATCACCACCTAACCGCTCCCCTGCCGGCCTTATGGCCCCCAACTGCCCTCCCCTGCTGTCCTGATCACCCCTAACTGCCTCTGCCTCGGCCCCCACCAATGTGGATTTGTCCGGAGGGAAGTCGGGCGGTAGGAAGATGTCCGGTCTCCCGGTCTAATTAGCATATTACCCTTTTATTAGTATAGATTAGTGGCAGAAAAAGCTTATTTTTGCTCAGAAGCCAAACAATATATATTAAGGGTTCAGATGTGTATGGTAATATATGGTTTGCACAGACAGCATCATTTGCCTGTTAAGCAATGTGCAAAACTCAATTTCTTCTGGCTTATATTCTAAGCACAGTAACACAACCATTAACTGTAATGGAGAAGTAATTTTTTCACTGGAGGAGCTTCCAATACCGATAGTCAATGTAATTAAAAAAAAAAAAAAATCACTGTAGCCCTGGCTGGGTGGCTCAATTTGTTGGAGTGTTCTCCCATTCACCAAAAGGTTACAGGCTTGATTCCTGAACAGGGCACATAACAACATGGCAGGTTTGATCCCCTGTCAGAGTGCTTGAAGGAGCAATCCATGGATGTTTTTCTCTCAAAGTATGGAGATTAATTAACTATAAAATACATCAGTATGAGTTCCATAGTTGTGACAAGTGCATAGTAACACTAGAGGCCTTTTGCATGAATTTGTGAACTGATGGGGTCCGGCTGGCCTGCCCCAATGGGGGCTGGCCGGCAGTGGGGAGAGAATGTGGGAAGTTGGCCAGGCTGGACCTGCCCCTGATCAGGGTCAGGAGGCCGATTGGGGGTGGGGATGGCTAGGGGCAGGGGCCATGCAAGGTAGGCTGGCCGGCCCCACCCTGGATAGGCTGGTTGGCCACGACAGTGGGCATCATAGCGACCAGTCATTCCAGTCGTTTCAGTCATTCCGGCGTTCCAGTCACTGGCTTTTTATATACTAGAAGATAAGATGCTAACAACAGAGAAAACTGGATGAGGATTTAGGGAGCCCTCTGTACTATCTTTGCTCCTTTGTAAATAATCTAAACCTATTCTAAATTAAAGTATTTAGTATTTAGTTTATAATTACTACAGAATAGTAATTATAAAGATATATTCTAGGAAGTCATTGCATTTTTAATTCTCACCCAAGGATAGTTTTCCATTGATATTTAGAGAGAGTGGAAGAGAGAGGGAAAGACAGAAATATCAATGTGAGAGAAACACATTGATTGCTCGTCTCCTGCACAAGCCCGACCAAGGCCCGGGCCAGGAAAGAGCATGCAACTGAGGGATGTGCCCCTGATGGGAACCAAACCCGAGACCTTTCAGTCCACAGGCCAATGCTCTATCCACTGAGCCAAACCGGCTAGAGCAGTGGTAGGCAAACTCATTAGTCAACAGAGCCAAATATCAACAATACAAAGATTGAAATTTCTTTTGAGAGCCAATTTTTTAAAATTTAAACTATATAGGTAGGTACATTGTTATTAACTTAATTAGGGTACTCCTAAGCTGGCCTTTGCTAAAAACTCAAGGGGCCAAAGAGCCACATGTGGCTCGCGAGCCGCAGTTTGCCAACCACTGGGCTAGGGCTTCATTGCATTTTGAGGACAGAAATAATCTTATGGATATCCAGGTAGTAATAGGCTGACCTCAAACTTCCTCAAAAATACTGGTGGCTTAAGAACAAAGGAAAATATGTTTAAATTTTTAGAAAAAGAAATTTCAAAGTGATAGATACTATATCAAACAAGGTTATTCATCAAATACAAAAAAAAAAACAAAGTATAATTTATACAATTGCATACAAAGAAAATACATTTTAAATGAAATAATTCATTAAAAAATACCTAATCCATGACATTACTTAAGAAAAAAATACTGTTTTCTTATGAGATCAATTAGACAAATGGTGATTTAATTAACCCTTGAACTGTGAACGCAAGTATTGGCAATAAATATTGTAATAGACGCTTGCCCCTGAGGCACCCTTTCCTCCCCTAGATTATCTCAGGTCACGTGGGTCAGATCCTCCCCCTGACCTTTCTCCCCTGGTATGTAGTTAGTCATGCGATAGACCCCTCATCCCTTAGAGAAGATCAAGAAGGCTGGAGCAAAGCTCTTTCTGACTTCCATACAAGGACAGCAGACAATGGTACAGGCCCCGATACGTCAACTCAAAGAAGAAAACAGTTAATGCCCTCCAAGGGCTTAAAGGAGCCCTGGCACCGACCCATCACTGGAGACCACAACCCTGAAAGGGCACACCTGGAAAGCTTATGAATATTCTATTGGGATCCTTTCCTTGTTACTCATTAATAATAGGAAAGAAGAAAAAAAATGGGCAGAAATTATAAGCATGGCCATCCTGATGAAGCTGCCACTTTACACTCTCCAGGGGATTTGTTACCTGTCCATTCCCTGCAGGTCACTGGGGGAAAGGAATCTACAAAGGGAAAAATTGAGTCATGTGCAGTAAAATCGGGGTGATGTCAGTCTAAGGTGGAAACGAAGATAATTGGCTGGGGGGCAGAGCCACTGCAAGAGCATGAAATCTTAAAAGCTTAATATCTCCAGACAAAGAAATTCTCTCTGGTTCCTCTCTTATTCCTCTGGTTTTGTTCCTGCTTCCTTGCATCAGCCCATGATCCTCGAAATGGCATGGCCCATGGCCATGTGGACCCCCACGTACTGGACTATAGCTGGACTACAAGCTAAGCTGGCCTTATGCTGGACTGGACTGTGCTCCTACATAGAATGGACACTCTGGGCAATGGCCCTAATCCCAGCTCTGCTGAAGCCACAGTTGGACTTCTTCCTTGGCAGGACAGAGGAAGAGGTACCTTGGGAACTCAGTGATGTAATTCTACACAAATAAATACCACTCAGTCTCCAATGCGAGTCTCAGAAAACCCCTTTTCTCATTACATCACTAGAAGCCCACTTCCACCAGCAACAGGTGGGAATATGGAGAATTCCCAGCGATAACACCTTGAGACCTCCAGATACCATGACTTGTTTCCTGATCCCATTTCTTCTTCAGATTACTTTTCTACCTCTGGGACTTTGTAAATTAACATTCTCTTACAGTTTGAGTCTTGACTCTGAATTTTTAGCCAGAACTTAAGAACTGATGTTGCTGATCCAAGGTTCAGTCTGATTCCACTGAGCTCTAAACCTGGTACCAATTCACCACCAATATTTACTTATATAATAAAAATATATAGAAATCAAAATATCAAGAAAATTTAATATTAAGATTTTGGATATTTAAATTACTAATATTAATAATAAATTGGGAAGAACAGAAAATAAGAGATAACTCAGTGTACATAATTTTCTCATCTTCAAAGCTGAGTCAATAATTTTAAATTGAAATCTATACTTTAGGCTGGGTATGAACCAAAACTGCTCATCGTAACCTATTTTTAAAGCCCACCCAGGTCCATGCTTTAATCAATTGTAAATTAATAGTAGGCAGTGCAGTGCTACTCTTGTTGTGGTTATTAGTTCAAGTACAAACTTTTCCTCATCTCTAAAGTATGTGTGCACACATAAATTACAGAGACAGACTTCTTGTTCTCACTGGGACAGACACCTTGAAGTGTGGACATCTGGCTAATCATTCTTGCAATCTGCCACTTCACTTCCCTCTTCATAAACTGATCTTTTGATCTCTGTTATTCCTTCAGAGACATGTCCTTCTGAGTCTATCCATCAAATGACAGACTCCTGGCCTTACAAATATTTTTGACAGGCAGGCATTGACTGACCCTGGGAGCCTACCTAGAATCCCGATTCTGTAACTCCTCAATATATTCCTTTTGTATCTGGAAGATTTATTGTTTTAAACAATATTTGTTTCAAATACATACCCAAACCTCAAATACCTGCTTATTACTAGGCCTGAGAATATATGTGTACACCCCCGAAACACAGGCACATTCGTTCTTATAATAAGGGCTATAGACATTAAATTTTAGCTGCTGTGTGTAGATGCATATTTTTCCTATAAGTTTCACATTAATAATCAAAATTGTATACAGTACTAATAATGTCAAGGAAAATTGTACCAGACAGAGTAAAACAGCCAAGGAAGACTTTGTTCAAGACTATTAAGATAAAGTCAACACTATTGTAATTCGGAAAGAGACTAAACTCGGCTCCACTGAAACCAAAGGAAGGCTGGAAGATTTTTAAACACTAGGGTGAGCTAATGGAAAAGACATTAGAAAGTTTGGTCAAAGTGATTATGCTATCTGTTTGTTAATTGTTGCTTATCAGAGTGAAACTTCTACTCTTCCCACAGAGACTGGGAAATAGGGACATCATCATTCTTGATGATTACATTTCAAAGGAAATGGTTGAGAAACACATTTATGGGTTGTAAAAGCAGCAAGAGGCCAAGAGAAGGTATACATCTCAAAGGGACACAGAAATTTTGCAGTTAGAAGTTTTCTAATGTAAAAAATTCTCAAAGCAAAGAGAAGTCAAGGGCCTGTAGCCAGGAGTAAAGCTGTCTCAAGTTTCTTCAAGCTGAGGGAAGTGTGAAGGTTGTCTTGGTTGGTAACAAAGCTCTGCAGGACTGCATTCCTATTTCTACATCTGGCCTCACCTGCCTCCGCATTCACACTGCCCATGGCTCCAGGCATACTGAATTACACACTTGTAGTTCTCAGATACTCATATGTTGTTACATGCTTCAATTCTTGCCACTGTTTTCCTTTCTCGTGTAAACAATTCTCTATCAGATGGTCCATGCTTGGGGCCCCAGGAAATTTTCCTTGCTTCAATAATTTGATGTGTTTACCTTTAATCTCTGCCTCTATTGAATCCATATCAGTATGTTAAAATGTTTCAAGTGAGGGTTCCAGAGTTACATTGGTTGAAGCTAACACTGGTCCAACCACTGATTAGCTGTAGGCCTTGTGAATTAATTGAATATCTTGGAATCTTGTTGGCTCATTTGTAAAATATAGATAATTATAGTAACTATCTCACTTTTTTCTCTTCTTTATTTAACTTTTTAGAGAGGATAAAATAATGTTTACAAAATGAAGATAAGAGTATTGTTTTTAGCATGCCATTTAAACCTGTTATAAATTCCTGTTTGTTTCTCCATTTAAGCTGTAAATGACATTAGAATACTAAGACATTTTATATGTTTTGGTGTATCCTCTTTCTAGAAGAGTGTTTTAATTTAGTATGTATTTTTAAATGCTTGTTGATAGAAAATTCAACTATTGAATTTCCATATATAAAATGTTATATTTTTCAAATTATATCAAGAGACTTACAGTTTTCATGAAATTTTTATGTGCTATTACTCTGAAAATAGAAGGCCAAAGCGAAAGGCAGCAAACATTAATTTGAGATAAAAAAGAATAGCATTTGGGAAGCACTGATTCAGGCAGAAACTCAAATGTGTTCCAATTAGAAGTGAAGGCAAGGGCTTTTTATAAGAAAGGGAAGAAAAATAAGTCAAGAGAGGAATTTCTGTGGGTGCAAATAAGCTAAGTTACTCTTTGCTATACATGGTGGTGTTAATTCTAAAGAATGTCTTTAATTTTCAGTCCAGAAGTCAGGATGTCTGCTTTCCTGTTGGCTTTGCAAAGGGTTGTTTAGAATACAATGCTGCTTTAAGCCCAATTCAAAGGTTCTTTTGCCCAGTTTGAGCATTCTAAAGGTCTGAAGAATAAGGCATGCAAGTCAATTTCTCTTGGATGGCAGCTCTGACTCCATTTTCAAGTGGCTAAACATATATTATTTTACACAGTATTTAAAAAAATAATAATTAGAGTAAATGCGACTAAATAAACATTTCTCTTTATTTGTTTATTTATGTGCCTATGTTTGCTTAAATTTCTTTTGGTTAAAAATCTGATTTTAGAAAGTAATATTTTTTAATCCTCTGGGAGGAAAATACCGCAGAATAGATAGCATCAAAAAAATAAATAAATAAAAATTCTGTGTAGATCATTAAAAGATTAAAAAAAAAAGTCAAGCTATATGAACTATTTTTTTAATCATTAACCTGAAGTTTGAGTAGAAAAAGCCAAAAAAATGACAATGTTTTTCTTCTGTATCTGCTTAGGAAACCTTAAATGTCAGTCAGTGTGATTACTGCTGACATTGACTTTTCACTGACCTAGATTTTCCCTGAGGACATGAGTTGTTCCCATGATATGATGGGCAGTGTGACCAGAATATAGGTTGGACAAAGGCACATAGACATTTTGGAGTGGAAAGAGGGCCAAACAGTAACTTGACCCTTTTTGAACCATTTGAAAAACTCAGTAAGTACAGAGAATGTAGAGTTTACATTCTAGGACTGTTCATAGCTTCAGTGGCACCACAAGCCTCTCAGGTTGCGGGATGAACTCACTGATAGTATAAATACAAAACAAACCGATTGCTAAGTTAACATAGGAGAAGAATCTTTGGATACAGATAGAGAGTGGACATTAGCAGAACCATAACATTTAAAAGCAAAAAATAGAGTCATCTTTTGCTAATTGAAATCAGGACAAAAACTATTTCAATATAGTATATCCATAAGAGGCAGGGAAAAATAGCTATCTTTTTGTAATCAATGTCCATTTGATATTCGTATGGAAATGTAGTTGGGGGAATGCATGGATACAAATTAAATTTGTATAGCAGCAGACAGCTTTTTAAGGAAAAATGTTAAAATTCCAAGTGAAACTATTTATTTCAAAGCAGGTCTGGTCTCACCTCAGACTGCAATCATCATCATTAACTAGGTATTAAATTTAATAGTAGGAAGACAGCAAAAGGGAGGCCAGACATTATAAGCATGGCCGTCTGGGCAGCTTCACCAGGAAGCTGCAACTTCACAATTCCCAGTGAACCACCAGCCCATTCCCTGCAGATCACTGGGGGAAGGGGTCCCACAAAGAGGGAGATGGGTGCCTGCACCGTGAAGTCTGGGTGATTTAGGGGAGGTATGTGCCTGTCAGTCTGACCTGTGGAAAAGATAATTGACTAGGGGGATAGAGCCACTGCAAGTGCCCAAAATCCTGAAGGCTTAATTGGTTAAGCTCCTGGTTATAATCGCAGACAAAGAGTTCTTGCTCTGGACCCTCACTTGCCCATGTGCTAGCCACCATGTGGCCTAGCCCATGGCCATTTGGACCCCACATGCAATTTTCTGCAGGTGGGAACACAAGCTAACCTAGCCAGAAGCTGGACGGGACTGTGCTTTAATATGGAGTGGAAACTCTGCACAGTGGCCTTAATTCTTGACTTGCTGAAGACAAAATTGGACTTTTTCCATGGTGAGATGGAGAGAGATGGGACCTTGGAAGGCAACCTTCTTAATTTTACATCATCAATAAAGCTTTCCACAAAATACCATTCTTGCATGAGGGCCTTGGGAAATTATTTCCCAGTGGTACTCCAAGAACTCCACTTCCACCAGTAACAGGTGGGGACACAGAGGGCATCCCTCGGGTAACAATTCTCTTAAATTGAATTATCTCCAAAGCTATATAAACCATAAACTGCACCTTGCTGGCTTTAAATAAACAGAGATTTGCATATCCTGAGAAACATTTCTTATAATATGATGCCTGGGATGGGCAGATTTCAGATTCATTCATATCCTCTAACCATGATATAAATGTTCTTTCAGTTTTCATTTGTTTTACTGCTTTTTGGTTTGTGACTGAGATTTTGGAACATGTTTGGAATTAAATAATGACTCGCTTTCAAAACTCTATGGCACAGATACAAAATACATTAAACCCATGGGAAACACGTCCAGAATGACATCCGGAATGACGTCCTGTCTAATTAGCATATTACCTTTTTATTATTATAGATGATATTTTAACTAATAAAGTTTACATTGCAAAACAATGTACCAGAAGGTTGCTTCTGTAATGTGTTTTAGAAAAATTTGGTAAGATAAATGCTAAAATCAGTAAAAAATTAGTAAAATATCTATCAATCTTAAAAATAAAATATAAATGTTTACATATATATTTCAGGAACAATAAATACCTATCATTTGCTTGAGACTAGATTAGATAACAGATGTCCTATATATACATTTATGAAAAAAAAATACTTCCTATTGAAAAATATGAACTTTAAAGATACTATTGGAAGAACAATGTTTAATGTAATTGGAAGTATCCCTATTACTGGATGGGAAGATAATATTGCAAAGATAGTAATTATCTTTAAATTACTTTATTAATTGAACACAATTTCAATTATAGTCTGAGCATAGGCTTTTATAACTCTTAGAAAGTGTATCCTAAAGTCATTTGGAAGCAATGAGGGCCTTAATATAGACAAGATATTTGTGAGAGAGAAAAGCATTAGAGGATGCCTTTATCAGATAGTATATGTTATTTTAAATTTATAACAATTTAAAAATATGTTACTGAAGAGATCAATGAATAAATAAATTGGACATAATAAATAGCTCAAATAAATATCAGCATATAAATTGGAACCTGGTACATGACAGAAGCAGCATTAAAAATCAGTGGGAAATGGATTAAGAATTTCATATATGGTACTAGGATATTATGGAACAAAAAAATTAAAACAAGTTCTCTACTTTATACCATAAACAAACATAAACTGCAGAGAGAAAAATGTCCTAAAAAGAAAGCAAAGTGTGAAATATGAGATAAAATTATAGGAGACTGACATGATATCAAGATAAAGAAACATTACTTGAAGATATGAAATTCACAGATTCCAAATGTTAGTAAATGACTATTTACATTTATTTACAATGTCTGTCTAAATATAATATCTATGATTTTGAGACAAGTAAATGCTTTTATGTATGTCTGATAAAAGAGGTATGATTTTGGGGACAAGTGGAGGAATTTTTATCTCTCTGTTTTCTTTATTGATTTGTTTCAATTTTGAACTGAGAAGCCTTGGACCTGTTTGTTGATTAAGGCCCAGTAGATAGAAATAATTTGTAAAAAAAATGAGAAAACACAAAAAGATAATTTGATGAAAATCTACAAATATTCATAATGTACATTGATTTAATCAGATATTACTTAAGCAGATACAACTGTTTTCAGTTAAGAATATTAAACTTTTTAGTTGAACCTTATATTTTTTAAACTATGATAGAAATGTACTAATCAATACTGAGAACTATTCATTTTAACACAAACACATCTTACAAATTCCTCTTTTGGCAGTTAATTATTTTGGATATGTTTACAGTAAACAATAAAGATATCCATTTTTTATTCTGATGTGTCTATTTGCTCATTATTTGGGGAACAAAAATATAAGGTACTTTTATCTATACTAATAAAAGCCTAGGTGGTCCTTGCACCCTCACGCACGACATAATCACAAGATGGCCACCACACAATGGTCGCCACAAGATGGCCACCACAAAGATGGCTGCCACAAAATGGCCACACACACAGCGGAGGCAGAGCCTGGCGGTCACTCTGCACAGAGAGGCCTCGGGGTCCTGAGGCTCCAGGCGGCACAGAGGAGGCTGGTCCCGGCATCTCTGTCACCTTGCGTGGAGGAGGCAGGTCCCGGCAGAAGGCGTGGGTCATGGCAGAGGAGGTGGGTCATGGTGGGGAGGGAAGTTGTGGGCAACCGGGCCAGCAGGGGAGGGCAGCTGTGGGAAATCAGGCCCACCAGGGGAGGGCAGTTGGGGGAGATTGGACTGGCAGGGGAGGGAGGTCGATCAGGCCGGCAGGGGAGCAGTTTGGGGTCAATCAGGTCGGCAGGGGAGCGGTTAGGGGACGATCAGCCTGGCAGGCAGAAGCGGTTAGGGGCAATCAGGCAGGCAGGCAGGTGAGCGGTTAGGAGCCAGCAGTCCCAGATGGCGAGAGGGATGTCTGACTGTCGGCTGCAGAATTGTGCCTAAACTGGCAGTCGGACATGCCCTGAGGGGTCCCAGATTGGAGAGGGTGTAGGCTGGGCTGAGGGACACCCCCATGCACAAATTTTGTGCACTGGGCCTCTAGTCTATACTAATAAAGGGGTAATATGCAAATAGTCGTGACGCCCTCACACTGTAATGATCGATCAGCAGGAGGCTGTGTGCGTGGCAAGCACAGGTGAGCGGGGCTGCATGTGCGGCAAGACTGGGGGATGTGAGGCTACATCCCCTGCCCGGAGCCAGCCGGGGATGTGATGCTGTTATTGTTTATTTATTAATAAATTTATATGTTATTTTCATATACATTTTACTAATTTTCTTTCATCTCTGACACTTCTATTATAGAGAAAGGTCAAATAGCAATATTAAAATATTTCCTCTAATTAATTACCTTTCAATGTGCACAAATTTTGTGTACCAGGCCACTAGTTTACTAATAAGTCTTATACTCTTGTAGACTATATTATGATTTCCATGTGCTGTATAAGTAAAGTTCTGGATAATAATTGCACAGAAATTGTCTTCACATTTAATTTTGTTATGGATTAGTCTATTTGTGGGAAATATTGTGAATGGAAAACAATTCTACCTAAATGGTACATTATAACTGTTAATGAGACATGGCAAATAGTATCTTACTTTGAGCTCCCTGGAAAAGAGAGACTGAGTCAAAATTTTTCTGACAATGCTCTATTAGCAAGTGCAAACCCAGAGAATGAAGAGGAGGGAAAATGGAATGAGACAGACACTATAGAGAGGAATGGCTAGAACAAATCTGGGATAGAACATAAAACTGAGTTTGTCTATTTGGATCTCATATGAAAACAAGATGCACTAACCTCTTTCTACAGAGGCAAGGAACAAGTCTCATACTATAAATTGATGGCCAGTTGCAATTTCTTAAAATGAATTAGAGGGAATCAATGACCTAGTCTTTGTGCTCCAATATTGAAGTTGATCCTATTTATGTTTGGTGTTTATCAGCTCCCTCTGTTACCAACCATTCTAGATTTGGCCTATAGTTCAGCTGTTAGGTATTACTTGCCTCTAGACTTTTAACCTTAAGTGGTCTGAGCTAATTTATACTATATAAACTCTGATATATATACACTAGTGGCCCAGTGCACAAAATTCATGCTCAGGGGGTGTCCCTCAGCCCAGCCTGCACACTCTCTAATTTGGGACCCCTAGGGGGATGTCCGACTGCCGGTTTAGGCCCAATCCCTGTGGACGTCAGACATCCCTCTCACAATCCTGGACCAATGGCTCCTAACAGCTCACCTGCTGGCCTGCCTGATCACCTCTAACCACTCTGCCTGCCGGCCTGCTCACCCCCAACTGCCCCCCTGCCAGCCTGCTTGCCCCCAACTGCCCTCCCCTCCTGGCGTGATTGCCCCTAACCACCTCTGCCTCGACCCCACCACCATAGCTTTTGTCGAGAAGGACGTCCGGAAGGTCTCCCGGAAGGTCTCCCGGTCTAATTAGCATATTACTCTTTTATTAGTATACATGTTCTCTTAACATGAAAGCACTCAAACTATTTCAGAGAGATTATGGCAATAGAATCCTAAACTGATGATTTTCCAAAGCTTTGCTTTTCCTCTTTAATTTAGCCCTTTTTACTTTTCAATTTTGCTTTGTGAATACTTAAACATATTTTTCTATCTTGTCTGTATATGTGTACTTCCAGATTAGGTAGGACAGTTTACATTATTAAAAAGCTCTTGTTCATTATTTTTATTTCTACTTTTGGATGTACCAGATGATTTTCAGTAATGTTTACAACCTTGACTAATTCTTTAGGTAGAAGGATAATGACAGTTCATTAAACAGCTCAGAGCTAGGATAATCTCACAGAGAGCAAACAATTCAGGTTCTTATATTGCATGAATATCAAAAGTTGATACATGGGACCATATTAGCCTTTGGATAAGAATTCAGAGTAATTAAAATAAGCTAAAAACAGTGCATTTCATATTGTGATTCATTGTTAATATACCCTAGTTCTAAACAATATTAAAGACATACAGTGTGGGTCAAAAGTAGAATTATAGTTGTGAGTATGTGAAACACAGAGTTTATTCTTGCATTATTATTCATTAATTATTGTATTATTTGATGCATAAATAATTGTAAACCAATTTTTTTGCTTCAACCTGTACTATCTTAAAAAGTATATGTACATAGGCTATTAAACTAGGGAGCATACAGATTTTTATCCTAACACTAATTATTAGTAACAAATTACTCTATCCACATTTAAAAGTATTTTAAATTCTATGTAATAAGCATGTATTAATGTATTAAAGAAAAAACAAATATACAATAATAAATTGCTGCATCTGCATGAAAAGTAAAAAGGTGCACCAAAATATTTACAACTTAATTTTAAAAATTATATATACATGTATATATAAAATATAGAAACCCTGTTTTAAGTGCTAAATTAGATGATCATAAAAATGACAATTAATATTATAAAAAGTAATCATATAAATGAATATTCACTAGGTATTTGATTTAAAGCTGAGGTTTCTATTTTAATGAGGCCAATGATTGTGAAGCAGCAAAAACTTGTATAAAATATACCTCTAACATACTTTCAGGATTTTCAGTATCAGTGTATTCAACTTGGAGTAAGAAATTAAATTACAGTCTTGGGACTGGCCAGTGTTGCTCAGTGGTTGAACATCAACCCATGAACCAAGAGGTTGCTGGTCGGGGGACATGCCCAGGTTTCCATCTCGATCCCCAGTAAGGGGTGTGCAAGGGGCAGTTGATCAATGATGTTTCTCTCTGATCAATATTTCTCTCTGTCTCTCTAAAAATCAATTAAACAAAAATACATTCATGAAACATTCTGAAAAAAAAATATTTTACCTTTATTCTACACACATTACTTAACGGTGGTGTTTAAATAACTTTGTTCATAATGTTTTTAAAAAATAAATTGTTTTCACAGAAAAATACCTATGTTCATACCAATGTTTTACCAGTTTTTGTAAAATTTGATTAAATAATTAGAACTGTCACAAACAAAGGAAAAACACAGTGTATTCTTGGGAAGCATTCAATTCAATTTACATAATGAGAAGTGTACAAGTGATATGGAAAATATCTTCAAGTTCTCAGTAAACCAAAAGATTAACAGCATTTCCACATTCCACAGAGTAAGAAAACAACAGTAGATGTGTGTGTGTGTGTGTGTGTGTGTGTGTGTGTGTGTGTGTGTGTGTGAGAGAGAGAGAGAGAGAGAGAGAGAGAGAAAGTATGGTGTGCTCTGTCACAAAAGACCTGAAACAGAAATTAATGTTTGCTCAAAGCACAAAAGTGTGTTATTTGAATTCACTTAGTTATGAAAATGAAAATATGCTTATGTAAAAATTTAAGCCTGAATATATTTTTATATTCTCTTTAAAGATTCAAGATTAAGCAAATACTATACAATCGATCGTGTGTTTAAAACGCAGGATGCAGGTTTTCATTTAATTTTACGTAATTTGAAGGATGAGACCCCATTTAAACAATTAAGGTCTACAGTAGGTGTTGAGCTTTTCCATCAGGGTTGCTGAATCAGGATTATGCTTTCTTGCTGATTAAAAGATCATGCATGTCAATAGCTGATTAGAATAATTATGATGCTATTTTTTATGTGCTAAACTGGAGCACATCCTAGATCTTATTAACTATTTTGTCAAAACTACTTTTGATCACCCTACCAGCCGTGGGCAAACTACGGCCCGCGGATCCGGCCTATTCGGCTGTTCTATCCGGCCCGTGGAGCCGAAAGAGCGGAGGGTTCTCTTGCTCTCCCCTCCGCTCCTTTACTTTGAATTTATATTAGTTCACACAAACACTCCATCCATGCTTTTGTTCCGGCCCTCCGGTCCAGTTTAAGAACCCATTGTGGCCCTCGAGTCAAAAAGTTTGCCCACCCCTGCCCTAGCTGGTTTGGCTCAATGGATAGAGCGTCAGCCTGGGGACTGAAGGGTCCCGGGTTCAATTCTGGTCAAGGGTACATGCCCTGGTTGCTGGCTTGATCCCCAGTAGGGGGCATGCAGCACATAGCCAATCAATGATTCTCTCTTATCATTGATGTTTCTATCTTTCTCTCCCTCTCCTTTCCTCTCTGAAATCAATAAAAAAATATTTTTAAAAAAAACTATTTTGATCACTTAAGAGGATAAAATAAACCAGACTTCTCAAAAGTATGTATGTGTTTAAGGATTTTCTTCTTCAAAATAATTTGTATGGGTATTTCCTTTAAAATGATGCAAATTCTACTGGGTAAACAATACTAATAATGACAATAACATTGATAGTAATAACACAACGTAATCAGGACTTTTGTCTCACAATTTCTTGAAATATGAAGAACACGTACCTAAGAACAGAGATGCTATTCAAACATTTAATGTTATGGACAACAAACAGTCAGAAGATGTGACTCAGAGGTCAACAGGAATGCTGGCCTTGAACAACCTGCATGACTTTTCCAGAACAGACCCCGGCTTATGCTAATAGCTCTCTTGTTAGATAACACATAAGTAATGTCTCAATTATAATAAGCATCATCCACGGTGAAAGGTTAGGCAAGATCTAAAACAGATTTAACACGGCCAACCTTCAGGAATAAATCTCACATGCTATTGTGATAAAAGGATTAACTGTCTCCGTTGTCTTTGTCTAATCTCTTCTTTCTAGCAATGTTTACTTTTCCTCATTTTTTTTCTCGTCCAATTCTTACTGTCTTTCAGGGACAAGCTTTATAAAGTCATTTCCTGTTACCTTTTGTTCTTATTTAGGCACCTTCTTCCATACATAGCAAGGCTCACTTTTTGTGGCAAATTTCTTCTTGGCCAATATTCTAGAAAGGTGATGCCTTCTAGTTAATAAAATTTGATCTGCACAATGTTTTACTTCTTTCTGTTTCATCTTATTGCTTTCAGGGATTTGTGTACATTAGAATAACACAAACTAACATTTCTAAAATGATACAAATCAAGTGAAATTCATGTGTAATATTTTACAGTTTCCTTCCAACAATGTAATTAAAATATTTCCCCCTAATCCAGAAATTACTTTGCATGTTAAAAAATATTTTTGTAGATCTTTATTAAGAATGTTTTTCTATAGAACTTTCAAATTGAACAAATATTTGCTAAAATGTGTTGCTTTATAAAGCTCTTCATAGAATTCAGTGATTTTCATGTTTTTGTTTTGCATTATCTTTTGTTGATTTGAAAAATTTATATTTTGAAAACTGAAGTATGGAATTAAGTGTTTATACCATTTATGGTATTGTGTAGGCATAATTTAATATTTCATAAGAAAAAATGTACAAATATGTGTTTTAATGTATAGTCACACATCTTTTTACACATTCACAAAACACAGGCATATAGTTATTATATAAATTAAATAAATATATATGAAGTATATATATGAAATATATATATTTCTCTTTGATATTCACTATCTCACTTTGACAAATATGCTGATACATTTTTTCTTCTACAGTTTACTCTGATATAGTGAACTTAGAGTAATAGTATATAAGATTATAGTGCATAAAACAATTTCAAACACATATGAAACAAACTGTTTCTACAGTTGTTTGATAAAAAAAAACTGACAAGTTGGGAGTGAATTTGTTTTACTGATCAAGTTGCAACAGTATTTATATATTTGCTGTTGGGGCAGCGAGCTACAAGCAGCGGAGAGCTACCAGCAGCTGTGGGCAGGTGGCCAGCTGAGGCAAGCGTCAGCAAGCTACTCCTGTACAGATTTGTGTGCAGGGCTACTAGTAGATATATAAAAGGCTAAGTTGACTCGCGCATGCACGATACATATAAAGCTCTCACTGGCACCAATTGCATGTGTGTGTTTCAATCTGTCATTGTCAATCATGAAATTTGTTGGCACTTCTATTATAGAGAAAGGGCGAATAGCGATATTAAAATATTTCTTCTAATTAATTTCCTTTCAGTGTGCACAAATTTGTGCACCGGGCCTCTAGTGGTGTCATATAAAAGAGTTTCACTACCCTAAAAATCCTCTCTGATCTGCATATTCATTCTGCCCTCCACTATAACCAGTGAACCACTGATCTTAACTGTCTTCATAGTTTTGCCTTTCCCAGAATCTCATATAGTTGGAATCATGCAATTATATGCACACATTCACTTTTAATCTTCCACCATCGCCATGATAAACTGACACTTTTTAATTAATGACTAATTGTACCCCCCTCTTGTATATACTGTCTTTAGTGAGTCTCCTTAATAGAAAGTTTCCACTATTGATTTTGCTTTATCCCTTTTTCCTTCAAATTATATTTCAGTCTCCTCATCTATTTTTAAAGAAGCTTAAATTTCTTTAATTAAAAGATACTATCAGCCCAGTTCGTGTGGCTTGGTGGTTGACCATCGACCTATGAACCAGGAAGTTATGGTTTGTTTCCCTGTTAGGGCACATGCCTGGGTTGCAGGCTCGATCCCCAGTGTGGGGTGTGCAGGAGGCAGCCAATCCATGATACTTTTCATCATTGATGTTTCTATCTCTCTTTCCCTCTTTCTTCCTCTTTCTGAAATTAATAATAAAGATATATTTAAAAAAATAAAATCACACTTAACCTCATCTATTCATCACACCCTCTTAAGAAGTTAAACATTTCCCTTTGTCAAACATATCTTCATAATCCAATACCTCATTGTCCTATACAACCTATTACTGGTCCTACTTTTCACAGACACTGTTGCTTTACTAATGACACCTGTAACTTCAATGTTGCTATATACAAGTTTCATTTCATGATCTGTAACTCTTTGTCTTCTCAGCTGTTTTGACAACCCACTGCATCCCCTTTACTATGTATAACAAACATCTCACTGTTTGTCTTCTTTCCATCTCCTGCATATGCACTCATAGTTTTTCTGTGATGGCTCCACGTGACTTTTAAATGAGTCTTCGTTTTGCCTGCCACACTCTTGTTTCATTAAGTGTTAGCACAATTAACATAATTATTCAATTCTAAAATGTGGGAGATATCACTGATTCCAGAATATACACAAGTATCCATCAACCTCAAAACCATCACTAACTCAATCATAATGGCTTGACATTTTTAAAATCCTTTTGTGCTCACTGTCCATCAATCCATTTATAATTTACCATTCAACCCTGACTGTATGTCCTATATATTTTTAAACTGTCTACTACTTTGTATCCTCATGGTAACACTTTACCTCTTCCTCTATCACATATTACCTAGAGTATATCTCTCTAGACTTTATTGTGTGATCCTTTCAATACTTATTTTTAAAAATCATAAAGCAGAATATGTCCCTCCTATTTAAAAAATGCTATAGTGGCTTTTCTTTATCCTTATCACACCATCCTCACTGTATGGTGCCTGCCCTCCTTTCCAGTCTTCTTTCTGAACTTTTCTACCTTTTTTAAGACACTTCATCAAAATAATACCTTTTACTTTTTAGAATGTGATGAATTTTCCCTAAAATATGAGCCTTCCTGTGATTTCCTTTGAAGGAATCTTTCTTTCACTCCTCTTGTACTAAATTCACCAAGTGACTAATACTCACGCTTTTGATCGGAGTTTAATAGTTATCAGTTTAAATTTTAGTTGTTCCACACTAGAATAGCTCCTAAATACTGAATTTTCCTACCATACTATAATATCTACAAGGGCATACACTCCACATGTTTTCTTCTCTAATAAGTTTGTAGTATTTACACAGTGGCTGGTAAAAAAGAAACCATGGACACTCACAAATTA
Source organism: Plecotus auritus (assembly GCF_963455305.1). Taxonomy (NCBI): domain Eukaryota; kingdom Metazoa; phylum Chordata; class Mammalia; order Chiroptera; family Vespertilionidae; genus Plecotus; species Plecotus auritus. Next base: position 74,157,841 of record NC_137772.1, on the reverse strand, counting down.
GATATTGAATAGATCAATAAATCACAATTCATTTATTAGGTTCTGCAGAGATAGAAAATGAATTAATCCTGCACAAGCATAAGTTGTACAAAAACACTTAGATGATCATCTTTTCTTAGGTTAAGAATCTAACTTAAGCACTAGCCTTTTTGGCTTAGTGGAAAGAGCATCGGCCTGCAGACTGAAAGTGAAGCATCCATCTTATATAAAAACTGCTGTTTGAAATTTTAACCCTGCTATTTGGCTTCTGTAAATGCTTGCTTGCTTAAATAATAAGGAAAATAAGACTACTCCCACTTCAGAGAGGCCATTAAACCTTCCCTGGACAAAATTATCAGTGCTGGCACCAGGCCAGGCCTTTGCTTGAGGTCTCAAGGCCCCAGCACATAGGGGCTCTTTAAGAACTTGCAAAAGGGGCCGGAAACACCCCGTATTTGGGAGACAAAGAAGGTAAAAACATATAAATAGGGAAAATTCCTGCATGTTGGGGCCCAGAATTTGAGAGACATTTTCCTCTGGACCCGCACTTAATAAGTATAAATCCATCTCTCTAAGTATTGCTTGGTTCTTCTCCGGTTTTCTGTAACAAAAGGTCACAGGTTCGGTTCCAGTCAAGGGCATGTACCTTGGTTGCGGGCATGTCCCCAGTGGGCCGGGGGGAGTGCAGGGGGCAGCTGATCGATGTTTCTCTCTCATCAATGTTTCTGATTCTCTGTCCCTCTCCCTTGCTCTCTGTAAAATATCAATAAAATGTATTTTTAAAAAAAGAATCTAACTTAACAATTTGCTCATTTAAGATCAGTAGCCTATCATGTTTCTAAGGTTTAGAGCTCTGGTCTCAAAGAATAAAAAAATATATTTAATAGATGTTGAAATGTCTGTCATTAGTTAAGAAATACATAAAACAAAATTGTGTTTTATTGACTTTTAACCCTCTTTTATTTTCACAACTCAAATACAGTAAAAATAGTTTCTCTACTATGTACATTTATAAAAACTATGATTTACAGAAATATCATTACTTTAGAGATTTATGTCAAGAATATCCTAATTAATCACTGACAGGATGAAATTAAATCTGACTAAATGAAAAGTATCATCCAATGAAATGTTCAAATAGAAATTTAGCAGCAAATAATATACCTCTAAGCTAGAGATTTTTTTCTCCTTTAAAAGTTGAATATTATTCTGTGAAATAAATATAAAGAATAACTTGTTTTAATGAATATAGGCAAGTTGGAGTCACTTATATGTTGAATATAAAAACCCAATGGAAACTACTACCATTAATTGCAGAAGTCTATAATCTAGTGACATATTCTAAATTTCTGATGTTAAAATTATTAACATTTCCAACAACAAGAATCTACTATTTTCTCAGCAGTGACATCCAAAGGGGCCAAATAAAAAAATCATCTTTTTGGTGCTTGGAGACAAAGGTAACAGATCTCTTGATATTTTAGAATTACGACAGTATAATGTACAATTATCCCAAACAAACTTACAAACTAATTCTTTGAATGTCTGGCAGCAATTTGAAAAGGACAAGAAAGGATTTAATCCCTTCCACTGTGTAGAGGGCCCCCTGGGAAGGCACCCGAGCATTCTATATTGACCCCTCTTGCCCTTTTGGCCAAGAAGGACCCTCTTCTCACAATCCAATTGCCCACAGCTGTTGCCTGTGCTTTCTGTTCATGCTGAGGTTGAAGCCTCATGGTGGCTGGTATGATATATCTGTCTCTCACCCAGTGGGGTGATCTGGGCCCTCCCTGGAGAAGAAACCTGATTTTCCCAAGATATGTAATTAATGCTGGGGCCCCGCCAGCAGGCGGGGGATCCCAAGGCAGGTGCTGGGCGTGGAGGCCACGGGGGCATAGGCTACCAAGGAGACAGAACTGAACCTCACATCACCCTGCTTGGCCCCGGAGGATGACTGGTTAGCCCAAGACGGGTAAGATTCCTCAGGGAAGGAACAACCTAAGACAGGCACAATCTCAGAGGGCCCATCAGGAGAGAACTTGGGGGTCAACAGAGGTGGGGCACAGACCCTCAACCCCTAACTTTGCAGGGGCCTGAACCCTCACCTTTTCTGAGGGAGGTCTCCTGCCCCCATGGCTGCTTTGCTTCCCATGCCCAGCTCAAATAGGGACCCAGGTAACAGACAGAGACTTGGCCGACAGCAGCTGCCCTCTCACTGCAATAAGACTTGTTTGAGTTGTCTTGTACCCATGGTGTGGGGAAGTGGGTTTTTGATATATAAATCCAATCTAGCACCAGGAATGCTCAGGGCCTACTCAAGAAGGAAAATAATCCTTTCCACTAACATTTACAGGGTAAAATAAGATTGTTGTTAGAGTATTAAATTTGACAGTAAAATAGTAGTCAAGTTCTCAGACTAATTTAAATTGGCTAAGTTAAATAAGCGAATATTCTAGAAAAATTAATGGTATTGGACAAAAAGCTGTTCTTAAAGTGTTAACTAAAATTTTTATTGGTAGTTCATCTCATGGTAAAATTGTGTAACATGTAATGAACCTAAAGCATTCATATTTTAGTGCAAAACAATTAAAATTTAAGAACTATCAAGACTACATTATAAAATTTCCAAAAGCCTCCTAATATTTAAATCAAAAAAGGGGGGATAGTAGAAGAATATCATGTAAGGAAAAATATACTGTAAGTAAGTTACATCTAGAAAATTTTTACTTTAGAAAATTAACTTTCATTTGTAATGCTAACAGCAAGACACCCATGAAAAATGCATATGGTGTCAAAACAAGCCAAAGGAAAATCGTTTGGGCAAAAAATGAAAAAGGATCCCAACTCAAATTTATAGAAAAGATTCCTTTATTAACTTTTGGTTGAGAATATGTTTGTATATTTTCAGAAAACACCTCCAAGACCATGTGGATTCCTGCAACAGAGAGGAATTGACAGGACTGCTCCAGCCATGAAGACAGAAGAGAAACAGTCCAGAGATGGAAGATGCTGACACCGCCTTGCCATACTAGCAGTCAGCAGCTGTGCATCGTGGCAGGTTGCCCAGGACCAAATCAGAGAGGGTCGGACCTGCATTACCACCATTTGTCCACCACCCAGAACTGAAACATCATTGCTGACATGCACACATAAGGAACTGTTTGACATTGAAATTGGGACTCAAAAGAACTGTTGGCTCAGAAAGAAACTCACTACAGACTGATTCATTTGCCTCTCAGCATAACCATTATTGCTTGTATCATTTTCAGTTCTTATAAGTGTATTTCTAGTATCACATGATCTCACTCATCTAGGGGAAGTAATGAACAACATAAACTGATGAACAAAACCAGACCTGGAGACAGGGAAGCATTGATCAGACTGTCAAACCTCAGAGGGAAGGTAGGGGAGGGTGGGGGTAAGGGGAAGAGATCAACCAAAGGACTTGTATGCATGCATATAAGCCTAACCAGTGCTCACGGACAACAGGGGGGTGGGGGGATGCGTGGGGAGAGGTTTGGGATGGGAATGGGGGGATAAGGACAAATATGTGATACCTTAATCAATAAAGAAATTAATAAAAAAAAGAAGGGACTTTTTCCATAAATGCATTATTTGAGGAATTTTTAAAAATAAATTTGGATCTATATATGTATGTATATATATTTTTTTCCCACCTGTGAAGGTAGTGACTTGGAGGAGAACATGAAGCATCTTGACTTGAAGTAAAGAGAACATAAAGCATCTTCAGGGAGAAAGGTTCCTTAACTTGATTATTTATACCTACCTCTTGTGCCACTTCATGTGGAGGAAGGTCTGCCTATGTGCTGTTATCTTCTCAAATTTCTTTTATGCCCCCTTTGTCATGACTCTTCTATTGCTGAAAATGTATTGTTATTAACAGAAATCCTTTAAAGTGAGTCATTTCCCCCTGAAGATCTCTAAGTAGTACACACATTCAACAGAATAGTTATAATCATCTAACTTGAAGTAAAAGCAACTTGCAATGGAGAAATAATATATTTTTATGAGGAGGCAGGAAGGGCTAAAGTCTGTCAATATTTGCAGCATAAGCCAAAGCTATAAAGGCTATATATTCCTACAACAGAGGGCTCTCATGAATCACAAGAAGGTGTGAAGGGAAAACTATTTTCAACAAAAAGAAAATATTCCCTAGGACTGCTTTAAGTTCTTTAATTTTTTTGTTGTTGTTGTTTTCTATGATTCAGTATGTCCATTTATAAAATGAAGCTAAAGTGTTTCCTGGACATTTCAAAAGAATATTATTTCAATGTCCTCTGGGCAAAGACACCAGGAATACATTTGTAGATGAACAAAGGGGTTTATTACCTCGTTCTCCTTCTGCAGAGAGGAAGAACACACACTATAAGGAACGGTGTAGTAAGGCACAGAAAAAAAAAAAAAAGGATTAGAAAGCACCTGTAATTGGAATTTGTCTTTTATTGGATAATTTTGGGAAAAGAGTATGGGAATGGGAGTCCATGTTAGATTGTGTGCTTTCATGTCAGAAAGCAGCAACAGTTCTGTGATTGAACAGTTCAATAAATTTTATCTGTAAGAAGGGCAGATTAGAGCAAGAATAACAATGTAGTTGGTAAAAAAAATTAGCGGTCACTCATAAGAGCTAAGAAATGGGGATGTTTGCTACTTCGTGGGTGGGTTTTACTATGACCTTGTTTTTTTTCTCACTTTATTATATCTCAGAATGGTCTTGTCTGATGTTGGTACCTACAAGATTATGTAAATCCAACAAGATAATGATATGGCTTGGCTATGAGTATGGTGCCATGTTCTAACAACCCTGAAGTTGGTTGTCATTATCACATCACATCACTGTCTGAATTCCTAGATGTGAGGGGCTGCTTATTATTTCTCACAAAAAGCAAACAAACAAGCAAAAGATATAGAAAATAAAATTAAATATACATGACAAAGAGAAAGCAAAGTTATTCAACATACCTATTATTATCTATTATGTCACTTTGTTCATTTCTGTTATAGTACTTAATACAAGACCATTATGCTAAGCATTTTTGTAGATGAACAAGGGGGTTCACCAATTATCTACAGCCTGTTTTATATATAAATGGGATGAATACATATCTGTATTATTTGCAAATATTATCCACAGTTCTTGCTAAATATTTGATACTTATAAGCCACTACATTAAAACTTAATGAAGAAGAATTATATGACAGACAAGATGCTGAGGGATGATATAGGGATTATTAAAGTTATGACGGAAGCTTAACTAAGAATGGATCAGATGTTGTCATGTACAATGGAGGACGAATGGCCTTAGTAAATCATCTTATAAGTTGTCTTTTTAAGTAGCTTCAGATATTGCATCACTTACTTCTATATTTTGGGTAGTTATTATTTTTTAAAATATATTTTTATTGATCTCAAAGAGAAAGGGAGAGGGAGCAAGAGATAGAAACATCGATGATGAGAGAGAATTATTGATCAGCTGCCTCCTGCACACCCCCTTCTGGCCATCGAGCCCACAATCAGGACATGTGCCCTGAGGTGGATGCTCAATAACTAAGCCACACCAGCTGGTCTTGGATAGTTATTATTAAAGATTTTGAATCTGCAACTTCTTTTTATTTTTCTCTATTAATGCTGAGTCCACTGGTAAAAAAAAAAAAAAAAAAAAAAAATGGCTGTCATTCAATTGACTAATCAGCGGTCCTCAAACTACGGCCCTTGGGCCACATGTGGCCCGCCAAGGACATTTATCTGGCCTGCCGGGTGCCGCTTCCTGTGACTCGTCCCGGGCCTGCAGTGCGCATAGGAATTTGTTCATAGTTTTTTTTTTAAACTATAGTCCGGCCCTCCAACGGTCTGAGGGACAGTGAACTGGCCCACTGTTTAAAAAGTTTGATGACCCCTGGATGATTCCCTATTGGTTAGAATCCTGACTGGTTAGAAAGGTCTTTGGAGTAAAGCATAGTCCTGTTCTTCCTTTCTTTCTTTTTTTTTTTCTCAAGTCAAAGCTGGAGCAAGCCTGAATATGAGAAAAATAATATGCATAGCACTTGCTGTATTTTTACAGAATATAAACCTAATCTGTAAAGGTAAGTTTTTCAGTAGTTATAAAAATGGTAATGATAGGAGAAGCTCTAATAGTTTACCTGTTCAGTATCAATAATATAAAACACCATCAAATACAAAATATAACTTTTTTTAAAAATATATTTTATTGATTTTTCACAGAGAGGAAGGGAGAGAGATGGAGAGCTAGAAACATCAACGAGAGAGAAGCATCAATCAGCTGCCTCCTGCACACTCCCCACTGGGGATGTGCCCGCAACCAAGGTACATGCCCTTGACTGGAATCGAACCCAGGACCCTTCAGTCACCAGGCCGACGCTCTATCCACTGAGCCAAACTGGCTAGGGCATAACTTTTAAGTTGCATACACCAATTATATTTCAATGATAATACTAGAGAAATACTTCAAAGAAAAAAATATATATATATATTACTTCATGTATGTTAAGTGAATATAAGCGTGGCTATATTTAATGTACCTGGATATTAGAATTATATCAAAATATTAAAGTGTTTGCACACATTATAAAATAAATTTGCATTTGTGGTCTGGTAACTTCATTCTAAAGATTTTCTCTCCTGTGTTTGCTCAGTGAGCTAAACATTTCCTAAATTGTCCTAAAGATTCTTACCTTACTCTTGAGATCATTGACTTTCTAAAGCTATTGGCGTGGATATTTAAAGAAATTGCCTGTGCATTAAGTTTAAATTAGCTATCATTATTATTCACAAAATAATAAGACTGTGAGCAAATCATGTCATTAAGAACAGCTCTTGCATCAGTATCATATTTTCTCCTCTGTTTACTGCTAAATGTGCAATTTACCAAAAGAGGGAGTGAAAAGGGAACAATGAGATAAGAATTGAGTCAACATTTATGGTGGCAATTCTCTGACCCAGGAATGCTAAAATGGGAAATTAAAAAATACTTATTATGAAATTACCAGGTGAAATATATGTATTTAAATATTTAGACTTTTTTCCATTAGAAATAAACAGCAAGTGTCATAGTTTCTAATCAAGTGCTAATATTAATCGTAACCCAAATGTATCTTGAATATCATATAGGTTATTCTTAAGAATTTGTAATGAAATTCAGTTGAGTAAAATACTGAAATTGTTTTTTTCCTAGTTTTGTACCTTTTCTTTAAACTTTTGGACTAGTGTTCAGTGTCCTGAGTTTTTACTCATTGTTAGCCATGTTTCTGAATGTCATATTATGTTCCTGTGCAGACGTCAATTTATTAGCTTTTAAATTATGTTTTCATATCTTATGTTCTATCTATGAAGCATTGAAAAAGGTATAAAATTTTAAATTAGAGACATTTATGTTCAATCATAGCTTCACCAACTAAAAGCTGTGTGAATTAAGATAAGTTAACCACTCTGTGTTTCAGAAGTCTTTATTTAAAACTATAGGCTTGGTGCATGAAAATTCATGCACTGGAGGTGGGGTTCCTCAGCCAGGCCTGCCCCCTCTCACAATCCAGGAGCCCTCAGGGGCGGGAGGCGACCTGGCGATCAGGGGAAGGCGACGCCCCATCACACCTCATCTGCTGCCACTGCCAGCAGCGCAAACCTCAGCCAGCCCTGGTTACCTGAGCCTCGGGGGGCCCTGGGTGGTTGGGAAGCCGCCATCTGAGGCTTGCCTGTGCCTCAGGCCAGCCCTGGTCAGCTGGGGGGCTGAGGGGACTGAGGGGAATGGGCACCACCGTATTTGAGGGTGTGACAGTCAATGAGCATATTCCCTCCTTATTGGTTGTGGGTGCTTCCATCTTTGTGATGATGTGAGGGTCAATTAGCATATTTCCTCTTTATTAGATAGGATGGCACAGTCCTTCACAGATTATTCACAGCATTAAATGAGAGAAAGATAATATGTTAATTATCTTAAATAGTACCTGACACAAAATAGATACTAATTATAAATTATTTTACACTAGAGGTCTAGTGCATGAAAATTCATGCACTCTGCGGGGCGGGGGGGGGGGTCCCCTCAGCCAGGACTGAACCCTCTTGCAGTCCAGGAGCCCTCGGGGGATGTCCGACTAACAGCTTAGCTTCCTGCAGGGAGTGGGCCTAAGCCGTTAGTCGGACATCCTTAGTGCTGCCACTAAGGCAGGAGAGACTCCTGCCACCCGCTGTGCTGGCCAGCCCTGAGATGGCTTTTGGCTGAGAGGTGGTGTTCCCCCTGTGGAAATGCACTGACCACCAGGGGGAAGCTCCTGTGTTGAGTGTCTGCCCCCTGGTGGTCAGTGTGCATCATAGCAGCTGGTCATTTTGCCATTAGGGTCAATTTGCATATTACCCTTTTATTATATAGGACTAGAGGCCCTTTGCATGAAGAGATTCGTGCAAAAGGCCTTCCTTCCCTTGGCTTCCAGCACCAGTTTTCCTCCGGCACCTGGGACCCAGGCCTTTGCTCTGGCTGAAGTCTGCTGTCTTCGTCTTCGCTGCTTCGCTGCAGACTCCGGCCAGAGTCTGCTGTCTTCGCTGCACACTGCAGCTGGAGTCTGCCATCTTCATCTTTGTTGCAGACCCTGGCTGGAGTCTGCCATCTTGGTCTTCGCTGCAGACTCCAGAGTCTGCAGTCTTCGTCTTTGCTGCACCTGAGTGCCACTCCTGTAGATCCCTTCACCCCCCGCCCTCCCTCTCATAGCAGGGGTCCTGCCCAGCCTGGCCACTCCACACCTGGAACAGCTAGGCGGCTGCCATTTTTATCCTTCTAATTTGCATATTCCCTCCTGATTGGCTTGTAGGCATAGTGGAGCGATGGTCAATTTGCATGTTTCTCTTTTATTAGTGTAGATTCCCTTTCTCTTCCTTTGCATTTCAAACATAATGGCACCCTTTAATTTTTTTTTTCTTTTTTACCATCAGCTATTCATATACTTCACACCAGTTTGCTCCCTTCACATGTTTGCCATTTTTATATTTTTAAAATTAATCAACACTATTTTAATATTTCTCATCTCTGCTTCAATTTCAATGCCTCCACTCTATCTTCTTCCCTTACCATTTTACCAGTAGAACAGCTGAGCTATCAGACATGAATACACTAGGCCAATATTTTGGAAGTGCTAAATTAATTAAAAATTATTGAGATGCAGCCTGAGTTGAAAATGATAAATCAGTAAGGAAACAGTCACTACTTTGCATTGTACAGACAGTCATTGAAACAGAAGATTCCTACTTGCCTTCTTTATTGGTCTTACTATTAGCAACTTGGACAACAGAAAACTTAACTCCAAAGAAGACAATCCATTGACAGGCAAGGAACCAAAGCCATTAACTTCTTTGCATTTTCTATCATGACACGAATATGGTGAGCGGCTCAGGTAGCAGAATATTAGAAAGAACTATTGTTTAGTTAACGATCTGACAGCAACCCAGGTTCATATCCTTCCTGACTATCCTTCTTGTTGTTGTGATTTTACTTCTTTGTAGTCCAGGATATTTTATGAAATATATTTTTATTGTGTTAATTTAGTCATGTTTCTGTTACAATAAACTTCCTCTAAAACAGACTTATTTTGGGATAAAAATCGATTCATAAGCCAATTGCTAGAACTTATAGATCATATTAATGTGTCTCTTAGATGTACCTCATACATCGTTTATCCAGCTGTTTTCTATCCTGCTGGATGAAATAGAACTTCAGTCTAAACAAAGTATATTAAGCCCAATGAATACTTTAATATGGAAGTTTCTGAATTCACTTGATTTTGCTATACACCATTAAATTTCATATAATAAACATTCAATGTGATAGAAATCTGTAACTGTTACCTAAAATTAATTAGAGAACATTAGTAATTCATAAAAAAATATACTGATACTTTATCTTAGTCTTTCCTTTATGATTTTTCCTCCGAAATGACAATGTAATAAGAGTGATTACTCTGCACCATACCTATTTTCAAAATATTGTAAATTAGTAAAACGTTGACAAAGTGGATCAATACAAAGACACTATAATGAGTGACATTTTGATGTAAATACCTAATCCATATCTTGTATTATATATGTGCATTAATCTGATATTTGTTAATATGTTTCATACTAAAAAAATGAGTATTACAAATATTAACCTATTAAACAAAATTTTAAAAATATATATGATAAAAGATGACAAGAATTCATTATAGACATACATGTAGTATGGCAAAAAATGTTTCATATGTATCATTTATATTATATATATGTAGATATATATTTGAATACAACATAAAAATAATAAACTTATTAAAATTAGTTGGTTTATGTCACTATTATAATTTTAACAAATATTGCAATTATTTTTATTGTTTTGAAAAAATAAATCATAATGAAAAACCACTATAACTAAAGAGTAGTAGAAAATTTATGTCTTCAAGATAAATATAATTCTAAATTCAATTATTTAAGATGTCTACAAAAGATAAATGCAGATCAATTTTATCAATTAAGATGTAATAAAGTCCATAAAAACACAGAATTTTAAAAGAAAGTAAATGTAAACAGTTTGTCTGCAAGGTAATAGATACAGATATCATGGAACATATTTTTTAATAATGCTTAGTTTTAGGATCTGTATACTATAATTAAGTGTTCTTTTGATTATTGTCTTTAGTGTTGGGGACAAAGGTAACCAGTTTGTTTCTTTGAGGTTGTTGGGGGCTGAATTGTGTTGATGTTTTAACAGGATTTTGACACTATGATATTATTCACATGCTCTTTATTATTTCTTACTAGCCCAGAAGTGGAAAATATAATAATGAGAGGTCATAGATAGAGGAATGAGTCTTGGAAAATATAATAATGAGAGGTCATAGATAGAGGAATGAGTCTCAGAAATCATAACACAGTTGTACGTATCACACCATTTATTATTTTTTAGCTATTACTAATATATTCTGTGTCTGAAGTCTTTGCAAAGAAACTATTATCTTTAATCATATGGCAGCTCAATTTAATTAAACTTGCATAGAACTGTTGAATTCATGTTTCTATTGTCTATTAATCTGCATGTATACACACATACAAAGTTCTACATATTTCTAAATACTATTTTAGGGATTGTGGAAACAAAGTTGACCTTATGACCTTTGTTTCCAAGAATATTATTGCCCACTTTGGTAGCTAAGATACTCTACTGTGAATAAGCTGCACAAAATTTTGGTCCATTTATGTTCTAAGCCAAGTAAAGATTGTCTTAGAACATAACTAATAAAGATTAATATCTTAAAATGTTGATGCCTTTACTGTTGTTCTTTACATTAGTGAGTTAATAAAAAGAAGCAGGTTAACTTTGGGGCAGGTCAAAGAAGGATTTGTGTAGTTAAAGGCAGTTGTAAAGAATAGTGTGTGCCATTCAATTCCTCCTTTGTGAACGAGAGAATTATATCCCCACCCCCACCCCAACATGTAGTGCCATGGCTAGGAAGCCTTTTGCTGTCAACTCTCTTATAGAATTGCCTGAGATTAAATCACATTCCCAGGGGACCCCACTCTGACCGGTCTACCACAATTGGGCAAACTCTGAAGGGCCATATCCACTTTAGAGCTCCCCCAGGAGTATATTTTGGATTGCACTGAAACTATATCACATCACAACAGTTTCCTCTGCACAATCTATTTTTTTCCCTTTTCTTCTACAAGTTGATCCCAAAAGAAGCCTCTAATAAACTTTCCACACTCTAATCTACCTGAGAGTTTGCTTCCTGGGGAACTCACCTGTGAAAGATTGACATCTTAATTGAGGTATTTGGGATTTAATGTAAGGATATCAGGAATTATGCATGAGATGTAACATAAAGTAACATTTTAGAAAGTCTGTTTATGAATGTGAACATAGCACTAATTATGATAGCACCTAGAATTTACTTTTTAAATTTGAAGTTTAACCAGAATCCAATTAAAGTAATTTTGACAGATAGTATTATGGTCAATTTTATGTGTCAACTTGATTGGGATAGGAGATGCTCAGATAGCTGGTAAAACATTATTTCTGGGTGCATCAGTGAGTGTGCTTTCTGAAGAGAATTGGTTGCGTTGAGCATTTGAAATGCAGAGTGAGTATAGATCCAGCTCACCAATTAGGTGGGCATTATGTAACCCATTGAGGACCTGATAACATAGAGCAGTGGTCGGCAAACTGTGGCTCGTGAGCCACATGTGGCTCTTTGGCCCCTTGAGTTTTTAGCAAAGGCCAGCTTAGGAGTACCCTAATTAAGTTAATAACAATGTACCTACCTATATAGTTTAAGTTTAAAAAATTTGACTCTCAAAAGAAATTTCAATCGTTGTACTGTTGATATTTGGCTCTGTTGACTAATGAGTTTGCCAACCACTGACATAGAGGACTGAGGAAAGGCAAATTCACTCTTTTTGCTTGACCTGTATAACTCTTTTCAACTAATAAGCATTTTTAGTGTATATTGTGTGACTCTTTAGTTGCAGGAAAATTACACATGATAAAAAAAAATTACATAGATCATGTGATAGGCAGTTAGACAGGAGCAGAGCAAGGCCAATGGGTCAGGGACTAAAGGTCACCAGGGCAGAAACCCTGGGATGCCTGACAATGGGCAAAACTGGGAAAATGAGGACTTTGCCCACAGGGTAACTTTTCCTCCTCCCTAGCATATCACTGGTCATGTGGCTTAGAGCCCCTGACCTTTCCTCCTTAAGGATAACATCTAGGCCTCAGTTGTATTTCAGCTCCAGGCCCAGAAAAGCAGCAAAACCAGATAAGTGACACCATTGATCAATGACCCCCTGACTTAGCTCTGATCAATCAGTGGAGACCATGACCCTGAAGGGACACACATGAAAAGCGATGAATACTCTATTGAGATCCTCCCCTAGGATTCCCACCTGCAAGAGAGATAATACTCTCAATGGAAAGGACCCAGCGCAAGCTCTCCCTCAGGGAGCACAGCTGCGCCTTGCCCTTCCCTCTTTCCTTCCCCATAGGCACTCATCTCCTACCTCTGAGGAACCCCAGGAGATTTACAACCAGGGGAGCAATGGTCAGTTAAGGCTTATCCCGGGCTAACCCCTTGAAACTGTCCCAAGGGCCCCTTTTCTCAGACTTCCTAGTGAGCCAAAACAGCCCAGCCTAGGCTCTCCTGTTTCTCCTTCTGTGCTAAGCCCTTCATTGTTCCACTATCACAAGCTTTAAACAACATCCTATCTGACTGTGCTTTTGTTGCAACCAATCAATTCTTGATTGCTTTGCTGCAATTTATCTCTGGACTGAAATCTTTCCTTCAAGAAGACAAGAACTGAACTGAGGTCTCGTCATCTTACTGGTAACAATAATATTTATATTTTACATTCATCTTCTCCCTCCTTCAGACATCAATGCTCCTGGTTCTCAGGCCTTTAAAACTTGAACTAAATTATACCTCTGGCCATCTTGGTTCTTCAGGTTGCAGACAGCAGATCTTGAGACTTCTCAGCCTCCATAATTATGTGAACCAAGTTCTATAATAATTCTCCTCTTAACAATGTCTACATAAATGCTATCAGTTTTGTTTTTCTGGAGAACCCTGATTAATACAGGTAGAAAAATAAATAATATCTTAGTTCTGAAGGACTGGTTGTGTAAAAGAGAGGAATTTTTCAAGGTGTGGTTTAGAGACTTGCTGCTATACACACACACACACACACACACACACACACACACACACACGTGCTGTATCACACATGCTGGGTAGTGATAAGTAAGCATGGTCTTAAATGTTATAGGCAACCAACCTGGCCATGATAAAATCCATGACAAAGGCAACTATGATTTGGAGAGCAGATCAATATTTGGAAACAACATTGGACTTTTGGTGACATCATTGATTTGATAAAATCTAACTTACCTTGAACATCCTATATAATAAAAGCCTGACATGCTAAGTGTCCCACCGTTTGACCATTCAACCAGTAACTATGATGTGCACTGACCACCAGGGGGCACACGCTCCCACTGGTAAGTTAGTTTGCTGCTGGGGTTTGACTGATCAGGACTGGGTGAGACTGGCCGGACATGACTTAGAGCCCTCCCACGGTCCCTCCCTGGCCCCTATCATGCACTGGTGGGGTCCCTCGGCCTGGCCTGCACCCTCTCCCAAACTAGGGCATCTCAGGGGAGATGTTAGTGAGCCACTCCACAGGCCAGGCTGAGGGACCCCACCAGTGCACAAATCCATGCACCAGGCCTCTAATCATACTATAATATGACTGATTGTTATGTAAGTAAATTTATATCCATGTTATTTAAACTACTTTGAGTCCAGTAGCTAAAAAAAGAGAGATGGAGCACAAGACTTGAGAGATGAGGGAAACAAGATTGTAAATAGTATCTGGATAAGAATTTTAAGTACAACTTTTAACAAGTATTAGAATTATTTAGTGTATCTTTATTGATAATTGTGAATTTGCAAAATAGCTAGTTTGGAGGGGCAACAATGAAGTCTTATTTTTTCCTTTTAACTTTTTAAATTGTAGTTTATAGCTGGAATCCAAGAACAATAATTTGAATAACAGTGTCACTGATATTTAACACAAGAAAATATAGCTGGTGGTGGGGAGATGCATGGAACATGAGTATAAATAATAAAACTGGGAAGGATTTTTATAAAGAAAAATGGAGAATATTTTAAGGAATGATATATTTAAGAAAATATAAATTCAAAACAGGACATTTAAAAAGGAACAGACCAATAGGCACATTGTGGTTGACTATCAGTGGACTAATTTAAATCATTTGTAAAAGGTTTATAAATTACAAAATAAATTATTGGCAGAATGATGAAGCAAAAGTTATAAGCCACTTGATTAAAGAATTAGCTTGTGAAAAAATATAAATATGATTTATATTGTTTTTTGTCATCTGTAGTTTTCCTGTCACTAAAGAATAACACAATATACTTTAAAAACACTTGCAAGTCACCCTAGCTGGTTTGGCTCAGTGGATAGAGTGTTGGCGTGTGAACTGAAGCATCACAGGTTCCATTCCGGTCAAGGGCATGTACCTGGCTTGCAGGTTCCTCCCAGACCAGGCCCTGGTCAGGGCACGTGCAGGACGCAATCAATGGATGTGTATCTCTCACATCAATATTTCTTTCTGTCTTTCCCTCTCTCTTCCACTCTTTCTAAAATCAATAGAAAAATATACTCTGGGTGAGGATTAAAAAACAAACAAACTTGAAAGTCATTAGTTGAGAACAGTTATACAAGAAAATAAAGTCCTAAAAAGAGGAGTCTTGCTGAAAAAAAAAATGTATGGTATAATATTTTAGATGAAAAAAATTACAAACTTTTAAACACATTTATACCCACTAGCGAATTTTAGAAATAATTCACAGCAAACACAGTTTTTAAGCTGTTTGATATAATGATTGCCTCTTTTTAATGTTAATAATTACAAGTATCATATAAAGATATTATGTGATAGCTTCTCAAATTTTTACCATTCTTTCTGATACTATCTTGTTATTTCTCATGTTTAAATCCTTTCTCATTTTTATGAATTGTATTATAGCTATTAAAAACTTTTACAAATGATACTCTATAGAAATTTTTTATTGACTACTTCTACTGTTTTCTTAAACACACACACACACACACACTACATTCAATTTTATTTATGGTGTAAATGCCTTTGTTTTAGTAACTTTAGATGGTGAGCTCATTAATTATTAAGAATTCTCAGTTGAAGCTCTGTATAACCTGTACTAGGATATGTGTATTGGTTTTTTTTCCTCCAGAAATTTTGCATTTGCTTCGTCCAAGACCTGTAGAAGCATTTGTATATTTTACCCAAATTTTATGTAAAATTTTCAATCACACTATCTCAGACAATGTAGACCTGAAAACTATGTGAGGGCAAATTCCTGGGAAGACTCAAAATCTTTTTTTTTTTTCCCCACAGGATCCCTAGTGAAAAATCAATAGCTTCTGTTTTATTAATTTTTCTGACAGGTATTACTATTTTCTGATCTCCCCTTTTACCAAGTACACAGTCCTTTAATGCCGTATTTTATTTATTTTATTTTATTTCTTTATTTTTAGTATATTTTTATTGATTTCAGAGAGGAAAGGAGAGGGAGAGAGATAGAAACATCAATGATGAGAGAGAATCATTGACTGGCTGCCTCCTCCTGCATGCCCCACACTGGGGACCAAGCCCGCAACCCAGACATGTGCCCTCGACCCCCATCGAACCTGGGACCCTTCAGTCTGCAGGTCAACGCTCTATCCACTGAGCCAAACCAGCTAGGGCTTGGGTTGTCTTCTGTCCTCTTAAGGCTGGTATGCTTGATCCTCTTTATTATTTCTTGTTTTGTCCTTGTTAATATTTCTTATTTTCCAACTATCTCAGTTGTATATTTATAAGTCCTTTGGTTATATTTGAACCAACATTTCTAGGCATTTGATGTAATATGTCCAGAAATAGATGTTTATGACTGGAAATTTTAAACACTGATTATAAGATAGAGATGATTCCCAAGACTCATTAACATATATCATGGAATTTGTCACTTGGTCTTTGAGTGTGGTCTTCTTGACCACTGTTCATCTATGTTCTCAGATCATTCAAAATGAATGAGCTACTTGCTTACTTATAACCAGCAACTAATTCTTTAAGATACATTTGTAGACAAGAATACATCCTATACCTTTCTAATTGATTGAGTCTTACTTTTCCTGTCACAAGCTTATTATATTTGTGCTCTTAGATGTATTTATTTATTTTTTTCCTAGCTATTTATTTTCCCAGCAGTTTTATTTGTAAAAGTATTATTCTGGTTTGGGATAAGGATAAATTTTTTCAGAGCTTTTTGTCATGTACTCCTGCCAGACACTTGGCAGTGCTATGAGCCCAAGATATCTATAAATTATAACCTAATTTTAAAGATTATTTGACTACATTGGACACTGCAAACCCATAAAAAGTCTGAAGTGAAGTCCCAAATCCCCAGCAATGATTTCCACTCAAACAAAAGTGTTAGCCAAATCTCATTACATTTCCTGATAATTCTCAGGTGGTTAAGAGATTGGTCCTTACTTTTTCTTACATTTAGAATGTATCCTTTGGCTTTATGGGGGAAATGTATTTCTGGATTTCTCCTCTTGGTTGGGCCCTGTGCTCTGTTTTCTCTTTCCTAAGGCCATGTGGCCCCCAAGTTTCTCTGGTTATACTAAGGCGTTCAGGATGAACATGAATCCTTGCTGCACAGCTCTGCTGAATTTTCTGGGTTCCAACATGTACTCATTCACAGCCTCAAAATCCTTTTATTCTTACCCGCTCATCAGTGTTTGTAAAAATAATTTTAAATATGTTATTTAGAATTAATTTTATTGTTTACATCAGAGGTTTCAATCCAAATATATAGCCCACCATGCTATTGGAAATTATTATTCATGACCACCAACGCAGATGAGATTGGCAGTGGCTTTCATATTAATGAAATTATGATCAACTTTCAGTTCTCACTTTTTTAACTCTCATCAACATTGGAAAAAGCTAATTTATCTCTCTTCCTTGGGATGTTTCTTCAATTTGCTGCCAGAAAAACTCATTCTCCTAGCTTCCTTTCTGCCTCACCAGAAGGTCCTGTTCAGTTTTAGTGCTGAGCTGCTCATCATTCCCAGTCTTAGTCCTTGGAACCTTTTATCTCTATATTCATCTACTCTTTCATTGATTTATTTGACTCCAGGGGCTATTATTAAGTAAACAAGCCTGAATCTATCCCCTAATTGATATCTCCAAATAGGTGATCAGTTGGTATCTCAAACATATCAAAAACTTCTGCAAGTCAACAAATGAAAAATGTCTTTCCAGTTGCTCATAATCAAAACTTATCTCTCCACATCTCACCTTCAATTGGTCAGCAAATCTAACTTTCTTTCAAAAAATAAAACTAGTATGTAATCATTTCTCACCACCTCCCCAGCCACCGCTTTCAACCAGGCCACCAGATGCTCTCCTGAACCACATGTTCTTTCCTGCCCATGCTGTGAATAGTTAATCCATGTCTCCACATTATTCTTTGGAACATACCTTATTACTTCTCTGCTCTAAATTCCCCCATGTTTTCTAATATTTAGAGGATACTTCACCCCTATTGAATCTCTATAGTCTTATTCATCTGCCTCTCTGGCTTAATCTACCCTGACTGAACTGGACTGAAACGTATTTCTCAATTTAACAAGTGATACTCCTACCTCAGGGACTTAGCACTTTCTATTATCTCTACTCATATTCTTTTCATAAAAACTTCCTCACCTCCTTAAGGTGTTTAATCTAAAAATCACATTTTCACTCTCTAATAAACATATATCAAATTGAGAACCTCTGCCCAGACATTCACTAATTTTTCTTTACTACTTTAATTTTTTCTATTGTATCCTATTGTATTTACTATATGAAATTTACATGCTTTAATTATTATATACTTATTTGTCTGACTTCTTCGGCTTCTTCAACTAGAGTGAAAGCTTCATAAATGCAGCTTTTTCTTTTTTTGGTTGAGTTCATTCCTGTGTCTATGTTTTTATAGAAAAATGACTAGAACCTGGTAAGTACTAAATAAATACTTGTTGACAACATTAAGTAGGTAAACTTTTCACAACAAAATGCTTGATGCCTGAAAACATATTTACTGTTAAAGAGAAAATAAATGTACATCTTCCAATAGATAATTAGGTAGTGAGAACTTTAACAGATTAAAGGAAAAATTAACAGAAGAACAAAAGCCAATATATCACTAAATAAAATTATTAATATCATTTCTTAAAGAAAATATAGGAAGGGTATGAGAAGATAAAAAAATGGAACACTGGACATTTGTCAATCTTAAACTAAAGTTATCAATCTACCCACACTATCAATCATGTTTTGTTAGGACAGGTTTGTTGTGGTTAAATAGAAAAAAATATTTTGATAAGATATTGAAAGAACTTATAACCCAATACCAATCACACTTCATTTCTCAGGGTGAATGAAAAATATTGCTTCTGTTACATAATAATTGAAATAAAATAAAATCAGAAATTACATTTCACATTCAAATTCTGATTAACTAGAACAACTTTCATAACATTAAATGTGTTAAGTTACCATTTGTTTACCTACTGAGAATGTTGTAATTATCCAGAGCATATTCAAACACTTACCTTCTGAATTAAAAGTAAAATAGGCCCTTTATATCTTTGTTCATGGACTTACTTTGAATTTAAAATATATAACTTGAAAAATATCCCAGATTCCTACAATTTATTCATTCTTCCAAATGCTAATAGATTATAAACATTAACTTATTATTTTTCACATGTAACACCATCCAACCTACCACCAACTTACCACCTTCCTATTTCTTCCACATATCTGTCAAAATACTTGCCCTCTGACCAAATCTTGGAAACCCTACCAAGGCCATGAGTAATAAATAATACCCGGTAATAGGTTATAATCTGGCATGTATCCCCATGTCTTACTTCTCAGAGACTAAGTGCATAATTTTCTATTACTAGTTGCTTGAAGTGGAAAAATAATAGTTTTCTTTTCTTATTTCCACCTAAGAAGTCAAGTTACAGGCTTGACTTTCTTTCCACGTTTGTTTAAATAAACTGTTCCTATTTCTCCTATGTCTTTACTTTCCACAGTTCTCAAATTTCTTGTGATTATATTTAGTCATTATTTTAAATGCATTTTCTTTTTAATCTCTAAATACTATACACATAAATTGAAGTAAGTTTGAAATTTTAAAAAAAACTAACATTTATAAACATGTCACAGAACCAATTCTTTAACATTATGTAATTATTTTTAATATTTTGAACTAAAGAAGCAAATAACAGTAGTATAAGAAATGGCACCATTTCAATTAATATGAGTTTCTCAGGGCAGCAATTTATAATTCAAGGCTTACATAATAAAAGATAATCTTATGTTATTATTATTAACTCTCCTTCCTCTTAGCTCCTTGGTTAGAACAATGAAGAATGTTTGGGTACTCTGTAATTTCAACTAATTTTCATAGGCAAAAATGTTGCCATTTACTAGAAATTTAAAACTCCTGTCATTCCTGAAAAAGACTTATGAGGTCTTCATAATATACATACAGACCCTATTATTTTCCCTAAAAGACTCCTAAGAATAGGAAATTTTGTAATAAAAATCTCTGTCTCTGACGTAAGAAGCAAGTGTGCAGTGTTCTCTAGTGAAAAATAAGCAGGTTTACTTTTCAAATACACTTTACTAGGGGCCCAGTGCATGAAATTCGTGCACCAGGGGTGGGGGGGTCCCTCCGTCCGGCCTGTGGCCTCTCACTCTGACAGTCTGGGAGCCCTTGCAGGATGTCTGACTGACGGCTTAGGCCCGTGGCCGTCAGTTGGACATCCTTAGTACTGCTTCAGAGGTGGGAGAGGATCCTGCCACCACTGCTGTGCTCACCAGACATGAGCGTGGCTTCTGGCTGAGCAGCATTCCCCCTGTGGGAGCACACTGACCACCAGGAGGCACTCCTGCATTGAGCATCTGCGCCCTGGTGGTCAGTGCGCATCATAGTGACAAGTCATTTCACTGTTCAGTCAATTTGCATATTAGCCTTTTATTATATGGGATAACCTTGGGGTAAGAAGATATGATTGCTATTAACAAAACAGTAGTAAAGGTCAATTGCTAATGAAAAGTATTTTATTGTGTTTTCATTGTTTAATCTCTCAGTCTGAAATGTTCAAAATTTGTAAAATTTTTTGAGGAAAGGTGAAGGTTTATTTATCTCTATATTAAAAAATATTTTTTAAGTTATATGTTTCCTATATTTTACAAAACAGCTATTTGATTACCGTATAGTCAAATACATATCTCTGGTATATTTTAAACACACAAAGTTTTATTATTATTTCAGTATAAAGTTCAAGTTTCCCACACAAAAGATATATGATCTAGTTACACTTCTTTTACCTTTCTCCTTCCCTTGGCAAAATTAGAGGACCCAGTTTCCCAAATGTATATATATTAACTAAGAGATTCTAGCTAAACTCTCTGGATAACCCTAAGCATTAAATACTACATACTAACACAGTCTACTCTAGCTGGATTTCTACATTATAGTTTAAAGCTTTTCAAGTTAAACATATCCATTTTGACCTCTGTTTAAGCCTCCTCTGAAACCAACATTATTTATTGGTTTCAACTATATTGATTTTTCAATTGAGGATAGCATTCCATTCATATGAAAGTTCATTTGTTACAGCTTTCCATTTTTAAGCCCCTGTGACTTGACTTAATGTTATTTTCTTTCAGAAACTAAAGTTTGTAGGTCAATCTTGAAGAATGAGTATAACCACAAATATAGCAGATGCCTCATAAAATTATCTTCTACTGCTTCTCTGTGACCTCTGTCAAGGAAATAACACTCAAATCTGCGTCAGCATGAACAGCTGTGGATGCCGCTGTTAGATAGCCGTGACCTATCCTCCCAAGGGTAGTGCCCAACCGGGAGGGAATGGTGATTTTCACAGAGTCGATGTTATTAACGCCAACATAAATCAGAAAATACTGCTTCAAATCTAAAAATTAGATGCCACAACTCATAAAAAGAAGCAAACTTCCCTTATAATAAATCAACGAAAGTTCTATGCAGACATTTATGGAAATGATAGTGACAATTATATAAAGATTTTTATATCCCTCAAAACTTCATTTACAATAATGTGCAAATGGACATATAAATTGCACATTTCTTTTTCAGATAAGCACATTAGAAATCATACTCATTTTTTCAGCTAAAAGAGTTTTTAAGCCGAAATTTACTCTGCAGAGGATGGTAGGAATAAACATTGGAGCTATTTTTATTAACTCTCACTGCTACCTGAAAATTACCTTGCTAGACCAATTCATAAGTAGTAAGGAAATTGCAAAACTAGGAATTTGATTAACATGGACAAATATGTATTCGCTAAAATATTATTTATCAAGTTATAATTTTTTCATGTGATCAATTACTCTATATATAAAACCACATTTATATTTATGCGTTTATGTTTTATTTATATATAAGTATAATATATTATATATTTTATATTATATTATAATAAAAGATATAATATATTATAAATCATCCTATCTCATAAAAGAGTAGTATGCAAATTAACCACCACTCTGCTACACCCACAAGCCACACCCACCAACCAATCAGGAGCGAGTATGCAAATTAACCCAACCAAGATGTCTGTGGCCATGGAGCGAGCAGGAGGCTTGG
Organism: Plecotus auritus; assembly: GCF_963455305.1. Classification (NCBI taxonomy): domain Eukaryota; kingdom Metazoa; phylum Chordata; class Mammalia; order Chiroptera; family Vespertilionidae; genus Plecotus; species Plecotus auritus. Next base: position 74,135,533 of record NC_137772.1, on the reverse strand, counting down.
GTTTCCCCGGTAATGGAGGAAGCCATGCTTTCCACACACACTGCCCGGCCTAGGCCTCCACGCAAGGCTACAAAGTTTCAATTATAGAAGATAAATAAATCCCAGATTCCCAGAGCCTCCACTTGGGTCGCCAAAGGCATGGCCAGCCTGCACACCACCACAGGCCCCTCTCCCAGGCTGCCCCATGCCCCAAGGGAACCCCCACCCTGATCCGGGACACCCTTCAGGGCAAACCAGCCGGCCCCCACCCCTGCACCAGGCCTCTATCCTATCTAATAAAAGAGCAATATGCAAATTGACCATCACTCCAACACACAAGATGGCTGCCCCCATGTGGACACAAGATGGCCGCCACAAGATGGCCAGCAAGGGAGGGCAGTTGGAAGGGACCAGGGTTGCAGGGGAGGGCAGTTGGGGGTGATCAAGCCTGCAGGGGAGGGCAGTTGGGGGGCACCCAGGCCTGCAGGGGAGGGCAGTTAGGGGTGACCAGGCCTGCAGGGGAGGGCAGTTAAGGATGACCAGGCCTGCAGGGGAGGGAAGTTAGGGGAAAACAGGCTGGCAGGGGAGCAGTTAGGCATCAATCAGGCTGGCAAGGGAGTGGTTAGGAGGTGATCAGGCTGGCAGGCAGAAGCGGTTAGGGGCAATCAGGAAGGCAGGCAGGCGATCATTTGGGAGCCAGAAGTCCTGGATTATGAGAGGGATGTCCGGCTGCCCGGTAGGATAGGGCTTAAACGGGCAGTCAGACATCCCTCAAGGGGTCCCAGATTGGAGAGGGTGCAGGCTGGGCTGAGGGAAACAACCCCCCCATGCACAAATTTTGTGCACCTGGCCTCTAGAAATATATAAGACATATGTACTAATTTACATTCACATCATACATACATATACTTGAATACACTCTGGTTTATCTGGTTTAAGTTTTCCTTATTACTTCTGAATAGATTTAAGCTGAAACTACATAACATTTATGATAAAATGCAGCCCAAGAAAGTCCTTAATAAAAGGAAAATGGCCCATTATGTTTATTTGCCATAAATTTTGTGATTTAGCTTTAAAATGTGAAACTCTATGAGTTTAGAAAAATAAATCAAAATCACAAAATATTTTTACACATTAAAATGTATGGAAAACAATAACAAATTTGGGCTGTTAGGACACTGGTGATGACAAAATTTCTGGTCAGGTCAGAGCTCATTGTCTCAAAAAATCAAAGAATGACTTCACGAACAGATACTAAGTGGAAGCAAAGTTTATTGAGAGTTGGACTTCTTGCAGCAGAGAGCAGCAGGTAGGGGGCCCAAGCAGAATGCCAGTGAAGCTTCTTTGTCTCAGGTTCCAAAGTCCCATGCCCCTTAAGCCAGTGCTGGAAAAGGTGCAGCTGGGGTTCCAAGAGAGCCCAAAGCAGGCCAGTGTCCTGAGCTTCCCTTCCACATTGCAGCATCCAAGGTAATTCAAGTCCATTAGTCCATGTATGGAGTTACATATGACCATAAGCCATGTGAGCATAGGGGAGCATATCATATGGCACAGGAAAGCCAGGAACCCAGTACTCCAGATGGAGAGAAGAGAGTGTGCTCCTTTGTCTAGGAGGGGTAGATGCTTTGCTAGCTCCTGATTGATTGTTTCAAAGAATTCTGCCTCAGCAACATGCATACATTTTATTTTATTTTTTTTTTTAAATCCTCAATCGAGGATATTTTTCCATTGATTTTTAGAGAGAGTGGAAGAGAGAAGGAAAGACAGAGAGAAATATCCATGTGAGGGAAACACATGGGTTAGTTGCCTCCTATACATGCCCTGACCAGGGCTGGGGCAGGGGTGGAGCGTGCACCCGAGGTATGTGTCCATGACCTGAATTGAACCCTGGACTCTTCAGTCCTGGGGCCAATGCTCTATCCACTGAGCCAAACCAGCTAGGGCAATCCATACATTTAAAGCTCAAATCTCCTACACTCACTCCCTTCTTGCACAGCTGGGTTGCCTTAGCAACTCCCGCCTAGCTGGGTTCAGCTCTAGGCCACTGAAAGGGAATTTTTGGACTGGAACCCAGATTCTTTGTCTGCTGGAATTGAAGAATGAATCCACGGACAGAAGGTGGTATAGCAAAGGTGGAGATTTATTGAAGAACAAGTACAGGCTCCCACGTAGGGGAGAGGGAAAGAGTCCCACAGATGGACTCCCATGTAGGGAGGGGGAAAAGGATCCCACTGAGTTCCTTTTCCCTATGGCTTATAAAGGCTGCAGATCCTGGTGCCTTGATATCCCCTCTGATTGGTCACCATTCCCTTAGACTGGTTACTATAGTAACTCCTGGGCTCAAAGGTTGAACCTCACATGAAACATGTGAGGTTCTCCCCACCTCCATCCCTACTGTTTTCCCTATCCCCTTTGGGCTTTCTTCTTCTCCTTCTGGATGAAGGTCTTCCTTCTCTTTATTTTGTAAATATAGACCTTTTGCTATTCCCAGCTCCCTCATTCTATGGAAATGTACCTGTTGCAGCTTTTCCAGCTCCCCCATTCTATGGAAATATGCCTTCTGCTACTCTGTAGCCCTGTGTTTCCTCCATGGTACCCTTAATTTCCAAAATTTCTAAAATTTCCTAAACCTGTCCTATTTTACCCCTAAAATTTCTGTTTCACCACTTTGTTTGTCTCTGTGGTTTTCCTTGGAACAGGGCACAGTCAGCAAGCTACATCCGGTCTGCATCTGCAATGTCCTATTATGCTTGGACTTCCTGGTTCTGCTTCTCCCCCATGGTTCTGTCCCTGACTACCTCGCCCTCATCTATCTCCTCACTGATTTTTTAAAATGTAGTGAGGACAACTGAGAGTGAACAAATAAACTATTATTTAATGTAAAGTATAGCATACTGTAAAAAAATAAATCAGGAAAGATACACAGTGAAAGAAAACTGGTATTTTAGACAGAATGCATAGAAAATTTTTCTCAAGAAGGAAACCACAAAATGTAGACTCTAGTAGTATCAATATTTTGGAAGACAAGGTCTAGGTAAGGGAACTTCAAATGCCTCAAATGTGTCTATGCCATGTGTTTGAGGAAAAGCAAAGAGGCCCATGTAGCTGCGTTGGAGTAAGCTAGGAGGGTTAGAATAGGAGGTGAGAGGGGAGCAGCTGAGGGAACATTGTAGCCTTTCAGCCCCCTTTAAGGAAGCCACCTTTTGCTCTAAATGAGATGGAAACCCATTGGAGATGGGACAGAAGGGTGACATGGAATTATTAGTTTTTATAAAATCACTTCTACTACTCTAGAAAAAAATAAATGAAAAGTTGGCAAAAATAATGAAAGGAGTTTTTAGGGTTAAAATAGGCAGGTTTAGGAAATTTTAGGAATTAAGGGGTCCATGGAAAAAGCACAGGGCTACAGAACTGCAAAGGTTACATTTCCATAAGACAAGGGAGCTGGGAGCAGCAGAAGTTACATTTCCATGAGATAAGGGAGCTGGGAATAGCAAAAGGTACACATTTACAAAATAGGGGGAGGAAGAAATGCCCAGAGGGAATAGGAGAACAATGAGGGAGAAGAAGGAGGGAACCTCCTGTACTTCACCTGAGACTTGAGCTCAGGAGTTGCTATAGTGACCAAATCAAAGGGGGATAGTGAGCAATCAGAGGGCATATCGAGGCACAAAAAACTGCAGCCTTTATAAGCCTTGGGAAAAAAGGGACTCAATGGGACTCTTTCCCCTCCCCACGTGGGAGTATGTGCTGTGGGACTCTTGCCCCCTCCCCACCTGGGAGTCCTTGCTTATTTCTCAATAAATTCCCACATTTGCTATACCAGTGGTGGGCAAACTGCGGTTCGCGAGCCACATGCGGCTCTTTGGCCCCTTGAGTTTTTAGCAAAGACCAGCTTAGGAGTACCCTAATTAAGTTAATAACAATGTACCTACCTATATAAGTTTAAGTTTAAAAAATTTGACTCTCAAAAGAAATTTCAATCGTTGTACTGTTGATATTTGGCTCTGTTGACTAACGAGTTTGCTGACCACTGTGCTAAACCATCCTCCGTCCGTGGTTTTATTCTTTGACTCAGACAGACAAAAAGCCCAGGAAGCCACCCTGCCCAGGGGAACACCTCGCGTTTCCAATCCAAATTTCCCATTTCAGAAACATTAGAAAGACCAGTTGATAGGCTTCTGCAATAAGCCAGGTAAAGAGGATGGTTGAGTAAAGGAGGTGAAGGTTAAGGTGGGAAGAAGTCAAACACCAGGTATATTTTGAAGCTGGAGCTGACATGATTTGCAATAGATTGGATGTGAGGAGGGAAAGAACAAGACCTTAATAATATCTCTTTTCCCCATAGTCCTTTATCCTTAGTACCTTTTCCACTCAAACTTTTACTGCCTGAACCCTGTGAGTCATTTCAAGCCAAAGTATACTAGAAATAAAAAGTCATGTTGAGTACTGATAGAAAAAAATATATATTTGACAAGTTTATTATTTTCTTTTCCAGTTAATCTGGCATGCCTGTAATAATCTTTCTTGATAAGTATCCATTTCTGATTTCTGAGAAGGGCACCATTTGTCTTTGGCATTACTCCATCTCTCTTTGCATCTCTCCCATTTATGAAAAAAATGGAACCGTCCTTTGTCTGTACCTGGCTTCCCAATCTCCGTAAAGGCCACCCTATTTAATCTCCTCACTGGTCTAGGCAGTTATACTGTATTTGTTAAAAAGGTAGTATATTCCAAGCATTCTTCTGTTCACATGAAAATTAACCCACATAAAAGCCATATAAGTTAGGTTTTCTTTTATCTACATTTCATAGATAAGAAAATTAAATCAAAGTAGTTAGTTAATTTGTTCAACTTCACAAACCTAATGACAATAGACCAGGATCCACACCTTGGCAACCTGGATTCAGAGCTTAGCCTCCAGGCAGTGGGACCCACCACTCCATTCCCAACCTGTAAAACTTACTCTCTGAAAATTCCTCCAAGTCCCAGTTTTCTCTGGAAACAGAAGCTTGGTGATGCTTTTATTAGGTAAATTACATGGAGCTAATCTATTCTTCAATTAAAAAGCAAATAAGCAAAAATAAATGTAAAAACGAAAGAAAAACTGTGTAGCAACAATGTACCACAGTCTGATTAAAATGAACAAGCTGTCAAAACACCATTCTACTTACCAATTTTACAGGATAATACTTTTTTTATTAGATAACTTAATGCTTTTGTATATTTGCAAGGAACGAGAGAGAGAGAAAGAGAGAGAGAGAGAGAGATTGAGAGAGAGATTTTATTATAAACTATCACCATAGTTTATTGAGGTACCTAAGTAAAGGAAGTGTGCTCAGACCTCATTAGAGACCATCAGCAGAAATCCTGGAATGCTTGTCTCACAATTAATTTATCTCCACAGCATGTACACTGGACCTTGTCCTTTTTATCATACAGCATTATCTCTTTGTCACTTTCAGAATATTTTATTTCTCTTCTTCATGAGTACATGACCATTAATAGCCATATATAATTATTGAGTTTATATGAACTAAGTTCAAATAATCAGCAAAAGTTATCCATGGCCTATAAATCTCTCTTTTATACTCTTGAGAAAAATCTCAAGCTTGAGTTAGGATTACTACCTGCAGCATTATGTTGTATCAGCATCACTATCAGGCCCTTGTGCTATGGGATATTTCTCAAATAAAGCTGTCAGATATATACTTTTCCAAAAGCCTAAAACATAAAAAAATCACTTTAGTTCACACTCAATCTCATCATAAAAATAACCTATACTTAAAGATTGGAGTTTTTTTTTTTTTATATGCTTTTATAAGATTTTCTTTTCTGCTAAGTCTATTTTATTTTCATTCCTTTATTAAAATGTTTGATTTATGACTCTAACTATTTAGAGAATAAACCATCATCTCAATAATTACAGTTAGGTAATGTTCATGGAAAGAAGTAAATGCATTAGCTATCCTATCTAATAAAGAGGGAATATGCTAATTGACCCTCACTCTGTCGCAAAGATGGCGGCGCCCACAACCAATAAAGAGGGAATATGCTAATTGACTGCCCTGCCCTCAAAGATGGTGGCACCCACAGTCAATAAAGAGGGAATATGCTAATTGACTGTCACACCCTCAAAGATGGCAGTGCCCACAGCCACAAGATGTCAGTGTCCAGTCCCCTCAGCCCTGCCGGGGCAGCAGGCATGCGGCAAGGCCAGGCCCGCCCCCAGGTGGGCCCAGCCGCTCCGCGCGCCTGCCTCTGGGGTCCCCAGTGCCCTCAGCCCCCCAGCTGCCCAGGTCCACCCAAGGCTCAGGTAACAAGAGCCAGCCGAAGCTTGTGCTGCTGGCAGTGGCTGCAGCAGAGGTGTGATGGGGTGTTGCCTTCCCCCTGATTGCTGGGTCGCCTCCCACCCCTGAGGGCTTCTGGACTATGAGAGGGGGCAGGCCGGGATGAGGAATCCTCCCTCCAGTGCATGATTTTTCATGCACTGGGCCTCCAGTATTAAATAAGGAAACAAAAATTGCACTAATAAAAAGGTAATTTTTATTAAGGGGCAGAGAAGCATTGAATAGACTGTCAAACTACAGCAGGAAGGCTGGGGTGGGTTGTGGGGGGAAGTAAGAGATCAACCAAAGGACTTGTATGCATGCATATAAGCATAACCAATGAACGTAGGACACTGGGGTGGGGGGAGGCGGTGAGTGCATGTGCCGGGAAAGGGGAGGCTGGGGGAAGGTCAATGGGGAAAAAAAGGACACATATGTACTACTATCTGTAATACTTCAAACAGTAAAATAAAATTTAAAAATAAAAATAAAATAAAAAAGAGAAGAGCCCTAATCAAAATGGCCAAAATCGTGTGAGAAATTGGAGGAATACACATGATAACAGGAAAGTCATCTTCAGTAAAGAGATATTGCCCCTTCTTGGTATCAGAAATTGTATTATCTTTCTTTGGCTTCTTAACAGCTAGTGACATGTAACATTCACATAAAATTATTAAATTTGTCTAAAGAAAGATCTGGATGTTCTTAACATCTTGGAAAATATTCACTCTTAAGCCCATTTTCCTTGTTCTCCAATGTCACTCCCATCAGCATGTCCAGTATAAATGGAATAAAACAATGTAATGTAGTTTATGCACCAAGTAAGGGAATGGTAAATAAAACATAAATCAAGAAAAAGGAAATGCAAATTACCAACTGGTGGTCCTAGGCATACCATAGATCAGAAAGAAAATGTGGTTATGGTTGTTAAAATCTGTAAAAGTGCCCGGCCAGCATGGCTCAATGGTTGAGCATCGACCTATGAACCAGGTGGTCATGGTTTGATTCCCTGTCAGGGCACATGCCCAGGTTGTGGGCTCAATCTCCAATAGGGGGCATGCAGGAGGCAGCCAATCAATAATTCTCTCCTTATTGATGTTTCTATCTCTCTCTCTCCCTCTCCCTTCCTCTCTGAACTAAACAAAAATATATTTTTTAAAAATCTGTAAAAAAATACTAAGGTAATTTTTAAATAATGGTCATTTAAATGCATAATGGAGTACTTATTATTTGACTATTTTTTTTTTTAATTAGAGCATAAAGCTCACTCAGTAAAATGGTATTTCTATAAGCACAATTTATTTTATCTATATTCTTACTATGTGGCAGAATAAAAGATTGGCTGTAACCAAAAGGGTGGTTATAAAGGTTCCTGTTTCCTGCTTTGGTTTCCAACTATTTCTCTTTGTTGGAATCCATTTCTATACTAAAATTTCTGAATAATATTTAAAAATGTAAACATAATAAATAAAGTAATATGTAAATAAGGCAATAAGTCATTTAACATGAATCTTTGTTTGAGGACTAAGTCTGGGGATAACTTTATGACCAAATGTTTTATTAACATGGTAAATAAAAGTGCAATACAAATTTTAACCAATATTGTAAGCATACATTGTAACTCTAATCAAACAGTGCTAGATTTCTAAATGGCATCTGGTATACCCATGAAGGTGATTAAGATATATTAATATGCATATATATTAGCTATATGCCAATGTTTATTTTTCATATTTAAGAAAAATATATTTTAAAATATCTACTAGTGTATTTATTCAGAGAGGTGACTAAAGGAGGTGAACATTGAATTGTTGTTTCTATGTTCTTCCCTGCATTTTTACTTCTGTTTTGTTCCTCAAATGCCAAATTTTCTCCTTTTTCTATTCAAACATAAGCCAGGTAAAAATCATACTATTCATTAATGCCTTCCCTGGATGATCTCAATTTACATTAGAGTATCTATTTCCCCCACCCCTAGGATAGAGCATGATGTTATATGCATAACACCTCAAAGGTATTTTTACACCTAAAAGAAACTTATTAACATTTGTGAATTGATTAACTCTGGCTAGTAATAAATATTTGTTTCTCAAGCCTTGAATTTTTATCCCATGGTCTCAACCCTCATTCAAGACTCTATTATTAACCTATTAAAAATAGGATTAAAGGAAAGAGTTATTCAAAACTTCCTTTGCTTCTAGATGTTTCTGTTTCTCCCAACAGTGGCTCTTGAAATGCTACAAAGTGGAGGCAGCATTTATTTGATGTGGGAATAAAATAATGTACATAAGAACTTACCGCCATACAAATATTATTTTTGCTGTATTAATAATAGATATGATACTGAATTTTTGGACTGGAACCTTGATTCTTTGTCCTCTGGAATCAAAGAATGAATCCACAGACAGAAAGTGGTATAGCAAAGATGTAGATTTATTGAAGAAGAAGTACAGACTCCCCATGGGGTGGGGGAAAAGTCCCACAGAACTCCTCCTCCCTACTGCTTATAAAGGCTGCAGATTCTGGTGCCTTGATATCCCCTCTGATTGGCCACTATTCCCTTAGACTGGTTACTATAGTAATTTGTGGGCTCAAAGATAGAACCTCACAAGGGACCTGTGAAGTTGTCCCGCTCCTTCCTTATTGTTTTCTATCCCCTTTGGGCTTTCTTCTCCTCCTTATGAATGAAGGGCTTCCTTCTCTTTATTTTGTAAATATGACCTTTCTTGGCTACTTCCAGTTCCCTTGTCTTATGGAAATGTACCTGTTGTTGCCTCCCTTGTCTTATGGAAATGTAACTGCAACTGGCTTTCTTGTGTTATGGAAATGTACCTTCTCCCAGTCTGCAGCCCGTGCTTTTTCCATGGACCCCAATTCTAAAAAAAATACCTAAGCCTGTTCCCCCAAAATACCTGCTTCAGATAGAATTATGTATTAATTTTAGATGTAAGCATAGACATAGGTATGCTATAGTGTTTTTATGTAACCATCTTAATATAACTTTTTTCAGTATATAAATTCATTATTATTCATTAGAATGATTTTGCAATGAAAAATAATGCATCTTCAGTGTTGAAAAGGGGTATCGGGCCCAATTTCAATGTGTGTCTGGAGGCTTTCCCACACAATCAATCTTAGATGCCAGCAGGTTGTTCAAGAATTCACCACAATTCTGACACTGGAGATATACTCAGATTCCACGGTGAAGCATTCAGCCCCACAAGACCAGTCTCCACTTTAGATGCCAGTTGTAGTGTAGTTTGTTACCTGTGCTTCTAAACAACCAGTTACAAATTGGAAGTTCCAACAACCTCCTCCAATCACAAGTCCAAATTGTTAACTACAATGCTGACAGATTGGCTATAAATCAGAGGGTACCACAACCCCCACCTTGGGTCACAGAACTCTAAGAAACATTTCACTTAAAAGATTACTGATTTTTTACAAAGGACATTAAAGGATGCAAATCAACAGCCAAATAAAGACCTAACATATGGTGGACAATAGAACTTCTGTCCTTTTGGAGCTTGGGGCCCAGCAAAGTGGCACGTGGAAACAGTCTGGTTCCTCAATGGGGAAGTTCTCAGTAAAAAGTGCTGACAAGCTGGCCTGAGTTTTTATGGAGGCTTCATTATCTATCCTATCTAATAAAGAGGGAATATGCTAATTGACTGCCACGCCCTCAAAGATGGCATTGCCCACAGCCAGTAAGGAGAGAATATGCTAATTGACTGCCACGCCCTCAAAGATAGTGGCGCCCACAGCCCATAAGGAGGGAATATGCTAATTGAATGCCACACCCTTAAAGATGGTGGTGCCCAGTTCTCTCAGCCCCACCAGCCGCCCAGAGCTGGCCCGAGGCACAGGCAAGCCTCGGATGGCAGCTGCCCAAGGCTCAGGTAACCAGGGCTGGCTGAGGCTTTGCACTGCTGGCAGTGGCAGCAGCAGAGGTGTGATGGGGGCATCACCTTTCCCTGATCGGTGGGTCGCCTCATGCCCCTGAGAGTTCCTGGACTGTGAGAGGGGGCAGGCAGGCTGAGAAACCCCCCTCCAGTGCATGAATTTTCATTCACTGGGCCTCCAGTATATATATATATAATAGAGGAATATCCAAATTGTCCATTATAGCATCACATCACGACTGGATTAGCAGGCTGTTGCCCCATCCTCTGCTCAGGCAGCTGCAAGGCTCAGGGTAGGATAGGATATGATAGGAGGGGATAAGAAAGGAGAGTGAGAGGAAGGCAGGCCTACATGCAGACAGGCCAAGAGGAGCAACAGAAATACAGAAAGGGAACAAGAAAAAGACACAAGAATGGAAAAGGGAAGGAAACTCGAGGCTTCACTCGGGAGGGCGTGGCGACCACGGCGGGGGGAGTGGAGCAAGTGTGCCCAGTGAGGCGCCCAGGAGTCCAAGATAGAGTGGAGGACAATCAGAGGCCTTCTGGGTGGAGTCGCTCCTGCTTCACAGCAGCTGTGCCCAGGACGCACGGGCCTTGGCCCCCTCGCTGGGCTGGGCGTCCCAGGCAGGAAATGGGAGCAGGACAGTGGTGGGGAGGCCGGGGAAGGGGGGATGGCAAACACCTGGCCAATTTGTTAAGCTTATAAATTATTTTATTATACCTATAAATTAAGCAAGTGGCCTTCTCTCTTACCTGTGGTCTTCTCAGCTCTGTCTATAGTTTATTATGCTGGTATTGTCCTGAATTTAATTCTGGATTCTTATGTATATACTATGTTGCTTATTTATAAATAGACTAATTTATTATATTTTTATTTCACATTATGAATTTAAAAACCACATAGAATTTCTGTGATTTACTTACACTTTGGGTAGTACACTTCTATCAAAAAAAAAAAAATTGAAAATAATGCTTTGTTGCTATTACTTAAAAAGTCTAGTTTCCCTCATCACTTTTTCCCCATTACATTTATATAATAGTTTAAATGAACATAAATTACAAGATGTTTTCTTCAAAAACTATGTTATTATTCTAGTATTTTTCATTCAGTGACACTGTTGAGAATTCTGATGTTAATTTTTTCTTGCATATTTGTAAAGAAACTATTTTTCTATAATATTTTCAAATTATTTGCATTTCATGTTCTTCAATTCCACTTTATTGATGCCAAGTGTAATTTTTATCTAACTTGACTTCTGATTGACAAGAATTTTAAATCTAAAGTCTAACATTCTTCCTAATTCTTTTAAATTCTGCCATTGATACTTCATTTCCCCAAATTATCTTTTCCTCTCCCTATGACTCTTCTTAGATTAATATGGATGTTTCCACCTCTACTCTTCTGTGGGAACCACACCAGAGGCGCCCAATAGTCAAGGCCAATTAAAGCACAGAGGCCTTGTTGTCAATACACTGGACTGTCCAAGGCCACTCTGCGCCTAGGCTAAGATACCATAAGCAGCTACAAGGCCACAGTGATCACACAGTACACTGTGCCCTTCTCTAGCCAAAATATGATTGATGTAACTATTGGCACGAAGCCTTCTTTGTCTCTGGAGTAATATACAGGTTACTGACCAGCTAGTGAGAGAAGCAGAAACTGTAGGCACAGCGAATGTAGCGCCTATATATGCAGGAGAAAGGAGAACTCAGATGCAGCTGAGAGCAGCTACTGTGGTATAAGTAAGCCTAAAGAGCTCATATGATGGGGAACATAAAACATTTTTCGGGAGTGGGGGGGTGGCTAGCATTCTGAATCTGTGCCAGTAACCTGCCTACACATAGAGAGCTCTGAGGTAGTTACTATGTAAGGCTACAGAGACCAGCCAGTGTGCTGGGCAGGGGAGACAGGAGAAGCTGCTGAGCCAGAGAGCTTAGGTACCACTACAATGTGAGGCAGTGAGCTAGGGGGCAGCGTGTGGCTGCTCAGATAATAACTGTGGCTACAGAGACTCTATTACTGGGTAGGAAAGATATATATTTACGAGCCGGTATGTGGCTGCCTGTCTGTATAGGACTGCTGTGAAGGACTGCCTGCCTGCGTTGACTATTGTGCCACTGGCTCCTGCAATAAAGACTCATTCTTATACACCCACAACTTCTCATGGCACGTCTGTCTAAGACCCATGTCCTAGGCCAGTGGTGGGCAAACACATTAGTCAACAGAGCCAAATATCAACAGTACAACCATTGAAATTTCTTTTGAGAGCCAAATTTTTTAAACTTAAACTTCTTCTAACGCCACTTCTTCAAAATAGACTCGCCCAGGCCATGGTATTTTGTGGAAGAGCCACACTCAAGGGGCCAAAGAGCCGCATGTGGCTCGCGAGCCACAGTTTGCCGACCACGGTCCTAGGCAGTTTAGCCCAGGCAGAGGGGCTCAGACCCAACACCTGTAATTAGTGAGCAGAGGATAAAGGAGGAACTTGGATTAAGTTCCCAACAGTTAGTACAGTGGGCAGGGTTGGAGAAGGACCTGCCATGGTGTAATCAGGAAGAATTTAGAAGAATTCAGAACAGCAATGCTGAGTAGTACTTCTGCTGTCTCTGACACCTTCATGTGCAGGATATTTTCTTATACTTCCTGTCTCTTTGTGTCTAATTTACTCCTGAGCTCTCCAAGCTGCCAGTTAAGTTTTTTATTTCATTTATGACATTTATTATATTCAGTATTTCAACTTGTTTCTTCTTTATGACCCCATTTTGCTGCTTTATATATTCACTGTCTGCTCTTATTTTTTGATAGTACTTAATGTCTTAATTATAAATATCATTTGGCTTGGCTCATTTTTAATTTTTTTAAATTTTTTAAAATTTTTATTGTTGAAAGTATTACATAGGTCATCCTTTTTCCCCCCATTAACCTCTTCCAGCCCGCTCCCATCCTCCTTCTCCCCCAGCCCTCATCACCCCATTGTCTGAGGGAGGAGAGGAACAAGGTGAAAGAAATATATCTAGTAGAGGTCCAGTGCACGAATTAGTGCACGGGTGGGGTCCCTCAGCCTGGGCAGCAATCGAGGCCTATCGTGGGGTCAGCTGCCCAGGGGATGGGACCCAGGAGTTTGGCAGGCTGGCCCTGTGATCAGGGCCAATGGGGGGGCTGGCCGGCTTGGGGGAGGGGCTGCGGGAGGTTGGCTCTGGGACCGCACTGACCACCAGGGGGAAGCTCCTGCGTTGAGTGTCTTCCCCCTGGTGGTCAGTGCACATCATAGCAACTGGTTTACTGGTTGTTCCGGTCATTCCAGTCATTTGATCATAACAGTCGCTTAGGCTTTTTTTATATATAGTAGAGGACCAGTGCACAAAATTCATGCACGGGGGTGGGGGATCCCTCAGCCCTGCCTGCACCCTCTCGCAATCCGGGACCCCACGGGGGATGTTGGGCCTAAACTGGCAGTCGGAAATCCCTCTCACAATCCAGGACACTGCATACACCAGTGACCATACTTTTCATACAGGTGAAAAGCATCTTGATGTTGTATGGGCAGCTACATTTTTTAGCCCTGGTTATAAAAAGTAGTACATAACATGATCCTTCTGAGGCAGTAGTACCATTTTCCCATCTTATGGGTGGAAAAACTAAAGCAGAGGGAAGTTAAGTAATTGGCTTTGTCACATAGTTATAAATGTCAGAATCAGGGCTGACCACAAAATGTGCAAGCCAGAGTCCATGCATGTCATCATTGCATCATCCTGTTTTTTCAGTGTTAGAGTAGCCTTGCCAGCTTTTAATTTTTAATATAAGAGACTGTTCCCAATATATAGGGTAGGGTCCCTATGCTTGACCAGCGATCAGGGCCATCTGTGGGATGACTGGAGGGCGGGGTGACAGGCGGGGCGACTGGCAGTTGGGGCAATCCCACCCCCCACTGGCACTGTCCCCACAACCCGATCACCACCACTGGTCGTCTCTGCCTGGTGGTCAGTGCGCATCATAGCAACTGGTCATTCTGCTGGTCGTTTTGCCGTTCAGTTAATTTACATATTAGGCTTTTATTATATAGTATATAAAAGCCTAAGCGACTGTTCAACCGGTAGCTATGACATGCACTGACCACCAGGGGACAGACTCTCAATGCACAGGCATGGAAACATGGAACAGACTGATGAATCTTAGAGGGAAGGGGGAGGGGATAGGGCGGGAAGAGATCAACCAAAAGTCTTATGTGCATACTAGAGGCCCAGTGCATGAAAATTCATGCACTGGAGGGGGGTTCTTCAGCCTGGCCTGCCCTCTCTCACAGTCTGGGAGCTCTCAAGGGTGGGAGGCAACCTGGCGATCAGGGGAAGGCAACGCCCCATCACATCTCTGCTGCTGCCACTGCTGACAGCGCAAAGGCTCAGCCAGCCCTGGTTACCTGATCCTTGGGCGGCCCTGGGCGGCTGGGGGGCTGAGGGGACTGGGGAACTCCGGAGACATGCACGTGAAGCAGCCAGGCCCACCTAGGGGCGGGCCTGGTCATGCCATGTGCCTGTGGCCCTGGCAGGGCTGAGGGCACTGGTGCCACCATCTTGTGGCTGTGGGCACTGCCATCTTTGAGGGTGTGGCAGTCAATTAGCATATTCCCTCTTTATTGGCTGTGGGTGCTGCCATCTTTGTGATAGTGTAAGGGTCAGTTAGCATATTCCCTCTTTATTAGATAGGACTAGAGGCCCAGTGCATGGATTTGTGCACCAGTTCGGTCTCTTGGCCTGGCCTGTGGGGATCAGACCAAAACCAGCAGTCCAATATCCCCTGAGGGGTCCCAGATTGCAAGAGGGCACAGGCCAGGCCAAGGGACCCCACCAGTGCACAAGATCATGCACTGGGCCTCTAAAATATATATATTCTGGAGAGGAGAGCCTTAATGGTAATTGGAAGACGTATTGGTAATTGGAAGATATATATATATGTTTTTTGTTTTTTTTTTTAATGAGCCAAACCAAATGATATATATGGCTTGGCTCACTGATACTAATTCAGGTGCCACAGATCATTTCATTTTTAATATTTTATATATGAGCTGAATTTCTTAGATGTTCAGTTTTCTTAGAGTTAATGTCTCCTGGGATATAACTGATTGCCCAGCAATGTGAAGGAGAGATTTAAACTGAAGTTTTGGATTATACAACAACTGGTGACTTTAGAAAAGGCACAATTAATTGATGTAATAATATAGGTTGCCCACTTTCTGAATCTAACAACACTGCCGCACAGATAACCTCTAATTCTCTCCCAAATGCTGCTGTTTTTTAAAAAGTATCTCCCCAGGTTGTAATCACCCAGACCTCTAAGTCTACACCTACACTATGTGGTGAAGGCCTGTCTGAGACAAATTAATCCTGCATTCGTGGTGTTCCCATCTCAATGGCCTTCAATCACAAACTTTGTGTTACTTAATCCATGCTCCAGGCTGGTGGTTGGCTGGTGATAGTCTTTTTTTGTCTTGCATTGATGATAGGATGGAAAAGATACACCAAGAGCAATATTGAGAATAGGACACAACTAAACTCTCTGCTCTGTCTCATATGCAGCCGTCATGCACTTCTAATCAAGAGATTATTAATTAATTCTCTGGTTTTAACTTTTATTAATATCAAAGTTTTGTGTATGGCTATGTTAGAGTCATTTCCAACATTGAGATAGGATGAGAATAAAATCTAAAATATACACATAGTGTATACACACACATTATTACACTATAACAATGAGAATAAATCATGGATTTCAAAGTTTTCATATATATTTAAAATATTTAAATATAAATTTAAAAATACATGTTTAGAGTTTAACATATATTCACCTCAAATATCTCACAAGAGGGTTTTTTTATTTCTAAGTTTGGAATTTGCTTTTTATCATACTTTCTCAGAAAATGTTATTAAATTATATTTATATAGTCTAAAAGATGATTCTAAGACTGAAATATATGAGAATAAGGTAGACCCACAATAAAATAAGAAACAGATAAAAATGTTTTAATAACTGATCCTCAGCTTTGTAGGTCAAGAAACTTGATGTTATTGATGTACAGGGAATATATTAGTCTCCTCTTGACCAATACTTCTTCCAATTACCATTAAGGTTCTCCTCTCCAGAATAAAAATCTCAAAATTCAGTAACTGTTCAGAGTGTTGCTCATTTAGCAGAGATTCCAGGAAAGAATATAGGTAAATTTATAAGATATATCCCTGTTCCACAAGAGACAATACCTCCACTCTCCAAGTGAATCCCTAATCATGAACCTAAGGTTTTATATATTTTTTTTTACTTGCACATAGCTATATTCTGGACATTTATCCACAGCCAGCTCTTGTGAATATGTTACTTTTCTGTGCTTTCCCTGCTGACCATGTATTATTCTTAGCCGACTTTCTTTACACATACTTTCATGCAGGGAGGTTTTCTGCCTCTTGCTATTATGTGTTGACTACGTTGGTTGATTTCAAAGGTCAGAAGGAGAATTACTCTTGCAAGCACAGTTGGCAATGCTAAGAAGGAATGTTTGCATTTTGAATTGCATCCCACCATATGAAATTAAAAAAAAAATAGCATTGTCCCTCTAGTCAAGAAATACACATTGGAACTGTGGCTTTGCTATATAGTTAGGTAAAATCTTTTAGCATCTCTACCAATCAACTTCTTTCTTAAGTACATCAACATTTATTATAGCTTTAAGATCTAAAAACTTGCTTACACTTTGCTGAAATACCCAAATATAATGATATGGCTGGCACATATACCTATAAATTGTATACATACACTGAACAGAGGAAAATTTCTATTCTGCCAGGTATGAGGGATCCTCCATGATAAAACTGTACAGTATGTATTAGAAGATCACATTACAAATTCAAAATACAGAAATGGCTAACAAATAATGTATACAAATTATCTCAAGGTATAAATGCAAAAAGGAGTATGTGCTCATTAGTGCATCACTCATGATACTCTTGCATCTTGTAAAACATGTGGTGTGATTTTATTCAAAAGATTATCAGAAATAGTCTTATTAGACATCATTTGATTACAATACTAAAATGTCAAATCAGTCAGATTTTTTTTTGTGTAAGTTGAAGCAATATTTCAGAGAAGCATGAATCATTTTGCTGTGGGTGTGGCCAGCCTGGGTGAGGGGCTGATGGCTGTTTGCAGGCTGGCCACACCCCCCAGCGACCCAAGCTCCCAGCCTCTCCTTTTTTTCTTTTCTTTTTTTTTTTTTCAGCACCTCCTTGAGCGGAGGCCTGAGCTGGCTGGAAGTAGGTATCTGAGATTTATTTATCTTCTATAATTGTAACTTTGTAGCCTTGAGTGAAGACCAAGGCGGCAGGAAGCTTGACTTCCTCCATCGCCAGGGGCAACCCAAGCCTCCCGCTCGCTCCAACTCCGTGGCCGCCTCCATCTTTGTTGGGTTAATTTGCATACTCACTCTGATTTGCTGGTGGGCATAGCGGAGGTACAGTCAATTTGCATGTTTCTCTTTTATTATGTAGGATATATATATATATATATATATATATATATATACATACATACATATATATATGTATATATATAGTGGATTTGTTTATTAATCTACACAATTCTGTGTTATTTTACAAAATTTTCAAAAGTACCAAGTTTATATTTCCATGTTTATTCATATTACACACACATTAGTTAATTTTAATATAAAGTAGTTTTTCATATGTTCAAAATATGACAGTGAAATACTTCAGTTTCTTGCTGCACAAATTGGGTTCTCAGAGCAGCAGCAGCAGCACCGAACTTGTTAGAAATGCAGAATATTGGGCCCACCCCAGATCTGGAGAGCCCTGCTCAGCCAGAAGTCGGTCTCATGGCTGGTGAGCGCAGCGGCAGTGGTGGGAGCATCTCCCACTTCCTTGGCAGCGCTAAAGATGTCCGACTGATGGCTTAGCCCCATCCCCCGAGGGCTCCCAGACTGTGAGAGGGTGCAGGCCAGGCTAAGGAACCCCTCTGAGTGCACAAATGTCATGCACCGGGCCACTAGTAAACTTCTAATTTCAGAGCGACAATAATCCAAGAATCATTCTTTTAGGCTCATGTGAAATACTTGATTCATTCTCTTAGCCTGAAATCACCATGGAATCTACTTTTTTATTATTTCTGAAGCATGATTAACGCCTCTTTTAAAAATAAAAGTATCAAGAACATAGGAAAAGACCTTTATTAAGAACTGCTAGTCTACAAAGAAACATTTTGAGATGTAATGACTACATAATTTGCAAGTTAATTGGACCAATCACTCATTGATGCACACTCACCTCTGAATAATTGTCCCTGACTTATTCTTAGATCAGTTCTAATGTCAAAGTATTTATATGTTACCAGAGGCCCAGTGCATGAAATTCGTGCATGGGGGGTGGGGGGAGTACCTCAGCCCGGCCTGCACCCTCTCCCATCCGGGACCCCTCAGGGGATGTCCAACTGCATCTAGCAATCTGGAACCACTGGCTCCTAACTGCTCGCCTGCCTGCCTGCGTGATCAACCGTAACCACCTCTGCCTGCTTGATGGCCCCTAACACTCTCTGCCTGCCTGCCTGATCACCCTTAACTGCTCCCCTACTGGCCTGATCACCCCTAATCGCCTCTGCCTTGCCCCACACCCAGAACCCAGGATTCCCTCCTTCGGCCGGTCATAGGCACCCAGGAACCAGGCCAGCTTCCCCCGGGCTGGCCGCAGCCTCAGGGGACTGTGGGCAGGCGGCTTCTCCCAGGCTGCAGCCACAGGCACTGGTGCTCGGGACTGCGGGTCAGGCAGCTTGTCCCTCTCCTGGGCCACAGCCCCAGCCCCTGGTGCCCAGGACCGCAGGGCGGGTGGCTTGTCCATCTCCCAGGCCGCATCCTGGCTGGTCCCCATTCCTCTCTTCCCAGTGTTGAGTGTCTGAGCCATTACAGCATGATGACCATTTGCATATTAGCTCTTTATTATATAGGATGTGAGTAAAGAAATGAAGGAAAACTCTGACACTGCATTATGGATAATTATGTGGGATTTTAAAAAAGTAACATATTTCATAACAAATGAGAATTATTTGACAACTATATATGATTAAGGCATGGAATTTTGTCCAAAACCTTCCCCTCGTAGATCTGAATAAATCCATTGTCCTATTCACAGTTAGTTTAGACATTAAGTACTCCAGGCAGATCTTAAGTCCTATCAACTTTTCTGCCACCTCTGATGGTGTTTGAGACATAAACACAGTTTGATGGATCAATACACAATTATGTTTACAAAATGCAATGTTATATATGCAAACTATTTAGCTGCATCAAACATATAGAGATAAGGTTATTTATTATTGATGCCACAATAGTACGGTGATATCTCAAAATGTCTTAACATGGATCTAGCTCCATTTTCTGTTACAAGGGCTGTCTGAGTAAGGTTTTGAGTTTCTTCATCACTTCTACATAATTTCAGGTGAAGTATCCATATTTCATATTTGGCATCCTCCTTTTCCAACATCTCAGAGCTCATCTGCCAGCCTAGTTCTGATCCACATTTAGATGTTCCTGAATTGGTATGATCCTTTCTCAGTAGACAAGTTACATTAAAAAATGCTAGCAAAATACACAATCACACACAAAAAATTTCTAACTGTGTGATTTAAGCCATTTGTGAGACTAGTGAGATAATGTGGGCTCTGAAGCCTCGATGAAGTTTAATCCTAAGTGTTCCCACCTACATTTCTTATGTGCTTGTCATACTACACTTGACATACCACGTATCCCGGATACACTATTCTATGCTGTCTAGGTAGTTACTTTAGACATACATTCTTGTTCTATTATTAATCTTTTCTATCACATATAGCCAATTTGGCTGCTTTTTAGCTCTCTCCTAGTTTCCCCTAAATCATTTAGTAGTTCAGAGGCAAAGTGAAGGCTAAGGCTGTGAAGAACTGAATGGCAATCATATTAGGTAAAAATGAGCCCTAGCAAAAGTACTAAGTGAAATCTGGATAATTAAAGGTCTCTTCACTCCAATTCTTTACCTTTGCCTGCTTCTCTCTCTTGGTGCCTTCATGCTTAGAAAAACAGTAAGGAACTCTGGGAATTCAATGTGATCTAAAGTTGCAACAAATCATAGCTCTCCTCAAGTGTTTCACACTCTTGCATTAATTATCTATCCTCCTGCCAGCATCAAGTCTCCAATTCCCCTGACATTGTTAAAATGTCACACAACAATCTGATTAAGCACATAGAGGTAGGTGTGGATAACAGCTGTCTTAACATTCTCACTAGTGTGTGATTATTCACTGGGTATCTTTCTATTATATGTGAGTATTAAGGTAAATATTCTAGACTGATAAATATCTTCCTACTCCCAGTAGGTATTCAATAATATTTGTTCCTTTTTTTAATTTAGTTTATAAGGAAAGGAAAGAAAGCTTAACTGAAAAACCTATTTTTAAAAAATTAAGTTTTCCAAAGAATGACTACATTTTTTTCCAGGCAAATCAGATCTAAGCTTCACATCCTTGGAGGACAAATATTCAAAGAGAACTGATCAAAATTCTACATGTTTCCAGACATGAATTTAAACTCATGATGTAATGTCAACAGCACACCTGGGAGTGGATACCCCTCCTATTTTTAGATAAATTAGATAATTATGACTCTTCCTGATTCATGGACCATAAGGGAAGCAGCTGGAAATGGCAGGAGCAGATGGGGTGGGTACCGAGTGCCAAGTGGACGTCTTTTCTTCATCAGGAAAAGGTTTAGTTTTGAAGCATGTGAATGTCAGCCAAGAGCTTTGTGGAAGCCTTTGGCATATACCAAATTAAGCAGAGTTTACAAACAATATGATCAATAAGATATACTTTCTTAATTTCTATTTTAACTGCTTTTTCTATTCAGGATTGCTGAGATAATTGCTTATAAATGTTATTTCCTCTTCCAGTTCTTATCATCATGGTTTTTTGGAGAGAAGAGCTAGTAAAATTGTCTCTTTGTCATGTTTTCATTCACCTATGTCTTTAAAGTATATAATGAATAATTGAAGGAGGGTTAGGAGTTAATGTGTGGAATGCAGAAGGAGAACACAATCTAAAGGTGGAAAGAAAAGACTTTTAAGGAAGATGAGCTTATTTTTGTGTCCTGTATTACAGATTTCCATCATCTTTGGTTCCTGAAAAAGATACCTAGGGTTCTTACATTGATAAACAGAGATTTTTGCTTAAACTACCAGATAAATATTAATTACACTTAGTGAAATTTGAAATACTAAGAGGATAATTTCTATTCTTGGAGTTAAAGTTCTCTTTTAGAAATTTATATTTGAGATACTTTTTAAATTAGTTAGTAATGTGAGATTAAAATCCAAAGGGAGATATCAATTTTTATTTTATCAGTATATTAATGATGAATAAAGTTATAGCACAAGAAAATAACTCAATAGTAATAACTAAGATGCACCAGGCTCTTATCAGGTATCAAGTGATATTCTAAATAATTTTATTAACTTATTTCAAAAAGCAAGCCTAAAAAGGAAACATTATCATTGTCTTCATTCTAGGGGGAAGACAAATTTGATCCAGGGAAAGTAACTCTCTTGTCCAAAGCCACTAGCTAATAAATGATCAGACCTGAATCCCAATCAGGGCAGTTTGGCTCCAGATCACATGCACTGAATCACTGTATTGCACCTTGTACGTGATACGAGTTATAATAAATTATAGAAAAGAAGACCTCAGAGCATGTATTTAAGGCACTTAAACATTTTAAAATAAGAGATAAGATAAGTAATCAACAAAAATATAAATGACTAATACAAAAACAATACAGAAAATATGGTATTCTGGAGGCCAAGCAAAGGCCATGTTTTAAGAATGAAGTGATCAATTGTGTTAAATACTGCAGAGAAACTGATTAAGATAATGTCTAAGCAAAGATATATGGATTTTACAAAACAGATTTATTGGTTTATGAGACAAGATTAATTTCATTGGAGTCAGTAAGTGAAACGGTTTCTGGAGTGGAGTGAGGGGTCATAAAAGGCAAGAAGTGAAGTCTGTGTACAAACAACTCTGGGAAAAACATCTTTAAAGACGAATCAGAAGGCTTTCGTATTTCAAGAGAATAAAACAAAGTCAAAGAGGGTTTCATTTATGGTGGGAAATATAACATGTGAGGGGTAAGCCGAGATGTTGAGTTTAATCGATGTTGGATTTGTAAGAATAAAGTAGGAGTTTAGGGAAGGAGGTTTGTTACTTTTCTATTTCTTCTATAACAATTCACCACAAATTTCCTGGCTTAAAATAATGTCCCTTTGTTGTCTCACTGCTCTGTATGTAAAAAACCCAAACGTTTTCTAGGAGTGCTGTGTTTAGAGTCTCTTAAGATCAAAATAAAGTGATGTCCAGCGTGGGCTCTTATCTGGAAGTTCTAGAGGTGGATTCAGGTTGTAGTGGATTCAGGTTGTAGGCATGATTCAAAGTCTGGCAGCTGAAGGATTGAGGTTCCCATTTCTTTCTGACACTCAATCAGGAGTCATTCTCAATTTCTAGAGGCATCTGCATTTCATGGTTTGTGGTGCCTTCTATCTCCAAAGCCAACAATGGCTAGCCAAATCTTTTTCTTCTTTCAAATCTCATTTCCCCCCTTTTGTAAAGTCTCGTTGACTTCCTCTTTTGCTACCAGCTCTGATTTTAACTGCTCTTGTGATTACTTTCCCACGCCCCCCCTTCACTAGATAATCCAGAATGATCTCATTATATAGGGAGTTTGTGGGATTTTTGGGGTGATCAATGAAGCAGATAAAAACAAGAGACAGTGTAACACACATCAAGATTTATTGGGTGGTGCTTGGACAGGGTTGCATGGGAGGTAATGTCCCTCATAGCATGAGAGCTTCCAGCAATTTAGGGCATGTAAGTCACTACTCAGAAGGGAAAAAGGATAAGGGAACTCCTGGGGGAGAGATGGAACAGAGAGGAAACTGTGTGATCAGATAATGTCACTCAGTAGCATGGTGGACACTGTCTGGGTCAGAGAATTTTGAGGGCAGCAGTGGATTGGGACCTTATAACTATAAGATCCTGTCTTATTCATATGTAACTGTGGTTGTGTGAGGTTTCTGGGAATATGCAAAACAGGTAGCTGTAAATGGCTAAAAATGTGCTTGGTTTAGGTATTTTTAAAATAATTGGATGTGTAAAAATTTGAGTTTGGCACCAACAGGTTTTGGAAGGTCTCAGCCTGCAGTGAAAAAAATGAACAACCAGGAAGTCAATATAAAATGGCCATTTTTTTGCTCATCCATATAGCAATCCATCTCTTTGCCGAAGGTTCTATTATAATCTAAATTGTATTTTAACTTGTCATGCTTGATTTTGGAGCCAGTGATAAAGTATCTTTAAGTTTTCTAGAATTATTTCAAGGCACAAACCAGGATTTTGAAGACTTTTACAGCCAGTCAGCTCATTTAAAGGGGGAAAAGCAAGGAGAATGGATCAGGAAAGATTTTGACTTGTTTTATCTGTTTAGTCAGCAGAATGATATTAAGGCCTCATTAGTAACTATCTGTAAAACATGGTGTTATCTACCAACAGGTAAAAAGATGTGCTTAATTGCTCACAGACCTACTCCTTTAGCAGCCAATACATAACGTAGGGCTGGTGTGACACACCAGTAGATATGTGGTTGAGACTGGTGAGGATAGGAAGATCTCAAGCTAGGAAGATGCATGGCAAGGAGTAGGGGTTAAAGTCAGAGGTCAGCTGTGGCTGTCAGTGGGGGACCTGATGGTTCCCTGAGTGTCATTCTGGTGCTGTTATCTTGTCCATGGGCAATTAATTATATCTCCTGGATATTGGGAGCAGGTCCAGGTTTGTTCCACAATGTCTTTGGTAAAGCATAGTATGTGGGTAGTAGAAGATGCCTTTCTTGCTAATTTTATGGAATGGAAAATGTTAGCCAAACATATAACTCTAAATCATTTATTTGTGTTATTTTAAACGGCATATGTTAAGGTGATGAGATCTGAGAGAGGTGCTCTAATTAAAGGAACATAGTTATTTAACTCCCTAAAGTCTATAGTTAGCATCCACTCATTGGAAGTGGCTGTAAGCACAGGTCATACCGAAGCACTGAAAGTTGAGATGGTGATGATCATTTTAATTTTTTTTAAACCAAGACAGCTATGATAGATCGTAAACCTTCAGTACCTCGAATTAGCCAGCACTGCAGTGTATTTATTTATCTCCTGCATCTCCATGTGAAGGTTAACTGATCCCCACCAGTTAGTGCCCGCTAATAGTGTATGACGTTACCTGTCACTGAGGAGGTCCATTCCACCATCCAATAATAGGCTAGGGACAGTATCTGGGTTTAAAAATCATGATAAAAATATCTTTTAGCAAAACGGAGCAAATTTTAATCATTAAGCAGATAGTAAACCTCTTAATAAATCTTCCTTTCAAGACAGTCAGTTATTGGGCTAGGGAATGGGTGGTGGTAGACAGGGAATGAGGGGTTGGAGGAAAATGGGGAGAGGAAGATACTTTCTCATTTATATAACACGTTGTTTTAAGGTGAGAAAGATAAAATTTATGTTTCAATTAGCAACTTGAATTACATCTGAAAAATACCTTTTGCCATATAAAGCAACATAATCCCAGGAGTAACAGGGGGTGATTTTCATGGGGACTAATATACTGCCTATCACAGGAAGTAATTGTAACTGTGAACATGGAAGCTTATATCAGAAATAAAGAAGACTCCTGTGCAATATAGTGTTTGTCAAAGGTAAGGCGTTGGGGAGAGGGAGAAGAAGGTAAAGGAGTGATAAGTGATGATGGAAGGAGACTTGAGTTGGGGTGGTAAACACACAATACAATATATAGATGATATGTTATAGAATTATATACCTGAAACCTGTAAAATTTTATTAAATAACTAGAGGCCCCATGCATGAAATTCACACAAGGGGCTTGGCCCTCACAATCCCAGCTGCCTCGGCCCTTACAACCCCAGCTGCCTCACAGCCGTGGCTGCCTCTTGGCCCTGTGACCTGCCCCCACCCCCCACCTCCACTGGTCGTTCAGGAAGGTCATTCTGCCATCTGGTCTAATTAGCATATTAGCTTTTTATTATATAGGATGTACCCCAATTAAAACAAAAAACAAAAAACAAGAACATGATTCATTTATTATATATTCCTTTAAGTGCAAGTATTATAATGTATTCATTTACAATGTTGCTCATATGAGAAATATACCTGGAAACTTATAAGGATTAGTCAAATTAATAAATGAAATAAGAGGGAAATTAAGACTATCAACAAATTAAAACTTTGTAGATATAGTCAATTTACATCCAATCTTTCATAACAGGCAAAGGCTTAGAGATATAATTGTTGTGATTCTCTAACCTATTTATCTTTCTCACTTGTTTTTATTGTATTTGTTTCATGAAACTTCAAAAGAAAAACCTAAATGTTATATTGAGTAAAGATATAAAATTCTGTCTCTGATCTTACGGTGGTTAATTTAGGGTCAAGTTGACTGAGCTAAAGATGCCAGATAAGTGATAAACATTATTTCTGGTAGTGCCTATGAGGGTGTTTCTTGGAGAGATTAATATTTGATTTGGCAGACTGAATAGAGAAGATGACCATCACCAATGTGGTAGGTATCATCTATTCCATTGAGGTCCCAAGTAGAACATAAATGCAAAGTAGGGGATATTCTCTTTCTCTCTGTTCAGCGGGGACATGCATCTTCTCCTGCCCTCAGACATTGGCACTTCTGATTCTCGGACTTTTGGACTCAGACTGAGACTTACACTATTGCCTCCCCGGGTTCTCAGTTTTTTGGGATTGGACTGAAACTATAGCACTGGCTCTCCTGGCTCCATCTTGCAGAGAGCAGACTGTGGGACTTCTCAGCCTTCATAATTACATGAACCAAACCCTCATAATAAATTGTTTTCTATTTATCATCCATCTATCTATCTATCAATCATCTATCATCTTTCATCTACCTATCTAGCTACCTACTTATCTTTTATTGGTCTTGTCACTTTGTAGAAGCCCAACTGATACAAGTTCTTTTATGTCCTTGTCATTAAATAGAGGCGTAAGATATGAGTGTGTCTATGTTTTTCTGTTTGGGAACTGTAAAATACTTTTCTCAGTCATTGAGTTTGCTTCACAGAGAGATCAGAACTCCCTTTAATATTTCCTGACTTCAAAATGAGGGAACCTCACAAGATATAAAAGTAAATAGCATTTTGCCTTTTGAATTCAACTACAAATAAATTAGTGGCATCACACATTTTGATTGACCTAGTAGGTCAACAATAAAATTCAGTATTTCAATTTTTATATGCAAAGTTCTTTACAAGGTTCTAGTCTTTCCTTATTAATAGGGAGAATCCTTGTGCAACGCTTGACTGTTTTAACATCTGCATACTTCTGCTGTTTAGTTTTGCCTCATCAATCGCGCAGTGCTGTTTGCAGGAAGATCTGGTCCATGATAATCCAGGCATGAGAACATCTGATGTTCAGAGAGCCTGATATTTCTGATGTGACTTAGACTAGCTGAGCATGCGATTTTCAACCCAGGTACACCTTATCAGTACTCTCCTGGCACAAAATAAATCATGCTTTTATTTTATTTTTAAATTAACTAAATATATTTTAACTTGTTTCATTTCAAGTATTATAGTTAATTTCAGAATAATAACGAAGGTGTTTTGGAAGTTTAATACATCTGTTTGCTTTTAAAGATGCCCAAATTTAAAAACATAATCATATATAAAACTTAATACCATTATTTATTTTTACACATCAAATAGATGACCATTTCACATGATTATAGAACAGAAGGACATAACATAGGAAAATAGAGTTTTAATATAACAACCAATGATTTTTTAGTTACATGTTTTCAAGTGGAAAGACAAATCTTATCAGTCTATAGAGCTTACACAAAAGTCTATTCAAATATAATATTCCTGCCTATTACTTCTTTTCTGGTGTTGGATAGAGTAACTCTGTAAGATCTACCATTTGCATTTATGCTCAAGAGGGGATAACGCTCTTGGAGAAATCTAATAACAATCAAAAAGCATGGAATTGTTTAACATTAAAAAAAATCTGGAGCATAGTAGAGGATCAATAAACATACTCATGGACTCATAAGATACATTCACTGTGCTGTACTTTATGTAGAAAATCAGCCAAGGAGCTATTTTCATACCTATTTTGGAGCTTCATCCTTCAAATATTGTAATTAAGTTGTTGAATGATGCTGAAAATTTATATATTTCAGTGATGCCCAGTTAATTTTGATTTTAATTCAAGTATGAAGGCCATTGTTCCATATTGTTTGTCAATTTAAATATTTGTATTAAAAATTTGGTCATTACATGGATGAATTTTTAATTGGAATTATTTAGTTTGACTTCATAAAGTAATTCAAGGAACTACATACTCCCCTTATGCAATATTCCTATTACTTCTTTTCAAATATTGGGTATAATTATTCATCAAATGTATTGTTATCTAACATCGTTAACTCAATAACTAATTAAGTTTTACTGTGGACAAATTGAGAAATTTGTATTCTAGTATCCTGTGTCCGTGACCAGGGCAGATGTAGTTGTAATTTATTTTAATGCCTATCTATATATTATTTCCACTCAAAGCCAAAATAAGTATCACAGGTAAAAGAAAAGAAATTATTATATTCCAAATGAATCACAAGTTTGCACACTGAGCTTTTCCCTAAAAAGTTTAGGATGAATATTCCAAAATGTAGAGAACAATACAAATTGATATTCAAATATTATGAAGTAAAGTTCATTATATATTATCTCATCTAATGTCATAATTATAGTATTTCACAAGAGAGAAATTATCTGAAAAGTATATTACATTTTCCAAGATGCAGTATTTGGGACAAATAAAATGTTTCTAGGATGAGCATATATACGAAGGATGTCAAAATATGTACATATTAAAAATTAAAAGCACAGCAAGCAATATCCTTAGGCACAAATGAAGAGTTTACAGTAGCCAAGAATTTCCTTGCTTTAATTCCTGCTCTTCTCATTTGTGTCCGCATCTGGCACTGATCATTTCTAAAAGTACTGCCAAGCAAGCTAATGAAATGCTTCTATGAATAAGTATTATTCGGTTTTCATAGATAAACAAATGGTTATATGACTCATATTGCAATTAAGCTCTACCAAATTATACACATACTCTCTAAATATGCAGTGACTGTTATTATTAATATTTAGGCACATCTGTGTTCTCCAATGATATCATCTGCAATTAAGGAGATGCTAGAGCACATAAAACAGAAGTATTTGTCACCAATTCAGGAATTAACCATCATTCAACGTTGTGGCAATAAGCATATTGAATTTTGCTTCAAAATCTTGTTTTAGATGCTTCCTTTTTAAGGAAATTCTTAGTAGAAACACTAAGAAACAAATGCTCAACTAAATAAAACTTTGCTAAAATATTTATAATATTCTTCAAGGAAACAAACCAATTTTGTTAAGTAAATGCACTGACGTTTTTAACCAAACACCCATGGAAATCTTTATACTTTATCAAAAATACATCTTGAAATTTGGAGGAAATTTTATATTTCTGTGAAAATTACTCCAATTTTTAAGTAATTTAATTACTTTTTGCTTGTGATCTTATGGTAATCATATCATCACTTAGACATTGAAAATAAAAACTTCTGATTGATAATTAAGCAATATATATGTTTAAATTCTGAACAAATACTGAATAAGAATTTAATTTTGACTTAGAGTTAATTTTTATACATTTTAATTTTCAGAGGAGTAAAAAATAAATAAGTTTGGTGTAATTCTACATATATATTCATATACATTATGAATATGCATGTGCTTATATCTATATTAATTTCTATATTCAAGCCAAAACCCAATCCATACTTACACCATTATATTTCTAATTTTAAAAGGTTATTTAGGCAATACAGACTTCATCTGCTGAAAAATTATATGAAACTTAAAAAATACATGTTGAGTTTTTGTAAACCAGTCAAAAATTCAAAGGAATTAACCTTATTGTGTTGTTTCTTTTCTGCATTAGTGTATTAGTTTTACTATTTTTGATTGTATGCATTTTTGCTTACTCTATACCAGCAATTATGTTTAGTTTATTACTTTCTAGGTATATTTAACTATTAGATTATCTGACACAGAAACTAATCACTTTAAAAATAATATGTAAGTTTGGGATAATTATACAATATACTGTTGTAAAATATCTAAAATTATAATGACATTGTAGAATAATATCATGTAAGGATATTCTTTGCTCTAGGCCATGGCAATTCAATTTCAAACTGGCTGTCAATTTCTTTTTGTAACTTTATATAAACTTTGTCAGGGAGGCAAAAACATAAATTACTTACTTTAGTTCAAGAGGCCAAATATATTGACTTTCAATTACAATCCTTACGACTTTTGAAGGAAACTTCCCTTTGTTTCCTTCCAAAATAATTTTCGGGCTACAGAGAGTTTCATTTGAGAGGGTCGGACCTGCATTGCCACCATGTGCCCACCATCCAGATATCATTGCTGACATGTACACATAAGGAACTGTTTGACATTGAAACGGGGACTCAGAACTGCTGGACATTGAAATTGGGACTCAAACATTTTTTGCTATTATATGTTTATTTCTAGTCTGCAGAGGCAAGATTTTTTAAAGGAAAGAAATGGGGGAAATATAGATACAGAGGCAAAGAAGCATTGAACAGACTGTCAAACTACAGCGGGAAGGCAGGGGAGGTTGGGTGCGGGGGCTGTAAGAGATCAACCGAAGGACTTGTACGCATGCATATAAGCATAACCAATGGTTACAAGACACTGGGGTGGGGGGCAGGTAAAGGCATGTACTGGGGGGAAGGGGAAGCCGGGGGGAGGTCAATGGGGAAAAAAAAGGAGACATATGTACTACTATTTGTAATACTTCAAAAAATAAAAAAATAATAATAATAACTTCATCTTCATCTTCAGAAGAGATAATAATAATAATAATAATAATAATAATAATAATATGGTAAGCCCTTACCGGTTTGGCTCAGTGGATAGAGCGTCGGCCTGTGTACTGAAGGGTCCCTGATTCCATTCTAGTCAAGGGCATGTGCCTTGGTTGTGGACACATCCCCAGTGGGGGGTGTGCAGAAGGCAGCTGATTGATGTTTCTCTCTCATCGATGTTTCTAACTCTTTATCCCTCTCCCTCCCTCTTTGTAAAAAATTAATAAAATATATTTAAAAAATACGGTAAGGCTAAGAGTTACGATATACATTCTTTATGAAAGGAGAAGGGAATTACAAAATTTGGGGAAATTGAATAGGAAAATTTCCAGAGAATATAGTTTAAATTGAATATTGATAGAAACTTGGAATTAACTAGATGACATGGCTTCCTAAAGAGAAATCACTTTAGTTCTCAGAAGAATGCACTAAGGCTAGGTGATGTTCGTGGCAATAAAGGCAAAGCTCATGCCATGGAGGGCCATGAATGCTAGGAAGGAAAGAGGTGCCCCTGAAGGTTATGAAGTACCAAATGACATAGTGAAATCTGAGATATAGATTGCTAACTTGTTCAGAAAAAAGGTGAGGTTTGCTCTAGCCAGGTTGTTTCAGTGGCTAGAACGCCACACTGCAGACTGAAGAGTACTGGTTTGATTCTGGTCAGGGGCACATGCCTCAGTTGCAGGCTTGATCTCCAGCCTTGTTTGGGGAGTGTGCAGGAGGCAACCAATTGATGTGTCTTTCTCACATTGATGTTTCTCTTCGTCCTCTCCCCCTCCCTTCTACTCTCTCTAAAATTCAATGGAAAAAAAATATATATGCTTGGGTGAGGAATAACAAACAAACAAGAAAAAAAAGTAAAGGTTTGAGGTGGTTCAAGACCATGATCAAGAAAGTCAACAAGGAAACTATGCAATACTCTAAGTGACATGTTACATTCTCTTAAAATAAACAAAAGCCAGGAAGATTGTGCTAAAGAGATAAGGACAAAAGCAAGAAATAAAATCAGACTAAGTATTGATTTGTTGTATGAAGTGAACAACAGCAAGGTAAAAAGAAGGACTTCCAGGTTTCCAGTTCGGTTGATTAGGCTGAACGTGATGCAATCAGAAATAGGGATTCTGAGGAAAATAACTATATTTGGGAATAAGGGTGAAGAATGTTGCATTCTATTTTGTTAATCGAGCTTTATTGTTTGCAGTGTCAGAATGGAATTACTCAGCAGACTGTTTTTAGGTTAAAAGAGCATAGTGCAGCCTGGCTGGTGTGGCTAAGTGGTTGGTTGAGTGTCTACCTATTAAGCAAGAAGTCACCAGTTTGATTCCCAGTCAGGGTGCATGCCCAGGTTGCAGGCTCTATTGATGATGTTTCCCTCTCATCAATGTTTCTATCTCTCTATCCCTCTCCCTTCCTCTCTCTCTAAAAATCAATGAAAACATATATTTTTAAAAGAGAGTATGGTACAGTACTGATGAATTAGCTTAAGAAGATCTTATTTTCTGAAGGAAGTTCAGTGTCTCATATGCAAGGAACATTTGTTAAACATACATTCTGCCTCTTTTAGGTGCTAGGCTGTGGATATGTCTATATGACCTGTGCACGTCCTATTGCAGAGATGAAAGTAAATCCATACCCTCTATACTCTAAAACAATCGGTGCCTCAATTTTCACATTTAAACATTGAGGAAATATTAATAGGACCAAATAAAGTGATATATAAAAGTAATATATAACATAATATACAAGAACAATCTGTAAGATACTGGTATGAAGCAAACATAGCTATTATAATCAAAAGAATAGGAGGGTGTCATTCTTCACTAAAAAGTTGCTTAAGAAGCAGACATTTCATTTTCTCCTTGAAGGGAGCAGTTTTCTCTTTTCCTGGAGGTGGGGAAAACAATAATTTTCTCAGTCACCATACTGAATTCTTCCCTGGACCTTAACCAAAGGATAATGGGCAGGCATCCCCAGGAAGTCACACTCTGCTTACACACAATCACTAAGCAAAAGCAAGATCTACTTACACTTAATGTGATTAGTGACAGCCTAGTTTGTGGAAGGGAAAAACAATCTAAGTCTCAACCTTCAATAACTATGGACAAACTGGCTGCCTAAAAACATAACATATATATCCTCCTTAGCCTATCTATTAATACCAACTCATATGTGTAAGTAAAGATAAAGTTCACATGCCTTCGCAATTGTAATATATTTATCTGGGTTCCCACTTGACCCTAAACAACAAGGTGAGAGAAAAAATACTTATTCTCTTAGGTTTTCCTAACTTTCCAAGATTGACATAACATGCACTTAAATATTGTTTCCTAATATGTTCTGTTCTGACGAATATTGCTGATTGATTATTGGATTTTCTAATACTTTTTATGCATTTGAATTAAACTGCTTGATAAAGAATTATAAAAGATCTCAATTTAAGTATTTCTGCAGAGGAAATACATCATCAGCGTAAGACAATAATATTTAATAGTCAATACTTTTTCTTCAATGAATTATAAATAATGACTCTGTTGCTTTAAAAAGAAAGAGATGTTTAATCCCTGTGACTTTTACAATTTAGAAATAAAAGTTTTATCTTCTCATGATTTGCATATAAGTATTATGCCTTACTCCATTATAAAACGTCCCTCCCTTTATAGTAAAGAATGCATTTAACAAAAAACAAAACACTTTTACTCAACCAAATGTCCATAATTAATTTTCCATTCTAACAAGCTTATAAACCTTTCTTAAGTTATAAAAAGAGATAAAAATTTAAAGAAAAAACAAAACACATTTAGGTCCAACAGGAGAATATTAGAGATTTAAGATCTGTCAAAAATGTGTTTAGCAAAGCTCACTGTAGGAGCATTTAGCCACACTCCAGCTAAACTGCCCTCAAAGTTCACAAAAAATATGAAAGTGGATAATTGGTCTCTTTGGATCAAGGCTAGCTTTACTATTCTTTACTAAAATATTTCTCCAAAGTATAATCTGAAAGAAAATGGAAATATTGTGATTATTACAAAATGGCTATAACCTATTTTGTGACCATCTTTAAATGAATACTGTTAATAAAGTAACCAACAAGTTTAATTAGTCTATTTAATAATATTTTATTCTGTTGAAATAAGGCTAGAGCAGTAAGGAATTTGTTTTTAAGAAAAGAAGACCAAAGACATATCTTACACTTGAAAGTCAATAGATTCAGTTTCCATCAGATTAAGATAGATGAGTTTGGAGAACCTCATGAAAACTTTTACTGCAATTTCTACTGAGTTTGTTTTTCTCTTAACTGATGATATCAGTTACAAGAGGGCAAAGGGAGAAAAACAGTTTGAAGGTAATCCGTTCATAGAGAACATAAAGTGTCTGCTAAAAATAAGCACTGGCATTGTACTCAGGTCTGATCGGAAGCAGGGAGCATGTCAGGGAATTGCTTTGGGACACAGAATAGCAGGAATGTGGAGGTAATACAAATCAGGTTCAGGCAGTAATGCAGGCTAGGATGGGAAAGAGAAGTTAGCAAGCATAGTCTCTAACACTCACAGTTAGTACCAGGGATAGTTGAAATAAAAAGCAAAGGTTAGGTTTAACTTACAAGCTGGTTTGTGAGATAGAGCACTCCTGTTCTATTCTCTGCTTGACAAAGAATTTCTGTATTAAAAAAATAATAATTATTGTTGCCCTAGCCATTTTGGCTCAGGGGATAGAGCACCAGACTGCGGACTGAAGAGTCCCAGGTTGGATTCCAGTCAAGGGCACATTCTGGGATGTGGTTCGATTCCCAGTAGATCCCCAGTAGGGGGATGTGCAGGAGGCAGCCAATCAATGATTCGCTCTCATCACTGATGTCTTTATCTCTCTCTCCCTCTCCTTTTCTCTCTGAAATTAATAAAAATATATTAAAAATTATTATTATTTGTAGTTGGGAGAGAGGTGGTCAAGCTAGCGTATATAGAGCTAAACTCCTATAGTTCCTTACTGGCAGTTCAGGCCCTTGGGATGCAACTCTCAATTGCTGTTCAGAATTGTATATATCTCTTTGTTTAGGGTAGTGGCATTTCTAGAAGTTTCTAACAAATAAATCTCATGATGCCTTGGTATTGCCTTTTGTTGGATTAATCAATAATTGTGAAATATGAAAGTTATTGAGGGATATAATAATGTAGGTATTCAGGTTGCGTCAATATGGCTTAAGTGGGTAGAATGAGACGATGTATATTTTTCTATCAAATTTGATATTCTAGTGTTTCTGAAGACTAATTTCCAAGTTGACTTGGAAAGTCAATCTCTAAATACAAAATCTGAACTGCAATTTGAAGTAAAATAAAAAGGGCAATAGTAGCACTAAAGAAGTATTTGATTGGTCAGTATGTATCAATAAATTCAATTAGTACTAAGTTGAATTCTAGTTCATACTAAGTACATAAAATGTGCAGACTTTGTATGTGAAAACATACTATTAGGTTGTTTGATACAAATTAACTCTGGAAAACAAAAACTTTCAAGATGCAAGAAGTATACAAACCACCACCTCGGATTTCAAGCCGGGAGTGGAATAGGGACCACCAGGCAGACCTTTATTTCTGCAGTGGAAACGACTGCATGTTGACGTATATAACAACACGGCCAGTGCTGTGGAGGCGCATGAAGCATACGCACAGCAGTAATCGTTAGAAACACATTTCTGCCTTCAGCACTACTGTATTTTATTGATATATAATCTTTCATTGACCTGGTAGCTATGCAACACCTATGTCAGTACACACTACCACAATTTCAGCAAGCCAATAATTTAATCAAACATTTTTTAGCTCATATTGTTTTCCAACCTGCATCTGCTGAGATCAGTTATAAACAAGCAGATGCAGGGACTTAAACACCATATTTCTTACCTTAAATCTCTTTAAAAGAAAGGTTTGTGTTTAATTATTTTTATATTTCCATTTCCTAACCCGGTCTAGCACAAAATAAGTACTTCAAAATATTTTTGCACTTACATTGAAGAATTATTCAATTAAGATCTTGTAAAAAACACCAACATTTTATATCCAGGGATAAAGTCATGAGCACAGTCTATTGCCCTCAAGAAATTAATAAAAAAAATACAATAATTTCTTTAAACTAACTTCCCCTTTAAATTTTAATGGTGTTGTTCTGAATCACTATATGATAGTTACATGGATGGGTACATGGTAACACATTTCAATGAGATGAGTCAGGTGGAGGAATTTTTTCTGAAATTTTACCAATTGAGTTGCAAATAACAATGTCTCATGCCCTCACCCTCCTGTTATCGGTGTCCATTGGTTAGGCCCATATGCATGCATACAAGTCCTTTGGTTGATCTCTCCTCCTTACCCCCACCCTCCCCTACCTGCCCTCCGAGGTTTGATGGTCTGATCGATGTTTTTCTGTCTCTGGAACTGTTTTTGTTCATCAGTTTATGTTGTTCATTATATTCCACAAATGAGTGAGATCATGTGATACTTATCTTTCTCTGACTGGCTTATTTCACTTAGCATAATGCTCTCCAGTTCCATCCATGTTATTGCAAATTGTAGGAATTCCTTCTTTTTTAGCACAGCGTAGTATTCCATTGTGTAGATGTACCACAGTTTTTTAATCCACTCATCTGCTGATGGGCACTTAGGCTGTATCCAAACCTTAGCTATGGTAAATTGTGCTGCTATGAACATAGGGGTGCATATATCCTTTCTTATTGATGTTTCTAGCTTCTTGGGATATATTCCTAGAAGTGGCATTACTGGGTCAAATGGGAGTTCCATTTTTAGTTTTTTGAGGAAACTCCATACTGTTCTCCACAGTGGCTGCAACAATCTGCATTCCCATCAGCAGTGCACCAGGGTTCCTTTTCCTCCGCAATCTCGCCAACATTTGTCATTTATTGATTTGTTGATGATAGCCATTCTGACAGGTGTGAGATGGTACAACATTGACTTTTTGATTTGCATCTCTCAGATAATTAGTGACTTTTAGCATGTTTTCATAAGTCTCTTGGCCTTCCTTCTGTCTTCTTTTGAAAAGTGTCTATTTAGATCAGTTGCCCATTTTTTGATTGGGTTGTTTATCTTCCTTTTGTTAAGTTGTATGAGTTCCCTGTAAATGTTGGAGATTAAACCCTTATCAGTGATAACATTGGCAAATATGTTCTCCCATGTAGTGGTCTTTCTTGTTGTTTTGTTGATGGTTTCTTTTGCTGTGCAAAAGCTTTTTATTCTGATGTAGTTCCATTTTGTTATTTCTTTTTATTTTCCATTGCCCTAGGAGCAGTATCAGTGAAAAAATTGCTTGGGCATATGTCAGAGATTTTTCTGGCAGTGGATTCCTCTAGTATTTTTATGGTTTCTCATTGTATGTTTAAGTCCTTGATCCATTTTGAGTTTATTTTTGTGTATGGTGTTAAGTTGGTGATCTAGTTTTATTTTTTTGCATGTATCTGTCCAATTTTCCCAACACCATTTAATGAAGAGACTGTCTTGACTACATTTTATGTTCATGCCTCCTTTGTCAAATATCAATTGGGCATAGTGGTTTGGGTCAATTTCTGGGTTCTCTATTCTGTTCCATTGATCTATAAGTCTGTTCTTGTGCCAGTACCAGGCTGTTTTGAGAACAGTGGCTTTGTAATACAACTTGATATCTGGTATTGAGATTCCACCTACTTTGTTCTTGTTCTCAGGATTGCTGCAGCTATTCGGGGTCTTTTTTTATTCCAGATGAATTTTTGGAGAGTTTGTTCTAGGTCTGTGAAATATGCCGTTGGTATTTTAATGGGGATTGCATTGAATCTATAGATTGCTTTGGGTAGAATGGACATTTTGATGATGTTGATTCTACCGATCCATGAACACGGTATGTTCTTCCATCTGTTTATATCTTCCTCTATTTCTTTTTTCAGTGTCGTGTAGTTTTTTGCATATAGGTCTTTTACCTCTTTAGTTAAGTTTATTTGTAGGTATCTTAATTTTTTTTTTTTTTTTTTTTTTTGGTACGATGGTAAATGGGATTGCTCTTTTAGTCTCTCTTTCTCTAAGTTCACTATTGGTGTATAGAAATGCTATAGATTTCTTGGCGTTAATTTTGTGTCCTGATACCTTGCTGAATTCATTTATTAAGT
This sequence comes from Plecotus auritus, assembly GCF_963455305.1. Taxonomy (NCBI): domain Eukaryota; kingdom Metazoa; phylum Chordata; class Mammalia; order Chiroptera; family Vespertilionidae; genus Plecotus; species Plecotus auritus. Next base: position 74,098,072 of record NC_137772.1, on the reverse strand, counting down.
CTAATAATATTTTGATGGCGTCTTTAGGGTTTTCTATGTACAGTATCATGTTGATTGCGAATAAGGACAGTTTTACTTCTTCTTTTCCAACTTGGATGCCTTTTATTCTTTCTTCTTGTCTGATAGCAATGGCTAATATTTCCAGTACTATGTCCAACAGGAGTGGTGAGAGAGGGCATCCCTGTCTTGTACCTGACCTTAGGGAAAATGGTTTTAGTTTTTGTCCATTGAGTGTGAGGCTGGCTGTGGGTTTTCCATATATGGATTTTATGATGCTGAGGTATGATCCTTCTATTCCCACGTTGCTGAGAGTTTTTATCAAGAAAGGGTGTTGGATTTTGTCAAATACTTTTTCTGCATCAATTGATATGACTATGTGATTTTTCTCCCTCAATTTGTTTATGGGATGTATCACGTTCATTGATTTGCGGATATTGTACCATCCTTGCATCCCTGGTATAAATCCTGCTTGGTCATGGTGTATGATCTTTCTGATGTACTGCTGGATCTGATTTGCTAGGATTTTGTTGAGGATTTTGGCATCTATGTTCATGAGGGATATTGGCCTGTAATTCTCTTTCATTGTGTTGTCTTTATCTAGTTTTGGCATTACGGTGATGCTGGCTTCATAGAATGAGTTTGAAAGTGTTCCTTCCTCTTGAATTTTTTGTAATAGTTTTAGTTCATAGGTTTTAGTTCTTCCTTGAATGTTTGGTATAACTCTCCTGTGAAGCCATCTGGCCCCAAGCTTTGTTTGCTGGAAGTTTTTTGATGACTGATGCAATTTCTTCCATAGTTATTGGCCTATTGAGATGTTTAGCATCTTCCTGATTGAGTTTTAGAAGGTTGTATTTTTCTAGGAATATATCCATTTCCTCCAGGTTGTCTAGTGTGTTGGAATAGAGTTGTTCATAATATTTTTTAACAATCCTTTGTATTTCTGTGGGGTCTGTTGTTATTTTGCCTCTATCATTTCTGATTTTGTTTATTTGGGTCCTCTCCCTTTGCTTCTTGGTGAGCCTGGCTAGAGGTTCATCAATCTTGTTTATCCTTTCAAAGAACCAGCTCTTGGTTTCATTGATCTTTTGTGTTGTTTTTTTGGTCTCAATGTCATTTATCTCCACTCTGATCTTTATTATCTCCTTCCTTCAGCTCACTCTGGGCTTTTCTTGTTTCTCTCTTTCTAATTCTTTGAGTTGTACCATTAGATGATTTACTACCATTTTTTTCTTGTTTTTGAGGTAGGCCTGTAGAGCTATAAACTTCCTTCTCAGGACAGCTTTCATTGTGTCCCATAGGTTTTCGATTGTTGTGTTTTTATTGTCATTATTTTCCAGGATGTTTTTAATTTCTTTGATCTCATTGGTAACCCAATCAATATTAATAACATGCTATTAAGCTTCCAAGTGTTTGAGTGTTTTGGATTGTTTTTATTATAGTTTATTTCTAATATTATGCCATTGTGGTCTGAAAAGATGCTTAGTATGATTTCAATCTTCTTGAATTTGGGGAGACTTTGCTTGTGACACAGAACGTGGTCTATTTTTGAAAATGTCCCAAGTGCACTTGAGAAGAACGTATATTCTGCAGCTTTGGGGTGAAATGTTCTGAAGATGTCAATTAAGTCCATCTGATCTAGTGAGTCATTTAGGATTGTTGTTTCTTTGCTGATTTTTTGGCTAGAGGATTTATCCAGTGATGTCAGTGGTGTATTAAAGTCCCCTACTATGATTGTATTGTTGTTTATGTCTCTCTTGATTTCTTCCAGGAGATTTTTTATGTATTTGGGTGCTCCTACATTGAGTGCATATATGTTTACCAGGGTTATATCCTCTTGTTGTATTGATCCCTTTAGTATTATGAAGTGGTCTTCCTTATCTCTTGTTATGGCCTTCACTTTGGGGTCTATTTTGTCAGATATAAGTATTGCTACCCCAGTTTTTTTTTTTAATTTCTATTTGCCTGAAAGATATTTTTCCATCCCTTCACTTACAGTCTGTGTGAGTCTCTTGTTCTGAGGTGGGTCTCTTGTAGACAGTGTAAATACGGGTCATGTTTTTTTATCCATTCAGCCACTCGATGTCTTTTGATTGGAGCATTTAGTCCATTTACGTTTAAAGTTATTATTGAACGGTACTTGTTTGTAGCCATTTTTATTTTTTGAGGCTGTGTTCCTTCTTACCTTTTTGTTTCTTCTTTTTATAGCATTCCCTTGAGCATTTCTTGCATTGCTGGTTTGGTAGTGATAAACTCCCTTAGCCTTTTTTTTGTCTTCGAAGCTCCTGATTTCCCCTTCAATTTTGATTGATAGCCTTGCTGGATATAGTATTCTTGGATTGAGTCCCTTGCTTTGCATCACTTTGTATATCTCCTTCCATTCGCTTCTAGCTTGATGTATTTCTGTTGAGAAATCATTTGATAATCTGATGGGGGATCCTTTGTAGGTACCTCTCTGTCTCTCTCTTGCAGCCTTTAAGATTCTCTCTTTGTCAATAACATTTGCCATTGTAATTATGGCGTGTCTTGGTGTGGGTCTTTTGGGATTCATCTTAGTTGGGACTCTTTGTACTTGAGTAACTTTTTTCTTCCCGATATCAGGGAAGTTTTCTGTCATTATTTCTTCAAATAAATTTTCTAATCATTGCTCCTCTTCTTGTCCTTCTGGCAGCCCTATTATACGTATGTTATTTCGTTTTGCATTGTCCCAAAGCCCTTAGGCTCTCCTCCTGCTTTTTAATTTTTTTCTCTAGTTGCTGTTCAGATTGGGCTTTTTTCTGTACCTGATCTTCTAACTCGCTGATTCAGTCCTCTGCTTCTTCTAGTCTACTGTTGAAGCCTTCTATGGTGTTTTTGATTGTAGCTATATCATTTTTCATTTTTTCCTGATTTTTGCATAGGTTGTTGATTTTCTTGTCCATTCGGTGTATGAACTGTATGACCATTACCTAAATTCTTTTTCTGTCATGTTGCATGCTTCCGTCTCACTTATTTCCTTACTTGGCGATTCCTCCTTTTCTTTCCTCTGGGGATTGCTTCATTGTCTCCCCATTGTGGCTATCACCAGAAGGTTCAGATGTTGAGGTGCGGGAACCTGGACTGTGTGCAGTGGGAGTTTTGCACCCCCCAAGTGTCACTGAAGAGCTCTGATACCAAGACATGTGGTTGCTGTGGGTTTGTTGGAACCACGCTCGCTCTGGATCAGACTCACAGGCGCTTAGTGTGGCGTGTGTGCACCTAGAATCTGGGACCCTGCCTGCGCCAAGTTGAAACAGAGAACCCACTGGCATGTGCCAAAAATCAAAGTCCCCTATTGCGTGTCAAGAGTCAGAGGCTCCCTGTGTCCATGGCGAGAATTGAGTATCAGAATCTCTGTTTCTTGGTGCTACCTCACACTGAGAATCAGGTCCCTGTGTGCACATGTGCCAAGATTTGGAGTCACTGGCTCTTAGTGTGAAAGTACTGGGGATCAGGGATCTCAGATGCATATAATGAGGAACGGAGTCTAGTCACTGGTGGTCAATGCTGCCTCTTGTGTGGAGATTTTGGGTCTCCAATCTGCCCGGGAGACCGGGTTGCTCAGTCACACTGTGTTGGCAGGAGGACCACTTCTGCCCTGCGGTAAACAGCCTTCTGTGTGCGCTTGCCCAGAATCAAAGTCAGGTGGCACTGCCCCTTAGTGTGGGTGTAGGGTCTGGTCACACGGGTGTGCACTGTGGAAAACAAACTCCCCATGTCTATGCACCCAGGCTCAAATTCAGCGCTGCCTTCCTGTGTGCGTACAGGGTCTGGTCATGGGGAACAAACTCCCCGAGTCTGCACATCCAGGTTCAAATTCACCGCAGCCTCTCTGCTAAGGTGCAGGGTCTGGTCATGGGAAACAAACTCCCCAGGTTTGCATCCCAGGCTCAAATTCAGTGCTGTCTCTCTGCGTGGGCATAGGATCTGGTCGCAGAAAACAATCTCCCCAAGGTCGTGCACCTATGCTCAAATTCAGGACTGCCTTTCTGCCTGGGTGTGGAAACAAGTTGCAGGAAACAAATTCCCCGAGTTCACAAGTCCAGGGTCAAGTTCAGCGCTGTTTTCCTGCCCTGCGAGGGCACGAGATCTGGCCGCAGAAGACCACCTCCCTAGGGGTGAGCGGCTAGTCTCGAATTCTGCTCAGTCTTTCTGCCTGGGTGCGGAGACTAGTCGCAGGAAACAAACTTCCCATGTCTGACACCAAGGCTCAAAGTCAGGCAGAGTCGCCACTGCTTTGTGTGTGCAGAAAGCCTTACTGTGCGGCTGGGGTCTGATAGTTTCTATGTCGCTGCCTCGGGGGCGGCGGGGGAGGGAGATTGGCTTTGTGACTCACAGAAATGTGCAGCCGGTTGCCTGGAGTACTGGTGTCCCTGGGTCTGTAGCTGTGGTGGTAGGTCTTCTACCAGAGTAGCTGTAGGGTCCTGGTTTGCTTCCGAGACCAGACTGGATTGTGGTGAGGCGAGGATCCTAGTCTCAAGCAGTTCTGTTCTTCAAGATGGCATGGTCTCTGTGCTGCCGGTGTCCTCCCCGGAGTGTTTGTGGCAGCCACGGGGTTTTCTGTCTAAGACTGCCCCGATTGGCAGCCCCCTGGAAGAACTGCAGAGTCTAACTATCCCTATTTCACTCACACACACACCCACACACGTCCACACACACCTCTATCGCTCCCTCACTCTCTCACACACTCTCCCTCCCTACCTTCCTGCCGGTCGCCATCTTGCCTCCCTCCAATCTTGCATCTTTAATGAAGTCTTTAGGGTTTTCTATATATGGTATCATGTCATCTGCAAATAATTACAGTTTACTTTCCAAATTGGATGCCTTTTATTTCCTCTTGTCTGATCGCTATGGCAAGGACTTCCATATGTTGCAAAAGAGTTGTGAAAGCAGACACTCCTGCCTTGTTCCTGATATTAAGGGAAATACTTTTACTTTTTACCCATTGAGTATTATGTTGGCTGTAGGTTTGACATATATGGCCTTTATTATGATGAAGTATGATCCCTCCAGTACCACTTTGTTAAGAGTTTTTGTCATAAATGGGTGCTGGATTTTACTGAATGCTTCTTTCTACATCTGTTGATGATAATGTGATTTTATCTTTCATTTTGTTTATGTGATGTAACACATTTATTGATTTGTGTATATTATATCAACCTTGTATCCCTTGGAAAAATCCCACTTGATCATGGTGTATGATCTTTTTTAATATATTGCTGGATCCTATTTGCTAAAATTTTGTTGAGGATTTTAGCATCTATGTTCATCAGGAATATTGGCCTATAATTTTCTTTCATTGTTGTGTCTTTATATGGTTTTGGAATTAGGATAATGTTGGCCTTGTAAAAAGAGCTTGGAAGTGTTGCCTCTTCTTGAGTTTTTGGATTAGTTTGAGGAATATAGGTGTTAATTCTTCTTTGAATGTTTGGTAAAATACACCTGTGAAGCCATCTGGTCCAGAACTATTGTTTGCTGGCAGATTTTTTATTACTGCTTCAATTTCATTAGTTATTTATTGGTCTATTCAGGTTTTCTGCTTTACCCAAAGCAGTCTATAGATTCAATGCAATTCCTATTAAAATATCAATGGCATATTTCACAGAACTAGAAAAAAAATATTTCAAAGATTTTATATGAAATCAAAAAAGACACCAAATAGCAATCTTGAAAAAGAACTAAGTTGGAGGTATCGTAATACTGAATATCAAACTATGCTGCAAAGCCATTATAATCAAAACAGCCTGATACTGGTATACGAACAGGAACACACAGTGATCTGTGAAGTCAACCCACACCTTTATGGTCAATTAAGATCTAATAAAAGAGGCAAGAGCATTTAATGGAGTAAAGACAGTCTCCAGTAAGCGGTGTTGGGAAAATTGGATGGGTACATGCAAAAAAAGGAAACTAGACCACCAACTTACACCATACACAAGAATAAACTAAAAATAGATAAAATACTCAAATGTAAGTCATGAAACCATAAAAATCCAGGAACAAAACATAAAAATCCAGGAACAATTAAGCCATAAAATCTCAGACAACTCTCACTGCAGTGTTTTTTGCAGATATGTCTCCAAGGGCAAGGGAAAATATAAAAAATGGGTCTATATCAAGCTAAAAAGCTTCTTTACAGCAAAAGAATCCACCAACAACTTGAAAAGAGAACATATGCATGGAAGAACATATTCACTAATGATTCATCTGATAAAGGTTTAATTTCTAAAATATTTAAAGAGGTTATACAACTCACCACCAGGAAGATACGCAATCCAAATAAAAACTGGGCAAAGGATCTGTATAAATACTTCTCCAAAGAGGAGCTAAACATGCCCAATAGACATGAAAAAATGCTCAAAGCCCCTAATTAGAAGAGAGATGCAAATAAAAGCTACAATGAGGTGTCACCCCACACCTGCCAGAATGGCTACCATCAATAAATCAACAAACAGCAAGTGCTGGTGAGGATGTGGAGAAAAGGTTACCCAAGTACACTGCTGGTGGGAATGCAGACTGGTGCAGCCAATGTTGAAAACAGTGTGGAGTCTCCTCAAAAAAAAAAATGAAACATGGAAATACCATTTGACCCAGTGATCCCACTTCAGTATAGCCTAAGAATGTAGAGACACCAGTCAGAAAGGATATATGCACCCTTATTTTCATAGCAGCTTATTCACAATAACTAAGATCTGGAAACAGCCTAAGTGCCCATCTGTAGAAGAATGGATAAAAAAGATGTGGTACATTTATATAATGGGATACTATGCAGCAATAAAAAAGAAGAATCTCTTACACTTTGCAAAGGTATTAATGGACCTAGAGATTATTATACTAAGTGAAATAAGCCAGTCAGAGAAAGACAGGTATCACATGATGTCACTCATATACGGAATCTTAAAAACAAAATAAACAGATGAACCAAAGGGATCCAGAAACATGAATACATAAAACAGACTGGCCAGTGCCCAAGGGGAGACGGGTGGGGGAGAATGGATAAAGAATGTGAAGTAATTAGGTAAAGAACATATATGCATACCCCATGATCATGGACAATAATTTTGTGAAGGCCAAAGAATTGGCAGGCAGGTGGAGAGTGGAGGTGGGCAAAGCCTGGGGCAGGGGAGGGGACTTGTAAAATAATGTCATCATTAAAAATAATAAAGAAATACAAAGTTAAAAAAAAAGAATCATTACAAAGTTATTTTTGTACCCTTAAAATAATGTTTTATACTGAATCATTGCTTAGATTTTCATTGTTGTTCTTGAGAATAGATTATGACAGACAGGAAAATAGTAGACAACATTCTGATCTTTCAAAAATGTAGATCAGTACCTTGTCATAATCAGACCAAAAAAAAAGGCAAAAAAAAAAAAAAAAAAAAAAGAAGAAGAAGAAAGACAAAGACAACATTCCGGTGATTACTAGAGAGTAAGGGGGTGGAGAAAAAAAGAGGGTAAGGGAGAAAAATGGTGATGGAAGGAGACTTGAGTTGGAGTGATGAACACACAATACAATAGACAGATAATGTATTATAGAATTATACAACTGAATCCTACATACTTGTCAATGTCACCTCAATAAATTCAATAAAAATTTAAAAATACATAAATAACTAATTAAATTATAAATAAGTTTTTAATTATATAGATTTACAAGTTATGTAGTTTTCTAAATAAATCATATAAAATTGTGTGCATCTGACTAAAATTTCAGATTGTAGTTTATATATTTCATTTTGAATCATTTGGTTTGAAATTTTGATTTTTTAATTGAATAAATTAAGTCAACATAAAATATTAAATATATATTTTTGTGTTTATGTATATATTCTATACTGCAATATCATATTTATATTTATTAATTATATTATATATGCTATATATATAAACACATAATTAGGATAAGAATCAAAACATCTTACATTTTAAGAAACATTAACATATGAGTTCATAAACAAATGGGTTATATTTTTGTTCAGATATTATCCTACTACAATTAGTTATAAAAATGATTTAACCACTTTGATAGTGCATAGTTACTATATTCATCTATAATAATAAAAGGGTTATATGCTAATTAGACTGGACTTCCTTCCAGGCGTCATTCTGGACGTCCTTCCAGACGAAGCTGGGGCCGGAGGGAAGCCTCCCGGGTCCTGGGTGTTGGAGGGAAGCTGGTGCCGGCAGCCGGGGAAGAAAGGCCTACCCTTACACAAATCTTTGTGTATCGGGCCTCTAGTTATATTTATAATGTTTAATAGCCTATTTTAAAATACTTATCATATTTCTATCATATTTGTAAGTAGTCCATATTTCAACCCAAGAAATATGTGTTGACATATATAAACTAAAACTTGAAAAGAATCCCTTTGAGAATATTGTCCAATATAATGTTTTGTCAAAGAAATATTGACTACACCTCTTATCATGATCAAACTTAGTCTTGATTATAGCTTGTACCAACCATATAAATAATAAGAATTAAACCCATTAGTAGACTGCAAAATTTGTGGTTTTCTATGGTGTTAGCTTGGAGCAATATATGTGGTATGGTTCTCAAATCAGTATTACCAATTTATACATCAATTGCAAAACTGGTAATCCACAATTAAATACTTTCATCAAATTATAAATGAAAGGGGTGTTTATATATATGACATTAGAAATAACATTTAAAACTACTTTTAGTAGATATTAAACACTTTGAATTAGGTTAATGATTTTACTTTGAATTAGGTTAATTTTATGTATAGTTACTTTGGGGCAAATGTAAATTAGCATATTATCAAAGCAAAAATTGCACTGGACAAAGTTAAACAGCCAAGGATGACTTTATTCATGACTATTGCAGTAGAGAAGAAAGACCAGGACTGATTTTGATTTGAACTGCACTGATAAAAAGGGCAGCAAAGTTTTTAATGCTTCAGTGAGTTACTGCAACAAGTACTGGAGGAAAGTACTGGAAGGGACATTGATGAATAGGATGTTTCTAGCATATTGAATTATTACTGAGTTTGCAAATGTTTTTTCTCTGTGATTAGACTCATATGTTTGCTAATTGGCTCCCATTTAAGTCAGGTTCTTATTCTTCTACAGAGACTGAAAGATAGGGCACTGTCTTCCTTCATGGTCTTCCTCCACTTCAAAGGGATAGCTCTCAGCTCCTAGGAAAGACACTCCTGGCTTATACAAGTGGCAAGAAACTTCTGGGAAAATTTACATTGTAAAGGAACAGAAAAAAAGTATTTTTAATTACAAATTTTCTAAAGTAAATGCTGAAAGAAAAGTAATGTTAGGGGCATATAGTCAGAAAAATGTTAGGGGCATATAATTAGTTTAGTCAAGCTGAGGAGACCTTTAAGTCCATCTTGCATATCTTAAGTCATATGCATATCTTAGGAGATCCAAGAATGAATTTTGAATTCTATAAACCTTTTATTTTATATCATAGATTCAGTTGGATTCCAAAATTTAATGAGCAATCAGTTATTATCCCGGCATAGAATCTTAGTTAATGTAAAATGTTATTAGACTTAACCATAAAGTACAGCATAATGAACATATTTTCTGATTCAATGAGTATGTTTATTGAGTTGCTAGCATAAAATTAGTAATGCTAGTTCTCAATTGCTCCAAATGGGTGCCAAAAATAGCTAAAACATGATGTTAAGATTTGGTTGATACACATGCCAAAATCCAGGTAAGTCTCACCAAATACTGTGAAATTAGGCATGTCCTTGTCATTTAACAAATGAGAGAGAGGATCCAAGATGGCGGCATAGATAAACACCTAAACTGCTGCCTCGCACAAAAATTTCAAAACTACAACTAAAAGACAAAACATCTATCACCCAGAACCACAGGAAAGCTGGCTGAGTGGAAGTTCTACAACTAGAAGGAAAGAGAAAAGAGCATTCAGACGTGCACAAGCGCTGAAAAGCTGAGGTACGGAGGCACGCAAATCAGGCTGGCAGCGGGCGACTGGGAGCGCTGCTTTTTTCAACCCGAAGGGAGACAAGCTCCCAATTACTCCAAACTCCAGTTTCTTGGGAGACACAGGGGACCCAAACTCCTACGGGGAGAAGCTGGACTGTCTGCCATTGGGTTAGAAAGTGAGGGAGGCTTGCTTGCAGGGCTGCGCACAGGAATAATTGTTTACTGCGCTGGGGCACGGGATGCGGGGATGAGGTCGGAGATGCAGAGCCGGCTTACTGGCAGCCATAGCTGTTTGCCATGCCCTAGCCTAGTGACACCCTGAGACCCCGCCCGGCACAACCTACAAACCCAACCAAGCTCCAAGCAGCGGCTTTAGCATATGAATGGCCTGCCCTATCGCAGCTTAACCTAGCAAATTTGCAGCCTGGGTCAGACAGCTCCAAAACCTCCAAACCCCAAGCAAAGAGGGGAAAACTGTAGTTCTCGCTGTAGCTCCTGCTGGGTGGCCTCAGACAGTAGCTGACCTGAACCCCATTGGAGATCCAGAAGCCAGTGTACCTAGTGGTCAGTGTGAGACACCAGATTTCAACTCCTCACATCCATAAGTGACACATTCAAGAGGCAGACTCAGTGATCACCTAAGCCCCACTGAAACAAGTTTTGCACCATAAGCATGTCTCCAGTGCAGCAGTTCTTCCATTATAGACACAGCGGGTCCTCACAGCCAACTGGCCTGGAGGTCAATTCCTCCCAGTGTACCAACAGCAATCAAGGCTTAACTACACCAAGACTTTGCACTCAGTCCACAAAGGGGTGGACCAAGAGCATCCACCTCAAGTGATTGGGGAGGCTGAGCTACTGGTCCCTATAGGTCACCTACCACACAAAGCCACTCCATCAACACAGGGAAACAACGAAATGCAGAGACAGAGAAACATGTCACGAATGAAAGAAATGGAGGAAAGCAAACTACTGGAAGACATAGAGTTCAGAACAACATTTATAAAGTTACTCAAGAATCTTTTAAAAACCACTGAGAAACTTGATGAGACCTCCGAGGAGCTTAGTGAGACCTTCAAGGACCTTAATGAGAATGCCAAAAAAATGGAAAAGGACCAGTCAGAAATTAAGCATACACTGTCTAAAATAAAGAATATACAGAAACTCAACTGTAGATCAACGTACCCCAAGAATCAAACCAAAGATCAGAAATATGAGAAAAGAAAACAAAAAAATACCCAACCAGAAAAACAAAAAGAAAAAAGAATCCAAAAAATATGAAAATAATGTAAGGAGCCTCTGGGACAACTTTAAGTGTACCAACATCTGAATTTTTGGGGTGCCAGAAGAAGAGAGAGAGCAAAATATTGAAAACCTATTAGAAGAAATAATGACAGAAAACTTTCCCCACCTGGTGAAAGAAATAGACTTACAAGTTCAGGAAGCGCACAGAACCCCATACAAGAGGAATCCAAAGAGGACCACACCAAGACACATCATAATTAAAATCCAAGGGCAAAAGACAAAGAGAGAATCTTGAAAGCAGCAAGAGAAAAACGGTTAGTTACCTACAAGGGAGCACCCATACGACTGTCAGCTGATTTCTCAGCAGAAACTATGCAGGCCAGAAGGGAGTGGCAAGAAATATTCAAAGTGATGAACAGCAAGAACCTACAACCAAGATTACTCTACCTAGCAAAGCTATCATTCAGAGTTGAAGGTCAGATAAAGAGCTTCACAGACAAGAAAAAGCTAAAGGAGTTCATCACCACCAAACCAGGATTACATGAAATGCTGAAGGGTATTCTTTAAGAAGAGGAAGAAGAAGAAAAAGGTAAAGATAAAAATTATGAACAACAAAATGACACCAAATACATACCTACCAACAAGTGAATCTAAAAATCAAGTGAATAAAAAATCTGAAGAACAGAATGGACTGGTGAATATAATAGAATCAGGAACATAGAAAGGGAGTGGACTGACAATTCTCAGGGGGAAGGGAGTGTGAGGGGTATGGGAAGAGATTGTACAAAAATCTTACACCTAGGGATGAAGACAGTGGTGGGGAGTAAGGGCACGGGTTGGGGTGGGGAATCAGGTGGAGGGGAGCTATGGGGAGAAAAAAGAAGAACACCTGTAATAATCTGAACAATAAAGATTTATTAAAAAACAACAACAAATGAGAAAATTAAAGTTCTGAGTTTTACTTTCATGATTATGTAGCCTATAACAGAGTTAATATGAAAGATAAAACCTGTTTAATCCTTAAATCTGTGGCTTTTTTTTTTACTATATAAGACTGTCCGAATTAATGGTTTCTTTATGAAGAGTGAAGATTCATTCACAACATTACTTTAAGATTGAAATCAACTATGTGAGGTAAAATGTTGACATTGTTGTGAAGAAAAGGTAATGTTTTAGGTATTTTTTGTAACCCTTCATTGGGTAGCTTAAGAAATAGTAACTTAACTAGAACTGTTCTGAAACCAAGGCCCTGACACACAGTTTACATGCTTAGATTCCTAACTTACCCACCTTTTGTATCACAGGCACTACATCACAATCATTGAAATTGCTTACCCTTTGTTTCCCCAAAACCACTGTAATTGTATCAAATACATAGAGAGGGAACTGAACAAGATTATTTGCTTAATTTAAACCCCGGTATGGAGGAATCCATCTCAATTGTGCCTAGCAGTTGTGCAACTTATGATTTCATAAAGTAACTGTAACTGGGGTTCCAACTCATCAATCACAACATACTTTGCTACAAATATTATATTTCTTAACATATACATATGTTATATATTCTTATCATCTGAAAATGCTATTATATATGAGATTCTTCTAACTACAGTGGGATGCCACAAAATTCAGGTTTTATCTCTACAAAAGACATGATGTTGGCTATAACAATCATGTAAAATTCTCTGCTATTTATTCTTTCAGCAAATAATTTGTTTTTATTATGTTAGGTATCATTGTCACCAATGATGTCAATAAATTGTCACTTAAAATAATTTAGGTATACCTGATAAAGGTTGTATTTTAAAATTTTTTTGTATGCAGTCCATAAAATACAATAACAAAGCTCTACAAAACAATTCTAGATGCATATTTTAGTAGGTTTAAGAATTTAGTTATCTGTACAATGAAATAAGTATAGGCATGAAGTAATTTAGGTACATATGCAGTACACATTAGTAATGGAAACTAATGTATTCCATAGTATAGTCATTATATAAGAACTACACTATGACTCCCTTAACAACTTTGAAGTAAAATTAATGTAGGCTCAGAATTAAACTTTGATCAGCGTATAGACCAGAGAATAAATCTGTAGTAATTTTAATGTGGTTACTTGATTTCCAAACTCCATTGGGATCCACTATCCAAAGAGAGAAGATGGAAAGTCAGGTTGTCGCCAGAGCCAATGGCTTACTAGCAAACTATTTTTGTTAATAGGAAGCAATTTTTAAGTCCTGGAGTTAAAAATTGTAGTAAAATAGTAAGTTGCTGAATATTATTTTTTAAATTACCGTGAAATAAACAAAATGGTGGTAAAAAAATTATTAGCAGTTTTAAAAAATTGCCCAAATGATTTGCTTTAAAAAGACAGAAATTTTCAGAACTTCAGAAATGAAGAAATGTAAAAATTTCTTAATCATATCCAGTATCAAGATTTACATGTCTGTTTGATAATGATTTCTTAAATATAAAGGACATTTGTTTGTCATTGTTTTAATTGATATAATTATTATACCTACTCAAGTGTTCTCCAGTGATAAACGCTGTGAATGATCTAATCTCCAAAGCCAACAGCAACCAAAAGAAGTGGAGACTTTGTGTCCACAATATTCTAATCTGAATATTGATTTATAATCTGATGGAAGCAGCTTTTAAAATTTACTTTTCCCTTTCTAATACTCCCTTCCTAATCTTTCTCTCATTATTATTGTAAATAAGTAAAACGTATCCAATAATGGAGATATGACAGAAAATTAAAATGAGATCTGTCCTGATCTATGCCCACTCTGCTCTTCACATTTGACAAACCCTCAGCAATGTGTTTTCTTTAAGACTGGTTTTCTAAGACCAAAAGGTCACCATTTATAGTTTCTGCAAGTAATATTTGCTTAAATGGTAACTTTTAAAGCTTTAAAAACCTAAGTCTTATAAATATCCTAAATGAGCTGCTTCTAAACTTCAAATTTATGTAAATTTGAAATGATAAAATGAGCATTAAATAGCTTTTGATCATGACAAAGCATTTGCTTATAATTCATAATTAAAAGTACTTTCATCTTCTTGATTTATCTTTCCCTGCATATCCTATTTTCTATATCTAATTAGAATAACACAAGTTACAAATTTTGAGTTTTGTTAATTGGTTATCTTTGTAGGAAAAAAAAAATCGCTCAATCCCCCGAAATAAAATAAATAATTGCATTTCAAAAAATACATATAGAGAGAAAGAGAGTTAGATAATGCTATATTTATATAGATTGTTGAACTGAAAGTCAATTCTTATTCTCTAAAGTATTAAAGCAATTATGAAATTTCTTAGCTCAAAATGCCTTTTCTACAATTTTATTTAAATAATACTTAAGTCCTGGCCAGTGTTGCCTAGTGCTTAGAAAGTTGGCCCATAAACCAAAGGGTTGCAGGTTTGATTCCCAGTCAAGGGCACGTTCCATGGGTTGCAGGTTTAATCTCCAGCCCCTATCAGGGTGCATGCAGGAGGCAACCAATCCTTGTATTTCTCTCTCTCTCTCTCTCTCTCTCTCTCTCTCTCTTGCTCCTCCTTCTCTTTCTTTCCCTCCCTCCCTTCCACTCTCTCTAAAAACAACAACAACTGATGTTGCTCAGTGGTTGAGCCTCAACCTATGAACCATCAAGGTTTGATACCTGGTCAGGGCACATGCCTGGGTTGAGGGCTTGATCCCCAAAGCGGGGCATGCAGGAGGCAGTTGATCAATGAGTTTCTCATTATTGATGTTTCTATCTCTCCCCCTCCCTTCCTTTCTGAAATCAATAAAAATATATTTTGTTAAAAATCAGTGAAAAAGATATCCTCAGCTGAGGATTAATAAATAACACTTAAAATTTTTATTTTTATGAAGACTTTCTTGTTTATCAAAGGTGATTTTGTCCAAACTTACCCAATACAGAAATTTAAACCCAATGCTTCTTCCTTATAATTACCATTTATAAAGATTCCACATACTTTAAACAATTGAGCTCCTTTTATCACTTTAAAATTCATCAAATACTTTACAGTATATTACACACTACATATTGGTGTATGTGATAGAAAGTCACAATAAATAAGACATGGACAGACATCCAAAGAATTCATAGTACAGTATTGTAGATAAATGTGTGAATAAATTATATTATTTCCATACAGTATAATAAATTATATGATAAAAAAATAGTATAGTGTTGTATGGCAGAATAAGTGATTGACTTTTTCAGGGAGGGGACAGAGATACTGTTACAAAAAGGCAAAGACATTTCTGGATTTTGAAAGAGACTTACTAATATGAGAGGAAGAACATTGTGAAAAGAAGCAATAGCATGCTTAGAAGAAGAGGCATAAACTAACGTGTATTCAAGGAGTTCATTAATCTACAGAAGTAGCTGAATCACATAGGCCTTGTAGAAAGTAGATGTGAATAATATAAACAGGTAATAAAGGAAATTATCTTGCAACCAATGGAGAATCCTTAAAGATTTTAAGCTTGAAATAAACATGGTAGAATTAATACTTTAATAAAATAACATTGATAAAGTTATGGAGAAAAGATTATTGAAGGGAAAATAAAGCTGTTGAGACAGAGATTTGTAAGTGCACACCAAACTTGGTTCATCTTTCTTTCTCAAGCAGGTGGAAGGAATCTTAACCTGCCCTGTGTTTACTTTGGGTCCATGTGACTAGTTCTGGCTAATAGGATCTGAAGGGTGTTATGATCACATGTGATTTCATCATACTCTCTTCTGGTGAAGAACACTCTAAAGCCACATCTTTCATGTAGAAGGAGTACATGCAAAACCCTAAACTGGATTTTAAAGACACAGGTATGCTACATTAAGGCCAATATGATCGGATTATATGGAAGAAAGGGGAGATGTGTAGAAAATGAGGTCAGAGGTTAAGCCAAGAGCCCTATCACATGCGATCTTCTAGGACTTAGTAAGGACTCTGTGTGATAGACAAAGAATGAATGTCATTGCTAGAAATAACAAGAGCTTTAACTGTTATATTATCTAAATATTTGATTCAGGGTTTTCCTTGATTTTGTTACCCTTCCAAAAAGTGTTTATTTCCCATGTTTGGAAGTTTTTCTCCATTTTACCATTGAATAATTCTTCAAAATTGTATATATCTCCAGTATGCAGAATTCTAAAATCATTTCTCTAAAGTTAACCAAAGTTTCATAGTTGTAAAATTCTGTAGACTTCTCTTTCTCTTCAACTTCTCATTATTGGAAAATTATGATCTGCTCCTTCTCACTACTTTTTTTTTGTTCTAGACTTTTGTGAAAATTATCTATTATGCTTTTTCCATGTCCAGAATTATAATCTGATAGTATTCTGCCTGCTCATTTCATTCCCAGAACTTCCAATGTTTCCCTCTTCATTTTTATTTTATTTTCTGAAACTTTTGTAATCTAGCATATAAATAGCCAATGTCATACAAATATAAATTTCAAATTTGTAAAACGTTTTATTTCTTGAGCTACAAAGAATATTTTCAAATGACTGATGAATAATTTTCTGACTTCATAATACAATATATCTGGAATTAAATCATTTTACATCCATTCTCCAATGTTTCCCCCAACCCCAAACTTTTTATTTCTCTGTGGCATATGTTATATTTTCCAGTTTTAAAGAGGTTTCTTTGGACATATTTTCTTAAATAATCTATAATTAAATTGTGTTAAGAGTTTAGTTTAATCTTATCAATGGGATATTTTGTTGGGTGAAAAAGTAAGCATTACTAGTTAATCAATAGTTGATTTCAAAATATTATAACCAAAAAAAAAACTAATAATTACAGCTATAAAACCTCAAAAATTATTTTAGATGGCATGTTACTTTCTTCTTGGTGCTGCATCTAATTACCACAAATGCAGTGGCTTAAAACAACCAAAAAAATATTATCTTACATTTTTGAAGGTCAGATGTCCAAAATGGGTCTTAGCGGGGTAACATCAAGATGATTGCAGGGCTATGTCACTCTCTGGTAGCTATAGTGCAGAAACAGTCTCCTTGGTTTTTTTTGTTTCTAGAACTCACCTGTATTGCTTGGCTCAGGATCCTGTTTTTCTGCCTTTTAAACCAGCAACTTCAAGTCAGATATTTCTCACAATGCCATTTCTCTTTTTCTCTGTCTTCTTCTTTCACTTATTTATCAAGACTCTTGGCCCACATAGATTATTCAAGATAATCTCTGCATCTCAAGGTCTTTTTTTTTAAATAAAAATGAATAATTGGTTTTTATTTCATTTCTAACAGCTGCTGCAATGTGATAGCTTCAGCCACCTGCCTGGTTATAATTACTACAAGTTTTTCAAGGTCTATTTATTAGCAACCTTTGTTTCATCTGCAACCTTAATTCCCCTTTGTCATGCAACCTAATATAGTCACAAAGTTTAGGGGTTCAAATGTAGGCATCTAGGCAGTCATTATTCTACTTAGCACAGATGCAAATACTATTTTAAATATCAGGACCCATTTAGAAATGAAACCCTACTTAAAACTTTATTAAGATTTTATAGCACAGAAAATGACTCCAGTTTTCAAAAGCTATTATACATTGAACACTAGGGAAACTAGATAGAGTTCAAACACATGTTTGAGTGCTCTTTCAGGAACCCAAATCATTTAATAGAAGAACTTTGAACATTCTTAGCACATTTTATTATTATTTGTATTTCACAATTATTGTTTAGTATTTTAATTTTTTTAAATATGTTTTTATTGATTTTAGAGAGAGGGGAAGGGAGAGGGATAGAAAGATAGAAACATTGATGAGAGAAACAATTGATTTCTCCCTCTCCCTTAATATATTTTACTAGAGGGGTTGTCCTTCATCCCGGCCTGCACCCTCTCTCAATCCAGGACCCCTTGGTCTGGACAGTTTAGGCCCAATCCCTGTGGCAGTCAGACATCCCTCTCACAATCTGGGACTGCTGGCCTGCCTGACTGTCTGATTGCCCCTAACCACTCACCTGCCTGATTACCCTAACCACTTGCCTGCCTGCCTGATTGCCCCTAACCACCTCTGCCTCAGCCCCCACTGCTGTGTCTTCATCCGGAAGGACATCCAGAATGACATCCAGAAGGTTGTTCGGCTGTCTGGTCTAATTAGCATTTTATGCTTATACTAGAGGCCCAATACACAAAGATTCATGCAAGAATGGGCCTTCCTTCCCCTGGCTTCCGGCACTGCCTTCGCTCTGGCTGGAGCCGCCTTTCCACCTTCCCACGCTGCCCAGAGGCCCAGTGCAGCTGGGGTGGTGCTGAATGCCGGTGTCTCGCCATGGCGACGATGCAAGCGTCCCGCCCCGGCCCTGCTGCTCAGCGACTTGTATGCAAATTAAACTGCAATCTTTGTTGGGTTAATTTGCATACTCACTCCTGATTGGTTGGTGGGCATCGTGAAGGTATGGTCAATTTGCATCTTACTCTTTCTTTGCTATCCAAATTTTTTTTCTCTCTGTCCTTTTGTTGTTGTTTGCTTGATTGTTGATTATATCAATTTTTATATGCTTGTTTGTGAGATTGATTTGCTTTTTTTGTTTTTGTTTGTTTTTTGCTTCAGTTTTCCCTCACCTCACTTGATATTAGTTGTTCTTTTTAGTTTGTATTCATCTCCAGGTACTTGTTGCTGGCATGTGTTGGGATTAGTGGCTTTTCTATTGGAGTTTTCTCCCCATATATATAATTTTTTCCCCCTCTTCTTTCTTATTCTCTCTCTTTTCTCTCTTATTTTTTTTCTCCTTTTCCAAATTCCATTTTTCCACTCCTTTTTCCCCCTCTTCTTCTTTCTTTCTTATCCTCTAATTTGCCTTTCTCTGGTGGTCACCTTTATTTGGGGTTATTAATATCGTGAATACATTTGTGTTCAGTGCCTTGTGCGTTGTGCCTTGTTGTGTTGTATTTTATGCCTTTTAATCAACGCAGGAGAGGGAGAATTACATAACCAGACACTCAGAGGAGAGAGAACATGGGGAGACAAAAAAACAGCCCGCATATGAAAGAAAAGCAGGCATCACCAGAAAAGGAAGTAAATGAAATGGAGGCAAGCAATCTGTCAGAGAAAGAATTCAGAGAAATGGTCATAAGGTGGATGAAAAGAATGGAAGACAAATTCGACAATATGTGTAAGAACCAAGAGGAAATGAAGAAGAATCAAGAAGAAATGAAAAATTACATTGCTGCTGTAAAGAACTCAATAGAAAGCATCAAGAGTAGACTAGAAGAAGCAGAGGACTGCATCAGTGAGCTAGAAGACAAGGTAGGAAAAAATACCCAAGTAGAGCAGCTTTTAGAAAAAAAATTAAAAAGCAGGAGGAGAGCCTAAGGGAACTTTGGGAAAACACAAAACAAAACAACATCCACATAATAGGGGTGCCAGAAGGAAAGGAAACTGAGCAAGGAATAGAAAACCTCTTTGAAAAAAAAAAAAATGACAGAAGACTTCCCTGATATAAGGAAAAAAAAAAACAAAACAAAAACCCACACAAATCCAAGAAGCTCACAGAGTCCCAAGCAAAATGAACCCCAAAAGACCGATGCCAAGGTAAGAATCTTATAATTAAATTATAAGAACATTATAATTAAATTGGCAAACACCAAGGACAAAGTAAGAATCTTAAAAGCGGCCAGAGAGAGACAGAAAGTTACCTACAAAGGATCACTCATCAGACTAGCAACTGATTTCTCAACAGAAACACATCAGGCCAGAAGGGAATGGAATGAAATATACAAAGTCATGCAAAGGAAGGGTCTGAATCCAAGAATACTGTACCCAGCAAGGCTATCAATCAAACTTGAAGGTGAAATCAGGAGCTTCACAGACAAAAAAGGACTAAGGGAATTTATTACCACCAAACCAGCAATGCAAGAAATGCTAAAAGGTCTGCTGTAAAAAAAAAAAGAAATAGGAAGCGAAGAAGGAACACTGGGGTAAAGAATAAAAATGGTGACAAACAAGTACCTATCAATAATAACTTTAAATGCAAATGGATTAAATGCCCCAATCAAAAGACATAGGGTAATGGATTGGATAAGAAAACATGACCCATATATCTGCTATCTACAAGAAACCCACCTCAGAACAAAGGACTCACACAGACTGATGGTGAAGGGATGGAAAAAGTTTTTTTCAGGAGAATGAAAATGAAAAAAAAAAAAGCTGGGGTAGCAATACTTATATCTGACAAATTAGATCTCAAAGTGAAGGACATGAAAAGAGATAAGGAAGGCCATTTCATAATACTAAAGGGAGCAAGCCAACTAGAAGAAATAACTCTGGTAAACATATACGCACCCAATCCAGGAGCACCCAAATACATAAAAAAAACTCCTGGAAGGTATCAAGGGACAGATTGAGAGGAATACAATCATAATAGGAGACTTGAATACCCCACTATCACCATTGGACAAATCCTCTTACTCTTTTATTAGTGTAGATTATTATAGATTTTATTGGTTTTCAATCAGGGTCAGGTTCATTGAAGTGAGAACTGTGCAGAAAAGAAGGCCCTGAGCTCAGAAGGGTTTAATGTTCTGTTACCATTCTTTTAAATTTTTAAATAATTTTTTAAACAAAGGGTTTTATGTGTTTATTTTGAGCTTGATCCACAAATATGGCACCAGTCCTGCCTCCAAAACATCACACTGTGTGTTTTCCTTCTGTCTTTCTAATTGTTCCATCTATCTCCATCTGTGTTCTTCTTCTAATATTTTTCAACCTTTATCTCCTGTATCTACAGTCATTTTTTCAAATGTCTCATCCATTTCTATGGTGCAAATACCATTTATTAACTGACAATTTCAAAACTTATATTTCTAGACCAGGCAAACTACCCTCCCAAACTCCAAATTTGTATGTATAACTGTCCATTCAATCTTCCAAATTCAGTGTGTCTGAGATTGATCTCATTATCTTTCATCTTCACTCTGCTCTATACACTGCCTTTCTCATCATGGTTGACAAAATATCTTTCCAGTTGTTCATTTACTTGTACCATTTTACTTCTCACATCTGATTTGTCAGGGAATCATGCAGGGTTTACCTTCAAAGTATCCTATCTAATAAAAGAGTAATATGCAAATTGACTGTCACTCCAAGACACAAGATGGCTGTCCCCATGTGGTTAAAGATGGCTGCCCCCATGTGGACACAAGATGGCCACCACAAGATGGCCTGCAGTGTTCCAGGGCAGTTGTGGGCAGTAAGGGGTGACCAGGCCAGTAGAGGAGGGCAGATGGGGGGGCCATGCCGGCAGAGGATGGCAGTTAGGGGAGACCAGGCTAGCAGGGGAGGGCAGTAGGGAGGGACCAGGACAGTAAGCAGGGCAGCTGGGGGGGACCTAGGCCTGAAGGGGAGGGCAGTTGGAGGGGACAAGGTAAGCAGGGTAGGGCAGTTGGGAGGGGCAGACCTGCAGAGGAGAGCAGTTGAGGGGACCAGGCCTGCAGGGAATGGCAGCTGGGGGGGACCCAGGCTTAGAGGGAAGGGCAGTTGTGGGGGGGCAGGCCTGCAGGAGAGGGCAGTTGGGGGTGACCGGGCCAGCAGTGGAGGGCAGTTGGAGGGGACCAGGACAGGAGGGGAGGGCAGTTGGGGGGGACCAGAACAGCAGGGGAGGGCAGTTGGGGGGGACCAGGCCAATAGGAGAGGGCAGTTGGTGCATACCAGGAGAGAAGAGGAGGGCATTTGGGGGAGACCAAGCCAGCAGAAGAGGTTAGTTGGGTGGGACCAGTACAGCAGGGGAAGGCAGTTTGGGGGGACCAGTACTGCAGGGGAGGACAGTTGTGGGGGGGGGACCAGCACTGCAGGGGAGGATAGTTGCGGGGGACCCAGGCCTGCAAGGGAGGGCAGTTGTGGGTGATCAGGCCAGTAGGGGAGGGCAGTTAGGGGTGACCGGGCCAGCAGAGAAGGGCAGTTGGGAGAGACTAGGCCTGCAGGGTAGGGCAGTTTGGGGTGACTGGGCCAGCAGGGGAGGTCCGTTGGGGGATACCAGGCCAGCAGGGGAGGGCTGTTAGGGGGCACAAAGACAGCAGGGGAGAATAGTTGGGGGGGACCCAGGCCTGCAAGGGAGGGCAGTTTTGAGGGACCAGGCCTGCAGAGTAGGGCAGTTGGGGGCACCAGGCCTGCAGAGGAGGACAGTTCGGGGGGACCCAGGCCTGCAGGGGAGTGCAGTTGGGGGGACCAGGCCTGCAGAGGAGGTCAGTTGCAGGGGACCAGGGCAACAGGGGAGGACTGTTGGGGGGGACCAGGCCAGCAGGGGAAGGCAGATGGGAGCAACCAGGTCTGCAGGGGAGCAGTTATGCATTGATCAGGCTGGCAGGGGAGTGGTTAGGGGCAATCAGGCAGAGGCAGGCGAGTGATTGGGAGCCAGTAATCCTAGATTGTGAGAAGACTGCTGAGCTGTCAGACATCCCTCAAGGGGTCCCAGATTGGAGAGGGTGCAGGCTGGGCTGAGGGACACCTCTCCCCATGCACAAATTTCATGCACTGGGCCTCTTAGTATCTACAATATTATCATTTTTGTCATCGCAGGCAAGGCAATCATGATCCAAGGTATCATGATCTTTCACTGGATTACTGCAATAGATTTCTTGATTTTCTATAATCTATTGTCAACACAATCTATTGTCAACACAGCAATCAGAATCTCTATTATGTAAAATGGTTAAAATCATTCCTATATTAAAAACTACACAATGGTTCCATATTTCCCCTATAGTAAAAGCCAAAGCCTGAACAACAGCTTAAAAAGTCCTACATGACCTTTTAATACCTGCGGATTCTTTTTACCGACTCATTACTCACCCAATTCTATCACACTGGTCTCCTTGCTGTTTCTCAGACATACTAGTTATGTTCATATTTAGCATCATTGTTCTAGCTGTCTCCTCTACCTGAAACATTTTCTTTTAGATGTGTTTGGTGAACTCTCTTGCCACATTTAAGCCAGTGTTCATCTATTTCAAGTTCCCATGAGGATTGTCCTGACTGCCTTATTGAATATTTTATCCTGCCTTCCTTGCATTCCCTTTCTATCTTACATTGTCATATTTTCTATTTTGCCTCTCTTTCTTCTTCCTTCCCTCCCTTCCTGTATGTAACACAAGCATGTCAAACTCGTGGCCCATGGATCCCTTGCTGCCCACAACGAATATTTTTGTGGCCCAGTAAATATAATGGTATGTAGGAAACATTTTAATAAAGATTTCATATTAATTTTTACAATATCCTGTTATACATAATTATTAATAACGAAGTACAATGTTTGCTAATGACTAATTACTATAATCGTGTTGCATTCATTTCCCTTACGTGCAGGCACACCATTTCTCTCCACTAATACTAGCAGCGAATATTTTAGCAGCCGATTGCCACATCATTGGTCTTGTACTGACTTGTTTGGTGTGTGCAACAGGAAATATTTTGCTTTCAGAGAACAAGAAAAATAGGTTTATTTGTGTTACACTTATTAATTTATGCAGTTATTCAGTGTCAGGTAAGTTAATGTTCAAAAAAAATATTAATTCTTATTAAAATGTTCTATTATTTTATGTTAATGATTACTCATTTATTTCATCCCTTTGTATTCAGCTTGTCTCTATCAAAATAAACCTACATTTCTATGAAAATTGAAACTTTTGTTTTTTTTTGCAGCCTGCATAAACTTAAACCTTGTTTATTTGGCCTGTGTTAGCCTTTGAGTTTGACATGCTTGCTGTAACAATTGAAAGTATCACCTCTAAATATCAGCATGGATTTTCTAAATATAAGAATATCCTATATAATAAAAGCCTAATATGCAAATTGTCCCCTAGACCAGGAGTTCAACCGCTCGCTATGACCTGCGCTGACCACCAGGGGGTGGCGCAGAACATGGCAGGCATCAGCAATGCGGCTCTGGCAGTGAACGGCAGTGGAGGCACTGCTGGCCCTGATTGGCCCTGACAAGAGTGGGAATGTGGTGGGATGGTGGAGCAGGTGAGCGGGCAGCGCCAGGTCAAGGCAGGTACGAGCAGGGACCCGATGACCCTGCTGATTGCCAGGCAGAGAGCAACCAGGCGCAGCGACAAAGGGCAGGGCTGCTGCCCAGCTCCTAGGCACTGAGGGAGCCAGGCAGGGGCCCGATGACTTAGGTGGAGGGGGTGCCTGGGGGTCTGGGGGCCCAGGTGCTTCCCAGGGCCCAGAGGTCATCTGGGACCTGCCCTTTCATGCCAGATGCTCATGCTTTGATCGCTGGCCAGGCCTAGGGAATGCACCTGTGCATGAATTTCATTCACCAGGCCTCTAGTTATCCTATATAATCAGAATATTATTGCCATACTACAGAAAATTAACTTTCTAATGAAACCTAATAACCAACCCATTTAAAAATGTTCCTTGCTTCTTTTTTTTTTCTTGTTTTTTGTTGTTAAAAGTTTACATGTGTAGTGATTGAAGAATAAGGAACCTCAGAATGTGACCTTGTTTGCAAATTGGGTAATGAAATTAGTTAAAATGAGTTTATACTGGATTAATATAGGCCCTAAATCAAGCAACCTGCATCCTTATAAGAAGATTAGTGTTATACACACAGAAGGAGATCATGTGACATAGAGCCAGAGATTGGAAAGATGTAGCAACAAGACAATAAATGTCAAGGATACCAGGAGCCTCCAGAAGCTGGGAGAAGCAAGGAATGTATTTTTTTTTTTTTTTCTGGAGCTTTCATAGGGAAAAATGGCACTGCTTACATCTTGTTTTGGACTTCTATTCTCCAAAAGTGTGAGAATAAATTTTGTCACTCAAAGCCATCATTTCCAAAACTTTGTTACGGCCATCTTAGGAAAGTAATGCATCCTTTACAAAGCAGATATTTTCAACATAAAGGAGGTTATGTGAAATTTCTTTGCAATACAGAAGTGATCACTTTTTTAAAAAGTTATCTTTATTGTTTGAAAATATTACAGATGTTCCCTCTCTTTTCCCCATTACAGAATATATCACTTTAAAAGTTCTGGCTTCCCTTATATTCTTTTTTTTTTAATGCAAAAGAAATCAGAAAAATTATCTAGGATCAGAAGGACAAAATTGACATGGGTTAATTGTATGCATTTTTAAATTTAGAACTAAACATACTTCTCTAAAAGTGTATTTATAGGTAGATAATTTTGTAAATGAAAATATATAATGATAGACATTATGCATGCTTTTCTAAAACATGTAAATTAGATTATTCTTGTGTATTAGTCATGAGTAATAAGAGATAATATAATCTAATACTTTTATTACATGGTTAGAAACAAATTAGTTTAGAACAGATATAATTGTCTTTTCTAAGAAAAGATTATTAGCAAAGAGTTGACTAGATAGTATGTGTTGCGTTCACACTAATCTTAGCTTTTTAAATAAAAACTTAACCTTTACCTCTGCTGTATTGTACATCTTCTTCCACTAGAACATAATTATTGGGGTTAATCTGTGGAAAATCAAGATTGTGTGAGTGAGGAATGCACCAAGCTGTTTTTCCTTTATTTTTAACTTATTTATTAATTGAATTTATTTGTTTTAGAGAGGGAGAAAGGGAGAGAGAGTTATTTATACAATCACTTGTATGTGCCCTAACGAGGGGATCAAGCCCACAACCCTAACGTATCTGGAGGATACTTCAACCAACTGAGCCACTCGGCCAGGGTAGTATCAGCTGTCTTGAGGTGATGGGACAAATAAAGAAGAAGCCAAGTAAGGCAACAGCTGGCACAAAGTCAGGGCCAAATAGACAGGTGACAGAGAAAATCAGCAATTGGCATGGAATTAAGGTCAATTAAAAAGGTAACAAGCAAAGCAGTAGTCTGAGCTTGGTAAGAGCCCTAGTGCCACTGCTATGATTATAAAAACACAGAAGGAGACACAGTTACTGGCTTTCAAAATGGAGGAAGGAAGCCGCCAACCAATAAATATAGATTGTCTGTAGAAAGTGGAAACAGCAATACTATTACTACTAGTAATAATTGTAAAAACAATCACAATTTTCCCTTAGAGTCTCCAGAAAGAAAGTCCTGTTGATGCCTTGACTTTAGTCCAATGAGACTTATATTGGACTTCTAACTTCTAAAACATCCTACATAATAAAAGCTTAGTATGCTAAGTGTCCGGTCGTCAGTTCAACCAATCAAAGAGTAATATGCTAATGATATGCTAAGGCCGCTCAACCATTTGCTATGACGCGCACTGACCACCAGGGAACAGAGAGTTGAGCAGTCAACCAGTCACTATGATGTGCACTAACCACCGAGGGAAGATGCTCCGACCCGTAGGTTAGCTTGCTGCTGGGGTCCGGCTGATTAGGACTGAGCGACACAGGCTGGACACACCCTGGAGCCCTCCTGAGGTCTCTCCCTGTCTGGCCAACCTCCCACATCCCTCCTTGGCCCCGATTGTGCATCAGTGGGGTCCCTCCGCCTGGCCTGGGCCCTCTCACAATCCAGGACTCCTCGGGGGTATCGGAGAGCTGGTTTTGGCCCAATCCTGCAGACCAGGATGAGGGACCCCAGTGGTGCACGAATTCATGCACCAGGCCTCTAGTTAAGATAATAACTGTGTTGTTTCAAGCCACTAAGTTTGAAGCAATTTGTTAAGGTTACAATAAAAATCTAATAGAAAACCCAGGTATGTCACTATCAGAAAAGTTGCAAATATGGAAAGGGGAGAATCTAGAATAAACCATGTGTGTTAGATTGAAATTAGAAGTAATGAGTTGAACTCAGATGTATTTCTAGATATAGATATAAAGCTAGCTATAGTTTTTATATTAAAATATATATATTGTGTGTCTCAAAAAATGTATACATTAATAAACACTGACTTTATCATTATTAAAAGTGTCCTAAAATGTATACACAATTTGAATATTTATAAAGGCAGTGTTTGTACTTCAACTACATTTTCAAACTTCTAGTAGCATTTTAGAATGAATTTCTTTTGTTCAAAGCTTAGTCTGGCTGAAAAGAAAGACACATCAATTGAGGTATCAGCTGCTAAAGTATGTATACATGTTTTTGGGACAGTATTTAATGTGTTGTATGTATATATGTGTGTGTGTAGTTATGTGTGTGTATAGAAACTTACACTTTCTTATTTTTTTTATATATTTTATTGATTTTTTACAGAGAGGAAGGGAGAGGGAGGGAGGGTTAGAAACATTGATGAGAGAGAAACATCAATCAGCTGCCTCCTGTACACTCCCTACTGGGGATGTGCCCTCAACCAAAGTACATGCCCTTGACTGGAATCAAACCTGGTACCC
Organism: Plecotus auritus; assembly: GCF_963455305.1. Classification (NCBI taxonomy): domain Eukaryota; kingdom Metazoa; phylum Chordata; class Mammalia; order Chiroptera; family Vespertilionidae; genus Plecotus; species Plecotus auritus. The sequence goes on along the minus strand of NC_137772.1, from coordinate 74,070,572 downwards.
TTGAGTCCACAGGTTGACGCTCTATCCACTGAACCAAACCTGTTAGGGCAATACTTACACTTTTAACATCAGTTCATTGATAGGGACTGAGAGTAGGACCATTTCATTAGCAATGAGCAAACTTGGTGTCCTGGTCTCAGATTCTAAATATAATTTTTACTTAAACTAACCATAGCTTCTATGAAAAATGGTTAAGTATAGGACCAGGAAAAGAAAGTACTAGATGAGATTGAAATATCTTGTGCCAGAAAGTAAGAGAATGTCAAAAGAAGGATGGGGTTTTGTAAGCAAAAAAAAAAACAAAACAAAACATGTTAGCTTAAAGAGGCTTCTACCACACAAACCCAGGACAATCTAGGCATTGAAAAATAAGTAGGGTAACAAATTATAATACAATAAACAATTTTTTTCACAATGATGTAAAGAAAGAAAAAATGGGAAGAAGCACAGCTTTTATTTATAGTAGGAGCTAATGTATGTGGAAGAAATAATGAAATTAGAAAAATAAACCTTTGTAATATTTCACAGTATGATTGTCCAGACAAAATTTTTATCAATGGTTGCTAAAAACAGAATAGTTTAATGAGGGAAATTGTATGCTCATAGCCTCAAAGTGTCTCCCTACAATTTTGTAAGTAATTTCAATGAGGAATATGAAGACGTTACAACGGAGGAAAGTAGAAGCTCTACCAGATGATAATAGTTAACATTGCTGGTGAAAACACAGATGATATCATGTGCCATGTGCTACAGAATGCACTGCAAACACAGGGTTACATTGGTAATATTTGTAATTTATGCCAAAAATGCAAAACCTGAATCTGAACATGAAGCAGCATTAGCCAAACCCAAATTAAGGAACGTGCTAAAAAAATAACAAGCCTCTCATTTCAAAGAAAAATGTAGGTTTCTAAAATACTGAGGAATAGGATTAGATTGATTGATGGATTGATTCAAGAGATATGGCAGCCAAATGATACTTCCGACTCTGGGGGGATCCATTTGCTACAAAGAGAGCTATATTTAGCAATATCGATTTCCTTATTTTAAACAGTTATACTATAGCAGGGAATGACCTTATTTTTAGGAACTAAACTTTTTTAGTTAGCTTTAATGAGACATCATATCTGAATATAAACAAATACATGTGAGCAAAAGAATGATTTAGTACAGACAATATATTAACAAGAATATATGACTGAAAGTATTTTAGTTTCTTTTTACTCTATTTTTAATTTATGAATCATTATAATTTTTCAAGGCAAAAAGTAAAGGAAATGACTTTATTTAACAGTCACCATGAATAATTTTACTCTGAGGTCTACTGTTGGTATAATAACTTTAATAACAAGGATGTCAATTTTATAAGATACTTTGTTTTTCTCAAATATATACCACATTAGAAAGCATGCTTTTGTTCTCCTGTGCTCATGAGTAATTTTACAAGCTATGATTTTATGTATTCATAATAAACAACTCAAAATATTCTATGTGCCTAACTATATCTTTGAAAAATATGAGCACTTAAGTTTTGTGGTTTTGTTTTGTTTTAATTTGTATTTCATCTGCATCTGTTTCTCTAAAGCTACCAAACGTTGTCCCGAGACCAACCCCTATGGTGTTATCTAGATAAAATAAAATCCCAGATGAACACCAGAACTTACCACTTAAAAAAAAAATTGATTCATTTGAAGAACAAATACAGTCTTGGGAAAGGTACTAGATAAGAGAAGAGTAGCATTAAATCAAGATTATAAATAATGATGACACATAACAATTAAGACATATATTACATCTTTGATTTTATGACTTATCTTTTCAAAAACAGATATGATTGACAACCACTTGAATTAAGTAGGCTGACAATTATAAAAGGTTGCAAAAATTTTTTCCTCATTCATTCATGCAGATCTTATACATGCCCATGAAACAAGGAAACACATATTTTTGCAAAACATTTTCACGTCTGCTCTTGAACATTAAAAATTCACAATGAAAGATAGAAAAATGGTATATTTGATAGATCATAGATAGATAAGATATAAATAAAAACCTTGGGTATTCAATATTTAATAGTTTTAAATTTTGAGATTATTACGTAGTGGATAAAGTAAACATGCTAACCCAAAATAAATATGCTAATTTGTTGATGATAACCATTCTGACAGGTGTGAAATAGTACTGAATTGTTGTTTAGATTTGCATATCCCCGATGATCAGTGACTTTGAGCATGTTTTCATATGTCTCTTGGCTTTCCTTATCTCCTCTTTCAAAAAGTATCTATTTAGATCCATTGCCCATTTTTTGATTGTGTGGTTTATCTTCCATTTGTTAAGTTGTATGAGTTCCCTATAAATGTTGGAGATTAAACACTTATCTGTGATAACATTGGCAAATATGTTCTCCCATGCAGTGGGCTTTCTTGTTGTTTTGTTGATGGTTTCTTTTGCTGTACAAAAGCTTTTTATTTTGATGTAGTCCCATTTGTTTATTTTCTCTTTAGTTTCCATTGCCCTAGGAGCTGTATTGGTGAAGATATTACTTCAGTGTATATCTGAGATTTTGCTGCTTGTGGATTCCTCTAATATTTTTATGGTTTCCCGTCTTATGTTTAAGTCCGTTATCCATTTTGAGTTTATTTTTGTGTATGGTGTAAGTTGGTGGTCTAGTTTCATTTTTTTACATGTATCTGTCCAATTTCCCTAACACCATTTATTGAAGAGAATATCTTGACTCCATTGTATGTTCTTGCTTCCTTTGTCAAATATTAATTGAGCATACTGGCTTGTGTCAATCCCTGGGTTCTCTGTTCTATTCCATTGGTCTATATATCTGTTCTTGTGCCAGTACCAGGCAGTTTTGAGAACTGACTTTGTAATACAGCTTGATATCTGGTATTGCGATCCCTCCTACTTTGTTCTTCTTTCTCAGGATTGCTGTGGCTATTCGAGGTCTTTTTTTATTCCAGATTAATATTTGGAGAGTTTGTTCTAGGTCTGTGAAATATGCCATTGGTATTTCAATGGGAGGATGCGGAGAAAAAGGAACCCTCGTGCACTGCTGGTGGGAATGCAGACTGGTGCAGCCACTGTGGAGAACAGTATGGAGTTTCCTCAAAAAACTAAAAATGGAACTCCCATTTGACCCAGTGATCCCACTTCTAGGAATATATCCCAAGAAACTAGAAACACCAATCAGAAAGGATATATGCACCCCTATGTTCATAGCAACACAATTTATCATAGCTAAGATTTGGCAACAGCCTAAGTGCCCATCAGCAGATGAGTGGATTAAAAAACTGTGATACATCTACACAATGGAATAGTATGCTGCGGTAAAAAATAAGGAATTCTTATCGTTTGCAACAGCATGGATGGAACTGGAGAGCATTATGCTAAGTGAAATAAGCCAGTCAGAGAAAAATAAATATCACAAGACCTCACTCATTTGTAGAATATAATGAACAACATAAACTGATGAACAAAAATAGATCCAGAGAAGGAGAAGCATTGATCAGACCATCAAACCTCAGAGGGAAGGTAGGGGAGGGTGGGGTTAAGGGGAAGAGATCAACCAAAGGACTTGTATGCATGCATATAAGCATAACCAAGGGACACAGACACCAGGGGGTTGAGGGCATGAGTGGGGGGTGGGGGAACAATGGGGACATAAGGACACATATGTAATACCTTAATCAATAAAGAAAAAAATGCTATATCTACTATCTTCTTTACAGAGTTTCTCCTTAATAGTTTTTAATTATGAAAAATATACATATAACAATGATTTATGGGCAGGGCTGTAAGTTTACATTTATAAGACAATATTAAATCTTTTTACTGGAACAACAATTTATTCAAGTTTACCTTAAGTTTATATATTTTCTTTTTTCTACTAATTTTTTATACTTTCAGTGGAATTTTTTAAAACTATTTTATCTAGGCTTTTTTCAGAAAAATTCACAAATCCTGTTTATTGCTAACTGGATTATTCTGAAGTGAACACACATACCTATGTACTGACACCCCAATTAAGAAACTGAACATTAACAATATCCTTAGGAAACTCCCTTGTGACCTTCCAAGCATTATTTTCCCATCTCCTCACAATAACAGAAACAATAACAACTATTCTGACTTGTACCATCATAATTCATTTGTTCTTGAACAATAATAATTGGAGTTATACAGTATGTACTGTTTTACATCTGGCTTTTTTCACTTAACACCATGTTTTGAGATTAAATTTATATATTTTCTAAAGTTACATGTGGACAAATTTTAAATAGAATTTTTGTTTAAATTTAAAAAGTTAATGTGATTAACAAATAACATCTATTGAATTAAACCAAAGTCATTAAATTTATAGTTGAGCAGAAAATAATTTTAGTATATAAAATGATAAAAAAAATTTAGAATGTTTATATAGTATTTCAGTATGTATTTTTCTTTCCTTGATAGTGTGAGAATATTCTGCACACCTTGACAGTAAACTTTGTGTACACTAATCTAATGCAACAATTCTGTTATAGAATATTGTTTTTTAAAAAACCAAGGTTTTATGAAAGAATATAAGATATTTTTATGTTACTTGGAATGAGTTAAAGATCTTCCATTTTCCCTTAAAAATATATTGAACTCTAATGAACAATTCTCATTGCAGAAATATAGTGTAGCTGGTTGACTGGTCTCTAAACCATTAGTCTTTTATTTGTTTCTTATCTACTAGGAATTGATTTCAGAGAAAACGTGAGTACCTCTGAGAAAACAGAATACATGCCCATAGAAAAAAATTAGAAACACCTTTTTCTATCACAGGTATGATACACCATCAAGGGACTACACCACAATCTTTCACTTCTTAACATTTACAATTGTTTCTACAAATAATGTATGTATAAGTCTCTAATATTTATTAAAAAAATCCTTAAAAATGGCATTTATTAGTGTATGTTTTGAAATCATAGTCTTTATGTAGCTCAGGTTCATACACACCAATGGTCATTTAATTTAGCAGTGGAATTTACTAGAATATACTAAGAGAAAAAAGTAAAAGAGCAGGTGACCTAAAAAATATCAAACAAATACAAGAAGATTATTTGTGAATTTTTTTACTTGTTTTGTTTTTATTATCATAGGAGTTAGTACAAATATTTCCAAAGATATTTGTAAATCGGGACATTTATCAATTCCAAATATATATATATATAAAGTGTAATATATTAATTAGACAGGACAGCCAAATGACTTTCCGGATGTCATTCCAGGCATCCTTCCAGACGAAACTGCAGTGGCCGGGGCCAAGTCAGAGGTGGTTAGGGGTGATCAGGCCAGCAGGCAGAGATGGTTAGGGGCAATCAGGCAGGCAGGCGAATGGTTAGGGTTAATCAGGCAGGCAGGCAGAGTGGGGCAATCAGGCAGGAAGGCAGGCAGAATAGTTAGGGGCAATCAGGCAGGCAGGCAGAAGCAGTTAGGGGCAATCAGGCAGGCAGGGAAGCAGTTAGGGGTGATGAGGCAGGTAGGCAGAGGCAATTAGGGGCAATCAGGCAGGCAGGTGAGTGGTTAGGAGCAATCAGGCAGGCAAGTAAGCATTTAGGGACTATCAGGCAGGTAGGCAAGTGGGTAGAATGATCAGGCAGGCAGGCAGAGTAGTTAGGGGCGATCAGGAAGGCAGGCAAGCAGTTAGGAGCCAGCTGTCCCAGATTGTAAGAGGGATGGCCAACTGCCAGTTTAGGCCCAATCCCACAGGGATTGGGTTTAAACCAGCTGTCAGACATCCCCCGAGGGGTCCCAGATTGCTAGAAGGTACAGGCTGAGCTGAGGGACCCCCCCATACACGAAGTTCATGCACCCAGCCTCTAGTGTGTGTATATATATTATGATCTCTGAACGCATAATAATCTGGCCACTCAGAGAGTGTGTGTGTTCAGATTATTATGATCTCTGAACGCATAATAATCTGGCCACTCAGAGTGTGTGTGTGTGTGTGTGTGTGTGTGTGTGTGTGTGTGTGTATATATATATATATATATATATATATATATATATATATATTAGAGGCTTAGAGGCCCAGTGCATGAATTCATGCATGGGTGGGGTCCAGCCAGCCTGGCCAGGGAGATGGGACATGGGTGGTTGGCCAGCCTGCCTCCTGGTCGAACTCTTGTTTGAGGGGACAATTTGCATATTAGCTTTTTATTTTATAGGATATACACTGAGTGGCCAGATTATTATGCATTCAGAGATCATAATAATCTGGCCACTCAGTGCATATATATATATATATATATATATATATATATACATATATATATATATATATATATATATATATATATATATATATATATGAGAGAGAGAGAAAGAGAGAGAGATGTCAGAAGAGAGGTGTTTGTGTGTGTGGTATTTGCAGTTTCATATAACATTATTATAAAATGAGATTGGTACTGGAGTGTTGGAGCATTAATGAGTTTGCCAAAGTGTTACACTATTCTTAACTAACTCCATTTAGGTTTCTTCTGGCTTTAACTGCAGGTATTTCAGAAACTTGTCATCTAGAAATTCTTAAGAATTGTCCAAGCTTATCTTCTGTTCTTCCATACCAAAAAGAAAATATCTCTGTTTTTTCTAAGAAACTGCTTTTAATCTCAAATCCCATCTTCTTCTCCAGAGGATCCACAATGGCTGTGGAGTAGGTGGAAGCTACACACCTCCTCCAGGTACCAAACCATATTTACCTCTAAATTATAGAGAAATCAACCTGAATGACCAACTAAAGTACAGCTGAATAGGAATATTATTTCCAAAGATTTACAGAAGAAGCTACACAGAGACTGGTAAGAAGGATGGAGATGCCGAGAGGTCTGGCCCCTACACCCAGATATGGCAGCTGAGAAGATGCAGAGATATCTTGGTTGCAAAAGTTCCCCCTGAAGAGTGTGGAGTCTCAAACCCACACTGGGACCCCAAAATCAGAGCACCAGGGCTGGGGAGAGGAACCTGCATTATATCTTGCATCAAAAATCAGTGAGAACTCTGTATGCTGGAAAAAGAAGGGAATCAGTTAGAATCCCAGTGCTCTTCTAAAGGACCAATGCATAGAAGCTCACTCTTGTACACTCACCCAGGACTCTGGTATAGGGAAGACAACTCAGGGCATATGGAAGCCATAAAGAGAAGATTTGTGTAATGTGGCTTTGGAGAGAGATCTCGACACTCGGCTACTGAGGTCCTGTTTCTGAGTCAACATCCCACACTGCCCTCAGGCACCATCTTCTATTCTTTCAGCACCAAGTAGGGGAATGCACTAATATGGTCCTCCAAATACTGGCAACACCGCCCTGTCAAGCTCAAGTCTAGCAGACAGGACTGTTGGCTACCTACCACATGGAGCTGTGGAGCATTCTTTTCCTAGAAAAACTATAGGCAAAGTCTCAGATGGTCACTGAGCTGTGTGGCTTTGGAATGGTGGCCAACCTTTCCCTCCTCCAGAGGGTTAGGCAGGTGCCACCCCCAACAAAAGACTCCTTGGTCAGAATCTCTGGCAGAGAGGCTGAAGAGCTAAGGGGAGGAATGCAGCTTGCTCCCCTACTGCAGGCTGTACCAATCCCACTGATGGCTGCCTTTGTTTGCATTCCCAAACCCCGCTGACCCCATCCTGCTGGTCTCAGTTTTGTGGAGGGAAGGCAGCTCCTCTCAGAGCTGGGACATTCAAAGTGTATCCCCTCCGAGACTCTAGTCTGAGGCTTGAGCAGGAGTGGTACAGAGCAAAGGGTAGGAGTGGAGCTTGCTCCACTCCCATGGCCCAGCTCGTTCCTCTCCCAAAGAAGGCTTTCTTGATCTATTCACCCAAGTTCTGGCAGCTTTGTTCTGCCAATCTTGCTCCTTCCATGGGGACAGCTGCCTGCAGCCAACCTGAAAATGTGGCATTCTCCTCCTAGAGGAGTTAGGAGTTGGACACTCTAGCAAAGACTGTATGATATGGCTCTGGAGTGGAAGCCACATTCTCCTCATTGAGTGTCTGAGCTTGCTCTTCTCAAGTAGGGGATCCACTAGCCCCATCCTCCTGACCAGGTCACCCATCCGACCATGCTTGATGCCTGTAGAAGGGTCATAGAGATGTGGCCAGGTTGGGCTCACTCTACAGCCTTTCTTCATAAGACATGGGAGTAAGTTCAGGCTACCTTGGGGGAGGGGCATGAAAAAGTAGCCAACAGGTGGGCATGATCTCAGGGAGCCTTAGACTTTTATTGACTTGTTCCCAGCTCAGAGCTTCAGAAAGCCAATCCTGGAACATAGTCTGCCTCCCCACCCCACCCCCACACCCAGGCTCAGTGACACAGCCACAAACAGTAAAGAGCATGGTAGCACCAGATGGGTATCCCAAGTCCAGTTACACACACTATCTGACATCAACCTGCACTGGATCCTTGGCCAAGGGAGCCCCAAATCAATGCACCAGAGGTTGACTCAACTAGCCACACAAACAACACAGCCAAAGGGGGAATCCAGCAGACACCAGACCCTGCTAGTACCAATTCTGTCTTGGGGGACAGTCCCTGAACAGCAACTCATACACTGTGAATGAGGTATATCCTTACAATCAGCCAGCCTGAAGGTTAACCCTACCCATTGACAGGCCAACAGCATCAATACTCAACTACAACAGGAGAGGGCACATAACCCACATAAGAATCATTTATAGATTACATAGCTCAGGTGATCTAGATGACTGCACCACAGTGACCCACAAAGCACCTATATCAGAAATCCTTTATAACAAGCTTGTGAGTCATAACAGATCTACCTAATACACAGAGACCAGCACAAAAAAAGCAGACAAAATTTGGAAACAAAGAAATATGCCCTAAGTGAAAGAACAAGAGAAATCTCCTAAAAAATAATTACATGTAATGAAAGCAACCAAAATACACAGATGCAGAGTTTAAAACAATGGTTGTAAGGATGATCAAAAAACCTTACGGGAAGAATGGATGATCTCAGTGAGAACTTATACAAAGTGATAGTAAGCACTAAAAAAATAACATAGAAACCACACACACACACACACACACACACACACACACACACACAACATTTAGAAATAAAGAATACTATATCTGAAATGAAGAATACACAAGAAAAAAATCAAAAGCATGTTAGATGAAACAGAGGATCAAATCAGCTATTTAACAAAACATAAAAAAAAGGAATTAAAATAAATGAGGAACATATAAGGGGCATCTGGGACAATGTCAAGTGTAAAAATACCCGCATTACAGGGTATCAGAAGAAGAAGAGAGTGAGCAAGGAACAGAGAAACTGTTTGAAGAAATAATATCTAAAAACTTCACTAACCTGCTGAAGGAAAAGCTAACACAGGTTCAGGAAGCAAAGAGATCCCCAATCAAGATGAATCCAAAAAAACCCATACCAAGACACATTATAATTAAAAGAGCAAAGATTAAAGACAAAGATAGAATCTTAAAAGCAGCAAGAGAGAGACAGTGAGTTATCTACAAGGAAGCTGCCATAATGCTGTCAACTGATTTATCAACAGAAGCACTACAGGCTAGAGGTATCAGCATGAAATCGTAAAAAGTGGTGAAAAGCAAGGACCTACAATCAAGACTACTCTATCCAGCAAGGCTATTATTTAAAATTCAAAGTGAAATAAAAGACTTACCTGATCAAATACTAGTACAAGCTGAAGTTCATTACCACTAAACTAGTATTGCAAGAAATGCTAAAGGACCTGTTTTAAGAAGAAGGAAAAAATAGAGAGAAAGGGGAACATAATAATAAAGCATAAAATGGCCATAAATAAATACCTATCTATAATAACCTTAAATGTGGATGCATCAAATGATCCAATAAAAGATGTATGGTAGCTGAATGGATAAGAAAAGATGACCCATATATATGCTGTCTACAAGAGACTCACCTCAGGTTAAAGTTACACACAAACTGAAAGTAAAAAGATGGAGAACATTTTCCATGCAAATGGAAATAAAAAAATAAGCTAGGGTAGCAATATTTGTACCAGTCAAAATAGACTTCAAAACAAAGGCCATAACAAGAGCCAAGGGATATCACTATATAATACTTAAGAGATCAATCCAACAAGAGAATGTAAACTCTTACCACCCCCAAAATGCAAAGGGAACCCATGGTATGGGAGAATATATTTGCCAAAGATATATCAGATAAGGGATTACTTTCTAAAATATACAATACAAAGAACTCATACAACACAACAAGAGTAAGACAATCAAGCCAATTAAAAAATGGGCAAAGGACCTGAATAGACACTTCTCCAAATAGACACTTTCATATATATATATATATATATATATATATATATATATATATATATATATAACTAGAAAAAGAACAAACAAAGTACAGAGTGATTAGAGAAAGGAAATAATAAATATCAAAGCAGAAATAAATGACATAGAGGCTAAAAACCAATACAAAAGATCAATTAATCCAACAGCTGATTCTTTGAAAAGATAAACAAGATTGACAAACTTTAACCAGACTAATAAAGAAGAGAAGAGAGAGGACCCACATAAATAAAGTCAGTAATGAAAGAGAAGAACTGACACCACAGAAAGGCAAAGGATTCTAAAAATTAATAAATATATACTATGAACAACTATGTGCCCACAAATTGGACAACCTGGTTAAAATAGATAAATTCCTAGAAATGTAATCTGTCTAAACTGAATTGAGAAGACTTAGAAAACATGCATAGACCAATTACAATTAATGAAATCAAAGCAGTAATTTAAAAACTCCCAGCAAAAATAAGCCTTGGTCCAGAAGGCTTTGCAGGGGAGTTTTGCCAAACATTCAAAGACTAACACCTATCCTCCTCCATCTATTCCAAAAACCAAGCTCCTTTAATAAGGTCAGCATTATCCTCAATCTAAAACCAGATAAAGACTCTCCAAAGAAAGAAAATGATAGGCCAATCTTTCTGATGAACATAGATACTAAAATCCTCAACAAAATATTAACAAATCAGATCCAGCAAGATCATACACTATGATCAAGTTGTATTTATTCCAGGTACACCAGACTAGAACAATAATTACAAATCAATAAACATGATATATCATATAACAAAATGAATGAAAAAAATCACATGATCATACCAGTAGATACAGAAAAAAGCATTTGATGAAATCTAGTACCCATTTACGATAAAAACTCTCAGCACAGTGGGACTGGAGGGATCATTCCTCAACATAATAAAGGTCATATATAACAAATGCACTGGAAACATCATACTCAATGGGTGAAAATTAAAAACATTTCCCTATGATCAGGAACAAAACAAGGATATTCACTTTCACCAATCTTATTCAACATAATGCTGGAAGTTCTAGCCATAGTGATCAAACAAGGAAAAATAAAAATAAAATGGCATCTGGAATGGAAAGCAGTATGTAAAACTGTCATTATTTTCAGATGACATTATATGGTATACAGAAAACCCTAAAGATGTCATCAAATAGCTCCTAGATCTAATAAATGAATTCTGAAAGTAGCATGATACAAAATTAATATCCAGAAATTGGTGGCATTTTTATCTACCAATAATCAGAAAGAGAAACTAAGAAAAAAATCCCATTTACTATTGCAATAAACAAATAAGATACCTAGGAATAAATTGATTAAAGGAAGTAAAAGACATGTATTCGTAAAATTATAAGATACTAAAGAAAGAAATAGAAGGAGATACAAATAAGCAGAAGCATATATTGTGTTCATTAAAATGTCCATACTACCCAAAGAAATCTATAGATTTAACACAAATACCATTGGCATAGTTCACATATCTAGAACAAACATTTCAAAAATTTATATGGAACCAAAAATGACCCCAAATTGCTTCAGCAATCTTGATAAAAAATAACAAAGTTTGAGGTTATCACACTACCTGATATAAAACTATTCTACAAGGGCATTATAAAAAAAAACAACAACAAACAAACAAACACAAAAAAAACACAAAAAAACAACAACAGACTGGTACTAGCATAAGAACAAGCATACAGATCAATGGAACAAAACAGAGAGCACTGAGATAACCCATGTATTTATGGTCAATTGCTATTTGACAAAGGAGGCAAAAGCATACAGTGAAGTAAAGACAGTTTCTTCAACAAAAAGTGTTGGGAAAACCGGACAAGTACATGCACAAAATGAAACTAGACCACCAAGTTACACTATGCAGAATAATAAACACAGTGGATGAAAGACTTAAATGTAAGTCACAAAAGAATAAAAATCCTAGGGAAAAACATGGACAGTAAAACCTCAGACATCTCTTGTAGTAATATTTTTGCTTATATACTCCTTGGCCAGGTGAGACAAAGAGAAAAATAAACAAATGGGACTACATCAAACTAAAATGCTTTTACACAGCAAATGAAATCATCAACAAATTGAAAATGAAACCCACTAGATAGAAGAACATATTTGCTAATGATACATCTGATAAGAGGTTAATTTCCAAAATATATAAAGAACTTATACAACTCAATGCCAGAAAGACAAACAACCCAATTAAAATATGTCCAAAGGACCTGAATAGACATAAAGAAGGCCAATAGACATATGAAAAAATGCACAGCCTCATTAATCATCAGAGATATGCAAATTAAACCACAATGAGGTATCACTTCATACCTGTCAGAATGAATATCATCTGTAAATCAACAAGTGCTGAGGAGGAAGTGGAGAAAAGGGAATCCTAGTACACTGTTAGCAGGAATACAAACTGATACAGCCACTGTGGAAAACAATATGGAGTTTCCTCAAAAAATTAAAAATGGAACTGCAATTCCACTTCTGGGAATATAGTCTAAGAAACCTGACACAGTATTTTGAAAGAATATATGCATCCCTATGTTCATTGCAGCATTATTTACAATAGCCAAAATCTGGAAACAGTCCAAGTGCCCATCAGTAGATGAGTGGGTACAAAAAAGCTGTGGTACATTTGTACAATGGAGTAATACTCAGCAATAAAAGAAATGGAAATCTTACTTTTTGTGACATCATGGATGGACCTGGAGATTGTTATGCTAAGTGAAATAAGCCAGTCAGAGAATAAATACTATATGATATCACTCATATGTGGAATATAATGAACAAAATAAACGGATGAACAAAATAGAAACAGAGCCATGGGCACATGGAACATGCAGCTGTCAGAGGAGAGGGAGGTTGGAGGACTGGATGAAAGAAGGTGAAGGGATCAAGATTATATGCATATCTATATACATAAAGAGGTAATATGTAAATTAGGCTGGGATGCCATAATGGGTCATGACCGGACAGGAGGAGGTTGCTTGCCCAGGTGAGGCCCTGAGTGGCGACAGAGACAGGGGGTTGGCCAGCAGCCTCCACGGCTGAGCACAGGCCCAGAGTAAAACGTTGACAGCAAGTCCTTTCAGTATAATTGGGGCCTCAGAGGCCCACAGAAGGATCATTTCCTTTTCTATGAAACACATAACTCTGGCATACTATTTACAATTAAATAAGTTCCATATATTTTGACATTTTACACCCCTGGAAAGTTACATATAATGATCAGCAAAGTGAGAAGATGAAAAGACGTTTTAGGCTTTTAAAGATGTAACTAATTTCTGTCTAGAAGACAAACCAATTCAAAAAGTGATGGTTTTATTGTCCCTTAGGACATTAGCCAGATTGTATTTAATTTCGCAGTTTTACTTCAGTCTTTCATCTTTGGCAATCTCTTTGAACAGCATTATCATCCTGCCAGTCCCTTCACTGAGTTAAACAGAACTTTTGCATCTGCTATTATGTATTTGAATAATAATTCTGTATTTAACACATGCAAATTTTTGTTTTGACACAATAAAACAAAAGATCATTTGATTCTTCCCTGGAACACAGAAAAGCACAAACTTGAATCATTGGTGTGGCTTAGGCTAATTTTCCAAATATTGTTAATAAAATTCATGTAGGGATCTTTACAGAGCCAAGAATCTCTCTTTCAGGCCTACATATTCAGCATCTCCAAGGAGGAGGCTTGTTATTCTGTGTTTTGTTTTGTTTTTTAATAGTCACCAGAGGATATTTTTTTACTGCTTTTTAGAGAGAGTGGACCAGAGGGAGAGGGAGAGGGGCATTAGAGGCCCACAGAATGATCATTTCCTTTTCTATGGGAGAGAGAGAGAGGGAGAGGGAGAGGGAGAGGGAGAGGGAGAGGGAGAGGGAGAGGGAGAGGGAGAGGGAGAGGGAGAGGGAGAGGGAGAGGGAGAGGGAGAGGGAGAGGGCCCTCACCAGCAGTCCTGCCTCTGCGCATGAGCTGCAGAGGAAACACCTTTTCTGACCGCTCATTGGCTCAGCTCTCCATACGCTACTCATAGTATTCTTGGTAACTTGCCTAATCCAAGAAGGTGATCTAGGGTTTTTCCACCACACTTCTGGAGGAAAAAAATGAAGGTCCACTGCTGGAGGGGCTAAGAAATGTCATATCCTGCCCTAGCCAGATTGGCTCAGTGGATAGAACCTTGGCCTATGGACCGCAGGGTCCGGGTTTGATTCTGATCAAGGGCATGTACCTAGGTTGTAGGCTCCTCCCTGTCAGGAGGTAGCCAATCGCAGTGTCCCTCTCACATTGATGTTCCTCTCTGTCTTTCCCTCTCTCTTCCACACTCTCTAAAAATCAATGGAAAAATATCCTCAGGTGAGGATAAAAGAAAGAAAGAAAGAGAGAAAGAAATGTCATATCCTATGAAAGATACATCTTGAAAATGCCTAAAGAAAGTTGTCATTTTTTTGTGGTGAAGGGATTGGAGTCCGTGTTGATGAAAACACCTTGGTGCCTGCGGAGGCTGGCAGTGGCAGCAGCAGCAGGGTGATGGGGGCAGCACCTTCCCCTGATCAGCCAGATTGCTTCCTTCAGAGGGAGGCCTACTGATGGCTTAGGCCCACGGGGAGTGGGCCTAAGCCGTAAGTAGGACATCCCCTGAGGTCTCCTGGACTGTGAGAGGGGGCAGGGTAAGCTGAGGGACCCCCCCAGTGCATGAGTTTTATGCACTGGGCCTCTAGTAGGTATATATAGACACAGACAACAGTGTGGAGAAAGGCAGAGGGAAAGGGGGGTAGAGGTAAGTGGAGATGGGAAAAGGGGAGTAAAATTGGGATGGAAAGAGACTTTGTTTGGGTTGATGAGGGTACAATGCAGTATGCAGATGATTTTATATTGAGTTGTACACATGACACCTGTACCCAATAAATTAAATTAAAAAAAAAAGAAAAAATGAGCTTTCAATTGCACATTCTTCACTTATGTTTTATACCTTCTAATTTTACTGGCTGATTTTCTTTTTCTAAAAGCACTAGTACCTTTTAATCACAATATTCCATTTGTGGAATGTTGTTGATGACTCTATAGTGTTGTACCAATTAGCATCTCTATATTTTCAAGTGCTATAGCTTTGCAACTGTGTTTCTGGTGCCAATCCTCTTATTTTGTCTTTAACCACTTCTATAACCCACAATGATTAAGCTTTAATAAATTTATTTAATTTTAGCTTGATGAATTGTTACAAAATTTAGAGGAAAATCTTGAGATATTGGTCTTACTTTTTCCCAATTGGACACACAACCCTCCCATTAAATAGCTTATGTAACATACTAGAGGCCTGGTGCACGGAAGTCATGCACTTGGTGGGGTGGGGGGTCCCTCAGCCTGCCCTGCGCCCTCTCACAATACGGGAGCCCTCAGGGGAGGTCCAACTGACAGTTTCCATGGTGCGTGGGCCTAAGCTGTCAGTCAGACATCTTTAGTGCCTTCCCAAGAGGCAGGAGAGGCTTCCGCCACTGCTGCTGCGCTCACCAGCCGTGAGCTAGGCTACTGGCTGAGCAGCACTCCTGCATTGAGCGTCTGCCCCCTGGTGGTCAGTGCACATCATAGCGAGCAGTTGAGTGGCCTTAGCATGTCATTAGCATATTACACTTTGATTGGTTGAATGGCCAACTGGACGACCAGACACTTAGCATATTAGGCTTTTATGATACAGGATACCCTTATTACATCTCCTAAGTAAAATGAGTGGCCCCACTCCCCTTTCTGTTTGTCAGTCTGTAAGCATATTCCTTCTACATGTTTTTTAAAACACTCATAACACAATAGCAACTACAGCCACCACTCATGCATATATACCACATTCACCCCACAATCCTTTGCAGTCCTCTCTTTTCCTTTTTTGGGCAAATTTCTTAAAGAGGCTATTATTTTCCTGATCTTATATCCAAACTCCCAATTCAGTCTACAATTGCCTTAACTATTATATAGTTTATTATTATTACCAATAATTCACTGTCCCCATCTAAAAGGCTTATACATCCCCATTCATTGGCAAGTTATTGCTGTGCTCATGTGTGAGTAGTAAAATTCTTCTAAATCATTGACCAATTTCCGAATTAGAAATATGACTTGACTTGGCTAATGGAAGTGAGCTACATGATCAATTGTTTGTCCTAGAAAAAAAATTTAAACACTTAGCACCATTGTCTACTTACACCTTTTTGCTTTTCTCCGTGCCACAAAAACTGCAGACCAAGATAGAGGCTTACTTTTCATCAGAAGAAATATGAAGCAGAGCCACAATGGATGCTAGCCAATAAGTAACAAAAGGAGGAAATAAAATTTTGCTCTTATAAGCAACTCTTTGTTTTGTTGTTGTTTTACCACAGCATAATCTGTAAAAATGAAATAAGATATAAGAAATACTGGAAGACACAATTTTGGAGGCCAGAAAAATGGTATGCAATGTGGAAATATTTGGTAACACTATCAAAAATGATAATATGAAAAGTTATACATCAAATGAGCTAGTGGATTTAATGTACTTTGGTGACATAGACTGCATTTAACAAAATACTGCAAGAAAGAGATGACCTGAGAAAACTCTGGCAATTGGCATACACACAAAAAACAAAAAGGGGAAATTCTGAAAATGTTAGGGTTGGATGATGTGATTATTACTGGTAACCAAGTAACTAAAGACGAAACATATTGTGTGGTTTTTTGTGTTGTTTTTTTTTTGTATGTGTGTGGGGTTTTTTTGTTTTGTTTTTAATATATTTTTATTTATTTCAGAGAGGGAGAGAGAGATAAAAACATCAATGTTGGGAGAGAATCATTGATCAGCTGCATCCTGCATTCCCCCTACTGGGGAACAAACCTACAACCTGGGCATGTGCTCTGACCAGGAATCAGACCTTAACGTGTAGGTTTATAGGTCGATGTTCAACCACTGACACATGTTTGCTGGGCAAGACAAAATATATTGTTGAAGGTAACTAAATAATCTGTTTCATGGAGTAGACTGAGTCTAAAATATGATCATGAAGTCCTTTGTTAAAACTGATTTGATGTGAATGGATCTTGGTAAGTCTTCTAATTAGAACTAAGATGTACAGAGACATGAGAATGAAGATGTGCTTCACAAAGTATCTGCAAATGAGTTGAGCAAAATAAAAGTATGTCTATACAAATATGCTATTGAAACAGGCATTTTGGGGGGGTGAAAAAGACAGGTTTTAGGAATTTTTAGAAATTTTGGAAATTAAGGGGCTCATGGAGGAAGCACAGGGCTGCAGAGCAACAGAAGGTATATTTCCATAGAATAGGGAAGCTGAAAGGCTGCAATGGGTACATATCCATAGACTGAGGGATCTGGGAACAGCAAAAGGTCTATATTTACAAAATAAAGGGAAGGAAGCCCTTCATCCAGAAGGAGAAGAAGAAAGCCCAAAGGGTATAGGAAAACAATAAGGAAGGAGGTTTGACCTTTGAGCTCAGGAGTTACTATAGTAACCAGTCTAGGGGAATAGTGACCAATCAGAGGGATATCAAGGCACCAAGATCTGCAGCCTTTATAAGCCATAGGGAAAAGGAACTCAACGGGACCCTTTCCCCCTCCCCACGTGGGAGTTTGTTATGTGGGACTCTTTCCTCCTCCCCACGTTGGAGTCTGTACTTGTTCTTCAATAAATCTCCACCTTTGCTATACTACCCTCTGTCTGTGGATTCATTCTTGAATTCCGGTGGACAAAGAATCCGGGTTCTAGTCGAAAAATTCCATATCACTATGGACTATTGTTATAATGAGTCAAACTTAGCTATGTGTTGAATTGTGTAACCTAAAAAAGATATACTGAGGTCCTTATTCCTGGTGCCTCAGAATGTGACCTTATTTATGAATGAGTTCATTGCAGATGTAATTATGTAGCATTAGGTCTTACTGGAGTATGGCAGGTCCTTCATCCAATATGACTGGTGTTCTTATAAGAGTAAAGTCTTGACACAGACACACACACCAAGGCAAGATGGACACATGAAGATGGAGGCAGAGTCTGGGGCTATCCTGCCACAAGCTGAAGAACATATAGGGTTACTAGAAGCTAAAAGAGTCAAAGAAGGATCCTCTCCAATAGCTTTCAGAAGCACATCCCTGCCAGGACCTTGACTTTGGACTTCTAATCTCCACAATTGTGAAAGAGGAAATTGTTGTTGTTTTAAAACACCCAATTTGTGGTCATTGTCATAGCAGACCCAGGCTACTAATAGATTAGCAAAATGTAACTAATACACTGGCCTTTTACAGAGTCCAGCCAGCACTACTCTCCCAATTTGCATCATTAAATATACAAGACCCTATATTTAAAACACTTGGCACATCACACCCAATATATATCCTAGGCAAAATGCATGATTTTCCCCCTAAAAAACTCAGTCATCTATATGTTGTTTTTTTTCTCTTAGTTGGTGACAATACTACCCAGTGATCATGCAAACCAAGAGCCTGGAAATAATTCTCACCTCCTCTCCCCACTTTTTCCCCTCACATATAATGCACTTTTTATATTACCTCTTAAAATTGTCCTTAAATCCATCACTGCAAATTCTACTGTGGTTCCTGTGCTTATCCCCTCACACATGGGCAGTTAACTTGATGTATGAGATCATTCTACTCTTTCTCTTAGCCATCATTACCACACTCTAATCCTCAGAGAGTTTATTCTCATTTTCTTTTAAAGTCTCCTCTTCTGTTGCTTGTCACATTATGTTCAGTAATCCCTAGATTTTTTTCCTCAAGCCTATTATTTTATTACCACACACATGACTACTGGGTGATTTTACTTACTTCTATAGTCACTCTCATATTTTGCACTCTTACTACCTGCTGTTTGATACTCTGGAACCAAACAGATAATAAAGGATCCTTTACTGTTCAAACTCACTATACAAAATCTTGCTTTTTAATTTCTCTCAGGAGAAAGTCAGGAGTTGTAATTCATATAGAGTAACTTGACAATATTCAGGTACAAATTATTTCCTAAGCACAAGATCTCTCCTCTTGTAGGGCTGCAGGTACCTTTCTTCCACATGTTTTCAACGTGGATTTCTGTCCCCCAAATTTCTATCTGCTTATTTCTATCTTCCTCATTCAAAATAGTCTTTTGAATTAATAAACTTTTAACCATCTTATTAATAAGTTATGAACTTTATAGTTATTCCTTGCTCCTCCTTCTCCCCAACCTTAATATTAAGATCTTTCCCAAGTCCTTTAAATTTTTCCTTTTTAATAATTATGAACTTAGCTCTCTTCACCATTACTATACTTACAGTTCAGTTAGGTTCCTGAATGTAATTTCACCTATATCCCCCCCAATTCTGAATTTGTTAATTTAGCCCAAATGAACTTCAATAATCTGCTCTAACGACTTTCTAAGATTTTCTTCAAACATTTTATACGATATCCACACACAAAAAAGTTTTTTCCCCTGATATTAGTTATTTATGCTCTCTCTCTTTTTAAAATAAAATTCTTTTTTCTTGAGAGTGATTTATTAATTAATTTTTCTCAATGCATCAATTTTTGGCTTGGTTGAATCACTTGGTTGAATCATTTACAATATTTTCATTGTATTAACTTCTGTGTTATTTTTTTTTCTACCATATCCATCACTTTATTCCTTGGGTTAATTAGCTGTCATTTTTTATTACTGTCTTAAAATGAATGCATAGCTGATTCAATTCTATTATTTATTCTCTTTTAATGTAAGCATTTAGGGCTATAATTTTACCTTGAAAGATGGCTTAATTTGCAAGACACATGTTTTGATATCTTTAATTTCATTTTCATGCAATTCAGAATACTTCTAATTGGTATTATAATTGTCTAGATTTATCTGGTAATATTTTTATTTATTCTTTTTTGATAATAATTTATTGCTCAATAAGACTATGTTCAAAAACATAATTTATTTGTTTTCAAATTTTGAAATTTTTTGAAACTTCCTTAATGGCCTATAGTATGTTTAATCTTTGTAATTGTGTGTGCTAAAAAAATATTCATTTGGCAATCTTAAGTATTTAGCATATGTTAGTTAGGTCAAATAGTTGATTGTGTTGCACCAGTCTGCTATATTTTTTGCTTTTCTTCTATGCATGATGTATCAGCTATAAAGAAAATTTTTAAACATCTCCCAGGGTGATAGTGTATTTGTCATTTTACTTTGAAGCTTTTTCAAATATTGTATTATGTTATGTTATTAGGCAAGGAGCAATTTATTTTTATTTCTTTATTTTTAAAAAAGTTTGTTAAATTTACTGGGATGACATTGGTTAATAAGATTTTGTAGGTTTCAAGTGAACATTTCTATGATACATGATCTGTATATTGCAATGTGTGGCAACCACCCAAAGTTAAATCATCTTCTGTCACCATATATTTGGCCCCATTTATCCTTTACTACTCTTTACCCCTCTTCCCTCTGGTAACCACTATACTGTTTTCTGAGATACACACAATTTAAAACTGTTATGTTTCTAATGAATTGCAACTCTATCACCTCATATCAGTCATTTTCTCCAAGCATGTGTTTTTGATATTATAGCTATAACAGCTTTCTTTTGGTTCATCTTGCAAAATATATTTTATTCATATATTTTACATATGTACTTATGAACAGCATAAATTGCTTTCTCTTTTTTTAATAATTAGAACATTTAACAACTAAATGTTTCAGAAATGTCTTATATCATTGGTTTTACTGTATCATTTTACATTTTCCTTTTTATTGTTTATGTTCTGTTGTTTTAATTTTTTTTCGTTTTGTGGTAGGTAAAATTCTAATGGCCTACAAGATTCTCACTCCTTTGAAAGGAGTATGCTACCCTATTATCAAATGTTTCCACACTGCATAAAGTTTTACCTTTTTTCTAGCTTCCAAAATTGTGCCTTCAGTATATATTATATCTTATTTAATTTTTAAAGATTATGATGTGGTAAAAGAATGACAACAAAACAAACAGAACAGAACAAGAGAAAAGTATTACTCTCATGATGAGATTGCTATTAAGTTGATTCTGCGTTAATCAATTAATCAAAAGGGATAATATCTGTGAGGGCATGTATGGGAGTGGGGTGGGGGTGGGGGGCAATGGTAAGATATGTACACATATAATACCTTAATAAAAATTTGAAAAAAAAAAAAAAAAAAAAAAAAAAACAATAAAAAAAAAAAAAAAAAAAAAAAAAAAAAAAAAAACAAAAGGGATAATATCTTAGATGGACCCGAGCCAGTTAGATGAGATATAAAATAAGGTGAAGTATCACAGAGATGTTCTTTTTCTAGTCTTAACGGAGTGAACTGCCATGCGATGGAAAAACCCACAGGGCAAGTGTCTGAGAATGGCCTCTGAAGGTAAGTGGTACCCAACCAAGAACGAGTAAGAATACTGGAACCGAAGTCATACAACCACAGTGAAATTAATTTTGTAACAACTTGAGGGAGGATGGAGAAAGATCTTTCCTTAATCAGTCTTCAGATGAATATGCATCTGCCCAACATTTTTATTTTAGCCTTGTGAAAACCTAAGCAGAGAACCCAGCTAAAACATGTCAGACTTCTCGACTGTGAAAACTGAGATAATAAAGTTGTGTTGTTTTAAACTGCTAAGTTTATGACAATGTGTTATGTACAATAGAAAACTAGTTTAATTCTAATGCCTCTTTCTTAAATCATTATTTTAAAACTTTTATTATTTGGGGATCCAAGATAGTGGCCGACAGGACAACAGGCTGCAAGTAGTGTGTGAGTGAGAGAGCAAAAGGAGAGTGCATGGCCATTCAGGGAGTGTCTGTATTTGTGAGTGAGGGACAGCTATATACCACAGGACTAGTGGGGACTGGCAGACCAGGTTCCCCTGGCCAGGCAGCCTCTATGACTGCTGAAATATCTCCCAGAGTGGCCAGCTCTGCCACAGAGACCATGCTATCTTTAAGGGGAGAGCAGCTGTGACCGGAAGCCCAGCCTTACCCTCAACCTGGGAGACCTCAAATACCTCCCAGGACCCTACAACCACAAGGCCCAGGGACCAGTTGCCTCAGCTACAAACCATGAACACCGAGACTCCAGCATCAATGGGTCCTGTGCCTTCTCACAAAGCAGATAGAAGGAACAGCTGAATTGAATCACATTCGCTGGGAATTGGTGAATTAAACACAGCTGGTTAGACAGTCCATGGATGGAAAGGTCAGTGATCGCCTAGAGAGAGCTCTGCCTCCTCAGATTCATCTGGGTGTTTGTTGTTTGGGTGTTTGTTGTTTACATTTTTTGGATTAGTTGTTGTTTTTTGGAGTTTTCTCCCCATATACATATTATTCCCCCCTTTTCTTCTTCTCTCTCTTACATTTTTTTTCCCTTTTCTCAATATCATTTTTGCATTCTTTTCTCTCCCCAAATTCTCTTTTTTCTGCTGGTCACCTTTATTTGGGGTTATTGGTATCGTGAATGCATTTGTGTTTGGTGCCCTGTGTGTTGTGTCTTGTCTTGTAGTATTTTGTATATTTAAGTCAACGCAGGAGAGAGAGAGCTACATAACCAGACACCCTGAGAGGAGCTATCATGGAGAGACAAAGAAACAGCCCACATACAAAAGAAAAGGAGGGATCACCAGAAAAGGAAGTAAACAAAATGGAGGCAAGCAATATGTCAGAGAAAGAATTCAGAGGAATGATTGTAAGGGCACTGAAAAGGATGGAATACAAATTCAACAATATGTAAAGGAACCAAGAGGAAATGAAAAAATGACATTGTTGCAATAAAGAACACAATAGAAAGCATCAACAGTAGACTAAAAGGAGCAGAGGACCGCATCAGTGAGCTAGAAGACAAGGTAAGAAAAAATACCCAAGCCGAGCAGCAACTAGAAAAAACAACAACTTAAAAACAGGAGGAGAGCCTAAGGAACTTTGGGACAACACAAAACAAAACAACATCTGCATAAAAGGGGTACCAGAAGGAGAGGAAACTAAGTCAGCAAGGAATAGAAAACCTCTTTGAAGAAATAATGACAAAAAAACTTCCCTGATATAGGGAAGAACTAAAAATACACACAAGTCCAATAAGCTCACAAAGTTTCAAACAAGATGAACCCAAAAAGACTGAGACCAAGACACATTATAATTAAACTGTCAAACACCAATGACAAAGTAAGAATCTTAAAGGCTCAACAGAAACCCATCAGGCCAGAAGGGAATGGAATAAAATATACAAAGTCATGCAAAGGAAGGGTCTGAATCCAAGAATACTGTACCCAGGAAGGCTATCAATCAAAGTTGAGGGGGAAATCAGGAGCTTCACAGACAAAAAAGGAATAAGGGAGCTTATTACAACTAAACCAGCAATGAAAGAAATGCTAAAGGGTCTACTGTAAAAAGAAATAGGAAGGGAAGAAGGAACAGAGGCATAAAGAATAAAAATGGTGACAAACAGGTACCTATCAATAATAAGGTTAAATGTAAATGGATTAAATGCCCCAATCAAAAGACATAGGGTAGCTGAGTCAATAGGAAAACATGACCCATATATATGCTGTCTACAGTAGACCCATATCTGAACAAAGGACTCACACAGACTGATGGTGAAGGGATGGAAAAAGATTTTTTTCAGGCACATGGAAATGAAAAATGCTGGGGTGGCAATACTTATATCTGACAAATTAGACTTAAAGTGAAGTTCATAAGAA
Organism: Plecotus auritus; assembly: GCF_963455305.1. NCBI lineage: Eukaryota > Metazoa > Chordata > Mammalia > Chiroptera > Vespertilionidae > Plecotus > Plecotus auritus. Next base: position 74,046,475 of record NC_137772.1, on the reverse strand, counting down.
GAGATAAGGAAAGCCACTTCATAATACTAAAGGGAGCAATTCCACAGGAAGATATAACTCTGGTAAACATATATGCACCCAATATAGAAGCACCCAAATACATAAAAAAAAACTTCTGGAGGATATCAAGGGAGAGATTGACAGCAATGCAATCATAGTAGAGGACTTTAATACCCCACTAACAACACTGGACAAATCCTCTAATCAAAAAGTCAGCAAAGAAACATCAATTCTAAATGACTCACTAGATCAGATGGACTTAGTTGACATCTTCAGAACATTTCACCCCAAAGCCATGAAATATACATTCTTCTCAAGTGCACATGGGTCATTTTCAAAGATAGACCACATATTGGGGCACAAGCAAAGTCTCTTCAAATTCAAGAACATAGAAATCATATCAAGCATCATCTCAGATCACAAAGGCATAAAATTAGAAATCAACTACAATAAAAACAATGACAAAAATCAAACACCTAGAGGCTAAATATCATGCTATTAAATAATGATTGCATTACCAAAGAGATCAAAGAAGAAATAAAAAGCATCATAGCAACAAATAACAATGAAAACACAACAATCCAAAAATCTATGGGAGACAGTAAAAGCAGTCTTGAAATGGAAGTTCTTAGCTCTACAGGCCTATCTGAAAAAAACAAGAAAAAATGGTAATAAGTTATCTAACCCAACAACTCAAAGAGTTTGAAGAAAGCATCAAGAAAAGACCAGTGTAAACAAAAGGAAGGAAATAATAAAGATCAGAGTGGAAATAAATTACATAGAGACCAAAAAAACAATACAAAAGATCAACAAAACCAAGAGCTGGTTCTTTGAAAGGATAAACAAGATTGCTAAACCTCTAGCCAGGCTCACCAAGAAACAAAGAGAGAGGACCCAAATAAACAAAGTCAGAAATGAAGGAGGTGAAGTAACAACCGACCACACTGAAATACAAATGATTATGAAAAAAATACTATGAACAACTCAATTTCAACAAAATGGACAACCTAGATGAAATGGACATATTCTTAGAAAAATACAAGCTCCCAAAACTTAATCAGGAAGAATAAAAAAACCTGCTTAGGCCAATAATTACTGAAGAAATTGAAGCAGTGATCAAAAATCTTCCAGCAAACAAAAGCCCTGGTCTGGATGGCTTTACAGGGGAGTTCTACCAAGCAGTCAAAGAAGAACTAAACCCTATTCTCCTCAGAAATTCCAGAAAATTTAAGAGGAAGGAACACTTCCAAGTTCTTTTTATGAAGCTAGCATTACCCTAATTCCAAAACCAGATAAAGACACCTCAAAAAAAGAGAACTACAGTCCAATATCCTTGATGAACATAGATGTTAAGATCCTCAACAAAATTCTTATAAATCAGATTCAACATTACATTAGAAAGATCATACATCATGGCCAAGTGGGATTTATTCCAGGGTTGCAAGGATGGTAATATATCCACAAATCAATAAATGTGATACATCACATAAACTGAGAGACAAAAATAACATAATCATATCAATTAATGCAGAAAAAGCATTTGATAAAATCCAACACCCTTTCTTGATAAAAACTCTCAGCAAAGTGGGAATAGAGGGATCATACCTCAACATAATAAAAGCCTTATGACTAACTTACAGCCAACATCATACCCAATGGGCAAAAACTAAACTCATTTCCCCTGAGAATGGGAACAAGACAGGAATGCCCACTTACACCACTGCTGTTCAATACAGTACTGGAAGTGCTAGCCATAGCGATAAGACAAGAAGAAGAAATAAAAGGCATCCAAATTGGAAAAGAAGAAGTAAAACTGTCCTTATTTGCAGATGCCATGATACTATACATAGAAAACCCCAAAGACTCCATAAAAAACTGCTAGAAGTAATAAATGAATTTGGCAATGTAGCAGGATACAAAATTAACACCTAGAAATCTATGGCCTTTTTATACACCAATAATGAACTCACAGAAACATAAATGAAAAAAAGAAATCCCATTTACCATTGCACCAAAAAAATTAAGATAGCTAGGAATAACCTTAACTAAGGAGGTAAAAGACATGTACTCAGAAAATTACAGGACATTGAAAAAAAAAGATAAAGACAGACATAAACATATGGAAGAACATACCATGTTCATGGATTGGTAGGACCAACATCATTAAAATGCTCAAGCTACCCAAAGCAATCTACAGATTCAATGCAATTCCCATTAAAATACCAATGGCATATTTCAAAGATCTAGAACAAACTCTCCAAAAATTCATCTGAATTAAAAAAGACACCAGATACCCCAGCAAAGTTGGAGGGATCACAATACCAGATATCAAGCTATACTACAAAGCCACGGTTCTCAAAACTGCCTGGTACTGGCACAAGAACAGACATATAGACCAGTGGAACAGAACAGAAAACCCAGAAATCGACACAAGCTATTATGCTCAATTGATATTTGACAAAGAAGGCAAGAGTATACAATCAAGAGAGTATCTTCAATAAATGGTGCTGGAAAATTTGGTCAGAATGCAAAAAAATGAAAGCAGATCACCAACTTACATCATACACAAAAACAAACTCAAAATGGCTAAAGGACCTAAATGTAGATGGGAAACCAAAAAATGAGCAAAATAGCAGACATATGTCGTAGCAACATCTTTACTGACATAGCTCCTAAGGCAATGAAAATTAAGGAGAAAATAAACAAATGAGACTACATCAAAATAAAAAGCTTCTGCACAGCAAAAAGAAGCCATCAACAAAACAACAAGAAAGCCCACTCCATGGGAGCACATATTTGCCAATGATTTTTCAGATAAGGGTTTAATCTCCAAAATTTGCAGAGAACTCATAAACTTTACAAAAAGAAGATAAACGATCTAATAAAAAAATGGGCAAAGAACCTAAATAGACACTTTTTGAAAGAGGACATACAGAAAGAAGGCCTAGAGACATATGAAAACATGCTGAAAGTCACTAATCATCCTAGAAATGCAAATCAAAACAACAATGAGATACCATCTCACACCTGTCAGAATGGCTATCATCAACAAATCAACAAAAAACAAGTGCTGGCAATGATATGGAGAAAAAGGAAGCCTCATGCACTGCTGGTGGGAATGCAGACTGGTGTAGACATTGTGGAAGACAGTATGGAGTTTCCTCAAACAGTTAAAAGTGGAACTTCCATTTGACCCAGTAATCCCACTTCTAGGAATTTATACCAAGAAACCAGAAACACCAGTCAGAAAGGATATATGCACCCCTATGATCATAGCAGCACAATTCACCATAGCTAAGATTTGGAAACAACCTAAGTGCCCATCAGCAGATGAGTGGATTAAAAAACTGTGATACATGTACACAATTGAATAGTATGTTGCTATAAAAAAGAAGGAACTTTTACCATTTGCAACAGCATGAATTGAACTGGAGAGCATTATGCTAAGTGAAATAAGCCAGTCGGAGAAAGATAAATATCACATGATCTCACTCATATGTGGGATATAATGATCAACATAATTTGATGAACAAGAATAAATCCAGAGACAAATGGCAGGAGCAGTGGGGGGGGGGGGTGGTTAGAGAGCAACCTAAGGTCTTGTATGTATATATATTATCAGAACCAATTGACACAGACACTGGGGCAGTGGGGCTTGCCCTGGGTGGGAATAACTGCGTGGAAGGGGGGGCATGGAAAAAAAGGAGACATGTAAAACTTTAGACAATAAAAATTAACCAACAAATAAATAAATAAATACATTTTTATTATTCGTTTTTTCTACTCTATAGATTTTGTAGTTATATTTTAACATATCTGTATTGTTTAACTACATAACATATCATGCATTCCTAGTTTATCAATAGTAATTTAAATATTTGGTATGCTCATGTTGAATTCGGAAACTCAGAATATATAATATGACTCCTCCCTCCTGAAATATTTTTTTCATTTAAATTCTGTGTTTATTTAAACCAAATAAGATGTTACTATTTTTATGCCATTAATATTTAAAGTTTTCCACACATTTTCATTTTTATTTTAAGTGTTCTACTTCTTCCTGTACAAGTTTCCATCTGGCATCAGTGCCTTCATCTGAAGAAAATCCTTTAGAATAGTCTTTAGTTAAGTCACACGTGACAATTTTTTTAAGTTTTTGTTTATTTTTGTTTTTGTTTTGTTTTGTTTTTTCCAAAAATTGTATTTCTTTCAAACTCATCATTGAGGATATATTGGGTAGATATAAAATTCTAGTTTGGCAAGAATTTCCAGGACTCTACTTTTTTTTTTTTTTTTTTTTTTGCTTTTGCTTTATGTGTCTGCCTGAAACTCTTTTCTGATTCACAACCTTACAGCTGCCCCTGTGTGGATGACCAAATCCATAAATGAAATATGGCCCCAATTACTTCATCTGCCTGAATTTTGTTTTTTTCTTGAAACACTGTCTCTTCACTTTGTCATCAATGAAATTTTTTTTAATATTCAGATTTTCTGGATTTTTCTCTTGAGGGAAAGATTGGCCCAAATTATCTGAACAACCATCACATAGATGAAATGAGTTTTATCATACATTAAAGATAGCTGTTCACCAAGGCAGATCCAAATATGTAATATCAAAGTCCTTGTATTTGGCTTGGTTCGGTTAAGAAAATGAGAGAAAGAAATCCAAGATGGTGGCAACTGGGTGAATGTTATCCTCACCTCTTTCTAGGATAAACTGGAATTACACCTAAAATATAGAAAAATCAGCCTGAATAACCAACTGAAGACTAACGCAAAATAAGTCTTATAACCAATGATTTACAGAAGAAGCCACAATGAGACAGGAAGGTAGGGCAAAGACATGAAAAAAACTGGCCCTGGTCTCACTGGCAGTAGCTGAGATTCCATAAGGATATGGGGGTTGGGGTTCTCCCTGAGAAGCAAGGGATCCCAATCCACCATCTCCAGCCCAGAGCACCAGAGGTGGGATGAGGCACCCACATACTATCTGGCTGTAAAAAGCATCAGGGATTATGTCTTCCAGGAAGAGACAGGAGACTTCTAGAAACATAGGCACACTTCAAAAGGGCCAACACACAAAATCTCATTTGCAGCAACTCACCCTGGGATCCAACAGAGGGTGAGTGCGCCAAACTAAAGTTGTATGTGAAAAGACTGGAGTTTGTGGGTCTTGGGGGGAGAGCTTCGGGGATGGTCACTGGAACACCTGTGCTGAGTCATTCTCCCAAAATGCAGATGCCATCTTCTTTTGGGTGGAACACTCCAGTTCTTATGGCAATAGCCTCGGGTAATGCAATAGCCCCAACTTTTAGACTCCCTGTCACCCCATCCTGTGGAGCTTACACCTTGCTGATAAGTCAGCTACCTAAGCCTAGGTGTAAGATTTGAGCAAACTCATGGGGTGTCAGTGACTGTGTGGTTTGGCTTTGAGGAGGGAACCATTCCCCCCACTTTTCTGTGAACCTGACTGGTACCTCCCCATCAAAGGAAACCCCCCCACCACCACCTCTTGGATTCAGGTGACCCCATCCTCTTGACTCCTGGTGGTCCTGCCCTGCCGAGGTAGGTCTGGGCAAAATTTGGTACAGAGTTATGTGGCTCTAGGGTGGGGGACACTCCTCCCTAACCAGCACCTCTCTTTCATGGGAGATTCACTAGTCCCACCCTCCATGCAGCCCTGCTTTGTTGAGCTCAGGCTACTGGCATAATCTTGGACAAAATGAGTTGTGTGGCTATATGACAGGGACCATTTTTTCTTTGCTCACCTGACCAGTGCAGAGCCCTATGTTGGTCTGTTTGGGCTTGATGAACACTGCAGACTTCACCCTGATGACTCCTTGAGGCTGTACCCCACCACATAGTCCATAGGCACCCAGCAGGTGCCAGCTAGAGTTGGTATATGCTAGGATACATGCTAAGTGGCCTCAGACCCAGCACTGGCACTGAGTTTGAATCTATATTGATCTGATAAACATCACTTGCCCCTACCAGGTGACTCACTGAGAATCTACCTCATACAATTTCAGTACCACCAGAGGCTTTTTTAGTGACTAAGCCTATCAGGCAGCCAGCAATTGGAGGCAGGTAAAGGCAAATCTCAGGCAGATTTGGTGCTTGTAAAAGCTGGCCTTGGTTTGCAGCTTGGTCCTTCCCAGGCACACCCAGGCCCTGCAAAGGCAGCCACTAACTGTGGATCCATGGCAGAATCTGATATTGGCCAGCATCAGACTCCCTGCCAAGAAACCCCAGAACCAACAACATATCAAGTGGCCTGCTGCAGATAACATTAGAGCAAGATCCAATTAGCTTCAGGAGCAGCATAAGGAAAGGGAGAGCTCAGCAGGCACCAGATCTACTAAGACAAATTCTGCTTCATATAATAAGCGTTGGTATAGCAGCTCATACACTGAGGTACCAGTCAATCCTCACAGTCAGTCAGCCTGAGGTCAACTCCAGGGACAAATAAGCCAATAGCAATCAAGACTCAATTACAACAAGGGGGGCCCACATAAGCCACATTCATGTGATCAAGGAGATTGCACCACTGGCTCCCACAAGACATCTGCTACATAAGGCTAACATGCTAAGACTTGGAGTGTTAGCATATCTACAGAATATATACAAACAAACACAAAGAGGCAGCCAAAATGGGGAGGTAAAGAAACATGTCCCAAATTAACAAAACAAGAGGAATCTTCAGAAAAAGAGCTAAATAAAATGGAGGCAAGGGATTTAACAGATATAGAGTCCAAAAATATGGTTATAATAATGCTCAGAGAACTTAGTGAGAGCTGCAAAGAGATAACAAGCATAAAAAGGACATAGATACCATAAAGTCAGAAATAAAGAATGCAATATCAATAATGAAGAATACATTAGAAGGAATAAACAGGAGGTTTGATATTTAAAAGATTGAATCAATAATTTGAAAGCAAGATAGCAGAAAACAAATTAGAGCCACAAAATATAAATAAATTAATTAACTTAGTTTATTTAAATAAGGGACCCTTCGTACCAGAGTTGTAAAAGAAGAGACAGCAAGGGATAAAGAACCTATTTGAAGAAATAATCACTGAAAAATTTCCTAACCTGGTGAAGAAAACAACCACACAATTACAGGAAGCACATAAAGTCCCAAACAAGGAACACCCAAAGAGTTCCAAACCAAGACACATTATAATTAAAATGATAAATGTTAAAGACTAAGAGAAAATCTTAAAAGCATCAAGAAAAAGAGTTAGTTACCTACAAGTAAGCTTCCATGAGACTGTCAGCTGTTTTCTCAACAAAAACATTCCAGGCCAGAAGGGATTGGTATAAAATATTCAAGGTAATGAAAAGTAAGAACCTACAACCAAGACTAATTTACCCAGCAAGGCTAGCATTTAAAATCAATGGAAAAATAATGAGCTTCGCAGAAAAAAAAAAAACTAAAGAAGTGTGTTACCATCAAATCAGTATTAGAAGAAATGCTAAAGGGTTTTTTAAAGAAGAAGAAGAAGAAGAAGAAGAAGAAGAAGAAGAAGAAGAAGAAGAAGAAGAAGAGGAAGAGGAAGAGGAAGAGGAAGAGGAAGAGGAAGAGGAAGAGGAAGAAGAAGAAGAAGAAGAAGAAGAAGAAGAAGAAGAAGAAGAAGAAGAAGAAGAAGAAGGAGAAGAAGAGGAGATGAAGGAAATATAGTTAAAAATAAAATGACAATAAATGTCATATCAATAATCACAATACAAATGGCTTAAATGCTTCAATACAAAGACATATGGTAGCTGATTGGAAAATAAAACTACAGGAGACCCACCTCAGAATAAAAGATATGCACAGACAAAAAGTAAAGGGAAATTATATTACATGCAAATAGATATGAAAAAAAATGATCTTACTCATTTGTGGAATATAATGAACAACATAAACAGATGAACAAAAATAGATCCAGAGACATAGAAGCATCAAACAGACCGTCAAACCTCAGAGGGAAGGTAAGGGAGGGTGGGGGCAGAAGGGGTAAAAGATTAACCAAAGGACTTGTATGCATGCATATAAGCATAACCCATGGACACAGACAGTAGGGGAATGAGGGCATGTTCTGGGGAGTGGGAGCGGCTGGGGAGCGGTCAATTGGGGGAAAAGGAGACATATGTAATACTTTAAACAATAAAGAATTTAAATTAAAGAAAATCTTGGTTAGCAATACTTATGTCTAACAAAATGCATTTTAAAGCAAAGGCTATAGTAAGAGACAAAGAACACTACATAATGATAAAGGGAATAATCCAAAAGTATATAATAGTTGTAAATTTTTATGCACTTAGGACCATAATTATATAAAGTTCTTCTACCACTACCTTTCTTTACTACTACATATTGTATAATTTATTATAATATTATAAAATTCCTATAACATCTTTATAACTAATATAGTTAATCTACTTTGGAAATTAAAAACTTTGGATAAATTATACTTATAATTTGGTTGTTTTCACATAGTCTGTGAAGCACATTTCTTATGAGGGTATTAATAGAATTTTGTTTTGAGAATGCCTACTTTTATTCACTTCATTTTGGTGCACATAAATATAGCATTAGATTTATTTTTCTTTCCCAGCTCACCTAGTTGTTCTCAATATTTCTTTTTACCTCCATATTCAGCCTCATCTGCTTTTTGAAACCATGTTATAAAGGCTGCCTCAACTTATGTAATTATATATATATAATTTTTCTATGTGCTGTTATGTCCACTAATTTTCTCTTCTACTACATATCCCACCACACAGAGACACCTCTTCTCACCCATCATATCAGATGCCAGTATGCACTTGTTTAGCTCTCTTGGGTATTATTCTAGTTTATCTGAGGCATGAGTCTTGATTTCTTAGCAGAGATCTTGCCCCTTCTCACATTTCAGTTACTCCTGTCATCTATAGTTTACGCTCTTCAATTTAGCCACTGGTTATACTCATTGTAAATGTACTTAGCAACCAGAATCCTCTTATTTAGTTTATTACTGCAACCCCTATTGACAGCCATCCTATTAAACATCTCTAAAATTGATTGTAAAACAATAAGACATACTTTATATTTGATATATGGATGTATTTGTATATAAGCATATATTCATAGTATTGTGGGTGTAGCAAAGGTATGGTCAATTTGCATATTACTCTTTTATTAGATGCAAATTTTTGTTTTGACACAATAAAACAAAAGATCATTTGATTCTTCCCTGGAACACAGAAAAGCACAAACTTGACTCATTGGTATTCAACTATTATACATCATGAAATTTATCACAGTGATAAGAACTAAAGATCATTTATGTTATTATCATTGTTATATTGTCATGATAATACAGTGGTGGGCAAAAGTATGGTTACAGTTGTAATGCAAATAAATACAATTTTAATACATACAATAATTAAATAAGTACAATACAATATAGTAATTAAATAATAATACAATAATAAATTATTTTCACATACAACAGGAAACGTACTTATATTACAGCAATACTATATTATGAGGATTATGTACTTAAGTTTGGAAGCATGTTTATGTATTTCTTTTTCTCTTTAGTTTTGCGTATGGTTTTCATGTCTAAGATGAAATCATTAGGGGGAACATATTGATTTCTAAAAAACTTGCTGTTTTTTTAATGTGTGTCTTTTCATGCTTAACTACCTCCAAAATGTATTTGTTGTTCCTGGAGTAAAATATTCCTAGGCCCACTCACCATCTGGTTCTTTTTCTTTTGAAAATACATTTTTTTAATATTGTGGGTAAAGTTATTTTTCATTTTGTTTGTTTGTGACTTAAAACAAATGGCTAAGGGATGATAAGAAAAAGCAGTAATGAAAACAGTTTAAAATTTATGTCCATAAAATTTTAAAAATAAACAATGTGTGCTTCTGCTTATGCTACTATAAATTAAAGTTCCTGTGAAGTTCTTTGATAATATCCAACTCCATACTGCAACACAATAATATAAACCCTAAGTAAGTTCATTGACTATGATTTTAAGGAATTGTTTTTTTTTAATTTGCATAACTATCTGTCCAAAAATATGAAGTCTTGTTAAGAGTACTTAGCCCAGCCCTAGCGGGTTTGGCTCGGTGGATAGATCTTTGGCCTGCAGACTGACAGGTCCCAGGTTCGATTCTGGTCAAGGGCACGTGCCTGGGTTGCGAGCTTGATCCTCAGTGGGGGGCGTGCAGGAGGCAGCCAATCAATGATCCTTTCTCATCATTGATGTTTCTATCTCTCTCTCCCTCTTCTTTACTCTCTCAAATCAATAAAATATATTTTTTTAAAAAGTACTTAGCCCAATGCTATATAACTTGCTGTTTTTTAATGTGTGTCTTCTCATGCATAGGTTGGAGCAGGATGATACTGGTACAGAAAAGAAAAAAAAAGAAAAAACTAAAGGTAGCAATTCTTCATAATGTTTTATCTCTATTATGTATTTGTCAAGATGGGCATTAATTCCACTTTAAGAATAAATATAGTTTACATATATGGTGTACTTAAGAACTTCCAGTATTATGGAAGTATATGAAAACTTAAGAAAAAAATGATTACAAATGCATTTTATTTACTGATTTTAGAAACAACTTTTTTCCTTGCCCTCCTATTCCTCCCCCTCCTTTTCTTCTCCTAGTAATAATACAAACTATGTATCTTCAAGGTTGCATTCAAGATTGCATAAAAACAATTTGTTAGCAATTCTGGACACCTGAATATATTAATTATAATCTTTGTAAAACATTATGGTTTCCATTATATAAAAATTGAGCTTAAGAAAGATTATATAAATTATCTAAGGATGCATTGCTCATAAATGATGTAACAGTGGTTTATATTAATATCCACAGTATACAATTATGCACTGAACACAATTTTACTAAAATTCTATATAGCCATTTAAATTTAATAAATGAATAAGCAACATATTAATAGATTCAAAATACATTACATAATTTCAAATGTGGCACTATGTAAAATGATCTATTGAAAACTATTGAAACTACTTATATATGTATGAAATAAATCACAGTTTATGACTTAATTTTCTCATTATATCCATTATATATTATTTTTGTAATATATCTAACTATATCTTTTTAAACTTCGCAATTAAGCAACTGTGGCAGACTATTACATTAGTAGCTCTCATAAACCATATATTTTGGTATATGCAATTTTGTGTAGTCTACTGTTAGATCAACTCAGCTTGGACATGTCATTTAGTTTGACCAATATGACATTGGCCGGCATGGTACAAACAGAGGCTTGATAACTGCCTGCACATTGGGACTTGTTCTCTGTATACTCTTTAAGAATCAATGTGTATAGATGTCTAGTAATGCTGTTGAAGCATCTACATGGAGAAAAAGCAATGTTCAGTCAGCTCTCAGAAATCCCAGCCATCCCAGGTAAGACTCCAAACATGAAGGAAGCCTCTATCTTGAACATTCCAGCCCTATCAGACACCACAGCAAGCAAAAGAATAGCCATCTGTGTCCATCCTCAATTGCAGAATAATGCAGAAAAAATTGTTTTTCTGTTTAAGTCTTTAACTTTTAGGGTTCTCTCATGCAGTAATAGATAACTGAATTAACAAAACATATAATTTTATAAGCAAATAGTTATGTTAATCTATATTTATACTAATTTATGTGTTCACCTTTAAAAATTGTATCATATTCCTTTCTTATAGAATAGTTTTTCTTATTCATGAACTAAACCACTTTGTTTATATGAAAGTGCCTGATTTTGCTCCCTTGTAGTTTAGTAGCTCATGCTGACCATTATTTACAGTCATCACTCTGAAGATATGTCACTCTGTGATTCATCCACTATTGACTCTTGTTAGAAGTCGAATTCTCATTTTTTTATAAGTATCTTCCCTTTGTCACTTTTAAAATAACACCTTTATGCATTTTTATTCTATAGTTTCACTTTGATATGATTGGATATATTTTAATATGATTTAATGGATTGACTGGGTATATTTTTTCTTTCTGTTTGCTTACTATTTATTTTCCTTCATTTTGAATCTGACATAATAATGCCATCAGTTCATGACAAATACCAGTCATATGTTCAAATTTTCCTTCTCCCTCATTATATATTTATTTTCCTTTTGGAAATGTATTTAGCCTGCAGTAGAAATTTTCATTCTATTCTTTTTTCTCAAAACCTGTGCTTTATATTCTCCCTCTTTTATTTACATTATACAAAACAGTTTCTGAACTAACTTCCATTCTCTAGTCATTAATTATTTGTTCTGTGTCTTCAGCTGTGAATAAATATTTTCTCAACCTACTCATTGAATTGAATATATTATTCAATGTATACATATATTTGATATATGGATGTATTCATATATAAGCATATATTCATATATACACAATATATATGAATGTATATATTTACATTTATATATCTTCCTTTCAAATTTTGCTTTTGTTTCTTTATCACACCTGCATGGTTATATTTAGTACTTATATTCCTAAATGTGTTTTCAATTCAATTTATTACTTTGCATATTGATATTTTACATTTGTTTTTTATAAGGCCAATGTGGATCCTAGGTCATTGAATTTTCAATTCTGTTGACTATCAATGCTGGCAGTTTGTTCAAGGAAACTTTTTTTCCTAATAAATTGTCCTAAAAAAATAAACTTTCCCCCCCTAGCTTTACTGAGGAATAATTGACATATAATTATAATATGTCTAAAGTGTAAAATATGATGATTTTATATATATTATAAAAAATTTCCATCATCAAGTTAATTAACACATTCATCATGTCATATATTTATCTCCTTTTTTTGATGAGAACATGTAAGTTCTACTATCTTAGTAAATTTCAAATACACAATACTGTGTTATCAACTATAGTTAACATTTTATACAGTAGATTATCATATTTTATTCATCTCAAATAACTTTTTTGAATTTATGCTTATGAGTGGGTCTAGTTGAGTGTGCTTTTCTCCAAAGAGTAATTGTGTTTTCTTAGGCCAGGGAGTTTTCTACTGGCAGCTATTTCAATTTAACTTTTTAACTTTGGATATTCCAGACCAAATGACTACTTTCAAATTTGTATCTATCAATCAGAGAAAATGTTTTCACTTGCTAAGAGCCATGGCTGAGATCATGGAGATTGTCTATAATATATTTATTTGATTGCTTTCTTATCATGTCCCCAGTTCCAGTCCCACATCTAGCAAAGGCACAAACATTGTCTTTCATTCTCACTACAGATAGAAAAACACATGTGTCTATTTTTCTGTGTGAGAGCAAGTGGCATTTACAAAAGTTTAAAACCTGTCCTTGAAACTTCTATATCTAGACAGTGAAAATTCACCTGAAGTAATCGACCTGGTAGATTATCCACCTACCAGAAAATGTCTAGATAGAGAGAAGAAAACTTTGCATTATATGTTTTTCCCATATAATATATATTTCACTGATTGTTATCACTCCAGCAATAGTTGGCAAGGGAGAAGTTATGTGTAAATGAAATCTCTTCAATGGTTTTATTTTCAGAACCCTGGTAAGTTATTTGATACCAACTGCTAAAATTAGGTTTAGAGATTATCCATGGATAATCCTTTCTCAATTTCTCTGTTACTATTAATGAAACCACCATATTTTTTGTCAACCAAAAATCAGGTCATTTTTCACTTGTCTTTCTATATCAAACATCTTTAATTAGTTTCCAAGCCCTTTCATATTTTTTTCTTAAAATTATCTTTATTTTATATACATTCCGTACTATATAACTTTCTTTTTTAAGTCACTTTATTCAGTTATATTATACATATTTAATATATGCAACTTGATGAGTTTGGGGATAGATTGCATAATTTTCTTATTAGGAATGTTCTAATCTCTGTCTTTTACCAATTGGTCAAGGCTTCATTTACACAGTTTCATTTGTGTAACCACACTACATCTGAACTGATAAATTATTTACACTCAATATTATAAAATAACTTCCTTTTTTAGTTTCAGTTTACTGTTATTTTATCAACTAACATTTAAAACATTTTAATCAGTCCCCAAGTTCTTGACTTCTAAGCAGCTTCATATACCCAACGTGATGTAAATATTTAGCAAGAACTCACTAAGTATTCATTAGTTCATTTGAAAAAAAAATATATAAAGGGCTGCTTTTAGTAAACCAGCCAATGTTTCTACACTTGGTATATATGACATTAATCTTTAGAGCCTTGTCTTGTATAAGGAATAGACAGTCAATTAAAATAGGCATAACAAGAAAAATTCAAATTGTGAAATACATTATGAAGGAAATTAAAGTTTGATTTGTGTCTGTGACAGGCAGGGAAGATTGACTTAGATTGGGTAGTCCTAAAAAACTTTACTGAGAAATGACATTTGAACTGAGGCATGATGACAGGAAGGAGTCAGCTGTGAACTGATCTAATCACCTAGGTTGGGGCAAAGTTGAATGTGAAAACAATTTTGGCATATTGGAAATTGGACTGTAACTTAGTGAATAAGATATAGAGATAAATTGAAAGACAAAGGGAATAAAAGTATGATTTTCTTTTTTCTAAAAGAAATGGAGTTTTTATCTTGGGATGGTCATAGACCAATAATTTTATTTGTTTGTTTGTTTGTTTTTAATGGCCTAAACACACAAGAGTCTTAGCGTGTATAAGTTCCTCCCTCCCTCCCTCCCTCCCTTCCTTCCTTCCTTCTCTCTTACTCTTTTTTTTTTTTTTTTTCACATAGAAATCTTTGTAATTAGGTGTGTATACACAGGAGGGAATGCAGGCATACATTTCCTTGCATGGTCACCTGAGCACATTTAGCTCCCACACGATGTAAGTTTTTCATACCATTCTGTACTAACAGGAACCAGGGCCCCCTGAAGAAATGAGTGATTGAAGACTTGGCTGTGACTTTCATTTGGCTTGTTGACTTCACAACCACTTGTTGACTTCACAACGCTGAGCTCAGCAGAGCCTCTGATGAGGGAGGGCTGTTCCCCCTGCCCGCCCCCCCCCATAAGAACAGTCCTCAGAATGGCCATAGGAACAGAGGTGCTGATAACACTCGTCAAGCAAATGCCCTCATTTACTAAAAATCCACATATACATTACATTTTACAAAAACAGCATTTATCTAGATCTCTTGGTCCCTTCCCTAAGCCAACAAAGGAAGGGGTACTGAGGGAGCTCTATTCATAATGGAGGGTTCTCATCCAAACATTAGGGCAGCCCTGGGCACCACCGGGCCCCTTGTCCAGTGCACAGGAGGTGGGTTTAATAGAAACCCCCCTGGGAACCAGCCTGGAGCACCTAGAGCCTGGAGCACTTCATTGCCATCCCAGGTGAGGGCCCTGCCAGCACCTCCAACATCCCGACCCAAAGCCTGAGTTCCAGCTGGAGGCCCTGCCTGGGTGGCTTCCTGCTTCAGGAGTTGGAGACTGGGTACCCATAGTGGTTGCGCTCAGCTTCACCCAGGGTCAGCGTCAGTGACAGGCTAGGCTTCCATTCCAGCTCCCCTTCTTCCAGGCATGCTGTGGGGGCCGGGCTTTGAAGCAGTCGGAGATGTAGCAAACCGCCAAGAACATCATGCAGTACATCCCCAAGGAGGAGTGTCCAGAGTAGAAAGACAATCTGGACTCAGTGACGTTGGCAGGGCTTCCCCTGCACACCTTCTCCACCTGGACATAGACGGAGCAATTGACCCGGCTCCAATCAGGGTCACACGCTGCCAGGAAGTTGGGCCTCAGCCGGCCAGGCATGGACTTGGCCAGGTCTGTTAGGGACGGCTCACTGCAGCCCCAAACAGGAATGTCCCCAGCACCTTGTCGACAGCAGCCAGGTCATTGGTGAAGTTGGAGCGGGAATAGAGCCGGTCCGTGTACACCAGGTAGGTTTCTCCGCTAAGACCCACTGGCACGCACAGCCAGTCCAGCAGCACGAAGACCCACCTCCGCTCCATGCCACCCCGCCCCGGGCAGCGCCCACGACCCGCCACGCCAGCCCCAGGGCGTCCCCCTCTCTTACTCTTTTATTGGATGTATAGGGGTGACATTGGTTTATCTGCATATGCTATTATGTGTTCACCACCTAAAGTCAAGGATCCTCCATCACCATTTATCTCCCCTATGCCCTCTTCACCCTCACACCACCCCCTTTCCCTCCGGTAATCACCATATTGTTGTCTGTGTCTATGAGTTTTTTGTTTGTTTGTTTGTTTGTTTTTGCTTTTGTTTTTTAATCCCTTCACCTTTTTCACCCAGCATCGCAACTCTACTCCTTCTGACAGCTGTCAGTCTGCTCTCTATCTATGAATCTGTTTCTATTTCGTTTGTTAGTTTATTTTGTTCATTAGATTCCACATATGAGTGAAATCATATCATACTTGTCTTTCTCTGACTTATTTCAGTTATCATAATGAATTCCAGGTCCATCCATGCTATCACAAAGAATAAGATTTCCTTCTTTTTTAATGGCCAAGTGGCATTCCACTGTGTAAATGTATCATGGATTTTTTTTATTCACTCATCTACTGATGGACACTTGAGCTGTTTTCAAATTTTAGTTATTGTAAATAATGCTGCAGTTAACATAGAGTGCATATATTCTTTCTAATTAGTGTTCAGGCTTTTTGACATATTCCCAGAAGTGAAATCACTGGGTCATAAGTCTGTTCCATTTTTAATATTTTGAGGTGACTCCATGATGCTTTCCACAGTGGCTGCATCAATCTGTGTTCCCACCAAATATTTCTCCATGTTCTCACCAACACTTGTTGTTTGTTAATTTATTGACTGGTGTGTGGTGATATCACATCATGGTTATAATTTGGATCTCTCTGATAATTGGTGACATTGAGCATTTTTTTGTATATCTATCAGCCATCTGTATGTCATCTTTGGAGAAGAGTCTGTTTAGGTCCTTTCCCCATTTTTTTTTTTTTGGACTGTTTATTTTTTTGTGTGAGTTTTATAAGTTATTTATAAATTTTATATATTAACCCCTCATCTGATGTATCATTGGTGAATATACTCTTCCACTCAGTGTGTTCTCTTTACCTTTGGTTGACAGTTTACTTTCCTATGCAAAAACTTTTTAGTTTGATGTCACCCCTTTTATTTTTTTCTTTTGTTTGCCTTGCCTGAGGCAATATATCAGAAAAAAATATTGCTACAAAAAATGTCTGAGATTTTACTGACTATATTTTCTTCTAGGATTTTTACAGTTTCAAGACTAACATTTAAGTCTTTAATCTATTTTGAATTTATTCTTGTTTTGATATAAGAAGTTGGTCTAGTTTTTGTTTTCTGTTTTATTTTGGGTTGTTTTGCACATATCTACCTAATTTTCCCAAAACCACTTCTTTAATAGACTGTCTTTACCTCATTGTATGTTTTTGTCTCCTTTGTCAAATATTAGTACGTGGGTTTGTTTCTGGGCTCTCTCTTCTGTTCCATTGACCTATATGTCTGCTTTAATGCCAGTACCATGCTGGTTTTTGTTTTTTTTATTACTATGGCCTTTTAGTAAAGTTTGGTATCAGGTAACATGATTCTTCCAAGTTTGTTCTTGATTCTCAAGATTACTGTGGTTATTCTTGGTCTTCCATGATTCCATATAATTTTTGGAATATTTGTTGTAGTTCTGTGAAATATGCCATTGGTATCTTGCTAGGAATTGTATTGAATCTATAGATTGCTTTGGGTAGCATGGCCATTTTAATGATGTTATTTCTTCCTACCTCTGAAGACAATATGTGCTAACACTTATTTGAATCTTCTTCAATGTCTTATAATTTTCCAAGTACATGTCATTTACATCCTTGGTTAAATTTATTCCTAGGTACTTTATTCGTTTTTATGCAATTGTAAATTAGACTGTTTGCTTAGTTTCCCTTACTGATTTTTTATTATTTGTGTAAAATAGGCAGCTGATTTCTGGACATTTATTTTGTATTGTGCTACTTTACTAAATTAATTTATGAATAAGTTCTAGTAGGTTTTTGTGTCACCTTTAGTGTTCTCATTTTGTTTTCAAATGACAGTTTTACATCTTGTTTTCCAATTTGAATGCCTTTTATTTCTTCTTCTTTCTCATTGCTGTGGCTATGACTTCCAGTACTATCTTGAATAAGTGGTGAAAGTGGACATCCTTGTTTTGTTACTGATCTAAGGAAAATGCTTGTAGTTTTTGCCTTTTGAGAATGATATTAGTTGTAGGTTTGTTACATATGGCCTTTATTATGTTGGCTTATGGTCTCTCTACTCCCATTTTACTGAGTCTTTTTATCATAAACTAGAGGCCCGGTGCACAAAATTCGTGCATGGGTACAGTCCCTAGGCCTTGCCTGAGATCAGGGCCATCTTCCCCGGCTGCCGGCAGCCAGCCCTGCTCCCTACCACCACCCACCCCAGGGGGCGGGGCCTGCGGGGTGGGGGCAGCTCCTGCATTGTGCGTTGGTCAGCCCCCTGGTAGTCAGTGTGCATCATAATGACTTCTAAGCAGCTTCATATAGCCAACATGATGTAAATATTTAGCAAGTACTCACTAAATATTCATTAATTAATTTGAAAAAAATAAGGAGTGCTTTTAATAAATCATCCAATGTTTCTACACTAATCTTTAGAGCTTTGTCTTGTATAAGGAATAGACAGTAAAATAGAAATAGGCAGGAGGAGACAAAGCTCAGCAAACTGGGCTGCCAAAGGTCTGGAGGGTGGAGCTAATTGATCTCCCATGAGGGAGAAGCACTAGTCAGGTTCACAGGAAAGTGGCAAAGTGTCCTCTACCCTAAAGCCACACAATTCAGCCACTGACAGCCCCTGAGTCTGCCCAGACCTCTACACTCTGGCTAAAACAGCTGACTCCTCAGCAGGGAGTAAGCTTTGCAGGGTGGGGCAAGAGGAGTCCAGAGGGTGGGCTATTGTTTTTCCCCAGGCTGATACTTCAGGGTGGGTAGTGCTCTACCCAAGAAAGATGGCATCTGTGCTGTTGAAGAATGATTGCTCTCCCTTCAGCTTTCTTTCCAGAGCCACCAATCCCTGACTCTCTTCACACGACTAGTCCACTCTGTCCCCCCTCTGCTGGAGCCCAGGGTGCGTGACTGTGAACAAAATTTTGTGTGTTGACCCTTTATGAGGGCACCTATATCTCTAGCAGACTCTCAACTCTCTCTGACAGAAAAAAAAAAAAAACGAAACAAAAACCCTGCTGCTTTCACAGCCTGGTATTATGTATGCCCCTTTCTTGTCTCTGGTGCTTTGATCTGGAAAGTCTAGCTTGGTGATGAAACCACATGCTTCTCAGGGGGAGCCTCCTACACCTGAGACATCTCTTCAGAACCTCACCTATGCCTTGTGGGAGCAGTTCTACTCCTTTTCATGTATCTGCCCTTCCTACCAGACTCGATGTGACTTTTTCTATAAATCCTTGATTATAAGACCTCTCTTCAGCTAATCTTCAGCTGGTTATTCAGGATGATTGTCCTTTAATTTAGTTGTAATTCCAGTTTGGTCCTGAGAGGAGGTGAATGTAGCTTGTACCTACTGTACATTTTGGATTCCCCATAGATCAGTTATTTTGAAATCACTCCAACTGGATGAAAATAAACTTTTGTTGGAGATGAGAATAACAAAATTATTGAGACAATTGTAAAGATTCAGATAATTAATAGTGGCTTGGCCTGGGTTTATGGTGGAGATTCAGAAGGGTTAATGACTTTGGGATATTAAGAGGACTAATATTTGATTTGGACATTGTGGAAAAGAACTACGAATGATTCCTAAGTTTTCAGCTTTAGCAAACAGAACAAAAAGACTTAGGGAGCTATGCTGGATATGTGAATATGAGTGTACTGGGGAGATCAAGTCCACTGCCATAGTCATGTTAAATTTGAACTATTTGTGGGCATCCAAGCTGTGATACTAAGTAAGCAGTTTGATATATGAGTTTTATGTACAATGCACATATCAATGCTGAAGACAAATCAAGAGTCATTGACAGCTAAATGATACTTTTAATTATTGTTTTATTTTCTTACATAAGTAATTTATATAAAATATATTATAAACACAGCTTGATCCTATTGTATTTTGCACTTACATTGCTTATTTCCTTTAGAAAGTAAAATTTATTAAAAGCTTCTTTAAAAACTTAAACTGGTTTGTATATCATAAGGGCAATTAGTTTTTAAATTAATATTTTGATTCTGAAAGTAATTTTTCCAATAATCATGTTTTTTAAAAATAATCTTAAAATATATTTTGTTGCAGAAAATAAGGGAAATGCATATTCATTTTCTTACAAGTAAATATTTACCCAAAGTAATGACTTCATTTATTCAGAATATTTTAAAATTCCAAGTATAAATAAAGATGAATCACAGGTAAGAAGGCACTATTTATCTGGTAACTTTTTGTTCAGAGCTTTTACAATGTTGATACAGATCAAAGTCAGAATTCAGAGACTCTTCTAGAATTATTTTTTCTCAAGTCCCATTGGCTGAATTGTAACTGGTAATGGTGTGTAAAAGGAAAGCTAATTTGCCCCTTGATGGAAATTACTGTACCAAATTTCTAAAGAGTTTTAGAAATGCTCTCTATTCAACAGTGAAAGAGTCATTTAGTTTACTAGTTGTGTGTGTGTGTGTGTGTGTGTGTGTGTGTGTGTGTACGCAATGGAAATAGGTCATGCTTGTTAATTCTCTTTAATCTACCACATCAGTATCTTAGCATTGCTGTTTATTTCTAAACCTATAGAATTATATTGGAAAGAAAGTGTATGGTTCCACATACTTAAAATCCAATTCAATTATAAATAACTAAATTTTAAAAAACATGATTTGTGAGGATAAAACAAGTTGGAACTAAATTTCTATAATTATAAATAAATGGCTTTTAGAGGAGAATACATTATTTATTTAGCATTTCTAAGTTTCTTGGTATTACTTAGTATGCCTTTGTTTCTTAAATTAAAATTTAAAAAATTTAGCTGGTCATGCTATAATCATCTACATAGTTAATATCTATGTAGATAGGTCTTTTATCTTAAATGTATTATAGCATAGAAAAATATAAAATAAATGTGTTACATATAATCATTATATCTACACTAATAAAAGAGTAAAATGCTAATTGACCATACCTTCATGACACCCACCAGCCAATCAGGAGTAAATATGCAAATTAACCCAACAAAGATGGTGGGTTAATTTGCATATGCAGGCACCAAGCAGCCAGGGGCAGGGCGTTCTGCACCACCTCAGGCGCTCCGGGCCTCTGGGCAGCGTGGGAAGGTGGAAAGGCGGCTCTGGGCAGGAGCGAAGTCGGTGTTGGCAACCCGGGTAAGGAAGGCCCATTCTTGCATGAATATTTGTGCATCGGGCCTCTAGTATATGTATATTTATAAAAGTAAATTAAGAGATAAATTATGAAATTAAAACCTAATTTTTCCACCTTTCTGCACATTTTAAAATATCCATTTTAAGGTTATATCTGAAACAGTTTTCTATTTAAGTATTATTTTTTAATATATATTTTATTGATTTCAGAGAGGAAAGGAAAGGGATATAGAAACATCAATTATGGAAAGAATCATTGATTGCATGCCTCCTGCACTCCCCCTACTGGGCATTGAGCCCGCAACCCAGGCATATGCTCTCGGACAGAATCGAACTTGGGACCCTTCAGTCTGCAGGCCTGCGTTCTATCACTCAGCCAAACCGGCTATGGCTCTAATTAAAATATTAAGGTAAATGAGTTATTCTCATTTTAGAGATGTCTTGTAATGAAATAAGTTGTTAATTTAATTGAAGTGATAATTCAACATACTTTAAGGCTAACCATTACCTTATGTGTTAATACTGGAAAAAAATTGATAAATGTAAATTTACAAACATGTCTCTAAAAATGCCAAATTAAACAAAATATTTAAACACATGTCACCTTATGAGTTGACATATTTTGTGGGCTTATGAATAGCTACCTTTTCAATAAAATATTTAAATTTTAAATGTCCAGAAATATTTTTATTATTTAATATAGACATACATAGAACATTTCTTATAGTAATGAGAGCAAAAAATCATGCAATTTACTTTGAAGTATACATACAAAGTAAATATTATATTTTAGAATAATCTGCATTTCAGATTGTGGGAAAATGGTGATGTAGGACACTACAGCTTCCTCATTCCTTCACAAAGATCAATGATTGGATAGAGATTAACAAACAAACAGCTTGGGGAGACCTCTAGTATATATGTGGACATTTTAACAATGGAACAAAACAAACAAACAAAAAAAAAACCAACTGTAAAGAATTACACAGGAAGAAAAGGAAGACAATTTCATTTTGCCAGCATCATCCCTCCCCTTAAGCAGCATTGTTCAGCATCAAGGAGAAACTTCCTAGCTATAAAGTATTGCTTTCACCAGGAAGGGAAGAGATGGATGAATGACCAGCTTCTCCAGCCTTTTGGGGCATTGGTCAAAGGTCTCACACCAATTTCACCTCTCTAAGACTGGCAACCTGAGAGATCTTGAGCCATCTAGGGATAAAGATGAAATTTATAGAATCCTTAGGTGTGGAATAGATCTCAACAACATAAAGTTCAAACTGATCCTGAAGGCAGATATTAATGCTCACCTTAAACATTTACAAATCTACAAAGATGTTGTTTCACAGATTGTTGATTCATTCATTGAGCAAATATCTGTTAAGTGTCTCCTCCAGGTAGACACTAGGTTAGGCACTGGGGAAATAAGAACAAATCACACATAATTCCTGTGCAAAAGAATTACCACACATGAGCAAATACTATACTTCATAGCAAATTGCACATGGGGAGCAGGGCCCACAAATTACATGGGGAAATATCACTCCCATGGAAAAAGTTCCAGAGGTGACACTTGAGCCGTGAATGAAGAAAAGAGTTTGCCAGCACAAGAGTGGCAGAAAGAAAACAACATAAGCAAATACACAGGGATATAAAAAGACATAACATCTAGGGGAAATGGAAACATTTGTGCATGGCTGGCATATAAAACAAGATAATGAAGGGCTTATGTTATTTTCTCAATTATTTCGTTTCTAGCTATAAAACAATCCTTTTTCAGACATCATTCCTTATGGTATTGGTACATGAGTAAACAGACTAATAAAACAGAATGCAAAGTTCAGAAAGAAAAGAAACTACTGAGATTTAAAATTTATTAAATTGGCATTCAGATTACTGAATGAATATGGACATTGAAACCAATAGAGTTGTGAAAACTGATAGTCGTTGAAATAAGTAACTGGATCTGTATGGTACACCATATGCCAGAACAAACACCAAAAGAATCAAATATTTGTAAATAATAAAATTATATTAGGACTAGAATAAAACAACTGAATATGGGTGAGTTGAATTAAAATATTAGAATGAAAAAAAATTAACTTTCACTCAAATGCAAAACCTTTATATAGTAAAAAAAATATTGATAAATTGAACTATAATAAAAATCAAACAAACAAAATATTTGATATAAAAACAACATGAAGGACAAACTTGGGGGGAGGCCTCGGCACTATCAAGATTAATAACAATTATTGTAAAATGCCTATATCAAAACAAAGGATTAATCTTTTATATGCTGAAGACTTAACACCCTGTAATTCAGATTTTTTTTTTTTTTAGGTAAGGTCTTTTAAGAGGCAATTAATTGAAAAGGAGGATGTTAGTCTGATGCTAAATCCGTCTGATGGGTGTTCATATAAGAAGAAATCAGAATATGCAGAAAAATATTAGGGATGTCCACACATAGAAGAAAGGTCATGTGAGGACACAGGGAGAAGGCAGTGGTCTGCAAGTCAAGCTATGAGGCCTCAGAAGAAACTAAACATGCTATAACATTTACCTTGGACTTCTTGCCTCCAGAAGAGTTATTTTTTTAAAAAATCCATTATTTAAGCCACCCAGTCTGTGGTATTTTCTTATGGCAGTTATTAAAACTGATATATCCCCCTGACATGCAAAGTGGAAGAGATGTAGGAAAAGAACATCCCTAAACCCAACTGAAGAATGGGCAAGAGATATGAAAACACAGTTTATAGAAAAAATACAAACATTCTTTAAAACCAAGACGTTGCTTAAACTCATTCATAATAAAAGTAATTTACATCAAATGACAATGAAGATGCTTTATTGTGCAGATTGTCAAAACCCCTGAAGATGTGGGGAAACTTGGGCTCCTTAGCAAAGGTCAGCTGTCCCCATGCAACCACAAAGACTCCACATTATGCTTATGAGCCAACCATTATCTTGTAGTATAATTTATTCAAACTCAATTAGGCAATGCCCCCATACCCTTACATTTATCAAAAACATAAAGAACAAATTGCATTTGAAACATGTCATCAAGAATCTATTTATATAAAAGGCTAAGTGACCGACCATACGTCCATCCAACCATCTGACCCACTGACCAGCCAGTACACATGACACACACTGGCAATTTAAAAAAAAAACAACGTTCGCCGAAACCGGTTTGGCTCAGTGGATAGAGCATCGGCCTGTGGACTGAAGGGTCCCAGGTTTGATTCCGGTCAAGGGCATGTACCTGGGTTGCGGGCACATCCCCAGTAGGGGATGTGCAGGAGGCAGCTGATCAATGTTTCTCTCTCGTTGATGTTTCTAACTCTCTATCCCTCTCCCTTCCTCTCTGTAAAAAATCAATAAAATATATTTAAAAAAATAAAAAATAAAAATAAATAAAAATAAAAAAAAAACAACGTTGACTCGAGCATGTGTGATATATATAAATTTCTCTCTGGTGCCAGTCACACGTGTGTGTTTTCATCTGTCATTGTTGATTGCGAATTTGGTTGTTTTTGTTGATATTCTGAATATACTCGATGGAGATTTTCACACCTATTTGAGTGATGATTCCATCAATTCAGTGGATGATGCCGAAAAGGAAAATTTTCCCATCGAATTTCTTAATAGTATTACTCCTTCGGGAATGCCGTGTCATAAATTAAAATTGAAAGTAGGTGCAATCATCATGCTACTGAGAAATCTTAATAGTAAATGGGGTCTTTGTAATGGTAGATTTATTATCAAAAGATTGCAACCTAACATAATCGAAGCTGAAGTATTAACAGGATCTGCAGAAGGAGAGGTTGTTGTGATTCCAAGATTTGATTTGTCCCCATCTGACACTGGCCTCCCATATAAATTAATTCGAAGACAGTTTCCCGTGATGCCAGCATTTGTGATGACTATTAATAAATCACAAAGACAAACTCCAGACAGAGTAGGAATATTCCTACCTGAACCCGTTTTCGGACATGGTCAGTTATATGTTGCTTTCTCTCAAGTTCTAAGAGCATGTGACATTAAAGTTAGAGTTGTAAATACTTCATCAGAAGGGAAATTAGTCAAGCACTCTGAAAGTGTTTTTATTCTTAATGTGGTATACAGGGAGATATTAGAATAAGTTTAACCAACTTATCAGTCATTGTTTTTATCAATGTTTTTATATCATGTTTTTGTTGTTTTTATACCATGTCTTTGTTGTTGTTATATCATGTTGTTATTGTTTATTTATTAATCAATTTATATATTATTTTCATATACATTTTACTAATTTTATTTCATCTCTGACACTTCTATTGTAGAGAAAGGACAAATAGCGATATTAAAATATTTCTTCTAATTAATCTCCTTTCAATGTGCATGAATCTATGCACCAGGCCACTAGTACAATATAATTGACAATGCCTGGATACTGAGAATTCCTTGGCAGCAAGATTTTTATTTTTTAATCAAATGCCCACTATTTAGTTGTCACTTGTCTTTTTCCTGGTCTTGCAATTGAAGACCTAAGGTTTTTCTCATTATTATTTATCTACAACTTTAACCTGCTTTTCAAAACTGTCCTCAAAAGTGTCATGATAGTTTTGACCTTTCCAAGACCCTGCATTTAAATCCTCATCAGGTCACTTTGCTCACTCATTCCCTAGGGCAGACCCTTTAAAAAGCATGCCCTTGGACTTAGAGGAAGGCAGTAAAATCTTCTCAGATTTGTCCCAATGGAACTGCCATTTCTCCTTTCCCCTGTTGCTCACTTCTTTCTCCTTCCTTCCTTTTCTTCTCAAGGGAATCACCTGAGAGAAAGAAAAAATTATTGTCAGAATGCCAGCAGAAGTTCAAACCTGGATCCACATTACTGAAAAATGCATTGTCTCTGGCCACAATTCTCCAGTCACTTCTTTGTATTTTCCCCCCAATTTGCTTGGTATTTTAGTCATACAGAGAATAGATCAAACACATAACGTTTTTCTGCTCAATGAGCAATACACATTCATAAAAGTTTGCAAATATATATAAAATATATAAAAAACTATTTTATGAAGATACTATATCTTGTGACTTCTAGAAAATTATCTATTGTCTTTATGTAAAAGATTGTGTCTTCATGAGGACATTTATTTTTATCACAATAGCTATATCATTCCTCCTTACATTATATGCAAAATGTGAAGATTGCTATGAAGTTGCTTCCTTTCACACTATGTATGAATTTAAACAAGCAACTATAAGTGGGCCAATGGAAACTGAGTGAGGAACTAGTATTTAGAGTAGCATGTCATTGGGGATCAAAAGTTATCTTTATTACAATTGTTATAAAAGCAAACATTGATATTTCAATGGTGTTTACCTTGCATTCAGAGGTTCCATAGTTTCTTTAATAATGTTTTAGATCTCCTAGTTAACCTTACATTTTTTTCTTTTGGAAAATGGCAAATTCATATTCTTTCTTTCCATAGTGATAAATTTTGCTAAATTTATCTTGCTATTCTTTACTAAGTATTCTCTTTTCCTGACTGCAATTTAGCTCATGTGCAACAATACAAAAGATATTAGAAAACATTTACATTTTAGTAGAAAAGTCACTAAGCTCACTAAATAGGGGATATTTTTTCTTGTCCTTTTATATTTGTGTTTTTATTTTCATTTTAAATGGAGATAAAAATAAAGACAGGCATTTGAAAAACACTGTGGAGTTTACACTGCTTTCCAAGAATTTGAGTTTTATAAAACCTTTAGTCTTTGCAGATTCTAAGTTTTTGATTTCATATTACTGTTTATGGTCTCTATAAATATTAAAGAAATTTTTAAATGTATCCACTGTGCTGTGAATGTGTAAATGCAAAGCTAGGGAATCTCTGAATGTTGTCACACAATGGGAATATTTTATAATAACCTGACTATTTTAATTAGAATAGAAAGTATGATAATTTGAGTGAAAATCACTTTGATTTTTAGAATAAACTACTCCAATGAAGGCTAATGCTGAAAAAAGTCTAATTTTTATTCCATTGTTAAATATAAATTATTTGTGATTTTTGTAAGTAAACATCCAAGTATAAAATATAATATGTTTATCATATTTCATTTATAATGGGGTGTTTCACATAAATATTTAGATGCAGTGTGCACTAATTTGAGTCATGATGATGTAGTACTAAATAAAGATTAAGTACTCTGCTTTCCTATGTTATGCAATTATCAAAAGTTTGAACCACCTTGTAGAGGAGTGTAACTTTTATCCTGTTTGGCCTGAATCCCTTTTCTGTCCTGCATCCCCACTACCCCACTCCTGTGTATGTTCTCCCTAATTTAAGCAGGCTATGATCCCCACCCATAGCCATTCTCTCACTCTGCTTGAGGCTTGCTCCCTGCTCTGCGTCACAGCATCACATGCCTCCACTCTAGTACACAGATGTCTGTATTTCTCAGCTAGGTCTTTCTAAAGGCATTTGGTTGTAATTGTTCAAAAAAGGAAGAGAAGTAGAAGGAAAGTGGGAGAATTAAAAATGAGGATATAGGGCAAAGATAGAGAAGGGATAAGAGAAAAGAGTAGATAATATAATTCTACTTTCAATTTATATTTCATAGTTAAAAAATCAAGAGTTTGAGTGTAGGGAGGATGCAGGCCAGAATAAAACATGAAAGACACAGAGAGACATCTGTATTCTGGAGTGAAGGGGAGACATGTTGTGTCCCGGAGCAGGGCGGCAGAGCCCAAGCCAAGTGAGAAGGTGGCCTAGTGTTCAGGATCATGTCTAAGTTGAGGAAGACATCATAGAACTGGGGTCAACCCCAACAGGATGGTGAGTGCACTCACACAGGAGGTGATGTGTGTGGGCTGTCACATCCAGATCAAGGTACAACTTGTGTTTGTGTGGGTGGGGGGATGAAGTACATATTATGTCCTGGAAAAGTGTATGATATGTTGAAAATATACCGTTTAAACTCTGATAACTTAGTGTTGAGAATAACATATTTTTCCATGGTTTTCAGGGTGTCGTTTAAAAATTGTAAAAGAAAACTTGGTGTTAGTCTCTTATTGTATGCCACTTGCTTGTGGACATTATGCTTGATTCCCTAAATACTTTAATATTTCCATTCCAGTTTACTACTTTCTATACATAATTTGTTAAAATGTTATAAATGCCTAGATACATACTAGAGTGTCTAAAAATTCAAAAGAAAATACCAATGTAGAAAAGTATGTGGAGCAACTCTCATACACTGCTTTGAATATTGCAGTTGGGAATGGAATTTTATATCATTTTGGGAAAATGTTTAGTAGTAGCTACTAAACACTAAAAATCTGAGAAAAGATATATGTTGTATTATCAGCAATAATGACCCTAGATAGACTCAACATATATGTGCATATATAAATAGATATCATTCAAGAATACATATATATACATATATATATGTGTGTGTGTGTGTGTGTGTGTCTTTGAATATATGTGTTGAATATTCATATATTTGAATGTTATAAAGATATGTATGTATCAGTATAGGGTATATATATTTACCTATCCTATAAAATAAAAGGTTAATATGCAAATTGTCTCCTTGGGAGTTTGACAGAACAGTTCAATCACTCACTATGACATGTGCTGACCACCAGGGGGCAGCATGGAACAAAGGAAGGCCCTGGCCGGTGGCAAGCAGCCGGCAGCTGGGGGTTGGAAGGCCCCAATCGGCCCTGATCACTGGCCAGGCCTAGGGACCCTACCTGTGCACGAATTTCATGTACCGGGCCTCTAGTGTTTATATATGTACACTTACATATGGTATACATACATTGAGTGGCCAGATTTTTATGATCTCTAAACGCATAATAATCTGGCCACTCAGTGTGTGTGTATATGTCTATGTGTGTGTGTGTATACATATATTAGAGGCCTGGGTGGGGTCCAGCCAGCCTGGCCAGGAGGAGGGGACATGGCGGTTGGCTGGACTACCTGCTGGTCAAATTCCTGGTCAAGGGGACAATTTGCATATTAGCCTTTTATTATATAGGATATACACTGAGTGGCCAGATTATTATGCGTTCAGAGATCATAATAATCTGGCCACTCAGTGTATGGTATGTGTGTGTATGTGTGTGTGTGTGTGTACAGGATCATTGCCTGTCTATGGTATACATATGTGTGGCCTAAGCCATCAGTTGGACATCCTTAGCGCTGCGGCAGAGGTAGGAGAGGCTACCGCCACCGACACTGTGCTTGCCAGCCGTGAGCCTGGCTTCTGGCTGAGTGGCACTCCCCCTGTGGGAGCACACAGACTACCAGGGGGAAGCTCCTGCATTGAGCATTTGCTCCCTGGTGGTCAGTGCACGTCATAGCAACCAGTCATTCTGCCGTTCAGTCGATTTGCATATTAGCCTTTTATTATATAGGATATTAGGAGAGTTATTTTTCTACTTATTAGTATATGAAACATTATTATAGTTTAAATATCTTACTTTTCATGTTCTTGATGTATGTTATTATTCATTTAGTATAACCCCTTAATATCAACAGGTATATTGGTTTCTCTAAAAATACAGACATCAACAGGTATATTGGTTTCTCTAAAAATACAGAAATGTCCAGTGTTCATTCTTAGAAAAAATGATTTCATTTGTAGGATATTGACATCTATTTGGGAATTAGGGACATGATGTATTAGTATAAAGCACTGAAAGGTTTATGGAATATTTCAACCAGCTAACCAAGTGAGCCCTTAGTCAAGATTCAATACCTAAGTTTTACCTGATTTCAAACATTCTTAAGCCTCCTTCTATTTCCCACTTTATTCTTTCCAAGATTAGACTGCTCAAACCCTTGTCATGCTCCTATTTGACAAAATAAACAGAATCTGCTAAAACATACAAATTACTACCTTATTCCATCAACTATCTGGTTTTAGCTGTATTGATGTATGTATTAACATACAATATTGTGTAAGTTTAAGGTGTACAAGATATTCAACAC
Organism: Plecotus auritus; assembly: GCF_963455305.1. Classification (NCBI taxonomy): domain Eukaryota; kingdom Metazoa; phylum Chordata; class Mammalia; order Chiroptera; family Vespertilionidae; genus Plecotus; species Plecotus auritus. The sequence continues at coordinate 74,016,136 of NC_137772.1, read as the reverse complement.
TTATGTTTTACAATGTAAATTCCACCGTGGGGTTAGCTAACACCTCCATTATGTCACATAATTATTATTTTCTGCTTTGTGGTGAGAACATTTAAAATTTACTCTTAGCAACTTTCAAATATATAATATGGTACTGTTAACTATAATCACAATGCTGTACATTAGACTCCCCAAAATTATTCATCTTCTAACTGGAAGTTTGCACTCTTGATCATCTGCTGCCATATGATCCACTAATCCCACTTACAGGTATATATTTAAAGGAAATGAAAACAGGATATTGAACTCCCATATTCCCATGTTCATTGCAGCATTATTCACAATAGTCAAGATATAGAAACAACCTAAGTGTCTGTCATCTATTTTTAATTACTAGTGTTTTTTTTTTATCAGATAATTTAGTTCAAAGCTTCTGGATTGTAATATTTGATGTATTTTATATGCATTAAACATAGAGATAAAAAGTGACACTATGAAATAGGAGAAAGGTTTCCATGAAAGGAGAGAAAATGACCAGACACACCCCCCAAGTCAGTGCTTATTCACTAGTTTCTGTTTTCTTTCTTTTGTATCTTCAGTTCCTCTTGCTATCCTAATTTCTGTTTTTTGATATCAAAAGTAAAAAAAAAATATCAGAGTCCCAGTTTGCTTTCTCTGTATAAATTCTGAAATTTTCACTCTGGGCAGGAAAATAAACAATTAAGTAAATAAATAGGTAAATAAATAAGATGGAAATAGTTTTATGTAATTTCTGAAGAACTGATAGGTCAATACTCCTACCTAAAAGGTTCTTGTTTTATTTATTGTTAGGAAATAATCCCAAACTCACAGAGGATGGCAAGGCACAAACCATCTACTACCCTATAAGTGTTGAAAGTAGACAATGAGACTTAATGGATCAAAAAGACAGTTTATTGCTCAGAGCACAGCAATCATGAGCATCAGCAGAATTACACTGGTTCCCCTTCCCCAAGTCCCAGAGGATGGCTGAGCAATCACAGATAGATATGAGGCCTAGAGTGGGCTTTGTGCCACAACTGGAGGAGATTTGAGCTTAAGTAACTATCACTTTTATAGGAAGTAGAAAGCAAGGCAGCTCTTTGTCTGAAAACAAACATACAGGAACACAAAAGGCCCAGAGAAAACCCTCTTCTGGCTTCCTAACATGTGTGTGTTTACTTATTAGAAAGTAGTATGAAGAAGCAAAGTAAAAACTTTTGTGAAATATGATTTAGGCAGTATTTTAACCAGCCAACAAAGTGAGCCCTTAGTCAAGATTCAGTACCTAAGTTTTACCTGATTTCAAACATTCTTAACTTTCCCAATCTAAATTCACAGAGTTCTAAAACTTCAAGTTTTCATTGAGTTTTGCTATGTTTTTTGGTATCTTAATTGCTCCCATAGAGGCAACACTTGGAGTTTTGGTAAAGAGAGAGACCTTTTGGGGGAGGCAAGGAGAGAGAAGAGGATTGCTATGACTGTTTGTAATTCATATATTTGTAAATCAACGCCTTCCTGCACTCATGAAGTGGAACAATACATTTTTTATAAACAAGAGTAGTTCCCACTGCACAGACATGGATGAAGCTCAGAGTATACTTTCAATTGCTGAGTCTTTATTTCTGTTAATATGAAATTGTAAAAGCTGGTAAGCTGAATGAAAATGACAAATCATATAACAATATATATGCCTTCTACTCATGCTATAGTCCTGCTCAAAGAAACCCTTTGTCTTTTTCTTAATTTAAATACCATTTTCCTCTATAAATTCAGCATAGAGTATTTGTCTCATTCAGTAGTGTTTTTAATACCTACACAGTGCTACCCAGCTACCCAGAGGAGGTTTGTTTTAAAAAAATGTGCTAAAATCTGCTCCATGATTCATGAAAAAGTGAGATACAGTCATGCAGACTGTGCCAAGGTGTTTGAAGAAATGCTCAAAACAAAAATGACTACAAAAGTATCTACGATAGCAGCTGCATCAGTAAATTATTTTGTGTCATATTCAATATCTAAATTATAACAAAATTTCTGCAAAATGTTAATTTTATTAGAAATCAAATTATAAACCAAGTACTTTCTATATTTTCCCCATGGCCACTTATTAATAATGAGAGAGAAAGAGAGAGAGAGAGAGAGAGAGAGAGAGAGAGAGAGAGAGAGAGAGAGATCAGGAAAAAGTGTTTACTTGCTTTATTGAGTTAAAAAGATTGGCTCAACAGGAGTAAACTTTAGAATGCTTCAATTAGTATTTCAAAGTAAACCAATTAATTCTGTACCAAAAATCAATAAGAAAATATAATGTGTAAAGTAAGGATTGATTCATAACAAAAGAATAATAAAATATACCAAATTTCATTCTGATTTTGAGCACATTGCATATTTGCTGCCCATAAACCCAACCAGAGCAATCCACAAATATAAAAAAGAGCATACTTAGATCCATTATGCTTACTCAGAAAAATTGTCTCTAGGGTGAACCAGTCATTTTAAGTGAAGCTTCTTTCAAAGATGATACAACTAATCATTTCCTTGGTGCAGAGAATATTGTAATACCTATGATATTCTGCCAGATGTTGAATATATTAGATACTGTCAGGGAGTAAATTATGTTCCAAAGGTAAATAAAACAATTTGAAAGATAGGAAAGCATTTTCAAGTTATTCATGTTCTTAATAAATGAAGAAGCAATATCTATAAAAGCACCAAATTCACTTCAATGCAATAGTGCTATAAGTAACAAGCTGTCTGTGCATTATGTAATTGGGCCTGAAAATAAGTGTACCTTTTCATGAAGTAGAAACATAACAGCCACAGATAACATTCAGACAAATCCTATCTTCACCAAGCTACTATTAAAATACTCTCTTTGGTTTTCAATGGGCAGAACTTCTATCTGGTTTAAGTTGAAACTAAGGTAATACCAAAATATAAAGTTTCATAAATCAGAGATAAATATATAAGTATCAATATATGTTTTTCCAGAAGAGAAATGCCTGTATTGACAGACTTATCAGAAGAGAAGCTTTGAGGAATCAAGGGATTGGAAGATTCTATTTTAAAACACTTTGATTAATAGCCAGAGATGATATGCTATTAGGCGAAGAAGAGAAAAGAGGAATTGATAACATTTGAAATTATTAAGTGGACCAATGAAATACTACACTTGCAAACTGAAATCTCATAAATATTACACAATTTCACTAAAAATGAGAGAGAAATGCTAAACCCACCTAACTCTAGGGGTTAGTGACAATGCAAGAAAGGGTTGTTGAGGTTTTCATGGCTTTTAATCGCATTGAAATGACCAAGGCTCAATAGACCACAGATAAGTTTCAATTTTATATGTGCCTCCATTTTGACAACATCAGACAGAATCAGTCTATGCGAACTTTGTAGGTCTAGGTATCCCAAGGTGACAAGCATTTCATATGACTGTGAGTCATAACCATTACATAGACCCATTCATTCATTAGTTCATTCAGTCAGTCAGTCAGCCATTTCATATCTTTTCATTTATTTATTTAGCAAGGCAGGTAGTCAGCCATATTTGTATATTGCTTTATTATTAATGGAGCTTTGTCACCTACACTTTTCACTTAATTTCTTTGAAAAACTCATAAAAGGTATAGAATAGCACTGCCCTAATTTTACAAATAAGGAAAATAAAGACTTATAAATGCTAAAAGTTGCTCTAATTCAGAAAGATATAAACTGTATATTCAGAAATTTATATGTCATTACAAGTCCTTCATAATCTACAAGGCAAATGTAATGAAAGGAAGCAGTAACCTTGCAATCAATAATTGCACAAATAATAAGTCAAAATACTTTAAAATTTATGGGGTGGGCGAAAAAAGCTAGTCATCCTAGTAAACAAAAAGTTTACTATGGTATCAACTACAAATTAAAAGAGATAAAATGTTTGCTTTGATATATTGTCCTTTTCAAATGCCAAATTATGAATGATCAGAAAAACATTTCTTTTCCTACTATAAATTGTTAACATTTTGGTCAATTCATTGCTCATTTCACTGTCTATTTACATAATAACTAGAGATGAAACAGACAAAAGAAGGCAAAAATGCTATCTTTTTTCCAGTTTTTATGGTGAGGTAAAGAATAAAAGGGCACACTGAATGAAATCAGTGACTGTACTGAAAATTTGATATTACAAGAATTAAGTTTATACAAAAATTTGAAATATATTAGCACTGACAATAATTTAGTTATCAGAAATGAAAGTAGAATAGAGATATGGAAGAAATCCAAACTCTTACCCATAATATACTTCATATTCTTTATTCTAGGATGATTTAAAAATTCATTATCTTCTCAGTGTAGATCCACACACACATATTGTGGTATATCAGATGTATTATACATTTAAAATAATTATTAAATGATAGTATTGTGATTCACAAATTGGACTTAGAGGGATAAAACAATGTAATTCTATATTCAACACCAAACATATTCCAACTGAAGAAATAAGCACATAGCAAATTAACTTTTATATTTGCACAACTTTAATAATATTATGACCCTGAGACAATCTAAAAATTTTTAAATGAATATTTAATCATGTCAGTATCACATACTCTCTGATGTGATGTGATTTAAGGGGAAATTTTCCTATATTTTTTCCCAACAAAAAAACATAACCCCAGTCTAATCATGAATTACCTGATGAGCATTTCTTTAAACTTTTGAGATCATGAAAAACAAGCAGAGACTGAGAAACTGTAACAGGTAGGAGGTTAAGGGGCATGATGACTAAATGCTGCTGGACTGCTGCTTTGATAGAAAGAAAGGACAGTGGAAATCTGGTGAAATCATATTTACAGTTTGTGTAATAGTATTTTACTAATGTTAATTTCTTAGTTTTGACAAATGCACCACAGTTATAAAAAACTAGAGGCCTGGTGCACAAAATTAGTGCACTGGGGGGGTGCCCCTTAGCCCAGCATGCACCCTCTCCAATCTGGGCCCCTTGGACATCCCTCTCAATATCCGGGACTGCTGGCTCCTAACCACTAGCCTGCCTGGCTGCCTGGCTGCCTAATTGCCCCTAATCACTCTGCCTGCCAGCCTGATCACCCCCAACTGCACTCCTCTGCAGGCCTGGTCCCCCACAACTGCCCTCCCCTGCCAGCCATCTTGTGACAATGTGGGGGCAGCCATCTTGTGATGATGGTGAGGGTGGCCATCTTGTGGTGGCCATCTTGTGACGGCATGGGGATGCCCATTTTATGATAACGTGGGGGTGGCCATCTTCTGACAACATGGGGGCAGCCATCTTGTAATGACGTGGGGGAGGCCATCTTGTCACACCATGGGTGCAGCCATCTTGTGATTCAAGGGCATGTGGGTCAATTTGCATATTACCACTTTATTATATAGGATGCTTGCACCAGTAGGGACTGGAAGAAAGGTATTGGGATATTGGGAAACTCTCTGTACTACCTTTCTCTCTTTGTAACTTTTTATATATCTGAAATTACTATAAACAAACATTTAATAACTTTAATAAGTGACCTTTATCTTGAGTAGAACATTATTTTGTTTAAAAATATCTGCTAAGAAACATACAAACAATAACCCCTATCATCATTATAAAAGACTAGAGGACCGGTGCACAAAATTCGTGCACGGGGGAGGGGGGGTGTCCCTTAGCCCAGCCTGCACCCTCTCCAATCTGGGACCCCTCGAGGGATGTCTGACTGCCTGTTTAGGCCCAATACAAGTGGGATCAGGTCTAAACAGGCAGTCGGACATCCCTCTCACAATCCAGGACTGCTGGCTCCCAACTGCTCGCCTGCCTGCCTTCCTGATTGCCCCTAACTGCTTCTGCCTGCCAGCCTGATCACCCCCTAACCACTCCCCTGCCAGCCTGATGGATGCCTAACTGCTCCCCTGCCAGCCTGTTTGCCCCTAACTGCCCTCCCCTGCAGGCCCGGTCGCCCCCAACTTCTCTCCTCTGCTGGCCTGGTCACCCCTAACTACCCTCCCCTGCAGGACTGGTCCCCCCCAACTGCTCTCCCCTGCAGGCCTGGGTCCCTTCCAACTGCCTTTCCCTGCAGGCCTGGTCGCCCCCAACTTCCCTCCTCTGCTGGCTTGGTCACCCCTAACTGCCCTCCCCTGCAGGCTTGATCGCCCACAACTGCCCTCCCTTGCAGGCCTGGTCCCTCCCAACTGCCCTCCCTTGCTGGCCATCTTGTGGTGGCCATCTTGTGTCCACATGGGGGCAGGATCTTTGACCACATGGGGGCAGCCATCTTGTGTGTTGGAGTGATGGTCAATCTGCATATTACTCTTTTATTAGATAGGATAGAGGCCTGGTGCATGGGTGGGGGCCAGCTGGTTTGCCCTGAAGGGTGTCCCAGATCAGGGTGGGGGTTCCCTTGGGGTGTGAGGAGGCCTCGGCGAGGGGCCTGTGGTGGTTTGCAGGCCAGCCATGCCCCCTAGTGACCCAAGCGGAGGCCCTGGTATCTGGGGTTTATTTATCTTCTATAATTGAAACTTTGTAGCCTGGAGTGGAGCCAAGCCTTCTGCTTGCTCTGTGGTGGCAGCCATTTTTGGGAGGATTTATGAAACTTTGTAGCCTTAAGCCAGGCCTGGGCAGGCCAGGGTGTGCGGAAAGCTTGGCTTCCTCCATCACTGGGGGCAACCCTAGCCTCCTGCTCTTTCCAGCTCCGTGGCTGCCGCCATTTCTGTTTGGTTTTATGTATCTTCTATCATTGAAACTTTGTAGCCTTGAGTGGAGGCCTAGGCTGGCAAGGGCAGGCGGAAAGCTTGGCTTCCTCCATCGCCGGGGAAACCCAAGCCTCCCTCCTGCTCTCTGTGGCCGTAGCCATCTTGGTTGGGTTTATTTGCATATTCGCTCCTGATTGGCTGGTGGGCGTGGCTTGTGGGTGTAGCGGAGTGATGGTTAATTTGCATATTACCCTTTTATTAGATAGGATAAGTGCACGTTTGTAAAAGAAAAACTGGTAAGTCATTTTTATATTTGACAAATTTTAAATATATTTTTATTGATTTCAGAGAGGAAGGGAGAGGAAGAGAGAGATAGAAACATCAATGATGAGAGAGAATCATTAATTGGCTGCCTCCTGCATGACCCCCACTGGGGATAGAGCCTGCCAGAGCATATGCCCTGACTAGGAATGGAACCCTGATCTTCTGGTCCATAGGTTAACGCTCAACTATTCAGTCACACTAGTCGGGCTATATTTGACAATTTTGATGTGATAACTAGGGAATCTTTTTGAGGTATAAAGAGTCTACTGTATTTTAACATCCCCTCCCCCATTCTCTCTCTTCCCTTCCTCCCTGAAATAAAACCAACTACAATAAGATGTCCTTTCGACAACAGTATACATATGGATACAGCTTCTTTAATAACAGATTGCCTGTTAATGTATAGCTACTAATTTTTTAAAAATATATATAATCTAAAAGATTTTTCCCCAAATCAGTTTTATATACACTTGACTTTGCTACAAAACATTGACTTTTTGAAGTGATTGACCATTATAAATATACTAGAGGCCTGATGCACAAAATTCGTGCAAGAGTAGGCCTTCACAGCCCTGGCTGCCCCGGCCACCCTCATAGCCCTGGTTTCGTCTGGAAGGTCATCCGGGGGTCATCCAGAAGGTCATCCGGATGGTCATTGTGTTGTTCAGCTGTTCAGTCAATTTACATATTATGCTTTTATTATTATAGATTTTTTGTATCTTTCATTGAATGACTTTTTGTTACAGACATGAAATTTTTAACTGTAATGGTCTGACTGATGCCATTATAATTTTAATAGGAAAGGAGCAAAGGGAAGGCCAGATATTATAGGTATGTTCCCTGCAAAACACTGGGAGAGGGGGACTGGACAAAGGGAAAGTAAATGCATGCCCAGTAAAGCTGGTTGACATAGGGAAGGTGGTTGCTGTCAGTCACACCTGGGAACAGAACCCATTGAGATACTTAGCCCCCTACCGGGGGTGGGAAGCATCTGGCCCACTGGGCATGTAAGGCCCACGAAATCACTTGGTCTGGCAATGCTAAGGCATTAGGGATGAGTTAATAAATATTTGATCAAATATAGAAGGCTAATTTTTAAGTTGATAATTTTGTATGGCCCAGGAATGATGTCATAAATATTTAAATGGCTCTTGGCAAAAAAAGGTTCTCCACCCCTACAAAGAAGTTCACTCTCTTGTGCTCTTATGCTCTTGGCTCTCTTGGGACTCCTGTGACTCTGGGAATGTGGGCCGCTTTTTCTCCTGCTTCCCTGCATTCACTCACATGGCCCACGACCATGTGAACCCCACACACAATGGACTAAATAGTCTGATGCTGAACTGGACCCAGCTCCAACATGGAAAGAAAACTCTGGACAGTGGCTTTGCTTCTAGCTTTACTGAAACTCCATATGCACTTCTTCTATAACTGGACAAAGGAAAATGGGACTTTGGAAACCCAGGGATTTAATCCCACACAAATGAAAACCACTCATTCTCCCATGGAAGTCTCAGAAAATTTCTTTATTGGGATACAGTAAGGACTCCACTCCTAGCAGCCCCAGTAGGAAAGAAGACCCCCCACTTCATCGGATATCATGACTACCTGGAAACTTCTGTACTTCTAGCCAACACTATGAAACATTTCCCATGCTATGTAAGTTTTTAGCACTTAATTATTTTAATCATTAAAGATTTTTTCTATTAATCTTCTGAAAAAAAGTGTATTTGTTAATGAATAAATGTCATTTCCCTTGCCATATTATTCTTCAAATATTAATTGAGCTTTTTTTAGGGGGGAACAGATAAAGAACATGAATTGTCTTACTTTAAGTAAGTATCTCAACAGACGTTTCCTGATAAGATGTACTTAGTATAATGTGGCATATTCCTTTAGTAGTATTTAATATAAATCTTATAAAAACATTCTAAATTTTACCATAATATTTATTAAAATTTATTTTAACTTTCAGATTGAGTTTTACATGGCTTTAATCATTGTAGAAAACAATGTTTAGATGGCTTTCATACTTTCAATGTTTTAAAATTCTTGTTTATGAAGGAATTTCTATAGAATCTTTATCCATTATTTCAAGGGACAATAAAGTTTAGGCAAGGTTAATTACTGATGACAATTGATCCAGTTCTGTATTTCACACAAATTCATTACGTGATGAATTTATGTGAAAAATAAACTCATTGATTAAATTTTTATCAGATAAGTTTATCTTTTCTTTTTCTTTTACTGAGCCTAATAATCTCTACTTGCAATAACTTTAGTTCTGCAATTTTCTTGATCACTTAAACTACAATCTTAATATTAATCTAAATAGTGATTCATTTTTAGAAATTTCTTTAAAATATTTTTTTTGCCTGTAAAAGATGAGTTTGATTGAATTAAGATAATATGATCCAGTAATTACTGTTCTAATATGTAGAAATCAATTAAGCGTAACTGTTAGGGTCCCTAAGTATCACAGATCCTCATTAAACTCAGGCCACCTCCAATAAAGCTCCTGACCCATGGCAGTCTGGCGAATACAGTATACTGACTGAGAACACCTATGTAAAATCTTATATCAAATATTAATTAAATTAATTATCACTATATTTTATAGAAATAATCTCAATAGGTATCACTGCTGTTTCTCCATACCCCAGTGAATCAGCGTAAAAGCTGATTGCCTTCTTCTAGGATCAAAGTGCAGGGACATTAAAATTTGGAAAATATTCACCATGAAGAGCTCCTAGTGAACACCTCAGGTGTGGCATTTCTGCTTTTGAATGCCTCAGGGACACCCTCTTTGTTAAGCATAATGATATCACAAACTTAGAGCAAAAACTTTAAGATATTCTCTGCAGTTTAGCTCTCTGATCATACAGAAACACAAGCAATTTGGTAATAAGTATCTACTTTTGAAATGCAATACTCTTCAATGAAATTGCATTAGAGCTTCCTCTTCAAAAAATAATTCATCCCAATTTTTTTTGGATCACAGCAACTGTGTGCTAGACCAATTTACTAGAAGTAGAAACTTTAGGCATTCATTATTCTAATCATATAAACTCAAGTGAAATTTAGTATTAATGTACAGCAGAAATATATATCTATACATAGAAATATTATAATAATGAAAAATTTGTTTTTAAGGTATTCAAATATTACTTGAAAACATCAGTGTCAGTAGCTACACCATTATCTCACCAGCCTACAGCATGTATGTAAAAGTTGCCTTATGAGGGATTCATAAAAGCATAAAATTTTTAGTTTAAGAAACTAGACATGAAATTGTGGTTTATATAAATCTGTTTTACAGCCTTATTAATGTATCTCCTATAAAAATATTTCTAGGAATGTGAATCCTGAGCTATTCAAAAATAATAATGTGTCATTATCTCAGTAGGAAGATGAATCAATATTTTACCTACAAAGGCAAATTGCACATTTTAATCTCAAATGTTTTATACTTTATTTTTTCAAGATGTGTTAAAGTGGTCATCATTTCTATATCTACCTATTTCATTTTTAAAATAGGCTAACATTAACAATCATTTTGCCAAAAAATAATTTTAAATGAAATTCTGAAGTAAAATTTAGTTGCAAATAAATATTAACTTGCAAAATTATGTGAACTAATAATGATATACATAAGACAGATAATGAGTGAAATCGGTTGTTCTGTGGCTGTGGACAAAAATGTCTGCAAGTCTGGGAACACTGGAAGAACAAAGACAAATTCATCCTTCTTTAAAAATATGTTCTGCCCTGAGTGGTTTGGCTCAGTGGATAGAGCATCGGCCTACGGACTCAAGGGTCCCAGGTTCAATTCCCATCAAGGGCATGTACCTTGGTTGTGGGCACATCCCCAGTAGGAGGTGTGCAAGAGGCAGCTGATTGATGTTTCTCTCCCATCGATGTTTCTAACTCTCTATCCCTCTCCCTTCCTCTCTGTAAAAAATCAATAAAATATGTTTTTTTAAAAAAAATACGTTCTAGCCATCAAACCACAAGCTTTGGCCACACTCTATGCTAATAATAACAGCTCTTGCCTATTGCTCCTAAATTCTTCCAAACAGCTCTTCTTTGTCAGTTCTTTAATATAACACCTTCCACTTAACATTAAGTTATCAGAAGATTCTGTGGATGCCAATCACTGAAACCACCATCTTCTTAAAACCTCAGCAAGTAAGAGAACTCAAAATGAATTAGCAGATAAATGACTAGGAGCTAGGAAAGCATGTCTTTATGGTAATATCTTGACTGATTGCCTTAGTGTTGAACTTTAAATCTCTAAAATTTTTGTGGGAAGTTTAGAACCATAAAATTTCAACTTCCTGATTTTTAAAAATATCATTATGGGTCAAGTTAATAACAGACTCACCATTTTAATAATTCATCATTAATTCATTTGTTACAGTAATTGGTATTTAATATTTATGAATTTGGACAATTTATCTTTGATTAAATTGATTTATTATATTTCCTTCCAAATGGTAAGACACCGAATGTTTTAGACAAAAACATATACATTTAAAGATAATATCATTTTAGGTGAAAGAATTAAAATTATGAAACACTGCTAATAACATATTTTAACATGGTTATCTCTAATAGTTTCCACATAAACCATTTCTGAAACAGTAATTACATCCTCAACATCATAAGTTAACACTTAAAATGAAAGGCACTTTTTTTCTCATAATTTCAAATCTGATTTATTTCTAAATTTGCAATCACATAATCAGAACATATTTTTTCTATGTGTGCTAGAGTGAAAGAAAAAACTGTAAGTCAGAAAACTAAAATACATTGTCTAAGATTATACTAGAAAGTACATAGTATATAGAAATTGACATCCAGTTTATTCATACTCTAATCCCTTCTGTGTTGTACACAAACATTATCTTTAATCAGCCTTGACCCCCATACACAGAAACCCATATACATTAGAAGAGCAATATCAAGATTAAACTTCTTTCTCTCCCACGTAAGAAAGTCTATCAGAATGAAGAAGACCTCAGACCTACCGTTTCAGTTGTTTTATTTTAGTTTATGTTTTCCTTCCTTTAGCATATTTCTCAGGGGATGTTTTTCTATATAAAATTCTTTTTATTCCTGATGATGAATAATCCTGAGTGATTACCATAATTCTTCCTTTCAAAATTCCTTCAAACACAGAAAATGTAAAGATAGTAAGTCCTTATACTATTCGGCTTTCCCCCCCTCTTTTGTTGCTATTGTTTTTAAAACAACTTCTTCTGAGATACAAAAGGTGGTATGGAATGGCCTTTACTTTGAAGGTTTATTTGTATCTTTCTGCTGAGATGTCTAAAATATTCATTTTGTATCAATTTTTTGAAATAGTGGTGAAGTTTGTCAGGATTTTGTTCGCTAAACTTTTTGCCACTCTTTTTCTTTAAGCTAAGAGGGTGCCAGGTGTAGGTAGCAGAGTGGTTGTGGAGGCCCCCTGGTCTCTTCCCCAAACTACCACACATTCTCTTTGCAGCAGCCATATTTAAAAGTCAAGCCATAATGTTGTACCTCATTCCTTCCTTAGCTGATACTGATTTTTCCTTATGCTAGAAACTCTGCTTTCTAATTTAATTTACCATCATATCCTGAGTTCTGACATCATCTTCTACCTTAAAGACCTGTCAAAATATCACATCTATAGAAACTTGAGAAAGAGCACTTAAATTGCTAAAAATTCCCCTTCATTGCAGAATTTATAATGTACAATGAGATAGCCCTCTATTAAATAAATTATTTGACATTTTTTTCTTTCTTGAAGAATAAATCAATGTTTTGGTTAGCCACACCACTTGACATAATTCCTGATTCCTCTTTTTCTTCTTTTAGATCTTTGTAAATCACATTAGTGTCACCTACTATATTTTGTGTCAGTTAGCTTTATTCATCTGAAATAATGTTTAATTTATATATTTGAATTATCCCAAGAACTCATATTCAAAGTTAACGTTCCCTGTGAAAGTTCTAGGGATGCTGTGTTTTGATTATTTGTAGCATTTTTTAAATCATCAGGTTGTTTTGATTATAGCATGGAAGAAGTTATTTTTAAAAAATTTTAACAAATGAGTGTTGCTGTTCCAATAAAACTTTTTTTTTAACAAAAGCAGGCATTGGCCCAGATTTGGCCCACAGGCTCCGGTTTGTCAATCCTGGATCTAATGAATAAAAAGACATGTTCTAAAAGTTTATTTTACTATGGAAATTTATGTTCAAGTTTAAATTTAGCTTAACCCATTAATATCTACATTTCTTTGCTAAGAAAAGAATATATATTTTTACCTAATTTCTAAAATATATAATTACTTGAAATATGGTTAAGTTATTCCTAGAGCTTGGAATACATGTGAAAACTTTCTTTAAAAGTCTCAATGTATGCATATTTAATATAAAAATGTGAAACAAAATATATGAATCACAGATTTGAGTTATAAAATTATTTAAACACATGCTCCATGCAAAGCTAGACTGTCACCATTTCTGCACATTCTCTAATTTTTATTACTAAACTCTATTATATCTATTTTCATGGAAATGTAGGAGAGAAAACTGGTGTGGACACTAAATTCAATGAGCCATTAAATAGGTGACAATAATTATGATAGTCTCTCTGAATATTAATTAGGATAAAGATATACTTATTGAAATCATCACCTAGATTGGCCCAAAGAGAATATTTCCATAAAACTTTGCTTACAACCAAGAAGGGAATATAAGATTTTGTTCATTAAAAACTAAATTGCATTAAGTAGTTGAATAACTGGATTTAATTTTAAGATCTGTTTTAAGTATTTCTCCTGATTATTTGCACTTTTAGATACAAGAGACAAGGAGGGATATTTTCTTATTGTTGATTTCATTCTGTTTCAAACTTTAAAAAAATATCTGGGTCTGATAGTAGTTACTGCTTAGCTAACTTATACAGATAAATCATAGTTTAGAAACATGATGTATCATGTTTTAAGTAAAACTTTTAAAGAATTAAAAATTCCTGAGTTTCCATGTAATTTTACAATAATCCTATATAATGAAAGCCTAATATCCTAAGTGTCCAGTCATCTGGTTGGCCATTCAACCAATCAAAGCGTAATATGCTAATGATATGCTAAGGCCGCTCAGCCATTCGCTATGATGTGCACTGACCACCAGGGGGCAGATTCTCCAACTGGTAGGTTAGCTTGCTGATGGGGTTCAGCCGATCAGGACTTAATGAGATGGGCCGGACACGCCCTGGAGCCCTCCCACGGTCCCTCCCTGACTGGCCAACCTCCTGAATCTCTCCTCAGCCCCAGTTGTGCACCAGTGGGGTCCCTCGGCCTGGCCTGCGCCCTCTCACAATCCAGGACCCCTCAGGGGATGTCAGAGAGCAGGTTTTGGCCCAATCCCGCAGGCCAGGTTGAGGGACCTCACTGGTGCATGAATTTGTGCACCGGGCCTCTAATTTTAAAATAATAGTTAATGATTTTAAAGCACTGACTTTATTCCATGTACTATTCCTCAAATCAACAGTAGAAAACAGATGTTTATATCTGTGTTTTGCTAGTGGATAGACTAAGGTACAGAGACTTTAGATAACTTAATTATGGTCCAACAATTCTTAAGATGAAGAGCCTCAGGCAGTCTGCCTTGATTCTGTGCTCTTAACCTCTAAGCACATCACCTTATGGGGAGAAAAACTGTATCATGGCACAACCTTATCTAGGTTTTTCCAGGGATTATACAGTTCTGAATAAGATCACATTGAGGGTCACATAAAATTAGAGATACAAAATCTGTTAATTAATATATTGATTTCACATATATTTTCTGATTTTCTTTCCTTTTATTTTATGTTATTTATTTTTATGTTATTTTACTTTTTTGGTTATTTTCTAATAATAAGCAAGATGAATGGAAGCTATTAAAGAAGCAGCAGAATTTGTTCTCCCTTGGAGCAGTTGGGCAACTATAAAATGAGATTTATAGGCATTAACCCATTTATTTATGTATCACATTTGTTTGTTTCTGTTTCTTTCACACACATATGCACAAATACACACAGAGAACACTCATGCACACTTTCATGCATATACCAACTCATTCTGCGGAACTATACTGAACTGCCTCTAGACCTTGCTCTATAATTAGCTGAATAAATTCTGAAAATTGGCATAGTGCTTTTTGTCTCTATGAAACTGGGAGGGAGTTTTGGTAGCTTAGATAATTTCTAAGAAACTCGTTTGCTTTTGAAGTCCATTATTTTGTATTAATTTAATTGATTATGATTTAATAGGGTAGAGTGCTTTGGTGATTCTTTTACAGGTTTGTTACCATAGCCATACACATCTTTTATCACTTAAAATGTATCAGGCAACCCAAAAGAAAAGGAACTTATCCCATGACAGTATATAAGAGGGCTCTGTAGTCTGAAAAATTCTATGTCTGGTTACATACTCTCTCTTACGCTGCTTTCTAATGGGTCCTTTTGAGAAGGAAGCCACTTCATTTCTCCATTTTGTAAAAATATTTGTGGATGTTGTAGGCTGACAGTGTTGTTTCTATGTCTGCCATGCCCAGATTAAAATACATTCTGTTGATATTCATGGACCACCCACTAAACAACTTCAGGTATAAAAATCAATATGGGCCCAAACCTGGAAAATAATTGGCTTTTGCTGCCTGACTGACCTTCTGCTGAATTCATCAGACTTACACAGAGCTCTGCCATTCTGGGGCTTATTACAAGTGAATTCAAGTTTTTCTTCTGTCCTGACAATTACCCTGCTTGAGTTATAAAAAAAAAAAATACACTCCGCCACTTTTTATTTTTTAATTTCTAGACTTTGATCAGTGATGATATGCTAGCTGTCTCATTAGTAGAAAATAATGCAATGTTGTTTCCACTAGCAAACACAATTTATCAATTGCACTTGTTATTGTTTCCCATGGAAAATAACTTCTGGTTACTGTGGATTGATGTAAAAACCACACACCATGTCCAAGTAGCTTGGAAAATAAAACATGTCAGTACACTATATTCAATGACTGTCTAAAAAATAATAAATAAGCCAACTTATTCTGCAATGTCATGATGTATGGGCATGGTTTCAGTGAGCACATGTATTATTTCATAGCTTACAGGTGGCTATAACTAATTAAGAAATATATTCAAATTTTTTTTTAAAATGTCTTGGTCTGATAGTAGCTACTGTTTAGTTAACTTATACAGATAAATTGTAGTTTAGAAATCCCAAATCCAATAGAAATAAACTTAAACTTCTAGAAAGGATAAAAGTTTGTATCTGCCTTTTACTCATAAACACTAATACTGAATAATTTTTATATTGAAGAGAATCTAGGAATATAATTTATGAAGTATCATTATAGAGAATTATTTTTTAAAGTTTAAAATATAAATGAACTAATTAATATATTCATAAAATGATGGTAAGTAAACTGTGATAACTTTCTAGAATATGTTTCTTTCACTAGTGTTACACCTTTCTCA
This sequence comes from Plecotus auritus, assembly GCF_963455305.1. Classification (NCBI taxonomy): domain Eukaryota; kingdom Metazoa; phylum Chordata; class Mammalia; order Chiroptera; family Vespertilionidae; genus Plecotus; species Plecotus auritus. The sequence continues at coordinate 73,999,602 of NC_137772.1, read as the reverse complement.
TATTTTAATGTGTGCTCTTTTTTGCAATTGGAGACAAAGAACATGTAGCTTGACATTTGGAGGTTGGATAGTAATAGCTTTTCATTGGAATCCTTGTATCATGAAATGATCATGTTTCTTAACTTCATCTTTTAAATTTCTAATCTTTAAAGTAGAATTAATTTTAATTTTCCAAGAAAGTACAAAAAAAGTAATTTGTAATGACACCAATTTATCCAATTATCTGTTAAAAGGTGCAGCATTAAGTCTAAAAGTTCATTCTTGAGACACACATTTCACTCTTTCTTGACCAGTCCAGATTTTATACTTTATTTTTCATAATAAATTGAAATTCAGTAATATTTAAAAATCAAACAAAAGTATAATCTAAATGGACATATATATTCAATGACAATTTTTCCTTTGTAAACTTAATGGACTTTAGGTAACTCATATAAGCAAACATATCAGACCTAGAAATGAGTAATATGGTGTTAAAATAAAAACCACTTAATTAGAATTTATTATATACTAGAGGCCTGGTGCACGGATTTGTGCACTGGTGGGTTCCCTCAGCCTGGCCTGTGCCCTCTCACAATCCATGACCCCTCGGGGGATGTCGGAGAGCCAGTTTTGGCCTGATCCCTGCAGGCCAGGCCGAGGAACCCCACAGGTGCACGAATCCATGCACTGGACCTCTAGTATGCATATAAGATCTTTGGTTAATCTTTTCCCACCGTCCCTCCTCCCCCCTTCCCTCTGAGATTCATCAGTCTGTTCCATGTTTCCATGCCAGTTTATTGAGCATCTGTCCCCTGTTGGTCAGTGTGTGTCATAGCTACCAGCTGGCTGGCTGGTTGACAGGTCAGCTGGTCAGCCGGTCAGCTGGTTGTCTTGTCACTTAGGCTTTTCTATATATAGATGTCAATATTACACATAAATAATCAATTAAAAATAACTGATGCTCTATGGAATAATAGCCAGATACTTAAATACCAGAAAATGTTCTTTGTACATTATTGGGCCAGAATGTCCCATTGTGTCAGTAAATAGATAAGTTTTATCATTAACAAAGGATAACATCATAAATAAATACTGCTTGTGTGTATTATTAAATAAAAAGTAAAATAACAGAGAAGAAATAAAGTACACAAATTTTTGAGATTTGGTTACCTGTAGAAGTGATGTTATTTAAAAACTTAAGTTTTGTGGGTAAACTGTGTTTTATCTTTTTAGTGATCCTAATAGAAATGCAGATGACACCTTCCTTGTCTTTACTAGTATACCTAAATATTAATGAATATCACTTTAAATATAAATTTTCTGTCTCCCTATTGATTATAACACTGGGGATTTTTCTTTCTTCCAACACTAATAAAATCCTCAAATATTTCTGTAGATTTTGAGGCTTCTTGACTATTTTAAGTTTCTTTGCATATCAGTTAGTTATATCAGTATTTTAAATATCAGAAAAAAGGTCTTGTCTCCTTGGTGGAAACTATGATACATAGGTAACAAAGTGGCAGACAAATGACCATGTATCAGTTGCTGTGCTAATGGTTTCATAAAATTATTAAGTAACCACATAATTATGTATATTAGTTTGTATATGTGTAGTGAAGAGTTATAGATTTCTTATCCTATGGTACTCTTCTTCATTATAAATAACTTTAATCCCCTAATTACTCAGTGCTTCCAGTTACAAATCTCTTGTCTTGCAGCTATCATTTAAATATAACAATAACCTTATAAGGGCAGTTATCATTCTGCCTATTTTCTTCATGCAGAAATTGAAACTGATTGAAGATCAGCCAATAGACAAATGCACAGATTTAAAAAGGGGTGGTGATTGGCTGAAAACTTAGGTCTCTGACTCCTAACTCAGTTCTCTTTATAACATTACACTACTTACAGCTTTATTTCCTCCTTAGAAACAGTGCTAGTGCCCTTTCTAAGCCTCATCTGCATTGACTAACAAAAATTCTGTCCACAACTCATTATTGTCATCTTTTCATACTTATTTCCAATAGGTTTTATCCATTTTATGAACCAGGTCAACAGCTTTCTATTTATAAAGTCTCTAGAGACTTGTTAATGCTTACCTCACATTCATTTATTTTATATTCTAACCACCTCATCCTGAATCCAGTAGCACTTGTCTTCTCAATAGTGTCAAAAGCCTTCTAGCCTGCAGCATCCTCTATAAAAAAAAAAAAAAAAAAAAAAAAAAAAAACAGTACTCTTCTACACCTATAACTCATCAATGACCTAATATGCTCTGCCTCTCTACAACTGCATTTAACTTTCTTGTGAACCATATTATAGGTGTGGGCAAAAAACGTTTATAGTTGTGAGTACACTAAAAGCATATTTATTCTTGTGTTATTATTTAATAATTATTGTATTATTTTTCATATGAACAACTATAAACCAACTTTTGCCCATGCCCCTGTATATCACATATGTGATAACATTCATATATATAAGAACAACCTGGCTCGTGCTTCATACTTGCCTAACATTTCTCAAAAAAAAGTGCATAAGTGCCATATATATATTTTAGGGAATCTCTTTTACTTTACTATCTTAAAACAATACAATCATATACCAAAAAAAAATTATTTACTATCCTGGATTATGGTGTAAAGAAATATGTTGTAAAAGAAACATGTGAGCTACAAAATATACAATTCCCTAGACCAGGATTTTATATTTAAAACATTACAAGTTGTTATGCAGATCCCTTTTGTATTTTGTAAATAAGGCCCTTGTGCTTGTATGATTACATTTATTTGTTGTTCAGTCTAATGGGACCTTACACAATTTAATGAATCCTGTATGAAAAAATAGAATCTGTTCTCTTGTGTTGACTGATCTGAAGTCTGCATGAAACTGTATTTGCTGAAAAAGAATAGATAAGACAGGTTGTCTCAAACTATACCTGGGACATGCAAACGAAGGGCTTTTTATATGACAAGGGGAACAATATCACTCCAGACCAATGACACCACGTCTGTAAAACTGTAAAGTAATGAATCTAATCTCTTGTTACTCAAATAAGATCTATGCAGGAAAATTAATAAGTAAATGCCTTCCTTTCATCATGATGGCATTTGGGAGTTTTAGAGCTCTGTAGCCCATTAGTCAGTTTAGTTAACGACTTTGCTTATCCTCTTAATCATGTGCAACACATTGACTGAGCTTCATTTAGTTCAAAGTGCCTTTCAAAAGCCTGAACTGAATCCTAGTTGTGAAAAATCTTACCTTCCTGGAGTGTAAAACATATTTAGTTCAGATCCCTTATATTTTATTTTGTCTTCAGAAACTTTGATGTTCTTCTAAGTATGGAAAATGAAAATTTAGATAAGGCCCAAGTAGATCATGGTTTCAATGTTTTGGCTATTTCCACTTCCATGGCTTATTTAATGTTGAAAATATATACATCAATCACAAGAAATTCAAATAATAAAAAAGGAAAATATAATAAATACAATTTTAATAGAAATCTCTTTCCTAGTATAATATGTGAATGTATATAAATCTATGTTTTAGAAAAGTACTTCAAACTTTACTATGGGCTTCCAGTCAAGATGGCAGCATAGATAAATGTGGTACTTGAATCCTTCCACAACCACATCCATATTACAACTAAACTATAAAACAACCATCATTTAGAACTGCCTGAAATCTAGGTGAACAGAAATCCTACAACTAAAGATATAAAGAAGAATCCACATAGAGACTGGTAGGAGGAGTGGAGATGGGAATGGACTGGCCCCACACCCACGTGTGGCAAATAAAACTCATGGGGGTATCTCAGCTTTTGGAGTCCCCCCTATGAAGAATGAAGGGTCCTAGTCCAAAATCAGGAGTCCCATCCCAGAGTACTAGTACCCAGAAGAAATTCCCCATAACTTCTGGCTGTAAAAACCAGTGGGGATTGTGAAGGGCTGCTAAAGTCCCAGGAGTCTTTGTAAAGGGCCTGCACATGGATTTACTCAGACTCACTTGCTCTGAGCTCCAACACTGGGCCAACAGCTCCAAAGGAGCCAGGGACTTACAGGGTGGAACTGAATTGTCTGGTATTAGGGTGAGAGCTGGGGGAGGGGCAGCTTTCTCCAAAACAGAAGTACTGGCAGAGGCCATTGTTCCTTTCTGAGCCCTCCCCCAACAGAGCCAGAAGGCCTGCACCATATCTGATCTCCAACAATCTGGCCACCGCTGTTTTCCCCACCCTGGAGATTTCCTGCAACCATGCCCCACCCAACTTGTGGGCCCACCCAAACTTTTTCATAAGAACAACCTGGCTCGTGCTTCCTACTTGCCTAACATTTCTCAAAAAATTGCATCTGGCCTCAGCATGCCAAGCATCTCTCACTAAATGGCCCCAGGCCCGTCCTAGTAGTAGCTGACCCTGGGTCACAGCTTGGCCTCTCCTGGACACCTGCAAGTCCAACACAAGTAGCAACCATCTGCACATCACTTTGTAGCTCATGTTGGGTGGCCCAGGTCCAAACACAGTGGCTGACCTTGGCCTGCATCTCCCAGGAGGTCCCAGAGCCAGCACATCTGATGGACAGTTTCAGACCATCTCAAAGTCCTACCCACACACCTCCACAAACAACACAGTCAAGGGACAGATTCAGTGGGAACCAGAGCCCCACTGAAGGAAGTTCTGCTCTGTAGGGTCAGCACCTTCACAGTTGATCCTCCACAATGGAAATAGCCAGTCCTTGGGGCCAATTGTCCTTGAGACAAATCCCTCCCATTGACATTCTAATAGTAAGCAAGCTCAACTACAACAGAAGGGTGTGTACACAGTGCACAAGGAGGCAGGGGATGGGAGGCACCTGAAGTGCCCAGCTTGAGTGAAAAGGAAAGCTGTGCCACTGGACCTGAAAAGACACCTACTACATAGGCTAATCTACCAAGCTTGGGAGACACAGAAGCTCTACCCAATACATAGAAACAAACACAGGAAAGCTGCAAAAATGAGGAGACAAACAGAGAGTCCTAAGCAAGATGAACCCAAAGAGGCCCACACAAAGGCACAACATAATTAAAATGCCAAAGGTTAAAGATAAAGAGAGTCTTAAAAGCAGCAAGAGAAAAGCAGTTAGTTACCTACATGGGAGCTCTCATTAGACTTCCCACTGATTTCTCAACAGAAATTTTGCAGGCCAGAAGGGAATGAATGGCAAGAAATATTTTAAAGTGATGAAAACAAGGACCTACAATCAAGATTATTCTACCCAGCGAAGTTATCATTTAGAATTGTAGGGCATTAGTTTCCCAGACAACAAAAAGTCTTTTGGAAGAGGAGCTTGAGGTCCTCCAAGGGCTCACAGGAGTCCTGGCCGCTCTGATCCAGTGTCACTGGATTCTCCTCCTGGTCTTCCTCCCCCTCAGCCACAACCAGTGTCCAGACCTTCACTCTCAGGTAATGGATTCAGGAGTCAATTCTGTTGACCTTGACTGCCTTGGGTGTAGATAGGATACTATATATGGCCCTTCCCTAAGAAGGCTGAGGGTGAATAAGAGAGAAGGGAGGGACTTTATCAATACTAAATCTCCAGGAGGGAAGAGAGAAATGCCAGGAAGCTGTTGTAAAGACTGTTGGAACTTGGCTAGAGCAGCAATATTCTGTGCTTGTGCAGCTGTTTCCTTGTCTAACAACAAATCATTAGTAAGGAATGGATGGCCGTATAATGTCTCATAAAGGCTAAGGTCTAAGTTTTGAGATGTGTTTCTAATTCCAAGTAATGCTAGGGGGAGAGCTGTGGGCTAGGGAAGGGGAGTCTCCTGGGTGAGTTTTCGAAGATGCCTCTTTAAGACATCGTTAACGTTCGCCACTTTTCCTGAGGACTGTGGCCTCCAAGCATAATGTAAATGATATGGAATCTCCAAAGCCTTTGAGACCCCCTGGGTGACACTCACTTTAAATGATGGATCATTGTTACTTCGGAGGATCCTAGGTAGCCCGAATCAGGGAATGATTTCTGAGACTAAAATTTTAACTGCTTCTTGTGCTTTCTTAGTTCTGTAAAGGAATGCCTCCACCCAATTAGTGACAGCGTCTACCCACACTCTGGGGAACTGATTGCCTCTTGATTTAGGCATGTGGGTGAAATCAATCTGCCAGTCTTCCCCAGGATGTGTTCCTGTCCTCTGAGTTCCTGGTTGGGCAAGCTTTTTGTTCTGGGGATTATTCTTCTGGCATATCTCACAGGCCCTCACAGCCTGTTAGGTGGTTTTCAGGAGATTCTTGCTAGTAAATAACTGCTGGGTCATCCGGTGGGTGGTATCACTACCCAAGTGAAAGGCCTGGTGTAGGGTTTGAATAAATTTCCACCCACTGGCCCCGAGCAAAAGTAGTTTACCTTCCTTGGTTTGTATCCATCCCGAGGTGTGCAGAGAATGTCCCCTAGCGAGGGCCCACTCCTTTGCAGTGGGGAGGGAGGGTATTGAGGTTCCAATTCTCTAAGGGAATCCTCCCAGATGAAAGGTGCTTCCATGGTCTCAGTTAATGGCCCTCTAGCAGCCTCCTTGGCAGCCAGGTCAGCCTCCCTGCTTTCTTCTGAAGTCCTGGCCATGCCCTTTGGATGTCCTCAGCAAGTATAACTGCTACTTCTAGGGGGAAGTAGACTGCTGATAGAAGTCTATCGATCTCCTTATGATGTTTAATAGCAGATCCGTTAGCTGTCAGGAAATGTCCTTCCTTTCAAATGGCTGCGTGAGCATGGAGAACCAGAAAGGCACACTTAGAGTCTGTATAAATGTTTCTTCTCTGACCTCGGCTTAACTCTAAGGCTTTGTGAGGGCAACCAGCTCTGCCAGCCGGGCACCAGTCCCAGGAGAGAGGGTGCACTGTCAATAGGGGTATCCATAGTAGTTATAACCGCACAGCCTGCTTTTCAGATCCCTGCTTCCCTCTGCGTACAGTATTGGTATGGGTTCTCCGAGGGTTTTCTCTCAGGTCCTCCTTGGCTGCATAGTCTGAAGTACAATCTGCTCACAATCCTGCCTCATGTCTTCACCCTCCTCGGGAAGAGGGGTGACTGGATTAAGGGTGGGACAAGTTTTTAGCTGGACAGCCAGCCCCTCTCATAAAGACGCCTGGTACCCGAGCAGACAGACGGCTGTCCGAGAGCCATAGTCCTCCCTTAGAGGTTAAGAGGTTAGACACATTATGGGGGCAGGAAGGTCCACAATTAAGTCTCTTCCCAGTTTTAGTTTAGAAGCTTCTGGTATCAGCAAGGTGACTGCGGTTACTGCAGCGAAGGCCATGAGGAAGAATCATGGGTTCACTCTCAGCTGGGTTCCTGAGGGGAGGGAGGTTCTTTCAAGATGCCAGATCCACCACCTGAGGTCAGGATCCGAGGGATGCTGGTTTCTGCCTCCCACCCCATTGGAGCAGGATGATACATGACAGAGAAAGAGGGGAATCGGGCTCAGAACTGACCCAACATTCTCCTAAAGAGGAGGGATTAGAATGGCCATTCCCAGAGAAACCTGTCCCCTGTGTCTACTTCCCACAGGCCCACTATTCACTTTTAACTGGCTGACAGGGTCCCCATATTTTTGCCTCCAGATAAAAGAGAAGGAGCAAGAGTGAAAGAGTCTGTTTCGCTTACCATCCCACAGATCTTGGTGGAACCTCCAAAGAGGATGCCATAGTGCTGTGTTTGGGTCCCATTTCACTGTCTCAGGAAATCAGAGAATGCGTTTACGGACAAAGAGGTAAGCAAAAGCAAAGTTTCACTGAAAGACAGACAGACTACCTCTAGCAGGGAAGGACCCAAATGTGTTACCCGGAAGTTTTCTGTCCAGGGGTAGACATATGCCCTGCTGGCTTCTGATTGGTTCTTCCAGGGAGCTCTCAGTGGAGGGGTTGAGGGAGCTCTCTGTGGAGCGGGGGAGGGAGCTCTCTGTCTAGGACTAGAGGATGCTTTCTGTCTAGGGCTGTTTTTTCTTCCCTGCGGAGTTGAGTTGCTCCAGCAACTCCCTTCTAGCTGGGTTTTTGCCCCGATTGGGTTGCTTTAGCAACTAGTCAGCAAGCTATATCCTGTTATTCTTGGACTTCCCTATTTTCCTCCCCTCCCATGGTTCCCTCCCTAACTACCGAGCCCTTTTCTATCTTCTCAAAGCATAAAAAACTTAACTCTGTCATAATAGCATTAAGCTGTCATAGGCAATATATAAACAAATGAGTGTGGCTGTGTTCCAATAAAACTTTGTTTATAAAAATAGGCCATTGCCAGATTTGTCCTCAGGACATTGCTTTCTAAAACTTAATGTACATAAATAATAAAATAATTGAGAACAAGGTCAGGAATAATGATAAAAAAAAAAGGTGTGGTAGGCACAAAAATTCTAAAAAATGACAGAGAAAGATCAGAAGCTTAACAGTAGAGTTATGAAAAATAAAAGTATAAAAGTTGAGAGAAAATAATTTTAGGAGAATGTCTTTGTGACTCAATTTATGAAAGTTATAATGCAAACAAAGAAACACACTACACACACACACACACACACACACACACACACACACACACTGATGAGTTAAGAATTACTGTTCAAAGAAAAACACCATAGAGAAATTAAAATACAAAGGATAAAATGAGAGAAAATAATTGTGTGTCTTTAGACAGTTTTAAAACTTTTATTTTCCAGAAAGTAAAGATTTTTAAAATTGTCAGGAGTAAGGCTGGAAACAAAAAAGAACCAGATTGAAGAAAATCATACTCCCCAATTTTTGATATTATGTCTTTAAGGAAAAGAAAAATATAATTGTGTTCAATTTTAACAACTGAGTTCATGAAAGACTTATTTAACAGTGATATCTAAAAGAGTAAATCACTATGAGGTGGTCAGAGTGTCCCTGGAATAACATATGTTTAATTTACTTTTAATTTGAATAAAATGTTTATGTTTATTAATAAAAATATTTTATTATTTTTGTTTTATATTGAATATATGTTTGTGAAATATATTTTACATATATGCATATGAATTTTATTATATATTAATAAGAAAGAATAAAGAAAATATTAAGAAGGAATAAAAACAACACAGTAAATAGAAAATATAACCAGCATTTTCCAAGATGATATTTTAGTTATAAATCCTAAGAGGAGAACTCACAATTCAGTCCTTATCCCTTGAAATAACATTTCTAGGTGACTAGACTAATTTTGGAGAAATATTGTTAGGATATACATAAGTTTCCAATTATAACAATATAACTAGGCCAATAAATCACAATGACAGAACAATAAGTTCGGTTCATCTGGCCTCACAAAATTCAAAGAAAATATCCTTTCTGGGAAATCTACCAAGACTAAAAAAGTAAAATCTATATGAAGCAAAGAACTTAAACACAAATAACAAAAGAAATACAACTTCATTTTAAAAGGAAACTAAATCCAGGTTTAAACTATTTTTGATTGCAAAAATAAGTACAATGACCAGAACAAAAATCGACTAATGAAAACTCAGAACCTGAAACCAATGCCAATATAAGAATGCCTTACTTCCTTCCTTCCCTTTTTCCACACTTTCTTTCTTCTTACATCCCTCCTCTCTCTCTCTCCATTCTTCCTGCCTCCCTTCCTTTTACTTTTAGGTATGATTTAAATATTGAAAGCTTAGCTCAGTTGATTGGAGTGACCTCCAGATGTGCTAAGGTTGCAGGTTCAATCTCCGGTCAGAGCACATTCAAGAATCAACCAGTGAATGCATAAATGGGTGGAACAACAAATTGATGTCTCTCTTTTGAAAACAAACAAACAAACAAACAAACAACATTATACCAAGATTTAGAAGCAGCCCAATTGTTCACCAGGAGATGAGTGGGTAAAAAAGTTGTGGTAGGTACATTTGCACAAAGGAATGCTACTCAGCCATTGAAAAGAAGGAACTCTTACCCTTTGAGACATCATGGATGGACCTGGAGAGATTATGCTAAGAGAAAAAGCCAGTCAGAAAAAGACAAATACCATATGATTTCACTCATATGTGAAGTCTAATAAGCAAAATGAACTAACCAACAAGCAAAATAGAGACAGACTCATAGATAGAGAGAAAACTGATAGCACTCAGGGAGGGTTGGGGACTAAGAATGGGGGTGGATGAGTTGAGCAAAAAAGAAAAAAAAGTGGAAAGAGAAAATATATATAAAATTTATAAAACTTCTCAAAATCTCAAATTCAGTCATCCTAGTCTCTGTCCATCTCTGATATTTTCAGATAACATATGCTAGAAGCCACACTGCAAAATTCATTCTACAGAGAGCCCCAGCCAACTGATACTGCCTCAATTTTGTCCTTACCTAGTTTGGATTTCATAGTGCATCATTATAATTCTTACCTCCCTTGTGCCACCCTCTGCCATACTAGACTGTAAAGTTGCACATTTCTTTAACTCAGCACCTCATCTATCTTGTGTTCACACACACAGCTAAACCTGTCTGGAGCAGAAGACATGCTGCACTGAGTTATTGCACTTTACATTTATAGCACGTTTCATATAATTCCTAAGCTGGTCACGCTTGATATGTTTCCCAAGTCAATTTCATCTCTCAATTTCAAAAATAGAAATTTTACATCTACTTTTTGTCTTCCAAACATTTCTACGTCCTTCTGCTTCCTCATACTTCAGAGATTTTTATATTTAGCATTCACAGAGGCGTTTGGGGTCTGTGGAAGAAATTCAGGTTTTCATAGACTTGGAAAGGAAAATAATATACAATATTTTGATTAATATCTAACTGATATTAACTATGAATAAAAAAACAACCATTTTAACAAAGTCTATGGACTTTGACACCAATAGGAAATGCATATATTTAACACAGCTTTGCAGTTGTTGCAGGCATCCTGAAATAGGCCTATCTTCATCATGACTGCCAAGTGATGCAGTTTTAAAATCTAGTGTTCAGCCTTGTAATGTAATGCATTAATAAAGCACCACATTTCTTCTTACATTAAAGTTAGTCCTTTACAGTTTGGAAAGTATTTAACAATCTTTCAGTATAACTGATTTCTTTTGTAATTTTATGCATTTTTTTAAAATGAATTTGTGAGGAGTGTGCCAGAGTACTAAAATATCTATGACACATATACACACCCAAAATTAAGATCTGCTGACTGATGACCTGATTCTTTTTTTTTTAAAATATGCTTTTATTCATTTCAGATGAAGTGAGAGGGAGAGAGAGATAGAAACATCAATGATGAGAGAGAATCATTGATCAGCTGCCTCTTGCACATCCCCTACTGGGGACCAAGCCCACAACCCTGGCATGTGTACCCTGACTGGGAATCAAACTGTGATCTCCTGGTTCATGGGTCAATGTTCAACCACTGAACCACACTGATGGGGGAGATGACTTAACTTCTTAATTCACAGAAACAAGGATAACAGCAGAGAATAACTTCACCTTCACCCTACGGAATCTATCCATCTATTTGATCCTGTGTTCTTATTTTCCGCTTTATTTCCTTTTAAAATAGTGATTCTCTACTAGCTACTAAGGTCAAATGTTCCATTTATGTACAGGATTCTTCTCCTCCCTCCTACATGAAACATTTGTCCTTGAATGGATACGCTCTAATCCTGCATCAACTTTTCATTTCTTACTTGCTGATAGAAATGCATCAACAATGAAAGAGCCTTTCGTATCTCTTGTATTAGAAATGAACAGATATTTCAATGATTCTGTGCATTCTTAATATCTTCCAATACTTCCAGATCTTACATAGTTTTTGTTTTTGATTTTGACTAAGGCTGATCTTTCTCCTGGAATATGATGTTGGAGAACAGGATCTTGGTCTGTTTTACTCACAACTATCACAGCCTACACAACTATCACAATATAGTAGGAATTCAATAAATTTGCAGATGGAAGATTTACTGTAAAATGGAACTCACAAGAGTAGACAGGAAAGTCTAACTATCCTAGAATAAGATATGTTTAGTAAATATAGACTTGGAACCATGGTAGCATCAGTATAAAATTTACTAAAAATATCTAAGATAAGCACTGATGTACAAGAAGGATCCATTGTAATCAGAATGAGCCATTGTTAAATGGTGAAATATTATGCTACTGAAAATGGTAAACATAGAATGCTGATCATCAAATACTAATGGTGAAATACTAAATGTAGCAAAATTGATGAATGACACTGTAACATTTTTACAGGGCCAGCTTCATGACCATAATCATGTGACCTGTGAGGTCCACAGAGCTTCTCACTGAGAAGAACCCCAGGCTTGGCTTAATGCTCTGTTTCTGTTCTATCGTCTTGAAATTCTTAATACTTTTGAGAAAGAGACTCTACATTTTATTTGGAACTTCAAAATATGTAGCCAGACCTGCAGAAAATATGAACTTACACATTTAATATATATTTCTTTATTATCATGAGAAACAGAATACAATAATTCCCTCACTTCATATTTGTATTACTCATGTGCTTGGTGTTAGATGCCTTTATCATATCCAAAGTATTTTTTATTATAAGCTTTTGCAAGATTTTATTTTTCAGAATGCATTGGTACATTTGTCAAGTAATAAAATGATTACTTAAATACATCACCTGTATACTTAGATCTTTTATATGCCTATATCACAATTTTACCTAAAAATAAAATGAAATTTAGTTTTATTAAAGATATTAAATATATACATTTTTAAACTTGGTTTAAATTGCTTAAAATATAAACTTACTAAACATAAACTTTTCCAGTGAATTTTATTTTTTCAGAGGTAATGTGCCCAATCACTGAGTAGATGAATTTTATTTTATTTATTTTATGATTTTTGCTTTTATTGTGCCCAAATCTTTTCCAAATAATCACAAAATTATTGTAGTAAGAAACATCATAATTTCTAACATGTTTAATATGCCTTTTACTTTTGGAAGTTACTAGCTTTATTAACTGTGAGTTACAAAATTTTAAGCTGCCTACTACTACCATATGTCTCAGGAGTAAAATTTAAAACTTAAAAGCATGTTTTATATACAAAAAAAAAAAAACATGTTGCATATAAGAAAATTAACAAGTAGAAAAATATCACATAATAATGATGATCTTTGCACACCTTTGGCAAGAAAGATTCAGGGTATGTCTCTCCTTGGTTTGGATCTCAGTATAAATCAGAGGAAAGAAAAAAATAAAAATACCTTTCTGTATTACAGTTTTATATCCTGATAATTTGTACTAGCCTGAGACTCAGATAGTAAGTCTAGTCAGATTCTAGTCCTAACTCTATCCCTAACTAGTTTTATGATTTGGAAAATAATGTTAACTTTCTTGAGCATTGGTATTGTGGTTATTATTTATAAAATGTGAAGTTTTTATCTGAACTCTACACAGGGAGTCTATATACAAGTATCTAAATCCTTAAAGATTAAGCAAGATAAAAGTCATTCTCAACTGAAGCAATGGAAATGTGCTCTCATGAAAACGTTGTCTCCTGTGTTAAATTTAATCATCTTACTAAATTCTTGAACTATAAAACAGTATCTAACTGTAACTGTTTTATATCCTTAAGTTCTTCCACACCAATAGTTGTTTCATATTCATCTTTTTATCCTTAAGGCAAAGCTCATTGCCTTGCAATAGAAAGTTCTTAATACATTTATTCCTCATAAATAAATATTCTATTCATTTTTTGGCCCACTAGAAAACATAGTATATTAATCCCCATTCTCAGGAGCAATAAAGTAGCTTGAAGGGTTCTTATTCTGCTCTATAAAATTGTAATGTCTTGCCCTTTGTTTATATGCAAACTTATAAACTCAAAATTAATTGTTTGGCATAAGCTTGGTTTTAGTTGATCCTGTCTTTTCAACCAAGTTAAACATATGAATTAGGGTTATGAGAGCACAATGTTAAAATTATATTGGCCAGGTTATCTACAGTTTAAATAGTAAGCTTTTCATGGTAATAATTTTAACATAGTCTAGAGTATAAGGATTGGAATGTCTATTTTAAACTATATTGTCAGTAGAAATGTTTAGAAAACATATGCTTACACATATATGCACATTCTTGCAACATAAGCTTAAGAATTTTATGAGCTAAAGAGATTTTGAGGAATGAGCTGTTTATTTTTTATTAAAAAAACTATTTGTCACATGCTTAATGCATGTTAGGCATTCTACTAGGTTATGTGGAGATAATAGCAAATATAATTGCTTGCTTTTAACCAGGTGTCATAGACTGAATGGTGGACCCAATTAAAAGCTTAATTCACACCTAATTACCAAAAACTGTGAATATTAAATTATATGGTAAAAGAATAAATAAATAAACTTACAGTTAAGAGATGTGATTAAGTTAAACTTTTTAAAAGGAGGAGCATATCTGAGTTATTCAGATAAGCCCTAAGTCCAATAAAAAGTGTCTTTAAGTGTGGTCACAGGGACATATTATAGATAAGAAGAGATAGGCCACGTTAAGATGGAAACAGAGAATAAAATGATGGAGCCACAAACCAAGGAATGCTAATAGCCACCAGAAGCTTGAAGAAAACAAGAATTGGGATTTCCTCCAGAAATTATAGAAGTTAGCACAGCCCTGCTGACCTTGATTTCAGAATTCTGGCCTCAAAAAATGTGAGAAAATAAATTTCTGTGTTTTTAAATCAACAAGTTTATGGTAATTGTTAAGATAGTCTTAAGAAAGAATATACCAGGTAATCAAAACATCTTGTGGGAGTTCATAAGATCCTCAATTGAGTCCTAAAAATCATTTTAAACTCCTTAGTGGTAATATCATTAAAACTACTGAGATTTCTGTATTCATATGATCTATGTCTCTTCTTTTAGCATCATTTTAAGGAATTTCATTGGAGTTGGAAAAGGACTAGTCTAGACTGGGACCTGTGTGGGCTCTTTGCTCTGTTTCTTTCCTTTGGGGTGATCTCTGATCCTCTCTGCTCCAGGCAGGCAATGTAGCCCAAAAGACACTTTCTCTAGCCACCTGGAATGGTATTATGTGCTAGATTAAGAAGATGTCAGCACTCTTGTTACCGAAACCTAACCACTAATCCTTGGGTTAAGCCACATATATGAGTCTCCAGATGGGCTCTAACCTATCTATGTTCCAACCCTGATCCACCTCTGGTACAGCTCCCAAGAATTGCAGGGATGGCAGCAGGCACCCTATACCTGTGCAACTCATGTTACTAGCTCCCCATAGCAATCCAATGACCCCTCATAGGCTTCAGCCCCATATCAGATCATGCTTTAGGGCAGCCGTGGGCAAACTACGGCCCGCGGGCCGGATCCGGCCCGTTCGGCTGTTCTATCCGGCCAGCGGAGCCGAAAGAGCAGAGGGTTCTCTTGCTCTCCCCTCCGCTCCTTTACTTTGAATTTATATTAGTTCACACAAACACTCCATCCATGCTTTTGTTCCGGCCCTCCGGTCCAGTTTAAGAACCCATTGTGGCCCTCGAGTCAAAAAGTTTGCCCACCCCTGCTAGGGTGTCTGTCCTCTCATCTGTGCAGGTAGTATCTATCTACCCTCTGGCACAGGCTAAAGACAGGAGAAGGCAGATTCATTAGTCAAGGGATGTCATCCACTGCAATGGACTTGCTCTTCTCATTCTCCCAAAGGACACTCCTCTCCACTCTCCGCTGGGGGCCATATTCTAAGAATGCAGAGAATACAGCCCAATGAGTTCGGACGTGATAGGAAGTTATATTGTTCCACCTTGATGCTATAAAATTCCTGTTAGTAAATTTAAGGTGAAGGGAAAGTGAACCATCCTTTAGATTCTTTAGAATACTCTTGGAAATACTTGTAATTCACAAAGGAAACATAGTTAACAACCTTTGAGAGAGTCATTGGAAGCAAGTATTTACATATTGGGCTACAGTGTCATGACTGTTATTAAAAGCATTAAAAATCTATTAAGAAGCTGCATTTCAAAGGCAATCCATATTCTTCAACATAGATTCCCTAAAATGGCAATGTGATGAATAATTTTCTATCTTTGTCTTATGATAGAAAATACCAAATTTACTCAGGAACAGTGCATTTGACAATACAGCGCAGGACAAGCTGATTCCTAAATCTAAACAGGAAGAGATGGGTTGTGAACTCTGAGCCTTGCAAAGGATCTTCACATGCACTAATTAGACAATAAAATAAGAGGTATAAAAGCATTACTTTATTCTAAACCATTGACAAATCTCTATATCTACTATGGACCAATTGATTTTGTAATACATGTGTTTGTCCTTTTTGTTTTTAATATAGAAAAGATTTCATTAAAAATATTTGTTTTGACCCCTTCATATTTGGGAGCAGCCCAGATTTGAAAAGTTTCTCTAATTCCAGGGCCAGTATACATAATAGTAGCTGAACCTGGTACAACCCAAAAATGTAGGACCCTGTGCTAAAATCAAAGAGATTTAGAAATCCCAAGAAACAGGTAGAAGAATTAAGCCTTAATGTAATAGAAAATAAAAGCATATTGGAGTTTCACTACATTGCTGAGCAAGAAAATTGCATGACAACAATGGTGTGATAAGATGAGTAACTTGAGAATGGGACTCAGTATGGGAAAAACAATTGGAACAAGATGGAGAATGGGCTGAAGGGACAGATGCAGTGTTCCAGATGGGAAAGTGGTAAATTTTAGGATAGTGGTAAAAATTATGATAGTTGGGAGAAATGTGTAGCGTAAGGACAAAACCAAATGAATTTTCAAGAACAAACATGACAGGCTTTGTTAATATTTGGATACAAGGAAATATGAAGATGACAAACCAGCAAATGCATAGTATCATAAAGTTACATAGATTCTCTAATTTTCTTAAACATAGGAAAATTTTGGTATGTCCTCAGATGCCCTTAAATTAGCTGGAGTTCTTTCCCAGTTGTACCATTCAGGGTATTAAATATCATGAGCCATCTTAAAATTATGTGTTTTAATATTGGTTTCATAAACTTGATTTTTGAGTTGAAATACCAGTACTTTTCAACTAAAACTAAAACATCATATCCCAAAGGAGTGCATTGTCTTATTTTTAAATTGCCCAATAAAGCATATTATGCATATTTTAAAATTAAATATAAAGCAATAGGAAATTTGGTAACTTAATTGCAAGGAAGCTTGCTTATAAAAGGAAAGAAAATCAATACAATTGAGGAGTAATTTATAGTTATATGATTATTGGGTTTTTTTGCTCTTATAATACTTATTTGCTAAATTTGAATTTGAAAAGCTATCTTCATTTAAATGTAATCTTGATTGTTAAAAGAGTAAACTGAAATGTATAAAGAAAAAAGTAAACTTTGTCAGCATTAAATTAGAGAGTTTTTTCAAACAATTATATTCTAATAAAAACATATTGGGCACAGCAGGACCAAAAAACATGTTCATGCAGTTTCTTGTCATATATCAAAAGATCCCACAATTTATTCAGCACTCATGATAAGTTTTGATGAATCTTTTCGCTTCAGTCATAACATTCTTCTAAAACACAACTGCAATTAATTTCCAGAAATAAAGGTCCTAAAATATTCTTTACATGTGCTAAGTCCTGCCATTATGCTGTTTTTAGAACAATTTTAAAGATGATGAATTAAAATAATACATTTAAATTGCAACCTTTCTCAAACATGTTGAAAATCACAATGAATAAAAGTAAAATAAAAATTAAAATAAATAAGCAATAAAGAGTTTCCAGAAATGTTAAAGAATACCATGGGCATGTAACTTTTTAATTGAAGGTCATTAGGAAGAGATTCCCAGAGGTCAATGTAATGAGACTGCGGTAAACTTTTGCAGCACAGATATCCCTAAGGAAACAATGACCATGAGGAGTGTTCTTCCCATTTTAAACAAAGCTCCATATGCCTTCAATTTGGGAACTCTCATCAGAAGCACACTGCCTAGCTTCAGTTGTCATTACATGGTAGAAGGAGAAAAGGGATTTCTGAGGGAGCCAAAGCCCAAACTATTTAGAGGTTTATAGAGTAAAGTCAACATCCTTGAATCGCAATTTTAAGCAAATGGGTAGTCAGTGCAGGCTGTGGAAAATTGGTATTATGCACTCCCTGTGGCTTGTACCACTTAGTTGCTGAGCCGCAGAATTCAGCCTATGTAGAAGCTTCTGGGTGGTATTGAAGGCTGGGGCGATACTAAGGGAAATAAAGCTGATGTTCATCCAAGCATACCTTCAACCCAAACTTTACAATCGATTGGATGAGTGCAGTGCGCAATCTAAGGAAAAAGCTCAACAACTGAAGACAGAAAACTGAGAAAAAGTTCAAAGTTGCAGACCTCACTCTCGGTTCACTTCTGCTTTCACTAAGTAATTGGAGTCTGAGCAGATGTTAAAGAGATGAATGCCAACATTTACATTGTGCTCCAAGTAAAAAAAGAGGAAAATGGATTATTCATTGTGAAAGAATCATATGTCTCATAGGGGATGAAAAGATGAAACTATGTGTGAACTACCCTTTTATAACGTTTCTCAGGTCCAATCCTCCACTTGGCATATATAGATTTCATGAACAGGCAAAGCACGTTGTTTTATATGGTAAATGGTACATGAAAAGTCCTAGGCAAAATAATAAATTATTTGACATATTTCTAGCTTGATGACTCATTCTTTTAATCCTCATATTGTCTGCATTTTCTAAAACTTCTGTACTTTCAAACTACTGTCTTCAAACCAAAAATTTCCATCAAAAACATACTTTCATCCATACAGAACTTTATGTCAAGGATAATAAATAAAAGCATTATCCTTTCTAAGGTTATTGACATTTTAAACATAAATAATGATTAGGTTTTTATTGGTTTAAGGAAAAGAGATTTCAGGGACCCAGATATGCAATAATTTTATAACCATCTTTTGTAAAGAAACTACACAGAATATTTTGTCTATTCCAATTGTGTAACCCAGTTAAATGTTGATAAAAATTTTAAAATTCTGATTTATATTTCCTATACATTTTATAAGCATTTCTCTCTTGGTAATTTTTTCCCCCTCACTCATTTAACAACTACAAAAACAGTGGCGTAAACAATTGAAGTGGCCAGTTCAAATTAGAAAGTGATAACAAGGATCCATATAAACTACTTTCCCTCCATGCTATTCTTAAAAGAACACGCCTATCAAAAATATATAATCAAAGATAATATACAAAATCCAGTGTCAGTTCCCCACCTTAGTGGCAGCTCCCCCCACACCCCATAGTCCTTGTTTCTCAGGGAAAGGCTCCCATTCTTTACTTGTCTTAATTCCCTGTACAGAGTAAGAAATGTGGCAGGTTAGAGAAACCCAGAGCATGGGCTGAATGCCAAAGCAGTTGGAGGTAACCTTGCAATGCACCCAGCACATACAAACACATAGTTCCAGTGCACTGACATACTCCTCTTCGTACTTCTTTTTCTGTTGTCACTTGCCACACCACGGGAGTGAAACACTATTACTGTAAAAGTGATACTCTTGTGTATTTTTTCTCTTTAAGGTCATTATATCATTGTGACTGAAATACAGTAGTAGTATGAGTTGTTACTATCCAAATGTTATTCTTTTATTTATTTAACCAGCATTTTTAGCCACACAGATAAAAAATAAAAAGCTATCACTTATCAATACTACTACTAACGTAACTAGTATCATTGCATACACTATCCTAAGATATAAAAAGCCAGGGTCTGTCACGACCTAAATGACCAGATGGACAACTGAACACCAGGCTAGGGTCCTGGCCAGCGTGGTGGGAGTGAATCTGGGTCCCGGCCGCCTGCAGTTCAGCGGCGGAAGGGAGCTGTGGGAACAGAGCCATGCTGCCATTGGACTGGCCTCTTGGTCCCTACCCCTGGCCCACAGGCTCTGGGAACTGGAACCATGCCACGATCAGACTGGACTCTTGGTCCCTCCCCTGCCTGCAGGCTCTGAGGAACCAGAGCCATGCTGTGATCGGACTGGGCTCTTGGTCCCTCCCCCTGCCTGCAGGCTCCAGGTAACCGGAGCCATGCTGTGATCGGACTGGACCCTACCTGAGGGGTCCTGGATTGTGAGAGCGTGCAGGCTGGGCTGGGAGACCACCCCCACCCCCGCCAAGTGCACAAATTTTCATGCACCAGGCCTCTAGTTATTAATAATATTAATGAATTGAAATGTAATAATACTGTCAGGCATTCTGCTAAGTACTTTGGAATTATTAGTTTGTTCAATTCTAGCAAAAATTATCTGGGGATATGGGATATGAATGTGTCCATTTCACAGAAGAATTCAGCTTAAAGAGGCTAAGTAATGTGCTCAAAGATAAACATATAGAATGTGATAAAAATGGGATGTGCCTTCATATATCTGCATGTCTAAGCTAATCTGCTTCACTTTAATGCCTATTAAGGAATAAATTACCCCTTTCTCTAAAAAAAAGTAAGTTTTGTTAGGGAGTTAAGAATGAACATAATGATAGCAAATAAGTGATAATGAGGATATAAGCAAAGTTAAAGTGCTGCTTGATCTGAAAGAATAGGACATACTGTAAATTGTCCTAAATGATAGAAGATGGGCTTTTGGGAAAATCTTACCTTTGAGCAATACCATGACCAGGAAGTAACCCAGTGAAAAAATAGACAGTTATTTCTGCATATTGGAAAAAGCTTATACAAAAATATAACCATGAAAATGAAATAACACTCTTGAGGAATGTAACACATGTAAGTAAGGACTGGATTGTGAAAAAATGCCTCATGTATCAGGTTCAGGAATTTTGATGATATTTTTGGTAAAGGCTATGGAAAGTTCCCAAATTATTTCTTAAAAGATGAGTTAATTGGTCTCCACACATGGGAGGTACTATGGAACAACACCATTAAAATATAAGGCAATTTCCTCAGCTTAAAAAAAACCTGAAGTCTAGAATCAACAATGGTAAAATGATTTTAAACTATTTATTAAATTTAATAATATGTACTGATTATTTGACAAGAATATGTCATAAAAGACCAATAACATCTACAAAAGAATAAGCCTCAAAAATGTGGTCACAGCCCTGGCTGGTTTGACTCAGTGGATAAAGCATCAGCCTGCTGATTAAAAGGTTCTGAGTTCGCCTAAACCGGTTTGGCTCAGTGGATAGAGCGTTGGCCTGCGGACTGAGGGGTCCCGGGTTCGATTCCGGTCAAGGGCATGTACCTTGGTTGTGGGCACATCCCCAGTGGGAGGTGTGCAGGAGGCAGCTGGTCGATGTTTCTCTCTCATCGATGTTTCTAGCTCTCTATCTGTCTCCCTTCCTCTCTGTAAAATATCAATAAAATATATTTTTTTAAAAAAATAATAATAAAAAAAAAATAAAATAAATAAATAAAAGGTTCTGAGTTCTATTCCAGTCAAGGGCACATGCCAGGTCATGGGCTCAATCCCCAGTAGGGGGTGTGCAGGAGGTAGCCAATCAATGATTCTCTCTCATCATTGATGTTTCTATCTTTCTCTCACCCTTCCTCTCTGAAATTAATAAAAAATGTATAATAATAAAAGCATAATATGCTAATTAGACCAGATGACCTTCTGGTTGAAGCCAGGGCTGCGAGGGAAGCCCGGGTCCTGGGTGCTTGCCAGCGGCCAGAGGGAAGCTGATGCTGGCAACTGGAGGAAGAAAGGCCTACTCTTGCACAAATTTTGTGCATAGGGCCTCTAGTAAATAAATAAATGAGGTCACAATTAATGGGAAATATTTTTTTTAACTTAAAACCAAACTGTGAAAAGCCTAGAGTCAGCTAGGTGGCTCTGAGCAGTCAATTATTATTATACTAGACGCCTGATGCATGAAGATTTGTGCAAGAATGGGCCTTCCTTCCCCTGGATGCCGGCACCGCCTTCGCTCTGGCCGGAGCCGCCTTTTCACTCCTGCCCGGAGCCGCCTTTCCGCCTTTCCACGCTGCCCAGCAGCCGGGAGCGGCTGGGGCGGTGCAGAACACCTGTGTCATTGCCATGGCGACAATGCAAGCGCCCTGCCCCACCCCCGGCCTTCTGCATATGCAAATTAACCTGCCATCTTTGTTGGGTTAATTTGCATACTTACTCCTGACTGGCTGGTGGGCGTCTCGAAGGTATGGTCAATTTGCATCTTACTCTTTTATTGGTATAGAAGTTATGAAGACAAAGAGTGATGAGCTGAGGGCAATGTCTCTAGAACTTTGGTCTGGAGTTGATTTGTGTAGTAGAAGGGGTTGGTGTCCTGCCCCTAAGGCCTTGCCATTGCAGTGCATGGGCACCCTTCAAACTACCTAACAGTTTTCTATTGAGACTGCAGTTATCCTTGCCTTTGTATTTAGAAGGCTGAAATAATCAGAAAAATAATTATGGCCCTGCCTCTAAAACAACCCTCAAACAATGACTGGTTGATATGTTCTTGAAATCCCAGCCCCTCTGGGTGAGATAATTATCTTTACTACTCACTGCCAGAGTCCCAGCAGCAGCATTCCCAGTTACCCAGAGGTAACTGACTTGATAGCATACCCTTTATTCACTATCTTTCTTTCGCTTTATCTCTTTTTTTTTTTCCATATATTTTTATTGACTTCAGAGAAGAAGGGAGAGGGAGAGAGAGCTAGAAACATCAATGATGAGAGACAATCATTGATTGGCTGCCTCCTGCATACCCCACACTGGGGATCGACCCCACAACCCAAGCATGTGCCCTTGACCGGAATCGAACCCAGGACCCTTTAGTTCACAGGCCGACATTCTATCTACCGAGCAAAACCAGCTAGGGCAGTGGTCCACAAACTGTGGCTCGAGAGCCACACGCGGCTCTTTGGCTCCTTGAGTGTGGCTCTTCCACAAAATACCACGGTCTCAGTGAGTCTATTTTGAAGAAGTGGCATTAGAAGAAGTTTAAATTTAAAAAATTTGGCTCTCAAAAGAAATTTCAATCGTACTGTTGATATTTGGCTCTGTTGACTAATGAGTTTGCTGACCACTGAGCTAGGGCTTTATCTCTTTCTTATTGTCCTATGAGTGATAACTGGAATCACCTGCCAAAAACTGAATTCCTATCTCAATGCCTATCTGAGATAATATAAACTAAGACAATATGTAATAGATTGAGACCAAGAAATTTAACATCAGTAATTTAGGTTATAGGCCCTTTGAAAAACCTGATTTTTTTTAATTTTTAGACTCACTGCCTCCCAAATGTGTACACACGCAAGCACACATTGTCACTTATACAGTCATTCATTTAATTATTGTTTATTGATTTTCTGCAATTACCCAGGCACTATTAGACTAAGTCACCTATATACCCTAAAGGAAGCTCTTACAAAACTTATGGGCAGACATATACATTTTTATATGATTTCATTTTTTTTTTCAGTTACACTGAAGTTTACACATGAGGACTCCAGGTGCTATGAACCCCATGTTCAAAGTTTCTGGAGAGAATAGATGGCGACATAAATTTGAAATAATAAATTCAAGAATTACAAAAGTAACTATGGGGATTAAGCAAAATACTAGGATGGTGAAAAAGTCAGGTGATAAAACTATAGACAATGTCCTCACTGTGGGAACAAAAATTATCAAGAAACTATAAATAATGCTTGTTTTAAAAAATGGATTAAGGTGTTAAGCTTACTAAACTCAAATGATTGAGTTTGACTATCTGGCCGAAGTCCAAGTCTTTGAAGTTTTGAGATGAGAGCACCGGAGGTACCCTGCAGCAGCTAGTTTTTAAATGAATCACACTTCTTAAGATGCAGGCTCTTCGTAGTCCCTTCCAACCCTGAACTGAATCTGACACTGTAACTTCTATAAACCAATAGAATATGGTGAACATGATCTAAGCCTTAAGAAGTTATGGCATGTTTGTCTTTGGCACACTTGGAACTCTGGGCCACCATATTCGAAGTCCAGCTGTTACTGCTGGAAGTGGGATTCTTGGGGTACCATTGGAATAAGCATTTCTGGAGCCTTCATAAGAAGAAGAAGTTTTATAGAAAATTTTATTTCTGTGGAATTACACCACTGAGTTTCTAAAGTCCTATTTTCCTTTACCCCCCATGACCCCAAAGAAGAAGTGTAACTGGGGCTTCAGCAGAGCTAAAATCAGAGCCAGTATCCAGAGTTTCCTTTCCATGTTAGAGCAATGTCCAACCCAGCATCAGCTAGTTTAGCTTGTGTTTCCTACTGAAGTCCATCAGTCCATTGCATGTGGTGTCTACAGGACCACATGGCTATGAAGCAGTTGCAGGTGAATGCAAGAGAGCCCAGAGAGTCAATGGCCAAGAGCCAAAAGCACAAGAACAATAAGAAAGAGAATTTTGTTGTTCAGGGGATTATGCATTCCCATATTTTCATGGGTTTGCAGTGGCCATTTTGATCAATAATCTCTGTTCCCAGATTTGACTGACAGTAGGCAGTCACCCTCCCAATGTCACCCCAACTTCCCTGTGAATGCTTCTATCTCCCTTTGGTTGGATCCCTCAGTGTTTTGCAGGGAATGGGCCAATGCTCCCCTGGGGAGTACAAAGGTGCAGCTTCCTGGTGAAGCTGCCCTAATGACATGCCTATAGTGTCTGGCTTCTTCTTTGCTCTTTTCCTATTATTAACTAGCTAATTACAATGGTATCACAGTTACCCTGCTAGAGAGACCAGGTGTAAAGAACACATTGACGACAACATGGAGAAAGAGAGAAGCCTTAAGACCATGAAAAATGAGGAGGACTCTGGCTTTCAGCTGTCTCTGACATGGTGTCAGATATATGAATGAGCCATCCTGGATATCCCCAACTTGTGAGCTCCCAGATATTTATAGTTCCAGATAACATCATATGGAGTACAAAAACTTCCCAGCTTACTTTCATAACCCATGGAGTTTGTGAGAGATAAAATTATAATTTTGTTAAACCATTAAGTTTTGGGTAAGAAACATAACCACTGACATAACCACTTAGCTCCAAACATGGGCCATTTCTTTAGAAAATTAAAGGTAACTCAGATATTGTATCCAAGTGCCACAGAATTGGGACATCATAAATAGGAAGTTCTTACCTTCTTAGTATTAGGGATGTATTTGCATAAACCTGACTAGATATAGAGTTGCTATGGATCAATGACGGGAATAGTTTTCTACACTCCCCGTACCTTTTGAATGCAAGTATCTATTGTGGTTCTTCTGTTCTATATGTTTTCTCCCCATTGTATGCTAGATATGTATACATGGTGGGGAGAAGGTAAGTAGGGAAGATAAC
Source organism: Plecotus auritus (assembly GCF_963455305.1). Lineage (NCBI taxonomy): Eukaryota > Metazoa > Chordata > Mammalia > Chiroptera > Vespertilionidae > Plecotus > Plecotus auritus. Next base: position 73,974,380 of record NC_137772.1, on the reverse strand, counting down.
TTGTCGCTTTAGATCATAGCTCTTCAGATAAAAAAAGGAACAACACTTTAAGAAGTCTCATCTGCAAGTAGGCCTGATTTGGGTGGGATTTTTAATCCTGATGGCAAAAGTAAAGTGAGCTTTGAGGGGGTGGGGGGTACATTTGGCATATGGGAGGAATGTGAATCAATAGGGATCAGAGGGAGGACTGTATGGCTAATATCCAAAGTTGATCTCTCAAGAAAACATATTTCCCATATTAATGTCCTTATATAGTTTCTTCAAATCAAATCTGGGCTGGCTATATGTCTTTAATTAACAATACATGGTTAAAAAATGGTTCTCTGCCAATTTGAGACTGAGCTTTAAGAAAGCTTGCCATTCCTTGTTCATACATCTTTGAGATGATGTGTAATAAGCTGGGCTACCCAATGGAGAGGACAGAGAGGGAAAGTTAAATAACAGCTTTGAAAAAAACTTAACTCACCGGTTTTCCTCTGCCTCCAGGCTTCCCAGTATCCTTGTTGACCAATATTCCAGTTATACCCATCAAGTTTCCAAATGGCTGCATCCCCATCCAAGAAGACTGAGCAAAGAACTACCCAATGGAACCCAATCAATCATAAAATCAAGAAAGATGAGGACAAGTTTCTTGTCTTATGTTCCTATGTTTTGAGGGGTTCTGCTACATAGAAATATGTATCTGAAACTGTCTTATCTGCTTAGGGGATTACTTTACTTCCAGTGCTGAAATAACATGTCTTGTCCAACCACTACTTTCTGAATTCCACTCCCTTGGGCCTGAGTCTAACTTACCTCAGCATATATTTTTAAAATGTATATATATATTTTCCTTTCTATTCTTCTAAAATGCTATATATATATATATATATATATATATATATATATATATATATATTCTTTCCTAATAGCTTTCTAAACTAAAATCTTGCAGAATGAGTGGCTTGCCCCTGCTTTTTGAAAACTATTTCTGTTGGCTAAGCTGTTTTCCCATATAAGAATTGTGAAAGGGATCACTCTTCATGAAGCCTAATCAGCTAAGAGTCATCAGGATCAAACCTGAGGTTTAACAGAATGACAGTTGAAGACTCGCTGCTGGTGACATATTTCCAGAGGAAATGTGGAATGCCACTCTGTAAGAGGAAGCCAGGAAGCTTCTTTTTTAAAGGTTTGGTTCATTTTGATGTATTCTGAGGAAGGTCTGAGTGAAGCAGGGTATTTCTAAGGAGGGTTTAGGAGAAACACTGATTAACCAGGGACTGGTGCTGTGTCAAGCCAAGGACAGTTTAACAATTAGGTATTCTCTGTAATTCATGAAAATAGCCAAGTGGGTTTGGGGACTCATTTGCAAGAAAGCAATAATCACTCAAAAAGAGGGTCATTAAGGTGTTTTACAATTACTGCGTGACTTTGTGAAAAGCAACGTGTTCTCTCAGTCTTGCATGTGGTTCAGTTTATCCTCTCAGCCTGAATAATGGCAGAGTGCTTTTGTTTTCTCAATCCAAGCTTATTTTTATTCTTTCTATCTCACATAAGTCTGTTCTACTTTACTTTTACATCTTGAAATTGTATATTTAAAAACATGCTAGGTATAACTTTTAATGTAAAAAGTAATTTTAAAATTCTACTTTTTATTTTTCCTCACTACAGCTTATGAAATTTGGTAGATTAAAAAGCACTGTTATGTATAGTTATTGTCAGATAAACCACATAAATTATTTGTTTTATTTTTTAAATTTAAATTGTATTTTCCAGTTTTATTGAGATATAATTGACACATAAGATTGCATTAGTTTAATGTATATAATATATTGATCTGATATATGTATACATTGCAAAATAATTGCCACAGTAAGTTAGTTTCACCACCTTAAAATTTTTCTTGTGATAACAATTTTTAAATGTACTGTCTTAGAAACTTTTAAATATACAACAAAGTATTGTTAAATATAATCACCATACTGCACATTGCTTCCCCAGAATTTATGTATTTATCTGAATTAGTTTAGTTGTAAACTCATAAATAATTTCAACAAATTTATTTTAATCATCTACTAAGTTATGTACAGAGGTTATAAATGAACAGATAGTACTAATGATTCATAAAACTTTTATGTATTTATTCCAGTCCAGTTCTCTTTTTAATTTTTGTTTTAATTTATTGATATAAGAGAAAGAAAGAGAAACATGGATTCATTGTTCCACTTATTTATGTATTCATTGGTTGATTCTTGTATGTGTCCTGACTGGGAAAGAACCCTCAACATTGGTGTATCAGGGTGATGCTCTCACGCAGTGAGCTACCAGGCCAGGGCTGGTCCAGTCCTTTTTTTTTTTTTTTTTTTTTTTTTTTAATTCAGTTAAATACTTAATTTAGCGATATGATTGTAGGTCAAATTATGTGTACCAATTTAGAAAGTCCTAAATCTCAAATAAATTTAGTAGAATTACTTCTAAAGATGCACAGCAGATGTGATGTAAATATGGATGTAATCATTCTCAAGTGCTAGAACCTTTTTCACAGTCTTTGACTACACAGTAGAAAATTATCACACACCATCTGGTCTGTGTTATATCTATATGGCAATTTCTCTAATATAAATTGTTCAAGGACAATCTTTCTCTAAGCTCCCTAATGTGCAAAATCTAATATAGGCTTAACATTACCATATATAAATAATTAGCATTGTTTATATCAGACAACTGCAAAACAAAGTTATAAATTTCAAGCATGATTTCCATAATGAATGTATCATTAATATGAAAATGAGTACTTTACTAAAAATTTAAATTTTGGAGAACAATGGAGTTTTTTTTATTAAGAATCAGCTTCTGAATGACACTAGACTGATAATTTTATTTTTTCTATATACTTGATTCATATTTGAAGTGAATTTATCATTTCTCTTTTCTGTTCAGTATATTTCTACCATAAGATTGTAGCTAAGCAATTCTCTTATGTGTTTTGAAGATGAGCCTTATATGAAGAAATGTTTTATGCATCAACCATTACCAATGGGTTTTATTTCTGACTTAGAACTCTAAAAATATATGTTTTTATTTGGGGATGATTTTAACATAAGATGACTAAAATTTTTAGAAATTTAACTTTTTTTGTTTTCCCTGAATTGTTGGTCATCTCTTTTATATTAAATTTGTGTCCATGATAAAGTAAAATTGTATGAATAATTTCCAGAAAATTATTGACAATATAGAGATAACTTTAAAAAAAGCAATTAAGCAATCTGGTTAGTGTCATGAAGACAAAATGATAGATTGACTTAAATAGTCATTCTCAAGTAATTGATTTGTCATTTTAGAGAAACATCTAAAATTATGTTATTAAAGTAAAAGTATCAAAGTAAAGAAAATGAATGAATTATTATTTATAGCAGAAACAACAATAGTGATAAAACAAGAATCAGACTGACATCAGCCTTCTCATCAGCAGCAGTGGTTGTTAGAGAGCAACAAAATACTGCTTTAAGTTTCTGATGGAAATGATTTTTAAATTATTGTTAATATTAAACTAATTTACTTTGGACATTCAAAAACTCACAAACTTCAATCCTTACAAATATTTTAAAAATCCTTTAGAATGTACTTTGTAAAAATTAGATACTAAATCAAAGAAGCCAAGGATATAGAATAAAAAAAAAAAAATGTCTTTCCCAGTGAAGTAAAAAACAGGAAGTCACATGTGAATGGCTCTGCAGGAGGCAGGAGAGCATTTATTTCATATTGAACTAGGAAGGGACCCCAACAGACACATAGTTCTGATGGGAAAAGAGTTGATATGAAATAGTATGCCGAGATTTCAGGACAAATTCATAAGGTGACAAATTAAAGAAAAAATCAATTCAGGGTTAAAGAATAGAGATATTTGGGTTAAAATTATTGACATTGATGAAATTAGATCAACCAAGAGTTAAATCAAATTAGATAATTTAGGAATTAGTAAGTAATGGAAAAATCTCAGATAATAAATCGTTCGGATAAGGTCAATAAATCATTAAATTTGGCAGGAAGGGATTTTCTCTAGCTTCAAGGATACCCGAGGACTTGATCTTTATTCCAATCATCCTTCAAATCCCAATTCAAGGTATTTATACCAGCATCTTTAGAGATACATAGATTGCTATGTATAGACCTAGCACCTGTTCCTCACTAGCAACATTGATTTTTACCTAATTTGTCATTGATTAGTAACTGGTAATTGATTGAATGTAACAGAATAACAGCTTATCATATTCATACTTCAGAATCCTATCTGACTAGGAAATTCAAAAAGTGAAAAGACCCCATAGCCGTTGATGTCCCTGCATTAAGTTAACCAGCATCACTTAGCCTTGCTCCAGGGGCTTATATGAGTCCCAAATGCTATGTGATTCATGAATATCAGAAACTGCCCCTGGAATGCAGGAGGCTTCTGCTCTACTACTGCTGTGTAGGTGGTGCCCTTCTTACAGTCAGGTAAACTTGATAGGGGAAGCCTAATATGTTAGTTATCTTTTTCAATACAGAGAGGCCAACACAACATTACACGTGCAAGAGATTATGCAGTGAATGAAAAAAAAGGGAGAAATGCTGGAGGGTCTTCAAACTTCAAGCTCTCTGACTGCTGTAAAAGAGAGAGAGAGAGAGAGAGACATAAAAGGGATTAGATAGGAAAATTCTCAGCAACACTGTTTCCTAAGAAAGTCTTAGCCAGACCAATGGGATGTCTCAGTACTAAAATTGCCTGTGAAGAGGGTTCTGCCTCTTGGAGAAATGATCCTGCATAATACCACCACCTTTCTCCATCATTGATTGGGAGCAGCCTGTGGGTATTGTGGCCTCAGCACAAATGAGGAGTGGCTCCAGAAAAGTAGTGTCTCAACCATGGATCAATATGCTTCCTGTAGAAGATCTGAGTTTTATTTTAAAGAGCAGCACAGCCCACCACTCATGACTCACAGTGGTACCAAAGTACACTAGTTTCCAGGAGCAGCTTCTCCAGGACTCCCTTGGGCCTCTCTTCTTGAGAGGAAACTTAGAAAAGGCAGGTCAGTGGAATGAACTTTTTGTTGCACTTTGTGTCAGGGCCGTAACTGGTACTTATCCTCTCCTTCCATTTTCCATCCTAAATACTCCTCACCATCTATCTCCTTGAATGTCTTGATGTATTACATAATGATGTGACCAAACCTAAATTCTTGTGGGATCTTAGTCATTGGAAATCATACCTGTTTTAGTTTGAGTTAATGTCTTCTCAGCAACCATGGGATGGGAGTACCAGGAGATGCACAGTGTATTTCCTGGGTGCCATACATATAAAATTATTCTGAACTTGTCAGGCAAAAGCAGTCCTGTCTCCTCTTGCTGATCACAGTCAATTACAACTGCTATTTGATGACTCTCCCCTAGCCTCATGGTCCCTGGACACAAGGAGTCCTAAGTGCTCAGGTGGCAGGGATGAAACATTTATTGTATTCTGTGACAAGAATGAGTCACATTTGGGGAAAGAATGTCAACTGTGCAGAGTCAGGTATTGCACGAATGGGATGCACAAAATACCCTTGTGCATCATTGGGAGTAATTGCAAATGGGGCCACTCCTACTTCCACCACTTGGTTTTCAGACCCATTTGGGGACACAGAGCTATGCGGAAGCTTCTTAAAGTATATTCTACATTCTGAAAAATGACAATCCATTCTTTCAAAATAATGCCCCCAAGCTAGTGTTTTATTGTTGTCTTTAGAAGACTGTTCCAGCTTTCTATGAGACCAGCTGCTTCTAAGCAGTACACCAGTGATACAAGTAGGTCTCTGTAATAGGCTCACACTCACATTGCTTTTGCTTTGAAATGAGTCCCCTGGTTGCAAGCAATGCTGTCTGGTCTCTTGTAGTAGGCAAAATTCTAAAATGATTCCCAAGTTACCATACCCTGATATACACAAACTCTATAATCCAGCGTACATGATCCTCATCTTATGACTGCCTACAAGCTCTTCTGAATTCATATTTTGATAGATTTATAAAAACACAAGTTCTGAATGCCTGGTCAAGCACTGAGTCTCAGCCAAGGCTCAGTGACATGCAATAAGTCATTTTTCAAAAGACATATTAATTTTTGCCAGAGATTTTATGTCCTTGCTGAGTTTCATTTGGATTTCCCCATTACAATAGCCCTTACTCCACAGGCCCAGGAATCAATGTGTAGAGCTTATCCTACTGGCAAGTATAACTGCCCCCTTGAAAGTGGATGGGCCCTACTAATCAGATGAGTCTTTTCAAAAGAGGATCTGGAGATTAGAGATAGAGTAAGTCAGAAATTTGAAATTGCAGAAGTTGTTCTTCTGTTGACCTTGAAAAAGAAAATGACATGTCATTAGGATTCATGTGGCAGAAAATGGGAGGCAGCCAATAGGAGCTGAGAGTACCCCCCTCCCTTGACAGCCACAGAAACCTCTATCTGGTAAGTTGCACATTCTAAATAGATGGTAGCTAGACTGATCTTGGTAAGCAGAAGTCCATGTTGCTGAGTTAATTCATAGCCTCCATTTCTGCCACTCACTCCACTAGCAGTAGGTGCTAATTAGGGTTTGATTGCTGAAGAAGACTCACAAGTTCTGAAATGAAATACTTACAAATCTATATTTTTTATAAGAAAAGGATATATTAGAAACAGCATTGAAGTAAGCATACACATCACAGCCAAAGACTGTCTTATAGCCAGGGGCCCAGGGACATCAGGTGTGGGCTTCTTTTATAATCTCTCTTTGAGGGCCACTTTTTTTTTTTTTTTCTTGAATCAGGAACCAGCATTGTGTGCATGGAACACCTTGGAATTAGGAAGCTCAAAATGGAATCTTGGCTGGAGATTTTTATTTTTTGCTGCCCATGTAACATATTTCTGCTACATAACCAGCTTTAACAGCAGAGTCCTCCAGGGTCTCACAGAGACCAGGTGCAAATCATCAATCTTATTGTTATCAATAAACAATGCTGACAAGCTGGAATAAATGGGCCAGAAATTCTTCAGATCCATGGTTATAAAGCAACACTATTAATCAGAATGTTTCATGCATTGACGAAGGGTCATTGCCATGCACAATCTTGAGCAAGATGGTTCAAGCTAATTCTGAACTGTAATTAACCTTCACAACACAGCCATTATTCCATTTGTTTGCTTATCATGCCAGTCCCAAAATGGCATATGAAGTTTTGCTAGCAGCAATTGGCCAAGTAATTTTACCTTTTTTATTATCTAGTGCCACTTCCATCGTGGATGTTTTGTGATGGGCATCAGCATGTGACGAAATATCTTCGCACATGGTGTCTACTTCTATGTGCCATCCATCCATGTGCCACTTGTGCTACCATACAAAGTTGGTGGCCAGTTTCATTGTTAGCAGTTCCACCCATTGGGAAACATTTTCTTTCCAGCATCATTCATAGCCACCCTGAATGTGGCTGTAGTGCTAATGTCAATCATTTCCACATAGTGAGCCAGCTCATTCATAAATAAAGCCTGGAGGTTATTCCTTTTCCTTCATTTCAACATAGGGACACCAATACTAACAAGGATGTGAGCTATGAAGGGTTTATTTGTGTAACTTTAGTGGTCACATGAGTGTCTGGTTACTCATGCATGCAATTTTATCTATGCCCACTTAGATTGCTCAGCCCAGGACACAGCATTCACAAATTATGACTGCTGATAGAACTTTCTGAATTTGTAACTTAGTGAGTCCAGCGGAACACAGCTCATAATGGGCAGTTCCAGATGCATTGTCACTTATTGCTCCATGATCAGGTGTTCTTTCTCTACTAGAGTTCAATGACATGCCATGAGCTATTTCTCCAAAGGTGTACAAACCTCTGCTGCAGATGTCATGCTATTCCTGGGGGTATGAGTGGTTTCAGAGTTTCATTTGGCTTCCCCCAATATGATAGATCTTACTCTACAGGCCAAGGAATCAATGTAAGGATTATTTCAACTAGCTACTGTAGCAGTGCTAATTATACACTTGGAGACAAGGGAGATGACCACTAGGTGCCTGCTGAGCCCACAGGCCCACTGTGAGCTAGACTTTAGCCAGGGCCCCATTTGCTGCCTGTCCTCCCCATTCTAACAAAGGAGATATGACAATTTGTATCAGTGTCAACCAGACTTTTTGCCAGTAGTTCTCAAAATATCTGGACATTATCCTTTGCCAAATATAGAATCCACTGAAGTTCCATTGGTAAAACTTGGAAAATCATTAAAGATACATAATTGCTGTAAAATATTAGGGTCTTTCCTTCTAGGGAGCTGACTACTTCTTATGCCAATGAGTTCTCAATTCAAAACTGGGTCAGATGTGAGTACTAAGGGATTGAGTCTTCAGCTCTTGCCTTCTTATTTTGTATGGTTGGGTATTTTAAGAAGCACTCTTTTTGCTGCCTATTGATTTTGTCTATAGAAATGCCATGATCTATTTAATCTTTCCCACTTCTTGTCATTCAGTCCCCCTCAGCATGTTCAATGCCCTTTAGCATTGGTGGTCAGACCTGAGCACAAAGTAGGCACCAAATGTGAGGTTTAATAATTCTTTTAGTCTCATATAATTTTTCCTTTCTCATAAAAATAGATAGCTGAACCACAAAGAGCCACATCCGAAATTGATGAAGATGGTTAAACATCACCCATTGATTGTGGGCTGGGATGAGTGCTCTATCAAGATGAGACTTGACTTGAACCTGCATAAGAGATGGTGAATTTGTTCTTTTGTGTGAAGTGTTCAGCTTTTTGTGACTAGAGAGAAAGACTGACGCACATTATTTGTGATCCTTTTTCTATAGAAAACAGTTACTGCCCAGAATGCCTTGTGAGCATTTCCTTGAATCTTACCATGGAAACTTGTTTGCCTATTGATTATGAATAGCAATAGCAAGTGGTACTTCAGATCCTGAATATAAGGAGTGGCTGTGCATTCTCTACATTCTTCTTCTGCTTCTGCTAGCTGTATGAAGACAAAGACAACACCACAGGACAGGGATTTTCAAAGTGTGCAACAGCACCAGCAGCACGTGGGAACATACTTAAAGCCAGTTCCCAGGCCTACCTACACCTGACTTTATAAATAAGAAATACTTGGTTGAAAAGGGTGTGGGGGTTGAAAGCAATCTTTGTCTTAACATGTCCTCCAGCTAATTCTGGGGCACTGTAAATTTCTGGAACAGCCCTAGGGAAGAGTGGATGCAAAAGAGAAAAGGAGACCAGACCCCTGAATCACAAAGTTGAGCAAAGCCCCTGCAATCCCCAAGCTCACCAGTGAACTATGAGTGAGAAATAGATTCTCTTTTTAGATCTGTCATAAATTTTTAAGTCTGTTATCTGCAATAGTGTAGCATTATCATAACTAATATAAATACAACATAAGGGAATGGTGATAGTGAATTTCAAGTGTATTGTTAAGACTATACTCCTCAAGAATGATTCAAAAATGATAGTAGCGGGATGATAACCAAAAGTAGATGGAGATGCAAAAAATAATTGCTTTAGTTAGGAGAGACTTTGCAATTTATACACCCTGAGAGGAAGAGAATATGTGTATTTTTAGTTTTGAAAATGATCTTGTGGAATAAGCAAGGTTTTGAAAGTAGTCACATTTCAGTACATAAATAGAATTATGTTATAGATCTAATTCTGTATGTTAACAACTTTTTCTACTCAGCACTGTGCTTTTAAGATCATTCATGCAGATGAGATATAAGATACAAATATAGACAATAAAGCAGAAATAAGAAAAAAATGTGACAAGATATGAGAAAGGTGATAGTGATAGGAAGGGCTATGTAAAGATTTTAACTCTTTAAAACTATGGATTTTGTCTTGTTGTATGTGATCTGCATAATTGATTGAAATATATGATTTCATAAAACTATCATGTAGGACAGGGGTGGGCAAACTTTTTGACTCGAGGGCCACAATGGGTTCTTAAACTGGACCGGAGGGCCAGAACAAAAGCATGGATGGAGTGTTTGTGTGAACTAATATAAATTCAAAGTAAACATCATTACATAAAAGGGTACGGTCTTTTTTTTTATTTCAATAGTTTTATTCATTTCAAACATTTTAACAAGAAGAATGTAAACACTAATTATTGTAATTTGAAACTTCAAAAAATGGAGGAATCATAGCACAATAACATACCTTATATTGAAGATGGCAAAGGCAAAATAAAATTGCCTAACAAAGGAAAGGTACAAAAGCCTTTCAAATTAAACTTAAATATAATAAAATAATTTAAAACTAAAACAAATAGAAAAGAACAAAATGTGTAAACAATAAATTAAACATTTTCTTTAGTGCAACTTCCAAATTATGCCCGGGACGTAGATGTAGATGGCAATGTAGACTGGGTTGAAAGGTTTTTGGTCTTTAAAACATCAACTTCAGTGGGAGCAGTGTTGTTGGTCTCCTTTTTAGCTAATGCTCTGATACTGTGCTCTCCAGGGGCGTGTCTCCCTACATCACCATGATACGCATTCCCAGGGTGATGTCGGGGGATGCGTCCGTGGGCATTACAAGGAGCCTCTGGAAGATTGAGATGTTGTTCCTTCTACTGAATGGGCGGATATAAATCCACCCACTCAGAAGAAGGAGCTGCGGCCGTGTTTCCCGATGTTGCCATGTTAACACTGCTGCTGGTGAAGGAGCAGAGGGGAGAGCAAGAGAACCCTCCGCTCTTTTGGCTCCGCGGGCCGGATAGAACAGCCGAACGGGCCGGATCCGGCCCGTGGGCCGTAGTTTGCCCACAGCTGATGTAGGAGGTAACATAAACCAGAAGCATCATAATTTCACTGTGTAATTAGAACCACGCTATTGTTTTGTGGATGAACATAATTTCTAGGGTTTGGACCAATTCAAGTCAAAAGCCAGAAATGTTTCTTCTAAATAACAGTTGACCAATTAACAGTTCATGGACTTCAAGGGCTTAACTTTCCATTCTTTTTTTTTTCTTTTTGTCCTATCAACTATACCTAAAAAAATCAGAAGGAATAATATACATTAGGTAACATTTATTTCATTTTATGAAAATATTTTTTATACCAAGTACACATACTATATAGCAAACTGTAAAATTCCCCCTAAAATGTTTGGTGAAATAGAAAATTCTGAGGATAGTTTTGTGCTTGTTGGAGGCACATTCAGGCTCTAGGCCAGGAGTGAAAGCTTACTTTTCTCCAGAGTTAAGAACACTGCCTTGATAAATTTGAGGTACTCTGCCCTAGGGTAGCCTGACATGTCAATGCCAGACTCTTCCTTCAAAAAAAAACAGCTAATGAGAGTCTAATGCTTTTGGCAGCAGATGGTGAACCGCTTTTAAATATAGCATTCATTTTTATTAAAAATGTAAATTTTAGGTATTGTGAATAAGAAAACAAAGCAAAATATATTCTACATAGTATTTTCAATGAATATTAATGTCAAGTATTGTTTTTGAAAACTCTGCTAGTATGTTTAAAAACATGTCACAAGGAATTTATTTCTCTCTTTGACAAATCTATTATCTAGGACATGCACTAATCCAAAATTATATCTACAGTTCTTCTTCAGATGTTTAACAATTAAAATTTATATTAATTTTAGAGGTTTATGTATATGAAACTTCAGGTGGAACATTTTTTTAAATGTTGTGGCTTTTAATATATGTTTAACCCTTCATTTGAAAAGAAACATGGTATTCTACCAAATTTGAAATAAAATATAACTGTTATTTTCCCTTATATTTCACTAAAATAATACATTGATTTGGGTAGTATTGACATTTACATTATACTAAGTAATTGCCTTTGATTTTATGGCAATTCTCTCATTTGTTTCTTTTTTGAAATTTGTAGAATACATTATGTTTTCTTATTTTAGGGTATGAACATTGTACAATTCTTTCCAAATGTATTTATTTTTTAATAATTGCTTATTGCTACATTTGAGGAAACAATTTCTTTACTCCTATATTTTGCATTTAATTTTTTTGGTGAAGTTAGCACTATACAGAGAAGTAACCATGCCTATATATCTATTTAAGAGAATAATTATTTAGTCCTATATACAAATACCCAAGTTTATAAGAAAAAATAATACTTTGGATCATCTATTTTTCTTCTATCTCATTCATGCATTTGTGTAAATGGTTTTCCAACAATATCAAACAGTTTTCATTTTAATTATGTCATGTTAAGTAATTTTTAATATTCAGTCTGTTGCCCTGCTATAAATAGAAAATATATTCAAGCATGGTTATTGCAGACAAAGATACATTTTTTTATTTTATAATATTAAATATGTATCTTAATAGTGTCTAATTATTTCTCATCACTTTTCAGTTGATTGACTCAGATATCTTATGTAGAAAATGCTATTCATTTGCAAATAATTATTATTCTGGCACCAGATTTCTAATGTTTCTTATTTGAATATCTTCTTTTATTTTTTTCGTTTTCCAATAGCACTGTTGAAATATATATATTTTTAAATCTTCACCCAAGGAAATGTTTTTATTGATATTTTTATTTTTTAGAGAGATAGGAAAGGAGAGGTGTGAGAGAGAGAGAAACGGATATGAGAGAGAAACATCAGTTGCCTCCCTTACACACCCAAACCACAGAACAAACCTGTAATCTTTTGGCGTAAAGAATGATGCTCCAACCAACTAAGCCACACTTGCCACCATGTAATGTTAAAAATATTGATGACTGTGGGAATCTTAATGATATGAATAATTTTGAAAGAGAGTGCAAGAAGTAAAAGGTGGAGAAAGAAACAAATAGACAGTCATAGTGCGGGGGGGGGGGGGGGGGCATTTGTAAAAACAGAATTTAAATGAATTTTCAGTACATATCAAAATATAATGTTCTCTTTTCTTATTTAACACTAGAGGCCCAGTGCACGGATTCGTGCACTGGTGGGGTCCCTCTGCCTGGCCTGAGGGGACTGGGCCAAAACCAGCTCTCTGACATCCCTCGAGGGGCCCCAGATTGTGAGAGGGCTGTTCTCAGGTGATGCACCCTGGAATTTGGCTCCCTCCTCTCTGGTTCCAGGTGCATCACCTGAGAACCACAGCTGCCAAGTCACCACAGTCTGGCAGCTCCTGCATTAGGGATCTACCACCTGGTGGTCATTACATGTCATAGCTACCAGTCGGATGTTTGAATGGTCGGACAGTCACTTAGATTTTTATATATATAAAATATAATTAAATATATGAACAAATATCCTAATGTTAACAGTTCTACAATCCATTCATGAGCCAATTTTTTAATGGCCTATTCATCACTCTTTTAGCATATCATAAGCTTCTAGGAGATAATATACTTAAATTAATATATTTATTAAAATTAATATGTATTATACAATTGTGTACTATCTCTATTTTGTTATTGTTTTAGATAATGCTACTTTGTAAGTGCCACTGGCAACTTTTCTTATCCTTGTTACTTTGAAAAAGTTAATGTGGCACAGGTATTGCTTATTCTGAAATATATTTTAGAAGATCTTTTAATGCTTATAGTCATTAGTATCCTTAGATATTTAAAGTATTTTAATTATTTTTATTTATTTTTTCTTAGATAATTAATATAATTAATTAGCAAAAAGCCTTCAAATTTATTTAGATAAATTTGTGAAAATTATTATTTTAGATATTAAATTAATTTTATAAATATAATTCTATTTCTGCCTCATTATAAGTTTTGGTTATTCATGGATACTTTTTTAAAATATGTATATATATATATATATATATATATATATATATATATATATTGATTTCAAAGAGGGAGAGGGAGAGAGAGATAGAAAAATCAATGATGAGATAGAATCATTAATGGGCTGCCTCCTGCACACCCCCCACTGGGGATGGAGCCCACAACCTGGGCATGTGTCCTGACCAGGAATTGAACCATGATATCCTGGTTCATAGGTTGATGCTTAACCACTGAGCCACTCCAGCTGGGTGAAACTTTCTTTATTAAAATTCTATCTATTGTTTCTTTCACAACAATAACTCTCGAATCTATTTACCATAAAACAGTTTTCTAGTTGGCTGGTTTTTTTTTGTATTTATATTTAATAATCTCTTAGTCCTATACTATTATACTATTTGATTTTTATTAAAAAATGTTTACTGCTAAATTTTAAGGTTTAATTTATTTTATTTATTTTATCAGGTAAAGCAATTTATTATATGTCTATATCCTTTATTGAAAGTAGTTCTGAATTCATCAAAATGTTTATTATGGGCATTGTTATCAATTATTGTTCCAGTTTTATCAAGGTATAATTGACCTATAACATTACATTAGTTTAAGCTATATAAAGTTTTTTATGATAATTTTTAAGATCCATTCTCTTAGCAACTTCCAAATATACAATATAGTATTGTTAACTGGAATCACCATGCTACATATTATATCCCCAGAACTTAAAAATGTAAAGTTGTACCTTTTGACCTCCTTCACCTATTTCTCCTACTTTCTATGCACCATCACTGGCAGCCACCAATTTGTTTCCTGTTTTCATGATATGTGAGATCCCACATATAAGTAAGACCAGAGGTGCACGAAATTTGTGAACTCAGGGTTTGGGGGGATCCCTCAGCCTCGATTGTGAGAGGGTGCAGGCCAGGCCGAAGAACCCCACCAGTGCATAATCAGGGCAGGGAAGGGACACAGGAGGTTGGCCAGCAGAGAAGGGACTGTGGGAGGGCTCCAGGACATGTCCAGCTCATCTCGCTCAGTCCTGATCAGCCAGACCCCAGTAGCAAGCTAATCTACCAGTTGGAGCATCTGCCCCCAGTTGGTCATTGCACGTCATAGCGACTGGTCGACAGGTTGACTGTTTGCCCCCTGCTGGTCAGTGCACATCATAGCGAGCGGTTGAGCAGCCTTAGCATATCATTAGCATATTACGCTTTGATGGGTTGAATGGCCAACCAGATGACTGGACACTTAGCATATTAGGCTTTTATTATATAGGGTTATACAATATTTGTCTTTCTCTGTTCAACTTACTTCACTTAGTATAATGCCTTCAAGGTCCATCCACAAATGTAATCAAAGTTTTTGTTTACTTATCACAACTAACATAGGCAAATTACTTTTATTGTATTTCATTTATGGATATAATTATTACATTTTTTATTATAATCCGCTTATAGGAAGAAAAAAATAAAAATCACTGTTATATGGTTGGAGATTTTATTTTGCAAAGATGGATAAAAAAGCATCGCTCATCCTATAGGTTAATTTATTATGTGGTCTTGTCACTTTCCCTATAAAAAGTGAAGTCTAATTATTTTAATTCTCTTAGGTATGGATTCACTTAGTAACTTACTTGTAACCAATACAACAGGACAGAAGATTCACATACAAATCTGGTCTAACATAGAAAAGTCCATGCATTGTTCTGTTAGACAATTTGCTCTTTGGTTGCTGCCTTTTGGGATGCCATTTCCTCTGGAATCCAGGTGCCATGTTGTACAAAACCCAAACTAAATATGAAATGTGCATATAGAATTACATCTGGGAGTGCCACTTAACCCCAGCCTTGGAATCTCTACTGCCCAGGCACCACACATGTGGGTAAAGGTACCTCTAGATACTTCATCCCCTAGCTTCTTGAAGTACCTTCAGTCATTCAACCCCTTTCAGCCCAACATTAGATATCATGGAACAAAGAACAGATATCCCCACTGCACCTTATCCAAAATTCCTGATGCACAGAATCTGGCATCATGATAAAATATTTGTTTTTTAATGCCACAGATTTTAGGTAGTTGGTTCTAAAGTAATATTTGTATTTAACATTTGTATCTTAATAGAAGACATTTCTTCTTGAACAGTTATTTTTACCTCTAATGAAACAACCAAAATCCAACTGTGAAATTTTTTAAAAATATAAAGACATATGGTCTCCTTTGTGATGCTCTAGTTTAGAAGTTGTGTAGGATTTATTTGTTTAAAATATCCATGAGTAAACTTCCAGAATAAGTAAGAATGAGATCATTCTGTTAATGCCAAGTTATACATATTAACCTCAGCACTATAGGAGATATTTCCAGGATACCTTGTTACCAAGAACAAATTTTCTGATTTTCATAAGATTACTATTGAATTAATAATTATAAATAAATCAGTTGCTAGAACTTTACTTATATTGACATTATTTGGTCCATAGAAGCTCTTATAAATAACTAGAGGCCTGATGCATGAAAAATGAGCAAGGGTCTTGGCCCTCACAGCTGGGGCAGCTGCCTCAGCCCTCACAGCCCCAGCTTTGTCTGGAAGGACGTGCGGTCTAATTAGCATATTACACTTTTATTATTATAGATGATAAGATCCTTGATATAATTTGGAAGTAGATGTTGTTTCTATTTGTTACTTAATTATTACCTTTAATGTTATTCCTCTAGCTTACATAAAATTCAACTTTATTTCTCCAGATAGCAAATTTAAACATTTACCATTGCTTCTACCTTAGTCTGTATATTTTTAACTCTTATGTATTGAGAAAGCTTATTTATTATTTATCATCATAATTGCCTAAAAAGGAAGAAAAAGTACTACATATTATATTTTCTTTAATTGACTTAATCCTTCATTATTGAGTATTAGAGGCCTGGTGCTCAAAACTTTGTGCAATTGTGGGGGGGGTGGTCCCTCAGCCCAGCCTGTGCCCTTTGCAGTCTGATACCCCTTGCTCCTTATCGCCTACCTGCAGAGGAGGTGGGAGAGGCTTCTGCCATTGCCTCTGCACTCACCAGCGCTCGCCACCCATGAACCAAGCTTCTGGCTGAGTGGTGTGCGCCCTGTGGGAGCACATTGACCACCAGGGAGAAGCTCCTGCATTGAGTGTCTTCCCTCTGGTGGTCAGTGAGCATCATAGCGACCGGTCATTCCACTATTTGGTTGATTTGCATATTAGGGTTTTATTATATAGGATGAGCCTACAATTAAATTTATAAATTAGGAGAGTCAAGATGGCAGCCAGAAGGATGGGAGTGAGGGAGACAGTGTGACTGAGTGAGGGAGCAAAAGGGGAGTCTGTGTATGTGTGTGGTGTGTGTGTATGTGAGTGAGGGACAGTTAGATGCTGCAAGACTTTTGGGGGCTGGCGTACTGGGCTCTCCTAGATGGGGAGCCCCTGCTACCACTGCAGTCACTCCCGGGGTGGCTAGCTCTGACACAGTAACCATGCCATCTTGAAGGGGAGAACAGCTGTGACTAGGAGCCCAACCTCACCAATACCCATACTGGCCCCAGACGCCACCCCAGACCCTACAGAAACTCCAGCCAAAGGTCTGGTAACTTGTCTGCAGACCCACAGACATGGGAACTCCATCCTCCCTGGCTGAGGGCTCCTGTGAGTCCTGGAGCAAGCTCCCCTCCTGCTGGCTAGCCTCTTTAGCCCAGGCCCCACATGTCCCAGCGATTGGCCCCACCGACAAGTCTCAGGCTGTGCAACCCACCTGCCAAGCCCACAGCCTCAGCCCTGGGCTCTGTGCATCCTGTCATGTAGGCCCTCCAGGGAATCTCAAAGCATGCAACCCTCAAACCCAGCCTGCCACTGCAGTCACAGGCCCGATGCAACTCAGAACCTAGATCCATCAGTGGGAATTAAAATGGGGAGACAAACCCCCAAAGGGCCATGGTGGCGGTGGGTGGGAGTTGGGTTCAAGGCCATTGCATGAATTTCATACATTGGGCCTCTAGTCAATAATAACCTTAAACATAAATAGATTAAATGCTCCAATCAAAAGACATAGAGTGGCTGAAAAGATAAGAAAACATGACCCAGAGCAGCAGTGGCTGCGTTTTGGTGTGGTTTTACTCCGGAGTGGTGGTGGGGTGTGTGTCCCACTTGGGGGAAGCCACTCAGTTTGTCAGTGCCAGTTATCTGGCACTGAAAATGAGACCCAAAAACAAGAAGAACACAAATCATGTCCCAAGGACTTCCAAAGCAGAAACCAATGGAAGGTGTTAAACAAGTTATAGTTGTGGCTTCTGGAAAGGGTGAGTTTGGAAAGTCTTAAATAGCAGTTAACCTTGCGCTTGCACTAGCAGCGAATGATTCATCAAAGAAGATTGGTTTGTTAGATGTAGATATATATGGCCCATCAATTCCAAAGTTGATGAATCTGAAAGGAAATACAGAATTATCACAGACTACTTCATGCAAAGTATGATATATGAAGACTTTATACGTCATACAGCTAACTGAATATACTGTCATTCCTTCTGTCATCTTCCAAATCATTACTTCCCAAATGCCTGACGATCCCTTTAACTTGAAGATAACACAAGTTTTCATCTTAAATTAACAGCTGGTTACCTGAAACATAATGTTTAAAAAATTCTGAGTCCAAGCCACCACCTGCAACAGCACAAGAAGCAGCTGCCCCAAGACGCCCCCAGAGCAGCCACCACCCACAACCAAGTGAGGAGCAACCGCCCTGCGACTGCATGAGGAGCAGTAGCCCATGAGAGAAAAGCAGCCACTGCCCGCAACCAGGTGACCCGCCACCAAGCTCACCACTGCAGGCACAGGTCCCATGCAACTCTACACCTAAATTTTTTGGTGAGAGCAAAAATTGGGAGATCAAAAAACAACCCCCAAAGGAAAGAAAGGAGGAATCTCCAGAAAAGGGCCTAATGAAACAGAGGCATGCAATGTGTAAGAAAAAGAATTCGAATAAGGGTCATAAAGTTCATAAACTAGATGGATGAAAAAATCAACAACTAATGCAAGAATCAGGAGGAAATAAAGAGTGATATAGCTGCAGTAAAAAAAAACACTATGGAAGCTTTCAAAAGTAGACTAGCAGAAGCTCAGGATGAATTAGCGAATTAGAAGACAGGGAAGCAAAACACACCCAATCTAAACTGCAATTGGAGAAAAGAATGAAAATACAGGAGGAGAGTGTGAGGGAGCTTTGGGACAACATGAAACAAAAAAACATACAGATAATAGGGGTGCCAGAATGATCATAAGAGAGCAAGGGTAGAAAAAATATTTGATGAAATAATGTCAGAAAACTTCCCTGATGTAGGGAAGAAAAAAGTCACAAAAACTTAGAGAGTCCCAAACAATATGAACTCCAAAAGACCCACACCAAGACATGTCAAAATTACAATTGCAAATGTTAACAACAAAGAAAGAATCTTAAAGGCTGCAAGAGAGAGACATAAAGTTACATACAAGGGAGCTCCTATTAGATTATCAAATAATTTCTCAACAGGAACTCATCAGGCCATAAAGCAATGGAAGGAAATACACTAAGTGATGCAAAGCACAGGTGAATCCAAGAATACTCTATCCATCAAGACTATCATTCAAAATTGAAGGTGAAATAAGGAGCTTCACTAATGAAAATAAAAGGATAAGGGAATTTATCACTACTAAGCCAGCAATGCAATAAATGCTAAAGGGACTGGTGTAAAAAGAAGAAATAAAAACGTAAGAGAGAAGACCGGCACAAAAAATAAAAATGGCTACAAAAAATTACCTTTCCGTGTGATCTGGGCCCTCCCTGAAGAAGAAACCTGAGTTTTCTGAGATATGTGATCAGTGCTGGGGCCCCATCAGCAGGCAAGGGGATCCCAAGGCAGGTGCTGGGTGTGGAGGCCATGGGGGCGTAGGCTACTAAGGAGACAGAACTGAACCTCACATCATCCTGCTTGGCCCAGTAGGATGACTGGTTAGCCAGAGACGGGTAAGATTCCTCAAGGAAGGAACAACCTAAGATAGGTGACAGACAGTGACTTGGTTCAGCTCAGATTGGGACCCAGTAACAGAGACTTGGCAAACAGCAGCTGCCCTATATCTAAATCCAGCCTAGCACCAGGAATGCTCAGGGCCTACTCAAGAATGCAAATAATCCTTTCCAATAATATTTACAGGGTAAACTAAGATTGTTGGTAGAGTATTAAATTTGACAGTAAAATAATAATCAAGTTTTCAGATTAATTTAAATAGGCTACATAAAATAAGTGAATATTCAAGAAAATTTAATTGTACTGGACAAAAAGCTATTCCTAAAGTGGTAACTAAAATTTCTATTGGTAGTTCATCTCATGGTAAAATTCCTGAACATACAATGAAATTAAAACAGTCATATTTTTGTGCAAAAAATTAAAATTTAAAGTTATCAAGACTGCATTATCAAATTAACAAAAGTCTCCATTAATCAAAAAAAGGGGATAGTAGGGTAATTTCATGTAAGGAAAAATATCCTATAAGTAAATTACATCTATAAAATTTTTACTTTACAAAATTAATTTTCATTTGTAATGCTAACAGCAAGACACCCATGAAAAACACACATGGTGTATAAATAAGACAGAGGAAAATTGTTTGGGCAAAAATAAAAAGGATCCCAAATCAATTATATAGAAAAGATTTCTTTATTAACTTTTGGTCGAGAATATGTTTGTATATTTTCAGAAAACAACTCCAAGACCATGTGGATTCCTGCAACAGAGAGGAATTGACATGTCTGCTCCAACCACGAAGACAAGAGTAGAAACAGTCCAGAGATGGAAGATGCTGACGACGCCTTGCCACGCTAGCCGTCAGCAGCTGTGCAACACAGAAGGGTGCCTAGGACCAAACCAGAGACGGCCGTACCTGCATTGCCACCATGTGCCCACCATCCAGATATCATTGCTGACATGTACACATAAGGAACTGTTTGACATTGAAACGGGAACTCAGAACTGTTGGACATTGAAATTGGGACTCAAACATTTTTTGTTATTATATGTTTATTTCTAGTCTGCAGAGGCAAGATTTTTTAAAGGAAAGAAATAAGGGAAAAAATAGATACAGAGGCAAAGAAGCATTGAACAGGCTGTCAAACTACAGCAGGAAGGCAGGGGAGGTTGGGGGGTGGGCTGTAAGAGATCAACCGAAGGACTTGTACGCATACATATAAGCATAACTAATGGATACAAGACACTGGGGTGGGGGGCAGGTAAAGGCATGTACTGGGGGGAAGGGGAGGCCTGGGGGAGGTCCATAGGGGGAAAAAAAAGGAGACATATGTACTACTATTTGTAATACTTCAAACAATTAAAAAAATAAAAATAAATTACCTTTCAATAATAACTTTAAACTTAAATGGACTAAATGCTCCAATCAAAAGACATTGCGTGGCTGAATGGATAAAAAAACATGACCCATATTTATGCTGTCTACAAGAGACCCACCTCAGAACAAGGGACTCACACAGACTGAAAGTGAAGGGATGGAAAAATATCTTTCAGGCAAATGAAAATGAAAAAAAAAAGCTGGGGTAGCAATACTTACATCTGGCAAAATAGACCTCAAAGTGAAGGCCATAAGAAGAGATATGTAAGGCCGTTTCATAATACTAAAGGGATCGATACAACAAGAGGCTGTAACCCTGATAAACATATATGCACCCAATGCAGGAGCACCCAAATGCATAAAAAAAAACTCCTGGAAGATATCAAGGGAGAGATCGACAACAATACAATCATAGTAGGGGACTTTAATACACCATTGACATCACTGGATAAATCCTCTAGACAAAAAATCAGCAAAGAAACAGCAATACTAAATGACTCATTAGATCAGATTGACTTAATTGACATCTACAGAACATTACACCCCAAAGCCATGGAATATACGTCTTCTCAAGTGCACATGGGACATTTTCAAAAATAGACCATATATTGGGTCACAAGCAAAGTCTCCCCAAATTCAAGAAGATTAAAATTATATCAAGCATTTTCTCAGACCACAATGGCATAATATTAGAAATAAATTACAATAAAAACAGTCAAAAAAATTCAAACACTTGGAAGCTGAATAGCATGCTATCAAACAGTGATTGGGTTACCAAATAGATCAAAGAAGAATTAAAAACATCCTGGAAACTAATGACAATAAAAACATAAGAATCCAAAATCTATGGGACACAATGAAAGCAGTCCTGAGAGGGAAGTTATAGCGCTACAGGCCCAACTCAAAAAACAAGAAAAAATGGTAATAAATCATCTAACTCACCGAAACCGGTTTGGCTCAGTGGATAGAGCGTCAGCCTGCGGACTGAAAGGTCCCAGGTTTGATTCCTGTCAAGGGCATGTACCTTGGTTGTGGGCACATCCCCAGTAGGAGGTGTGCAGGAGGCAGCTGATCGATGTTTCTCTCTCATCGATGTTTCTAACTCTCTATCCTTCTCACTTCCTCTCTGTAAAAAATCAATAAAATACATTTTAAAAAAATAAATAAAATAAATCATCTAACTCTACAACTCAAAGAATTAGAAAAAGAGCAACAAGAAAAGCCCAGAGTGAGTATGAGGAAGGAGATAATAAAGATCAGAGCAGAAATAAATGATATTGAGACCAAAAATAAAATAAAAAATATCAATGAAACCAAGAACTGGTTATTTGAAAGGATAAACAAGATTGATGAACCCCTAGCCAGGCTCCCCAAGAAGCAAAGAGAGAGGACCCAAATAAACAAAATCAGAAATGAAAGAGGCGAAATAACAACAGACCCCACAGAAATACCAAGGATTGTCAAAAAAATACTATGAACAACTCTATCTCAACCAACTAGACAACTTAGAAGAAATTGACATATTCCTAGAAAAATACAAACTTCCAAAACTCAGTCAAGAAAAATAAAAAAACCTGAATAGGCCGATAACTGTGGAAGAAATTGAATCAGTCATCAAAAATCTTCCAGCAAACAAAAGCCCGGGGCCAGATGACTTCACAGGGGAGTTTTACCAAACATTCAAGGAAGAACTAAAACCTATCCTCCTAAGACTATTTCAAAAAATTCAAGAGAAAGAAACACTTCCAACCTCATTCTATGAAGCCAGCATCTCCCTAATACTAAAACCAGATAAAGACAACACAATGAAAGAGAATTACACGCCAATATCCCTCATGAATGTAGATGCCAAAATCCTCAACAAAATTCTAGCAAATTGAATCCAGCAGTACATCAGAAAGATCATACACCATGACAAAGTAGGATTTATCCCAGGAATGCAAGGATGGTACAATATCCGCAAATCAATTAACGTGATACATCACATAAACAAATTGATAGATAAAAATCACATAGTCATATCAATTGATGCATAAAAAGCATTTGACAAAATCCAACACCCTTTCTTGATAAAAACTCTCAACAAGGTGTGAATAGAAGGATCATACCTCAACATATTAAGAGCTATATATGATAAACCCACAGCTACATTATACTCAATGGGCAAAACTAAAACCATTTCCCCTAAGAACAGGAACAAGACAGGGATGCCCACTCTCACCACTCCTGTTCAAGATATTACTGGAAGTATTAGCCATTGCAATTAGACAAGAAGAAGAAATAAAAGGCATCCAAATTGGAAAAGAAGAAGTAAAGCTGTCCTTATTCAGATGACATGGTATTGTACATAAAAAACCTGAAAGACTCCATCAAAAAACTAACAGACTTAATAAATGAATTTGGCAATGTAGCAGGATACAAAATTAACGCCAAGAAACCTATGGCGTTTCTATACACCAGTAATGAACTTACAGAAAGAGAGACTAAAAAAGCAATCCCATTTACCATCGCACCAAAAAAATTAAGATACCTAGGAATAAACATAACCAAGGAGGTAAAAGACCTATACGTGGAAAACTACAGAACACTGAAAAAAGAGAGAGAGGAAGACATAAACAGATGGAAGAACATACCATGTTCATGTATTGGTAGAATCAACATAATTAAAAATGTCCATTCTACACAAAGCAATCTATAGATTCAATGCACTCCCCATTAAAATACCAGTGGCATATTTCACAGACCTAGAATGTACTTTCCAGAAATTCATCTGGAAAAAAGAAAGACCCCGAATAGCTGCAACAATCCTGAGAAAGAAGAGCAAAGTAGGTGCTATCTCAAATACCAAATATCAAGGTGTATTACAAAGCACTCTTCTCAAAACAGACTGGTACTGGCACAAGAACAGACATATAGATCAATGGAATAGAATAGAGAACCAAGAAATTGACCCAAATCACTATGCTCAATTAATATTCGACAAAGGAGGCATGAACATACAATGGAGTCAAGACAGTCTTTTCAATAAATGGTGTTGGAAAAATGGGACAGATACATGCAAAAAAATGAAACTAGACCACCAACTTACACCATACACAAAAATAAACTCAAAATGGATAAAGGACTTAAACATAAGATGGGAAACCATAAAAAATACTAGAGGAATCCACTGGCAGCAAAATCTCAGACATATGCCAAAGCAATTTCTTCACTGATACTGCTCCTAGGGCAAAAGAAACTAAAGAGAAAATAAATAAATGGGACTACATCAAAATAAAATGCTTTTGCACAGCAAAAGAAACCATCAACAAAACAACAAGAAAGCCCACTTCATGGGAGTACATATTTGCCAATGTTATCACTGATAAAGGTTTAATCTCCAACATCTACAGGGAACTCATACAACTTAACAAAAGGAAGATAAACAACCCAATCAAAAAATGGGCAATGGATCTAAATAGATACATTTCGAAAGAAGATAGAAGGAAGACCAAGAGACATATGAAAACAGGCTCAAAGTCACTAATCATCCC
Source organism: Plecotus auritus (assembly GCF_963455305.1). Classification (NCBI taxonomy): domain Eukaryota; kingdom Metazoa; phylum Chordata; class Mammalia; order Chiroptera; family Vespertilionidae; genus Plecotus; species Plecotus auritus. Next base: position 73,949,729 of record NC_137772.1, on the reverse strand, counting down.
AGAGATGCAAATTGAAACGACAGTGCGGTACCATCTCACACCTGGCAGAATGGCTATCATCAACAAACCAACAAACGACAAGTGCTGGCAAGGATGCAGAGAAAAAGGAACCCTCATGCACTTCTGGTGGGAATGCAGACTGGTGCAGCCACTGTGGAAAACAGTATAAAGTTTCCTCAAAAAAACTAAAAGTGGAACTCCCAATTTGACCCAGTAATCCCACTTCTAGGAATATGTCCCAAGAAACTAGAAACACCAATCAGAAAGGATATATGCACCCTTATGTTCAAAGCAGCACAATTAACCATAGCTAAGATTTGGGAACAAGCCTAAGTGCCCATCAGCAGATGAGTGGATTAGAAAACAGTGGTACATCTACACAATGGAATACTATGTTGCGGTAAAAAAGAAGGAGTTCTTACCATTTGCAACAACATGGATGGAACTGGAGAGCATTATGCTAAGTGAAATAAGCCAATCAGAGAAAGATAAACATCACATGATCTCACTCATTTGTGGAATATAATGAACAACATAAACAGATGAACAAAAACAGATCCAGAGACAAAGAAACATCAATCAGACCATTAAACCTCAGAGGGAAGGTAGGGGAGGGTGGGGGTAAGGGAGAGAGATCAACCAAAGGACTTGTATGCATGCATATAAGCCTAACCAATGAACACAGACAACAGGGAGGTGAGGGCATGAGTGTGGGGGTAGAGAGGTTAATGGGGGAATAAGGACACATATGTAACACCTTAATCAATAAATATTTTTTTTAAAAAAAGAGAAATATTCTCAGATGAAGATTAAAACAAACAAACAAACAAAAAATGGGCAAGGGACCTAAATATACACTTTTCATAAGAGGATGTACAGAAGGCCAGGAGACATATGAAAAACGGTAAAGGCCCGGTGCACAAAAATTATGCATGGGTAGGGTCCCTAGGCCTGGCTGGCAATCAGGACTGATTGGGGCCTTCTGGCTGCCTGTCAGGGCCTCCCTTACCCTGCTGCCAGCTGTCAGCCAGGCCTTACTTCATTACGTGCCACACCCTAATGGCCAGCGCATGTCGTTGCGAGCGATCAAACTCCTGGTCTCCAGGGGGATAATTTGCATATTAGGCATATATATATATGCTCCAAGTCTGTAATCATCCCAGAGATGCAAATCAAAATGACAATGAGGTACCATCTCACACCTGTCAGAATGACTATCATCAACAAATCAACAAATGACAAGTGCTGGCGAGGATTTGGAGAAAAAGGGACCCTCATGCACTGCTGGTGGGAATGCAGACTGTCGCAGCCACTGTGAAAACAGTATGGAGTTTCTTCAAAAAATTAAAAATGAAACTCCCATTTGACCTAGTAATCCAATTTCTAAGAATATATCCCAAGAAAACCGAAACACCAATCAGAAGGGATGTATGCACCCCTATGTTCATAGCACCACAATTATGATAGCTAAGATTTGGAAACAGCCTAAGTGCCCATCAGCAGATGAATGGATTAAAAAATAGTGGTACATCTACACAATGGAATTCTGTAAGGAGCAGTTCTAGGGTTAAGCCTTGGACTGACCTGTGGCAGGGCCACAAACACGTCCCAGCTTGGAGGGCAGAGCTAATAGGTTGTGGGAGGTGCAGCTAGTGCTGCCAAAAAAAGGGGAAACTCACAAATGCATTGTAAACATGTTGACCACTACTCTTGTTTTGATCTGACTATAAAATAAAGCTTCAGCTTGTAGGCTGGGTCTTTCTGTGTCCTCATCCAGGCATAGGAGATCCTCTTAGCCCCAGCTGTGTTCTCTTGTCTGTCTTCTTTAATCCTTCACCACCCCTCCTCAGGTTCACCCTTGGCCATGCTGCCGTGGTACAGAATACTATGCTGCTGTAAAAAAGAAGGAACTCTTACCATTTGCAACAGCATGGATGGACCTGGAAAGCATTATGCTAAGTGAAATAAGTCAGTCAGAGAAAGATAAATATCACATGATCTCACTCATTTGCAGAACATAATGAACAACATAAACTGATGAACAAAAATAGATTCAGAGACAGAAAAGCAGGGAACAGACCATCAAACCTCAGAGGGGAGGTGGGGTGGGGGGTGGTAAGAGATCATCCAAAGGACTTGTATGCATGCATATAAGCATAACCTATGTACACAGATACTAGGGAGGTGAGGGCATGTGCTGGGGGAGTGGCCAGGGAGAGGTCAATGAGGGAAAAAGGAGACATGTAATACTTTAATCAATAAAGAATAAATTAAACAATAATAATAATAAATTAAATAGGGATAATCAAAATAATTAAGAGAATGACCAAATAAACTTATAATAAATGAATATAAGATAAATGAGGGTCTATGGGAGCAAAATAATATCTATATAATAAGAACCCAGTTTTTGTAATGCTGTAATGACCAAAGACCGGTCACCAGGAGTTGCATTGATGGGTCCTGCAGCTCCCGCAGGACTTGATGCTGAGTCCTGCGGCACCGGTGGGTCTTGACACTGGATCCCGTGGCGCGCTGTGTCTGGGTCTCACGCGATTTCACACACTGGGCCCCTAGTTTATACATAAGTGTAGAAGTAAAATTGAAAAGTTACACTATCCTAATACACACACACACACACACACACACACACATTCATTAATGCACATAAAAACTAGATGCTATGAAATAACACACCATCAGTGAACAATAAGGCATTATTTATAATTTGAACTTTGGTTACTAAAATAGAAATAGGATATAAGTACTAATTACTCTGAGGCAATAGTCTCCCAAAAGAAAATGGATGGTGGTGAGCAAGGGAAGGAAGAAGTATGGGAGAGAGGAAGAAAGAGAGAGAAGCAGGGAGACAGGAAGAAGCAACAATGACAGGAAAATTGTCAGTTTCTTATAAAGTTAAGTTACATTCACTATAATTATTTTCTAGAGAGAAAAGAAATCATATGTTCATACAAGAACATGTGCATGAATATTCAGAGAAGCTTTATGTGCAATCATTAAAACAGGAAACAACCCAAATGGCCACTGACAGCTCTATGTATAAACAATTTGTAGAACATCTATCCACTGGGATGATATTTACCAAACAAAGAATGACTATTGATAAAAACAAAACAAAACAAAAACAAAACAGGAATAAAACTGAAAATAAATATTCAGAGGAAATAAGTCAGACAAAAGAACACATACAATGTAATTCCATTTTAAATGAAATATAGAAAATACAAACTATAGTGAAAGAAAGCAGAAATTTTCTAATTGGAAATATGTTCAGCATTTTGATTATTGTGAGGTTTCATTGACACACACAGACTTTCCTAGCAAATGCACAATTTATTATGTGCATCTTATTATATCAGTCATACTTCAATAAATATTAACATTAATATCTTAGAGGTTAATTTTAATAGCAGTTTCAGAAAAAAAACTTTAAAATAGTAGGGAAGGCAATTTTGAAAAGTTGGTGACATTTTTGCTCACTTTGACAGCACATAACTAAAAGTAGATGACATTCTAGCATGGAAGTTAGGCACAAGTGTTCAGTAAGAATAGCCCATTGAATGTCAAGCTGTTTATATTTAAAAGGCCCACAGAAAAGATTATTCTCTTATAAGAATAAGCTTATAATCTTAAAAGATTTGAAGAAGAATATATGTAATCACCAGAAAATAAAAATCAGATTTGTCTACTAGTTTTCTATAACAATATGAAAAAGTGCCTTTAACTTTCTAAGAGAATATAATTTGAAACATTAATTCAACACTAACCAAAATAGGAATGGATTGTGAAGGCAAATAGGGTGAAGAAATGCAACAAAATTAAGACATATGATCAACATATAAATAAAATATTGACCTACAACTGAAGTACAAAATAGTAAATTCCAAGGATTTAGCTTTAATGAAGTCCTAGAAAGTAGTTAGAGCAGAGTGAAACAGGAGGATAGAATTCTCTGGAAATTTTAGAATAATATAGTGGAAGGATAATATGGATAGAATACAGACATCTGTTTATTGTGTGAGCAAAAAGCAAGAGTATTACTAATACCAAATAAGTAATATTAAGTATTAGTAATAGCAAGTAGCATCAATGAGGTTATGACTCATTTATGAAGCAATGTTGAATATAATTTTAAATAATTGATGGAAAATTAAAAAACAATGTATTTAAAATTAACATTATAGATGTTTTCCCTTGAGATATGCAGAAATGAAGGCAGTGAGTCAATGACAAAGACAATATAAGTCTATTTCACATTTGGTTAAGTATTCAACAATATTACAGCATAATCATAATGTAAGTGTAACATTTTCAAAGATCTCCAATGTTAAGGGTCAAATTGTTTACAAAGTATGAGACATCTAATTATGCTCCTACTGTAGAAATAAATGTAGGCGTAAAAACTAATCTTTGATAATTGAAACTTATTTTATACTTGAATAGAATTAGAAACCTTTTTTTTTCTGAGACAGAGAGAAGGTGAAAAAAGTGAGAAAGTGACAATGGCCCATCATTAAACTATCTAACATAGATATAACAAAAAGTAGGAGTATAATTATCATAGAGCTATTTGTATATTCTCTAGGTTTAATGGTAAAAATTATTAAAATGTTAAATAACATTGTTAGGTGTTTATTAAGTGCCAGAGAGAGAGTTTTAGTCAAGATTTGAATTCAGGCAATAAAAAAATATGCTAATGTAAATTAATCGACTGAACTGAATTAACTACTAAATAAAATTAATAACTTTCAACCAGTATCACCCAAACAAATTCAATAAAAGAAAACTTTTTTTTTATGGAAATTTAATCTCATAAGTAAAGTTAATATGAATTTAGAAAGTGAATGATAGGTGAACATAAGCAATGGAAACTTTAATTTCCCAAAGATGGAAAGACAATAGATAGTAAAAAACATGTTTATGAAAAATAACTATAAATTCATACAATTTGTATTTTTGGAGTAAGCACTTGAATAAGTGAATACTCCAAAGATAAAAGAATTTTCCTTTAGAAAGTGAGCTGGAAGTTGGTAGATGGTTTTAGAACCTTATTTTTTATTTTGCTGTTACACAATCTTTTTTATTTGTGTATATTAATTGACTAGAGGCCCAGTGCATGAAATTCTTGCATGGAGAGGGTGGGGGGTCCCTCAGCCCAGCCTGCACCCTCTCGTAATCTGGGACCCCTCTGGGGATGTCTGACTGCTGGATTAGGCCCGATGCAGGATCAGGCCTAAAACCGGCAATCAGACATCCCTCTTGTAATCCGGGACTGCTGGCTCCTAACTGCTCACCTGCCTGCCTGCCTGATCATTCCTAACCACTCACCCACCTGCCTCATTGCCCCTAACTGCTTGCCTGCCTGCCTGATCACCCCTAACCACTCTGCCTGCCTTGCCTGCCTGATCGCCCCTAACCACTCTGCTTGCCTGCCTCATCTCCCCTAGCTGCTCACCTGCCTGATCGTCCCTAACTGCTCAACTGCCTGCCTGACCACCCCAACCACTCTGCCTGCCTGCCTGATTGCCCCTAACTGCTTCTGCCTCAGCCCCCGCTGCCGCGGCTTTGTCCGGAAGGTCGTCGTTCAGTTATCAGGTCTAGTTAGCATATTACGCTTTTATTATTATAGATGATATGTAAAAAGCGCATACCCAAGAATTGAATAAAGTTTCCTTGCAAACTTTTTTAACAACAGATCCCTGTGCACATATTTAATGGATAGATATGTGCACACGGAGTATCTAATTCTGAATTAAGAAAACTGTTAATTCATATTCTCTCACATAATATAAAATGCATATGATTCAGTGTATATCAGAGTATATTGAAAGAGATATTCTAGTCAGGAAATTTTTGAGTTGCTGGAGTATTACAGAAAAATTAGATTTAATACAATTGCCATACTCACTAACCTGATTTCAAAAAGCATACCTCCTCCATTTTAACTTTATTATAGTTATGTATTATTTATTATAGTTGTCATGGTCTTATGTATTCATTAGACATTCTTCAGAAATAGAAGATGAGTTGTTCAGAAGTAAAAGAGTAAATACACTGAACTTGGGAATAGAGATGAAAAGAGAAAACAAGGAGAAGATAAACTGTCTTTAGGTTAAAAATTTTTAAAGGGCTCCAAAAATTTACTAGCACTCTTTTTTAAGATATGGAAATGTATTAACACTGTGGCTTTTACTACAAATTACTTTTAGCAGCTAATAAATATATAGAAAATAGTTAATGGTTTGGAAAGTTTCTACCATCAACGTAAATCACTTTTATACAAGATTTTGAATTGACACTATTATGAGAATTTGCTAAGTGACAGAAGTCTGCCTATACTTTCATTCCTATCCTTCATCAAAGCAACAGCAATATTTCATTATATTTACTCTGAATTAAAAGCACCTTTTAAAAAACGTTAAAAATTGCCTCTCCTTTCCAATTTTTGCAATGATAAGATTTTTAAAATACATAAAAATGTATTTGCCTTCACAAAAAATGCATCCAACTTCAAAGTATTGTACTTTATATGCCAAATGTAATATTGTCATAAAAAGTTCTTCACCATTCTATCTCTTAGGAACAAAGAATGGCATATATATGAGTTTTCTAGATATAACTGATCAGGTGCATAATATCTATATAAATGAAACATGAATATAAGGCAGATGCTTTGATTTCAAAATGTGGATCTTTCTTTTAATGGACAGGTCTGCAGATTTTATAGTCCATGCATTTCTATCAGCGCTCTTTAAATGTTTTTTTTTTTTTTCTCTTTAAATTTCTCTCATCTGTGACAAAAATAATAACATCTCTCCAACATTGCCCTATTAATTGGGTCTCCCTTAGTCTTAACTCTGTTCTTCTCTATGTCAGTCACTATTCTCTCAAATACATTTTTATATCTCTGCAAATTTAGAAAGGGGAGTGATTTAAAAAATAGTTTTAAGGATGTTTTGAATTTAGAGTAAAAGTGTGGGAATAGCTTTGTTGAATAAGGGTGAAAGTATAATTGTATCTCAGTCACTTAAATTCTCACAATAATGTTTAAAAAATATCATTTTTGTTCACGTCCTTATTGTCAGGAACTTACTTTGACACCACTGGCTTTAATGGGAGAAATCATGTCAAGCCTACTTTGGTCACCATATGACTACCTAAAACTCAAAGGTACTTTTACAAAATAGAAAAACAGAACAGTGCATACAGCATAGCAACAATCAGGCTCTGTGTCTGCCACCCCCTCTTTGTTATCTAACACACAGATTCAACACTCCCCAAAATGAAACAACACAAATCTGTTACTATTGTCACACCCATATCCAGGTCTGATATAGTTCTAAGTGTGGGTATCCGTTTACATGCAGCTATTTGTGGTCTTGTGACCTATATAACCTAATGAAAAAAATATCTTAACACTTCACAGCCAGTGCCCAATGGTGGAATATGAACAGGGTAGGCGCACTAAAAATTTTCATTAGGAAATCAAAAGAATGAGAAGCTCCCAGCAGGAGCATCTGGTTCACAGAGATAAAATATTGTTGGGCAGGACCCAAGTTACTTGTAGAGAGTCTGGTTTTGCTCTCTGGGTTGACTCCGATTGTATTGTGTCTTGTGGTCCCGGGTTTTGCTCACTGGGAAAACACCTCCTTGCTCCATCTTTTCTGTGGGCACAGCAGAAGTTTGAGACCCAACAGCTATCACAGCTGGCTGCCATCCAGTACAGGTTTGAAGCCCAAGGCTTGCCTTAGGCATCAAACCACAACTGTGGTTTTTCAGGCCAGATTTGTGGGTTTGGAGTAATGTAAGTCCCTGGAAACTGATTTGGCTTTGGATGTATTTTCTTTCAGTCAGTTTTCTAGGCAAGTGAGCATGGAAACCTTGTGTAAACAAAATACTGACTTGTGCTTTGTCTATTTTCAATGACTTTGTACTGAGTCTTTCTTTTCTTTTAATTGTGGCAAGCTTGAGGGCATCTCAGATTACAGGCTTTGATAGGAGAGTGGCATCTGATATTTGCTCTTTAGCTTTGAGCTGCCTCCTATTATCTGGCAGGCTTATAGTGAGGCTCTTGGAAAATGTTTGCAGTCTTGTCTCCTGTTCAGGGTGCTTCTTCACAGCCACCTATTATAGTTATTTGCTAAAAGTCTAAAGCAGTAGCCAACAGTTACATTTTGAGATTTACAAAATAGTTCTAGTAATGTTCAGCCTCTTAGTAACATGGGCAGCCATTGAGAATGAACACAGATTCAAGTTTCATAAAATATTTTGCCACAAATAACTAGGGTTCTTTGCCTTTAATATAGTCAATGACTATATTGTCAATGACATATATTTTAACGCTCTTTTGATATTATCTATTCTTTCCATTTGAATTGGGAACAATAAATAAATCCAATTTTAATTATGTTAAATTAGAATATATTTAGCTGTAAATAGTGTGTATTTGCAATGCTGTTGAAAGTGATAGAGGCTTGCCCTAGCTGGTTTGGCTCAATGGATAGAGCGTCATCCTGCAGACTGAAGGGTCCCAGGTTTGATTCAGACCAAGGGCACATGCCCGGGTTGTGGGCTCGATCCCAAGTAGGGGGTGTGCAGGAGGCAGCCGATCAATGATTCTCTCTCATCATTGATGTTTTTATCTCTCTATCCCTCTCCCTTCTCTCTGAAATCAATAAAGAAATATATATATTTTTTTTTAAAAAAAAAAGAAAGTGATAGAGGCTTTAGGCAGGGATTCCATGAATGAATCATTTAAAAAAAAATCACAAAAACATAATTACCCATCAAGGAAGGTACCACTTATCAGGCCAACACAAGAATTGTTTATTTAAAAGCTCTTGAGGATCAAAGCTATATGAGGATCGAAAAAGTAAAAATAAGAGGCCAACACCACTACCGCCACTAGGATTAAAATGAAACATGGATAATGAACATTGTGATGGTAGTGAAGAATTAAAAGTTGTCTAATACATTGCCTAACACGCAGAAAACTGACCAAAAGAAGTAGGAAAATACCCTCTGCATTGATTTGCCTTAATATCTAGTGTAAGTGCACCTAATCAGAAAAAAAAAAAAAACAAGTTTGCATTTAGAACTCTAGCCACAAAAGTGTGCAGGATATGCAGTTATCAAACTTCTAAGCTTCTGTGGTATAAGAACACATCCTTGAAGGAGTGTGGAATAGAATCCATACCAATAAAAGGGTAATATGTTAACTAGACTGGACATCTTCTGGATGACCTTCCAGACAAAGCCATGGTGGCGGGGCAGAGGCAGAGGTGGTTATGGGTGATCAGGCTGGCAGGGGAGAGCAGTTAGGGGGACGAGGCAGTCAGGAGAGAGCAGTTATGGGGATCAGGCCCAGGAGTAACTATAGTAACCAGTCTAAGGGAATAGTGACCAATCAGAGGGGATATCAAGGCACCAGTATCTGCAGCCTTTATAAGCCATAGGGAAAAGGAACTCAGTGGGACCCTTTCCCCCTCCCCACATGGGAGTCTGTCCTTGTTCTTCAATAAATCTCCACCTTTGCTATACTACCTCTGTATGTGGATTCATTCTTCAATTCTGGCAGACACAGAATCTGGGTTCCAGTCCAAAAATTCCGTTTCACTTTCAGGGGTATAACCACACACCTCCAAGCAGGGTAATCACATTAAATTCCTTTGATAATGGAGGGAACAGTGGTTTGTTCTCATTGGAATAAACATTTATTCTGATTATAAAGGTTTCTTCTCAGTTCAAAATGCTTTCTTTAAAACTACCAGCTGCGAATTTATTAAATGCTTTCTTCATAGTAATTGTACACCACACAATATTGCTTTTAACTAAGGAATTTAAATTACAGCAATAGGGATGGAACAATGATCAATAGAAATAAAAGGATGGTCTGTTTTTAGCACTGGTCATAAGACCATGGCTGGTATAGTAAAAGTCTACCTGAATGTGATAAGTTGGGGTTGGGGTTGAAATTAAAACAAAAACAAACAAACAAAAATAAAAACAAATAAACAAAAAACCTTAATATCATGATCGTATTTTTTTCTGGTAAAATAATTAACTCATCCAGTAGCTTTTTCCAGAGCAGAAATTAGTAGTCTAATTAGACTACTTGTTTCATGATAAATTTGCAGAGTGTGGGATACGCTCAAGTTTAATACATTTGAGTATGCTGCTTTAACGAATTTTCTGGGCCACTAGAAATGAAAACTTTGAGTAGAGAGCAAATAACAAAAAGCTTTATGTTTGCTGTAAGCTACAGTTAAAACAATGACCTTTCCTCTCCTGTATTATGGCTGGAAATAATGGAGAAATGATAATAAATAGATAGCCCTGGGGAAGTTATACATCAATAGTTCAATGTAATATATACTTGTGATCTGTGCAAGCACTAGTAAAAGAAGTGAGGAAGTTCTTCATTAATAAACATTGTGAATTAATTCTGTGGATGTCAAGTAATGGGCTTATGAACAAGTTGTTATAGTTGTAGAATGAAGGTTATGCTATTGTTGAACAATAGAGATGCATAAAATAGCATCTCATAGTACCACCGCTGATATGTTCCCATTGGTGGAAGCAAGTACTTCATCTCCTGTCCCACATTTAAACACTCATCGATTAAAAACAAGAACACCCCAAAAGCAAACAAAAAACCCACAAAACATATTCCCAGAAATCATAGCTTTTACATTTCACCAAATTTAATAATACCAAAAATACAAGCAAAAACCAGGCATAGAAATAACATTTCTCATACCTATGGGGCTCTAAACTTTCAAATTATTTCTTTTCAGCATTGGTACATATTTTGTTTCTACAGACTCAGGCTAACACTAATTATATGTGGAAGATATGAGCTCAGAGGAGACTATTTAAATATGGAGGTAGTTTTTATACTCTATTAATCACACTAGTAGCCCTGCGCATGAATCCATGTGCCAGTAGCTCCCTGCTGCCCTCCAGTAGCTCTCCGCCCACTGCCCTGCCCTCCTGTAGCTTCACCCGCCCCCCTCATAGCTTGCTGCCCTTCCCCCTCCTGTAGCTCTCCACCGCCCGCTTGTAGCTCGCTGCCCCACCCTCCTGCTGATCCGTGATCCGGTCATTACGTGATCGGTCGTTATGCTTCATGGGGTAACAACCATTTGCATATTACATATTTACTATGTAAGATAAGCTGAAGTATTTATATGCATAACTTTCACTTCACAGCCACAGTTGTTTCAGAGAAGCAGTCTAGGTGAACCGAGTATACTCTGCTAAAAACATGTTTAGGTTATTACATTGGTTATCTTCCTTCTGGTAAAATTGTTTCAGCATGTTTATAAGGAAGATTATAAGGTTAAAACAGAAGTAGGCATCCTCAAGGAGGCAGGAAATAAGTTACATATTTGCTATGATTTTCTTTATTTTCAGGTACCATACATGGGGGAAAACAGAAAACTAATTGATTACATTGGGCTTTTTCTATAATTATTGGTGGCAGCAGGATTAGACATATTTTGCATTGCACACATATCCTGCCCATCATATTTTTCTTATTAATTTTATTTTTATGGTCATGGGTCCTATGAAAACTTTTTAAACCATGCAACTTTGCTTCTGAAAAATGACAATTTTTTTCTGTTAAAGGAATAAAGATATCATGTGATTTACCTGGGTTACTCTATGCTACATCAGCCAGAAAATATAGCCTGGTATTTTATTGAAATGCTAGAAGACTGTAGCTTGTAAGATGAAAGATGCTGTTAAGATATTGTATATTTTTTACCTAAAAATGAAATAAATTACTGTTCTTTCCATTTTAAGATTTCACAGATTGGAGACCAAATATTAGAAGTGGGATGACTTCTCTTACAATTACATCCTATTAATCATTAGTAAATTTTTCCCATTCTTCCCTATGATTCTGGGGTCTGCTGATATCATGATGTGAGAACCCCAAACAAATTTGCTTTCATTATGGATCCCAATATTGATCACACCATTGTTGGCAGTTAAGCCTGCCACCTATGTATTTCAGAATACTCATGACTGAGTCATAAGCAAAATGTGCAGTGTGTCACCTTCTGAGCTGACTAATTCTGACCTTTAAAGTGGTACAAAAATTTATATCATACCTTGAGGTTATGGAGACATATGAATCAAAGACAGGGATTTCTGAGGTTCTGCATTGTTTCATAATATCAAGTGATGAATGGTAGGGCAAGTCTTGGTAATTGGGGTAATTTTCTGAGTTTTGTAATGTTAGTGTGATTCATTGTTGCATCATACCTGTAGGGTTTTTTAGCTGGAGGGAAACAAGAGAGAGCAAGCGGGGGCGGGGGGTCGGGGGAAGAAAGAAGGGAGAAAAAAGAAAAAGAAGATAAAAGAAGATGAACTCCCTTTCCATATTTGTCTGTGGGGCAAGGGCAGTACTTGGCAATGTAGCAATGTTAGATAATAGTGATTTCTGATCAAATTAACTCTCTAGTGTAATCCGTGAAATATCGTTTTTTCCAATTTGTAAACCTAGTCATCCATACTAATTTTAGTTATATTATCCACTTACATAACTCCCATAAATCTCTTATTTGTTTAATAAAACCAGTGTTATACCTTATTGTTTACAAAACATAATTCATATTGATATTTTTATGTGGGTTTAGTGCTACTTTGGAAAAATTTGTTGCCAATTGGAATTTTTTTCTTTATAGATAACTATTTTATTTGATTTTCATATAATCTCAGGTACCTCATGCAAGTCCTATAAGAAGGATATTTTTGGATCATGTGGTGTCTTACAATTTATTCACATTTTTCACATTTTCTGTATTCAAACGCAGATTTTCATTGCCATCTACATTTATAGTGCTCTTTAGTCTATTAATTAAAAATTTTCTTCCGAGTTCAGAAAAAATATATTAAAATTAAAAAATCTGGTTATTGCCGAAACTGGTTTGGCTCAGTGGATAGAGTGTCGGCCTGTGGACTGAAGGGTCCCGGGTTCGATTCCAGTCAAGGGCATGTACCTTGGTTGCGGGCACATCCCCAGTGGGAGGTGTGCAGGAGGCAGCTGACCGATGTTTCTCTCTCATCGATGTTTCTAGCTCTCTATCCCTCTCCCTTCCTCTCTGTAAAATATCAATAAAATACATTTTTTAAAAAAAATCTGGTCATTTATCTAAATAATAGCTAAGTTTTCTTACTTTTATGGATATAAGATATTATAATTGTAACATTTAAAATTTGTAGTATCTTACATGATACTATTTTTAGAGCTAATTTTTCCATATATTGGTACTGAAATCATTTGATTATTCTAAAATATTTAATTTCCTGGTTTGGGGGGATTTGGCAGTTGAAAATCAGGATTTATTCTTAAATGTAGGATTATATTATAGTAGTGATACAGAATTTTTAGACTGGAACCTGGATTCTTTGTCCATCATAGTCGAAGAATGAATCCACGGACAGAGGTTAGTATAGCAAAAGTGGAGATTTATTGAAGAACAAGTACAGACTCCCACATGGGGAGGGAAAGAGTCCCACAGAATGGACTCCCATGTGGGGAGGGGAGAAAGGGTCCCACTGAGTTCTTTTCCCTATGGCTTATAAAGGCTGCAGTCCCTTTCGAATTGGTTACTATAGTAACTCCTGGGGCCTTCCTCCCTCATTGTCCTCTTATTCCCTCTTGGCTTTCTTCCTTATTTTGTAAATATAGACTATTTTTGGCTACATCCAGTTGCCTTGTCTTATGGAAATGTATCTGTTGCTGCTCCCTTGTCTTATGGAAATGTATCTGTTGCTGCTCCCTTGTCTTATGGAAATGTATCTGTTGCTGCTCCCTTGTCTTATGGAAATGTATCTGTTGCTGCTCCCTTGTCTTATGGAAATGTACTAGTAACTGCACCTGGCTTCCTTGTGTTATGGAAATGTATTTTCTCCCAGTCTGTAACCCTGTGTTTTCCCATGAACTCCAATTTAAAAAATTCCCTAATCTTGCCTATATTCCCCTAAAATTCCTGTTTTAGTAGTATATTTAGTTGTGTATTTATATAATAGCAAATGTATATAAATAGTACTGGAAGGAACTTTAGAGATAAAACAGGCAGGTTTAGGGAGTCTTAGGAATAAAGAGGATCCATGGGGGAGGGATGCATAAGTGAGGGCTTGGAGCCACCCGAAGACATACATTCACAGAGAATAGAAAGTTGTCACAGGATAAGGGGAGAGGAAGGCATGCATGCACAGAGGATAAAGAAAAGTCACAGAGTATCGGGAAGAAGGAAACAGTTTCACAGAGGACAGAGAAATGTGCACAGATGCTGGAAAGAGGGAAACTTATTTTCACAGGAGATAGAGGAATGCTGCAAGATAAGGGGGAGAAAAAAAGGGGGAGCACCACTTGGGTTTTGGACTTTTGATACTGAATTTTTGGACTGGAACCCGGATTCTTTGTCCATCAGAGTCAAAGAATGAATCCACAGACAGAGGTAGTATAGCAAAGGTGAAGATTTATTGAAGAACAAGTACAGACTCCCACCTAGGGAGGGGGAAGAGTCCCACAGAACTGACTCCCATGTAGGGAGGGGGAAGAGTCCCACTGGGTTCCCTTTTCCCTATGGCTTATAAAGGCTGCAGATCCTGGTGCCTTAATATCCCCTCTGATTGGTCACTATTCCCCTTTGAGTTGGTTACTATAGTAACTCCTGGGCTCAAAGGTTGAACCTCACATAGGACGTGTGAGGTTCTCCCTGCTCCTTCCTTATTGTTCTCCTATTCCCTTTGGGCTTTCTTCTCCTCCTTCTGAATGAAGTGCTTCCTTCTCTTTATTTTGTAAATATATACCTTTCTTGGCTACTTCCAGTTCCCTTGTCTTATGGAAATGTACCTGTTGTTGCCTCCTCCTCCTATGGAAATGTAACTACACCTAGCTTCCTTGTGTTATGGAAATGTACCTTCTCCCAGTCTGCAGCCCCACGCTTTTTCCATGGACCCCAATTCTAAAAAATCCTTAAGCCTGCCTACCTTCCTCCAAAATCCCTGCTTCATTTTGAAACAAAAGAGTGACCAACTAGGAGAGCACATGATCATAAAATAGGGACAGAGTCTAATGAGAAGGGAGCATGAAGAGACAAAGAACTACAGCCTTTATAAACCTTAGAAAAAGGGGATTAATTGGTTACCCCTTTGGGAACCCCTCCCTACGTGGGAGTGTGTATTTGCTTCCAATAAATTTCCACCCTTTTTACTAACAAGTCCTTTTAGTCCACAAATTTTATTCTTCAAACTTTGTGAGGCAAGAACCTGCAAGGGGGAGATCCACTCCCCGAACCCCACATTTCAGTAGTATACAGTAAAATATTTAGGATCTCTTTGAGTCCTGGACCTTAAAATCAAATGCTATTTTACATTGGGACTTTCTCTCTTTGGTCACAATATTGGTTGAAATTTGAAGATCTTTAACTAAAAATAGAGTACAGCAGGTTATTTATAATGCAGTATATTTATAATTTGGGTATAAATTATATATTTAAAAAGTATTAATGTGTTTATTTAATGTAAATAAATTGGTAAATTGTTTTACAATGGATAACCTAGTTCTTAACTTCATAGATGTTCTATACCAGTGCTTCCCAAATTCTACTCTACACACATTCTATCTGGAATTGTTATTAATCCTCATCCGAGGATATTTTTCTATTGAATTTTAGGGAGAGTAGAAGAGAGAGGAAAGGACAGAGAGAAACATTGATGTGGGAGAAACACATCAATTGGTTGCCTCTTGAATGAACCCTAACAAGGGCCTGGGCCAGCCGGGCAGGAGCCTGCAACTGAGGTACGTGTCCTTGACCGGAATTGAACCTGAGACCCTTTCATCCTCAGGTCAACGCTCTTATCAACTGAGCCAAACCAGCTTGGGCTGGAATTGTTATTAAATTGCAGTTGATTCAATCATTTTATAAAGAGGCTAAGACCATAATTTCTAAAACACTCCCAGGTGCTACTAATGTTGGTACAGTTGATCAAACATTTGTTTTCTCTTCATTTGATTTTACTTTTTCATCACCACTTATCCCCCCTATACCCTCTCCCACCTCCACCCACTGCTCCCCTCCTGGAAATCACTATTTTGTTGAATTATAAGAATGTACTTAGGAATTATGATTACTACAATTATTTAGGCCTTTAAGAATATCGCCATATATGTGTTAATTAACCCAATGGTGAAAATCCGTTCACAATGTGTAATTATATCAACTCATCACATTTTACACTTTATATTTCATTATATTTGTCAATTATACCTCAATAGAGCACAGAAAGGTCAAATTATACTGTTTTAATTATTAAAAAAATTAAAGAATATCACCAAATATATTTCAGAAGCAGTTTGACTTGTTATGAAGCATCCATCTTATATAAAAACTGCTGTTTGAAATTTTAACCCTGCTATTTGGCTTCTGTAAATGCTTGCTTGCTTAAATAATAAGGAAAATAAGACTATTCCCACTTCAGAGAGGCCGTTAAACCTTCCTCAGACGAAATTATCAGTGCTGGCACCAGGCCAGGCCTTTGATTGAGGCCTCAAGGCCCCAGCACATAGGGGCTCTTTAAGAACTTGAAAAGGGGGCCGGAAACACCCCATATTTCAGAGGCAAATAAGGTAAAAACATATAAATAGGGAAAATTCCTCCATGTTGGGGCCCAGAATTTGAGAGACATTTTCCTCTGGACCCGCGTGTAATAAATGTTAACTCCATCTCTCTAAGTATTGCTTGGTTCTTTTCTGGTTTTCTGTAACAGTTAGGGTTTGGCTGGTGACAGGCTGTAACTGAATTCACAAGTAAAAGAATAGTTGTAGTGAGGAGGCTTATTTTACTTTCCCAAAGGGAAAGGGCTGGTCTGGTGCATTGCTAGTCAATAAAGGGCAAGAAACAGAAAGTTCTTCCCCTTTTAAAGGGTAATGAGTGTTGAAAATGTCACCCTTTATTCTCTCTTGATGTGGTGATCCTCTAGTCCCACCTCTAGTGTGTCAAAGGGTAGTTGGAAAGCATTGATAATTCTTGGTATTGTTTCACTTATGATTGTGTTAATTTGTGTAAAAATGCCATGAAAGTGGAAAGTTCTCTTGATTTTTATCTTTGGAGAAATGCAGTCCACATATGAATAAGAGAAGTAGTTTTCTCTACTGACTATGGGAAGGTGAAAGGATGGGTGGCAGTGGGGCTGTACAGGCCACCTAGCTTCTGCATCTTGAGGCCTTTAGCTTTCAAGTCCCTTTTATAAGTTATCATTTTAACGAGATGCACCATTGTGAATCTGGCCCTAGTTACACTCTTATTCCTCTCTTGTAACTCCAATTTCTGTAACCCATACAAGGAATTCATCCTTGCACCAGAGTTATTGTTTTACATTTACAGCCATGCCATAATGACATTTTGGTCAACAATGGACCACATATAATACTGTGGTCCCATTATAATGAAGTTGAAAATTTATCTTACCTACTGTCATTTAGCCAAGGTAATATCATAGCACAATATACTACACAAATATTTACCATTATGTTAAAATTGCCTACAGTATTCAGTACAGTTACATGCTATACAAGTTTGTAGCCTAGGAGCTACTGGGAAACAGAATCTGTCACCCCAAAATATGTCTATTTGACATAATATTATTTTAGGCTCCCTAATTTTAAAAAACAACAGACCTGAAAGAATCTCTCAAAACCAAGTAAAGGACATTTATATTTGTAAGAACTCTCTATTTGTTTTGTTTTTCACATAAAAGTTTCAGATTTATTAAGAATAACTTATTTGGTTTTAGTGTATCTACAATGGATCACACAAAAAGTCATCTCATATTCAAACCAAGTACAAAATGGAAAAAGAACATAAAGTATATTTTAAACAAAATTTTTAGGTCTGTCTCACTAAAGGGAGGCAGGATCATATTTGAAATGACAGGCTTACCACCAGTCTTATTTTTTTTAACATTTGTTGTTGTTGTTGCTGATAGTATTACAGATCTTTATCATTTCCTCCCCCTTTCCTAGCCCCTACCCACCAGAAATCTCTATTTGGAGTAACGCCCTCCTTGCTGTACCCAGGAAAGGGGGGTGGGGGGTGACCTTATCTTAGGAAACTCATCAATGCAGAAGATAAATACATAAATCCACATAGCAAACTTACCCCGCCCCAGCCCTAATATCTTGTTTTGTATTTAAGGTGATGGCTTCAGGTATTTCTGGAAGTTACTCAAGTTAAGTTTCTTGGGTGTATCTCAGTATACAGGAGGTATATATACTGATAAACTTTTTTTTGTTTTTCTCCTGTTAATCTCTCATTTATTACAGTGGGGGCTTAGCCAGGAAGCCAGAAGGGTAAAGAGAATTATTTTTTCTCCCCTTTAGCGCAATAGGCTATACCCGTGGTCGGCAAACTGTGGCTCGTGAGCCACATGCGGCTTTTTGGCCCCTTGAGTGTGGCTCTTCCACAAAATACCACTGCCTGGGCGAGTCTATTTTGAAGAAGTGGCGTTAGAAGAAGTTAAGTTTAAAAAATTTGGCTCTCAAAAGTAATTTCAATCTTTGTACTGTTGATATTTGGCTCTGTTGACTAATGAATTTGCCAACCACTGGGCTATACCATATAGTCTAAGTGTGTAGTAAGCTATATCATCATACCATCTAGATTTGTGTAAGTGTACTCTATAATGTTTGCACAACATTGAAATTTCCTAACGAGGCATTCTTTGTCATTAAGCTGGGCATGACTATACATTTTAGTCTTCCTCTGATCTTTTGGCAATATCTGGAGATATTTCAGGATCTAGTTTGCAACACCTGTAACCTATGTAAGAAAACTATCCAAAAAGGTACTTATTTGGAAAGAAGCCATATATATATATATATATATATATATATATATATATATATATATATATATATTTACTAGAGCCCAGTGCATGAAAATTCATGCAATGGAGGGAGGGTCCCTCAGCCTGGCCTTCCCCCTCTCACAGTCAGAGAGCCCTCAGGGGCAGGAGGCAACCTGGCAATAAGGGGAAGACGATGCCCCTATCACACCTCTGCTGCTGCCCTTGCTGGCAGTGCAAGCTGCAGCCAGCCCTGGTTACCTGAGCCTCAGGCAGCCATGGGTGGCTGGGCAGTTGCCATTCGAGGCTTGCCTGTACCTCAGGCCTGCCCTGGGCAGCTGGGGGGCTGAGGGGACTGGTGGACACTGGAGGGAGGTGCACAGCAAGGCCGGGCCTGCTGCCCTGGTGGGGCTGAGGGGACTGGGAGCTGCCATCTTTGAGAGTGGGGCAGTCAATTAGCATATTTCCTCCTTATTGGCTGTGGGCGCTGCTATCTTTGCAATGGCATTAGGGTCAATTAGCATATTCCCTCTTTATTAGATAAGATCTTTATTGAAAGTATTACATATGTCTCCCTTTTTTTCCCCATTGATACCCACCCCTTCCCCCACACATACAGCCCTATACTTTTTAATTTGTTGGAAATCATCATTGCTACTGCCTCTCAACACAGGAAGTTTATGGGGGAGTGATTGTATGGCATTAATAAATTTTTCTTTTGCCTTGCTTCAGATTTTTTTATTGCTCTTTTTTATTAGTTTACTATAAGCTTTAAAATTTCTGGAAATAATTTTATTCTGTGTTTGTTTTCCCCAGAAATAAATTTGAATTGGATCCTTTTATTCTACTTTCTCTGCAAATCTGTTCTTTTAGCCATTTATGTATCTATATATTTATACACTTTTAATTTATTTATTAACTATGAAATATTATAAACATATAATACCAAAGTACAGAAAATAGAATGAAACACTAAAGACTCATTGCCCAAATTAATCAACTATCAGCATTTTGTAACTTTATCTTCTTTTTTAAGTTTGCTAGCTTTTTACTGCTGAAATATTTTAGAGCAAATCTTCTTCATGCCATTGTTCTTCTATATCACTTTACATCTTTTAAAATACTGCTATTTTATTACACAGCAGCAATGCCTTCATCACCATTACAAAACTAAAAAATAATTCTTGGCATCTTTTGATATCTACTTTATGTTAAATTTCCCATGGTTTGCAAAATACACTTGCAAATTTTTATTTTTATAAGTCAGGATTTCAATTGTTTGTCTGATTTTTTATATATTATTTAACTGGTAATTGTACTCAGTTCATCCCTGAGAGAAAACTTAAAATTTACTTTTTAATGGTTTGATTACCTTTTGGTTTAAATATTCTAGTTAGGAGCATGTTAAAAGTTGTGCTATGTACTTCATATTTTGTCACATCCCAGATAATAATTAATTGGCTCACACTAGTAATGTTAAACTTGATTATTAGATTTATAAAGTTTGCTATAATAATTTTATAAAATAGTTGCACATTAAGAAGCTTTGTTTGAATTAGCTTTTAATTAGGAATTCCAAAATTATAATTTTTTAAAAAAATTCTTGTCATAACTGTTAGCTGGACTTACATAGAAAATAATTTCTCTCATCAGCTAGGGCCGTCTCCTTATCCAGAAATACAGTTATTTCAGAAAAGACAAGATAAACTCTTAATTATTTCCCTTTGCTTGGATTTTTATGACAATATTGGTGACCTAGTTGTTGCCCATGATAAATCTGGATTTTTATATATTGAATCTGTTTGAATAAATCTTAGTCATTTTTTAGTGTTCAAATTACCCCTTCTTTGACCAACTGAATCTATTCAGTGTTTTTGAAAGTTTACTTACTTTGCAGCATGAAATATTCCAGTCTCATTTCACACATCATGACAAGAAATTTGTCATTTCTTTAAGGAGCCTTGGCTCCTCCAGGTGGGTAATATATCTGGGTACCATATGCAAGCATTAGTTATGCTTCTTCAACTGAGCTGTTATTGCTTCTTGGCCTTTACAGGGGCAGAGAGAATCATTTATATTTGAAATGGATAAGCTCCTAATGATACTGATAATTTAAAACTTAAGGTGTTTAGTTAAAGTATTTGATTTTATACTTTTTTTCTTTTCTGTAACACTCGTGTCATGGTTCTGAACAGGATTAATAAAATTATTTATTTGCTTTATCCACCTACATATATACACAACATATGAAATATATATATATTTTTAAAAAATATATATATTTTATTGATTTTTTACAGAGAGGAAAGGAGAGGGATAGAGAGTCAGAAAAATCGATGAGAGAGAAACATTGATCAGCTGCCTCCTGCACACCCCCTACTGGGGATGTGCCCGCAACCAAGGTACATGCCCTTGATCGGAATCGAACCTGGGACCGTTGAGTCTGCAGGCCGACACTCTATCCACTGAGCCAAACCGGTTAGGGCTATATATATTTTTTTAAATCTGAATATAACTGTGTGTGTGTGTTACATTCTGTTGAATCAGTTCTAACACTTGGTGACTGTGAATGTGTGATGTCTGCAGTGTCCTGTCCTGCTCAGCTCCTGTGTTCTCCTGTCTGTGGGTTCTTTTATGGAGTCAGTCAATCTCACATTTGGTCTTTCTCTTTTCCTATTGCCCTCTATTTCTCCTGGCATCGTTGTCTTTTCCAAAGAATCCTGCCTTCTCCTGATGTGCCTGAAGTAAGGAAGCTTCAGTTTTGTCATTTTGGCCTCCAACATTAAGAAAACACTATAAATAAACTAAATAGTTTATTATAATTCCATCATTTTTCTCATAGTAGGCTTTTTAAAAAATATATATTCAGTGTTATTGAGATATAATTGATGTATAACAATGCGTAACATTAAGGTTTACAATGTGATGATTTTATCCACATATACATTGTGAAATGTTCACCACAGTTAGGTAACACATCCTTTACCTAACAGAATGACAATGTTATTATGGTGAGAAAATTAAAGCTCTAATCTTATAGTAACTTTCAAGTGTGCCATACGGTTCGTAAACAATATTTACCATATTGTACTTTAGAGTCCTGGAACTTATTCATCTTATGATTGAATATTTGTACCCTCTGACCAACATCTCATTTTCTCTACCCATAAACCCCTGGTAAATACTATTCTACTCTCTGTTCCTATGAATTTTATTGATCTCACATATAAGTAAGATCATACAGTATTTGTGCTTCCTGTAACTTATTTCACCTCACATAATGCCTTCAAGATCCACATGTTGTCCCAAAGGGCAAGATATCCTCTATTTTTATGGCTGAATAAGATATCATTCCAATTATATACTAGCATATATACTAGAGGCCCGATGCATGAAATTCATGCAAGACTAAGCTTTCCTTCCCCTGGCTGCTGACACCGGCTTCCCTCTAGCACCTGGAACCTGGGCTTCCCTTGCAGCTCCGGCTTTGTCCGGAAGGTCATCCAGAAGGATGTCCTGTCTAATTAGCATATTATGCTAATTATTGACAACTGCATGGCCCTTGACAAGCAGAGCAGGTGCTCCATAGTAGCTAAAAAGACTATTTGGGTCCTCAATGTCACCTTTAGGTTCAGAGGCTAAGGATTGTGATAGGCAGTGGTGGTGGTGACACCAGTGGAGTGCACACCCTCATTTGTGGGAGGCCAGCTGCAAGTGCCTTTTGTAGTGTTATGGGCTGATTGCAGACACACACATAAGAGTGAGGGCCAAAGACACTGTGGTCCACTGGCAGCTGCAGGAGTCCTGGTTGTTGTGCATTCCTGTGGCTGCAGGGTTTCCCTGTGGGCACACGCATGGCAGCAGAAACCACTGATGGGTGTTTGGCCTCTGAGGCTCAGGTGCACAGCTGAAGGAGATAGCTCCAGGGAAGCCCAATTGTGCATGCCAGTGACAGGAGATAGGGCCTAATTCAGGTTCAAATGCAGCTTGGGGATCCTGGCTATTGGTGCATATGCCTGTGGCTGCAGGGTTTACCCCAGGATTATGTACATAACAATGGAGGCCAGTATGGAGGCCAGTGATGGCAGTTCGGCTGGGGGTGTGCAGGTACATACCTAGGGTGCTAGCTACAGGTGAGGCCAGTAACATAGGCTAAGGACTGGAGAAAGGGCCAAATTCAGACCCATAAGCAACTGTGGGATCCCTGGCTGTAGGCATACATTTCTGTGCCTGCAGGATCTCAGCACGCACAGGTCAGTGATGCCCAGTGACAGCAGTCAGGCCAGTGATGTGCAGGTGCAGAACTGGAAGGGTTATGCCCAAGCGTACGCATGGCAGTAGGGTTCTGCTGTGGGGGTTTACTCTGCTATCTTGAATCTGAGCAGCAAGAAAGTCTTGATCAGGCTGCCAGTGAAGAAGGGGAGGCCTTTAAAACTGGGACATCATGAAAATTTTAACTCTCAAAAGTGTCTACACCCGGCCTCCAGCAATTCATCAATTACTATTTAGCTATTCTTTTTCTGCTCCTGGTTCCCACAAAAGAGAAAACTTCAGTAAGCCAAGATACCCTGTCTCTTTGTCTGTATCTCCAACAATGGGACAGAAGTTTGCCCTGACCTCAATTCTCTGTGGAACCTAAGGGAGTTGTTTTGAGTTTGTTCATCTTTTTTTCTTGTGTGCATGACAACTTCCAAGTTTCTTCCAAGACCAAACACCAAAAATGACACTCCAATTCTGTACAGTTAATTCCCACTCTTTGAAATATCTAGAACAATCTCTATTTTTCACACAGGACTAAATCATACATCACAAAAATTAAGAGGTTAATCATATTATCTAAAATTATGGTAGTACCTACCTAACAAATCTATAATAATAAAAGCATAATATGCTAATTAGACCAGATGTCCTTCTGGACATCCTTCTGTCCTTCCGGATGAAGCCAGGGCTGCGAGGGAAGCCAGGGTCCCATGTGCCAGAAGGAAGCCAGTGCCAGCAACCAGGGGAAGGAAGGCCTACTCTTGCACAAATTTCATGCATCAGGCCTCTAGTATTAATATAAATGGCTAAAACTGATTTTTGAAAAAGGGAGCTATAGGAAGAGGGACACTTAATATTTTTGTAGTATATTTTAATATTGTATTTAAATTGTGTCCATGTATTATGCTTCCATACTTAAAGAAAGTTATTCAAGAAAGAAATAAGCAAAGGAAGGTATCTATACTAATAAAAAAGAAAGATGCAAATTGACTGTACCTTCATGACGCCCACCAGCCAATCAGGAGTGAGTACACAAATCAACCCAACAACGATGGTGGGTTAATTTGCATATACAGGAGCCGAGTGGCCTGGGGTAGGGTGAGACACTTGTATTGTCACCATGGCAACAATGCAGGCGTTCCGCACTGCCCCAGCAGCTCCGGGCCTCTGGGCAGCGTGGGAAGGCAGAAAGGTGGCTCTGGCCCTGAGCGAAGGCAGTGCAGGCAGCCAGGGGAAGGAAGGCCATTCTTGGACAAATCTTTGTGCATTGGGCCTCTAGTGGAGATAATAAAGAGAAGAAAGGGCAGGAAACAAGAAAGATAGTAGAAGAAAAGGGGGAAATGGATAGGAACTATTGATGTTATTTATTAAGAGACTAGTAGTAGCTTCTATTAGATTTCAAACTAAAGTTAGAGGACCATTCTAATACAACAAAATGTTAAGTAGTAAAGAGTGATAAACATATGTACTCTATGTTTGAACTGCATGTTCATTTATTCTTAAAAAGTTAGAGAAAAGTAAGACAATATATAAAGGCTAACTGGATCAATGTGAATTTTAGTTCTGATTTTGTTTAGAATAGACCATTATTTTGTTGAAAATGGGATCAAAGGCCAAGGGTCAGCAGAGTGATTGATGGCAGGAGAGAGAGATTAGACATTTGATAATGTATTCTCCTGGAGGATATGGAGAAGGTTGAATTTGAAAGCACCGGTATTTTAAAAAATGATGCTATTAAACTGTTTCCCCTCCTGGGAAAAGTTTAGGTGTCTGTTATAAAAGGACACCTTTTCCTTTGGGCAAAATATCTAAAGCAAAGCTGAGAGATAGGATTGCTAAACCAGGCTACTGAGGATATGGGAGATGGTCCCTGCACCATTTTATACATATAACCTTGAAAAAGTCCTTTAGTGCTCTCTGTGTTACTTACCTCATCAGTAATATAAATATAATAGGGATTTGGGAAAGCTTAGTGAGATAATGTCTCTAATGTGGATTTAGAAATAAATTAAAGAAATTAGTTTCTGGCATGTACAGCCACTGGCAGGAGTGATAAAGTGAATGTTTGCAGCAGGTGCTGTGTCAGAAGGCCCTTCAGGAAAATACATTCACACCTTTAAACTTATGAATAAACTAACATAAAACACTGGTTATGATTTTTTAATTAATTCTAAATTTGCTGTTTAAACATTGTTAGCAAACTCAAAATCCCCACATGGAAATAATGTGGGATTAATTTCTATTTATTAATACAAATCTCAATTTCCATCCTATAAACTAGGCCAAGTAATAAAAACTTCTGCATTTTCCATATTTATTATCCTGGAATCTCATCTAACTTGGAAATAAGTGGTTATAAGGGAGTTTTTAGGTGTAGTACTTTAGAGCACTGATTTTTGTCATAAGGAACATTCTTACACAAGATAACTTGTGGTTTACCACTCAAAAATCTTTGTCCAAGAATAAATATCTCCAAACTCTTTTTTGTAATCCTTTTATCTTTGAAACCTTTTTTAATTAGAAGTGTATATGTTAAATGGAATTTCATTATGTTTTAATCAGAAGAGTCTTCCTCTTGTGACATAAATATGCAAGTCTATATTTTTACACTGCCATTCTCTGTTTCACATTGTCTCAGTGCCTTGTCACTACCCATTCCCATACAAAGCAAAGAAACATCTCCCTCATATGAGATTATTTTCTGATAGAATGGAGAATCATAGAATGAGAAAGTTAAAAATATAGCTTTGACTGATAGTGGAGTAAAATATGGTAAAACCAGATAATAGGAGTGTAGAAGAGACAACACTGAGTTCAGCAAACTATTTCATTTTCTTCCTGTGTTCAAAGGAAGACTGCATATCTCTGGTACCATGTGTCTATGTGAGCTCATGAGACAACTTCTGACCAGTTAATACTGAGTAACACTTCCAGGCCAGGTGCATAAAACATCCCTAGTAAATGATTCTCCTCTTTCTTCCTCTTCCACAGCAAACTTGACGGTCTTTTGTTGATAATAGTGAGCACAAAATAGAGGAAGACATTAGGTTTAGAGAAATTGAATAGATTATAGTACGTTATAATTAGAGTTTTCTTCTCCCACTAATTTGGACTCTGATGTTATTGAGCTTTGTATTTTCATTATGTTCCGCTATATCAATTTTAGTCACCTATCACCATAGCATTACCTAAGTACAAGCAGGCATTTGAAGGCATCATTTTGCAAAGTGTGCAGCTCATCTGGTCTTTGGACTGTGAGCTGCATACTTAAATCTAATTTTTTGAAGAATTTTTCTTTGGTCACTGCTAAAATGGAATCATTTAATTCCAGTAACATGGCATTTAATTAAGACATGGTAGAATTTTTGATCAATTACTAAACATTAGAAACTGTATTGTGTAACAAGATATATATGATAAATGGGGGGGAAAGGAGATGAAATAGGAATTTTTGGGGGTGAAAAAGACAGGTTTTAGGAAATTTTGGAAATTAAGGGGACCATGGAGAAAGCACAGAGCGGCAGAGAAGCAGAAGGTATCCTATCTAATAAAACAGTAATATGCAAATTGACCGTACCTCCACTACACCCACAAACCACGCCCACCAGCCAATCAGGAGGGAATATGCAAATAAACCCAACCAAGATGGCTGCGGCCCCAGAGAGCAGGAGGGAGGCTTGGGTTTCCCCGGCAATGGAGGAAGCCCAGATTTCTGCCTGCCCTTGCCAGCCCAGACCTCCACTCCAGGCTACAAGGTTTCAA
Source organism: Plecotus auritus (assembly GCF_963455305.1). Classification (NCBI taxonomy): domain Eukaryota; kingdom Metazoa; phylum Chordata; class Mammalia; order Chiroptera; family Vespertilionidae; genus Plecotus; species Plecotus auritus. Next base: position 73,922,822 of record NC_137772.1, on the reverse strand, counting down.
TTATAGAAGATAAATAAATCCCAACAGAAATGGTGGCAGCCATGGAGCTGGAGAGAGCAGGAGGCTAGGGTTGCCCCCAATGTGTGGAGGAAGCCAAGCTTCTGCAGCCCTGGCCTGCTTTGGCCTCCACTTAAGACTACAAAGTTTCAATTATAGAAGATACATAAATCCCAACAGAAATGGCTGCCACCACAGAGCAAGCAGAAGGCTTGGCTCCGCTCCAGGCTACAAAGTTTCAATTGTAGAAGATAAATAAATCCAAGATACCAGGGCCTCTGCTTGGGTCACTAGGGGGCATGGCCGGCCTGCAAACCACCACAGGCCCCTCACCCAGGTCGCCCCATGCCCCAGGGAACCCCCACCCTGATCCAGGACACCCTTCAGGACAAACCAGCTGGCCCCCACCCGTGCACCAGACCTCTATCCTATCTAATCCTATCTAATAAAAGAATAACATGCAAATTGACTGTCACTCCAACACACAAGATGGCTGCCTCCATGTGGTCAAAGATCCTGCCCCCATATGGACACAAGATGACCACCACAAGATGGCCAGCAGGGGAGGGCAGTTGGGAGGGACCAGACCTGCAGGGGAGGGCAGTTAGGGGCAAACAGGCTGGCAGGGGAGCAGTTAGGCATCAATCAGGCTGGCAGGGGTGTGGTTAGGCATCAATCAGGCTGGCAGGCAGAAGCGGTTAGGGGTAATCAGGAAGGCAGGCAGGCAAGCAGTTGGGAGCCAGCAGTCCTGGATTGGCCATTCCTCGAGGGGTCCCAGATTGGAGATGGTGCAGGCTGGGCTTAGGGACATCACCTCATGCACAAATTTCATGCACTGGGCCTCTAGTATTTCTATAGAATAGGGAAGGTGAAATGCTGCAACAGGTACTTTTCCATAGAATGAGGGAGCTGGGAACAGAAAAAGGTCTATATTTACAAAATAAAGGGAAAGAAGCCCTTCATCCAGAAGGAGAGGAAGAAAGCCCAAAGGGAATAGGAAAACAATAAGGAAGAAGGGGGGAGACCCTCACATGTCCCATGTGAGGTTCAACCTTTGAGACCAGGAGTTGCTATAGTTACCAGTCCAAGGGAATAGTGACCAATCAGAGGGGATATCAAGGCACCAGGATCTGTAGCCTTTATAAGCCATAGGGAAAAGGAACTCATTGGGACCCTTTCACCCTCCTCATGTGGGAGTCCATTCTGTGAGACTCTTTCCCTCTCCTCACGTGGGAGTCAGTACTTGTCCTTCAATAAATCTCCACCTTTGCTATACTATTCTCTGTCTGTGGATTCATTCTTTGACTCTGGCAGACAAAGAATCTGGCTTCTAGTCCAAAAATTTTGTTTCAGAGACACATGTAATACTTTAAACAATAAAGAATTAAAAAAAAAGATATACATGATAATCTATAAATTATACAAAATTAGTAATATGTTACAATAGTTTTCCATTAACTATTTAACCACATGAGTATTTTTCTATGAAAGTATAATGGGATTTGAATAGCACAATTTTAACTAAAATATTCTTTACATCTCTTCACATGCATAATTCTTAAATTAACACTAAGATAGCCATATTATATTCTGATATTTTTATTACTTGGAAAATTTATATTTCTATAGGAAGGGTTAAGATCTCTCTTGAGTCTTTTTTCTTTTTCCTTCTCAGTATCAATATCTTGAAGAATGATTAAATAGGAAGCCAGATTTTGCAAATCAGGGTGACATCAGAGAAAAATTCTGGTCTCTCTCTCTCTCTTATTTTAATACCTTAGCAGGGGAAAAAAAGGTGTCTCCATAAAGAGAACATCCTAATACATGGAGAGTATGTTCATGAGTAAAGCATTTTCAGAAATTACTAATAATCTGGCAGAGGACTGAGAAAGAAACAACTTTCTGTGACTCTATCGCAAAGAAGAAAGGAGAATGTCTACTCTGGCAACGTCTGATATCTTCTAGTTTTATACCAGTCCAGTTAGAGTTATAACTTATAATGGGAAAATAAAGTAGGTAAAGATCAGAAAGACAAATGAATAAACAAAAACCTATTAATTTTAAACTTTAAAAAAATCTAGGGAGATATATACTGAAACTTTCACCTACTTTCATGCCACCAAAAGTCTTTATGCCCATGTAGTCAAAGTTCACTCCATTTATTCAACAGTTACTTACAGTTCCAAATTGTTATATAGTCTTGGCGTTTGCATTCCAAATCATAATTCACTGGATTTTGTTTTGACAACACTTCTATTTTTAGTTTTCTTAAGATCTGACTTCCCTTCATTCACGTGAACAAAATTCTCACTGAGTCAGCTCCCAGTGACTTGGAACGTTGGAATGTTACTTTAGAATTGGGTAGAGTTGTATCTCTATAAACTTTATAGTGTTTTTTTTTAAAAAAAACCTGGATTTTTCAAGACTCAAGATCTGACTCAAGATGCATTCTGGAACTCAAGATTTGACTTTCAAAACAATTGAAACTGAGATGAAGTGAAGTCTAAAGAGTCATATTTAGGTATCAAATACAGTCCCTAGTAAAGTTCAAATTTGGTAAGGAGAGTACTGTTCTTTATATAATAACTAGTGGCCCAATGCACAAAAATCATGCAAGAGTAGGCCTTCCTTCCCCCAGCTGCTGGCACCGGCTTCCCTAGCAGCCAGGCCTTGTCCAGAAGGTAGTCTTGAAGGAAGTCTGGTCTAATTAGCATATTATGCTTTTATTATTATAGATATAAATGACTAAAGTTTCCACAGTTAAAGCTGTTTTGTTTTATAATTTGAAAAGTTATACAGGAATGTAAAAAGTCCTAATAGTGGGTGTCTTTTGATGAAGTTTTGAGCAAACATTTTGTGTTATATCATTATCACTTGATTTTTACCTTTGTGAATAAAAGTAGTATTCCCAAAAGGAAGAAAAAAATCATTTCCATTTTCAATTTTTTTGAGACAAGGTTACTTTTCTATCAGGATCAAAGTGTGGCCTGTAGAGAATCATAGAGAAAATTCTTTTCTCTGTCTGAATCTTAACACTATTTGATGTGGACTTTGGTTTTTTAACCTTAACAGTCTGGACATTTTGAGTCAGATAATTATTTGTTTGGGTGGCTTTCCTGTGCATTATAGAATGTTTAAGAGCATCTTTGGTCACTATTCATACCCCCTTCTCCACCCCAAACCATGATATTTGTGATAACAAAGAGTGTCTCCCAACTTTGCCAAAAAATTCTCTAGGGCAGTGGTTGGCAAACTCATTAGTCAACAGAGTGGCAAACCATGGCTCGTGAGCCACATTTGGCTCGCGAGCCCCAGTTTGCCGACCACTGCTCTAGGGGACAAAATCACCCCCCAGTTGAGAACCACACTATAGAAGTTAAGCTAGGTTTAAGTTAACTCTTGGAGGCTTATAAGATAGTCTTGGCCACAAGACAGTCTAGGGGTTGGAGATAAATTATTCCTGAAGAGTGTCACAATCTGAAGATGAATACATTATTCTGTATACCTGCTAATCCAACTACTCTTTCTGCTGACTCTTTTTTACCACTATGGTTTTATACTTTTTGTTAAAATGTTAAAAGATGGCATTATATGTAATGCCAGAAATTAGATTTTGAGTGGGAGTTCTTAAGGATATATTCTTTAAGTCTAGGTGGTAAATGCAATCACAATTATGATGAGATTTTTAAGAAAATGAATTTCACAAGATACAGAGCCCAGTCAGTTTCCCTGAAAAAAATACTACCTCTCATCTCAATCTTAGAAAACAAGAATTTGAATTTATGTATTTTATTAGTATAGAAATATTGTTCATCAGTATTTGATAGGACATGTGTAAATATAATTTAGTATTTTGAAGACCAGAATATAGAGTGGCTAGACCCCAGACAACAGAGACCCTTGCACTGTTCTTATATTAGGGATGAAAGTGGACATTGAATTTCTCTTAATTTGCAAATAATTCTAAACAGATATGGATAGGAAAAAAATCCACTGTTTTTCTACTTGCTAGCTAACAGTGAAACTGCATGAGTGGGCAGATAAGTGGCAGGTATGTGTCAATGTGTGATTTATGATATAGAGAAGATGTAATGAGAACAACTTCAGTCTATTCTTATCAAGGGACTCTCATGTAAATTACATAGAAGTCTGTTTAGAGAGACTTCTAAACACAAAATTTAATAAAGATAAAAAATTTAGATGCTGAGCTGGGCTTGTATAAAAAAATATAATTATATGGAGTTGATGTAATGTCACTGCAAAGTAAAACCCTATATAATAAAAGCCTAATATGCTAAGTGTCTGGTTGACCAGTCAGCATTTCAGCCAATCAAAGTGTAATATGCTAATGATATGCTAAGGCTGCTCAATCGCTTGGTATGATGTGCACTGAACACCAATATGCACTGGTAGGTTAGCTTGCTGCTGGTAAATAAATAAAAGGTTTGTGAGGGATTAAGTTTTAAAGTATTTTGGATTTAAGTTGTCATTAGTTAAGACAGTAAACTCACTCTATTTGGAATCCTAATTTAACTTACAAGTTTTTCGGATCTTTCACAATACTCGAAGTTACTAGTTACTGGATGATTGATTAACTGCAAAATGCTCCCTGAAAACATTCTAATGGGCTGACAAGTAGAACACAAAGACCTAGAAGGTTTTTTTTTTGTTTTTTTTTAATTTTTTTAAAAATATATTTTATTGATATTTCACAGAGAGGAAAGGAGAGAGATAGAGAGCTAGAAACATCGATGAGAGAGAAACATCGATCAGCTGCCTCCTGCACACCTCCCACTGGGGATGTGCCCGCAACCAAGGTACATGCCCTTGACAGGAATCAAACCCGGGACCTTTCAGTCCGCAGGCTGACGCTCTAGCCACTGAGCCAAACCGGTTTCGGCTAGAAGGTTTTAACATTATCAAATAATTATTGAATGGGGAACCAAATATATACATATTTGGTGTGTCTCTCTCATATTGATGTTTCTCTCTCTCTTTCCCTCTCCCTGCCTTCCATATATAGTTAATACTCACCTGAGGATATTTTTTCCATTGAGAGAGAGTGGAAGGGAGCGAGGGGGAGAGAGAGAGAGAAACATCAATGTGAGAGAAACACATCGATTGGTGACCTCCTACATACAACCTGACTGGGGCCAGGGAGCAAACTCAAAACCCAGGTACGTGCACTTGACCTGGAATCAAACCTGTGACCCTTAGAGTCACAGTGCTCTAACCAGTTAGCAACACAGTCAGGGCCCAAAAATAATTTTTAATGGGTGTATCAGCATTCTACAAGAATATTTGTATTTTTACTTGATACATCAAAAGAAGATATAAAATTTGAAAATAGTGGAAAAAACATAAATATTTAAAGGGTTTTGAAGGACATCATTTCCCAAATGAGCACAGTTAGTCAATTAAATATTAGGTTAGGAATAGTGAAGTCTTAGATAATGTGTGATATTTGGAGAGTATATACTTTATTTATATTCATAAAATCATGAAAGATGTGTGAAATATATTACATCATATTCTCTTGTCATTTTCCTCATTTCTTTCAAGAGCCATAATTAATAAAATATTTAGGAGCTGCAGTCTAACTTCCAACCCATTATCTCCTTTTATCTGATACTAGAGGCCAGGTGCACGAATTCATGCATGGGTGGGGTCCAGCAGTCTGATAGGGGGTGGGACTAGCCATGGGGAGGGGCTGTGAGCAGTTGGCCAATCTGCCAGCCCCCTGGTTGAACTCCCGGTTAAACTCCCGGCCGAGGGGACAATTTGCATATTAGCCTTTTATTATATAGGATACAATTTCTAAATATTATAGCAATGCCTATAATATGCCAGATAATCACTTATTTTAAGGTTGAAAAGGAAGGAAATTATGTGTGACTATGAAGCACCTATATATTCATTTTTCATTCACATTCTAAACAAATCATTAGTAACATAGTCCTTTTCTATATTTGGGTTATGTTATACACTTGCTTTAGATAACTTTGAGTTATGACTTTAAGGTTCATAAAATTTTATATTAATTTATTATTTGTTTCTGATTTTTTGCTAAAAGTAATGTATTTGGCAAATAATATTTAATTTTATTTTTAATTTATAATGAGAAAAATCACTTACAATATGTAGTAAGATAAATATTATTTGCAATAAATATATTTTAAATAATATGATAAAATAACTTCATATTTTATTGAATACCTAGAGGCCCGATGCATGAAATTCATGCAAGAATAGGCCTTCCTTTCCCCAGCTGCTGGCACCGGCTTCCCTCTAGCCACTGGCAGGCACCCAGGGCTTGGGCTTCCCTTGAAGCCCTGGCTTCTTCTGGAAGGTCGTCTGGACTAATTAGCATATTATGCTTTTACTATTATAGATGCCCATTGAATTAGAATTTATTTAATGTTTTTCTGTTGGTTTTAGCCAAAGTTGTTTGTGTATGCACATATATACTATCAGTTTAAATATATGCCAAATAAATATCAAATATATATATGTATATGTGTATATATATATATATATATATATGTATATATATATATATATAACATATATCAAAACTATATTGGTAGTTTTGAAAAACCATTAGATTTTAAATGGTAAACATCTCTAATCAATGCTGATTTGGTTACTTGAAGGGCTTGAGAATGCCTGAAAATAATGTATCATTTTTAAACATGAGAAAAATAGATGACATTTGGCATTCTGTATCTTATGAATGTGTATTTGGTTTGTTCTCCTGAGACTTTCTTATGAGTGAGGCTGTTTTTGACAACTTTCAAGAAATGAAAGAACTTAAGTGAATATGTTGTTGTGGAAAAATCTTTGCCTACGTAAATCTATTTTTGTGACTTAACCAATATGCCTTGCTGATCACAGGAATGTTTATATTTAAAGTTATATGTAATGCATATGCTAAGTCTTGATGTGGATAGGTCTTTGTCTATTTTCTCTGGAATATGGTGTATTATGTCAATATATAAACTTGACATTTCTGTTTGGTTGTTTTTTTTTAGAAAGGTATCAAATGATATTTTAAAACATCTCTATGCTATTGATTGGTTAGCTCCTCTATGGTCTTCAAATGTGTGTGTGTGTGTGTGTGTGTGTGTGTATAATTTTCACCTTATAAACAAATTTTATATACATATAAATCCTTAGTTTCTACAGCTAATACTCTCCTCCTCCAATTATTTTGTTTGCTACATTCATTATGATAGATAGACATATACAAAATTTCAGTATACACACAAATATATGTATATATACATAATATCCTATAGTCATATATATTGTATGCCCTTGAATTTCTCTCTTTACTGCTTATGACAACAATTTCCACTCAGAGTGAGTTCTTAGCCTTCTAGGTGAATACTTCCTGCTGGTTCCTGGCTTCTGACAGTCTGACCTCCAGATCTCATTATATGAGGCTTCATTCCAGTTCTGCTTGTTCTGGCTGTTTGTAAATATCTACACAAAGTTTGCAAAAAGCCAAATTTCTCAGTTTGATATTTTCATATGAGATGTATTTGGTTCCATTTTTATGCTATTTTTCTCCTTATATAATTTCCAAGCGGAATAGTAAAATCATTTACACTAAATAGTGGCCATACTGTACAAAGTTACTCTGGAAGAATTTCTGGTAGAATAAATATAGGGAATAGTATCTGGGAAAGATTTGAATTTGGAAAATTTGATCTCTTTTTTTTTTCTTTGCTTGGACATATCTGTTACCCTGGAATTGCATATTCCAAAATATATGTACATCTCTTTAAAGATAATTTTCTTAAAATAGTGGCATACCTGGTGAGTTCATGAAAGTATGGAGTTTTAAAAGAGAAGAAAAGAAGTCATGAGAAGGTGGAATTAAGGAAAAGTAGAGGAACTAGAAACAAAGAAGTGAGTCTGGATTGTGATGAAATGGCTAAAAACTAATAGTTAATATATATTTGTCTTTTTTCCATTGATTTCTGTTTAGTGAGTATCTTTCTTATGGATGAGCATAAAGAGAATTAGAAAGGTTAAATCAAATTCTCAAATTCATTAAGCTACAAACAACAGAGTTTAATTCAAACAGAGTTGATTTAGGGGCTCAAGCTTCTATTTGATGTGAGAATGTAGCATGAAAAACTGGAGCCTCTTGCTTGGGAAGAGTGTCAGAAGCAGACTGCTATAGCTGCTGCTCTATGGTCCTCAAAGGAACTCAGCAGTGACTGGACAGACCGATATATCTTGAACAATGTTCTAAATTACTCTAAGTGTCACTATGCTACTGACTCTTTTTGTTTTTCATGCTTCCATGTATGTCCTCAAAACAAAAGTTTATAACACCATAAATTTGAGTTTCCATTTCTTAGAACCTGAGATTCTAACTAAAATATATAGTTATAGCAATAGTCTTAAATTATATCACCTCAAAATGCAATTACTTCTCTTTAATAAAGTACATATTCCTTATAATAAAATCCACTATTCCCCATTTTCTTCTACTCTGAGGGTCACACTTATATGTAATTTAAAATTCTGGTTAAATAAAACAAACCTTCATTGTGTGCAGCTATCCTATATAATAAAAGGCTAATATGCAAATTGTCCCCTTGAACGGGAATTCAACCAGGAGTTCAACCAGGGGGCGGGGCCGGATGGCCAACCACCCGCGGCCCCTCCCCCTGGCTGGCCATAGCCCCTCCCCCTAGTCATCCCCCCATCGACCCCTACACCCCGTTTTGGGGCGGGGTCAGCCAGCCAACCTACCTGCGGCCCTTCCCCCGGCCAGCCTGGCCTGATTGGCCCTGATCAGGGCAGGCCCACCAGACCCCACCCATGCATGAATTTGTGCACCGGGCCTCTAGTTTAAAATAATTCCATTAGCACATTTTAGTTTTATTTGATTTTTTTAAAGTTTTATTCTTCTTAGTTTTGAAATGCTTTTTCTTGAGATATGTATTTTGCTTATTTTTATTTTCTACTGTTTCTTTATATTTATAAACACACTCTATGGGGAACTGACCTAGTTAATAGTTATAAGCATTAAAATATGGGGAAATGGTCATTCCCATAATCATTTCCTGAATTTCAGATCATTTTTCTCTCTTTGGTCTCTAGTTTCATTTCAAATATGTGACATATTTTAATTATATAACTATAAACACACCCCCTTACCACCTTTCTCATTGTGCATAAATGTGATGTAAATGTTTAAATATGGATTCTGCTTCTGATTAGATATAAAAGGTCTCTCTGTTCAACCCCTCAATCAGTCAATAACATAATCACATCGATTTTTTAAAGGCAATTTAATTTATTGAAATTACATATCATTTTTATCTGCTAAATCCATTCTTTTAAAAATATATTTTATTAATTTCAGAGAGGACAGGAAAAGGAGAGAGAGATAGAAACATCAATGATGAGAGAAAATCATTTATTGGCTGCCTCCCACATGCCCCCTACTAGGGATCAAGACCACAACCCAGGCATGTGCCCTGACTGGGAATCAAACCTTGACCTCCTGGTTCATAGGCCAACACTCAATCACTGAGCCACGCAGGCTGGGCAATCATATCTATTTTTAAAGTATAATCATTAACTCTACTCCTTTTTAAAGAGATGCATGCCTCAGATAACTTGCCATTTTACAGAATTGAATTAAGCAAGAAGATTGTAGTTTGTCAACAAACTTACCACCTCCTACTATATAATGATCCTAAATAAATGTGTTAGAAGTAGTATATCTATAATGTAGTTTTTCTACAAGAATTTTAGCCTGTTGCATGTGAAACAGGAATTTTATGGATAAAATAGGACAGGTTTAGGAAATTTTAGAAATTTTGGAAATTAAGGGGACCATGGAGGAAGCACAGGGCTGCAGAGCAACAGAAGGTATATTTCCATAGAATAGGGAAGCTGAAAAACTGCAATGGGTACATTTCCATAGAATGAGGGCTCTGGGAACAGCAAAAGGTCTATATTTACAAGATAAAGGGAAGGAAGCCCTTCATCCAGAAGGAGAAGAAGAAAGCCCAAAGGGAATAGGAAAACAATAAAGAAGGAGCAGGAGAACCTCACATGTCCTATGTAAGGTTAAACTTTTGAGCACAAGAGTTACTGTAGTAACCTGTCTAAGGGAATAGTGACTAATCAGAGGGGATATCAAGGCACCAGGATCTGCAGCCTTTATAAGCCATAGGGAAAAGGAACTCAGTGGGACCCTTTCCCCCGCTCCATGTGGAAGTCCATTCTGTGGGACCCTTTCCCCCTCCCCATGTGGGAGTCTGTACTTGTTCGTCAATAAATCTCCACCTTTGCTATACCACCTTCTGTCCATGGATTCATTCTTCAATTCTGGTGGACAAGGAATCCACGTTCCAGTCCAAAAATTTCCTTTCACATGTCTCATATTTAATTCATTTTATATATCTGTTTTTAACACAGTTGAAATGTTGTAAATATTGATTACAGAAAGGGGAAAAAACTCTCAAAAATGCAAGGAGGTATAAAATATCAGGGTTTAATTTAAAGTTAGAAATTAAAACTAGATTTTCTTTTATGCTTCACAGATTATATCTAGTGGATGATCTAAATATATGGTTCTTGTCTGCTTATGTCACTAGCATCTTCTCATGATCTACATAAAATACTTATATATTTTCTGGACAAAAGTTGACATAATTGGGATCCTTCTGACATCTAAACTGAGGCAGCAGCAATTGAATTGTCCTATCCCACAGGCGGTTCCTGAAGCTCAAGCCTGAGGCATTGTTTCAGAGAAAAGCATGAATAGAGAGAGAATGCTGCCGCTATTGTATATAAAAATAGAACACTTGTCAACTAAGTTGTCATCTTCCATGAATGCTGATATCACTTCTAAAACAGGGAGAATTATGTATGGTGAAAAGATAAATCACTCTAGAAGATAATGTCTATAAGCTCATAATAGGCTTGGGAATGTTATTTTTCACACGTTTCTTGTTTAGTCACACAGTAAATGACCACTTACTGTCCTGATTAAGTTTGTGCTGAAGCTATTTTTGTGGGCTCCAAAGTATGCAAGCAAGACACAAGCAAGATTTGCGCTTAGTCCGGGTGGGGGAGGGGGAGGGTGGGGATAAGGGGGCAGGGGATAAAAGTACAGAGCATGTAAAAAAGATTATCTGTCCCTAATTCTTAAATTTGGAGCTGTACCAAGGTTAGAAGATGACAAAGAACCAATTTAGGACAGCTTGAAAAAAAAGAAGCCTTTAAAGTCCCTGCATACAGTGAAATCCCATGGTCTAAAATCTCTGATTCTAGTAAAGATCTATTAAAACACATTGTAGAGAAACAGTCAGTTGCCATGAACTTTGCATTTCTCAAGTGTCTTATACTATACTATATTGTTCAGCATATTGGGATACGCAGTGAGCACCTATTGAAATGATCTCAATAATAACCACTGTTCAATGTTATGAAAATAACCAGAATCTAAAGCCAGCTGTCCTAACTGCACCTGATCCTGTTAAACTTTTTGGATCACAACTGTTGGAGCTATAAACTCAGAAGAACTGAAAAACTCATGTTAGATTCTGCTTTCCATTATCACCACTGTGCAGATGGTACATTTCCGGCTATATTTTTATAGCCATTACTTACTTTAAAATTCTACATATAAGAAGCCATTTTTGCCTTATCTGTTTTTTTCTCAGTGGTTAGTATATCGACCTTGGACTGAAGGGCCACGGGTTCAGTTCTAGTCAAGGGCAGGTACCTTAGTTGCAGGCTCCAGCCCACCCAGGTCAAGGCACTGCAGGAGGAAACCAATCAATATATGTCTCTGACATAGATGTTCCTCTTTCTCTGTCTCTCCCCTCCTTTCCAGTCTCTCTAAAAATCAATGGGAAAAACATGCTTGGGTGAAGATTAACAACAAAAAAGGCAATTTTTAATTAGCTCTATTTTAGGGTGATACATTGATAGAACATTTAAAATAATTGTAACTAATTATTTGAACTCTTATAAAAATAAATACAACCGTTATAAGAGACAATTAACAAGGAGAAAAAAATTGGCGGCAGAATAGAAAGAAGTGTCCCAAGCCTTGTCTTGGAGCAGATAGAAAGAACAACTGAGGGTCACACGGGGAGTGTCTGTTGGTGAGTTAAGGGACAGCTATACTCCAGGAGAAGGTGGGGGACTGCTGGACAGGGGTCTCCTGACCGGGCAGCCCCACTGCTTCTGGGTTCCCTCCCAGAGCCACCGGCTCAGACACGAAGACCGCGCAATCTTGAAGGGGAAAGTGGATGTTATCGGAAGCCTGAAAATTTACAATAGCGGCACCCACCGAACAGCTGCAAACCCCAGATCACTGGTCCCCAATTGGCGCAAACAGGTGCATTCAGAGGAGCTCTACATTCCACCACAGAAAGGTCAGATTTCGCCTGGGATAAGGTGAGGTCTCTGGTCTTGGCAGGACAGAGAAACGTGTGCACTGTGGGAGCTGGAGGACCGGGGGAAGTCTGCGTCTAGAAAAATCTGGGGCTGTTGGGGCTGGCATGATCCTTGAATGTGGAAGGGGGTCCTCAGAGCTGCTAACAAAGGGGATCTCTAAAAAGCAACCCATTTTGATCTGATGCAGAAGGACAGCCTAAAAATTTTTAGAGTGTGCTGGCTGCTTGGACATGGGGGGTGGGGGGTGGGGGGAGGAAGCACTGTGCAGACTTGCGCGCAGCCTCTGAGTTCACACACTTGTGCTTTATCCTCTTTAAATTCTTGCTTCTGATTGCTGAGCCCAGTACATGGGATCACCCAGTTGGGGACACCCAAAGAGACTGCAGGGGAAAGTTGTTTTTCTGGAACCTGGGGATCAGAGCAGGGAGTGACCATCGGACAACCAGCTCTGGGGCAGTGCACTCCCACAAACTGGTATTGAGTGCCACTGGGAAAGCAGGATCTAAGCACAGGCTAGAGAGGACCTATAGACCTGGAGGTCAATCCAGAAACACTGCCACCCAGGGGTTGAATTACAAATTGACTCTTGTGTAATCACAAATAAAGGAATACAAGAAAGTAAGACACACTGCCTGCTTAAAAATCAGGACTGGCTTACAATACTGAGGAGCAGTGGAACTCAGGGAACTGCAATACTGTCCTGACTGAAAAACAGGCGTGCCAAACAGAACAATAGAGGAAGTGAATGACCTTCACTACTGCACATTTTATTTTTATTTTATTTTATTTTATTTTTCATCTTTTACTTAAGAAACTATTTTTTTTCTTTTTCCCTCACTTGATTTTACTGTTTTAATTATTACATTTTTTATTTTAAATCAGTATTATTCCTACTACTATTTTACCTTTTTTTTTTAAAAAAGTGTCATTTTATTTTCTCTTTTTTTGACTTTGAGATTAGTGTTCTATACTCTATTTTCATCTTTCGTTTAGCATCATTCTACTCTATCTCAACTCTACCTTTATGCCATCACTCTCTTACTAACTTTTCCCCTTTTGTTGTCCTGTTTTTTTACCCTTCTCCTGCTTTAGATTTTCCCTATTCTTTCTTTTTCCCCCTGTTAAAATTTCACCCTAATTATATATCTAATTTCCAATCCCCTGCTCCAAGTTCATAAACACCTCTCTCTTCTCTGTCTTCACTTTCCAAAAGATTGTTTTTCTCTCTGTACTTTTGTTGTTGTTTGCTTGAATGTTGATTATATCAATTTTTTATGCTTGTTTGTGTGATTGTTTTTGTTTATTCTTTTTTGTTTTGTTTGCTTTCTTTTTGTTTGTTTTTTGCTTTTGTTTTCACTTGCCTCACTTGATATTAGTTGCTATTTGTAGTTTGTATTCATCTCCAGGTACTTGTTGCTGGCAGATGATTGGATTAGTGGCTGTTCTATTGGAGTTTTCTCCCCATATATATATATAGTTTGTTCCCCTTTTCTTTCTTATTCTCTTTCTTTTCTCTTTTACTTTTTTTTTTCCTTTTCGAATTTCATGTTGGCACTCCTTTCTTTTTTTTTTCTCGCTTCTTTCTCTCCTATTCCCTAATTTGCCTTTCTCTGGTGGTCACCTTTATTGGAGGTTATTAATATCGTGAATACATTTCTGTTCAGTGCCTTTTGTGTTGTACCTGCTTGTGTTGTATTTTGTGCCTTTAAATCAACGCAGGAAAGAGAGAACTACATAACCAGACATGCAGAGAACAGAGACCATGGGAGACAAAGAAACAGCCTGCATATGAAAGAAAAGCAGGCATCACCAGAAAAGGAAGTAAACAAAATGGAGGCAAGCAACCAGCCAGAGAAAGAATTCAGAGATATGGGCATAAGGTGGCTGAAAAGAATGGAAGACAAATTTGACAATATCTATAAGAACCAAGAGGAAATGAAGAAGAACCAAGTAGAAATGAAAAATGACATCGCTGCTATAAAGAACTCAATAGAAAGCATCAAGAGTAGACTAGAAAGAGCAGAGGACTGCATCAGTGAGCTAGAAGACAAGGTAGGAAAAAACTACCCAATAGAGCAGTTTCTAGAAAAAAAATTAAAAAGCAGGAGGAGAGCCTAAGGGAACTCTGGGACAACACAAAACAAAACAACATCCGCATAATACGAGTTCCAGAAGGAGAGGAAACTGAGCAAGGAAGAGAAAACCTGTTTGAAGAAATAATGACAGAAAACTTCCCTGATATAGGGAAGAAAAAACCCACAGAAATCCAAGAAGCTCACAGAGTCCCAAGCAAAATGAACCCCAAAAGACCGATGCCAAGGAACATTATAATTAAATTGGCAAACACCAACGACAAAGTAAGAATCTTAAAAGCGGTCAGAGAGAGACAGAAAGTTACCTACAAAGAAACCCCCATCAGACTAGCAACTGATTTCTCAACAGAAACTCATCAGGCCAGAATGGAATGGAATGAAATATACAAAGTCATGCAAAGGAAGGGTTTGAATCCAAGAATATTGTACCCAGTAAAGCTATCATTCAAAGTTGAAGGTAAAAGCAGGAGCATCACAGACAAAAAAGGACTAAGGGAATTCACAGACAAAAAAAGGACTAAAGGAATTTATAATCACCAAACCAGCAATGCAAGAAATGCTAAAGGGTCTGCTGTAAAAAAAAAAAAAAAAAAAAAAAAGGAAATAAGAAGCAAAGAAGGAACACAGGGGTAAAGAATAAAAATGGTGATAAACAAGTACCTATCAATAATAACTTTAAATGTAAATGGATTAAATGCCTCAATCAAAAGACATAGGGTAACGGATTGGATAAGAAAACAAGACCCATATATCTGCTGTCTACAAGAAACCACCTCAGAAAAAAAGACACACACAGACTGAGGGTGAAGGGATGTAAAAACGTTTTTCAGGTGAAAGAGACAGAAAAAAAAGCAGGGGTAGCAATACTTATATATGAAAAATTAGACCTCAAAATGATAGCCATAACAAGAGATAAGGAAGATCACTTAATAATACTAAAGGGAGCAATCCAACAAGAAGATATAATTCTGGTAAACATATATGCACCCATTACAGGAGCACCCAAATACATAAAAGAAAAAACAAAAACAAAAACTTCTGGAGGATATCAAGGGAGAGATTTGCAGCAATACAGTCATAGTAGAGGACTTTAATACCCCACTATCACCATTGGACAAATCCTCTAAACAAAGAATCAGCAAAGAAACATCAATCCTAAATGACTCACTAGACCAGATGGAATTAATTGACATATTCAGAACATTTAAACCCAAAGCCACAGAATATACATTCTTCTCAAGTGCACATGGGTCATTTTCAAAGATAGACCATATATTGGGTCACAGGCAAAGTCTCTTCAAATTCAAGAAGATAAAAATCATATCAAGCATCTTCTTAGATCACAATGGCATAAAACTGGAAATCAACTACAATACAAACAATGAAAAAAATCAAACATATGGAGACAAAATAGCATGCTATTAAACAATGATTGGGTTACCAGAGAGATCAAGGAAGAAATAAAAAACATCATGGCAACAAATGACAATGAAAACATTACAACCCAATATCTATGGGACACAGTGAAAGCAGTCCTGAGAGGGATGTTCATAGCTCTACAAGCCACTGCAAAAAAAAACAAGAAACAATGGTAATAAATTACCTAACCCTACAACTCAAAGAGTTAGAAAGAGAGTAACAAGAAAAGCCC
Source organism: Plecotus auritus (assembly GCF_963455305.1). NCBI lineage: Eukaryota > Metazoa > Chordata > Mammalia > Chiroptera > Vespertilionidae > Plecotus > Plecotus auritus. The sequence goes on along the minus strand of NC_137772.1, from coordinate 73,906,640 downwards.
AGTGTAAGCAGAAGGAAGGAAATTATAAAGATCAGAGTGGAGATAAATGACATTGAGACCAAAAAAAAACAATACAAAAATTGAACAAAACCAAGAGCTGGTTCTTTGAAAGGTTAAACAAGATTGATGAACCTCTAGCCAGTCTCACCAAGAAGCAAAGAGAGAGGACCCAAATAAACAAAATCAGAAATTAAAGAGGTGAAATAACAACAGACCCCACAGAAATACAAAGGATTGTTAAAAAATACTATGAAGAACTCTATTGCAACAAACTGCACAACCTGGAGGAAATGGACATATTCCTAGAAAAATATAACCTTCCAAAACTCAGTTGGGAAGAATCTAAACATCTCAATTGGCCAATAACCATGGAAGAAATTGAAGCAGTCATCAAAAAGCTTCCAACAAACAAAAGCCCAGGGCCAGACGGCTTCACAAGGGAGTTTTACCAAACATTCAAGGAAGAACTAAAACCTATCCTCCTAATACTATTTCAAAAAATTCAAGAGAAAGGAACACTTCCAAGCTCCTTCTATGAAGCCAGCATCACCCTAATAACAAAACCAAATAAAGACAGCACAATGAAAGAGAATTACAGGCCAATATCCCTCATGAACATAGATGCCAAAATCCTCAACAAAATTTTAGCAAATCGGATCCAGCAGTACATCAGAAAGATCATACACCATGACAAAGTAGGATTTATCCCAGGAATGCAAGGATGGTACAATATCCGCAAATCAATTAACGTGATACATCACATAAACAAATTGAGAGATAAAAATCACATAGTCATATCAATTGATGCATAAAAAGCATTTGAAAAAATCCAACACACTTTCTTGATAAAAACTCTCAACAAGGTGTGAACAGAAGGATCATACTTCAACATAATAAGAGCTATATATGATAAACCCACAGCTACATCATACTCAATGGGCAAAACTAAAACCATTTCCCTTAAGAACAGGAACAAGACAGGAATGCCCACTCTCACTATTCATGTTTGACATAGTACTGGAAGTATTAGCCATTGCGATTAAAGAAGAAGAAGAAATAAAAGGCATCCAAATTGGAAAAGAAGAAGTAAAGCTGTCCTTATTTGCAGATGACATGATATTGTACATAAAAAACCCGAAAGACTCCATCAAAAAACTAACAGACTTAATAAATGAAGTTGGCAATGTAGCAGGATACAAAATTAACGCCAAGAAACCTATGGCATTTCTATACACCAATAGTGAACTTAGAGAAAGAGAGACTAAAAAAGCAATCCCACTTACCATCGCACCAAAAAAGTTAAGATACCTAGGAATAAACTTAACTAAGGATCTGAAAGATCTATACATGGAAAACTACAGGACACTGAAAAAAGAGATAGAGGAAGACGTAAACAAATGGAAGAACATACCATGGTCATGGATTGGGAGAATAAACGTCATTAAAATGTCCATACTACCCAAAACAATCTATAGATTCAATGCAATCCCCATTAAAATACCAATGGCATATTTCACAGACCTAGAAAGAACTCTCCAAAAATTCATCTTGAATAAAAAAAGACCCCAAATAGCCACAGCAATCCTGAGAAAGAAGAACAAAGTATGTGGGATCTCAATACAAGATTTCAAGCTGTATTACAAAGCCACTGTTCTCAAAACTGCCTGCTACTGGCACAAGAATAGACATATAGATCAATGGAATAGAATAGAGAACCCAGAAATCGATGCAAATCACTATGCTCAATTAATATTTGACAAAGGAGGCATGAACATACAATGGAGTCAAGACAGTCTCTTCAATAAATGGAGTTGGGAAAATTGGACAGATACATGCAAAAAAAATGAAACTAGACCACCAAATTACACCATATACAAAAACAAACTCAAAATGGATCAAGAACTTAAACATACGATGAGTAACCATAAAATACTAGAGGAATCCACAGCCAGAAAAATCTCTGACATATGCCAAAGCAATTTCTTCACTGATACTGCTCCTAGGGCAATGGAAACTAAAGAGAAAATAAACAAATGGGACTACATCAAAATAAAAAGCTTTTGCACAGCAAAAGATACCATCAACAAAACAACAAGAAAGCCCACTGCATGGGAGAACATATTTGCCAATGATATCAACGATAAGGGTTAATCTCCAACATTTACAGGGAACTCATGCAGTTTAACAAAAAGAAGATAAACAACCCAATCAAAAAATAGGCAACTGATCTAAATAGACACTTTTTGAAAGAAGACAGAAGGAAGTCCCAGAGACATATGAAAACCTGCTCAAAGTCACTAATCATCAGAGAGATGCAACTCAAAACAACAATGGGGTACCATCTCACACCTGTCAGGATGGCTATTATCAACAAATCAACAAATGACAAGTGCTGCCGAGGATGCGGAGAAAAAGGAACCCTCATGCACTGCTGGTGGGAATGCAGACTGGTGCAACCACCGTGGAAAACAGTTTGGAGTTTCCTCAAAAAACTAAAAATGGTACTCCCATTTGACCCAGTGATCTCACTTCTAGGAATATATTCCAAGAAACTGAAAACACAAATCAGAAAGGATATATGCACCCCTGTGTTCATAGCAGCACAATTCACCATAGCTAAGATTTTGAAACAGTCTAAGTGCCCATCAGCAGTTGAGTGGATTAAAAAACAGTGGTACATCTACACGATGGAATACTACGCTGCACTAAAAAAGAAGTTCTTACCATTTGCTACAATATAGATTGAGATGGAGAGCATTATGCTAAGTAAAATAAGCCAGGCAGAGAAAGATAAATATCACACGATCTCACTCATTTGTGGAATATAATGAACAACATAAATTGATGAACAAAAAAAGATCCAGAGACAGAGAAACATCAATCAGAACGTCAAACCTCAGGAAAGGTAGGGGAGGGTGGGGGTAAGGGGGAGAGATCAACCAAAGGACTTATTTGCATGCATATAAGCCTAATCAATGGACACAGACAACAAGGGGGTAGGGGCATGAATGGGAGGTGGTGGGTAATGGGGGGAATAAGGACACATATGTAATACCTTAATCAATAATGAATTTAAAAATAAATAAATAAATAAAACCCCAAATAAAAAGATACAATTAACAAAACCTTATATTTTATTCTTTTTTAATCAGTGTACCAAGTTATTCAAACTAAGGATATCAGTAATAAATAACAGGAAGACATTTATTAAACCTCAAGTATTTACCTTTTTATTATTAGTCAAAAGGAGACTTAGAAAGAATTTATACTGTTGAGGTTAAATTCCTAGAGCCTCCTTTCAGTTTGTGGTGATAAACAATATTCACATCATGATACAAAAGAAGACAGGATTTTCAAGAACCAATTGAAAACATCATCACAGTTTGTGTAGACTCTTCATAAAATAAAATCACTTTAATATTATCTCTGAAATTATGAAAGGTACCCTATATGCTGAGGTCATTATAAGTTTATTTTATTACTTTATAGCATATGACCCATGCTTGGACAAAAGCATTCAGCATCTTAAGTGATCAACATTAAAAATGTTTATCTTAAATATTTCCACTCTCTTATAAACTCCGACCTTGCACTTTGATACAATTTCTGGTTTTACATTTCCCTACATGACATTTATAGATGAAATTGAATCATTAATCACCCTAAGCACTTTCTTTCTGACAAACGTACGTTGAATTTTCACAATATAGCTTTTTAAATGCAAATAAAGCTTCCCAGTTTTCTAAAATGTCTTTCTCCTCAATGCAAGGGGTTAGAGGTTGGTATTCTCAGCTGCAAACTCCTGACAGGACTATTACAGCTGTTTTTGCATCAGTCACAGCCTGTTACAAGTAAGAGGTTGAATATTCCAGCTACTGCCCTAGCTGGTTTGGTTCAGTGGAAAGAGCATCAGCCTGCGGACTGAAGGGTCCCGGGTTCGAGTACGGTCAAGGGCATGTACCTTGGTTGCGGGCACATCCCCAGTGGGGGCTGTGCAGGAGGCAGCTGGTCGATGTTTCTCTCTCAAAGATGTTTCTGACTCTCTATCTCTCTCCCTTCCTCTCTGTAAAAAATCAATAAAATATATTAAATTCCAGCTACTCTTTTTTTCTTTCCATTTCGCTGTTCATAGGAGCTAGTGAAATATGAAACTCTTCTTCAATTCTACCCTCTTATTTCACTTAAAATAACCAAATTCAACCTCCCACCCCCTTCCCAGAATATAATTGAGATATAGGAAGTCATTCTAAGAAACACTGAGCATTTTGTTCAGTAATCAAATCAGTTTCTCGTTCTGCCCTCTCACCAAATAAAAGGCTTTATAATTTTGTTATTTGTGTGGGAAATGTTCAGAGAGCACTACCAAGTATTAAGGGCGCTCTTCTGTTTCCCTCTAGTTCTCCTTTATCATACTTTGTTCAAGGACACAGTACCTGAAAGAAAAAAAAAAGATAAAAAACATATAAGCATTTTTCTCAAAGAAGTTCATTATAATATGCACACAAAAGCCAACATATATGTAAAAGAGAGCTTCCAAAAATAAGTAAAAAGAGTGCCTGCATTTTTAGTATTCCAACTATTACAAATGTTTTCTTTAATCTCTGACTAAATAAAATACACTCCAAAAATATTTGAGAGATGTATGTAATTTTTGAATAGACATGGCATTTTAATTAAAATGTATGTGATGAAGCCAGTATGCATTTACAAAAAGTGCAAATATCAGATGACTTTGCTAAACACTTTCCTTATTTTTTCAGTTGTAGTATCAAATTTAAATTTCTGCACTGTTATAAAGGATATGATTCCCATTTCTTGTGTTGCCAGTTCAAAGTTTGTGTGCACGGCCCTTCAAAAGGCCAAAAATCAAAACATCAGATTTTGGAGTAAGAAAAGGTGTATTAATCTAGAAGATGGCAACCAAGAAGATAAGAGACTAATTAGTTTCTGAAATCCATCTTAAGAAAATACAGAATTTAGGCTTCTTTTATGTCAAGGGAAGGAAAATTGGAAAAGACTGTTCTTATAAAAACTCAATCTCTGCCTCACTGAAGTGGCTCAGTTGGTTGAGTGTTGTGTTTCTGTGAACTGAAGGGTTGTGGTTCGATTCCCAGTCACAGCACATACCTAGATTATGGGTTTGATTCCTGGTTTGGGAGCCTACAGAAGGTATCCAATTGATGTTTCTCTCTCTCACATCAATGTTTCTCTCTCTCTCCTTCTCCTTTCCTCTCTCTAAGTATGTCCTTAGATGAGGATAAAAACAAACAAATAGCCCTGGCTTGTTTTCTCAGTGGTAGAGCATCAAACTGTGCACCAAAGGGTTGTGGGTTCATTTTCCAGTCAAGGGCTGTACCTGGGTTGCAGGTTTGATCCCTGTCCTGGTCTGGACATGTGTCGGAGGCAACAAATCAATATGGCTCTCACACATTGATGCCTCACACATTTCTCTCTCTCCCTCTCCTTCCCTCCCTTCCACTCTCTCTAAAAAATCAATGGAAACATAAATAAATAAATAAATAAATAAATAAATAAATAAATAAATAAATAATTTCACACACCAAGCAGAATTTCTCTAATGATAAACATGCCTAAAGGCAATGAAAACAACTCAGGTATGAACAAGATAGAGTCAGAGAAACCGAACATTTCACCCTGTTACACTTGAAGAGAAATAAGAAGAATTTCTGGGACAAAGGAGGATTGTGTATCATTTAGGAATCATATATAGTAAATAAGCAGAAATTTACCCCAAAGTCAGATATCACCAAAGGAAACATTCAGTATTCTTTACTCTATTCTCCTGAGTCTACAAAACTTCTACAATTAATTTATAATAAAACTAATTTATTCAGAAAACTGAAGTTTTCCAGGAAACATTTGGTCATCAACACATCACACTGACTAATATGTTTAGAAAAAGATAAATATAGGTCAGGAAAAGCAGCATGAACATTGATTGATGAAACCCATTGGGAAAAGTTCTTTTTTTTTTAAATATATTTTTATTGATTTCAGAGAGGAAGGGAGAGGGGGAGAGAGATAGAAACATCAATGATGAGAGAGAATCATTGATTGGCTGCCTCCTGCACGCCCCACTCTGGGGATCGAGCCCACAACCTGAGCACGTGCCCTGACCGGGAATCGAACCATGACCTTCTGGTTCATAGGTCGAAGATCAACCACTGAGCCACACTGGCCAGGCTGGGAAAAGTTCTTGAGATTATTCACAGTATAGGGGTTCATAATTTATTAGTTAAGTATCTAAAGATTAAAAGGACTATATCAATTGTCAGAATTTTTGAGGAAAATAATCAAGTGACTTAATTAGATTACAGTAATGTGTATTGTATTTTCATTAGTTGTTGAAAACTATAATGTAATACAGTGGTCGGCAAACCGTGGCTGGCGAGCCACATGCGGCTCTTTGGCCCCTTGAGTGTGGCTCTTCCAGAAAATACCACGGCCTGGGAGAGTCTATTTTGAAGAAGTGGCATTAGAAGAAGTTTAAGTTTAAAAAATTTGGCTCTCAAAAGAAATTTCAATCATACTGTTGATATTTGGCTCTGTTGACCACTGAAAATTAGCTGTATACTTTTTCTGGAAAAATATTTAATACATATCCTGTTTAGATCTAAAAGGTATAATTCTTGGTATTTTTTGAAAATTAAGATCTAGAATTGTTACCAGTAGAATGGTTGTTATGCTGGACTAGGACAGTGGTCGGCAAACTGCAGCTTGCGAGCCACATGCGGAGTGGGGTTATTTAATGTGTATGGAGTTTCAAATTGAAAGATGAAAAAGTGCTGGAGAATATGAATATTTAATACTACTGAACTATATATAGTAATAAAAGCATAATATGCTAATTAGACCGAACGACCTTCCGGACAAAGCCAGGGCTGCGAGGGAAGCCCGGATCCTGGGTGCCTGCTGGAGGTCAGATAGAAGCCTGGGTCCTGGGTGCCAGAAGGAAGCCAGTGCTGGCAGCCGGGGGAAGAAGGCCTACTCTTGAATAAATTTCATGCATCAAGCCTCTAGCACAGGGGTGGGCAAACTTTTTGACTCGAGGGCCACAATGGGTTCTTAAACTGGACCGGAGAGCCGGAACAAAAGCATGGATGGAGTGTTTGTGTGAACTAATATAAATTCAAAGTAAACATCATTACATAAAAGGGTATGGTCTTTTTTTTATTTATTTCAATAGTTTTATTAATTTCAAACATTTTAACAAGAAGAATGTAAACACTAATTATTATAATTTGAAACTTCAAAAAATGGAGGAATCATAGCACAATAACATACCTTATATTGAAGATGGCAAAGGCAAAATAAAATTGCCTAACAAAGGAAAGGTACAAAAGCCTTTCAAATTAAACTTAAATATAATAAAATAATTTAAAACTAAAACAAATAGAAAAGAACAAAATGTGTAAACAGTAAATTAAACATTTTCTTTAGTGCAACTTCCAAATTATGCCCAGGACGTAGATGTAAATGGCAATGTAGACTGGGTTGAAAGGTTTCTGGTCTTTAAAACATCAACTTCAGTGGGAACAGTGTTGTTGGTCTCCTTTTTTAGCTAATGCATCAAAGTCTGGAGTTGGTTTTGTTGTGGCTATTCTCAGGATAGATCTGAGGTGTTCGTCAGTTAATCTGGATCTGTGAGGGGCTTTGTTGATGTTCATGACGCTAAATGTCTGCTCACAAACATAGGTTGACCCAAACAGCACCAGTATCTTCTGTGCCATCCTCCGGATGTTTGGAAAAGTGGCTTCATTAAGTGAAGCATAAAAGTCTCTTAGTTCAAGAGAGCTGAATTTCTCCTTTAGGACAAAGTCAGACTGAAGATCGATGAGTTCCAGTTGCACCTCTTCTGGTGCTGTTTCAGGGTTTTGTGACAAAGGACAGGCCACCAGTTGAAGTGACTGGTCAATTTTTTCAACATCAGAAAACCGACGACAGAATTCTGCATGCAGGTCATCGAGTGATTTGCTGTATTTCTTCACGTTTTGGATGGTCTCCTTCTGTGTGGCTAGTGTGGAAAAATGAGTGAAGTCTTTGTCTGAAATTTGTCTGGAAAAGAAAATCAGCTTCGATTTAAAGGCTTTCACATTAGTGTACATGTCATGTACATACTGATCTTTTCCCTGTAGCTTCACATTTAGCTCATTCAAATGTGAAAATATATCTACAGCAAATGCAAAGTCACACAGCCAATTCTTGTCACTCAGCTCAGTAAATTCGTCAGACTTCCCCTTTAATTTCAAAAATGCACCAATCTCTTCTTTGAGCTCCCACACTTGTTGGAAAACTTTGCCCAAACTCAACCAGTGGACACGAGAGTGGTAAAGTAAGTCGTGGTGATCCACATCAGTTTCCTCCAGAAACTTAATAAACTGACAGTGCTGAAGTCCCTTTGCTCGAATGAAATTAACAAGCTTTACGACTGGATTAACAACATGATTAAGTTGTAATATAGACTTGCACAATGATTCCTGGTGAATAATACAGTGAAGAAAAATAACATCTTGGTTAGTGTTCTCCTCTTTCACTTTATCCTGAATTCTTTTTAGCAGGCCAACATTTTTTCCAGTTAAATTTGGAGATCCATCTGTTGTGACATTAGCAAGTTTACTCCATGGTAGCTTCATTTTCTAGATGATAGTAGACACCCGGTCATACAAGTCCTCTCCCCGTGTTTTTCCTTTCAGTGGCTCCATGGCTAAAAACTCCTCCGTAATTTCAAAATTGTCACTAATCCCTCGGATAAAAATTAAGAGCTGAGCAGTGTCCTTTACGTCATTACTTTCATCCAATGCTAGTGAATAAAACTTAAAGAACTCTGCCTTACTATTTAACTTGCTGGCCAAGTCTTTATCAATCAGTTCCACTCGACAAGTCACTGTCCTGCGCGATAAGCTGAGTTTTTCAAACTTGCCTTTGCTCTCTGGACACAACAGACCTGCTGTCTCTATCATACATTCTTTCAAAAACCTGCCTTCAGAGAGAGGTTTGCCAGCTTTTGCTAATTTGAATGATAGCATAAAACTTGCTTTGGTAGTTGTCTCTTGAATTGCAGTTTGTCTGTGAAAGACATTTTGCTGAGCCTATAATTTAGCTATCAACCTCTGTGCAGTAGCCTCCCGTTCTTGAGGTGACTGCTTGCTAGCATAGTTGCCATGCTTTGTGGCAAAGTGACGGCTGAGATTGTACTCTTTGAAGACTGCAAGTGTTTCCTGGCATATCAGACATACCGGCATTGATCGGACTTTGGTGAAAAAATATTTTGTTGTCCACTCCCTCTTAAACACTCGGCATTCACTGTCCACTTTCCTTTTCTTTGGTCCACTCATGTTTAATATTGGGCTAAAACCAACAGTACCGTTCTCTTATTAAATTCTTTACTAAAATAAGACAGTAAAGTATAAAAACAAGTGATTAAATTTGCTCTACTATAACATTTTTGGTCTTCTAAAAAATATATATATAACAAAATCATCTGAAAAAGTTCAGACATGGGACAGAGGCACACCCTGACCATAGAGAACAACCCCTTTCCTCCATAGGAAACCTGTGTATCTTTCACACAGGCCCTTTGTTTATGGTAACACACATAGCTGCACATTGCTGTGTCTTCCAGACACACTTGTACGGAAGGTGCTAGGGCAGTGCAAAACATGGGTAACCAGTAGTTACCACTAGCACTTCCGTTACTGGCAAAAAACAGCCGCAGTGCACATAGTGTGAAAGAGCCCATTATCAATGTCAGATTGCATCTACTGGACTCTATAAAAACAACCAAGTGCCACTTTTAAATGCCCATTGCAACAGTTTTTCTTATTAAAAGCTGGAAATGGCAGGATATTTATATATATACCCCTACTGTGACTGCCTGGCAGAGCATTACAAAGGAGAAAACCCAGCATCTGGTGATGTCCATAAGTACAAGACTTCAGGCTGTCATTACCAGGAAACGGTTTCATCCAAGTATTAGATATGAACATTTGATTTTCAGTTTTTCATTTGTCCAATTACTTCTGAAACCCTGAAATTAAGCGATTTTGTAATAAAATCTTTAGTTTATCACATTTCTATACAATCTTTTTGTTCAACCCACTGAATTAGGGTTCGTTCACACTAGCTGTGCTGCCGTTGCAGTGTGGTGCAGTACTGCAATGTAGCGCAGCTAGGGTTAATGCAGGGTACACAGGTTTCCATCATGTTTGCATTGATGCTAATGTGCAGTGGTGCATGTTAACACAAATGCCCTGTAGCACACATTTTTACAGGCGCAAGGGGGAGAAGCAAACGCAGCACAAAATGCATTTGTTTTGCCGCTAACACATGCGGTTAGTGGCCACGGTAGCGTTACTGATACCGCATCCGTATCAGCAAAAAAATGCAGCCGCAGCATGGCTAGTGTGACATATCCTCTGTGTGTCTTTTTCCTGCTGCGCGGGTCCGCAGTGGGGAAAAAAACTGCAGTGTATACAAGCCCTAAAAGCTGAAAGTCTTTGTTGTTTTATTAACAAGTCATTGTGATGTACAGAATGTGGGAACAGGAAAAAATTGTGTTTGAGTAGAGCTCTTAATCTTACCTCAGAAATGCTCTGATACTGTGCTCTCCAGGGGCGTGTCTCCCTACATCACCAGGATAATGTGTCTACGCATTCCCAGGGTGATGTCGGGAGATGCGTCCGCGGGCATTACAAGGAGCCTCTGGAAGATTGAGAGGTTGTTCCTTCTACTGAATGGGAGGATATAAATCCGCCCACTCAGAAGAAGGAGCTGCGGCCGTGTTTCCTGACATTGCCATGTTAACACTGCTGCTGGTGAAGGAGCGGAGGGGAGAGCAAGAGAACCCTCCGCTCTTTCGGCTCTGCAGGCCAGATAGAACAGCCAAACGGGCCGGATCCGGCCCGCGGGCCGTAGTTTGCCCATGGCTGCTCTAGCACATATAATAATGGCAAGCATGATCAATTTTATAATATGTGGGTGTTGTTTTTCTTTTGTTTTGTTTGTTTAACACACACACACATACCCATCCTTTTAATTATATTGTACAGTGCAATTTCCATATTTCCATATACAGTTTGAATTATTGCTTAAATCATTTTGACCGTACCTATATTTTTGTTTATATGTTTTTGAGGTACATATATTAATACCTTAAAGCAATGTAACATGAAACATATTTTGATAAAATACTTCTGGATCTTTACTGTTGAAATTTAAGACTGTAAAACTTTAAACCCATCCATGTTAGAGTCAAATTTCTGTTTTTCCAACTTATTATTCTCTCTCCATGGGAATATTTTTAACTTCATTATTCACTTTAGAACCCATTTAGATTTGTGCTATCAGGAAGTTATGAGAAACTTCTTCTGATTCACTTATATATTCTCAAAACATTTAATAGTACAGGTTTATTAGGATCTAGATAAAAAGAGAATTCTGTGCATCTTTCTCAAAACTTTCCCCTGGACTATTTTATTTTACAAAATAACAATATGTTGTTTTCCTTATCCAAAAAAAAAAAAAAAATACTTAAATCTACTTATACTCAGACTATATTATTCCATATAATATACAAATATAAGAACAATCATGTCAAATACATGTTAAAATCATAGCATGCCATATTCTGACCATATTTTGCTCTTAATATTGGCCAATCTATATATACAAAACCCTTATATGAAAATAGACCAAAAGGCAGAACAACTGAACAGCTGGTAGCTATAATTTGTGCTGACCACCAGGGGGTGTGCACGGAACATGGCATGCATCAGCAGCAGGTAGCAGAGCATGGAACATGGTGGGCGTCAACTGTGGTGGGATGTTGGAACAGGTGAGCGGGGGCACCAGACCAAGGCGGTGCGCCAGTCACTGTCATCAGGGTGAGTCTCTTGTGGTTGCTGAAAATTCTTTGCTCCCATGTGCTGCGATCCCGCCCAGTGCTCACACCTTCTGCCAGTTCTGGCCCTGCTCGCATCCTCTGCCTGCATTGGAGTAGCCGCTCACACCCAGTGCTGGTGCCTGGCACCGGCCCTGATCACTTGGCGCCATCAGCGGATACAAGCAGTGGCTGGAGGTCCTGATTGTCCCTCAGGGCTTCTCCACCTCCCCCTGCTCCTGAGGGGCGATCAGGGCCAGCAGCTCTCTCTCGCACCCACTGCTGGCCATGGCCCTGCTCACACCTACTGCCAGCACCAGTTCTGGTCCCGATTGCTCAGTGCTGTCAGCAGGTGCAAGTGGTGGCTGCTGGCCCTGATCGTTCTGCACCATCAGCGGGTGCGAGTGGCGCTGGCGCCATCAGTAGGTGGGAGCAACAGTTGTGAGAGTGGGCTGACGGTAGAGAGAGGACCAGGTGGCTGCAATGGGAGGGGCTGGGCAGTGGTGCAGAGGATGTGCTGAGGCCCGTCCCTGTGCCCACCAAAGCCTCGCGGCCCACAGTTTCTTTCAAAGTGCACGAATTCATGCACAGGGGCCTTGGTTATAAAATAAACATGATTCACTTTGTTGATGTTTCCTTTTTTAAAATCTTTATTGTTGAAGTATTACAGATGTCCCTGTTTTGCCCCTTTTGCCCCATCAACCTCTTCTAGCTCACAGCTGCCCCTCCCCCCCTCACGTTCACTCTAGGCCTTTACCACACTATTGTGTGTGTCTGTGGGTTTCGCATATATGCATAGAAATTCTTTGGTTAATCTCTTCCCACCCATCCATCTCCACCTTCCCTCTGAGATTCTACACTCTTTTCCATGCTTCCATATCTCTGGATCTATTTTGTTCATCAGCTTATCTTGTTCATTAGTTTCCACATATAAGTGAGATTATGTGATACTTCTCTTTCTCTGGCTGGCTTGTTTTGCTTAGCATAATACTCTTCAGGTCCCTCCATGCTGTCCTCAAAGGGTAATATATCATTTTTTTTACTGCTGCATAGTATCCATGGTATAAATGTACCACAGTTTTTTTATCCGCTCATCTACTGATGGGCACTTGGGCTCTTTACACATCTTATCTATTGTAAATAGCTCTGCTATGACCATAGGGGTGCATACATTCTTTCTGATTGGTAATTAGGTTTCTTGGGATATTTCCTAAAAGTGGAATCAATGAGTCAAATAGCAGTTTTACTTCCTCCTTTCCAATTTGGATGCCTTTTATTTCTTCATCTTGTCTGATTGTTATGGCTAGCACTTCTAGTACTATGTCGAATAAGAGTGGTGAAAGCACACATTCCTGTCTTGTTCCTGTTCTTAGGGGAAATGGTTTTATTTTTTTCCCCATTGAGTATGATGTTGGCTGTAACTTTGCCATGTATGGCCTTTATTATGTTGAAGTGTGATCTTTATTCCCATTTTGCTCAGAGTTGTTTTTTTTTAATCAAAAATGGTGGTAGATTTTCTCAAATACTTTTTATGTATCCATTGATACAATCATGTAATTTTTGTCTTTCAATTTGTTCATGTGCTATACCACATTCATTGATTTGTGACTATTGTACCAACTTGCACCCCAGGAATAAATCCCAGTTGGTCATGCTGTATGATATTTTTAATGAAAGTAATAATATTCACTTCATATGAATACCAGAAGTTGAAGATAGTGAATTTGGGATAGTTTGTTTGAAGAAATAATGACAGAAAACTTCTCTAACATGGTGAAGGAAAAAATCACACAAGTTCGGCAGGCACAGACAGCCCCAAGCAAAAAGAACTCAAACAGTCTGCACTAAGACATGTCATAATTAAAAAGCCAAAAATTTAAGATAAAGAAAAAAATCTTAAAGGCAGTAAGAGGAAAGCAATTTCTTACCTACAAAGGAGCTCCCACAAGGCTGTCAGCTGATTTCTCATGAGAAACTACAGCCTGAAGGAAATGGCATTAAGTATTCAAGGTAATGAAAAGCAGTATATGAAATCAAGATTATTATATCCAGCAAGGCTAGCATTCAAAATAGATGGTGAAATAAAGAGCTTCCCAGACAAAAAGAGTCTAAAAGAGCTTATCACCACCAAACCAGCATTGCAAGAAATTCTAGAGGGACTGCTATAATGAGAACAATAAATATATAGAGAGAAACATAGGCGTAAAGAATGAAAATGGCCATTAAATGGCCTATCAGTAATAACCTTAAGTGTAAATGGATTAAATACTTTAATCAAAAGATATAGGGTAGCTAAATGGGTTCAAAAACATGACTCAAATATATGCTGTCTGCAAGAGACCTACCTCAGTACAAAAGTCTCACACAGGTTGAGAGTGAAGGGATGGGAAATTTTTTTCAATGGAAATGGAAATGAAAAAGAGCTGGGTATCAATACTCATATCTCACAAAATAGACTTAAAAATGAAGGCCATTGCAAGAGACAACAATGGTCACTACATAATAATAAAGGGGTCGATACAAGAGAATATAACCCTGGTTAACATATATACACCCAATATATATATAACTTCTGGAGGATTTTAAGGGAGTGATCAATAGCAATACAATCTTAGTAGGGGACTTTACCACCCCGCTGACTTCACTGGATAGATCTTCCAGACAAAAAATTGAGGAAACAGTAACTCTAAATGACACACTGGATCAGATGGATTTAATTGATATTTATATTACATTTCACCCCAAAGTTGCAGAATATATATTCTTTTCAAATGCACATGGGATATTCCTAAAGATAGACCACATGTTAGGACACAAAACAAGTGTCTACAAGTTCAAGAAGATTGAAATCATGTGAAGCATCTTTTCAGGTCACAATGAAATTACATCAAAAATCAACTACAATAAAACCATTCAAAAACATTCAAATCCATGGAGGCTGAATAGCATGTTATTAAACAATGAATGGCTTACCAATGGGATCAAGAAAGAAATAAAAAACGTTCCTGAAAACAAATGAAAAGGAACACACAACAACCCAAAATCTCCGGGATACAGTAAAAGCAGTCCAGAGAGGAAAATTCATAGCACTACAGTCTTACCTCAAAAAGAAGAAAAATTAATAATAAACTATTTAACCCTGATACTGAAAGAATTAGAAAGAGAACAACAATAAAACCCTAGAGTAAGTAGAAGGAAGGAAATAATAAAGATTAGGGTAGAAACAAATGACACAGAGACTAAAATACAATTCAAAAAATCAATGAAACCAAAAGCTGGTTCTTTGAAAAGATAAACAAGATTGATGAACTTTTAGCCAGACTCATCAAGAAACAAAAAGAGAGGACCCAAATAAATAAAATAAAAAAACAAAAGAGATGAAGTAACAAATAACACCATAGAGATACAAAGGATTATAAGAAAATACAATGAATAACTTTATGCCAACAAACTGGACAATGTGCATTAAATGGGCAAATTCCTAGAAAAATACAATCTCTCAAAACAGAATCAGGAAGAATTAGAAATCCTGAAAAGGCCAATAACAACTGATGAAATTGAGGCAGTAATAAAAAAACTTCAGCAAACAAAAGCCCTGGCCAGGATGCCTTCATAGGGGAATTTTACCAAATATCCAAAGAACTAACACTTCTCATCCTCAAACTATTCCAAAAAATACAAGAAGAAGGAACAATTTCAAGCTCTATTTATGAAGCCAGCATTATGCTAAATCCAAAACCAGATAAAGACAGTACAAAGAAAGAGATTTACAGGCTAATATCCCTGATGAACATAGATGCTAATATCCTCAACACAATATTAGCAAATCAAATCCAGCAATATATTAAAAAGATCATACACCATGACCAAGTGGGATTTATTCCAAGAATGCAAGGCTTGTAAAATATTTGCAAATCAATAAACATTATACATGACATAAACAAATTATTGATGTTTTCTTAACAATCCCAATCCAATTAAATCTCAATAATTGTCTATATCTTTGTAAATTCTTTAAAAGCTCATAAACAATTGCAGATTTTTTATTATAGTGTCTATAAGTAAAACCTCAATTTCTTGGGAAAGAATATTATAAAAAACAAAAAATAAATGGAAATAAATGAATATATCCAATGGATTATCACAAAATAAGATTGACCTACTCATTAAATTTAATTCCATACAAAGCCATAACACTAGTATGGAATATGGAGAAAACTTTTTTTATGTTGTCAATACATGCTAAAATTCATAATTGACCCCTGATACAGGAACTGATTTAAATTGATAATGATATTATAATCTTCTAATGTCTCAGACATCACCTGTTTCAAAATGTAATTTAAATTTTAATTTGATACAGTAAGATTAAAATAATACACAGAGCTAATTTATTCAGAAAATAACATTTTGAAGTTTTATTATTATTGTAATTGCTTTATCATTCATTTCACCTGCATAAATACTGACTTCACATTGTCTTTATAGACATAAATGCATAAAACCTGTCCACTTCTCCTATGTTTCTATGTTTAAACAGACTTAAGAATAGTAGGATGTGTGTGTGTATATATATATATATATATATATATATATATATATAGAGAGAGAGAGAGAGAGAGAGAGAGAGAGAGAGAGAGAGAGTAGGACATCTGTAATACTTTAACTACTATTCATATATATATATATATATATACTAGAGGCCCAGTGCACAAAATTCATGCACAGAGGGGGGTGTCCCTCAGCCTGGCCTGCACCCTCTCCAATCTGGGACCCCTCGGACATCCCTTTCACAATCTGGAACTGCTGGCTCCTAACCTATAGCCTGCCTGCCTGCCTGCCTGATTGCCCTTAACTGCTTCTGCCTGACAGTCTGATTGCCCCCTAACCACTCCCCTCCCAGCCCAATCGCCCCCAAATGCCCTCCCTTGATGGCCTGATTGCCCACATCTGCCCTGTCCTGCAGGCCTGATCTCCCAACTGCCCTCCCCTGCCAGCCTGGTCACCCCTAACTGCCCTCCCCTGCAGGCCTGGTTGTCACCAACTGCCCTCCCCTGCTGGCCTATTTGCCCCCAACTTTCCTCCCCTGCCAGTCTTATTGCCCACAACTTCCCTCCCAGGCCAGCCATCTTGTGGGACCATCTTGTGATGACATGAGGGTGGCCATCTTGAGGCAGCCATCTTGTGATGAATCACAGTGGCTATCTTATGACTACTTTGCGGGATGCCACCTAGGGTTTTATTATAGGATATATAATCTTTCATAAAAAATATTAAAATCTGTAATGGGTCTCTTTTATTCATAAAATTCTATACTTTCTTTTTTTTTCTTTTTGAGTATTGGAATAAAATGTTAAATTTCATATTTGTCTTTTTCTCTTTAATACAGGAGAGTTTTAAAAAAATTCTATCAGAATGCACTACTATAGTATTTAGTTTTCTGTACAGAATTTTTCTCTATAGTTCTTCTTCATTATATTTTCAACTTCTAAAATTTTGATTTAGTTATTTCTAGTTGTTAGTGAGGGTGTAATGCTCTATTTATAGGGAAGGTTGTATTTGTATTCATCCTAATGAAAATAGCTTCCCACCTGAATAGAAAAATTGTAAATTTATCTAGGCAGGGTTTGTTTTTTTTTAATTATATCTTCTGCTAGTCATTAAGTATTGCATTTATTCTTATCAACCTCAGCAAACAGAGATCAGAATCATTAAGACTGCATCTACAATCTTGTGGTCTATTCAATTTATGATACCTGGAAATATAAATATTTGAAAAGTGAAGAATACTGTCATTTTGCAAAGATCCATTTAAAAATGAGTTCAGCTTGCCTAGGCAGTTGAATGTGGAACAGCAAATCAATCTCCCCTTTTCTCCGATAAAAATTTGAAATAAAATATTATAAAATGTTTAATTTTATTATGTTTTCTGTACATATTAGTAATTCAGTATAGTCAAATCATGTAATGTGAAAGTAGTGAATTTAAAACATAATTGTTAGCCATTTTGATGTGTAAGTGACAAGTTTCTCAGCTGTTGTGCTCTGCTGATAGAGATGATAATTTCCCTCTTATTGTTCACCTGTCATGGCTGCAATTTAATAGACCAACTCCTCCCACCTTCATCAACCAAAGCTTAACATCATTCCCTAAATTTTCTTAGTCACCTTTATTGAACCAGACCAGATTCCTTTTCTATTTTTGTCCATGTTCTTGAAGCATTGCTGACCTTAACTTTTATAGGTTGTAAACAGCAACTGCAAAAGATACCTGTAAAATTAAGCTGTCAATCAATAAATACTCACTAAATGAATGTTCTGTTTTTAGAACTCTGCTAAAACATAATTAAAATCACTCTGCTATATCAATCATCATTAAAAATAATATTATGTAAAAGACACAACTAAGCACTTTTTGTGAGCAACGAGCATATCTCAAAAACAAAACAGAGAAAATCATTGCATTTTTTGAGATCCCTGTGGGGGAAATAATCTAATTTTTCCTTTAGCTAATAAGTAAATTTAAGTTAATAATTGTGTCAAGACAGTGTTGAAGTGATTAATTGTTTAACTGAATAAGGTAAAATCAGAATTTAAATGAGAATTAAATGCTGGTAGATTCTGTTAATATACACTATTAATAATTGATCATATAACATGGTAATGTTTACAATTGTATCATGGTTATCTATTGCTCTGAAACATACCAGCTAACCCTTTTTGGATTAAAGAAATATTTATTTGCCCATTAATCTGCAATTTGGGCAGTTGCCATTTGGACAACTCTTTTTTCACACAGCATTTGCTGTAACAGAACAACTGGGTCTACAGAATGCACCTTTAAGATGGTTCACTCCCATAGGTAGCAAGTTACTGACTCTTTCTCTTCATAGGAAACTTTCTGTGCTGGATTTCAAGAGCAAGCTTCAAAAATGACAGAAGATAGAAAATGGCAATTCCTTATGGTCTAAACTTATGTGAACTGGCCTACAGTCACCAATACTTTGTTCTATTGGTCAAGCAGTTACAAAGTCCAGATTTAAGAGAAGGGAACATAGACCTCACTATCCATGAGATGAGCATAAATAAAGGGGTGATGCTTTAAAATTCCAATTTAATTTTGTCATCAACAAACATCTCTTGACAAACACATTAAGTTCTAGTATAGTAGTGATGATCCTTTATCAACAAATATATTATGAAATATGTTGCTGAGATATTCTCTAAGCCAATAGGGATGTAGTTCCCATCAATTAGGTTGGTGATACTAGATTTTATTTGCTTGGCAAGCTACTTTGCCAGTGGATTAATACTGACCCAAAATAAATTAATTAGATTCTGTCTTCTAGAAATTTGGAATTGGGTCTGAGAGATAGTCAATCACCTTTGAAAATGGATTGATTTCAGATAGGTAAACAAAAATTTTGCAGAGATTATTTCAGGCTATGTGCACACAGAAAAAATGAAATTAACTTAAAGAGAAATAAGCAAAGAATCAAATAGGATCAAAGACAATAAAAGTAAATGAGAAGAAGATTTTCCAGATACTTGATTGCTGACAATTCCCAGAGTTTATTTCCTCAGTCATTAATGCAGTAATTCATATTTGCTTAATTTTTACCCTGGGCCAGGCTCTGGTTATACCTTGATAAACAAAAAAGACAATAGCCCTGCCTCCAGAAAATTTGCATGACAATGACATAAATAAATAGCAAGATCTATATATATATATAAAAGCCTAAGCGATCCTTACAGCTGAATGACTGGAACAACCAGTCACTATGATGTGCGCTGACCACTAGGGGGCAGACATTCAACACAGGAGCTGCCCCCTGATGGTTAGTGCCCTCCCACAGCCAACCTCCCATGGCCCCTCTCCCCAGCTGGCCGGCCCCCCCGATAGGCCCCAATAAGGGTGCCAGCAGGCTAACCTCCCAGGGTCCCTCCCCACAGCCGGCCAGCCCCCTGATAGGCCTCGATCACTGGCCAGGCTAAGGAACACCACCTGTGCACAAATTCGTTCACCGGGTCTCTAGTAAATATATAAACTGTGGATTGAAAAGGGGCCCTGTTTCTTACGTTGACAAAACAAACATGACATTTTCATAAAAGAGAAGCTTTTGGATTGAATGTAGGTTTTTTAGATAGGGTTTTCAGAAATGGCCTTAAATTTCTTGGTTAGTAACATATTCTACATAGATGTACTGTTCACTTAATAATCATAAATCTTCATTATAACTTCTTAATAAAATTGGCTGTAACTTTATGTAATGCAGATCAGAAGTAATTACAATTATTCAATTCAAGCAAAGAACTGATAAGATTAAAATGAGGCTTTAATCCCAAAGATCCCCTACTATGTATGACAAAGGAATATAATTTTCCTTTCTCCCACCCTTTTTTTTTTTAAATTAAAAAGATACTGTCAGAGTAAAAAATTAGTTTTTAAGAGCTAAAAGTGAGGGCATGTGGATCATAGGCCATCTGTGTTTGCTAATCAGCTTTACCCAAAGGAAAAGTGAGCTTTCTTCTACCTTGTTGACTGGAAAGTATTTTCACAATTTGAAGAACATTGCCCTTTGTTAGGCCTCTACTATTCCACAAAAATTGGGAGAAACAGTGCTGTCTACCTTGAAGATTACATTTCAAAGGAATGGCTCCCAGTTTCTAGAGAAAAAGCATCCTTGCTGTGCAAATCTGGCAAGAAGAATTTTAAAAGATTTACATCTGATAGGGAAGATAAATAATTTGCAATTACTAGTTTTCTAAAGTAAATGCTCAGAGTAAAGGGAGGTCAGACATTTGGGTTTAGATCCAGTGAATTATGTTAAGAACAGAGGCTAGGCCAGGGGTCAGAGGCAGGAAGAAGTTTATCTAGCAGATGATTAAGCTCAGGGAATAATTAGGGCTTCATGGATACATGGATGTGGCGGAGACAGAGAAAGGTGTACTATAATGGATATTTATTACAGATATTATACATACATAATATATATATCTATACAGTACAAATAGTTTAGTATAGCATTATCTATTGTAACCCAGCATACATATATGAGCATCATTGAGTACATATGTAGATACATCTATATATATAAAAGCCTAAGCGACCCATAACTGGTCGTCCGATCGCTATGATGCACACTGACCACCAGGGGGCAGGTGCTCAATGCAGAAGCTTCCCCCTGGTGGTCAGTGCACTCTCATAGCGGGAGTGCTGCTCAACTGAAGTGCCGCTCATCTTCATCAGTCTTAACAACCCATCCCTGTGGCCTACCAGTCTGGCGATAGCCACTCACTCCCCCAGTAGTTCTGTAGGTCCAATCTCTGGAGAATAGGCCAGGCACCAAAGGACTGGCTCTGCTGGCATGATCCCAACAGCGCCACAGGCCTCCTGCAAGTTGGCCTTGGGCACCACCGCCGCTTCCCCTCCCTTGATTCTCCACAAGGAAGAATATATGATATAAAAGCGGTCACCAGGTGGATCCCAACAACCTGTGCAAACATCAGTGGGACGGATCTGGATCCTGGGTTGATAAGGGAGTTCAGCACCCACCTGGAGAGCCAATTGTGCCCTAGCCCCCCGAGCCCCCGCAGGACGGGTGCCAGACACAGGGCTCATGGCTGGTGAGTGAAGTTGCTGTGGCGCGAGCCTCTCCCAGTCGGGACTGACTGGGTGTGAACCTGCTGCAGGTGCAGCAGGGCCGGGATGAGCAGGATCAACAGGCAGGAACAGCAGGCGGTATTGGACTGCCAGTTTCGACCCGATCCCCACAGGCCACCCTGAGGGACACCACCCGTTCATGAATCCGTGCACTGGGCCTCTAGTATATAATAAGTTTAAAACAAGGTTTTAATGGCTAAGATCCCCTAGTATGTATGACATTGAAATATAATTATATAATATTTATTTTAATTTATTTAAATTTTTTTTATTGTTGAAAATATTAAATATGTCCAGTTTTTCCCCCCTTCAGGCCATCCTTCCTCCTGCCCCAGGCTTTTAACACCCTATTGTCTGTGCCCAGGGGTTATGCATATATCCATACAAGTTCTTTGGCTGATCATCTCCCACCCATCCACCCTCCCCTGCCTTCCCTCCAAGAATCCACACTCTGTTCCATGATTCCATGTCTCTAGATCAGGGGTGGGCAAACTTTTTGACTCGAGGGCCACAATGGGTTCTTAAACTGGACCAGAGGGCCGGAACAAAAGCATGGATGGAGTGTTTGTGTGAACTAATATAAATTCAAAGTAAAGGAGCGGAGGGGAGAGCAAGAGAACCCTCCGCTCTTTCGGCTCCGCGGGCTGGATAGAACAGCCGAATGGGCCGCTCTAGATCCACTCCATTCATCAGCTTTTTTTTGGATTCCACATATGAGTGAGATCATGTGATACTTGTTTTATAATATTTATAATACTATACTGCAGTAAAAAGACAAAAGCCAGTGAACTTAAGACTTGTCTGTAACCAATATTTTAGTATTTAATGTTAATTTAAAATATTTAGATATTCAACACATTTAATTAAAATTCATTAATTTAGAAAGGAATAGTTGAAATAAAGTGATTTACTAGGGGTTTCTTTTTTTAAATAAGATTTACCTTTCAGAGATTTGTATTTAAAAATAAAACACCCCAGACAAGAGTTCTTGGTATTTGCATTTTAAAGGTTCTGGGACTTTGGTTTCAGAAAGTCAATTAATTATCTTTACACCTCTTTAAATGAATAGAGGAGGTTGGGGAAGTTAAAAGGATTTGGTGGGCTTTGAATTCTTTCTAGAATCACACCTCTGGTCCTATAAAGTCTGCATTGTAAAACAAGGACAGTATTTTTTATTTATTTATTTTAACACCTCAACAATGGACTGGAAAGTTGATTCACACATATTTTTGGGGGAAGGAGGGGGATGTTTCTTTTTATTTGGGTACAGTTTTCTAGTTTACAGAAAGTACATAGCTTAGGGTCACTTCTGAGAACCATAAAGGCTTTTAGATATATGGAACCTCTGTCCATTTCCCTTGGGAATTATAAAACAGATCCTAGCTGAATGGTGCCATTAACCAGCCAAACCAGGCCATGTTATAAAAGAAGATTACCTTTTTCTTGACAGTCCCAGAGTCAAATTTCTCCCAAACAGGGAACTCTCAAGGCACCATGGCCTGGTTCCCTGTGAGGAAGCATGAGACTTGGTTGGAAAGTTTGTAAGGAGGACATTCTGAGAAAAGGGAAGTATGCAGAAGGTTGCCTACCCTGTTTATCAGAATTCCGACTTAGGGAAGTGCTGAAGGCAGTGCCCCTAATTATTCCTTGACCTTTCGAAACAAGTCTGTGCATGAGCACACCCCCAGGTGTTTACTGGAATCCTTATGCTTAATCTTTTGGGTGTCCTTGCTTAAAAGACACTACAGACACATGTATCCTCCCAAGATTACTTACCCTAGTGATTGTATCTAAAAGATAAACTTTATCTCAAACTGCTGCTACAATAAAAGCCTAAGGAGGCAGGGAATTGAGGCTGCCTGGTTCCTTTAGCCAGGCAGTCCCTTAGCCCTTTTCTTTCATAGCAAAAGTTGTGTTGGAGCAATCCATTCATCTGTTGCTCAGGGTCTGCTGGCCAGGCCCAGTAGTTCCCCATCTACAGAGAGACATTTGTAGCAAGCTGAGAGTTAGTGGCAAGTCTCTGGGCTATTCGGGACCATTCTGAGTAGGGTGGGCCCTCTGTTAAGGAGTTTCTCAGACTCTCATGGAAGTTAAGAATGAAGAAAAGATGGTTAGCAAATGTTTAGTCAGTCTCAAGATTAGTTTCCTCTTGGGAAGTTCCCTTTTTAAAATCATCATTTTCCTTTTGGTTCAGTATCTGGTTCATTTTGTTCTAAATACATATTACCCTCCTTGTAAAAGCATATGTGAGCATCATAGATATCAAGAAAATCTCTCCATATTGATACCCTGAGTGGCAAGCTGAGATTCTCCTCACAAGTTCTTGTCTCACAAAGTTTGAAGAATAAATTCACAGACTAAAAGATGTTAAGCAAAAGTGTGGGAGTTTATTGCAAGCATATACAAACTCCTCCTGAGGAGGGATCCCCAAATTGGGAAAAAACTGCTCTCTCCATAAAATGGAAAAAAATCAGTTCAGTGAGTCTCTTTCTTCAGGTTTATAAATGCTGGCAGCTCTTTGTCTGTTCATGCCACTTTCTAAGTGGACCTTTTCTTAATTTATGTCCCCCATGCTTTCCTAATTGATCACTTTCCCCCTTTTCCCTGTATGGTATCAGTTTCAAAGTTTCAAAGCTCACCCAGTGGCGCCCCCCCCCCCTTCTTCTTCCCCTTATCTTGTAACATTCTTGAAAACATTATGGCGGCTTGGAGCTGTCTTTGCCAATCACATATGCATTCCTCTCCCATGGACCCCCCTTTCCCTAACTGCCTCTTCTGTCTCTAAATTCCTTTCACTCTCAGGTGAATTGGGGCTGATTTGACTAGTAAAAATATATGTTGCCTTGCAACATGCCCTAGTTGAAAGGGAGAGGTTGTGATTTTAAGACAGTCATTGGTTGGTAAGGTACCCCTACCATTTGCACAAAAGCTTTACTCTGAGGTAGGGAAACTTAGTTGGGTAGGGATTATGAAGGGATAAAATAACCCCAGTATTTACAATGGCCTTAGTAACTTCCCCTTTCATGATAATTTCAATTTCTCATAAAGTATTAGTAAGGAGAAGAGGAAATATCTTCTCATAGTCCTTAGAGCAGCCCTATGTTTACTTCTGTTTTCTTTTTTGTAAATCCCATTTTAGTTTTCTACAATCTTTCTTACGGTAACCTGGCTTTTTACAGTAAAAACTGCCTCCTGTATAATTTCACAGCAGACCCTACTTAGTAATTCTGTTGCCTCACTCTCAGAAAATAGTAGGTGTATTAATTGGAATAGGTCACAATATCTATTACATATTCTAACAGTTAATTTTTTTTGTGAATCCATAAGGGTCCTGGATAAAGTCGGGTTCCTCTCTAGCTGAGACCAGTGTTCTTTTGTTGTTGTTGTTTTCCAAGAGAGCTGTTAGAATTCCTATTCTCATTTTCCCTTAAATCAGTGGAAGGTGGAGGAGACAGAAGGGGAAAGAAGAAGGGAGGGGAAGGGCAAGTCTGGACAAGGAAGCTCAGAAAGCAAAGGATGTAGTGGAGGAAATATAGAAGGGGGAAGAATGGGGTGTAAGGCATTTACTAGCTTCAGAATAGTTCAGAGACAGTCTCTAAAATGTCTTATTAATTTCTTTTTTTTAAAGAATTTAACTATGCTTCTCCTTAGAAGCTTCTAATTTCCAAATCAAGATATGCTTCACATTCATTCAGTTTAATTTCAGAGCAAGCATTTTTCTAATTTTTCATGCAAAATATTAATTTATGTTTCCAATTACAACTGCATTTTGGCTATTTTTAAGTTGATGTTTTCTAGTTAAATCTTCCTATTTCTGTAAAGCACTTGCAAGTAAAGGCTTCCTATCAAGACTATTAAATGAAGGTTGGGGTTTGGAAGTTTCCAGCACACTTTCCCATGTTAATTTTAGGGTTGTGTTTGTTTGTTTTTTTTCTTTCATATCTGCAAAGTCTGAGGAAATTTTCTAGGGATGTTATGTAGTAGGTCAAAGTGTGCCGAATATGAGTTGAGCTCCACAAGGCTCTCATTCAATCTCTCAAGCCACATTCAACCCTCTTAGGTGCCTTACTTGCTCTCCTGGTTGTATAAAACAACTGGAAGGGTTTGGGATGTTGGCAGACCAAGCCTTATGGGAGCCCCCTGATGAGCCTGTGAGCTTCATTACAGTTGAGTTAGAATTTCCCTAGGGGACTCCTGTCCACCATGAGGAATGACCTCTGACTCCTCTACAAAGGTTCTTAGTCACCTCAGAATACCTGAGATTCAGGCTAGAGGGAGGATGTACCTCGTTATCTTCAGAGCTGAATGAGTTCAACTCTGATTTAAGTGAAGGATTTTTTGCTCAGACTCTCAGAAAGCAACTGTAATTAAAAAACTGAAATCAAAGCCAGTCACCCATTTTTTCTTTCCTTCTGTCTCACCTTAGCTTGGGTTCTGTTAACCTTAGTTCCACCTTGAAGACTTAAAAATACAGCTCAAATAAAGTCACGCCCTCTACCAAAATCAAGGGAAGGTCCTGGGTCCAAGAAACAACTCATGCAAGTTCACCCAGTGGGCAGGGAACTGGTGGGCTCAGTGTGCCATTTGCTGATCATAGCACCGGGTCCGGGTCTGTGGGGTGTTCCTAGTGAGCTTCTTTGGAATTATTCCAACTATGCCAAGTAATGTGAACATAAGAAACATTCAAGCCTGTAAATAATTGTTTGTGAGTTTGAGTCAAACTGTTGACAATTGCTGGGAAGCAGAATCTCAAAGGATTGAGATAAGGCTCCAGAGAACAGCAGTTTTGCATCTTGTTTTATATATCACAATCAGAAGTGGATATGCAAATGGGTTACATGAAATCCATTGGTGGTAGAAAGGAAGGTGGGATAAAGCAAAGTGGGGAAACCTCTGGGATTGGATAAGAAGTTAAATGATAGACACATATTCTTTTACTTACGTGGGTGTAGGATAGTTAACAGTCAACAATTATCTCAATAACAATGAGGGTATCTGTGGTCTTTGCAGAGTGGTGCTTGTCTGTGAGGAGACCAGAAAAAGGAAAATTGCTTTGACATTTCAATGATAATATCATAGATGCAAAAAGACGATAGGCTCAGTTAAGGTCAAGATTGACCTTTGTCAGGGAAGATACCAGCCTCGGACATGACAACTCACCATAAACTGCTTTTTAACTTAAAAAGTTTTAATTTGAGACCATCCTTTGTGGTAACTTTAGGTCTCTGAGTTTGCAAGGCTGCCACACAGA
Organism: Plecotus auritus; assembly: GCF_963455305.1. Lineage (NCBI taxonomy): Eukaryota > Metazoa > Chordata > Mammalia > Chiroptera > Vespertilionidae > Plecotus > Plecotus auritus. Next base: position 73,879,827 of record NC_137772.1, on the reverse strand, counting down.
CCTTCCTTGAACTAGTCAGGTTAGTATGTGGCCCCCTTTCATTCATAATGGTGATGGAAGAAGACTTTACTTGGGGTGATGAACACACTATACAATACACAGATGATGTATTATAGAATTTTACACTTGAAACATAATTTTGTTAACCAATGTCACCCCAATAACTTTAATAAAAAATTTGCAGCTTTTCTACCACATCAGAGATTCAATGATGGCAGTGTTCAAATTGAATACTCTCCATGTGAGAAGAAAAACAGGTTATAATTTAATAAAAGTTTTATGGTTTGGGAAAATAATGAGAAATAGTATAGATTATTTCATAAATATAATAACTAGCAATTATTAAATATATTCTATATAGTAGTCACAATGCTAAGTGCTTAATATATGTAATTTTGTTTAATTCTTACAACTATCAATGATTTCCACATGAGGAACTTGATTCTCTGATATGGTTACATGCTGAGGTTGACCAGCAAACCCTGAGCGATGGATGAATGATTAATCTGACACACGTTTCTGTAAAAGACAGGGCTAAGGGACTGCTTGGCTTGAGAAACCAAACAGCCCCGTTGGCCTGCCTCCTTAGGCTTTTATTATAACAACAGTTTGAACTTAAATTAACTATTAGATACTATCAGCAGGGTAAGCATCCTTGAGAAGACACATGCATCCGCAGAGTCTTTAAGCAAGGATGTCTAAAGACTAAACATAAAGGTTCCAGGAAAACACCCAGGGGCTTGGACTTGTTTGGAAAAGTCAAGGCAGGGTCTGCAGCCTTCGTCAAGGACCACCTAGAGGCCTCCGACCTTTTGGAGATTCCTCCTTACAGACTTTCCTACCAAGTCCCATGCTTCCCCACAGTTAAATAACTGTCCCTGACTAATAAAAGTAGTAAGTGGTGTTATGGCAGAAATCAGGTCGGCGGGAAGTGACAAACTAAATGCACTCAAGGTTCAGAAAAGGACTGTTTATTTGCACCAGTGATGGCCCATTGGAGTCCCCTCCAAAGGCTGAGAACCAAATGCAGTGGGGTTTTGCCTTATATATATCCCCAGGTTCTTTGTCTCCCATGTATGACATACATACACATTCTAGACATTCTTTCTACGTTACATGCTAAGCTTCCAGATATTTCACACCCATTGCAGTTTGCACTGAAGGCTGTTGTCTTAGGGGCTTAATCACAAGGAACAACAACAGCCTGTAATTATTGGAATCGAGAGTCTAGGTCAGTGGATGGCAAACTTATTAGTCAACAGAGCCGCAGTTTGCAGACCACTGGGTAGGCTACAGATGGAGAACTCAGTTCCTTATCTGAGCCTAGGGGAAAGTCCCTGGACCTTGTGCAGACAGTGCCACATGTGCACACACGCAGACCTCCCTTGCTTTTCACTGTCAACCAGCCAAGAAGCGAGCAACATTACAGAAGCCAGGGGCGAGGTTATGGTGGTGCAGACAAAAAGGGGGTCTATCTGCTTTTGATTTGCCTTCTCGAAACATCAATGAGAGAGAATCATAGATCAGCTGCCTCCTGCATTTCCCCCTCCCCCCACTGGGGATCTAGCCTGAAAGCAGCCATATGCCCTGAAGGGGAATCGAACCACGACTTCTTGGTTCATAGGTTGACATTCAATCACTGAGCCATACCAGCCAGGCATGTTTGGAACAATTTTAATGAGTTGTATAGCCTCAAAACAACCAACAAAATTTAACACATATTTTGCAATGGTGATTGTTTATTTAATACAAGTTAAGATTGCTAGAACTGCCTATTAAAACAGTAGATCTAATGTGGATAAAGCAGAGTAAAGTACGAATTTTTTATATGAGTTCGTGGAGTATCTGATTTTTCATCATTACTTTTGATGCTGTATGCCTTTCAATACTATTGTATATGTATTGACCAAAACTATTACTACCTAAGTGAAAATATTGTGTCCCTACTAGTGCTACATAACATTTTACCCCAGAATCTAATATCTTCAAATAATAATTTTATTTTTCTCCAGGTTTCAAGAATGGCTCAGTGGGCAATTCTAGCTTGAGGTCTTTCATGTAGTTGCAGTCAGATATTGATGGGGTCTGCAGACCTCCAAAATGGCTCACTTACTTAGTTTGGGGTTGATACTGGTTGCCTACTCTGAGCTCATTTGTAGCTGAGTGTCAGGTCTTCCCAGCATGACAACGTCAAGGTGGTCAGACTTCTCATATAATGGCTATATCACAAAAACATGTTCAAAGTCACAGGTTATAGCTTCTGCTGCTTTCTATTGGCTACAAACAAGTTACTAAATTCAGTAAGAAGGGAGAAACTTCATCTCTTTATGGGTATCGATATGTCAAGGAATTTGCAAATATGTTTTACAACTTTCACCAGTATATTGGGGATATACTAGTACATATAACACAAAATGATTATCTCCAAATACAGTAGGAATTAAAAAAAAAATTTTTAAGTATATAATTTATTTTAAAATATCTCAGTAAAACTTTTTGTATATTTTATCTTACTTTTTTTTCCTATTTGAATGCATTCTATGCTTATTTGCCAAATTTGAAAAATACTTGAATGAATAATGAAGTATTGGGTCTCTAACCCAATGATAACTACTATGATACTTTGCTTCTTTCTAGTCTTATTAAGATCACAAAGAAGTCTTACTTAAGATTGAAATATATAAAATATAATTCTCTCGGTTTCTTATTTTCCATGCATGCTGCTCAGTTCTCCTTTTGTTTCCAGTGTCCCCCAGGTTTCTAGAGTAGGCCAGGTCCCATCAGCATCCCTTTAAGCTATATGGTAACCAGTCTGCAGGCATCCTCAGTCACTGTTCTATTATTCTAATACCAAACTTTTTAAATTATTTGGTGGCATATAGTACATTTAATGTTTAATAGATAGTATTAATCTCTTGTCTTATTTATTTTTCATTATCTTTCCTTGTTTATCTACATTTCTACATGAATTAACCTGAGATAACAACTCAACTCTGTATTCTCTTTCCATGTTCCACAGAATCTCAATGCTGCTAATTCACAACACAAAGGCTTCTCAGATTAGTATAGCTTTATCTTATCTGAGCTGGAAGGTATCTGTGGGAATCAGCCAAATAGGTCTCTTTATTTTTCTCTCAGTTAGAATATCTTTATTGAAGCAAAATGTTTCCATTCATGGAAAATATTTCTTAATATTTATCCAGATTTCTTAATATTATATTTAGGATAATGTTTCTTGGATTTTCTAGTGTATGACATATTTTGTGTGTGTGTGTGTGGTTGCTTACTAGTAATGTGTTTTTATTTTCTCTTTGTGTGTGTGTGTATGTGTGTGTGTAAAGTGTTCAGAAATTTTAAAATAAAACTTGTTTTTAGTAAGTGTGAAAATGACTAGACTTTGAAGCATTGAGCAGTTGAAATAAATGTAAAAAAAAGTCTCTTCTCTCAGAAAAATCATTATATACTGGGTTCTGAAAACACAAGAAAACAAAATATTAGTTGTGGGTAGCATAAAATATGTAAGTTTTATATAAATGACTATCTTAAATAGTAATATTGATATTTGGGATTAAATCAGTTTTACCTCTGGCCCAATAACGTTAATAACTTTAGAACACCCTCCAAAATACAAAGCCAGGAAAACTGAAGACAAGAAAATGATGCCTAGTAATCCTGGGGAAGTTGCAACTGCTGAAATTCCTACCTAAATATAGTGACATGACTGCAATTTAAGTGTAAGCTATAGTAAAGGTAGTTTTACATGACATAAAAAAGAAAGCATTTTTATAAAGAATAAAAGTCAGAAAACCAAATGGGAAAAAAATCACTCTTATTTTTTTAAAAATATATTTTCTTGATTTTTTACAGAGAGGAAGGGAGAGGGATAGAGAGTTAGAAACATCGATGAGAGAGAAACATCGATCAGCTGCCTCCTGCACACCTCCTACTGGGGATGTGCCCGAAAGCAAGGTACATGCCCTTGAGCGGAATCGAACCTGGGACCTTTCAGTCCGCAGGCCGATGCTCTATCCACTGAGCCAAACCGGTTAGGGCAAGAATGACTCTTATGCATATAGAGTTACTAGAGGCCCGGTGCACGAAATTCATGCGGGGGGGGGGGGGGGGGGGATGTCCCTCAGCCCAGCCTGCACCCTCTCCAATCCAGGACTGCTGGCTCCCAACTGCTCGCCTGCTTGTCTTCCTGATTGCCCCTAACCGCTTCTGCCTGCCAGCCTGATCACCCCCTAACCTCTCCTCTGCCAGCCTGATTGATGCCTAACTGCTCCCCTGCCAGCCTGTTTGCCCCTAACTGCCTTCCCCTGCAGGCCTGGTCACCCCTAACTGCCCTCCCCTGCAGGCCTGGTCACCCCTAACTGCCCTCCCCTGCAGGCCTGGGTCCCTCCCAACTGCCCTTCCCTGCAGGCCTGGTCGCCCCCAACTTCCCTCCTCTGCCGGCTGGGTCACCCTGAACTGTGCTCCCCAGGAGGCTTGATCACCTCCAACTGCCCTCCCTTGCAGGCCTGGTCCCTCCCAACTGCCCTCCCCTGCTGGCCATCTTGTGGTGATCATCTTGTGTCCACATGGGGGCAGGATCTTTGACCACATGGGGGCAGCCATCTTGTGTGTTGGAGTGATGGTCAATCTGCATATTACTCTTTTATTAGATAGGATAGAGGCCTGGTGCACTGGTGGGGGCCAGCTGGTTTGCCCTAAAGGATGTCCTGGATCAGGGTGGGGGTTCCCTTGGGGTGTGGGGAGGCCTGGGCGAGGGGCCTGTGGTGGTTTGCAGGCTGGCCATGCCCCCTGGTGACCCAAGCGGAGGCCCTGGTAAATGGGGTTTATTTATCTTCTACAATTGAAACTTTGTAGCCTGAAGTGGAGCCAAGCCTTCTGCTTGCTCCGTGGCAGCAGCCATTTCTGTTGGGATTTATGTATCTTCTATAATTGAAACTTTGTAGCCTTAAGCAGAGGCCAAAGCAGGCCAGGGCTGCAGAAGCTTGGCTTTCTCCATTGCCGCGGGCAACCCTAGCCTCCTGCTCTCTCCAGCTCCATGGCTGCCACCATTTCTGTTGGGCTTTATTTATCTTCTATAATTGAAACTTTGTAGCATTGAGTGGAGGCCTGGGCTGGCAAGGGCAGGCGGAAAGCTTGGCTTCCTCCATTGCCGGGGAAACCCAAGCCTCCCTCCTGCGCTCTCTGTGGCTGCAGACATCTTGGTTGGGTTTATTTGCATATTCCCTCCTGATTGGCTGGTGGGCGTGACTGGTGGGCATGACTTGTGGGTGTAGTGGAGGTGCGGTCAATTTGTATATTACTTTTATTAGATAGGATAAACATAAAATATTTTTATTTGTTCTCAATATTAAAATTTATTTAACATTATAATAGTATGTCTAAAAGATAATTTATTATAATAAAAATATTAATGTTAGCTACAATTAATGTTACAATTGGACAATCTCTTTGCAACCAGGGTAAGTTTTGTGATTTAATTAATCTTGACTTAAAAATAGATCCTAGAAATTAGCCTACCACACAATAATTATCTGTAAATGAAATAAATTAACTATAAATCAAATAGTCATCTCAAATTGCACTAATTATAAAAATGTTATTCTGATAAAGGGAAATCTACACTAATAAAAGAGTAAGATGCAAATTGACCATACCTTTGTGACACCCACCAGCCAATCAGGAGTGAGTATGCAAATTAACCCATCAAAGATGGAGGGTTAATTTGCATATACAGGCACCTAGCGGCTGGGGGTGGGGTGGGACACTTGGGTCATCACCATGGCGACGATGCAGGCTTTCCACACCACCCCAGCAGCTCAGGGCCTCTGGGCAGCATGGGAAGGCAGAAAGGCGGCTTCGGCCGGAGTGAAAGTGGTGCCGGCAGCCAGGGGAAGGAAGGCCCATTCTTGCCCGAATCTTTGTGCATCAGGCCTCTAGTTAAAATAGAATATTTAAGGGAGACTAACAGGTAAAATAACTTTATTATGAGTATAATTTTAAATTGTGAGCCACAAATATTTTCTCAATAATGCCTATGATTTAACTGAGTATAATCTAAATACAGTTAATGCTGTCATAAACTCTTTTAATCTTCTTATATAGAGTTTTCATGAGCAAATAATACAGAGAGTGAACTATTATTGTATATGCTTACTAAGCATATGAAGTTAGCATGTGCTCAGTAAAGTCATGAAGAATGTACTCCTATAGTCAGAATATATTGGTTTAAGATATAGACCCTAATACTGTCTACCTGTATAATTTAGTTTCCTCATCTGTAAAATATGGAAAATGGGCATGTAACCTACAATTATTTTGAGTAGTGAACTTTATAAATAAAATATTAATGTTAGCTGCAATTAATGTTAAAATTGGACAATCTCTTTGCAACCAGGGTTTTAATTGTTTGGCTCATTTTATTTTTTATTTTAGTTTACTTTAAGAGGCATGGGGACTTAAATAAATTGGCACTTATATAAAGGGAGTCCAGAATTCAGGATGCCTGGTCACAATTAAGGGCTCATCTATCCTAGAGAACACTAAAAAACAGTTAGTTTTCATTGTCAAATGCAAATTCTGAAGATCATTTGATATACACTTGGTTCAACTTATCAAATTAAAAGGTATTATGTTGAATTTTATTATAAAACTGTGTGTTTATAAATACATATACAAAAATGTTTTCAAAACAAATGTGATATTAGAATTTTAGTTGGTAAATAAAGTTATTAGAGATAAAAACTTTTATACATTGTACATGATCAAAATGGAGGGGAAATACATTGCTAACAATAAATAATTCAAACCTCAAACTTATGTATGTAGAAAAAAATCAGGAGTTTCCTTTGGCTAGCTATATTCTTTTTCTGATAGATATACATCAGAGATTTTACTGTTCCTTATGTTGTTAGACTGAAAGTAACTATCTAGGTTAGTTACACCAAAGCTCTTATCATAGAGCTATATTTAAAAACAAACAAACAAACAATAACAAACTGATTGGCAAAAGTAAATGAATTAAGGGCCTCATATGTCTCTGGCCCTGGTATAAAAATGTTGAAATTGCATTCCTAAATGAATTCAAGATGAAGAACTTTGTAAAATCCATTAACTGAATGCTTCACCACATTTATTAGTTGATTTCTTGATCCTTCTTTTCAATATGAAAATTATTTAAACAGATTAAAACTTACATCATTAATTATATTCATATAGTAATAATAATATGTACAGCCAGATATAATCCTGCATATTATATGCTATACATGAGTTACTACATTTCATTCATTCTAAAATGGAATTTTTTCACATTTTAAACCTTTAATTTTAAATCACACAATTGATATGATTAGAAGATACAGACAGTCCTTGGGTTATGTCAGACTCAACATACATCTTTTCATGGTTACGTCACCATCTCTGACATATGTACATATGTGCTTTGTTTTTTTATTATTTATTTACCACAAGTAAAGGTCAGGAATTGTTATCTTTCTTTTTTAATTTTTTTTTACTGTTTCACTTCATTACTGCCGTGTCTGGGCTCCATGTGAGTGACGTAGGTACTTATGTAGGTGGGTTCCGACTTATGGCGAATATCGCGTTATGTAGCGCCATAGAACCTACTGTATTGGGTATATATTAATTGACATATTTTTAATTGTAAACTTCTTAACATGATGTAAAGTAATGATGCACTTTATAATTTGTGTCATCTTTCACCTTTCAATTTCTGGCAGGTTTTTCTTTTAGCCTATATTAGATGCCCAGTGCACAGAATTCATGCACTTCGGGGGGGTTGTCCCTCAGCCAGTCTTCTCCCTCTTGAAGTCTGGGAGCCCTTGGGGAATGTCCAACTGCTGGCTAAGGCCCACTCCTGGCAGTTGGACAACCTTAGCGCTGCTCTGGAGGTGGGAGCCTCGCTCGCCGCTGCGCTCGCCAGCTGTGAGCCCAGCTTCTGGCTGAGTGGTGCTCCCCCTGTGGGAGCACACTGACCACCATGGGGCAGACACTCAACACAGGAGCTGCCCCCTTGTGGTAAGTACGCGTCATAGTGACCAGTCATACTGCAGTTGGATTGATTTGCATATTAGCCTTTTATTATATAGGACTAGAGGCCTGGTGCACGAAATTCATGCTTGGGAGGGTCCCTCAGCCTAGCCTGCACCCTCTCCAATCCAGGACCCCTCAGGGGATGTCTGACTGCCAGTTTAGGCCCGATCTCACAGGGGCCTAAACCGGCAGTCAGACATCCCTCTCACAATCCAGGACCACTGGCTCCTAACCGCTCACCTGCCTGCCAGCCTGATGCCCCTAACTGCTCTCCCCTGCTGGCCTGATCCTCCTAACTGCTCTTCCCTGCCGGCCTGATCACCCCTAACCGCCTATACCTTGACCCCACCACCACGGCTTTGTCCGGAAAGATGTCTGGAAGATGTCTGGTCTAATTAGCATATTACCCTTTTATTAGTATAGATAATAAAAGGCTAATATGCAAATTGTCCCCTCGACTGGGACTTCGACTGGGAGTTTGACCAGGGGGCAGAGCCAGTCTGCCATCCATCCATGGCTTCTTCCCCTGCTGGCCTCACCCCCAATCACCTCCCCCCAACCCTGATAGGGGATGGGGCAGCTGGCCAACTGCCCACAGTCCCTCCCCCTGACTGGAGCCACCCCTGATTGGCCCTCCCCACCCTGATAGGGGGTAGGGCTGGCCAACCTCCCATGTTCCCTCCCCCTGGCTTGCCCGGCCCAATCAGCCCTGATCGGGATGGGCCAGCCAGACCCCACCCATGCACAAATTCGTGCATCGGGCCTCTAGTTATATAATAAAACCTTATTTATATTTCAGATGTGTATTTATTTTATAGTGGCAGTAATGAATAGGAAGATAGGTGCTTTGTGAGAGCAAAGCTTGGTGGACTCACTCTGCGTGAGGGCAGAATTGAGGAGAGTGACAGGTGGTTGCCAGGATATTGAAGTCAACCTTGGAATGCTTCATAGAAAATGGAGGCAGGAACTCTGGCCATCAGTGACTCTAATTTTTGGTCATTATTCTGCTGTGATCAATGACATTCTGGTCTCTTTTAAAATCGTCCTGAAATGAAAGATCAAAGTGAGCAAGGATCTCAGTTAATCAGGTAAATAATAAAAAAGTAATAATCATAATGATGAGATTATGATCATGATTATCTATAGATCCACCAGTCTATCTAATGTATGATTAGAGAAAATAAGCAGTTTATATGCCTCTTTGTTTATGAAGTTTTCTTGGTCTGTTTTGAAAAGAAATATTCTTTCCCTATGTAGAGAACAGTGGGGAGGGGGCTTCCTATCATTTCCTTTCCTATCCTTGTCTCTATAAAGTGGTTGGCATCAAAGTCTGACATCAGTTGGACCATGATTTATTAGAAGTGTAAAGGGCTCACTTTATTAGACAATTATCATTTAAAACATTCCTCTCTATGCTTCTTTTTGCTGCATGGATTACTAGAAAGTGGGACCTTACTTCTCTATTTCAAAGTCACATACTCCTGTTCATTCTCTCACACAGAAATAAGAAACAGACTGTTTCCCAGGTCATGAGCTAGGCCAGGGGTGGGCAAACTTTTTGACTCGAGGGCCACAATGGGTTCTTAAACTGGACCAGAGGGCCGGAACAAAAGCATGGATGGAGTGTTTGTGTGAACTAATATAAATTCAAAGTAAACATCATTACATAAAAGGGTACGGTCTTTTTTTGTTTATTTCAATAGTTTTATTAATTTCAAACATTTTAACAAGAAGAATGTAAACACTAATTATTATAATTTGAAACTTCAAAAAATGGAGGAATCATAGCACAATAACATACCTTATATTGAAGATGGCAAAGGCAAAATAAAATTGCCTAACAAAGGAAAGGTACAAAAGCCTTTCAAATTAAACTTAAATATAATAAAAATAATTTAAAACTAAAACAAATAGAAAAGAACAAAATGTGTAAACAGGAAATTAAACATTTTCTTTAGTGCAACTTCCAAATTATGCCCGGGATGTAGATGTAGATGGCAATGTAGACTGGGTTGAAAGGTTTTTGGTCTTTAAAACATCAACTTCAGTGGGAACAGTGCTGTTGGTCTCCTTTTCAGCTAATGCTCTGATACTGTGCTCTCCAGGGGCGTGTCTCCCTACATTCCCAGGGTGATGTCGGGGGATGCATCTGCAGGCATTACAAGGAGCCTCTGGAAGATTGAGAGGTTGTTCCTTCTACTGAATGGGCAGATATAAATCCGCCCACTCAGAAGAAGGAGCTGCGGCTGTGTTTCCCGATGTTGCCATGTTAACACTGCTGCTGGTGAAGGAGCGGAGGGGAGAGCAAGAGAACCCTCCACTCTTTTGGCTCCGCGGGCCGGATGGAACAGCCGAATGGGCCGGATCCGGCCCGCAGGCCGTAGTTTGCCCACGGCTGAGCTAGGCAATCAAGGCTAGAAAGGAACTAAGCATGAGAGACAGAGAATTTATCTCCCTCTCCACTACCAAGCCTGAGTGAGAGTCAAGCACATAGCCTTACCCAAAGGCTATGTGAACAGACTTGGAATTTGTTCTGAACACCTAGTTACCTTGCTTTCTTTTCTTACAGATACAGCACAGGATGCAGCTCTCGTACTTAAGGTTGCATGGTTTCATGAAAGAAGAGTTTAGCCTTTGTCCTAAATCATATTCTCCAATATATTTGGTTACTACCTTTCCCCCTGTATATTCAGAAGTGAAAGAAGTAAGGAGGGATGAGAATACCACAAAAATATTAGCAGGTATCATTACAACCTAATTTATTTCTACACCATATGTCCTTTAGATACTTTGTCATATTTAATCCACTCAACATTTCTATATAAAATTGTGGTTACCCTCATTTATTGGATAAGATAATGGAGCACCAACACGGTTAAAAATTCACTTTGATCTGACAGGTGGCAAATGACACAGTCAGAGGTCAAACCACAGTCATTTTGATTCTAGAACTTAAGTTCTCACACTGTATTGAACACAGGCCAGTGCTTTGGGCTTAGTGACTCTAAGAAAGCAGCTGCTAAGAGAAGATCATAGACGTTTCCACTGTGATTCAAAAGACACAACTGCTGTTCCTGCTGTTGCTTCCTTGCTTGCATGTGGAGCCATAAACGTCAGCGCAGATCTGAGAACGTTTGCTTTTGATTATGACCATCATCTCCATGGGCGGATTGTGGGTGCAGACAGTGAGATGGTAGATAACAAACATGTCTAGTGGCACAGGTGTGTTTCCAGACAGGTCAGGAAACATCACAGGCACAAAGAAGTCGCTCTAAAGGAGACTGGTAGTAGACTGCTTCCTTATATCACAGCCAGCAGGGCTCCTCCTGTCTTTACTTTGGGTTCTGGCAACCCAGAGTGGTTTCCTTGGATACAGGAGCTCCCTGCTTAGAAAGATTGAATCATCAAGTGTGTCTGAATTTATATAGACCAACACAATAGGACAAATGGTTCCTGAAAAATGGGAAAGGTCCTATTTTTAAGAAAGTGGGAACAAATAGATTTTAAAACATTATATATGTTTCTCTAGTTTTAGTTATTTTATAGTTATCTTAAGTTCAATCTTAGGAAAATTATAGTAGAAGTTGGTGTTATAGTAATACCTTTTTTGGCTCTAAAATGAATATTTGAAACAGATCTTGTTTACTAAGTTATTTTATGATATTGCTTACTATATATTAGAAATTACCTGAAAATATAAACATATTTATTCCTCTTTCTAAAGATTGAATGCAAATAAGGAACACAAGGAGTATTACAATTATTATTTTCAGGGTATCAAAATGCGAATATCTTTTCATTGTTCCTATAACTCACAGCACCTAGAACAATGTCTTAACTATAAAATTTTCATTATTTTTTGAGGTGAGATTGCCTTATTTGACTTTTGAGTAAACTAAGCAATGTAAAGAGTGTACTGAATATCATTTTTAACATTCTAATTTAAGTACCAACTCAGTAATTCTATATCTTTTAATTTTTTATTAGTTAAATTTATTGTTGTGACTGATTAATAGGTTCATATAGTTTTTAACTGTACATTACTATAATCCATGATCTGTATATTGCATTGTGTACTCATCACCCATAGCCAAATAATTTTTGGTCACTATATATTGGGCCACCTTTACTTACCCCCACTTTCCTCTGGTAACCACCATACTGTTGTCTGGCTGTGTTTCTGAGTTTCAATTTTATATCCCACATGAGTGAAATCATATGGTCCTTAGCTTTTTCTAATTGGCTTATTGCACTGAGCATAATACTGTTTAGGTTCATTCATGTTGTTGCAAATGGCAGTATTTCATCTTTTTTTATGGCTGACTAGTATTCAATAGTCACATTTTTATTCAATCATCTGTGGAAGGACACCTTGGTTGTCTCCATGTGTTGGCCACTGATTAATGCTGCAATGAACATAGGGTGCAAATATCATTACAAATAAATGTTTTTTAGCTTTTGAGGTACGTACCCATATGATAACTCTATTTTGAGTTTTTTGGGAAACCACCATACTGATTTTTTACTAGTTCCCATTCCCACCAGCAGTCAATGAGAGTTCCCTTTTCTCCACAACCTCTCCAACACTTCTTATTACTTGTCTTGTTGATAATAGCCATACTAACAGGTGCCAGGTGGCATCACACTGTGGTTTTGACTTGCATTTCCCTAATAGCTAGTGAAGTTGAATATTTTTATATATCTGATCTGATGTCTGTGTTTGTATGTCCTTTTAGAAGAGGTGTCTCTTCAGATGCTCTGCCCACTTTTTCATTGGATTGTTTGGTTGGTGATGAGTTCTATGAGTTGTCTACATATTTTTAATATTAACCCATTGTCTGAGCTGCATTTGCAATTAACATGTCCCATTTAGTCAGATACCATTTTTGTTGTTGTCAGTTTCTTTTGCTAGCAAAAGCTTTTCAGTTTGATATAGTCCCATTATTTTTTGCCTTTACTTCCCTTGCTTTTGGGGTCAAACTCATAAACTGTTCTCTATGACCAAGGTACATTAAGTTTATTACCTATGTGTTCTTTCATGTACTTTATTGTTTTAGATCTTATATTTAGGTCTTTGATCCACTTTAAATTAATTTGGTACAAGGGTACAAACTGCAATCTAGTTTAATTCTTTTGTATGTGACTTTCCAATTATCCCAGCACCATTTATTGAAGAGACTTGTTTTTCTCCATTATGTTTTTCTTAGATCCTTTGCCAACAACTATTTGCCGACATACCTGTGGTTTTATTTCTGGGTTCTCAATCCTGTTCCATTTGTCTGTGTTCCTGCTTTTCTGCCAACACCATGCAGTTTTGATTATCATAGCTTTGTAGTATAACTCAAGTCAGGTAGTGTGATATCTTGGCTTTGTCCTTTTTTCTCAGGATTGCTTTGGTTATTTGGGGTCTTTTGTGGTTCCATAAAAGTCTGGTGATTTTTTGTTCTATTTTTTTAATGATATTGGGATTTTGATGGGGATAGATTAAATCTGTATAATGTTTCAGGTAATATGGCCATTTTAACTATGTTGAATCTTCCAATCCATGAACATGGAATACCTTTACAGTTCCTTGTGTGTTTTTCAGTCTCTTTTAATAATGCTTTGTAATTTTCAGTTCCTTCACATAATTTGTTATGTTTATCCCTAGTTTTTTGTGTGTGTTTATTTTGTTGTTGTTGTTGAAATTGGAATTGTTTTTTATGTCATTTTCTGAAGTTTCATTGTTATTATAAAAGTTAGAAGTTGATTTTTATACATTGATTTTTATCCTGTGTCTTTACTGTATTTGTTTATTATTTATAATAGTTTTCCGGTGGAGTCTTTAAAGTTTTCCTATATACAGAATCATGTCATCTGCAAAAGTGATACTTTTGCCTCTTCTTTCTCAATTTGTTTTTCTTCTTCTTTTAAAAAATGTTTTTTATTTATTTAAAAAATATATTTCTATTGATTTCAGAGAGGAAGGGAGAAGAAAGAGAGATAGAAACATCAATAATGAGAATGAATCATTGCTTGGTTGCCTCCTGCACTGGTATCAAGACCACAACTGGGCATGTGCCCTGACCAGGAATTGAACCATGACCTCAGTTCACAGGCCAATGCTCAACCACTGAGCCACACCACTTATGCTAAATAATATTTTTATCACAAAGCATATGACTGATAAACAAAAAAGTGTAATTTATGTAACCTTGAGAGTGAGTCAGTTGTTTATCAATTGGGATATGAAGAGGGATTCTATAATTTAAGTGATAGTTGATCAACCAAAGGACTTGTATGCATGCATATGAACATAACCAATGGACACAGACAGGGGTTGGGGAGGTGAGGGCTTTTACTGGGGGTTGGGGGCGGGTGGGGAGAGGTCAATGGGGGAAAAAGGAGACATGTAATGCATTACACAATAAAGAACTTAAATTAAAAAATAAATAAATAAAAAATAAAGAGGTAAAAAAAGAGATAATGCCACATTTAAATACAATTATACTAACATTTTACAGATATAATTTGTGCCTGAATAACACTAATACTGTTGGAATTAGAGCTGACCTTTTACCTTTCCAGATGCCTAACAGTAAACAATGTGACAACCTGCTATTTTACATTAAACCAATTTCTGGGCACCTCTTAAGCACATTACATGGGCTCATTGCTAAAGAAATTGAGGTTGGAAGGTTTTATTGCTTAAACATAGGATGTAACTGAGACAGAGACTAATGCCAAACCTGAGAAATTTTTTTTTTCTGAAAGTTCTACTGCATAGGGGAAAAAGACTTTAAATGCAACAATAGTCTCTTAATCATATTTTATCCTTCCCACTGAAATCAGTTAGTATTCAATTAACTGAACCTTACAATTAAATGTGAAAGCATTGGCTCACAGAAATACCCAAATATATATGCTGCATATAACTGAATAATCAATTTAGGCATTAGTCCTCAATCCTAAAAGACAGGTCATTTCTAAATCAAATGTTTGTGTTAAATTATTTTCACCAATTTTCTTACATCTAGAACTCATGTAGATTATTCATGTCCTTATATTATTCAATAATTTTTGTATATATGCATTATGTTTTTATTTGGAAAGTAAATATACAAGTCTGATTTAATATAGTATGGAATAATATATAAACCTAAATTCTGTGGTTTTTCTATTACCTTATTTTAATACTACTTAATCTTGGGTAAAGTTTAATGATATCGTTTTATAAAATGTGATTTCTTTGAAACCATTCCAAAACAAAACAAAAAAACCACATTATGTATATATAGTATATGCACACATTTTTAATATTCTATCATCTGGGGCCTATTAAATGTAATTTTTAAATATGTATACATTTATATATGTGTAACCATTTTTTATACACTTAACCTTTTTAAATGGAAATAATCTTTTAAGAATGGGAATAAAATTATATAAATAAGATATTTGTGTACATTTTCTTTTTTGGTTTCCAAGTCTTATTCAAGAACTCATACAAAACATTCCAGATAAATTGGTTTTAATCTTTCTCTTCATCATCCTGGTTAATCTGGAAGTAACATAATTTGTAACTTTCTTTGCTCTTAGTTAGTGCATGCAACCAATCATGTAGATGATTCCTCTTGAAATATTTTTGGTGATATAGTTCAAGTATCTTTCGGTAAAAGGCACCTTAGAAGTTGCAATGATCTTGCCCTTGCTCCTTTCAATGATCACAACCCCTCCACTGAAATTGCTAGTTTTTCCATTCACTTTGATTCCCTTATGAAGAAATTGCTGAAAATTGGCAGCATCCATGATTCTATCATTTTCCAGGTGGGTGCAGTCAAGTTTAAACTTCAGAACCTGCTTCTTTTTCTGTTGCCTTCCTTTGCTGCACATTTTTTCACAGGTGCCATGGTGGGCAGTGGAAACAGAAAAGCCCATTTTCAAATATAGCAACCAATATATCTATTGCATACTTTAGTAAATAAAAAACGACCAAGAATCATAAGATTAGTATGCAACATTAATATCAAATTATGTTATTGTCTCTACTACAAATATCAGTCATATGTTTAAAAATGATCAAATACTCATGATCATGTTATAATTCATGTGTGTGAGAAGTCGGCGTATGTTTGAATTCCTACCACCCTTAGGAAACATAACATTAAAGGTAAAACATACAGTTTTGCTCATGTTTTCTTCCTAATGACAACAGCTGCTTTTAAAGTACATTCTTGTCTGGAAGAAAACTTGAGTTTGGGACTCTTAAATATAAATTGGAACTACGAAGAAAGGGAAAATTAAATTTAAATTATTTATGAGAAAACCTGCATTGATAGCCTTGATAAACAAAACCATGCTCTGAAAATGTTCCAAGTTAGCTCCTTAAATTTCCATGCAAAACTCTTAGCAGATGTTTCTCTGAAAATCTTTTCTTTTTTTAAAAAAAATAAATCTTTATTCAGATTGTTACAATTGTTTCTCCTTTTTCCCCCCATAGCTCCCCTCCACCCGGTTCCCACCCCACCTTCTGCCCTTACCTCCCCCACACTGTCCTCATCCATGGGTGTATGATTTTTGTCCAGTCTCTTCCTGAACCCCCCCATACCCCTTTCCCCCTGAGAATTATCAGTACACTCCCTTTCTATGCCCCTGATTCTATTATATTCACCAGATTATTCTGTTCCTCAGGTTTTTAATTCACTTGATTTTTAGGTTCACTTGTTGATAGATATGTATTTGTTGTTCATAATTTTTATCTTTACTTTTTTCTTCTTCCTCTTCTTTAAGAATACCTTTCAGCATTTCATATAATACTGGTTTGGTGGTGATGAACTCCTTTACCTTTTTCTTGTCTGTGAAGCTCTTTATCTGCCCTTCAATTCTGAATGATAGCTTTGCTGGGTAGAGTAATCTTGGTTGTAGGTTCTTGCTATTCATCACATTGAAAATTTCTTGCCACTCCTGTCTGGCCTGCATAGTTTCTGTTGAGAAATCAGCTGACAGTCATATGGGTGCTCCCTTGTAGGTAATTAACTGTTTTTCTCTTGCTGCTTTTAATATTCTCTCTTTTTCTTTTGCTCTTGGCATTTTAATTATGATGTGTCTTGGTGTGGTCCTCTTTGGATTCCTTTTGTTTGGGGTTCTGTGCGCTTCCTGGAATTGTAAGTCTATTTCTTTCACCAGGTGGGGGAAGCTTTCGGTCATTATTTCTTCAAATAGGTTGTCAGTATCTTGCTCTCTCTCTTCTTCTGGCACCCCCATAATTCTGATGTTGGTACGCTTGAAGTTGTCCCAGAGGCTTCTTACACTATCTTCAACTTTTTGGATTTTTTTTTTCTTTTTGCTTTTTCGGTTGAGTGTTTTTTGCTTCTTTGTATTTCAATTCTTTGACTGGATTCTTGTGTTCCTCTAGTCTGTTGTTGGGTCTCTGTATAATATTTTTTATTTCAGTTAGTGTATGTTTAATTTCTAGTTGGTCCTTTTTCATATCTTCGAGGGTCTCGTTATATTTATCGGCCTTTTCTAGGATATTCTTGAAAAGCCTTATAACCGTGGTTTTGAATTCTATATCCAGTTTGTTTTCCTCCATTTCTTTCGTTTGTGATCTGTTTCTTTGATGTTGCATTTCACTGCTTTCCTGAGTTGGTAGGGTAGATTTGTGTGCTAGGTTTCCTATATGGCCCAGTGGGTCGGCCTCCCCAGTTAACCTGAGGTGGACACTCTTGGTGCACCTCTTTGTGGACTGTGTGTACAGCCTTGTTGTAGTTAAGTCTTGATTGTTGTTGGTATCACTGGGAGGAATTGACCTCCAGGCCAGTTGGCTCTAAGGCTCAGCTGTGTCTACGCTGGGAGAAGTTCGGTGCTGGAGACAGCCTTATAGGATTAGACTTGCCAAATTGCAATAGCCTCTGTGCTCAGCTTGGATGGGGTGGAGTCTCAGGGCGGAGAAGACAGTCTTGGCTTCCAGTCAGCCTTGCCCTTGCATGCGTGCGCGCCTGCAGACCCCTGCCTTCCCCGGCTCCCGAGTCTCTGCCCGAGAGTCCAGATTCCCCCCACAAGAGCATGGGTCCCCAGGGGCTCACCTGGAACTGGGGTTCAGTGCAGTCAGAACTGAGGCTCAGTGCAGTCAGGAGCTTTTGACTCCCTTCCACTAGGGAAAGCCTGTGGCAACCTCCGCAGCCTTTGTGCGCACTGGCATGCGCGCGCCTGCAGACCACTGCCTACCCCGGCTCCCGAGTCTCTGCCTGAGAGTCCAGATCCCCACCCCCCCCCCCCGTAAGAGCGCGGGTCCCCAGGGGCTCGCCTGGAACTGGGGTTCAGTGCAGTCAGGAGCTTCGGACTCCCTTCTGCTAGGAAAAGCCTGTGGCAACCTCCACAGCTTTTGTGCACACTGGCGCGCGCACCTCCAGAACCCTGCCTGCCGGGGCTCCCCCAGGTCTCCCCCGGTCTCCGAGTCTCCAGGTGCCTTTCTCTCTACCTGACAGTCCAGACTCCCCCTGTATGAGCCTGGGTCCACGGGGTTTCGCCCGGGACTGGGGTTCAGTGCAGTCAGAACTGGGGTTCAGTGCGGTCGGGGGCTTCCTTCCCCCTTCCGCCAGAGAAAGTCAGCCAGGCTCTCAGCCACCCTTCCTCTCTGAGTGCACAAAGACTCTTTGCCGTACCTCCAATTCTCTGAGCTTCTCTCTTTCCTTCTAGTTGTAGAATTTTCACTCAGCCAGCTTTCCTGTGGTTCTGGATGGTGTCCGTTCTGTCTTTTAGTTGTAGTTTTGAAATTGTTGTGTGAGGCAGCAGTTTAGGTGCTTACCTATGCCGCCATCTTGGTTTCTCTCCCTGAAACTCTTTTCTCTATGGTAAATTTTATTTCCTTCATTATCTGACAATTTTGTACATCTTTTTCATAAAACTTAAAAAGAAGTTAGGAATTGAAAGTGTTCATTCAAAGACAATATATTCTGTGGAGTCTCCAAAATTCATAAACAGAAAAATTTTTATTATTATGGATTTACTTAAATTGCAGCAATGATTTTTTGATGAGATAAACTGTAAAGGATAAATCATAATTGCAGTTCCACTGAGGAAAAAAATTATAAATAAAATGTATTGCAATTCTTGCTATAAATCCATTCCTTCTCATCACTGTCATTTGTGAATATATTTATTAGCATATGAATGTTGATATCATTTTTAAATTTAATATGCAAACTTATGAGAAATAATAGTGTCCACTACGATGATATCATGATGACAATTAATTTAAAAATACATTCTTGTACAAGATAATTCATGTGAAATGATAAAAAAAATAGTAAAGTATAATGTAAATTCATTGTTGTTACCTGTGATCCAACATTTTAAAACTGGAAATTTAAACTTCATCTAATTCAAACTTGTCACATTTGGATGAAAATACAAATGCAGCTTGGAGTCATTAAGTGACATGCTTATGTTACTACAGGTACCTATTTTTGTGTCTATATCACTTGGAGTGGCATTCAATGCAGACATAGATTTAATGGGTTCATAAGAATAAGAACTTATTTAAGTCCCAATATCTCAAAGTCATTGAAGACATTAAATGGTTTTATAGCATTCTACTCCTTCTCTCTAGTGCCTGTTGACAACTTAATAGAACTTATAAAGAACACATTCAGTTGGCCAATGGCCCATGATTTATTGCTAATGATCTAGCAGTGAGTGAAATATATGTTGGTCATTAAGAATGTGGGCTCTGGGATTAGATTGCTTGTCTTCAAATCTCAGCTCTCCTACTTTCTAGCATGAGATAGTATATGTGTGGTTAAAATCATGGATGCCAGGGCCAGACTGCTTGTATTTGAATATGAGCTTCACATATTTTAGCTGTTCAGCTAAATTTGAGCAATTTACAAAATTTCATGTATTTTAGTTTTCTCCTTTGACAAAATGGAAAATAGAGTAGTGCCCACTTTGTATGGTTTGTTTCCAGATAAAATGCGCTACTGTTTCTGAAACCCTTAAAATGGCAGCTGACTCCCTCTCTCCCCCTTCAATATGTATAGATTAGTGGCAATAATATCTATAAGATTTGCTAGGCACTTAAAACAGTGTCTGACAATCATTAAACATTGAGCACTCATTAAATATTAGCTTTTATTATTTCATTCAGGTAAAAAGAAATAAATGCCTATCATGCATCAGTAAGTTTGTGGATCCTTGGGATACATTAGCAAGTCCAATATTTCTGCTTGTCTGCTAACACCTATTAGGCAAGATAAAAAATACACAACAATAATTTAAAAACAAATAATAAGTTAGAATGTGATAAGGGCTATAAGGGAAAATATGTAGGGCAGGGCAAGGGGGTTGAGAGGGTCAGGGATGGTAGAATTTCAATTTTACATACATTGAGCAAAGAAAGACTAGTGACATAGTAGTTATTTGTGCAAAGACTCAAATGTAAATCACAGATATTTGGGGGGAAAAACACTTGTGACAGAGGGAAGAATTTATGGAAAATCTTGTGGCAGAAAGGACCTGCTCCATTCAGGGACTGGAAAGAAGGCCAGCATGGCTGAAGTGGAGTGAGGAGGATAGGAACTATGAGAAGCTGCAATAAAAGCAGTAACGGAGGGAAATCTTAGATCCTTATACATTTTGCTTTTGTGAGGTGGAAATCACTACATAGCTTTGAACTTAGAAGTAATATGATCTGTATTACATTTTAAATGGACCCTTCTGATTGCTATAACAAGAAAAGATTCCTGGGAGTCAAGGAAAACCTGTTAGGAAGTATTACAGTAAGAAAGTCTAGAGATGGTTGCTCCAACCATTGAGGTATTGGAATGGGAGAGTTGGGAAATATTGATAATATTCTGTATATATTTTGAAGGTAGAGACCACAGAATTCTCTAACAGATTTGATGTAGGAAATAATTTGTCAAGAATCATTCTGTGATTTTTAGGTCTAGTTGTCATTGTAAACCAAAGGGTAATTTGGTGCAGTTGTCATTGATTGAGAAGGGAAAGGCTGTGAGAAGAGCAGGTTTATGGTGGGGGAGAGCAGAAATTCAATTTTAGACTTGCAAAGATTGAAATGTCTATGAGATATCCAAGTAGAGATGTCAAGCAAGCACTTTAATGTACTTTTGAGTCTGGGATTCATAAGAGAGTTCATAAGTTTAGCTGGAAATATTAGCAGATAATAAAACCAAGAGAGTAACAAAGATTGGAAAATATTATCGGTATTGAAAAGAGGGAGTTCAAAGTCACAGCCCTGGGACACATTGAATTGAAGAGATTAGAGGAAAAAAAGACCATCAAGAAAGATCAAGAATGAGGTCAGTAAAGTAGGAGGGAAACTGAGTTTTTGGTGTCATGAAATCAAAAAGAAGAATATGTTTGAAGGGAGCTAAAAGAATCATCTGTGTCACATCCTGCTGATAAAAGCTGAACACTGATTAATTTGAGTACTGAAAATTAAAAATGTTTAGCAATTATGGTGGATATCAGGTAACTATAACAAAAACATTAAGTGGAGTGGGCATTTAACAAATTTATTGGAGTGACATTGTTTCATAAACTTTTATAAGTTTCAGCTCTGGCTGGTGTGGCTCAGTTGCTTCAGCATCTTCCTATGTACCAGGAGGTTGTCAGTTAGATTCTCTGTAGGGTGCATGCAGGAGGTAGCAGATCAATGTTGTGCTCTCACATTGATTTTTCTCTCTCTCCCTCTCTAGAATTAATGGTAGATGGTAGAATTAACATCATTAAAATGTCTATAGTACCCAAAACAATCTATAAATTCAATGCAATCCTTATTAAAAGACCAGGAGCATATTAAACAGATACAGAACAAATAATCCAAAAATTTATATGAAACCAAAAAGACCCCAAATAGCTACAACAATCTCTGGAAAGAAAAACTAAGTTAGAGGGATCACCATATCAGATATCAAGTTATATTAAAAAGCCACTGTAATCAAAACAGCCTGGTACTGGCATAAGAATAGATATATAGACAATGGAACAGAATAGAGACCCAAGCAATTACACTCAATTAATATTTGACAAAGAAGGCAAGAGCATAAATGGAATCAAGAGACTCTCTTCAATAAATGGTGTTGGGAAAATTGGACAGCTACATGAAAAAAAAAAAAAAAGAAAAGGAACTAGACCACCAAGTTACACCATATACAAGAATAAACTCAAAATGGATAAAGGTCTGAAGTGTAAGTTGTGAAGCCATAAAAATCCTAGAAGAAACCATATACAACAAAATCTCAGACAACTTTCATAGCAATATGTTTGTCAATGCATTTCCTAGGGCAAAGGTAACAAAGGAGAAAATAAACAAATGGGACTGTATCAAAATAAAAAACTTCTACACAGCAAAAAGAAACAATCAACAAAATGAAAAGGGAGCCCACTGTATGGGAAAACATATTTGCCAATCATATATCTGATAAGGAGTTAATATCCAAAACATATCGGGAACTCATACAACTTAACAAAAGGAAGACAAACAATCCAAAAAAAAAAAAAATGGGCAAGAAACCTAAATAGACACTTCTCCAAAGTGGATATACTGATGGCCATGAGACATATAAAAAAAAAAATGCTCACTAATCATCCCAGATATGCAAATTTAGAATGGCTAACTTCAACAAACCAACAAATGATAAGTGCTGGCGAGAATGTGGAGAAAAGGGAACCCTAGTACACTGCTGGTGGGAATGCAGACTGGTGCAGCCACTGTGAAAAACAGTATGGAGTTTTCTCAAAAACTTAAATATGGAACTTCCATTTGACCCAGTGATCCCACTTCTAGGAATGTATCCCAAGAAACTTGAAACATCAATCAGAAAGAATATATGCATTCCTATGTTCATAGTAGCACAATTTACAATAGCTAACAACTGGAAATAGCCCAGGTTCCCATCAGTAGATGAGTGGATAAAAAAAGCTGTGGTACATTTACTCTATAGAAAACTATGCAGCAGTAAAAAAGAAGGATCTCTTACCCTTTAAGACAGCATGGAGGGACCTGGAGAGTATTATACTAAACAAAATAAGTCAGTCAGAGAAAGACAAGTATCACATGATCTCACTCATATGTGAACTCTAAAAAAAATAAATAAACTGATGAACAAAATAGATCCAGAGACATAGAAGCATGGAACAGACTGTCGAATATCAGAGGGAAGGCTGGAATGGGGAGATGGATGGGAAGAGATTAACCAAAGAACTGACAGAAATATTTTTTTAAATAATATGCTTCAAATGTACAATTCTATGATACATCATCTGCATATAGCATTGTGTGTTTACCACTCAAAGTCAAATTTCCTTCCATCACCATATATTTGACCCCTTTTCACCCTTTACTACCTTCTCCACACCCCATCCCCCATTCCCTTTGGTAACCGCTATACTGTTGTTTGTGTCTATGAGTTTTTGTTTGTCTTGTTTGTTTATTTGTTGCTTTCAGTTTTTATCCCACATATGAGTAAAATAATATGGTTTTTAAATATTTCTGTCTGTCTTATTTTGCTTAGCATGATATACTTAAGAACCATTTATGTTGTTGCAAATGGCAGTATTTCTTCTTTTCTTATGGCTGAGTAGTATTCCATTGTATATATGTACCACATCTTCTTTATCCAATCATCTATCAAAGGGCACTTACAGTTGTTTTCATGTCTTGGCCACCGTGAATAAGTGGAGTATTCTTAACAAGAATAAAAAAGTGAATAAAGACAAATCTTGAGGTGATTTGCTATAAAGAAGAGTAAAGAAGAGGGGTATTAGCTGATGGAGTAAGAAGTGTAAAAGATGGATTGTCAAGATGGGAAAAATAATGGGACATTGTTATTCTGAAAGGAATGATAGGGTAGAGTGTATAGATGACTTGATGTCGAAGAGAAAAAAAAATACTGACATATCATTAAATAGAAGGGAAGAAATAAGGTCTCATGTATAAATGGAAACTGTCTTAAGAGAAGGTGGGAAGATAGAGCTTATGGATGAAGATGTCAGCAGGTGGATGAATGCAGTGTTGGTGATTTCTAGATGATTTCTTTAAATTACCTTAATTTTCTCAGTTAACTAGGCAGTAATGTCACCATCTGAGAAGGCTGATCAGCTAGGTTGTCATAGGAGGTTTCAGGAAAAAGAAAAACATAACTAGTCATTGGAAGGGAACGCAGATGAATAAGGGGTGATTCAGCAAAGTGCTGTTTATTCCTTGGTCATATTCACCTAAAGCAGGGCAGTCCAAAGGAGAGAGGGATGGCTATGATGTTACAACAGAGTAGGTGACAGGCAAAGGAAGCCAAGGTTTACAGGCAGGGGTGGTTGTAGGGATAGCTTGGAAAAGAAATATAAAGTGAGCAAGAGGGGAATCTGGACTCAAACATTTTAGAGGATGAAAATATGGTAGTGTCAGTGGTCCAGGGGGAGTGCTGGATTCAGAGCCCTAAAAATTGGAGAAAAATGACAAAATGTAATTGGTTAGATAATGGAACATATGGTATTGACATTATGGGGTGTGTGTAAAATTACTGGTCATATCAAGATCTTGGTAACTACCGTGGGAGTGAGAGGCTGAAGTACAGTGGGAAACAAGATCACGGGAGAAATGTGTTCCAGGTACTGAAAGAGCAGGGAGTTGGAAGAATAATTTATGTTTACTTTGAAAACACTGGGATTTTTAAAAAGTAGTATTGGAGACAGCCAGGAACTAAAATTTTCTCAGCAGTATTACGCTACTATTTCAAAGACTTTCTATGAAACTTGAATTTGGAGGAAGCAACCATAATTTGTGCTTTATAGTTATATTCATTCTCAAACAATGGTTAGAGAAAAGGCTGGAGTAATTTTGACTAAAGACAAAAATCTACTCAAGTCTGTGCTTGCTGAAAAATAAATACAAGAAACATTCATTTAAAGTTGAGTTTATGATTATTAACAATATCCTTTCCTTGAAGTAATAACATTTCCTAAGAGAAGCATTAACACATTCTTTTGAAATGTACAATTAATGCATAAAAGTAACTCAAATAAAGCTAGATAACTTTAGGTAAAATTCATTGCAGACAACACTAAAAAATGCATCAAACAGTAAAGTTGCATATGAATGTACAGTAAAGTTGTATACAGTACATTTTGTATACAATTTGTAAGAGATTTATGCTGATTTAAGTATAGAATTCACAGAATTCTTGGATTTTTCAACATCAGATAATCATGATACTCTGAAGCATAAATTTTAAAAATAGTTCAATGGAAACTTCAGAGACAAAACCATTTGTGGCTAGTGAAGCAAGAGACATGACAGCAATGTTTGGAATATGTGGTATTTCTTTTTCTTTGGTAAATCTTTTAAACTCTAATATTTGACCAAAAGCAGTTTAAAAACCATTGTCCTTAATGGAACATTTATAAAATATAACATATACATTCATTTTGTTGTTTTATTAGTATCATAAAAGAACCAGAAAATTTCAGTACCACAATTAACTTATTATAAACACATGAGTTTTAATGAAATGTCACCCCTAGTTGTCTAGTTCCTGCCTTCTTTACTGAGACACAACATAGATTGAACCTTAATTTGCTGACCATTAGAGGGAGAAACATTCTTCACAATAATTATTTTTATAGGCTTTTTACAAGATCTAAATTTACCATGATTCTTAGAATGGCCATTCAAAGATCTGGCCCCATTTCCTGTCTGATAGCATCATCTACATCTCTTTCTCTTTCTCCCGGTTTCAGGCATACTCATTTCTTGAATGCATCATGACCTTCCAAATATTTTTTTTCACATGTCATCTATTGAGTTAGATAACTGACTATAATTATTTGATATTACAAAATGTCTTATTTTCTCCTATTTATTTTTTGTCTCCTCCACCAGAAGGTAGAGATATAGTAATATTAATTTGGGGTTGTCATCAATTTTATGTATATGTCTAAATTTAGATATTTCCAGGATAAATATTAGGCTTTACATTAAAACTAATCTCTTGTGAAAGAGCTCTAGAAGTGTACAACAATGTTCTCTGCAAAGGTACAGAAAAATGGGCAATTCTTTGTCTTGCTTCAATGTTTCACAGCAAGAGATCCATTTCTAGTGTTAGACTACCAGGGAGTATTACATGGGATCAGAGACAGAAATCAATTTTTTTTTTTGTGTTACCAAATACCGATGACTCCAAAAGAAAAGCAATGAATGAGAACAACAATAAGTCAAGAGGCATATGCTACAGATTTCCAGAGAATCCATAAACATGACTTGAGTTCAAAGAATAGTCTGTAATAAAACACTGAGCAATAGGAAAACAATAATTATGTGCAAACAGTGAGCTGAGAAATTGCCTGTAACTTTTTCAAATCCTCTTCTGTGGTCTATTGATGGCTTTAAAAATGATAAGTATTCATAGGAAAATCCTATATAATAAAAGCCTAATAGGCTAAGTGTCCGGTTATCCAGTCAGCCATTCAACCAATCCAAGCGTAATATGCTAATGATATGCTAAGGCTGCTCAACCTCTCACTATGATGTGCACTGACCATCAGGTGGCAGGCAGTCGACTGTTTGACCAGTCGCTATGATGTGCACTGACCACCAGGGGGCAGACACTCTGACCAGTAGGTGAGTTTGTTGCTGGGGTCTGGCTGATCGGGACTGAGAGAGATGGGCTGGACACACCCTGGAGCCCTCCCGCGGTCCTACCCTGGCTGGCCAACCTCCTGAGTCCCTCCCTGGCCCTGATCGTGCACCAGTGGGGTCCCTTGGCCTGGCCTATTCCCTCTTGCAGTCTGAGAGCCCTCGGGGGATGTCCAACTGCCAGCTTATGCCCATTCCCCATGGGGAGCAGGACTAAGCTGGAAGTTGGACATCCTTAGTGCTGCCATGGAGGCGTGAGAGGCTCCCACCACCACCGCTGTGCTTACCAGCCATGAGTGCACTGACCACCAGGGGGAAGCTCCTGCATTGAGATCCTGCCCCCTGGTGGTCAGTGTGCATCATAGCAACTGGTTGCTCCGCCATTTGGTCTATTTGTATACTACCCTTTTATTATTCAGTCAAAACATTTAGAAAAGATTGTATTAAAGAAAGATAAGGATATTTCTTTACTCATGTCAGATGACAATGTGTTTTGTAAAGCTTGCTGCTGAAGGGAGTTGGCATCTAGGATGGGGGAAGAATTAAAGAAACTCTAGTATTTACAAAACCTATTTTTGCCACTGAACATTTTTTCTTTTTATTCTAAGAAAAGTTACTTAAATAATGATATGTTGAACATTCACACAGAAAATGTATTTACTGTTATTTTAAATATATTTGGTGGGGTTATTGCTTTCATATACCTGAGTCTTTGATTCCTGGATTTCTTAGCACTTTGATATTTCTGGATCTCTGAGTTCAATGCCTGCTAATGGCCCTGGTTGCTAATCTTATTCTCTGGTAAGAACCTCACTTCAATAATTAATATGTCCTAGTCAATGAAGTAAATAAAAACTCACAAACATGTACATACACACAGAACACACACACACACAAAATAAAAAATGGAACTGGGAGTGAGTCTCCTTCCCTCATCTATCTGTTGTAGATGAGCCACAGCTCACATAATCTCCATTTCTTTCTTTAACTCTAGCTTTCCTCCACTTTACTCTCTCAACACTGATTTCATGCTCTTATTACAAGAACACCAGCATATTCCAACTTAAATGGATCTATTTTCTATGAATAAGGTTTCTTCATAGACCTGGAATTAATATATTCTACTATTTAGCATCATGAAACATAATTAATTAATAAGCATCTGAGACAACTTATAATAAAGCAATGTCATTATTTCTAACAGTATTTTCTAATGATTCATGTAAGTCATTGGCATAAAGTAGTTAAAAACCCCTTTTCCCATTACAAAAAACAGTGCAGATTTATTTTAAAATATCAGCAAAGAATTGTGTTTAATTATGAACCCAAATGAGTGACATAAATTGGTAAATTTCCTTGACAAGCTAGACAACTCTTAGTTAATGTAAAAGTTTTACAATAAAAAAATGGACTCAGTGCCATACATTTTAATAATTACTTCTCAAAAATTTAGAGCTGAATAAGAAAATCTATTATCAAGGGGATAAAATGCAAAAGGGCTAATATTGTAGCTTTAAAAGACTCTTTTTAACTTTTTAAAAATTTTATGCTATATTGAGTTTGAAAGTTAAGAACTACTTCTCATTAAATCAAATTAAATATAATGAGGAATGAGTTATCCATCTCTACTTACATCCTTTTCCTCTTTCTCTTTTGTGGAGTTCTCACACATACATAGGCACACACTTCTTTTTGACATGTAAAAAAGGCATTTTGGAAATATTACATTTTAACATATGTACTTGCTCATCACTTTAGTTAAATTATAAAATATTTAATCATGTAACTTTTATAATATGGGAGATAGTTTGTTTTAATAAATAAGTACAGAACAAAAATACAAGGTAATTTTTATAAGATCTGGATACAATTCTTCAACTTGTATATAAAAAGAATTATGAGCTCTAAGACAAACCAATAGTATCCTTCAAAAGATTATTTATATATTTTTTCTAAAATAAAAATGTTATTTTATTCTATAAATCACTTATTTAATATAAATTTTAGATTTCTGTAATCTTCTTGAAGATATTATTTTAGACTTTCTTGTTAATAGTTTTCTTAATGAAGCTTTAGGTAGCATAAACTCATTTATTTCTCAATTTGAGATTTGTTCACATGGCATTTAAATATTTCCTCTTTTATATATAACTTGAATCTTTAATTTAAATTGTGTGATTATAAAGATAGCAATTGTAGTTCTTCTAAATAGAAGTTATTTCTTTCCTATTCATTACTTTTTTTTCTTACTTATGATAGCAAAATCCCCAATCATATCCAATTGTTGATGTGGCAGTTGCAATAGAAGAAAACAGTGGCGAGAAATGGGAAAGGAGGGATGTGGAAGGAAGAGAAAGAGAAGGGCTACGTTTTACAAAGATAGGGGGAAATATATGATTTGGTTAGATAATAAACCATAATATCCATAATAAACCAACTGCACCTAGTGTAGATTTCTAACTAGCCAATTGTTATGGGTAAGTCAGAAATATCTAAAAGCAAGTGACCGACTTTATAAAACAAATAATAGCAAAGGTATACTTGTTTCATATTTCTGTAATTTTTTTAGAGAAAAGCTATTTCTTTTTTGATGTATGTTCACCTATACCATATTGCTTTCAACAAATGATTCAGAATATGTATATATTACAAAATGATCACAATAAGTCTAGTTAACATACATCAGCTCACATAGTTACAAATTATTTTTCCTGTAGTGAGAGCTATTAATACCCACTCTTTTAATGACTTTTTATACAATACAGTATCATTAACTATGGACAACATATGTACATTATGTCCCCAGGACTTATTTATCTTATAACTGCAAGTTTGGACCTTTTGACCAATTTGGCCCATATTGCTATTAGAATAGAATAGAACAGAAAGGGTATTCTTATTGTTCATTTGTTTTGTGTGGTGGTTATATATATTTCCTTTTGTTTTTCATCCTCAATTAATTATCATGCTTTACATGTTAGAGTCAATGTTAAATGTTATTTGCAGTTACCTTGTCAACATGGTCAGTGGAGATGAATAATTTATGTTAATGGGAATCACCTTATGTATTGCAAACTAAATGGTTGTCAAATGCTCCTAAATTATTACAATCTATACTAATAAAAGAGAAGGATGCAAATTGACCATACCTCTGCTACAACCACCAGCCAATCAGGAGTGAGTATGCAAATTAACCCCAAAGATGGCGGGTTAATTTGCATATGCAGGCATCCAACGGCCTGGGTCCTGGGAACATCCTTAAGACCCAGGCTGCTCGAGCCTGTAGGCTCATGTGTAGGCCCTGAGCTGCCGGAGTCCCAGAACACCCTCAGCCACTTCTAGCCTACCAGCCTTGGAGCAGATCGGCCGGGGGCGGGGCCACAGAGGCTTAAGCAAGGCCTGAGCGGAGCCTGGGGGGCCAAGCCCAAGCTGTAGCACAGGCTTGATTGGAGCTGGGGGGCCCTGCCCAAGCCACAGTGGAGGCTTGAGCAAGGCCTGAGTGGATCTTGGGGGGCCCTGCCCAAGCCATGGCAGAGGCTTGAGCAGGGCCTTAGTGGAGCCGGGGGCCCCTGCCCAAGCAGCAGCAGAGGCTTGAGCGGAGGCGAAGTTGAGGGTGCCAGCCTCGGCTTGCCAGCAGTCCTGCCTCTGTGCATGAGCTGCAGAGTTGGCTAAGCTCCCTGTACTCCACTGGTAATGTTCTTGGTAACTTGGGTAATAAGAATCCAAAAAGGTGATCTAGGGTTTTTCCACCACACTCCTGGAGGAAAAAACGAAGGTCCGCTGCTGGAGGGCTAAGAAATGTCATATCCTGCCCTAGTGGGTTTGGCTCAGTGGATAGAGCCTCAGCCTGCCAACCGCAGGGTCTGGCTTCGATTCTGATCAAGGGCATGTACCTAGGTTGCAAGCTCCTCCCTGGCAGGAGACAGCCAATCACAGTGTCCCTCTCATATCCTATGAAAGACATATATTGAAAATGCTTAAAGAAAGTTGTCATTTTTTCATGGTGAAGGGACTGGAGTCCGTGTTGATGAAAACACCTTGGGGGCTGTGGTGGCTGGCAGTGGCTGTAGCAGCGGGGTGATGGGGCTGGCGCCTTCCCTTGATCAGCCCGTTTGCCTCCCACAGAGGCCCGTGGGGAGCGGGCCTAAGCCATCAGTAGGATATCATCTGAGCGTTCCCAGTCTGTGAGAAGGGCCAGGCTGGGCTGAGGGACATCCCCCCCCCCCCCCCCCAGCGCAGGAATTTCGTGCACCGGGCCCCTAGTTTAATATAAAACCTTGCTTCCATTTCTTTTTTTTTTTTCTCAGTAGAATATTAACCAATAGTCAGATCACTGGGAAGTGAATAATTACTAATCAAAGTTTTATTGTTTTATTCTGATTTTTTTAGGTCAGACAACATAAAAATAAAAATTTGAATGGCTTATTTATAAATATAAAAGGCTAAGTGTATGTCCATCCATCCGACCAGTAGTTATGACACACACTGACCATCAGGGGGCAGATGCTCAATGCAGGAGATACCATGACATGCACTGGCTTTTTAAAAATAAATGCCACTACGGACCTAGTGTCAACAAATCAACACTCAGCTTTCCCTAAGTGGGACACAGGCCCTGCCCCCACCCTGGAGCGACAACCCACCAAATCAGAGCCAACACTGCCAAGATCCCATGGCCCAAAATGCGGCCCACAGCCCAGCCCAGCCTGGAAACGGTCACTGTGGGCACTGGGTAATGATGTCATGTAGTGATGCCCGGATTTCTTTCCCTAGCAACTAGCCTTCTTGGAGTTTCTTTAGCCCAGGAACCCAACCTGCCTTATAGTCAGGTGCAAACATTTTAGAGTTTAACCAAATGTTTGTGAAGCATTTTCCTGTGCCTTATCTCATTTAATCCTCACAGAAGTCCTGGAGTAGGTAGATAGGAGACTCGGTAGAATCCGATTTTCTTTTCATTAGCTAGAAAACAGATTTAGAAAGTTTAGACACTTGACCCAACTGAAAAGAAGTAAGAAATGGTGGACCTTGAAAATGACTTCAGGTTTTCTCACTGCACAGAATATAGTCAAACACTGCTGCAGTTAAATATTTTACCCTTTGTTCTCCCTGCATGATCTACACTAATAATATGCTTTGTGTTGATATTTACTGCTGTGTTGCTGACAATTACCTGAAAGAGAAGTGGTGGTGCTTCACTGGGCTGGAAAAAGTTTAGCTACATCAGAAAGTGGTTCTAATTAAGCAACTTTATCCTATATAATAAATAGGAAATATGCAAATTGACCCTCACACCCTCGCACAAAATAGCCGTCCCCAGGTAGTCAAAGA
This sequence comes from Plecotus auritus, assembly GCF_963455305.1. Lineage (NCBI taxonomy): Eukaryota > Metazoa > Chordata > Mammalia > Chiroptera > Vespertilionidae > Plecotus > Plecotus auritus. The sequence goes on along the minus strand of NC_137772.1, from coordinate 73,847,801 downwards.
TGACCACCACAAGATGGCTGCCACAAGATGGCCGGCAGAGGAGAGCAGTTGTGGGTTACCAGGCCTGCAGGGGAGGGCAGTTAGGGGTGACACCCCCCCCCCCAGTGCATGAATTTCATACACCGGGCCTCTAGTCTTTGTACACTGAGTGGCCAGATTATTATAACCACCTGATGTTTGTAGGCAAATTAGCTGTACACTGCATCATATGGGATATGGAAGCCGAAGGCCTGTTCAAACACCTTTGCTGTCTGCAATTACCAAGATAAAAGGTCTCCAATTCACACAGGAACACAAGGATTGGACAGTCGAGAATTGGAGAAAAAGGCATGTGGTCCGATGAATCACATTTCCAGTTGCATCATGCAGATGGCAGAGTGAGAATTTGGTGGAAAAAGCATGAAAGCATGCACCCCACATGCATGAGTACAACCCTTCAAGCTGGTAGGGTCAGTGTTATGGTTTGGGGCATGTTTTCCTGGCATGATTTGGGCCCTTTAATTTGTGTGGAACAACATCTGGATAGCACAACATACCTAAGTATCGTTGCTGATCAGGTTCATCCTACCATGTTGATGGTGTATCCCAATAGAGATGGCTTCTTCCAACAAGACAATGCACCACGCCATGGTGCTCATATTGTGCAGGAGTGGTTTAAAGAACATGAGGGAGACTTTACCTTGCTTAGGTGGCCCCCACAATCACCAGATCTCAATCCAATTGAGCATTTGTGGGACGAAGTTAAAAGAGCCATCAGGCAGCTGGTTCCACAACCATCAAATCTCACAGAACTGGACAGTGCTATTCATCAGGCAAGGTGTCAGATTCCTTGCATCACCTTTCAATATCTCGTGGAGTCAATGCCAAGAAGAATCACCGCAGTATTGAAGGCAAAAGGTGGCCCAACGAAGTACTGATGGGGTGGTCATAATAATCTGGCCACTCAGTGTATATAAAAGACTAAGTTGATTAGCACATGTGTGATACAAATAAAGCTCTTGCTGGAGCCAATAGCAGGTGTGTGTTTCAATCTATCATTGTTGATCATGAATTTGGTTGACAATTCTATTTTAAAGGGCGAATAAGGATATTAAAATATTACTTCTAATTAATTTTTTTTCAATGTGCATGAATCTGTGCAGCGGGACACTAGTTTGAATAATAAAAATATGACATGTGCTTCGATGATGTATATATTTTTAAAATATATGTTTATTGATTTCAGAGAGGAAAGGAGGGGGTGAGAGGGATAGAAACATCAATGATGAGAGAGAATCATTTGTCGACTGCCTCCTGCACACCCTTCTCTGGAGACTGAGCCCACAAACTGGGCATGTGCCCTGACCGGGAAACAAACCATGACCTCCTGGTTCATAGGTCAATGCTCAACCACTGAGCCACACCAGCCAAGCTAATCAAGTATAATATTATTCAGACATTTTATTCAGATTGTTTTTCAGAGTTCACATAATAAAGTTAACATGAAAAATACAAACACAAAACAAAACCTTATGAGATATATGGCTCTGTTTTAGCACAGAGCCAATTTATTCAGACATAAACCCAATAAGCCCAAAAGCACATCAACACACACACTTGCTGTAGCATATTCTAACCACCATACAAAAATTATTTAAAAAATAGTCATGGAGATGTAAAGTACAGATTAGTAATATCTGTAATAATAAAAGCGTAATATGCTAAGTAGACCAGACAACCTTCTGAACGAAGCTCTGGCTGTGAGGTAAGCCCAGGACCCAGGTGCCTGCCAGCAGCCGGAGGGAAGCCTGGGTCCTGGGTGCCAGCGGGAAGCCAGTGCTGGCATCCAGGGAAAAGAAGACCTACTCTTGCACAAATTTAATTCATTGGGCCTCTAGTAGTCAATAATATTTTAATATTGCCAGGTGGGTACTCGACTTACTAGGGGAATCACTTCATAAGTTAGATAAATGTCTAACAACCATTTTGTACACCTGAAAGTAATATAATATTGACTGTCAATTGTAATTGAAAAATATTTTTAAAATAAATACATAATATTAAAATATACATATAATTAATCAACCTGTCTTAGCAAGAAATTTATGTCTTCTTTATCTTTTTCAAATAAAAAGTGGTCACTATTGCTAAAATAATACTTTTATCAATCTAAAATGATTACCAGTTTTGTTTTAGTCCATGGGGTAAATTTATTTGAATATTCTCAATATCCACTTTTGGATCCTTAACTCAGTAATGAAAGTGAATACAATCCTATCTAATAAAAGAGTAATATGCAAATTTACCATCACTCCACTACACCCACAAGCCACGCCCACCAGCCATGCCCACCAGCCAATCAGGAGCGAATATGCAAATAAACCCAACCAAGATGGCTACGGCCACAGAGAGCAGGAGGGAGGCTTGGGTTTCCCCGGCAATGGAGGAAGCCAAGCTTTCCGCCTGCCCTTGCCAGCCTAGGCCTCCACTCAAGGCTACAAAGTTTCAATGATAGAAGATAAATAAATCCCAACAGAAATGACTGCCGCCACAGGAGCTGGAAAGAGCAGGAAGCTAGGGTTGCCCTGAGCGATGGAGGAAGCCAAGCTTTCTGCACACCCTGGCCGGCCCAGGCCTCCGCTTAAGGCTACAAAGTTTCAATTGTAGAAGATAATAAACCCCAGATACCAGGGCCTCTGCTTGGGTCGCCAGGGGGCGTGGCCATCCTGCAAACCACCACAGGCCCCTCGCCCAGGCAGCCCCACACCCCAAGGGAACCTCCACCCTGATCTGGGACACCTTTCAGGGCAAACCAGCTGGCCCCCACCCATGCACCAGGCCTCTATTCTACTTAATAAAAGAGTAATATGCAGATTGACCATCACTCCAACACACAAGATGGCTGCCCCCATGTGGACACAAGATGGCTGCGACAAGATGGCCAGCAAGGGAGGGCAGTTAGGGGTGACCAAGCCGGCAGACGAGGGAAGTTGGGGGCGACCAGGCCTGCAGAAAAAGGCAGTTGGGAGGGGCCCAGGCCTGCAGGGAGAGCAGTTGGGGGAAAACAGGCTGGCAGGGGAGCAGTTACGCATCAATCAGGCTGGCAGGGGAGTGGTTAGGGGGTGATCAGGCTGGCAGGCAGAAGCGGTTAGAGGCAATCAGGCAGGCAGGCAGGCGAGCAGTTGGGAGCCAGCAGTCCTGGATTGTGAGAGGGATGTCCAACTGCCCGTTGGAGAGGGAGCATGCTGGGCTGAGGGACACCTCCCCCAAGTGCACGAATTTCGTGCACAGGGCCTCTAGTTCTCTGATAAAAAGCAACTCAATGCTTTTAAATGTTTAGTATATTCTAGTCTATTTTTCTGTCTTTCTGGATAAAGATCTCTGATTAATTACTGAATTCCTGTTTTGCTTTCTCTCATAAATAGAGCTATTATCTGAAAGCAATTCTCTGTTATTGTTTAATTTTACATCTGAGTTCAATAGAGAATTCTATTCTATCAAGTTTTTACTACAATAGATTTTTTATTGATCAATGACTTTAACAGAAATAAACCTGCCTCCTTACTAATAAATAGAATGGCAGAACAGTAAACCCATAAATCTAAAAAATGAATTCAGTCAGATGCCACATTAATAAAATTACAATGAGTTTCCTTTCCTGTAACCAAGTGCTTGTATACAAAGTATATAAAATATAAAATCTCTTGAATTTGCCATTATTTTTTTTCTTGAGTAAAATTAATGAGATATAATTTCAGACAATGTAATAAGTACATATCATGCTTGTTTCAATTCTATTTACTTGTCAGTTTCAGTGAGAAATTAATACTTTGTGTTTATAATCAAGTATTTAAATAATTTAGCACAATGGAGATAATGAAACTGATTTATTTTTTTATTTTTTTAATAAATCTTTATTGTTCAGATTATTACAGGTGTTCCTCTTTTTCCCCCCATAGCTCCCCTCCACCTGATTTCCCACCTCACCCCATGCCCTTATCCCCCCACTGCCACTGTCTTCATCCATAGGTGTAAGATTTTTGTCCAATCTCTTCCCGCACCCCTCACACCCCCTTCCCCCTGAGAATTGTCAGTCCACTCCCTTTCTATGTCCCTGATTCTATTATATTCACCAGTCCATTCTGTTCTTCAGATTTTCTATTCACTTGATTTTTAGATTCACTTGTTGGTAGGTATGTATTTGATATCATTTTGTTGTTCATAATTTTTATCTTTACCTTTTTCTCCTTCTTCCTCTTCTTAAAGAATACCCTTCAGCATTTCATGTAATCCTGGTTTGGTGGTGATGAACTCCTTTAGCTTTTTCTTGTCTGTGAAGCTCTTTATCTGACCTTCAACTCTGAAGGATAGCTTTGCTGGGTAGAGTATTCTTGGTTGTAGGTTCTTGCTGTTCATCACTTTGAATATTTCTTGCCACTCCCTTCTGGCCTGCATAGTTTCTGCCGAGAAATCAGCTGACAGACGTATGGGTGCTCCCTTGTAGGTAACTAACCGTTTTTCTCTTGCTGCTTTCAAGATTCTCTCTTTGTCTTTTGCCCTTGGCATTTTAATTATGATGTGTCTTGGTGTGGTCCTCTTTGGATTCCTCTTGTATGGGGTTCTGTGCACTTCCTGAACTTGTAAGTCTATTTCTTTCACCAGGTGGGGAAAGTTTTCTGCCATTATTTCTTCTAATAGGTTTTCAATATTTTGCTCTCTCTCTTCTTCTGGCACCCCAAAAATTCAGATGTTGGTACACTTAAAGTTGTCCCAGAGGCTCCTTACACTATCTTCATATTTTTGGATTCTTTTTCCTTTTTGTTTTTCTGGTTGGGTGTTTTTTGTTTCCTCATATTTCAGATCTTTGGTTTGATTCTTGGGGTACATTGATCTACAGTTGAGTTTCTGTATATTCTTTATTTCAGACAGTGTATGCTTAATTTCTGACTGGTCCTTTTCCATTTTTTTGGCATTCTCATTAAGATCCTTAAAGATCTCACTAAGTTCCTCAGCGGTTTTTAGAAGATTCTTGAGTAACCTTATAAATGTGGTTCTGAACTCTATGTCATCCAGTAGTTTGCTTTCCTCCATTTCTTTCATTTGTGACATGTTTCTTTGTCTTTGCATTTGCTGCTTCCTTGTGTTGATGGAGTGGCTTTGTGTGGTAGGTGACCTATAGGGGCCAGTAGCTCAGCCTCCCCAATCACCTGAGGTGGATGCCTTTGGTACACCCCTTTGTGGGCTGAGTGCAAAGTCTTGATGTAGTTAAGCCTTGATTGCTGTTGTTACACTGGGAGGAATTGTCCTCCAGGCCAATTGGCTGTGAGGACCCGCTGTGTCTATAATGGATGAACTACTGCGCTGGAGACACGCTTATGGTGCAGGACTTGTTTCAGTGGGGCTTTGTGCTCACTGAGTCTGCCTCTTGAATGTATCACTTATGGATGTGAGGAGTTGAAATCTGGTGTCTCACACTGACCACTAGGTACACTGGCTTCTGGATCTCCAATGGGGTGCAGGTCAGCTACTGTCTGAGGCCACCCAGCAAGCGCTACAGCGAGAACTACAGTTTTCTCCTCTTTGCTTGGGGTTTGGAGGTTTTGGAGCTGTCTGACCCGGGCTGCAAGTTTGCTAGGTTAAGCTGCGCTACAGCAGGTCATTCATATGCTAAAGTCGCTGCTTGGAGCTTGGGTGGGTTTGTAGATTGTGTGGGGTGGAGTCTCAGGGCATCACTAAGCTAGGGCGTTACAAACAGCGATGGCTGCCAGTTAGCCGGCTCTGAGTCTCCGACCGCGTCCCCTTGTCCCGCGCCCCAGCACAGTAAACAATTATTCCTGCATGCAGCCCTGCAAGCAAGCCTCCTTACTTTCCGACCCCATGGCAGACAATCCAGCTTCTCCCCGTAGGAGTTTGGGTCCCCGTGTCTCCCCAGAAACTGGAGTTCAGAGTAATCGAGAGCTTGTCTCCCTTCGGGTTGAAAAAAGCAGCACTCCCAGTCGCCCGTCGCCAGCCCGATTCGCGCGCCTCCATACCTCAGCTTTTCAGCGCTTGTGCACCCCTCAATGCTGTTTGCTCTTTCCTTCTAGTTGTAGAACTTCCACTCAGCCAGCTTTCCCGTGATTCTGGGTGATAGACGTTTTGTCTTTTAGTTGTTGTTTTGAAATTGTTGTGCGAGGCAGCAGTTTAGGTGTTTACCTAGGCTGCCATCTTGGATCCTCCTCTAATGAATATGATTTAAATTAAATTCAATGAAGGCTTTTCTGCAGTCACATCTTGAAACAAACTATGTTCTTCCTTTCAGTCCTAATCCAACCTGATTCTTCTTAAACTGGAAAACCTGGGCTTTTTACAGCTGAAGATAATGATTTTCCATTTTTTTATATGGAAAATGAAAATTTTCCTCTCATATATATTGACTGTAGGAAACTTCTTATAATCACTGTAAAGAAAAAGAATAATCTCAAAAATATTGGGAGATTTGGATCATAAAAATTATGATATTTAAAAGTTATCTTTCTATATTTATTTCTATAATTCATTATTTCTCTACTGCGGCCCTTACTAATTCTACTACTCTGCTCTACAGCAAATCACCTCTTCAGACAAATGCCTCTCTCTCTCTCTCTCTCTCTCTCTCCTCTCTCTCTCTCTCTTTACCAATGTTACAGCTAATAATAAGCACAAGTGCTTTTCATTTTCAAAGTATAAATCCACCTTCTCAGCAACCAGGGAGGGGAGAATTAACATTATATCCATTTTAGAGACAGGAAAACTAAAGAAAAGAAAGGATGAGTGTTGATGCCAAAGTACAAGGCACAGAAATATATAAAAAGGCAGTGCTTTTCCAGGTAACTGAAAGAACATCCAGCTTTCTAAAAGGTCCAAATGTCTGTGTGTGGCAAGCTCACATAGACTGCTTTTTTGTATCCTTATAAGGATACATATCATGTATTGATCTGTGGTAATCAGAGAATACATGCTTTTCTATATATTCCTCCAGATAACCTCCTCTAATTAAGCCCGGAGTACTTCATCTATATATTTGGGCACATTAATATTTTGTTATAAGTTAATGCATACCAATATGCATTATGTGCCACATGATGTATATTCTGTTTCTCATACTTTTCTATGCAACTATATATTGTCTCTTAGACTCCTTGACTCATTGACAGAATATACTACCTTTAAGTCTTAATAACTTGGTATTGAATGGAATGAAGAATCTGCCTATTGCCAGGAAATCTCTTGTATATTTCCAATTGTATCTAGAAGTGTTTTTTCCCAAGCTAAAATACTAAGGATCTGGAGAGAAAGAATCTGTCTTTTTAAAGAAGATGGAATGTGTCTGGAGATTATTATGGTACTAGAGGCCCGGTGAACAGAATTCATGCATGGGGGGCGGGATTCCCTCAGCCAAGCCTGTGCCATCTTGCAATCTGGGACACCTCAGGGGATGTTTAGGCCCAGGGATTGGGCCTAAACTGGCAGTCAGACATCCCTCTCGCAATCCAGGACTGCTAGCTCCTAACCGCTCACCTGCCTGAGCACTTACTCCTAACTGATCACTTGCCTGCCTGCCTGCTCCTAACTGCTCGCTTACCTGTCTGCTTAGTGTGTATTATAGTGACCGATTGTTCCAGTCATTCTGGTCATTCTGCCATTCCAGTCGCTGGGCTTTTATACATATATAGATTAGATATATCAAGCCTCTGACATCAACTGGATGAAGGATGTGAGTAAAAAGGAGATGAGAACAGGCAGCTTTTGCATTGGAATAAGTTAAATGGTGCAATTTGCTAAAATAGGGGACACAAAATAGAACTAGGAGACAGGATGTTTGCTTTAATTTTAGACATGTTCATGTAAGATACACAAAAGGAATATTTTTTCAAGAGAAAATGAAAGTTTAAAGCTCTATTTAATATATTTTATGAAATGTATATTTGAGAGTCTTTATCCTAAAGAGTGCTGCTGAAGTGACAGTAGAAACTATGAATATGTAGGTAAACATGTAAAGTAATAAAATAAAATAAAAAGACTAAGATTGGAACTCTGAAGAAATTACAGTATCCAAGATATAGGCCAAGAAGAGAAACCTTCAAAGAACATGGAAAAGGTAATCACATAATTTGGAGAATTACTAGGAAAGAAATTTTTGTATTACAAAGATTAAGAAATTGGTATGTGATAAGTAAATTTGCAAAAATGTCAAATGCCGTTTTAAAAGGAGACACAGCAACTTCTCTGAGTCCATTTGATTTTTCAACTAAGAGGGTAGTTTGTGGGCAAGTTTAATTAAAGGCTGACTACAGTGATTTCAAAAGCCACATCAAATATCAAAATCGTTGGAAAGTGATAATTTTTATTATACTAGTAGCCCAGTGTGCGATATTGGTGCAGTAGTCTGTCCACCACTTCCGCGGGAACCAGTGGGAGCTGCACTGCTTCCACGGGAGCTGGCAAGAGGGAGCCATGCCACTTCCGCAGGAGCCGGGAGGGACCCGCACCGATTCCGGAGGTGGGAGCAAGCTGCCGGCACCCGCGGGAGGCCAGAGCAAGCCACCGCCGCCCACGGGAGCTGGGAGGGACCCGTGCTGCTTCCACGGGAGCCGGGAGAAACTCTCGCCAATTCTGGAGGCAGGAGCAAGCCACACCACTTTGGGAGGCTGGAGGGAGCCACCGCTGCTGCCCGAGGGAGGGAGTGATCTAGAGGTCCTCCATGCGCACGCAGCCTCGGTTGTTACTGTGACACCGTAATGAACGATTTGCATATTACCTCCATATATATAGAGAGAGAGAGCCTAGAGGCCCAGTGCACAAAATTCAAGCTGGGGGGGGGGGGGGCGGGCTGTCCCTCAGCCCAGCCTGCACCCTCTCCAATCCAGGACTGCTGGCTCCCAACTGCTCACCTGCCTGCCTGCCTGATTACCCCTAACCGCTTCTGCCTGCCACCTGATCACCCCCTAACCACTCCCCTGCCAGCCTGATTGATGCCTAACTGCTCCCCTGACAGCCCGATTGCCCCCAACTGCCCTCCCTTGCCAGCCTGGTCACCCCTAACTGCCCTCCCCTGCTGGCCCAGTCACCCCTAAATGCCCTCCCCTCCTGGCTTGGGTCCCCCCAACTGTCCTCCTGTGCCAGCCCGGTCACCCCTAACTGCCCTCCCTTGCTGGCCTGGTCTCCCCCAACTGCCCACTACTGCCCTCCCCTGCAAGCCATCTTGTGGCAACCATCTTGTATCCACATGGGGGCAGCCATCTTTGGCCACATAGGGGTGGCCATCTTGTGTCTTGGTGTGACAGTCAATTTGCATATTACTCTTTTATTAGATAGGATTGCTGTAGTGTTATGATAAGATATATGCACCCCCCTAAAATTCATGTAATGAAATCCTGTCCCCCAAGTGATAGCATTAGGAGGTTTGGGCCTTTGCGAGGTAAGTCATGGAACCCTTTCAATAATATTTGTGTTCTTATTCAAAAGACCCCAAAGATCTCTCTCATTCCTTCCATTGTGTGGGGCCAGAGTGAGAAGATGACCATCTGGGAATCCATAAGTGGGTTCTCAGTACACACCATATCTGCCAGTGCCTAGATCTTGGACTTCCCATCCTCCAGAACTGTGAGAAAGAGGTATTTGTTGTTTGAACCACCCATTTTATGGCATTTTTGTTATACTAGCCTGAATGAACTAAGACAGATAAAAATAAGTAGTTGGGGGTACAAGAACCTAGAGATAGGATCAATTCAAGGTCCTATGATCAAGTATGGAGGAAGATTTCTCAAACATGACATATTTATAGAACATAAATAAAATGTTGATATGACTGCAGTAAAATTAAAAAAGTTATATATTTCTGTAGTGCTATGAGTAAAATAAAAAAGCATGCTCCATGCTTGAAGAAGGTACAAGCAAGACAAATGCTCAACAAATGTTTTGTATTTAAAGAACCTGTATAGAAAAATAATACATATAATTTGCTAAAAATTCCCATTTGTGAAGTTAATTTACAATTGAAGAAGTGCCATAAATATACTCAATATGGCCTACTTTTATTTTATTTTTTTAATTTCTTTATTGATTAAGGTATTACATATATGTCCTTATTCCCCAATTACCCCCACCCTCCATTCATGCTCTTACCCCCCTGTTGTCTGTGTCCATTGATTAGGCTTACATGTATGCATATAAGTCCTTTGGTTGATCTCTCCCCCTTACCCCCACCCTCCCCTTCCTTCCCTCTGAGGTTTGACAGTCTGTTTGATGTTTCTCTGTCTCTGGATATGTTTTTATTCATCAGTTTATGTTGTTCATTATATTCCACAAATGAGTGAGATCATGTGATATTTATCTTTCTCTGCCTGGTTTATTTCCCTTAGCATAATGCTCTCCATCTCCATCCATGTTGTTGCAAATGGTAAGAACTCCTTCTTTTTTTACCGCAGCGTAGTATTCCAATTGTCTAGATGTACTACAGTTGTTTTTCTAAAACTTTTTTTATTGATTTTTTACAGAGAGGAAGGGAGAAGGCTAGAGAGTTAGAAACATCGATGTGAGAGAAACACGGATCAGCTGCCTCCTGCACACCCTCTACTGGGGATATGCCCGCAACCAAGGTACATGCCCCTGACTGGAATTGAACCCGGGACACTTCAGTCCACAGGCTGACGCTTTATCCACTGAGCCGAACCAGTCAGGGCAATACCACAGTTTTTTAATCCACTCATCGGCTGATGGGCGCTTAGGCTGTTTCCAAATCTGAGCTATGGTGAATTGTGCTGCTATGAACACAGGGGTGCATATATCCTTTCTGATTCATGTTTCTAGTTTCTTGGAATATATTCCTAGAAGTGGGATCACTGGGTCAAATGGGAGTTCCATTTTTAGTTTTTTGAGGAAACTCCATACTGTTCTCCACAGTGGCTGCACCAGTCTGCATTCCCACCAGCAGTGCACGAGGGTTCCTTTTTCTCAGCATCCTCACCAGCACTTGTCGTTTGTTGATGATAGCCATTCTGACAGGTGTGAGATGGTACTGCATTGTTGTTTTGATTTGCATCTCTCTGATGATTAGTGACTTTGAGCAGGTTTTCATATGTCTCTTGGCCTTCCTTCTGTCTTCTTTCTAAAAGTGTCTATTTAGATCAGTTGCCCATTTTTTGATTGGGTTGTTTATCTTCTTTTTGTTAAGTTGTATGAGTTCCCTGTAAATGTTGGAGATTAAACCCTTATCGATGATATCATTGGCAGATATGTTCTCCCATGCAGTGGGCTTTCTTATTGTTTTTTTTTTTTTTAAATATATTTTATTGATTTTTTACAGAGCGGAAGAGAGAGAGAGGGATAGAGAGTTAGAAACATCTATGAGAGAGAAACATCGATCAGCTGCCTCCTGCACACCTCCCACTGGGGATGTGCCCGCAACCAAGGTACGTGCCCTTGACCGGAATCGAACCTGGGACCCTTCAGTCCGCAGGCCGACGCTCTATCCACTGAGCCAAACCGGTTTCGGCTCTTATTGTTTTATTGATGGTTTCTTTTGCTGTGCAAAAGCTTTTTATTTTGATGTAGTCCCATTTGTTTATTTTCTCTTTAGTTTCCATTGCCCTAGGAGCGGTATCAGTGAAGAAATTGCTTCGGCATATGTCTGAGATTTCTCTGCCTCTGGATTCCTCTAGTATTTTTATGGTTTCCTGTTATATGTTTAAGTCCTTGATCCATTTTGAGCTTATTTTTGTGTATGGTGTAAGTTGGTGGTCTAGTTTCATTTTTTTTTTGCATGTATCTGTCTAATTTTCCCAACACCATTTATTGAAGAGACTGTTTTGACTCCATTGTATGTTCATGCCGCCTTTGTCAAATATTAATTGAGCGTAGTGACTTGGGTTGATTTCTGGGTTCTCTATTCTATTCCATTGATCTATATGTCTGTTCTTGTGCCAGTACCAGGCAGTTTTGAGAACAGTGGCTTTGTAATACAGCTTGAAATCTGGTATTGAGATCCCACCTACTTTGTTCTTCTTTCTCAGGATTGCTGTAGCTATTCGGGGTCTTTTTTTATTGCAGATGAATTTTTGGAAAGTTCGTTCTAGGTCTGTGAAATATGCCGTTGGTATTTTAATGTAATATGCCCAACTTTTAAATGTTTTGTATTCATTAGCTGACAAATTTAAATATCCAAACTATACCAAATATTTAGAAGATACATATAATTAAATGAAAATTTATACATAACTGCAGAAAATTTAAATTGGCCACCAAAACTTAAATGTATTTGTTATTATCTAATAAATTTGAAAATACATATATTCTATAAAAATAAATTTACTCCTAAATATTTACTGTGGAGAAAAGATTGCATTTGTGCAACAAGATATGTTTCTATTTTTTGTCAGCTGCATTATCTCTTATTTGGGAGCAAGCCAAAATTCCTTCAGGAAAACAATAAATTTTGACATTATTTCAATGAATTATTGTAAAGTTTAAAGCATGTGTTAATTTCAAAAACATCAAATTGAGGGGCAAAGTGACTGCAGAAAGTAATTTCAGTATAATACATATGGGCAAATATTAACTAAAAAATTACCATATATTAAAGATACATATGGACTAGAAGTAGAGAGATATAAATGGCAATAACAAAAGTCATATGCAGAACAGTGGGTATGTCTGGTGTGAAGAGAAAAATATAATCGGAAACAGAAACACAAGAGATTCAGCTACATTTATAATGTTTTATGCCTTTGGTTGATTGTTGGGTGAATATGTGCTTAATACACACACACATATACATGTATGTTCATATATTTACTTTTGGTAAATTAAAAAAAATTAGAAATTAAGGTAAAAATTAAAAAGTGGGTGAAAGTTTTAAAAATGGGTGAAGGGGGTCAAATTGTACAAAGTAAATGTCATGGGATATAATGCACCACATGGTGACTGTAGGTGATAATTCTGTTCCGCATATTTGAAAGTTGCTAAGAAAGTAGATCTTAAAAGTTTTCATCACAATAAAAAATTCCTATAAGGTGATATGTTAACTAGACTTATTGTGGTGATCATGCATACAAATATTGAATCATTATGTTGTACACCTGAAACTAATATAAGGTTGTATGTCAATTATACTTCAATTAAAAAACACACTAAGAAATATAAAAGGGGAAAATAAATGGGAACTCTGGCATCAGGCAACCTATGTGACATCCCTATAATGATAGTTAATCATTCTGTGACCTTGAACAACTCATGTACCCACTCTGGGCACCAAGCTTCTTACTTTTAAATCAGATCACAATTGAAAATACTTCACAGTTTGCAACAAGGATTGGTAAAGTCACTATTTGTTAAATGCTGAGATCAGTACTCAGCATGTAGTAATATAACCTATGCTTTTTTGGACAAAGAAAGGAAATGTGCTATGAGTGTGGTTTATACATTTGAGGAAAACTGAGATCAAGTAAAATGGTATCAAAAGTCTTAATAATAAATCTTCCCACACTCAACATACATTCAGGCATTAAGCTGAGCACAAAACATAAAATCATAAACAATGTAGAGAACGTATTCTCAATAAACACACCTTTTTATAGGGTGTGTTTGGGGTCTATGATTGGGATTCAGGAATCTTTGACTCCATATTATCAAATGCAAAGAAATACTGTGGCATGTGGTATGAAAATTTTCAGAAACTGAAAGGAGTCAATGACCTATAAAACTTAAGATACTGACAAATAACTTTCACATAAGCAAATAATTCTGTTAGAGTACAGTAGATACTGTAATTTTTTAAAAGTGGAATGATGATAGAGAGGAGTGACCATCTCACTTCTCTGAGTCTTAAGAAGCATCCCCAGCTAATATCATACATACTAACATTAAAATCTGTAAGAGTGCCCCCATGCCATTCTATTAAAAAAAAAAAAAAAGACACTCAAGATGAAGAGATAAAATGTGCAAAGACATTTTATTTAAAGAAGGTGAACTGATTTGCTGGAGTTGATGCATCATACACAGGGCGGGACATTGGAGGAAGGAGACTGGGATACAGACTAGTGTTGGGTTATGACATGCTGTGGACTGGTTATTGTCAGTGTTCTTTCTAGATCTCTTGTACCGGCAGAGAAGTTAAAGCAGCAGCCCCGTAAGCTACTCACTGGAGCAACAACCCTAGGGTAAAGAAACAAAATCAGGTGACCTGATCTACTAGTCCAGTTAACTAGCTTTCCAGGTAAATAAGCTGAATATATTTACAAGGAAGAAAAGGCATACCTATTTAAAGATCATTTATGACATATGAACTTATGATCTCTGAGACATGCCTTCTAAGGTGAGTGTCATATAAGCTACTGACCTCTCTAGAGTAAAAGATGAGATGTATGGAATTTGACTGTGTTTCTCCCTGTGTAAGATAATTCCAGGAAACTCACTGTGAGCTCTCATCCATTATTCTGTGCCAGAGATCCATGATATCCCAGCCTTTTCCCTAGTTGGTCAGAAGCTCTTGATGTTCTATATCCTGAAAATTATTAGTAAATCTTAGAACTGGGTAAGATGTCTGATAAGTATGCATCTGATTAGACAATCTGTTCCATTGTGTCACTCACACAGATTCTAGAGTCACAGCACCCTTGCCTTCAGAGGAACAAATGCCAAAGGATAAGCTCCATGCTTGACCAGGCTGAAACAGGGTTTTTGATTAAAATTGCATCCTCATTTGACTTCTCCCCATTCCCTGTTCTGTTCCCTCATCAATTCCTTTTGGTAGCACTTAATAAATTACTTGCATCTGAATCTTTGCCTCCACATCTGTTTTTCAAAAACCTGATATTCTATAAGCTATACAGTATACAGTGAGATGTTTGAACTTTAACATGACTTTCATACATACAAAATGAAATCCACTGAAGGATTTGGAATAGGAAAAATAATTCCAAAAATCATGAGAAAAAGTTGACAGAAGTGAGCTGTGATTCGTGTCATTGAAGAAGAAATTACCACTCTTCATTTTATTATTTACTTTTGTCCTCCTCCCTCCCCCGCCCAGTACTTCACTTTATGCATTGAAAAGATCCTGAAGCACAATAATATAAATACTGAATTTGAAGGACTTTTCAGTTTTTATAAGGAGTAGCACTTTAAATCTATTGAAATCAAACAAATGCAGTGTGATATGATCAGAAAACATTTTTTTTTCCTGGGTAACAGTCTATAAAAATATATATATATTTATAATTATATATAATTAAATTTTAAATCATGTGAAGTACCAATTGAAAAAGCAATTGTGCTGGGGAAAATTTGAAGAGTATAGAACCAGTAAAGTTCAATGAGGATTGTTAGAACATTGGTTCATTGCTCCAAACACTTGAGAGACCTCTCAGGCTTAATTCATTCAGAATAACTTTATAATTCAAGTTGACGCAGCATCTCGTTCATTATTCCTAATCAGGTGACAGCAGTGAATGTGAAGAAGGAACAAAATAGGAAGGATAGAAACAAAAAATATACCCTGGAATTAATTTCATATTAAGAAAATTTAAAGGTCTGATATTTATTTATAATCAGTGAAATGGGAATAGAATCATATTTCAATCCAAGTTGTAAAGACTGATGAAGTATCTCCCATATAATAGGTTCAAAAGAACATTGTAAGTCTGAGATAATAACTATTTGGCTAGAATCCTCAGAAAAACACACACAAATTATTGTGTTTTAGTTGTTTAATGCTATATTTAATGTAACTAACATTTGTATATTTCTGATAAGAACTGACAAAATGAAATTTAGTTCAACTTTTACAGAAGACTTTGAGTAAGAAAGCATAAATAAACATATGATTATTTTGAATAATAAAGATGGAATTAAGAATAAAACTTTGAAATGAAATGGGACATGCTGGCTATACAAAGGCAATGTAGCTTGCTGAAGAGAAAGAATAAAGATTTATTCTGCCTGGGTTCAATTTTTAGATCTGATATTTATTAGCAGTATGATTTGGTGTAAGGCATTTAACTATATGTCATTTTCCATTCTCTAAATCAGAGATAATCACTACATCTACCTCACATGGTAGTTGAGGATACTATACATAAAACACCTAAAATATTGTAAGGATTATATGTAAAGCACTTAAAATGGGGCTATTATAGAGTAAGTGCAATTTAAATGCTGTTCTATTATTATAATTACTAATTAATAGTTATGCTTGACTAATAACTGGGGAATACAAGATACAACAAGTTTTTGTAAATGTTAAATTTAAAAATGTTTAAATAACACATGGGCAAAATATGCTAATACTTAAGTTAGAAAACTAAAAATGTCAAACCTTTAATGTCAACTTCTCATTAAGAAAATAAAAGCACTTGTAAATATCTGAATTTTCTTCCTTGAATTTGCTTGCTTCTGTCACTGACATTTTTAAATGCTTACATAGGAATATTGCTTCAAAAGATTTTTATGGGATAATATGTCCACTAAGCAAAATAATTAGTTAATATGTATAAAAAATATAAAAATTACAGCATTTAATGTCAACTACTACATTAATTAAACTACTAATTATTGAACTTCTGTTATGTTTCTGACACTATAATGCTCAGAGGTAAAACAGAAATGAATATGACAAACTTTCTACTGTGATGCAAGCCCACCATCTATTAGATGAGACATTTTTTAGTTCCTACATATCTGATAGGGTTAGAGTTTTCTCCAAGGTAATGAAGAGATAAAACCCTTCACCTTTCAATTAGAAGCAAGTAGGGCCTTTCAGAACTGAAAATTATTACACTGAATTTGAATTAAGGTCTTCATATTAATTATTATCTGTCTACTATAAAGTTAGACTGTGTAACATTTAAGAGCCTCAAAAAATACCCATCATTTGTGGTGTAGACGTCTTTATTTAGGAGCATCAAGACCATTTTGAACAAAATATAAAATATCTGTCAGCAAATTGGCCTTGATTTAATTCCAGAATTCATTCTATAGTATTTACTGAAAAGAAGTTAACTACTCTACTGATATTAGTAAATGTAAACTTGTGAAGGATACCCAACCTCTCTAAGTTTTCACATTTGTGAAATAGTGATAGCTAAATCAACTTAACTTCTGAGATTTTATTAGTAGTTACAATACCTGGAACAAGTAGGCATTCAATATGTGGAGGCTAGTATCTGTGTTGTTATATTCTGACTATTGTTAGGAGCACATTAAACTTAATGGCAATAACCATGTACAAAATAAGTTTTTCCTTATCATTATATTCTTTTCTAAAATTAATAGCAACCCATCACAAATCAATATCCTTCAGAGTAGCTTCTTATTACAGAAATGGCCAATTAATATAAATATTTTGGGTATAGCCAGAAACCCTCAAAATATGGTATTTGCTTTGAGTGAGCTCATGAAATTACTTGGAGAATCTTGAGAATGTTATTTGCAATCAACTCAAATGAATAAATGCATAAATATACGGGTTTTACATAAAAACTTCATAGAGCCAAGGTTAGGAAACATACACATACACACACACAGAGACACACACATACACACTTACACATGCATGTGTGTATGTGTATATATATATATATATATATATATATATATATATATACATATATATATATATATATATATATATATATGCATGTATTTCCTATGTAATAAAAGCCTAATATGCAAATTGTCCCCTCAGACGGTTGTTCAACCGGGAGTTTGACAGGGAGACCGGGAGTTCCACCGTTCGCTATGATGTGTGCTGACCACCAGGGGGCGGCACAGAACATGGCAGATGTCAGTGACGCACTGCAACCTCTAGCCGGCTATCTGGGGGCAGGGATGACAGGGACAGAGGTGCGGTTAGAATGCAGGGTGTCCGCCAAGCTCGCTCTCACTCCCCCTGCTACCCTCCCCCTGGGACGCCAGGGCTCATGCGCCGGGGAAGCCCCCATGCTCAGGTGCTGGGCATCCATGAGAAGCCCGCCCTGCAACAGTGAGGACTCTTCCGGGTGAGCCAGGCCACAACTGCTGGGACCGCTGGGCTGGTTAGGCTCCCTGTGAATTTGTGCAGGAGCCGGTCTCTGAGGCTAGCCAGGAGAGAGCGCTGCCCACCAGGCTTCCAAGTGGTGCCACTGGGCGTCCCAGAGGCCCATGCTGCACCCCGGCCCATGGCATCTAGCCACGCTCACCGCATCCCCACATGGGAACTTGGGAGCCGTGACTCAGGCAGAGGGGAGCATGTTGGGGGCCAGGGACCCAGGTGCTGCCCAGGGCCCAGAGGTCAGCTGGGACCTGCCCTTCCACACCAGACGCTTGTGCATCGATCCCTGGCCAGGCCTAGGGACCACACCCATGCATGAATTTCTACACCAGGCCTCTACTACTGTGCTTCCCCGAAAATAAGACATCCTCCGAAAATAAGACCTACTTACATGTTTCCTTCTGAGTGAAATATAAGGCATCCCCCGAAAATAACGCCCCCGGGCTCTGTCTCAGAATGAAATTAATTTACCGTAAACTGGTTGCTAGGGCCACCCCAACTGCCATCTAGCAAACAGTGACGTTACGTGGAGTACTGATGTCACTGCTGTGTGGAGGCAGAACGGAGGTCGGAGTGAGCGGTGAGTGCAGGGTGGGAGAGAGGAGGAGACTTTCGCAGATGCATGTAGAAGAACAGGAGGATTAGAGCGGACGGGACGCGGTGAAGGTGGTGAGTGCTGGTCTGTCTCTGGTGACACTACCTGATGCTCGCGGCCGCCTTCATGATGACTGAAGGTTCTCAGTCAGTGGTAGACCCTGCTCCAGCCCAGATTCAGGCCCCAGCAAGCCCAGTGACAGTCCCCAGGCAGGCCCCAGGGGGTAAATGTCTGATAACGGGGTAGGGGGGATGTCTGGTGAAGGTGTTCCGTGGCACAGGGGTGGGGGGAGGGGGATCACTTAAAATGACACAGGAGGATCAGAGGGGGCAATCAAAATGACACAGGAGGATCAAAAGGGGTTACTAAAATGGTAATCCCCCCTCTGATTCTCCTGTGCCATTTTGATTCCCCCCTCTGATCCCCCTGTGTCATTTTGAGTGATCCCCCTCCCCCCACCTTGATACCCCAATTCCTTTTTTTTACCCCTAGAAATGGGCACAAAAAGAAAAAGCTACTCCGTGGAGTACAAGAAAGGAATCGTGGAAGACTCTTGGGGACAAAATCTTACTGCTTTCTGCAAAGAGAAGATGTTGAGTATCTGATTGGTCTGAAAATGGCGAGCAGAGTATGGTAACCTCATTGAACAAGTGGACAAGGGAAATGCTAAAAAGCGCAAGTGTGGATCAGGTTGGCAACCATTATTTTCCGAGCTGGAAGACCTGATCTGTGAATGGGTTGTTGACAGGAGAGCAAAGGCTTTGGTTGTGAATAGGGCTCAGATTCAAGAATTTGCCCTTGCAATGGCACCACAGTTTGACATAGCCCCTGAAGACTTCAAAGCATCACAACACTGGCTGGATAATTTCCTTCAGCGAAATGAACTGTCTTTAAGAAGATCTACAACATTGTTTAGGTTGGAAGATACTCAAGTTATTAAGTGAGCACTTGCATTCAAGACCTTTATTGATGATGCTGACTTCTCTAAATACAATCTTTCCAACATGATTGCTATGGATGAAACTGCAGTGTTTATGGGCCAATCATCTCAAACAACAATTGAACAGGGGGTTGCCTCCTTAGCGTACATTCCCTCCACTGCTTACGAAAGTGCATGTGTTTCCTGTATTTCGACAATTCGTCTGGATGGCACTAAAATCCCACCTTTAATCATTTCTAAAAGCAAGAAGGAAAAGATTGAACGTGTTTTGGGTGTTTTTATTCTTGAAACTGAAAAAGCCTGGGCCACACAAGCAGTTATAAGGAAGTGGGTCGATTTAATGCTGCCGCTTGTTATGCGAGGGAGCCAAAGAGGTCTGCTAGTCTGGGATGCAGCCAGCACTCACCGCGCTAAAGACATGAAGACATTTCTTCTCGAAAGAAAAATAGATCAGATAATGATTCCCGCAGGAATGACGGCCTATCTCCAGACTCTTGATATTGCAATAAACAAGCCATTCAAAGACAATGTGCACATGGAAATTAATGACTACATTGAAAATAGAATGGAGAGAAATCAGCGTGGAAACTTTGTGAAACCTAAACTGCAAGAAGTTGTGACTTGGGTGAAGAATTCATGGGAGAAAATCACTGACAGTTGCATTGCAAATGCACTGCGAGCAGGCTACCTTGACAAGAAGTACTCATTTAAAGACAGTGCTATTGCTAAACATGAAAGATTTGGTCCACTGATTCTGAAAGAAATGGAGTCACAAGAAATTCACCAGGAAATTCAGGAAATGGGTTGTTATGATGATGTTCCAGAATATGATGACATGATTGTCATTGAATAAATGAGTAAATTCTTGATACTGTAGGATTCACAGTTTGTCTGCTTTGTGTTGACAACTACCGTACTACCGTACCGTATACAGGTAATAAATTTCTTTTATTTTCATTTAACAATAAATGTGTACCGTATTCTTCTTTATGGAAAAATAAGACATCCCCTGAAAATAAGACCTAGCGTGTTTTGGGGGGCAAAAATTAATATAAGACACTGTCTTATTTTCGGGGAAACACGGTACATATATATATATATATATATACATATATATATATATATATATATATATATATATATACATATATATATATATGTGTGTGTGTGTGTGTGTGTGTGTGTATTCAGCTTTAACTTATACTATTCAAAAGTAAAGCATTCCATACCACGTCAAAATTTTTTATCTAAACTCTGTTTTACTTCAGCATTATGCGTGGCTTCCTTAGCTTTGGAAAACATTATACAATCACTTTTACACTTTTTGAAAGGACTTTTTTATTTTAATAAAAATAAAACTGGAGTATACATGTTCTTTTCTTGGAATTCACATATTTGGAACCAAATAACATTTTTTCCTATGCTAGAATGTAACGGAGCACATAATTGCTATATTATGATTTTAAATATAACATTATAAAATAACTAAAACATTGTGGTTATATCCTTTTAATGCAATGAATATTAAATAGGGAGAATATCCATGATAGGAAAATAGTAAAGTATCAATGTTGATGCTGGGCTGGTATGGAGAGTGAAGATTTAAGAGCAATTGAAATGTCAACTTGACTCAGACACACTAGAAATGTGAATTGGTATAGCAAATGCAGAAAATAAAAAATCAGCAACAAAGTCATAGAACTTTACTTTCTTTATGATGCTTAATGACCACAAGTCTCCTGTGTCTATCTAAACCACCTCATTTAGCTTTCATTTTCTAATTGAGCAGCAACTACCCTCCTTATCCTGATATTTTGATGGTGAAGAGAGGTTACAGGGCCATACTGCAAATTCTCTAATTAGAAATTTTACAATCAAATAGTACAGCACTTTTATATATCATATAGGGCAATTTGAGCAATTTCTAAGGTTCTAATGAGTCTAAAATATGCTTTTCCATCTTCAAAATGTACATTAACAAATAAGAAACTTGTATTTAATGATAATAAAAACTTTGTGATATATGGAGAGAGGGAGAATCTTCATATAGATGTTTCCACTTATTTTCTTACCTATCAGGTTTATGAGAATTTCCAACCAAGAAAAATGAAAAAGACAAAAACAAAAAACATTAATAAACATACACACTTAAGTTTTGCATGAGCAAGTGGTTGAGAATGTTCTTCCCAATGAATTGCCATTGAAGCAATGTAGTATCAGTTACTAAATGGATGTGATGATGTGATGTGGTCCATCTAATGATCTCTCAAGAAGTGGGAGAGAGTGAAATGTGTTTGTTTAAAAAATGTCTTTGAAATAGAAATTAGACCGTTTGATATACATGAGATGTATGCTCAGATTCATGTTCCCAGATACCGAGAACTGAGCAGCTCTATTGCCAAGCATTGCATTCATGGACCCCTTTCAAAGCAATGTAATGATAACCTAGCACCTAGTGTCAGATCTAGCATAACCTTCTGATCAGGCCATGTATGTGTGGAAATGTCAGGCATCTTTTAAAAAATAAGACCAAGGATTCTTCCATGGGATTTTGGTAGACCAAATCGCAAGATGAAAAACTGATTTTCTACTCAAATTGTGAAGAAGAGATATGTGCTGGAACTTCCATAAGGGGGAAGTTTCACCTTGCAAATTGGTGATTCACTAATCTGAATGATCTTTATAATAACTTGGAAATCTGTTAAAATACTAATAGATGGGCCCCATCCTAGACAAATTCAGTTAAAACAAGTTTTAGGATAGAACCCAGGCATCTGTGCTATTAAAAATCTCCCCAGGTGATTATAATGTGCAAACAGGTTTGAGGACCACTTATTCAACTTAATTTTTTTTCATTGATTTAAATGTGTGTGAATCTATTTCTGGACTCCATTTTGTTTCTTGATCTATATGTCTATCTTGATACCAATAACTGCCTTGATCATTGTGCATTATGGTAAATCTTAAAATCAGGCATTATTATCTCTTCCAACATTATTTTTTATTTTAAGTTGTGTTGGCTAATCTATGCCCTTTACATTTCAACAGGAATTTTAGAATCAGCTTGTTAATTGCAATGACAAAGAAATGCCTCCTGGAATTCTTTTTGGGATTGCATCAAATCTATTCAGAAAATAGTAACACCTTTATAATAATGACTCTGTAGACACATGATTAAAGTATATTGTTCCATTTATTAAAGACTAATTTCTCTCCGGAATTTTATGTGTAGTTTTGCGAATTCAAGTCCTGCACATCTATTGTCAAATTGACTCCTGATAAATTGAATTCATATTTTAAAATATTTGTAAATGTCATTATTTAAGTTTCTAATTAATCTTTGCTAAATTATGGACCTTAAAATTGATTTTCATATTACTAGTATTTTATACTGCAACCTTGATAGATTCACTTTTTAATTATAGTAGTTATTTTAGATTACAATAACCTTTATATACAAAAAATTCGGTTGCTCTGAATAAAAGCAGTTTTACTTTTTCCTATAAATCCAGATGCCTCTTATTTTTGCCTTAGTTCAGTAGCTGGAGTCTCCAATACAATGTTTAAAACTATCAATGAGAGTGCACTTCCTAGCCTTATTCCTGATCTTATTGGGATGAGATTCAATCTTTTACCACAAAGTAGGATGTTAGCTCTCAGTTTTACATAAATACCCTTTATTAGTTTGGAGAAGTTCATTTTTATTTTTGGTGTACTGAAAATTTAGCAGCAATCAATATTGAATTTTGTTCAACACTATTTCTTCATCCATTGAGACAATCAGAATTTTCCCCTTTTAGCCAAATATAGCTTATTACAATAATTGGTTTATTTAAATTAAAGAAACTTTACATTTCTTTATTAAAGTTTATTTTAATCATGATATAATATCCTTTTTAACATATTGCTAGAACCAAAATGCTAATATATTCCTAAGAATTTTTGCATTTATGTTCATGAGGCCTATGTGACTTAGTTTTCTTTTATTCTAATATCTTTATTAGGTTTGGGTATTGAAGTAGTGCAGGCCTCATAGAATAATTTAAGAATTATTCCTTTCTCTTAAATTTTCTGGAGGAGTTTGTGTAGAAATGGTTTTATTTATTTTTAAATGTTTGGTAGAGTTTATCTTTGGATCTATATGAAGCTAGGGTTTTCTTTATGAAGAAAGTTTTAATTAAAAAATCAATTTTTTGATAGGTATATGGATATTTATGTCATCTATTCTTCTTGAGAGCCCTTAATAGTTTGTGTCTTTCAAGAAATTTACCCATTTCATCTAAGTTCTAGAATAAAGTTACTTGTAATACTGTGTGATTATTATTTTAGTACTAGAGGCCCAGTGCACGAAATTCGTGCATGGGTGGGGTTCCTTCACCAGGCCGGCGATCAGGGCCCTTTAGAGCAATCTCGCCCAGTCCCGATCGGGGCTGATCGGGGCCTGTGGCCAGGGAGGGACCAAGGGAGGGACCATGAGAGGGATCCAGGGCACGTCTGGTTCCATCTCACCCAGTCCTGATTGGCTGGACCCCAGGAGCAAGCTAACCTACTGGTCAGAGCATCTGCCCCCTGGTGGTCAGTGCACATCATAGCAACCAGTAAGTCAAACACTTGGTTGGACACTTAGCATATTAGGCTTTTATATATATAGACTAGAGGCCTGGTGCACAAAATTTGTATGGGGGGGGGTCCCTCAGCCTGGGCTACCCCCTCTCCAATCTGGGATCGGGCCTAAACTCACAGTTGGACATCCCTCTCGCAATCCAGGACTGCTTGCTCCTAACCACTCACCTGTTTGTTGGCCTGATCCCCCTAACTGCTCTCCCCTGTGGGCCTGATCACCCTAACTGCTCTCTCCTGCCAGCCTGATCCCCTTAACTGCTCTCCCCTGCTGGCCTGATCCCCATAATTGCTCTCCTCTGCCGGCCTGATTGCCCCTAACTGCCTCTGCCTCAGCCCCGCCACCATGACTCTGTCTGGAAGGACGTCAGAATATGTCTGGTCTAATTAGCATATTACCCTTTTATTATTATAGATTGTAACTCAGTGGGTTTGATTCTGGTCAAGGGCACATTCCTGGGTTGCGGGCTCAATCCCAGTAGGGGCGTGTGCGGGAGGCAGCAGATCGATTCTCATCATTGATGTTTCTATCTCTCCCTCTGCCTTCCTCTCTGAAATCAATAAAAATACATTAACAAAAACAAAAATAAATAGGCCATGAATCAAACGTCGCTGCTCTCTAACCATTTAGTCACCTCACACTCTCTTTTGTCTTTGCCCCCCCTCCCCCTGCACTCCCACACACACTGTGCTGGGGTCTGTAAAATGGGGTCAGGATTTCTACTTCAAGCAAGAGCAATGTTTCCACACTGCTCCTTCCCCAGGCATCTCTGTCCCCAGTCCTGTGGGGTCTGTCCCTCCCTCTCCTCCATCTAAGTTGGTGGGCCCTGCTCTACCCCCTCCTCCTGCAACCTCCTGTCTGCAGCCTCCTCCTTTCTTCTCTGGGGGTGGAGCTCCCCAAAGGCTGTGCGGGGTGGGTCGGTGCTGTGTGGGGTGAGCCCAGGCTGGGCCTTGGAGGAGACCTGGGGTTACAGGTCACAAGGAGAAGGAGGGAGGGGCGTGGAGCCTGTCCTGTGGGAGAGGCACCGGGCTCCTCAGCTGCCCCGACCCAGCAGCTTTTCTAGGTCCCTGCGTAGCTGTTGCCCTTTACCCCTCATTGCCTCCCACTTCCTTTAAAGTTTTGGGCTCAGTTTCTTAGATTCAGCCCCACCCCCCTCTCTGCTGCATCCCTGGGAGCCTGAGGCTGCTCCTTGGCCTTGGGCAGGTGCACCTGGCCCGTCTCTCCCCCCCGCCCCCATAATGGTGCCCCACTCTCCTGGAGTAGTTAGTGAAACTTAACAAATAAAAAGAAGCAGTTCTGAAGATTATAAATTGTGCACTGAGAACGCCACAGGCTGTGGAGGGCTGAGCAGTCCACTGCTCTTGGATCAGGCATAGCAGCTTCCTGCGCCACCGGGTCCCTCCTGGCCCCCGCCCCTGCCTGCCTCGTCCTGGGGCTCGGGCCAAACCCTGGGAGCTTCCTGACGGCTCTCACCTCACACCTTACTTTCCAGTTCAGCCCAACAGTGCCCACAGCAAGCTAACCTATCAGTTGGAGCGTCTGCCCCCTCGTGGTCAGGGCACGTCATAGCAACTGGTAGAGC
This sequence comes from Plecotus auritus, assembly GCF_963455305.1. NCBI lineage: Eukaryota > Metazoa > Chordata > Mammalia > Chiroptera > Vespertilionidae > Plecotus > Plecotus auritus. The sequence continues at coordinate 73,822,038 of NC_137772.1, read as the reverse complement.
CGTCAAATTCCCAGCAGTTGAGGGGACAATTTGCACATTAGGCTTTTAATTATATAAGATCGGAAAAAACTATAGTGATGCCACCTCTCTCATTCCTCATCTAGGTAGTCCTTTCGGAAGAAAGAATTATTGAAATACATTAGAGAGTTGATTAATCTGACTTTCAAAGCTTGGATTCTGTGATTGTTTGTCTATCCTGTACTTTTAAATCCAAACCCCCAGTTAATTAATACTAATTTTTAGAAAAACTTTCAGTATTGATTAAAAATTTTCAGAGAGAACAAGAAAGAACAATATTTACACAGATATAGGCTTTCTGTTACCAGAGCCATACACCTAGAGTTTGTTTGAGTGCTTTATTTGTTAAAATTTTCATATTATGTTTTATTAATGTAGAAAAGATAAAGCAATCAAACAACCACCAAATGATCCTACTGTATACATGAAAAACCTATTGTATATGATATCCACATATTCTCCTCTGTAGAACACAATTGAACTTATAATAATTATATAGTCTGAGAAATATAAATCTTACCTTAAAATGTATATAGTTGTCTTTATTTATTTTGACTTCTATTATTATGTTTTATATCAATATTCAGAAATCAAGGGTTTGTTATCAATTTTTAAAAAGCAAAGATTTAGTTTAAGATATTAAGAGTGTTGAATTTTAGAGTTATTCCACACTAACTTAAAATTTAGACCACAATATAAATAAGAGATTCAAATACATACAAAAACCTCACTGATCATTTTGAAATCTTCATCATTTTAGAGTTCTATATTCATAATATAGCTGACCTAAAAAGTAAGAGTGTCATAAGTCACCATTATAGAGTGAACTGTTCTTAATCAGGTTCAGTTATGAAGAAATGAGAGGGGGGATGAGATCTCTACAAAACAACTCATTTAACACGGAGATGAACCTGGATGTAACCACTGACCCTAATTAGACTGCCTGTTTCTTCCTTAGTGCCCCTGCTGTCTTGGATCTAGACTTGCTAAAGCTCTTCTTTTAGGAGTGATCTCAGATAATTTCTTTATACCTATACTTCGATTCTTTATTCCTGCTGACACTCAGAACTCTTTCAGGGAAACCTGGAAATGCCAACTGGCCACAAGAGTGGCTGCATCTAAAGTCACAGTCTGATGAGATTACTCTCCATTTAGAGCTGGGTCATTAGAAACAGCCCTGAGGAACCAGATAAAGACAGATTGTCTTCATTAAAAATTATCTTCAACTCAGAGTGAAAATACAACTTTATATTAAATTCATCACATTAGCTGGAACCTGCTTTTTCACTTCAATAAAAGCATTGGTATCTTCCAAGGCAGACACTTGCTAAATGGAAAGATGCTTACAAACCTCCTTTAGTCCTTATTTCTCTTCAAGGGAGGTATAAGAAACATCCAATTTTGTTTTATTTTGTTTTGCTTTCCAAGAATCTTTTGTGTAGCCTTCTTCAGTAGAATCAAAAGTCACTTTCAGCTATTATTTTTTAGAATTATTTCCCAGCCTAATGGTATCTTTCATTTTGACTCTAATTGTTCAAGATTTTCTCAGCAGGCAACTTGTTACTTGTAAAAATTGTTACAATGTAAAAGTTTTGTTTTGGGGAAAGTTATTCCCAGATGTTTGCTGGTGATTTACTAGGAGGACTCCTGAGGGTCAACCACCTGAATTGCAACAGAGACACACCCTATGTCCAAAAGAATCAGAAGAATTGTTTCTAATCTCAGGGCCTGAAAGGCTTGATTGCTAACACTGTATGAGAAAGAGATAACTGTAACATACATGGTATGAATAACCATTTCTTCATTTATATAGAGAAAGAGGAATTGATTGGGACAGTTCCTGAAGCACCCCCAAAGGAATTTTTTAAATAAGATAAATGTGATCTAAGTTAAGTTTATTTTTTTGTTTGTTTGTTTGTTTTTTACTGAGGACAATGGCTTTCAGATAAGTTTGTTCTGCCAATTGAATGAATAGTTGGTTAGTGTGGGTAAAATAAGTTTTTATTTTTTTTATTTTTGGGGTGGAGGGGTGTTAGACTACTTTAGTAGCCATTAAATGAATACCGTTTCCACTCCTGGATTGTAAAATAGAGAAGTATGTGGAATAAAATTTGTAGGTATTAATTTCTTCATACATTAGAAACACAGGGTGTGGCAAAAGTAGCTTTACAGTTGTTTGTATGAAAAATAATACAATAATTAATAAATAATAATCTCTCTATATATATAAAAGCCTAAGCGACTGTATGACCGTCTGACCGGTAGCTATGACACGCAATGACCACTGGGGGGCAGACACTCAACACAGGAGCTGCCAAGCTGTAGTGACTTGGCAGCTGTGGTTCTTGAGTGATGCACCTGGAACCAGAGAGGAAGAAGCCCGATTCCAGGGTGCATCACCTGAGAATCTCCCTCTCACACTCTGGGACCCCTTGGGGGATGTCAGAGAGCCAGTTTTGGCCTTATCTCTGCAGGCCAGGCTGAGGGACCCCAACGGTGCACGAATTCGTGCACTGGGCCTATAGTATGAGAATAAACTGTTTCATGTACTCACAATTGTGAACCTATTTTTCCCCACCCTGTACATTTTTATATTTATTTAGAAAATTCAAATCAATTTATGGCAGTATCTGATTTGTGTGTTTTTTATTTGATTTGTTGAGTACTTCAGAATCCTACTTTTTGCTTTTTCACCAGAAGAGACTATATCAACTTTAGAATCCACTTTTCATTTCTTTTTTTTTTTTTTAATACATTTTACTGATTTTTTACAGAGAGGAAGGGAGAGGGATAGAGAGTTAGAAACATTGATGAGAGAGAAACATCGATCAGCTGCCTCTTGCACACCCTCTACTGGGGATGTGCCCGCAACCAAGGTACATGCCCTTGACTGGAATCGAACCTGAGACCCTTCAGTCTATAAGCTGACGCTCTATCCACTGAGCCAAACCGGTCAGGGCTCCACTTTTCATTTCAAAGGTGAGAAAGAGCTATAAACTTTGTCTAAAAAATTAAATATCACATTTTGAAAGTTAGTATAGACTCTTATTTGGTATATCTTTCTTAGCATGAATTTGTAAATTGTTTAGTTCAGATAATATAATTATCCTGAATTTGTTAAAATTAGTACAGTATAATATTATCAAATTTTCTTGAGAAAAGAAAAACTGGATTTTTAATAGGAATTAAAATAAATTCGGGGGGAGAAGGACTTTTCTAGCTTTTAAAAAGTATAAGAATACTGCTATATGGGTTTTCAATTGAGTCATTCAATGTATTCAAATTCCAATAAGCAAGACAAATCATTATATATTTTTTGTCAGTAAGTATCTGATGGCATTTAGACACTGAATGGATTATTAACATGCTTTACCAAGGAAACCTAATTAACCTTTCCTCAAATTGTGTTCCTTAGAGCCACATTATAGAATCATCTGGGAGATAGTTAGAAATCCAGAATTTCAGGTCCATGTTCAGAACTACTGAATCAGAATAGGCATTTTTAAAAAGATTCCCTAGTGATTACTAAAAGCATTAACATTTGAGAACTGTGAATCAAACTAATAGCTCTAATAAATCTAAAAACAGTAAATATGATTTATAACATATACTGGATGTTCACTATGTTCCAAGTATTGCTTGAAGACCTATATATGCAATTATCTGTTAGTTAATCCTAGAAACAACAGTTGTTATTATTATATTTTTATTTCTAAAAAGACACAGCTAGTAGTCATGAGGCAAAATTCCCATTAAGGAAGTCTGATTCAGATTTACACAATCACTACATGATGCTGATTCCCCATTATTGCAACTCAAAGGAATATTTTTTTATAAAAATGTCAGTCAATATTGTATGATTCAGTAACTATTGATTGAGCATCTATTATGTAGGAGGCACTAATTTAGCCTCTGAGGACAACAGAATGCAATAAAGTGGATAGAGTGCCTGTTTCAGTACAGTTAACTATTTTTAGCACGGGAAAGTTATTTATAATAGTTACGAAGAAAACTTTCTTTTCATGGACCATGAGAGACAACTCTATGATTGCCCAATGCCTGGTGTTTACACCTTTTTTTGCTTGAAAGTTGATGGGACCTATGACTTACTTCTAGTCAATAGAACACAACAAAAGTGTTATGTGATTACATGATTATTCACCCTGCTAGGAAACAGTTTCCCTTACTGGCTTTCCACAGTGGCCATGTTATTAGCAGTCTAAGGAGTACATGGCCAGGGGTTAAAGACTGTCTGACCACGCTAGCACAAAATGGGGCCCTCAGTCCAATGCCTTGCAAGGAAATGAATTATTTCAATAATCTTATGAGTCTCACAGGTATCCTACCCTAGTCAATCCTCAGATGTGAGAAAGCCCTTAATTGCAGCCTTGCAGAAGACCCAGCTAAGCCATGTACAGACTCATGACCAACAGAAACTATGAAATAAGTGTGCATTGCTTTAAGCCACTAAATTTAAGGTAATTGTTTTAGTAATAAATAATTTAAACATCATCTCATTACAAATAAAGTTTACCTTGCATCATTTTATATATTAAATCATTTAGTTTTGTTTTAATAAGTATGTATTATCTGTTTTGTCATATACTAGTCTCATCACCAATATAGTGAACTAGAGACCCGGTGCACAAAATTTGTGCATGGAGGTGAGGGTGTCCCTTCAGCCCAGCCTGCACCCTCTCCAATACAGGACCCCTCGGGGGATGTCTGACTGCCGGTTTAGGCCCAATCCAGGGGATCGGGCCTAAACCGGCAGTCAGACAACCCTCTCACAATCCTGGACCGCTGGCTCCTAATCGCTCACCTACCTGCCTGCCTGGTCACCCCTAACTGCCCCCCCCTGCTGGCCTGGTTTCCCCTAACTGCCCCCTGCTGCCAGCCAGGTCACCCCCAACTGCCCCATCCCTGCCAGCCTGGTCACTCCTAACTGACCTCTGCCCCCCCACTGGCCTGCTGACCCCTTATGGCCCCCCCTGCCAGATTGGTCACCCCTAACTGCCCCCCTGCCATCCTAGTTGCCCCTCACTGCCCCCTGCCAGCCTAGTTGCCCCTCACTGCCCCCCCCCTGCCAGCCTAATCACCCTCAACTCCCCCCCCCTGCCAGCCTGGTCTCCCCCAACTGCACCCCTCTGCCAGCCTGGTTGCCCCTAACTGCCCCCCCTGCTGGCCTGGTGGCCCTTATGGCCTCTCTGCTGGCCTGGTCACCCCACACAGCCTGCTGTTCAGTCATTTGGTCGTCCCTCACGAACCCCCCTGCTGGCCTGGTTACCCCACGCAGCCTGTTTGTTCAGTCATTTGGTCCTCCCTCACTAACCCCTGTGCTGACCTGGTCGTAGGTAGCCATCTTGTGAGGGCGTGAGGGTTAATTTGCATATTACCTCTTTATTATATAGGATTATCATCCAAGAATGATAGTTCTCTTACTATGAGATGTAAAGTTAAATAAATGTTTTAAAAACACAGATAAACTATAATTATGTAAAATTTAAGCCAAATTTAATACTTTTTTAGATATTTAGTAAATTGAATCAAATTACATTAGCCAAAATAGATTTTTCTTCTAGAAATAAAGTTTTCAAATATTTTCTAATCTTTATAACATATAGTTGAACTCAGCAAAATTATTTATAAATTGTATAACTTATGGTTTTATTACAGTTTCCTCTATTAAGATAAATAACATGAGAACCTGTGTTTTCTGATATACTTTACAATTTCTGATAGTAACACATAACTTTTTTTCTGATCCCAGTGTGTCCTTTAGGGTTACTGTTTCCTTGCTAAGTTTTTGTCTAGAAGATCTATCCAGTGAAGTCAGTGGGGTATTATAGTTCCCTACTATGACTATATTGTTGTCTAGCTCTTCCTTAAAGTCTTCTAGATGTTTTTTTTATATATTTAGGTGCTCCTATATTGGATGCATATATACTTACCAGGGTTATGTCTTGTTGATCAATCCCTTTAATATTATGTAGTGACCTTTGTTGTGTCTTGTGATGGCCTTCATTTGAAGTTTATTTTGATGGATATGAGTATTGCTACTCCAGCTTTTTTTTCTTTTCCATTTGCATGGGAAAATTTTTTTCTATCCCTTCATTCTCATCTGGTTTGTGTCTTTTGTTCTGAGGTGGGTCTCTTGTAGACAGCATATAATTGGGTCATGTTTTTGTATCCGTTCAGCTACCCTATGCCTTTTGATTGGAGCATTTAATATATTTACATTTAAGGTTATTATTGATAGGTACTTATTTATTGCCATTTTAATTCTGTATGCCTAGGTTTCTCTCTATATTTCTTATTATTACAGCAGTCCCTTTAGTATTTCTTGTAATGCTGGCTAGGTGATGATGTACTGCTTTAGCCTTTTTTTGTCCAAGAAGTTCTTTATTTGACCATCTATTTTGAATGCTAGCCTTGCTGGATATAGTGATCTTGGTTTCAGATCCTTGCTTTCCATTACCTTTAGTATTTCATGCCATTATCTTCTGGCCTGTAGAGTTTCTTTTGAGAAATCAGGTGTTAGCCTTATGGGAGCTTGCTTTTCTCTTGCTGCCTTTAAGATTCTCTCTTTGTCTTGGGTTTTTGTTATTTTAATTATGATGTGTCTGGGCATGGTCCTGTTTGGGTTCTTCTTGATTGGGGTTCTCTGTGCCTCTTGGACTTGTGTGACCTTTTCCTTTACCAGGATAGGGAAGTTTTCTGCCATTATTTCTTCAAACATGTTCTCTATCCCTTCCTCCCATTATACCTCTTCTGGCACACCTGCTTTTGGAACATTGTTATGTTTCACATTGCCCCACAGCTCCCTTAAGCTGCCCTCCTGTTTTTTTTATTTTTATTTTTGTTGTTGTTTTCTGATTGATTGATTTTTTCAAACCTGTCTTTTAATTCATTTATTCAATCCTCAGCTTCCCCTAATCTGCTGTGTATTCCTATCAATGTGTTCTTTAATTGTGCTATTTCAATATTTATTTCTGTTTTCATAGTTACTATATCTTTTCTCATGCTGTTGGTCATCTTTACCATCATTATTTTGAACTCTGTAACAGAAAAATTTCTTATCTCCATTTCATTTATCTCTTCTTCTGGAGAATTCTCTTATTTTTTCAATTGGGGATTGTTTCTTTATTTTGGCTGCCTGTTTGGGTTTGTGACTATGTAATAGTTAGATCTGCTACACCTCTCAATTTCTAGTGCATGACAGTGTTAAACTCTGTTTCTGACTAATTAGATCAGGCAAACATTCAAAGCCTCCAGAGCCTGCCTGTCTACAGACTGATAGGATATTGTCTTGAATTGCCCTCAAGCAATTATCCACAGGTGTGACAAGAGTTTTTCAATAGGGTGGGGCAATTGATTCTGCCTGGAGATTAATTGTTATTCTCAGTCTCTTAATGTGCCTGAGCAACCCCACACCCTGGGGCAAGTTGTTTTCCAACAAGGTGGATGAACTGTCTTCCCCCTAGGCAAGGTCACCTGTATAACAAATGTCTGCATGGGAAAGATGACCTCTGCAGTGTGAGGGAATGACTCAGCACAGGAAACTGGGGTGTCTGCCTTCTGCACTCTAACCCCAGAGTCCCCAGTCCTGGCTTCTGCTCATACATCTCCAGTCCACTTTGCCCTCCCTCTGCTGGTACACAGGGTGGGTGGCTCAACAGGGAATTTTGTGCATTGGCCCATAAGAGAGTGCCTGAATTTCCAGCTGTCTCTTCCTGGCAGACAGCAAGCCTGCTGCTTTTCACAGCCAGATGTTATGTGGGTACCCTTCTCAGTTCTGGTGCTCTCTGCTGTGGGGGGGGGGGGGGTCCCAGCTTGAGGATTAAACCCCAGAGTTCTCAGTGGCAACCCCTACAGCTGATTTATCTCTCTGGACTTCAGTTGCTGTCTGTGAGGGCTCAGCCAGCCTTTTTTCACCTCCACCCATCCTACTAGTCTCTATGCAGTCTCCACTTCCAGTCCTCGGGTATCCAGCGAGTCTTCTGTTTATTATTCAGGAAGTTTTTCTGTATTTTAGTTGTAATTCCAGTTTGGTCCTGGCAGCATATCCCTGCAGCATCCACTTACTCTGCCACCATTTTTAATCTCACTTTTTTTCTTATTTAGTTGAAACAAGTCTTATTTTATCATAAACAGGGTTGTAATTTTAACTTCACATTGTTGACTCCAATTGTCTCTTCAATGTTTCATTTGTCAAGCATTTTATCATTTATAATTAAGCCTCAGAGACTTTAGCTATATGCCTTATCTCTATTCTTCACTGAGAAGAATTGGTAAATTACTTAATACTGGAGAGTTGACCCTTCAAGGTCTATATTACCAATACAAATAAAGTCAGTAACAAAGATTTGATATTAATAAACATACTGTTTTTAATGATCCTTTAAAAGTTTAATAAATAAATTCTAAAATGACGTCTGCCAACACAAAAACAATGTTCTTTTTACTCCCTATTCCCATGTTAGAATTAAAGAAACAGTCATATTCTATTAAACCTCATTAAGACGAGAGAGAGAGAGAGAGAGAGAGAGAGAGAGAGAAGCTTCTTGCCTAGACACTCAATAAGGACAATTCAGTTGATAATATTAAAACTCAGCAGGTTGTTGAGTAGCTAAATTAGTAGTTATTAGAGGCACAGAGTTAAGTAATGAATCCATTATGTCTTTTTGTCAAGTACAAGGGTGCATAATTTAAAAGGGAGAAGAATTAAAAGAAATAATGTTCTATATAATGATATTAAGTTTGCCACTCCATATGTGGCCTACCAGGGGTGGGCAAACTTTTTGACTCGAGGGCCACAATGGGTTCTTAAACTGGACCAGAGGGCCGGAACAAAAGCATGGATGGAGTGTTTGTGTGAACTAATATAAATTCAAAGTAAAGGAGCGGAGGGGAGAGCAAGAGAACCCTCCTCTCTTTCGGCTCCACAGGCCGGATAGAACAGCCGAATGGGCCGGATCCGGCCCGCGGGCCGTAGTTTGCCCACGGCTGGACTAGACATATGAGTATCACTTGGGAGCCTGTATGAAAATACAGAGTTTTAGGGCCCACCTTACAGTTATAAAAATCAGAATTTGCTTTTTGACAAGATCTCCAGGGGACTAGTATGCAAATTATAGTTTGAGAAGCACTGACAAAAGTGAATAACTATCAAGAGATGTGGCAGCAAGAAAAATGTTTCATACCTCTTCATGAGTTTTATTTGTACTGCCACTAAAATTTATTTTTGTTCTTAAGATATACAGTATATGTATTTGTGTCAAGGATAGGAATGGAATCAAGTTTACTAAAAGGAGATGAGCTTAGCCAAGTTCTGCCAAGGAAAGAAGGTAGCCTTCTTAGCAAGAATCATAGTCCTAAAGGCAACCCATGCTGAAAACTGGTACATCCATAAATCAAAGGATCTTGAGTTCTTTTGATTCTGGTAGCACCAGATACCAGAATATCCAGTTACACAGTATTTACTGAAAATTTAAGGCAGAGTGGTGAACAGAGGGGTACTAATAAAGGCAGAGATAGATTATAATAGAAGATCTCCAGATGGCATTGTGAAGAGTCCAATAGACCTGCTCCCCAGTATAGGCTCATTAAAATTCAGCCATAATCCTCTTATCAATCTCAGTTCCTCAAATACTTCACATTTCTTACTCTTTATGGTCTTCACACAGGTTGTATAAATCTGCATTAAAAAATTTCACTGGTAGGCTTTTAAGATTAGAGAAAGAGAATTAGTAAAATCATTATAATCCTGCCATGTCCTTGTTAAATAATCCAGTTTACTATGAAACAATATTAAAATTCTCAGCCTGTTTGGCAGAAAGAGGCTTCCATGCATGGTTCAAATAATAGAAATTTCTTGAGCACTTGTTTGAAGGTTCTAGCAGGGGAGTGTAGCTGGTCATATAGCCTTGACCTAAGACAGGTCCTCTCCTCTGGGGGAAGGTTGCCCTCTTTGACCAAGCTGGAAGCTTTAGGAGGGATGTGAATGGATAGGTGAGGGAGGAAGGGGACACCTGCCGAGCCAGCAAGATCAGCAGAATCAACCCTAGTGATTAATGGGATGACAGAAGTCGTGCCATATTGCCCTCATATCCAAAGAAAATGTCTTGATCCATTGTATTCAAAACAGTAGAACTGTATTTTGAGAATATGTGAATATATGGGTAGATCAAAACACTGAAGGGTGATAGCAGGAGTCAAAATGGCGGCTGAATAGGCGGATGGGTCCTGCGTCTTCTAACAGAGCAGATAGAAGAAACAGCTGAATCAAATAACATCTACCTGGAATTGGTGAATTAAACCCAGCTGGTGAGACAATCCTTGGACAGAAAGGTCAGAGGTCACCTGGAGAGAGGTGGATTGGAGATCTGGGCTGGAGGGAGAAACGCACAGTTGGGACTAGAGTCTCAGAGGGAGATTGTGCTACACCTAATCCACATCCCTTGGGGACAGTGTAGCACTCAGCTACAAAAGGGGTCCACATGACTGCTGCCAGCAGGGGACTCTAGATCTACACCCACAGCCATGGGAGGCTATACCCAGAAAGGCAGCCTGAAGTTCTGCACCAGCCATGCAGTGCCAGGGAGGAGAGACACACAGTGGTGTGGTCGCTCTGTCTTTATAATTTCCTTGCTTTTACTCGATAAACCCAGTGCATAGGATCTTTCAATTACAAACACTCGCTGAGCTGCAGGGGGAAGGAGGTTTTGTGGATGCTGGGGAGCAAAATAGAGAGAGACGATCAGGAAGCCAGCTCTGGGACAGAACAATCTCTCCAACCCTGAACAGACATTTTTTTCCTGAAAACCAGACCCCTCTTAGCAGCGGAGCCATACCCAGCCTTGAGCTTGGCAGGGAAACAAAGATTCAAAATACCCTCAGGGAGACCTCAGGGACTGAGTTGAGGGGCCATTTGGTCTGGGAAACTAATACTGAAACATCACCACCTAGAGGCCATGTCAGAAATAGACACTTGTGTAAATATGACTGAAAGCAGGCAGAAAAACAAAGTGGGCAGATTGATCCCACCTGCCTGAAACCAAGGTTGTGGCGTCAGACAGAGAGGTGCAGTGGATCGCTGGGAACCACAACATGGTGCTGACTAACAGGAAAATGAGATGTGGTAGGCAAGAACAGTAGAGAGGGGTCTTAAACCAGCCCCCATGGGACTTTAAAACTCAGCTGAAGCAAATGACACTTTAGTACTTCACTTTTTTTGATTTTTTACTTAAGAGACTAATTTTTTTTTATTTTTTCTCTTTTCTTTATTTTTTTATTATTTTAATTTTATTATTATTACTAGAGTCCCAATGCATAAAATATGTGCAAGGGGCTCGGCCCTCACAGCCCTGACTGCCTCGGCCAACCCTCGCAGCCCCTCGCAACCCCAGCTTCGTCCGGAAGGTCATCCAGAAGGACATCCAGAAGGTTGTTCAGGTGTTCAGTCTAATTAGCATATTAGCTCTTTATTATATAGGATTATTATTATTATTATTTATTTAACCTTTGATTTTTTAAAAAATTTTTGGATTAGTGTTCTACATTCTATTTTTATATTTTATCAGTATTTTACTCTTATCTCATTTTTTCCTTTATGCCAACCCTTTCTTCCTCACTTCTCCCTTTTTTATCCCGTTTCTCTTCTCCTGTTCTTGCTTTAGTTTTTCTCTCCCTTTTCTTTTAACTCCTTGTTAAAAATTGATCTTCTTTATCTGCTTTATGGATGCATTACTATTATAGTACTCTCTGTTGGTTTACACATATATCTAATTTCCCCTCCCCTCCTTTAAATTCATGAACCCTTCTCTTTTTCTTTGCTAGCCAATTTTTTTCTTGTTGTTTGAATGTTTGTTAGTTTCTTTTTTTTATTGTTTTTTATTTTATGTTTTTGTTTTTCCTCTCCTTGCTTATTCTCTTGTTCTACTAATAGCTTAATTAGTTTCACTCAACAAACTCAGGCCAATCTATTCTCTACTCTATTCTCCTTTTCCAAAAATGGATGAATAGATAGATAGATAGATAGAGAAATATTTTTTTTATTTTTAACTTTAATACATATAAATATTCTTATATATTTTAATATGTATTTAATTATTATTTTTACTTATTATTTATTATTTTTTATTGAGTATTTTATTTTTTACTTTTTTTTATACACTCATTCTCTTTCTACATCCTCTCTACTGAACTGTGGCCATTCCCCAATTCATTAAATTCCTTGACCTTACCTTCTGGAAATAAGCTCTGCCTCTTCAGATTCAGCTTCCCTCCTTTTTTTCTGGGTGCTTGTTGTTTGCGTTTTGTGGATTAGTTGTTGGTTTTGTGGAGTTTTCTCCCCATATAAGCATATTTCTTTCCCCCTTTTTTTTCCTTTTCTCTCTTACCTTTTGTTCTTTTCTCAATATCATTTTTGCACTCTTTTCTTTCCCCTAATTCTTTTTTCTCTGGTGGTCACCTTTATTGGGGTTATTGGTATCGTGAATACATTCATGTTTAGTTCCATCTGTATCATGTCTTGTAGAGTCATATTTTGTGCCTTTTGGTCAATGTGGTAGAGAGTGAGCCACATAATCAGACACCCTGAGAGGAGCCAAAATGGGGAGACAAAGAAACAGCCCCCATACAAAAGAAAAAGAGGAGTCACCAGAAAAGGGAATAAATGAAATGGAGGCAAGCAATGTGTCAGAGAAATAATTCAGAGAAATGTTCATAAGGATGCTGAAAAGGATGGAAGACAAATTCAACATGTGTAAGAAGTAAGAGGAAATGATGAATAACCAAGTAGAAATGAAGAATGACATAGTTGCAGTAAAGAACACAATAGAAAGCATCAACAGTAGACTAGAAGAAGGTGAGTGCTACATCATTGAGACAGAAGACAAGGTAGGAAAAAAACACCCAAGCAGAACAGCAACTGGAAAAAAACAAACAAAAACAAAACAAAACAAAACAAAAAAACCTTAAAAAACAGGAGGAGAGCCTAAGGGAGCTTAGGGACAACGTGAAACAAAACAACATCCCCATAGTATGGGAGCCAGAAGAAGAGGAAACTTAGCAAGGAATAAAAAACCTGTTTGAAGAAATAATGACAAAAAAATTCCCTGATATTGGCAAGAAAAACTCACATAAATCCAAGAAGCTCACAGAGTCCCAAACAAGATGAACCCCAAAAGACTGACACCACGACACATCATAATTAAATTGGCAAACACCAACAACGAAGTAAGAATCTTAACAGCTGCCAGAGAGACACAGAAAGTTACATATAAGGGATCTCCCATTAGAATATCAACTCATTTATCAACAGAAACACATCAGGCCAGAAGAGAATAGAATGAAATATACAAAGCGATGCAAAGCAAGAGACTGAATCTAATAATACTATACCCAGCAAGGCTATTATTCAAAATTGAAGGTGAAATTAGGAGCTTCACAGACAAAAAAGGGTTAAGGGAGTTTATTACCACCAAGTCACCATACAAAAAATGCTAAAGGGGACTGCTGTAAAAAGAAGAAATACCAGGTAGGAAGGCAAGAAGGACACAGGCATAAGCAATAAAAATGGCAACAAACAAGTACCCATCCTATATAATAAAGATGTAATATGCAAATGGTCATTATACCATGAAGCGTAATGACTGACCGCATAATGGCCAGATCACAGATCAGCAGGAGTTTGGGGCAGCAAGCTACAAGTGGGTGTTGTAGAGCTGCAGGAGTGGGTAGGGCAGCAAGCTATGAGGGGGTTGGGGGGAAGGAGGGCAGGGCGAGGTACAGGAAGGCAGAGCAGTGGGCGGAGAGATACTGGAGTGTGGCAGCGAGTTACTGGAAAGCTAATGGCACACAGATTCATGCACTGGGCTACTAGTCAATAATAACCTTAAATGTAAATGGATTAAATGCTCCAATCAAAAGACATAGGATAGCTGAATGGATAAGAAAACATGACCCATACATCTGCTGTCGACAAGAGACACACCTCAGAATAAAGGACTCACACAGACTGATAGTGAATGAATGTGAAAAAATTTTTCAGGTGAATGGAAATGAAAAAAAAAAAAAAAAACAAAACACAAAACAACAACAACAAAAACCTGGGGTAGCAATATTTATATCTGACAAATTAGACCTCAAAGTGAAGGCAATACAAGAAGTAAGGAAGGACACTTCATAATACTAAAGGGAGCAATTCAATAAGAGGATATAACTCTGATAAACATATATGCACCCAAAAGAGGAGCACACAAATACATTAAAAAAAAACTTCTGGAAGACATCAAAGTAGAGATCAACAGCAATACAGTCATAGTAGGGAACTTTAATACCCCATTGACACCACTGGATAAATCCTCTAAACAAAAAAATCAGCAAATAAACATCAATCCTAAATGATTCACTAAATCAGAAGGAATTAATTGACATCTTCAGAACATTTCACCCCAGAGCTACAGAATATACATTCTTCTCAAGTGCACATGGGACATTTTCAAAGATAGACCACATACAGGAACACAGGCGAAGTATCTTCAAATTCAAGAAGATAGAAATCTTATCAAGCATCTTCTCAGATCACAATGGCATAAAATTAGAAATCAACTTCAATAAAAACAATGAAAAACAATCAAACACTTAGAAGCTAAATAACATGTGATTAAACAATGATTGGGTTACCAAAGAGATGAAAAAAGAAATAAAAAGCATCCTGGTAACAAACGACAATGAAACACAACAATCCAAAATCTACGGGATACAGTGAAAGCAGTCCTGAGAGGGAAATTCATAGCTCTATAGGCCTTCCTCAAAAAGCAAGAAAAAATGGTAATAAATTATCTAACTCTACAACTCAAAGAATTGGAAAGAGAGCAACAAGAAAAGCCCAGAGAAAGCAGAAGGAATGAAATAATAAAGATCAGAGTGGAAATAAATGGCATAGAGACCAAAAAAAACAAAACAAAACAAAACAAAAAAACACAATGCAAAAGATCAATAAAACCAAGAGCTGGTTCTTTGAAAGGATAAGCAAAATTGATGAACCTCTAGCCAGGCTCACCAAGAAACAAAGAGAGAGGACCCAAACAAAGAAAAACAGAAATGAAAGAGGTGAAGTAACAACCGACCACACTGAAATATAAAGGGTTATGAACAAATACTATGAGCAACTCTATTCCAACAAAATTGACAATCTAAACGAAATGGACATATTCTTAGAAAAATACAAGCTTCCAAAACCCAATCACAAAGAATAAAAAAACCTGAATAGGCCAAAAAGTACTGAAGAAATTGAAGCAGTAATTAAAAATCTTCCAGCAAACAAAATTCGTGGTCCAGATGGCTTTACAGGGGAGTTCTACCAAGCAGTCAAAGAAGAACTAAACCCTATTCTCCTCAGACTATTCCAAAAAGTTCAAGAGGAAGGCACACTTCCAAGCTCTTTCTATGAAGCCAGCATTACCCTAATCAAAAAAGAAGATCAAGACAACACAAAAAAAGAGAACTACAGGCCAATATCCTTGATGAACATAGATGCTAAATTCCGCAACAAAATTCTTGCAAATTGGATTCAGTATTATATTAGAAAGATCATACACCACAAGCAAGTGGGATTTATTCTGGGGATGCAAGGATGGTACAATATCTGCAAATCAATAAATGTGATACATCACATAAACAAAATGAGAGAAAAAAAATCACATAATCTTATCAATCAATGCAGAAAAAGCATTTGATAAAATTGAACACCCTTTCTTGATAAAAGCTCTCAGCAAAGTGGGAATAGAGGGATCATACCTCAACATAATAAAAACCTTATGTAACAAACTTACAGCCAACATCATACTCAAAGGACAAAAACTAAATCCATTTCCCCTAAGAACAGGAGCAACTTTCACTACTCCTGTTTGATATAGTACTGGAAGTGCTAGCCATAGCAATCAGATAAAAAGTAGAAATAAGAGGCATCCAAATTAGAAAAGAAGAAGTAAAACTGCCCTTATTCACAGATGACATGATACTGGACATAGAAAAGCCCAAAGACTCCATCAAAAATCAACTAGACTTAATAAATGAATTTGGCAATGTAGCAGAATACAAAATTAACACCCAGAAATTTATGGCTTTTTTATATACCAATAATGAACTCACAGAAAAAGAAACTAAAAAAAAAAAAAAAAAAAAAAAAAAAAATCCCATTTACCATTGCACCAGGAAAAAAAATTAAGATGCCTGGGAATAAACTTAACTAAGGAGGTAAAAGACCTGTACTCAGAAAAATACAGGACATTGAAAAAAGAGGAAGAGGAAGATAGAAACAAATGGTAGAATATACTGTGTTTATAGATTGGTAGAATCAGCATCATTAAAATCTCCATATTACCCAAAGCAATCTATAATATAATCCCCATTAAAATAGCAATGACATATTTCACATACCTAGAACAAACTCCAAAAATTTACCTGGAATAAAAAAAGACCCAGAATAATCTCAGCAATCCTGAGAAAGAAGAATAATGTTGGAGGGATTTCAATACCAGGTATCAAGCTATACTACAAAGCCACTGTTCTCAAAACTGCCTTGTACTGGCACAAGAACAGACATAGACCAATGGAACAGAACAGAGAACCCAGAAATCAACCCAAGCCATTATGCTCAATTAATATTTGACAAAGGAGGTAAGAGCACACAATGGAGTCCAGACAGTATCTTTAATCAATGGTGCTTGGAATTTTGGTCAGATACATGCAAAAAAATGAAACTAGATCAACAACTTTTACCATACACAAAAACAAACTCAAAATGGTTAAAGGACTTAAATGTAAAGATGGGAAACCATAAAAATCTTAGAAGACTCCATAGGCAGCAAAATATCAGACATATGTCATAGCAATATCTTTACCAATACAGCTCCTAGGGCAATGGAGACTAAGGAGAAAATAAACAAATGGGACTACATCAAAATAAAAAGCTTTTGCACAGCAAAAGAAACCATCAACAAAACAATAAGAAAGCCCACTGCATGGAAGAACATATTTGCCAATTGTATTTCAGATAAGCTTTTAAGCTCCAAAATTTATAGAGAACTCATGCAACTTAACAAAAGGTAGATAAACAATCCAATCAAAAAATGGGCAAAGGACCTAAATAGACACTTTTGAAAGAGGACATACAGAAGTCCATGAGACATATAAAAACATGCTCAAAGTCACTAATAATTTGAGAGAGGCAAATCAAAATGACAATGAGATACCATCTCACACCTGTCAGAATGGCTATTATCAACAAATCAACAAACGACAAGTGCTGGTGAGGATGCGGAGAAAAAGGAATCCTCTTGCACTGCTGATGGGAATGCAGACTGGTGCAGCCACTGTGGAGAACAATAGGGAGTTTCCTCAAAAAGTTAAAAATGGAGCCCCCATTTGACCCAGTAATCCAACTTCTAGGACTATATCCCAAGAAACCAGACACAACCAATCAGAAAGGATATATGCACTCCTATGTTCACAGCAGCACAATTTACCATAGCTAAAATTTGGAAACAGCTTAAATGCCCATAAGCAAATGAGTGGATTAAAAAACTATGGTACATCTACACAGTGGAATGCTACACTGCTATAAAAGAGAAGGAACATTTACCATTTGCAACAGCATGAATGGAACTGGAAAGCATTATGCTAAGTGATATAAGCCAGTCAGAGAAAGATAAATATCACATGATCTCACTCATATGTGGGATATAATGATCAACATAAACTGATGAACAAAAATAGATCCAGAGATAAGGGGCAGGGGAGGGGAGGGGTTAGAGATCAACCAAAGGACTTGTATGCATACATTTTAGCATAACCAATGGACACAGACAACTGGGGTGATGGGTGCCTGCTCTAGGGGGTGGGAGTGGCAGGGTGGTGGTCATTCGGGGGAAAAGGAGACATGCAATACTTTAAACAATTAAAAAAACAACACTGAAGCATGAGAGGGACAGTGGAAGATAATAAGAAATTGGAATGGGAAACTGGTAATCTGGTAGAAGATGAAGCATATACACTCTGAGTCTATCTTTCTGGGCCACATGTTCTCTCCATTTCTTATTTGTTTCTATATTATTCTTTTGATCTACTATTGAACTTCATTTATTTTTGTTGGTGGTAAAAGAAAACTGCCTCACATTGTATAAAATATGCTGCAGTCTTTCAAAGCAAGGGTTTAGGAATATGGAGAAGGGGCTGTGACATAAATGGATACACTAGACAAGAAATATAAATTTAGAAGGCATTGGGGGAGCCAGAAGGATACCCACTCTCTAATGGAGTGGTTCCCCAAATGTCCAGACCCAAGGCTTTTTATTTACACATTTTGCCCTTTAGCAAGGCAAACACACATATCAAAGGTAAGGTTTGGTAAACAATAAAGGATTATCAGGTTTGGGGAATTGCTTTCAGCTGTTCATCCCACAGCACGTAATAATATGCAGATTTTCAGTCCTGCTGAATATCAAAGTCCATCAGCCTTCTGAGGACTTCTCACATTTATTATGCTGATTACTGTTGGTCTTTGCCTCCAGCAAAATATTATATAAAGTAAATCTCATATATTAAATTGATTTCTGATTCTCACTTGTGTATTTGGAGGAGGAAGTAACTGAGAGTCATAATATGAATCAACAGTCCATCCCTACTCTGATCAGCTATGGACTGGTGGGCAGAATTATATCTAAAATTAACATTGGAACCAAATTTCTTCCTCCCAGGGAATTTTTTTTTCTCATTGATTTTTAGAGAAAGAGGAAAGAAGAGGGGGAGAGAGAGATAGAAACCTCAATTGGCTGCCTCCTGCAGACCCCCTACCGGGGATCCTTTATCATGTAGCCAGCTAAGTCTGTGACTGTCCATGCAAAAGCACTGGAATAATCATAAAGGAGAGATACACTTAGAAAGAATGAGAAAATCTTTAAAACTATTTTGTATGTTAGAAGAAAATTTGGGTTTTGGCAAGTACAAGGGCATATGTCCTGACAGGGAAGCAATCCAGGGACCTCTTGGTGCATGAAAGGATGCTCAATCTACTAAGCTACACCAGCTGGGCCCAGGGAAGGTCTTTTGGAGGGGATATCATATGCTGGTCAGATATACCAAAAAAGAACTTATCAACCTCTTCAAATATAATTCAAATATACATTCTAGTTTTGTATACCGCCATTTTCTTCCTAATCCTATGGTTATATAATCAAGTTTCTATTAGGAAGCCATTATTGGGAAATTATAATATAGTTGGAAAATTGTGCATTTTAGACTGTCAGTGCCAAACTACTCAAGAACAGTTAAGCTTTGAATGGAATTATATGACAAAAACCGATATACAGAGCATTATTCTGTACTAATAAAAGCCCTACTTCAGCATCTGTGGCGTATTTTTTCTTTGTTTGTGTGCTTGCTCTGTATCAATTCTCAAGTGGCCCTATCTCACAGTTTCCCGTGGTTCCTGTTCTTGTCAAGTACCTTATCCTTGGAAAACCCAACTTTTCTTCTAACATACGAAGTAGTTTTGAAGATTTTTCTCATGCTTTCTAAGTGTATCTCTCCTTGATGATTCTTCGGATGCTCTGGCATGGACAGTTCACAGACTCGCCAGGCTATATGATAAAGGAAGGAAAGACCTGCAAGATATTCCATGCAGGGCAGATAGGCACATCTTGTGCTCTACTTTAATTTATTCTGACATCTCTGCTTTTGCCTGTCAAAATCCTTCTTTAAAAATTAAAAGTTACTAACTCATCAACATCTTTTGAAAACTTAACAGTAGAACATAATTGCTACTTTTTTGTAATCTCACAAAATATCTCTTTATTAAACTTACATAGAATGTTTTCTTCACAGATGGTCTGAAATTGGTCTCCATTACATCACTATTTCCTTGCAAATAGAAAATGTTTTGGTTTTCTTGTAACCACCTTGCATAATACAGTACCTGCAAAAAAACAGCTTCAGTTCTCTTTCTTTCTTACTTTACTTGACACATAAAATAAAGGAGCTGAATTATGATACTGTACTTACGTAGGTTTGGAAACTTAGTAGAATCTAAGAGGACAATTTGACATTTGAAATATTGGAATATTTTTTTAAGAAAATCCTTCAACTTCATTTTTTTAAAGTAACATGACCACATGCTAAAATTATAGCTTATTTCATTTATTAGATGTTTGGAAAGGGTGGTCAAGTAATAAATTTTTACATACCAAGAAACCATAGCTTACAAAATAGAAACCATCATGGCTTTAGGAAGACAAGTTGTAAAAAAAAAAAATTCTACATTTCATCAATGACAAAATGACAGGTTTTGTGGATAGGAGGAAGCACTGTATGTAATATGGTTTGAATTCAACAAGCTTTTGACTTTTTTTTCTGCATGATGTATGTATTTTGAAAGTAGAAAATGTGGCCTCAATACTGTCAGGATGGAAGATGGCAGGAATGGCAGATAATCATTCTTGGTTCAATTCTGAATTAAGAGAGTAGTGTCTAGTAGTTCCTATCAAAGGGTGATGTACAAGCTAATGACCTCAGGTCAAGATCACCTAAGTATTCTACAGTCTCTAGATATTTTAAATGTGTGTTGGTGTGTGTGTGTGTGTGTGTGTGTGTGTGTGTGTGTGTGTGTGTGTGTGTTTTGGGGGGAAGAGGAATTAATAGTATACGGAAGAAGTTTAAAAACTTCATGGAACATTACATGTAGCCAATATACTTGCATTGTCTCATTTACCTTGCACAGTACCTTTGAAAGATTGGTTTTATTATCTCAACTGTTGCAAGAGAAAAATCCGAAGTTCTGAAAGTAAAATAAGCTAAAAAATAGCATTATCATAACAGAGCTTGGATTCAAGCTTAGGTCTGTCTGACTCAGAAATTAATAATTTTAGTCATTATGCCTCTATTATTTTCTGAGAGAAAATGAAATCAGCCCTGGATGGTGTGGCTCAGTTGATTGGAGCATCGTCCCTTGTACCAGAAGGTCACAAGTTTGATTTCTGGTCAGGGCACATACCCAGACTTCAGGTCTGATCCCCAGTCTGGGTGTGCTTAGACAACAACTGATCAATGTCTCTCTCTTTCATCTCTCTCCCCTTAACTCCCTTTCTAAAATCAATTAAAAAAATGAAGTCATACAAAATAGTTGTTTGTATTCTTGTGAAGCATCCATCTTATATAAAAACTGCTGTTTGAAATTTTAACCCTGCTATTTCTGTAAATTCTTGCTTGCTAAGACTGAAGTATGGTAGCAACCATACTTGGGTAAAAACTGCTGTTTGAATTTTAACCCTGCTATTCTGGCTTCTGCATGCACTTACTTGCTTAAACAATAGGGTAGTTACCTCAGCTTCCAGACTGAGACCTGGAAACTCACAAAGGTAATTTTCCTGTGCCTGTGGACCAGAACTACAGGAGATTGATTCCCACTGACTCAGTAGCTCCAGGAGTAGAAACAGTAGACAACCTTTAGAGATTACTAACTCTGCTTTATTCTGCTTCTGTAAAAAATTGCTTTCGCAAGATAGGGCCACATTCCAATGTCCAGCAGGATGTGGCTGGGAACCCCCCTGAGGGCTGTTCCCAGCATTTAGAATTTAGAATTTAGAACAAAGGAAAATTTTTGTGGTTTGGACCTTTAAAAGGACTGCCTACACCTGAAATGGCGCAGTCGTGAGGGTGGACTCCACCTGCGTGCGGTGCTCTCGCGGCCGTCCTGGCCAGCTCAATAAACCCTTGCCTGCTTTTTTTAATCAATCATCAGCCTCCGGTGGTCTTATTCTGACTCCAGGGTTCGACCCCACAACAAGACTACTCCCACTTCAGAGAGGCCATTAAACCTTCCCCAGACAAGGTTATCAGTGCTGGCGCCAGGCCAGGCCTCTGGTTGAGGTCTCAAGGCCCCAACACATACGGGCTCTTTAAGAACTTGCAAAAGGGGCCGGAAACACCCCATATTTGGGAGACAAAGGAGGTAAAAACATATAAATAGGGAAAATTCCTGCATGTTGGGGCCCAGAATTTGAGAGACATTTTCCTCTGGACTCGCGCATAATAAATGTAACTCCATCTCTCTATCAGGGGTCCTCAAACTTTTTAAACAGGGGGCCAGTTCACTGTCCCTCAGACCGTTGGAGGGCCGGACTATAGTTTAAAATAAAAACTATGAACAAATTCCTATGCGCACTGCGGGCCCGGGACAAGTCGGCTGCTAAGCAGGACAGGCAGCGGCACCCGGCGGGCCGGATAAATGTCCTCGGGGGGCCGTAGTTTGAGGACGCCTGCTCTAAGTATTGCTTTGTTCTTCTTTGGTTTTCTGTAACACTTGCTTTATTTCTAGTGTGGACGAAAGGAGCCACATGCTAACCTGACAAGCTCAGGGGAGGCCTGCGTGGCAGTCTTGCAAACTCAGAGCCTAAAATAACCACAAAAGATGGTTTGAAAATTAAATATTTAACTACATACATATTATAGTGGGTAGTCATGTCCTAGGCCGATAGTTTCCCTGACAAAGATCAACTTAAATCTTCTTTACTGAACCCATTTGCCTTTTTGCCTCTAAGATAACATATCTGTGAGATGTCTGGGTAACTTGTAACTTCCTTTTTACCTCGAACTCCTCAGGGCACAACAAATGGCACCGGGACATCCCCTCATTATTATTGTTATCAAGTTAATTGTCAACTGTTAATTACGTTAAAGTATCCTGTATCCATCTCTGTGAAAGAAGCACATGTCCATCATTTCATTTTTTACCCTATCCCAGAGGTTTCTCCGCTTTGCTTTATCCCACCTCTCTAATCTATCACCAATGAATTTCATGTAAATCACCTACGTCCCTTTCCTTTGATTGCAATGTATAAATACAGATGTAACCCTCCATTTCTCCGGAGCATTACCTCAATTCAATGAGGTTCTGCTTCCCAGCATATGTCGACAGTTTGGCTTAAATAAACTCACAAAAATTCTTTACAGGTTTCAACGGGTTTTTTTTCGTTAACACTAGTAATAATTATTCATAACTCTAAATACTTGTCAATGCTATTGTTGTTTTATTTGTACTAATTTGTTTGCTCATTACTTTTAGAAAAAGAGGAACAGATGGGGACAGAACATCCATCTCTTCCAAATAATTCCTTAAATTAAAAACAAAACAATTGGGATGGAAAGGATGAGATTTGTGATAGCTTTATATTATATTAATTTAGCCAAGGTTAAATTGTATTTGCTAGAATGTCCTCCCATGCGGAGTCCAGGATAAATCTAGACCATATTTTGTGTGAAATTTGGAAGGCAGAGGTGAAATAACTTTATTCTTATTCCACTCATCAGTTTTGAGAAGAGCAGAAGGTGCTGTTGTCCTCATGTTTAGGTTGCTTATCTGCTCCTTCTCCTTGTTGGCTGGGGCAGCAGCTGAAGCTGCAACAAACTCGGCTCTTGTCATTCTCCTGGACCAGGTGTGCATTTAGCTCACTGAGAAAGGCAGCCAGATTCTCTTAAAACACTTGCATATCCTCTCTGTGGGACTGAAGGTAATGAGAGACTGACGAGGATTCTATTCATCCTCAGAAGTACCAATGTTTCCTTTCTTGTCCCTCTTTTCTTCCCTACTACCTATCTGCTTACTGCAGGCTGCACAGACACACACACAAAATAAATGACCATAGATTGTTGAAGCCATTTCCATAATTATCTGAATCGTATCGGTACAATTAGTTTCTTATTGTATAAAACTTCTCATGGTTCTACTTCTCTGATCAACCTTGAGTGATACTACATTTATGACAAAATCTAATGATAACAAATCCTTGCAAATTCCATGACATAATCAGGAGTAGTTAACCCATCAACTGCCGTGGGACTGAACAAGATAAGCAGATATATGGCCTTAGTTGCCAATGTAAAAAATAGTTTAAATAGAATTTCAGCTATTAAATGTTGAAGAAATAGTAAAATAAAAAATTCACAATTTTGCAACTCCTAATGAAATAATTGATCTAAGTAAAAGCATTAATTGATGAAAATATTAGATGAACAGTGGAAAAAAATAGAAGTGGGCTTTCATCACCTTAACCAGAGATTATTCTTCAGACCATTGAGAGGGAAAACCAGACATACTGGCATATGCCCTTTAATATGAAGAAATAGGAAGTTCACAATATCAGCCATAATGTATTATTCTTACACAAAATGTTATACTGAAGGAAACTTTTAAACACAATTCTAGTATACAAGAAATACAGGAAATGGGAGACCATATAAAACAGTATCATGAGGAAAAAGATCCAGAATCTGAGACATTCTCTGAAATAACTGATGCAATTTTCTCAGCAAGTCAATGTCATGGAGGAGACAGCACTTAAGAGATATAATTGTAAGTATTTCATGCACCACATTTGGAACCAAATTTGAATAAACAAACATAACAGAATAACAGATTTGGGACTACTAAAGATTTTTTAATATGTAATGGATAGTGAGAGGTTATTGTTAATTTTCAAATGTAATTTTATCACTGTAGTTATGCATACAAAAACTTTTTAACAGATACAGAATGAGTTATGTAAGGTGAAAAGCCATGAGGTCTGTAGTTAAGGTTTTCTTCAATTACATAGTTAACAACAACAATGAAAGTTAGATGAAGCAGGTTTGAAAAAATATTGAGATTTATTGAAATTAGAACAGAAATATATAAAGATATATTGTCCTTTTCTCTTTACCTTTGTTCTACATATGAAAGTTTTCATTAAAAATTTAAACCTTAAAATTTCTGTCTTGGGTACAGCATTAGAAATAAAGAGAAACCAGGAGACCGGTTAAAATCAATCAGGTTGAGAGAACAATAAGCAGAGGACAGATAAGCCTCAAATAGAAGTGGATTGGACTATAGACATTATAAAAAACTAGAGGCCCAGTGCACGGATTCATGCACATTGAAAAGAAATTAATTAGAAGGTGATGGGCGGGGCAGAACTGGGCAAGACAGGCCGGACACACCCTGGCGCCAACCTCCTGAGGTCCCTCCCCTGCCAGCCGCACATGGGGCGGTGCCGCGGCTCAAAAGGTGTCTGTGGAGTGAGGGGGGGGGGGCGTCCCTCCAGCAGGTGCTGTCTCTGGGCCTGGCCTGCAGGGATGGGCCGAAACCAATAGTCCAACATCCCTGAGGGGTCCCAGAGTGCAAGAGGGTACTCTGCAAAGTTGCTGTCCCTCGGCAGCTCCTGTATTGAGCATCTGCCCCCTGGTGGTCAGTGCATGTCATAGCTACTGGCCGATCGGCCAGTTGGCTGGTCAGCCAGTTGGCTGGTTGCTGAGCCTTTTATATATATAGATTAGGTCCCCATTTATTTAAAAGTAAAATAATAAAGTTTTTAAGTATAACTGTAAGACGTTGGAAAATTTATTTTAGTAGGTAAATTAGAATTTTAATTCATGTTCTTTTACATTCCATAATCTAAGAATGCTAATGTTCCAATGCATTTTAAAAATACATTTTGTATTCTTAAGCTACAAACATTGCAAGTATAAAGAATTTACAAAATTTACATATACACACCTGTGTCTATGCTATATATGTATACATAATGCACATACATTATACAACATACATATATGCATGATATATACCTAATATGCACATGTACATTATATATGAACAATATATCTTATATAACCTATATGCATTATATATATAGTATGTATATGATTACAGATTTATGTAAATATATATATATGAAATAGTACCCAATTAAATAACAAGATAATTTCCTCATCTCTGCAATACATTGAGAAATTTTTCAGGTAAGCTTCAGCTCCTCTAAGGATTGATTTAAGAGCTAAAGTAAACTTGGAAAAGTTTTTAAGGTTTACACAAAGGAGAATAACCTTTTTTCCCCAGTTTAGTGTGGCACTCTCTTTGGCTACTCTTTCATTACATTTTTCTAGACACCTAATTCTACTAGGTGTTTTGGAACAGTACAAGTGTAACTATTATTAAAATGTGTTGTCATGAGAAACAGAAGATATAACTTGCTGTACATTTCCAAGCGAGTGATTTGCTTCTGCGAGCCTGTGTGATGACCATGACATGTAGAGGACCCTGAAAGAGTGCAAGAGAAGTGAATCAAGCTGAATGTTTTCAAAATATCCTTGAAAATACACCTGAAAAAAAAAATCTGTGCAGCAAATCTTATATCTATGCCACAGATTTAAATTCTGTTAACATTTTGCAGGCATTTTAAATATTTTATATGGAAAAAGGAAACAATAATATATTTCAACGTAGATGTGCCTTGATAATGATAAGACCCTTCATAAACAAAATTAGTGTATCTCCTTGTAGCAGACAACATGTAAAATGACTCTTATGAATGCCAACTCTTGTTACTTATGCCCTGATAGAGTCCCCACTTATTGGTGTGGTCTGGACCTATTAACTCATTTATAAACATATTTGCATGTAGCAAAATTAGCTGTTCACAAAACCTGTCTTCCTTCCCCCCCTGGGGACACAGCTTCAACTAGACCAGAGGTGGGCAAACTTTTTGACTCGAGGGCCACAATGGATTCTTAAACTGGACCGGAGGGCCAGAACAAAAGCATGGATGGAGTGTTTGTGTGAACTAATATAAATTCAAAGTAAACATCATTACATAAAAGGGTACGGTCTTTTTTTTTATTTCAATAGTTTTATTAATTTCAAACATTTTAACAAGAAGAATGTAAACACTAATTATTATAATTTGAAACTTCAAAAAATGGAGGAATCATAGCACAATAACATACCTTATATTGAAGATGGCAAAGGCAAAATAAAATTGCCTAACAAAGGAAAGGTACAAAAGCCTTTCAAATTAAACTTAAATATAATAAAAATAATTTAAAACTAAAACAAATAGAAAAGAACAAAATGTGTAAACAGTAAATTAAACATTTTCTTTAGTGCAACTTCCAAATTATCCCCGGGACGTAGATGTAGATGGCAATGTAGACTGGGTTGAAAGGTTTTTGGTATTTAAAACATCAACTTCAGTGGGAACAGTGTTGTTGGTCTCCTTTTTAGCTAATGCTCTGATACTGTGCTCTCCAGGGACGTGTCTCCCTACATCACCACGATAACGTGTCTACACATTCCCAGGGTGATGTCGGGGGACGCCTCTGCGGGCATTACAAGGAGCCTCTGGAAGACTGAGAGGTTGTTCCTTCTACTGAATGGGCAGATATAAATCCGCCCACTCAGAAGAAGGAGCTGCGGCCGTGTTTCCTGACGTTGCCATGTTAACACTGCTGCTGGTGAAGGAGCGGAGGGGAGAGCAAGAGAACCCTCCGCTCTTTTGGCTCCGCGGGCCGGATAGAACAGCCGAACGGGCCAGATCTGGCCCGCGGCTGTAGTTTGCCCACAGCTGAGCTAGACTCTTACTTTCTAGTCTTCATTTAGTTAGGTGCAGTCTTTTTGCCCTATAGCTGAATTCTCACACTTGATTGATTGTTGATAGAGAGAGGTTTATTATTTCCAAGTAAATACTCAACAAAATAAATCCTGTATACACATGATGCCGTTTCAATTATTTGAAATATTTAAACATTTATTACACTTTTTTTTCTTGGTGTAATATGCTTAAATACTGTAGCTTTCCTCACATGTATTTTGTCATTTTCCATTTGAAATTATTTATTATATGAGCATATCTATAATAATAAAAGCATAATATGCTAATTAGACCATATGTCCTTCCGGCCATGGCTGCCAGGGCCGAGGCAAGCTGCCGAGGCTGCAAAGGCCAAGCCCCTTGCCCAGATTTTGTGCATCGGACCTCTAGCTTCAATATAAAAATATGATATTCAGAAATATTTGAAAGAAGTAAAGACAATTTACATTCACTTTTTGGTCTTATCCACACACATGAGTAGAATTTCTACTTCATTTATTTTCATAATTACACATATAGGTATTTGGACTGTAGTTGTATTTAGGGTTTTTGTTTTGTTTTTATTTTGTCCATGACTCATAACAACTTTCCTCTTAAAAGATGTGAAAAATAACTTGTCTTTCTTAGGTATATTAATAATTTTCCTTTAATTCAAAATTTTACCAATTAGGTATTTGTATTCAAGTAAAACTCTTTCTTTCTTTATTTATTTAAATGTACCCCTTTAGATGCAATTTATTGTCATAGGTCTTCTTGAATAGCAGCATTCTTATTCAATCAACCTTTATCCCTACCCATTTTCTAGTATAGAGTAAGATAAGCATTTTTGCAAATTCATCATCCAAAGCTTTATCATACTGTTGAACAAAGACAGGACTAAGGATTGAGATCTGAGATCAGCCACTAAGGATATCAATCTAGTTTGATACTAATCACTGAGAAACACTATTTAAATAAGATTGTTGAAAAATTCACAATGTAAAAATGATAATATTCTCAAAATGCAAGTCAATGTGAATGGAAAAAATAAATAACTGACTTCCAACATGAAACAGAATCATTATATTTTTATTACTTCCACTTTATTACATGATTCTAATCTTCTATAATGAATTCTAGTTTGAAAGACAAAACAATTCCACTAAAGTCTGCAGCACTTAAATAATTTAAATTAACTTTAAATTGTGCTTTACTTTACAAGCCCAGAATCATAGCCACAACCTTACTGGAAAGCTTATAAAAATTTGAAATGCTCCAATAATTTTAAATCTTGTAGAAGTCTGGTACCTTCCAAATTAAAGTGCTAATAAAAAAATTAGCACTGAAATTTAAATCTCTGTGAGCAATACAGAATGATTTAAAATTATTGAAGCCTTTCAATTTTTTATGAGCTTACTGTGTGGAAATGAATCAAGCAGCTTCTTTAGTAGCAAAGTATTCCCTTAAAACACAAAAACAACAGTGTCAAAACTGAAACATGTCCTAGAGCAAATACCTGTCCTGGCTGTCAAATACAATATGAAGAAAAACAATTGACAACACACACTTAAAGATATTATTTATGCGAGCTCCACAGAGTTCAGTTGCTGCCATCCAACTGCTTATCTGAAGTTCCTCTGATGTCTGGTGCTGCACTTCAGAGACATAAGACAGGGGGCAAGGACCAAGGGCTTTCAGGAAATATATAGACTCTTGAGGTATGGTAATTACTACCCAAATTCTTCTTGTCTTGGACCCATCCATCTTGCCTGAGGCTAAGGCCCATTGGATATACATTACCTGCCTGGAACTCATCATACATTAAGCATATGTTTTAATAAAGAAAACTTCCCAGTCTCTTCTCACTGTTAGGAAAGGGGTGCCCTATTATGTGTGTAAGTGCCTTCTCATTAGCAAAACTAGAATATGCTGGTTTTAATTGTGGAAGTAGTTGCTTTGAGATAGTTCATTTTTCTCTTTTATAAATTCAGAGATTATTTCTTATGAAGCTCTAAACACACATTAGATCTCTTATATACATGGATACACATCCTTTATGCTTCTACTGACGACTAAGCTCATATTTTCTACTTCCAAGCTTAACAAAAAGCAGTGAGAGAGAGAAAAAAATGCCTTCTCCCATTTATTACTAGTTTTAAATATGAATTTGCAGTCTTTACAGAAATTCCCTTCCTTTGCTTCAGCAACTGAATGTCTTTTCCTGTAGAAACAACAGGAGAGTTTGGAAAACCTCACTATCTGAAACTACTTGTAATTATGGGGGAAAAAAAAAAGCCCTAGCCAGTGTACTCCCAGTGGTTAGAGCAGGGGTGTCCTCAAACTACGGCTCGCGGGCCACATGCGGCCCGCCGAGGACATTTATCCGGCCCGCCAGGTGCTGCTGCCTGTCCTGCTTATCAGCCAACTCGTCCCTGGAAGCAGTGCACATAGGAATTTGTTCATAGTTTTTTTTCCAAACTATAGTCCGGCCCTCCATCCTCCAATGGTCTGAGGGACAGTGAACTGACCCCCTATTTAAAAAGTTTGAGGACCCCTGGGTTAGAGTGTCAGCCTACTGGCCAAAGGATCGCAGGTTCAATTCCCAGTCAAGAGCACGTACATGGGTTGCAGGTCTGATGCCTGGCTCAGGTTGGAGTGAATGGGGTAGGCAACCAATCAATGTGTCTTACATCAATGTCTCTCTCCCTCTTTCTTTGTCTCTCTCTGCATCTCTGTCTCTCTGTCTCTCTCTCCACCTTGCACTCTCTCCAAAAATCAATGGAAAAACATACCATCTGATGAGGATTAACAAAAACAAAAACAACAACCCTTTTTTTGCTATTAAAAATGCCCAGGACATTCAAGTCTGTGGCTAATTTGATAAATTTCCATTATAAAAGCACATTGATTTGAAGAAAATGGCTTTTTTTTCTAAATACCCTGTTTCCCCGAAAATAAGACAGTGTCTTATATTAATTTTTGCCCGCAAAGACATGCTAGTTCTTATTTTCAGGGGATGTCTTATTTTTCCATGAAGAAGAATATGGTACGCATTTATTGTTAAATGAAAATAAAGGAAATTTATTACCTGTATACGGTACGGTAGTACGGTAGTTGTCAACACAAACCAGACAAACTGTGAATCCTACAGTATCAAGAATTTACTCATTTATTCAATGACAATCATGTCATCATCTTCTGGAACATCATCATAACAATCCAATTCCTGAATTTCCTGGTGAATTTCTTGTGACTCCATTTCTTTCAGAATCAGTGGACCAAATCTCTCATGTTTAGCAATAGCACTGTCTTTAAATGAGTACTTCTTGTCAAGGTAGCCTGCTCGCAGTGCATTTGCAATGCAACTGTCAGTGATTTTCTCCCATGAATTCTTCACCCAAGTCACAACTTCTTGCAGTTTAGGTTTCACAAAGTTTCCACGCTGATTTCTCCCCATTCTATTTTCAATGTAGTCATTAATTTCCATGCACAAATTGTCTTTGAATGGCTTGTTTATTGCAATATCAAGAGTCTGGAGATAGGCCGTCATTCCTGCGGGAATCATTATCTGATCTATTTTTCTTTCGAGAAGAAATGTCTTCATGTCTTTAGCGTGGTGAGTGCTGGCTGCATCCCAGACTAGCAGACCTCTTTGGCTCCCTCGCATAACAAGCGGCAGCATTAAATCGACCCACTTCCTTATAACTGCTTGTGTGGCCCAGGCTTTTTCAGTTTCAAGAATAAAAACGCCCAAAACACATTCAATCTTTTCCTTCTTGCCCTTACAAATGATTAAAGGTGGGATTTTAGTGCCATCCAGACGAATTGCCAAAATACAGGAAACACGTGCACTTTCGTAAGCAGTGGAGGGAATGTACGCTAAGGAGGCACACTGCTGTTCAATTGTTGTTTGAGCTGATTGGCCCATAAGCACTGCAGTTTCATCCATAACAATCATGTTGGAAAGATTGTATTTAGAGAAGTCAGCATCATCAATAAAGGTCTTGAATGCAAGTGCTCACTTAATAACTTGAGTATCTTCCTGTAGAGGGCCGTCTGGGAAGGCACATGGATACTTTTTTAATTCTTATTCAGCTGAGCCCAAGGGCACTGGCAGAATCCTGTTATCAGTACTGATTCCATGTACTTGGAATGAGGAACAAAAAGGACCTTGACCCACCCAAAATAAGGAGCTTACTCAGATCCTGATGAATAGGATTTGGGCACACCTGAAACTCCTTTTTATCATAAAATCCCTTTTGGAAACCAATAAATATGCTGTGTTGTTTGAGGTGAGTGTGACTGTCTCTCTATCAGAGGACAGGAAGCCACCCGGCACCCAGCTTGAATCTATTTCTGTCTCTTGCCTCTTTCTTTTTCTAATTTCTTAACCCCCAGCTCCTCCACTCAGGAACCTGTCTTTCTCCCTTTCCGTGCGGGACGCGGAAAAGGAAGAAACACCCCACCACATCTTCCAACCTAAACAATGTTGTAGATCTTCTTAAAGACAGTTCACATCACTGAAGGAAATTATCCAGCCAGTGTTGTGATGCTTTGAAGTCTTCGGGGGCTATGTCAAACTCTGGTGCCATTGCAAGGGCAAATTCTTGAATCTGAGCCCTATTCACAACCAAAGCCTTTGCTCTCCTGTCAACAACCCATTCACAGATCAGGTCTTCCAGCTCGGAAAATAATGGTTGCCGACCTGATCCACACTTGCGCTTTTTAGCATTTCCCTTGTCCACTTGTTCAATGAGGTTACCATACTCTGCTCACCATTTTCAGACCAATCGGATACTCAACATCTTCTCTTTGCAGAAAGCAGTAAGATTTTGGCCCCAAGAGTCTTCCACGATTCCTTTCTTGTACTCCACGGAGTAGCTTTTTCTTTTTGCACCCATTTCTAGGGGTAAAAAAAAAAGGAATTGGGGTATCAAGGTGGGGGGAGAGGGATCACTCAAAATGACACAGAGGGGATCAGAGGGGGGAATCAAAATGGCACAGGAGAATCAGAGGGGGGATTACCATTTTAGTAACCCCTTTTGATCTTCCTGTGTCATTTTGATTGCCCCCTCTGATCCTCCTGTGTCATTTTGATTGCCCCCTCTGATCCTCCTATGTCATTTTAAGTGATCCCCCTCCCCCCACCCCTGTGCCACTGAACACCTTCACCAGACATCCCTCCTACCCCGTTATCAGACATTTACCCCCTGGGGCCTGCCTGGGGACTGTCACTGGGCTTGCTGGGGCCTGGATCTGGGCTGGAGCAGGGTCTGCCACTGACTGAGAACCTTCAGTCTTCATGAAGGCGGCCACGAGCATCAGGTAGTGTCACCAGAGACAGACCAGCACTCACCACCTTCGCCGCGTCCCGTCCGCTCTAATCCTCCTGTTCTTCTACAGGAATCTGCGAAAGTCTCCTCCTCTCTCCCGCCCCGCGCTCACCGCTCACTCTGACATCCACTCCGCCTCCACACAGCAGTGACGTCAGGACTCCGCGTAATGTCTCTGGTTGCTAGACGCCAGTTGGGGCTGCCCTAGCGACCAGTTTACGGTAAATTAATTTTCATTCTGAGACAGAGCCAGGGGGCCTTATTTTCGGGGATGCCTTATATTTCACTCAGAAGGAAACCTGTAAGTAGGTCTTATTTTCGGAGGATGTTTTATTTTCAGGAAAACACGGTACATAAATCAAAATAAGCTACATAGCGTAGCTTCAGACTCTATCCTCCAGGAAAGTATAGTTCTTCATGTTTACAACCATACTTGAAATTGCAATGTTTCAAATATTTCACCTAATTAAGAGGTAAAAGTACTGTACTTTTCAGATATTTTTTTTACTAGCATTCCATATAAATTTGTGGTAAGTGGTGTGTATGTGTATGAGAGAGAGAGAGAGAGGGACAGAGAGGAAGAAGAAGAAGAAGAAGAAGAAGAAGAAGAAGAAGAAGAAGAAGAAGAAGAAGAAGGAGGAGGAGGAGGAGGAGGAGGAGGAGGAGGAGGAGGAGGAGGAGGAGGAGGAGGAGGAGGAGGAGGAGGAGGAGGAGGGGGAGGAGGAGGAGGAGGAGGAGGAGGAGGAGGAGGAGAAGAAGAAGAAGAAAGAAGAGGAGGAGGAGGAGGGAAAGGAGAAGGAGAAGGAGAAGAAGAAGGAGAAGGAGGAGGAGGAGAAAAGATTCTCAGAGCTCCTGTCTGTACCTTCTGTGTTCTATATCTCGATGTTTTCTATGTTCTATATCCCAGTGTTAATTGTGGTTCAACTGCTGGCTGTGAAAGGTAACCGTGTTCAAATAACCAATCTTTTCACTCTCCCCTCTTTCTGGCTTCAAGGAAAAGTAAATTATTCTTCTCTTCCTAAAGTAGTTTCTGCAATAGAATTACCAAGATAATAACAACAGATTACTTCATATTAATTTTCTATTTATACCACAATGAACTTACTTCCAAAGTGCAGAGAAAATGGGAGGTTTGCAGGAAATAGGTATACTCAGAAATCCAGAAGTTTTTGTTAATTTAGCCCATTCCCAAATTGTTCATAGTGAATCACTCTTCTTTAACTCAACCCCATTTGCTGACTACTGTTGTATCTCTCTTGAGAATGCAGAGTTTATTTTTTAATAGAGATATCATTTACACACAAGAAAAAGTATAGATATTGTTTTCATTCCTGTAAGTTTGGCAATTATATATACCTACTTAACTACTACCCATGTGATAGAAAACAATTTCTTCAGCACAAAAATTTTTCTTGGCTCCCTTTTGCATCAGTCTTACAGGCCCCTTGTCATCTCCAATCACCCAACTTTAAGTGAAATTGTACTATATCTATCTTTTTGTGTCTAGCTTTTGTTTATCATAATAATGGAGCATACCTATAAGACTGCTCTGAAAATTAAATTGGGTAATATATGTATTAGTGTCATACTAAATGTTCAAGATGTTTTCTTTATATAAACTGTGTAATTGAATTCATTCTGTTTTTTTTTTTTTGTTTGTTTCTCAATCAAGGATATGTTTGAAGAGGTGAATAAAGAAAGAAAGAATCATCAATGTGAGAGAGAAGCATCGATCACTTGCCTCCCATATGTGCCCGGATGGAGGATCTAACCAGCAACCTATGTATGTGTCCTAATAGGGAATGGAACCAGCAACCTTTTTGGATGATGCTTCAACCAACTGAGCCACCTGGCAAGGGCTTTCATGATTCTCTTGATCAATCAAGGTTATAAATGGGTTCATTATACCACATATAAATTAGCATGTATTAAAATGTCTTATTATCACATTTAAATGAACAACTAAAAAGCATTGAGTAATTCCCCATGTGTCTTGATATATGAGAGCTCACCCTCTGTTGGCAAAAATAGATTTCTCTGTAGATTAAACATTATAATAGGTCAAGTCAATGTCAGAAAATAAAAGAGTGAACAATTCATGGACCATGCTATACCTACTATACTCTAAAGGCTTTAATATGTCATGAATCTTAAAGTAAATGTTCATTAAAAGAGAATATATTCTCTCTCTCTCTCTCTCTCTCTCTCTCTCTCTCTCTCTATATATATATATATATATATATATATATAATTTTAAAGAGTTTTCATTACTAAAAATGTCCTTACTTTATATTCCATATCATAGACAAGACAATTCTGAATCCAACTAACAAAGCCTAAACCAGTTAAAATTTTCCATAAACCTTAGCAGGAGTTGGGTAATGTATTTATACTTAATGAAGCACAAAGGACTTAAATGAGTCTGAAAATTTTTGTATTTCATGAGTGGTTTATGGAAGCTGAGGTATAAGCTGAGTGTGCAGGAAAAAAAAGTACAGTAAAATTTTAATTAGCACATCTTCACTGAAGCAAAATTTGGCAATTAAGTGATATGCTGATTATAGTCATAGAAATTTGATTTTACACTATATTCTTTTTTCAACACTGGCAGCAATATTTGCTAGGGATACTTTATACAGCAATGAGGTGAATCTGGCATTTGATTATGTATACAGGAAAATTAGGTGACTACTTAGGAGGCAAAGACGGAAAATGTTGGATAGACCCATATATCATTGATATATTTTAATATATTTTTCCTGTAAATACAGAATCTTTCAAAAACCTCTTAAATACATTTTTAGGATTTGAAAGTGTTTATGCTTTTAGGTTATTTTCTACTAAGATATAAATTCATCTGAGAAAAGGAATACTTGTAAACATCAGTAATTATTTTGCAAGGTTGACATTGGAAATAGTTTATAAGGGTGAAACCATTGTAAATTGAAGTTGAGTACCAAAAACTGTATCTTTAAACATCAGCTCCCACAAAGACATAGAGTAAGAATGAGAGTAAGAATGAGACATGAGTTAAAAATTAGCAGATCAGGAATAATTAAAGTAGAAAAGGGACATGCACATTTTTAATTCCAAAGTATACTATTATTTTAATACAGAAACAAAACTGTATATATAAAATTGTTTGTGAAAAGCCATGGCCAGAGTGGCTTTTGAGTTCAAAGGGTTGGAGAAAGAGCTGATGCACAAATGATACACACAAGACAAGATTAATTTTGTTATTATGGGGGAAGGCCAGGGCAAACTCAATTATAGCAGTCAAGTTCCACTGAGTCTCCTTTACCCAGATGCTTTTATTTACTAGAATACACAATTGCCTTTTAGGAATGCAAACAGACATATCAATGGTAATGTTTATAGTAAATAGTAAGATTATCAGGTTGTGGGGAGTTTGCTTTAGGCCATTGAGTCAGCAGTAGGTAATAAAATGCAAATATTCACCCTGTGAATATCAAAGGGGAGTCCAAACAGCCTTCTGCAGGACTTCTCACATTTATATTAATTACTGTTGACCTTGGTTTCCAGAAATTGCTGTTACATTTTCCTGAAGAAATTTTCAAATACTAACCCACATATCACATAAACAGCAATTTAAAATTTTCAGCAAAGATCCTTTGGAATAAGTTCATATGAAATATTTGATATTTTTAATTCCTTAAAAATTATAAGATTTTTAAATAGTGATAGTGTAGAACATGGGAAAAGGTGTAACTTGAAGAAGTAATTACAAAATTATTACTGAGCATCTTAGGTCAGTAAATTTTATTTAATAATATATTAATTATTTTAAATATTTACATAAATTAGTAGGATTAAACTAGTGAAAGCACCTAATATAGATTTTGTATTTACTGCTTTGTTAAAAAATAGAACATAAATTTGTTGAAATTTAATATATGTGAGAAGCTGCTAGGCACCATGCTGTCAAAATGAAATACTAGTATGATATATTAACAATTCATGTCCTCAAGAAGTCAATAATTTATTGAGAAAAGCAAGAGATATGCAGATTATTATATCATAAAGCTTAATATGATTAATGTGACTCAAGAAAAGCAAAGATAAATTATAATAAAATTTCAAAGACAAGAGCAGGACTTTAGATCTAGAGAATTCAGGAAACATATTACACATAGTATTTAAGAGACCAGACTGGCATCAAACCAGTGAGCAGGGCTAATTTATAATCAGGTACAGTTGCACATTGCCTAGGGCTGATGATGGTTTAAAAAAAAAAAAAAAAAGGAGAAAGATTTTACTTCTTATAAGAGTGGAAGAAAAATGGTTTTTATAGAAAAAAGTTTTAGCATGCAACATCAACATACTTATTTTTGTATCATGGCAGTAGAAAAATATAGTTTATTTCTTCTTCCTCTTTCTTTCTTCCTTTCTTTCTTTCTTTCTTTCTTTCTTTCTTTCTTTCTTTCTTTCTTTCTTTCTTTCTTTCTTTCTTCTTCTTTCATTTTTTATTGAGTAAGGGACAAAGTGCCTAAGTTTCATGAAAGTCAAAATGCACTCCTGCTGCTGAGATTCCAATCCTAGCTTCATCTTTCATTAGTTGTGGAAACTTAGCCTCTCCACACTTCAGTTTTCTCATCAGCAAAATAGTGACAATAATTGTACCCACCTCATAAGGTTGTTATAAAAATTAAATAAATTATTATATGTAAAGTCCCTAGAACAGTCTCTGGAATATAGTAAATACAATATAAACATTAAGTGTAATAATGTCGTTGAAACCAGCCATGAAGTTACATGAAGTAGTTAGAAGGATAGAAGTGATCAGTATGTTTGGAAGAATTCTGACAGTTGAGTGATGGCATTGGTTGTTCATAGTGGAGCAATGTAATAAGTCTGGCATTTGATTATGTAGGAACTTTGAGCTCATAGTCGGAAAGCTGATTATATAGACCCATGGAGAACCAATGGATTATATGAAAAACTAATTAGCCTTAGTATGCATGAAGATTTGAAATGTTGAAAGACAGATTCTGAGAAAAAAGAGAATGATAAAAAAGAATAGAAATGGAGGAATAATAGAGAAAGTTTAAATCTGAGAAACTAGTTGAAAGATTGATTTTGATGCCAAAACAATAAAAAAGTTGAATTTTTTTATAGTAACTATTACTTTCTGAAGGAAATTCAACTTGCTTCGTAATTAAATAAAAGTTGAGGCTTACCAAAAGACATTTGAAGATTTTATTTTCTAAACTTGGAACCTGTATTTGTCAACTTCATAACTTAATTGTGTTTGAGGCTGACAAATTGATTTTTCTTGCCCCTAATTTATTTAATTCAGTTTTCACAATTAGGCAAGCAATTAATCAATGATGGAGTCATTAAGATTCATTGCATTGAAATGTTGCCCTGACAATCATCCTAAATAAGAACTGTGCAATTTATCAGATGGCAAATCCCCTGTAAGTGTGATATTTGATATTTTAACTTCGCCTAAAATTGTAAGATAAAATTGAACTTGATACTTTGAGTTTTGCTTCTGTTTATCTTAAAATATTATCTATGGAATAATGTAATATTTACCCATGATTTAATAAATTTAAATATGCAGACTGTTGGTGTATAATAAAATTATGAAAGAATAGTTGTCAGATACAATTATTGTTTATTTTGTATAATATGGTAAATATAGTTTCTAGCCAGTTAAGGTTTAAATTTAGAATATCAAGCTAATATTAGAAATATAAAAACTTTTTATGATGTTTTGTTTAGAGGCTGTATTTTACACTGGAAAAATCATTGAATTTAGGATCTGTATGTCTGAATTCCAGTGAATTCTGCCACATAATATCTGTGTCCTTGAGGAATATTTAATCATGTTATAGTTTTTTTTACCGATGACTAATGTTAATTTAAAAGAAAATGATGCACCTGAAAACATTTTGTAAATTGTAAACTGATTTAAAACTCAGAAAAACACTAAAATAATTTGGCTGTTCTTAGTTAAATATTCTAGAAAATAATACATTTTGTGTCATTTTTATTGTTTTTTTTGCAGCATATCATCCATAATAGATAGATAAATAAATAAAACTCAAGTACTTTTTCAATTTGTCTTTGAACACTCACCAAAACTGATGCCTCCGAAATTTGAGATAGTTTTATTGTCTTGAGTTTCCAGTGCACCCAATCCTTCTATCTATATTTCAGTTAGCTTACCATAAGCTTCACCAGTTCCATCATGGTTATCCTGTAAAGGTTGCTCTGTCTGGTGCCTGGAGGCTCCCGTTACAGGTCCATTTCTGCTACTGTTGTCAGGCTGAATCGCTTTCATTGCCGCTGACCATTTTCCTGGATCGTTTACTCTCATATACTTTAAAGGCACTCCTAAATCTTCTGTATTTTTCTGTCAGCCTTTAGACATTGTACTCATACCACTGATCTAAAGACTTTCCCTAACAGCTCAATTATTCCTGCTTTTAAATCTGAAGGTGCTTTGTCAGAATACTCAAGTGTTCCAAAGAGTCTGCTCATAAAAGTTATTAAAAAGTTCTGAAGTATAAATACTTCTCAAAGACTTGAAATTTCTTTACATGTATAACTAAATAGAGGCTGGATCCACAGCTTTTCTCTGCCTGTGCTAGTGAAACCAAAATGCAGGGTGTTGAATCTGAGTTAGTTGTCTGGCAAAATCAAAGAATGAAGTCACGGACAAAAAGTTAGCAGGAGCAAAGTTTATTGAGAGCACCCATTTGAATTAAAGTCTATTAGTCCATGTGTACAGTCCCACGTGGCAATAAGCCATGTGAGCGACAGGGAGCGCATCTCCTAATGCATCAGGAGAGCAAGGAGGAAGTACGCGAGCTTTTTTGTATATATGCTTGTTAGTTCCTGATTGGTCCTTTCAAAGAATTCTGCCTTAATAACATTCTTGGGATTAGTTATATGCCTCACTGCCTTATGTTTGGTTATCTGCAAGTTGTCTGTCTTAGTAACATTCATACATTTTAAAGTTCATGTCTCCTCTGAGTGCCCTTCCTTCCCCACCCAGTTGGGTGTCTTAGTAACTTTGCCTAGTTTTACTTCCTCCCCTCATGGTCCCTGTCCCTGTCTACCTAGCTTCCCTGTGTCTCTTCACTAGCATGATTGCCTACAGTGGTGGGCAAACTCATTAGTCAACAGAGCCAAATATCAACAGTACAACGATTGAAATTTCTTTTGAGAGCCAAATTTTTTAAACCTAAACTTCTAATGCCACTTCTTCAAAATAGACTCGCCCAGGCTCAAGGGCCAAAGAGTCGCATGTGGCTCGCGAGCCGCAGTTTGCCGACCACGGCTCTGGGTCCTTCATCTGGAGGGTGTTCATCTGGAGGTTTCAGGGGAGGATTCCAATAGAATACTCATCAGCTTTCCAGGTGTGTCCTTTCAGGTTCGTGGTATCTACTGATTGGTCTGAAACGGGGCAGGGATCATTAGTAAATGCAGTTGGTCCTGATGTCAGCCATGGCATTGCTTATCTTGTTTTGCTGCTTTTCTGGGCCTAAAGCTAAAATATAAATGAGGCCTAGGGATTACCCCTAGGAGTTAATGCTGAAGGGAGTGGTCATAAAAGGGCGTGCATGGGAGTCACATGAGGCCACTCTTTAGCCTTTTGTTCCTACTCCAAAGGGGATCTCCCTGTGGCTAGTGGCATGCCCGGAGAGGAAAGGTCAGGGGAGGGTCCAAACTGCATGACCAATAGGAAAGGTCACCCTGGGGGTGAGGTCCTTGTTTTTCCAGTTTTGCCCATTTCTGGGCACTGGGTCTTTCCACCCTGGTCATCTTCTGTACCTGGCCTATCACCCTTGCTCTGCTCATGTCTAACTGCCCACCACAGGAGTACTGGTGAGACAAGGATTTAATCCTTTAATCTGTTTCTGCAGTTGTAATGAAATGTGACTATGAATAAAAAATGTTTAACATGAAATTACATACGATAAATGTGAGCTCTCACAATATTTTAAAATTTGAAAACTTCTATTCTCTAGTACACTGCATGAGGAAGAGTATTAAAATAATTTAGAAAGAAGAGAGCCATGGCCTATGTGGCTCAGTTAGTTGGAGCATCATCAATTCCTGGTTGGAGCACTTGTTTAGGTTATGGGTTTGATCCCTGGTTGCGGAGAGTATGGGACATAGCTGATTAATTTTCTCTTTCAAATCATTGTTTCTCTCTCTATCTCCCTTTAAAATCACTTAAAACATATTTTGGATGAAGATTAAATTATATATACATATATATATGTAAAATATCTTTCATTATTATGAACTTAAAGGTACTTGTGTTTTGGTTGTTAAAAACACTTCAGCTATTCTAAAATATTTTAAAGTTTGTTTAAATTAAAAATGGATATATTAAATTTTTCTTTCCCACTGCTAACATATTATTAAAGAAATGAATTACAACACTATTAAATGACAAAAATGTATCATAGTAAAATATTACATTGGCTAAGTTTACAGGGCAAAACCCAGCAAGTCAGGTTTTTATTACTAATTCTTAGAGTAAGTATTACCAAGGAACATAGAGCACTTAATAAATCATGAGATGTGTAAAATTAATGACTCAAAAAAGGCTTAAATCCTCAACTCATTTAAAAATCTGTCATTAACATGAAAAATGAAAGGAAAGTGGATAGCTTGGAAGAGAAGAAGATCTTGTTGAATTACTTATTGACAAACAAGATAACAAAGTACTTGGGTCATATTGAAATGCATGTAGACAAGCAGCATGCATAACTTGCATTCCAGAGGAAGTTAGAAAGTCTGCTTACTCTATTGAGTTGTATTTCAAAAGCCAAGAAAACTGGATGACTTATTAAAATAGAACTGGTGAAGAAGACACTAAACC
Organism: Plecotus auritus; assembly: GCF_963455305.1. NCBI lineage: Eukaryota > Metazoa > Chordata > Mammalia > Chiroptera > Vespertilionidae > Plecotus > Plecotus auritus. The sequence goes on along the minus strand of NC_137772.1, from coordinate 73,780,378 downwards.
ACCAAAGATTTAGAATGTGAATATAATAATGAGGAACTAATATGATAATTTCAAACCAGTGTTTGGGTTTTTAATTTAAATGGCATAATTTTAGCAATCTAAAGGCAACTTCTTTTAATTTTCCTCTAAAATAAAAACTCACAATTTTCAAAATAGGATCAAGGAAAAACAAAACAGCAGTGTACATGAAGTATTATAATTTATAAGATATATAAACTACAATTTGAAAAAGTTACCCAGGTTACCCTTCATGTAAACAAGGTCATTACAAAACAGGAAAACCTTCTCCACACTACCTGTCCATTGTTTTTCCTCTGGAAGGTTCCTAAACTCAAGGTTGGTGCCTACAATGACCCTCCACCAGCAAATAACAATCAACAAGTACAATCCTATCTAATAAAGAGGGAATACGCTAATTGACTATCACTCTGTCACAAAGATGGCTGCACCCACAGCTGAAGCCAAGTACCCATAAGGAGCCTTAACGAGCAATCAGCAGGAACCTGAGGCTCTGCCCTCCCCCGCCACCATAGGGCTTGATAGAGGACCTCAGGCCACGCCCCTCACCCTGGCATCAGGCTGGGGGACCTCAGACCACGCCCCTGCCCCAGTGCCAGGCCAGGGGACCTGAGACCATGCCCCCGCCCAGTGAGGCTTGCCGCCGAACCTCAAGGTGCGCTCCCCATCCTGGTGCTGGGCTAGGGGACCTCATGCTGCTCCCCCCACCCCAGAGCCAGGCTGGGGGACCTCAGCCACACCCCCCCACCAGGTGGGGTTTGACAGGGGACTTCAGGCTGCACCCCCAACCCTGGCACCAGGCCGGGGGACATCAGACTGTACCCCCCACCCAGTGGGGCTTGACGGGGGACCTCAGGCTGTGCCCCACTGCCTGGCTGGGCTTGACAGGGGACCTCAGGCTGTACCCCCCACCCAGTGGGGCTTGACAAGGGACCTCAAGGTGCACTCGCAGTGATGGGTCAGGGGAACTCAGGCCGTGCCCCCCACCCCCAACACCAGGCCAGGAGACTTGAGTCTATGCCCTCCTGCCTGGCTGGGCTTGACAGGGGATCTCAGGCCATGCCTCCCACCTTGTCACTAGGCTGGGGGCCCTCAGGCCACACACCCCATCCTGGGACTGGGGCAGGGGACCTGAGGTTACGTCCCCTGCCCGGCGGGGCTTGACAAGGGTGGGACTGGCCACATCTGGATCTAGCCCAATGGGGGCAGGGGCCGGCCAGGTCTGGGTATCACGTAATTTTGAGGTGCATGTGGGTGGGCGGGGACTTGACTCTGGGTCCCATGGTGTGACCCAGACTCTGACAGGAGGAAGGTTGTCATATACATTTTACTAATATTCTTTCATCTCTGACACTTCTATTATAGAAAAAGGGCAAATATCAATATTAAATTATTTCCTCTAATTAATCCTCTTTTAATGTGCACGAATTTCGTGCACCAGGCCACTAGTACAAATATAACAAACAGAATAAAATTCAGACAGAAACCCCTCAATGCCACAGATATTACATTTGAGCTTGTAAAAAAACCAAAAGACTGCTTTTCTTTTCTTTTTTTTTAAATAAATCTTTATTGTTCAGATTATTACAGGTGTTCCTCTTTTTCCCCCCATAGCTCCCCTCCACCTGATTCCCCACCCCACCCCATGCCCTTACCCCCCGCCACTGTCTTCATCCATAGGTGTAAGATTTTTGTCCAATCTCTTCCCACACCCCTCACACCCTCTTCCCCCTGAGAATTGTCAGTCCACTCCCTTTCTATGTCCCTGATTCTATTATATTCACCAGTCCATTCTGTTCTTCAGAATTTTTATTCACTTGATTTTTAGATTCACTTGTTGGTAGGTATGTATTTGATGTCATTTTGTTGTTCATAATTTTTATCTTTACCTTTTTCTTCTTCTTCCTCTTCTTAAAGAATACCCTTCAGCATTTCATGTAATCCTGGTTTGGTGGTGATGAACTCCTTTAGCTTTTTCTTGTCTGTGAAGCTCTTTATCTGACCTTCAACTCTGAAGGATAGCTTTGCTGGGTAGAGTATTCTTGGTTGTAGGTTCTTGCTGTTCATCACTTTGAATATTTCTTGCCACTCCCTTCTGGCCTGCATAGTTTCTGCCGAGAAATCAGCTGACAGTCGTATGGGTGCTCCCTTGTAGGTAACTAACCGTTTTTCTCTTGCTGCTTTCAAGATTCTCTCTTTGTCTTTTGCCCTTGGCATTTTAATTATGATGTGTCTTGGTGTGGTCCTCTTTGGATTCCTCTTGTATGGGGTTCTGTGCGCTTCCTGAACTTGTAAGTCTATTTCTTTCACCAGGTGGGGAAAGTTTTCTGTCATTATTTCTTCTAATAGGTTTGCAATATTTTGCTCTCTGTCTTCTTCTGGCACCCCAAAAATTCGGATGTTGGTATGCTTAAAGTTGTCCCAGAGGCTCCTTACACTATCTTCATATTTTTGGATTCTTTTTCCTTTTTGTTTTTCTGGTTGGGTATTTTTTGTTTTCTCATATTTCATATCTTTGGTTTGATTCTTGGGGTACGTTGATCTACAGTTGAGTTTCTGTATATTCTTTATTTTAGACAGTGTATGCTTAATTTCTGACTGGTCCTTTTCCATTTTTTTTGGCATTCTCATTAAGGTCCTTGAAGGTCTCACTAAGCTCCTCAGAGGTCTCATCAAGTTTCTCAGCAGTTTTTAGAAGATTCTTGAGTAACCTTATAAATGTGGTTCTGAACTCTATGTCATCCAGTAGTTTAGCTTTCCTCCATTTCTTTCATTCGTGACATGTTTCTTTGTCTCCACATTTTGCTGCTTCCCTGTGTTGATGGAGTGGATTTGTGTGGTAGGTGACCTATAGGGGCCAGTAGCTCAGCCTCCCTAATCACCTGAGGTGGACGCCTTTGGTACACCCCTTTGTGGGCTGAGTGCAAAGCCTTGGTGTAGTTGAGCCTTGATTGCTGTTGGTACACTGGGAGGAATTGACCTCCAGGCCAATTTGCTGTGAGGACCCACTGTGTCTATAATGGAAGAACTGCTGTGCTGGAGACACGCTTATGGTGCAGAACTTGTTTCAGTGGGGCTTTGTGCTCACTGAGTGTGCCTCTTGAATGTGTCACTTATGGATGTGAGGAGTTGAAATCTGGTGTCTCACACTGACCACTAGGTACACTGGCTTCTGGATCTCTAATGGGGTGCAGTTCAGCTACTGTCTGAGGCCACCCAGCAGGAGCTACAGCAAGAACTACAGTTTTCTCCTCTTTGCTTGGGGTTTGGAGGTTTGGGAGCTGTCTGACCCAGGCTGCAAGTTTGCTAGGTTAAGCTGGGATAGGGCAGGCCATTCATATGCTAAAGCAGCTGCTTGGAGCTTGGGTGGGTTTGTAGATTGTGCAGGGCGGGGTCTCAGGGCGTCACTAAGCTAGGGTGTGGCAAACAGCGATGGCTGCCAGTTAGCCAGCTCTGCGTCTCCGACCGCGTTCCCACATCCCCGCATCCCGGGCCCCAGCACAGTAAACAATTATTCCTGCATGCAGCCCTGCAAGCAAGCCTCCCTCACTTTTCAACCCGATGGCAGACAGTCCAGCTTCTCCCTGTAGGAGTTTGGGTCCCCCATGTCTTCCCAGAAACTGGAGTTTGGAGTAATCGGGAGCTTGTCTCCCTTCAGGTTGAAAAAAGCAGGGCTCCCAGTTGCCTGTTGCCAGCCCAATTCGTGCGCCGCCGTACCTCAGCTTTTCAGCGCTTGTGCACCTCTCAATGCTGTTTTCTCTTTCCTTCTAGTTGTAGAACTTCCACTCAGCCAGCTTTTCCATGGTTCTGGGTGATAGATGTTTTGTCTTTTAGTTGTAGTTTTGAAATTGTTGTGCAAGGCAGCAGTTTAGGTGTTTACCTAGGCCGCCATCTTGGATCCTCCCAAAAACTGCTTTTCTTAATCTTTACTTTTGTATTGATACTGAATTTTTGGACTGGAACCAGATTCTTTGTCCGCCAGAATCAAAGAATGAATCCATGGACAGAAAAGTGGTATAGCAAAAATGGAGATTTATTGAAGAACAAGTACAGACTCCCATGTAGGGAGGAGAAAGAGTCCCACAGAATGGACTGCCATGTGGGGAGGGGGAAAAGGGTCCCACTGGATTCCTCTTTCCGATGGCTTATAAAGGCTGTAGATCCTGGTGCCTGGATATCCCCTCTGATAGGTCACTATAGTAATTCCTGGGCCCAAAGGTCAAACCTCACATGGGACATGTGAGGTTCTCCCCTCTCCTTCCTTATTGTTTTCTTATTCCCTCTGGGCTTTCTTCTTCTCCTTCTGAATGAAGGGCTTCTTTCTCTTTTTTTTTTTGTAAATATAGACCTTTCTTGGCTACTTCCAGTTCCCTTGTCTTATGGAAATATACCTGTTGCTGTTTCCTTGTCTTATGGAAATGTAACTGCACTTGGCTTCCTTGTGTTATGGAAATGAACTTTCTAGAGTCTGCAGCCCTGTGCTTTTCCCATGGACCCCAATTCTAAAAAATCCCTAAGCCTGCCTATGTCCCCCTAATATTCCTTCTTCAGTATCACTTCATTGAATCTAGTTCAGGATTATTATATTCTCGGTGGAGGGATCTTATATTCTGGGTGCTCAGTTCCACACAGTAGGTAGGAATGAATCTTAAAATCATTGCACACTGTATTATAATTCCTCTACCTCAGTAGTTCTGATACCATTATAATTAAGTAGTTATTGAAAGTAGGAAGGGAGCAGAGGAAAGGCCAGACATTATGGGCGTGCCATTTGGGCAGCTTCACCAGGAAGCTGTGACTTTACACTCTCCAGGGAACCAACAAAGGGAAGATAGATGTATGCCCAATAAAGCTGGGATGACAAAGAGAGGATACTTTCTGTCAATCACACCTATGATCAGATTGTTGGCCAGAATGGGTGTGGTTATTGTAAGGAAATGAACATTTGGGAATATATAACTCCCTAAACAAAGGAGTTTATTCTCTTGGAGCCTCTTGACATGTTTGACTCTTGGCTCATGTTTGGCTTCCTGGCATTCTCCCTTGTGGCCCACCGCCTTGTGAACCCCTCATGCAATGGACTACAGCTAGCCTGGATGTACTGGACCTGTTCCAAAAGAAACTCTGGACCCTGGCTCTGATTTTAGCTCTACTGAATCCCCAGCTAGACTTCTTCTATGGCTGGACTAAGGGAAATGGGACTTTGGAAACCCAGGAGTGAATTCCACAGAAATAAAGCTTTCTACTATATCACATCATTCTGTGCAAATCTCAGAAAATTTCATTTCTTGGGATGTCACAAGGACTTCACCCCCAACAGCAACCAGGGGAGACAAGGAACTGTTTTTCAGTAACAGTTCCAAAATCTGATTGCATGTCTACATCACCTTTTGAGCTTTAAAAAAAAAAAAAAATCTGGTGTCCAGTTCATCAGATACACAGATAAATCAGAATTTATTTTTTTCCTTCTGTTAACTTACCAGGAATTTTCATGTCCAATAAAGTCTTGGAGCCACTGTTCTACTTTTCATTGTATATAGCATTCTGCATGCATTAAATATTCTGGATGGCCTTGTCCTCAACAAACACTAGTTCATGCCTTTCTGTATTACTGGGTAGTATTAAGCAAATATTTTTAACTTCCATGGCTGAAAGTCCTTTTTATTTTTATTTTTAAAATTTTTATTGGATTTATTGGGGGTTACCTTTGTTAATAAAATTATATAGGTTTCAAGTCCACAATTCTATAATACATCATCTTTCTATTATAATGTGTTTTCCACAACTAAGGTCAATTTTCCTTTTGCCACCATTTATCCCCCTTTTCCTCTTCTATCAGCCCCACCCCCATTACCCTCTGGTAATCACCATACTTTTGTCTGTCTTTTTTAAAAGAAAGAATTTGTTAGTCCATTATTAGCAAAAAAAGACCAGGTCCTGGGGTATGAAGTCTGAATCACCAGCAGCATGACTTAGTGAAAAGACAGGCCCATCATCCTGTAATTGCTGAACATTTTTATACATCAAGTAGGGGGAGAGAGATGGAAGCCGGTCTGAAAGAATTTAAATTAGCTATAGAGAAAGAGGGCAGGGGAAGCTGAAGTGAGGCTAGCTCTGGGTTCAGGCACAGAGTCAGCAAGGAAGAAGTGTCTGCTTCTGTGGATTAGCTTAGTGGGCAGCAGATTGGAAAGTGCATGCATAAATGAGAATCAGAGGCTCCTGGGGTTCGATGGGGCCTGGGTATTCTCTCTTTGGATAATCTCAGAAAAAAGCAACCTCAAAATTCATCCTAAATTGTAACAGATATACAGGAATGTATCGAGTCCTTTGTCAGAGCTTGTCCATAGCTATTAACAGGCTAACTGTTCTTTCTCACTCTCCAGATACTGTCATTTTAATTTAGAACATCTCATAATTCTTTTCTTGTCAATAGAAAATATGATATCTAGATTTCTGATAGATATCTAAACACAACTAGTCAAAAAATGAAATCATTATCTACCTTTGTTTTTGTTTTGTTTTGTTTTGGCTATTTTGGGAAATTTTATCAACCTTTTCCTATCCTGTTTATTGAGGTAGAAATGTTGGAGAATCCCAGCTCTTTCTTAAAGTAAGTAGTTCTAGTTATTCCTATGATAATTCTATTATACTATTAAATCTTCTAGCTCTTATTTCAGGATGCTTACCTTTTACCTAATATATTGTAACCATTACCTAATTGGTTTTCTTGTCTCAAGTTTCCATTCTCCCTCCTTTGCCTAAAAACCTATGATATTCCTGATATAACAACTTGGATTTATCATTCTGTTATTTAAAAATCTTTAAAAACCCTTTATATTTTTCAGGACAAAGTTCAGCCTCCTTGTTTTCTGAAATAGCCAAGTAACATCAGCTTCGGAGTTTCTCCTGTCCTAATCAACACTCCAGAAAGTGCAAAGGCAAAAGGCAATCATGGATCAGAGAAATGAACTAAAAAAGCTATGAGATATATTTGGGGAAACTGGAAGATGAGGTGGAACTGCTCTGGGTCTCTGTATACTGCTGTTGGGAGCTATAGCTGAGGCTACCCTTTGCTAGAAGTTTAAGCGGGAGCAAAGGTGACAAGGAAGCTTTTAAGATCTGCTGTTACATCCTATCCCAGTGCTATGGAACAATCACTGCCTGCCTCTGCACTGTGGACAGCCCAGTGCCAATGAGGTTATTTCATGCAACAGAACAACCCTCCTGAGGATTTGAGGAAACTGGTGTGGGCAGAACACTTGCTGTCTGGAGTTCACTTTTCCACCGCCCTCCCTCTCCAACACCTGCCACCTCCCACAGTGGTTCCTCACCACCATGTAAGGAAACCGCCTCTTCCTGAAAAATGCCTATTTCTTTTTTTGTTGTTTTTTGTTAATATATTTTATTGATTTTTTACAGAGAGAAAGGGAGAGAGAGAGAGAGTTAGAAACATCGATTAGAGAGAAACATCGATCAGCTGCCTCCTGCACACCTCCCACTGGGGATGTGCCCGCAACCAAGGTACATGCCCTTGACCAGAATCGAACCTGGGACCCTTCAGTCCGCAGGCCAACGCTCTATCCACTGAGCCAAACCAGTTAGGGCAAAAATGCCTATTTCTAATAGTATAAATCTCTGACTTCAAATGTCTGGTAGAATGACAGCCAGTGAAGTGTGTTGAGCTCTTGAACACTTTCTTTTGGCTCTCTTTAGAGATGTGTAGAGGATAAGAAAGACACATTGGTCATTCCTGAAATGAAATATTACTTCCAGAGAAATAAGAAGTCAGGAGTCAAAAACACTAGATACTGGGAGAGTGAAACCAATAGAAAAGAATGAGGATACTGACCAAAATATATCAACTGCAAGAGATCAACAACACAGATCAATAACTTAAAATAAATATGATCATTATGATATAATTGTATTTAACCAAGTTATTAATTAACTGGAAAGGAACAAAGGGAAGGCCGAATATTATAGGTATGCCCAGTGAGGTCTGGGTGATGTAGGGAAGATGATTACCTGTCAGTCACACCTGGGAGCAGGCCATTGGCTAGAATGGGTGAGGCCACTGCAAGGGTCCCAAATCTGAAATACATAAACTCCTGAACAAAAAAGTCATCCCTCTCTCTTGCTGCTCACACCTAACTCCTGGCTTCTGGGGCTCTCATGCTCTGCACTTACCCACAGTCATGTGGACCCACACACAATGTACTGATGGATTACAACTAGCATAATGCTGTGCTGGGCTCATCTTCAGCATGGAACAGAAACTCTGGACACTGGTTGTGCATTTGCCTCTGCTGAAGCCCCAGCTGCACCTTTCCCAGGACTGGTTTAAGGGAATTGGGACTTTGCAACCCAAGAGATGTAACTCCACACAAATAAAGCTTTCTACCAGTTTCATCTTCTCATGGGGGCTGTTGGAAATTCTTATTCTAGTGGTACCCAAAAAAACTCACTCCCACTAGCGATGGAGAAAGTCAACCCATGTGATTCTCTGATAACACTTATACTTAAAGAAATAGGGGGTATATTTACAATGTATAAGCTAGAAGTTATAAAAAATAATAACTGGCAGTATTTGGTATGAGGAATATAATTAAGTAAATATCACAGTATATATGATAGGTGGGAGAATGAATAAGCAGTTCAACATATTAGTGATTTCAAACTAAGCCATATATAAAAAATTCTACTTCAAGGAAGAGAAAAATGACTAAGAATTAGAAAACAAGATAAAAGACTTTCTCTCTTTTGATCCTAACACAGAATACAAATTATTTTTCAACACATGTGAGGCTTATAAAAAACTAGAGGCCCAGTGCATAAATTCATGCACAGGTGGGGTTCCTCAGCCTGGCTGGCGATCATGGCTGATTGGGACTGTCTTGCCCAGTCCTGATTGGGGCCAGCTGGCTGCGGGGAGGGATGGTGGAAGGTTGACTGTGGGAGTGCACTGACCAACAGAAGGCAGCTCCTGCGTTTAGCATCTGCCTCCTGGTAGTCAGTGCACATCATAGTTATAGGCTGGTCATCTGATCATCCAGCCATCCGGTCATAACAGTTGCTTAGGCTTTTATATTATAGATAGAACTTTTATCAATCTAAAAAAAATAGTCTAAATTAATTCTAATAGGCAAATGCCACCAGAACATTTTCCTTATCATAATGCAATCATATTTGATATTAATAAACATATTCTTACAGACTTGTAATTAAATTACGTATTGCAAAATTAACTTTAAGTTCTAAAGGGAATTCTAAAATGGGTTATATAATGCTTAATACTAATAGATAGGAAAATATTACAATAAAAATTTTGTGAAAAAATTATACAGTTCTTAAAGGGAATTTTATAGTTGTAAATGCATTTTGGGGGAAACAAAAATAGTTACAAGTGCCCTAACCAGTTTGGCTCAGCGGATAGAGCGTCGGCCTGCGGACTCAAGGGTCCCGGGTTCGATTCCGGTCAAGGGCATGTACCTTGGTTGCGGGCACATCCCCAGTGGGGAGTGTGCAGGAGGCAGCTGATCGATGTTTCTCTCTCATCGATGTTTCTAACTCTCTATCCCTCTCCCTTCCTCTCTGTAAAAAATCAATAAAATATATTAAAAAAAATAGTTACAAGTAAACCAATTAAACAAATAATATTAGCATTTAACTTGGGAATTTGCTAAAAAGGCAAATCTAAAAATTAAATAAAGGAAATAATAAAATAAAGCATAAAAATCAATGCAATAGATGAAAAAAGCAGCACCAAAAGAAGTTTTTTTGCTTGTTTGTTTTTAGAAGCATTAGTGTTTTGAAATAACCAATACAGAACACAGACTTTTGGCAATATAGATGAAAGAGAAAAGAATGAGAATAAAAATAAACATAATAGATAATTAAAAATGTTTGAACTATTACAAATACAAGGAACTGTAAAATTATTGTGTTTTAAGAATAACTATCTGGATGAAGCAAGATATTGTATAAAATATTAAATTGTTCATATAAAATTTATTACCCCTGACAGGTGTGGTTCAGTTGATTGGGCATTGTGCCATGCACCAGGAGGTTGCCAGTTCGAATCCGACTAAAGGAACATGCCCAGGTTTCAGTATCAATCCCTGTTGGGGGTCATACAGGAGGCAGCAGACTGATGTTTCTCTTTGACATCAATGGTTCTCTCTCTCTCCCTCTCCCTTCCTCTCTGTCTAAAAGTCAATAAACTATTATTTATAAAATTATTAGACAAGTTAGTATGTAAGGAATTTGAATACTAGTAAAGAATACTCATGCACCTTTTATTAGTGTGTTCTGAAAATTTTTCAATGAGTGATCATTGCCATCATATTTAGTTTGTTCCAAAATAAAGAACAAAAAGTGAGGGTAAAAATCAATGATGTCTTTTACTTATGAAATTAAATATGAAATTTTAAATTAACTATTAGCAAATATTAAAAGATAAATCCTGATCGAGAAGATATTTTTATTTAAAAGACAAGGAGAATTAAACTTTAAAATGTGTACTAATATAATATTCACCACATTAATATTTAAAGGTAAAAAATAGTATAATTACAGCCTAGCCAGTGTGTCTCAATTGGTTGAGCATTGTCCATACACCATAAGGTTGCAAGTTCAATTGCTGTCAGGACACATGCCTGGATTGAGGCTCTACCCTCAGTAGCGGGTGTGCAGGAGGAAGCTGATTAATCGATGTTTCTCTCTCATCAGTATTTCTATCTCTTTTTCCCTTCCTTTCTCTATAAAAAAATCAATAAAAGCATAAAGAAAAAAAAAGAAATAATATGGCTACATCAATTTTTAAAAAAAAGCATTTGGAAAATTCAACACCAATTTATGATTAATCTTTTAGAAAACTGTAAAATGTAGGGCAAGCCCTGTACTTGAATAAATTTACATATCCCCAGACAATTCAGACCTTTGCACTTATAGCTGAGCTATGCATTTTTCCCTGGGAATAAAACAAAGATCCTCATATTTACCAATACTGTTAAACCAAGACTGAAGATTCTGGCCAACGTTATGGCTGGGGGGAGAGGGGTGCAGGAAAAAAGTGATGTAAACATTACAAAAGATAAAACTTTATTTTTTGATTATATTATATTCTTAGGAAATTTTTAAAAATTAACACCTAAATTATAAGAACTAATAAACAAGGTTAGGAAAATTACTATATATAAGGTTCACTTATCAATTGTGTTATCTACATTTTTATATAAGCAAATGATAGAATATATAAATGTTAAGATGCCATAGAAATAAATAAAATTACAAAATCTCTATAGGTATACAGGAATGAAATTAACCCTAAAGATACAAGCCTTGTGTACTTAATTTTCAAACTTCAGTGAAGTTCTTGGGAAATATATTTGTACTATTGGATGAGAAGACTTAATATTATAAAGATGTCAATTATCCCCAGTTAGTCCTCTGGCCCCTGACATTCCACATTTGTCTGACATGTAATATTCATTTACTTTATGACTAGGTCTCCAAAAATATTCCCATGACAGCATCAGCTCGAATTCAAAATCTCTTCATCTACATTTAAATCTTATAATCTAATTTATCACACAGTTTGGATGAGGCTCTTCTGTGTAACCCATCCTGGGGCACATTCTTTTTATATGTGAACCTGTGAAACTGAAGACAATTTATTTACTCCAAAACTTTAGCATACAATGGTGGAACAGGTGTAGAATAACAATAGTAGATATTCTGGTTTAAGAAGTGGAAAAATGGAACATAAAAATGTCACCAGTCCAAAGCAGTTTTGAAATCCAGACACGTAAACCTCAGCATAATTCTCTGATAAGTTTTCAAGGACTGGGCACAATCTGCTTCCTTGGCTCTTAGTTTCATCCTCCGGGCTTTTTTCTTCCTCCTTGCCACTATTGGCTCCATCCTCTGAGTTCTCCTTCCTTTATCATGAATTTTGCAGAACACAGTTTTATCAGTTTGCAACTGAGTAGATTTATCAGCCTGCTTCCTGCCAGTAAATTTTGGGAGTCCAACAGCCTTCTTTTATTTTATACTCTTCCTTTCACTGTAATTCCAAGCTGACAGTGTATCCGCTATTAAAAATTTCACAAAATTTTATAGTTATTTTTGTAAACCACCAAGTTTCAATTCAATAATAAAAAAAAAGCCACAGTACAAGTGTTTTGGAATAATTTATTCTTTATCTTGACCTCCTACTGAAGTGACTGAGGGATAGAGATCTTAAGTTTCTTCGAGGTCCTCTGGTTGGATTGAGATAGTCTGTGAAGCACAACCTTAATCTGTTGAAAGAGCCTTTGTATGACTGTACACACTGACCTTATGATTTTTCAGAGTTTTTAGCAAAAGATTGTACATGTGAAAGAAACTCAAAAAGAATCTGCAGGCTTTGCTAGAAGTAAGTGGTAGAAATTTATTCAAGGGTCTTAGAATTTGAAAACTGGAAACTTATTAAGGCCAATTCCCAGAAATGTTCCAAATTAAAAAATAAAGTTAAAACTTCTTACAGTAGAAAGTACATTCATGAGAATTACCAATCCTGCAGTCTTAGTCCTAGGATAGTTATCAGTCCGGTATCCAACAGTCAGAATGATGAATGCCTGGTGGTCTGGAAGATGGGTGTCAGGAGGTCTGGTCACATCCTCATGGTCTGGATAATGCATGTCAGGTGAATGTATACATGAGTCCTTTAAGAAGTAGTCCAGGCCTGGATACGTGAGTCTTTCAAGGAATAATTGAAGGGTTGGTTACCAGGAGGTTCAGATGCATAGCCAGTCATTGACACCAGGCTAGAAATTCAAAAGAGTTTATGTTCCCAGGCTAGTTAGAACTAGAATGGAGTCTTGCTTTATGCCTCAACCTTCATAATGTTAATAATTTTAGTGGTGTGGTTAAAATGACTTTGTTTTATATATTCATTTAATATATTTCCTATATTCACTCTTTCCTCATACAGTCACACCATCTATTTCTATATGCAATAGTTGTAAAAGCAACCACTTAATTTTATCATTTGACTAGATAGGCTGAGAATTTTCTAAATCATCATATACTAATTTCCTTTTTGTTTAAATCTTCTCTCTTCCATTTGTAACTATTTTTTTTTCTCATATTTTACTAGAAGCAACAAAGGAAACCTGGCCACACTTTTAACACTTTAATTGGAAATCTCCTCTGGTCAATATTCAAATTCATCACTTACAGGTTTTGTTTTCCATATAAACATAGTAGACAATTTCACTGAGTTTTTTTGGTCACTACATAACAGTCTTCCCTGTTCTGAGGCCTTGTCAACTGCATCTCCCCAGATTTCTACTGTCTATACCCCGTGATTCAGGCTTTCTCTAAGGCGACTTAGTATTACTTCATCATGCTCCTCATGCCTTTCTGAACCTTCACTGACAGTATCTATAAAATGCATATCCCAGGAGGAGGAAGATGGTGACCAGCAAGATGGCAGGGAGAGAGAGAGAGTGAGGGAGTGAAAAGGGAGTGTGTAGACATATCTGGAGTGTGTGTGTGTGAGCTAGGGACAGTTAGATCCTGCAGGACTTTTGGGGGCTGGCAGACCGGGTGGTCTTAGATTGCGAGACCCCACAGCGAATGCAAACACTCCTGGGTGGCTGGCACTGGCACAGAAATCATGCCATCTTGAAGGGCAGAACCGCTGTGACTAGGAATCTAGCCTCACCACCACCCAGACTGGCCTCAGACGCAAACCGTGTCCCTACAGCCACTCTGGACAAAGACTTGCTACCACAGCTGCAGAGTTCTGTGAGTCATAGAGAGCATCCTTCTCTCCACCAGCTCAAGGCAGTGGCACAGGGCCTGTGTGACTGCTGGGGTGCAAGCGGGCATCCCACCAGGCAGCTGTGCAACCCCACCCCTCTAGCAGGCTAGGGACTTTGATTTATCAGCGCACACACTGCTGAAGGCTGCACTGAGCGCCAGTGTCTTTGATTCTCAATGCAAGCAAGCAGGGACTCTGTTTCTCGTTGTGCACACACACAGGTTATCTGCAAGCACAGACTGATTCTTGATGCTGTGAGAAGCCACACTGAGCACCACTGACTTTGATTCTCGATGCAGGCATGCAGGGACTCTGTTTCTCATGCGCGTGCACAGGAACTCTGACTATCCATGCACAGACTGATTCTCAGCACGCATAAGGCTGCACTGAGCACCAGTGACTTTGATTCTCAGTGCACACATTTGGGGACTCTGTTTCTCTTCCCTCGCAAAGGTACCCTGATTCTTGGAGTGCACATGAGGTCACACCAAGCATCAGAGACTCCAATTCTCAATTCTCAGTGCATGCACATGAGGACTCTGATTCCCGGCAAGCACTTGGGGACTCTGATTCTTGGCACACGCACACTCATAGAGACTCTGTTTCTTGGTGTGTGTGTGGGGGGGCGACCCTGATTCTAGGTGCATGTGCTAAGCCACACTGAGTGCCAGTGACTCCAATTCTCAGCATGTGCTGGGACCCTGATTCTCGGTACACACACAGAGACCCTGATTTTTGGTGCATGCATGAGGCCGCACTGAGCACCGTGACTCTGATTCTAGGCACAGGCACATGGGGACTCTGATTCTCAGCACGCGTGGCTCCTGCCAACCATGGAAGCCACATGTCTCAGTGTCTGAGCTCTTCAGTGACACTCAGGTGTCATGATGCTCCCACTGCACACGGCTCAGGCCCCCACAACTCAGCCTTGGACCTTCTGATGATAGCTACAATGGGAAGAGAACGAAACAATTCCCAAAGGAAAGAAAAAGAGGAATCACCAAGAAAGAAAACGAGTAAAATGGAGGCATGCAATATGTCAGAAAAAGAATTCAGAGTAATGGAGATACAGTTAATAAACCGGGTGGATTAGAAAATCAACAACCTAAGAAAAAATCAGGAAGAAATCAAAAGTGATATAGCTACAACCAAAAATGCGATGGAAGTTTTCAACAGTAGAATAGAAGTAGCAGAGGACCAATTAGTGAGTTAGAAGATAAGGTAAAGAAACAAGCCAAATCTGAACAGCAACTGGAGAAAAAAAATTAAAAAGCAGGAGGAGAGCCTAAGGGAGCTTTGGGACAACACAAAACAAAGTAACACACATATAATAGGGGTGCCAAAAGGACAAGAAGAGCAGCAAGGATTAGAAAATTTATTTGAAGAAATAATGACAGAAAACTTGCCTGATATGGGGAAGAAAAAGTAGTACAAGTACAGAGAGGCCCAATCAAGAGGAACCTCCAAAAGACCCACACCAAGACATGTCATAATTACAATGGCAAAAGGTAATGACAAAGAGAGATCTTAAAGGCTGCAAAAGAGAGACAGAGAGTTACCTACAAAGGATCCCCCATCAGATTATCAAATGATTTCTCAACAGAAACACAGCAAGCCAGAAGGGAATGGAATGAAGTATACAAAGTGATGCAAAGCAAAGGACCGAATCCAAGAATACTCTATCCAGCAAGGCTATCAATCAAAATTGAAAGGGAAATCAGGAGCTTCGCAGACAAAAAAGGGCTAAGGGAGTTTATCACTACCAAGCCAGCAAGGCAAGAAATGTAAAGGGACTATTGTAAAAAGAAGAAATAGAAAGGGATGAAGGAACACTGACATAAAGAATAGAAATGGCTACAAACAAGTACCTATCAATAAGAACATTAAACATAAATGGATTAAATGCTCCAATCAAAAGACATCGAATGACTGAATGGATAAGAAAACATGACCCATATATATGCTGTCTGCAAGAGACCCACCTCAGAACAAGGGACTCACACAGACTGAAAGTGAAGGAATGGAAAAACATCTTTCAGGAAAATGGAAATGAAAAAAAAAAAAAAAACTAGGGTAGCAATATTTCTATCTGACAAAATAGACCTCAAAGAGAAGATCATAACAAGAGAAAAGAAAGGCCATTTCATTATTCTAAAGGGATTGATATAACAAGAGGATATAACTCTGGTAAACATATATGCACCCAATGAAGGAGCACCTAAATACATAAAAAAAACAACTTATAGAATATATCAAAGGAGAGAATGACAGCAATATAATCATAGTAGAAGGCTTTAATATCCCATTTACATTACTAGCTACATCCTCTAGACAAAAAATCAGCAAAGAAACAGCAATTCTAAATGACTCACTTGATCAGATGGATTTAATCAACATCTTCAGAACATTCCACCCCAAAGCTACAGAATATACATTCTTCTCAAGTGCACATGAGACATTTTAAAAGATAGACCACATATTATGTCACAGGCAAAGTCCCTCCAAATTAAAAAAAATTGAAATCATATCAAGCATTTTCTCAGATCACAATGGCATAAAATTAGAAATCAGATACAATAAAAACAATCACAAAAATTCTATCACTTGAAGGCTGAATAGCATAGTATTAAACAATGATTAGGTTACCAAAAAGATCAAAGAAGATATAAAAAACATCCTGGAAACAAATGACAATTAAAACACAACAATTCAAAATCTATAGGAAACAGTGAAAGCAGTTCTGAGAGGGAAGTTCATATCATTACAGACCTAACTCAAAAAATAGAAAAAACTGGTAATTAACCATTTAACTTTGCAACTTGAAGAATTAGAAAGAGAGCAACAATAAAAGCCCAGAGTGAGCAAAAGGAAGGAAATAATAAAGATCGGAGCAGAAATAAATGGCATAGAGAAAAAAAAAAAATACAGAAGATCAATGAAACCAAGAGCTGGTTCTTTGAAAGGATAATCAAGATTGATGAACCTCTAACCAAGCTCACCAAGAAGCAAAGAGAGAGGACCCAAATAAACAAAATCAGAAATAAGAGAAGAGAAATAACAACAGACTCCACAGAAATATGAAGAATCTTAAAAAAAATACTATAAGCAACTCTATTCCAACAAATAGGTCAACCTAGAAGAAATGGAAATATTCCTAGAAAAATAAGACCTTCAAAAACTCAACCAGGAAGAATAAAAAAGTCTTAATAGGCCAATAACTATTGAGGAAATTGAAACAGTAATAAAAAAGAAAAAGAAAAAAAACTTCCAACAAACAAAAGCCCTGGACCAGGTGGCTTCACAGGGGAGTTTTATCAAACATTCAAAGAAGAAATAAAACCTATATTCCTCAGACTATTCCAAAAAATTCAAGAGGAAGGAATACTTCCAAGCTCTTTCTACAAAGCCAGCATTACCCTAATCCCAAAACCAGATAAAGACAATACAAAGAAAGAAAATTATAGGCCAATGTTCTTCATAAACATAGATGCCAAAATTCTCAACAAAATTCTGACAAATTGAAGACAGCATTACATTAGAAAGATAATACACCATGACCAAGTGGGATTTATTCCGGGGTTGCTAGGATGGTACAATATCTGCAAATCATTAAACGTGATACACTCATTAAACAAACTGAGGGGTAAAAACCATCCTAATATATAAAAACCCTGGTTCTGTCACATCAACAACGACTGGGAGGCTCGACCAACCAGAAGTCAGTCCTGCAGTCAGCGCTGGGTTTCCGTGGCGACTCATCACTGACTGCTACAGCTGCAGGCATGGTGACCCAGCACTGACTGCTGAGAGGGCTGCGAATCAGGCCTGGAGAGAGGTGTGAAGAGAGAAGCGGGGTCTGATCCATAGTCTCTGTGGCAGGTGTTGATCAACACTTGCCTCTCTCTTTCTTTCCGGGCCTGGCCAGCAGCCGTTCCTCCATTTCTCTCCAGGCCTCCCCCAGGGCTGCTGATCAGCCTCACCTTTCTGATCAGGCCCCGTTGATAGGCCTAGAGGCACTGATTGGCATAAAAACCAACCAATCAGAATGAAATCTGGGTCAACTATGAGGAGCCAATGGCTGCCTAGGAGGCACAGCTTTTGACGCTGATTGGCATAGAAACTGACCAATCAGAACCTAATATGAGTCAACTGTGAAAAGTCAATGGCTGCCTAGGAGGCGGAGCATCTGATGCTGACTTGTGTAGAAACCGACCAATCAGAACCAAGTATGGGTCAACTGTGAGGAGCCAATAGTTGCCTAGGAGGCGGAGCTTTTGATGCTGACTGGTATGGAAACTGCCCAATCAGAACCAAATTGGCCAGCAGAGGAGGGCAGTTGGGGAAGAGATCAGGCCTGCAGGTGAGGGCAGTTAAGGGTGAGATTAGGCCTGCAGGGAAGGGCAGCTAGGGGTGATTAGGCAGGCAGAGGCAGTTAGGGGTGATCAGGACGGCAGGGAAGGGAAGTTGGGGGCAAGATCAGGCCAGCAGAAGAGGGCAGTTGGGGGCAACCAGGCCAGCAGGGGAGGGCAGTTGGGGGCCATTATGCTGGAAGGGGAGGGCAGTTGGGGGCGATCGGGCCAGCTGGGGAGCAGTTAGTTGTTAATCAGGCCGGCAGGGGAGTGGTTATAGAGTGATCAGGCTGGCATGCAGAAGCAGTTAGGGACAATTAGGCAGGCAGGCAGGTGAGTGGTTTGTGCACTGGGCCTCTAGTCTATACTAATAATATGCAAATTGGTCGGGACACTGTCACAGTAACGACCGATCAGCAGGCTCCATGTGCAGCAGGCGTGGATGGGCGGAGACAGATAGATGCAAAAAAATTAAACTAGACCACCAACTTACACCATGCACAAGCCGTCCCAGATTGTGAGAAGGATGTCCGACTGTCTGTGGGATCGGGTCTAAACAGGCAGTTGGACATCCCCCGAGAGGTCCCAGATTGGAGAGGGTGCAGGATGGGCTGAAGGACACCGCCCCCCAGTGCACGAATTTTGTGCACTGGGTCTCTAGTCTATACTAATAATATGCAAATTGGTTGGGACACTGTCACAGTAATGACTGATCAGCAGGCTGCATGGGCAGCAGGCGTGGATGGGTGGGGACTTGCAGCATCAGGGCGAGGGCAGGGCTGTGGCAGAGAGGCCTCTCCGCGCACCTGTGCCAGGGTCTGCAGGCACGTGGAGAGGCCTTCACCACAGCCTGGCCCCGGGGTCCACAGGCCTCCCCCAGGTCCAGCCTACCTCTTTGGGGCAATCCATCGACGAGCCCCAGATGTGTGGGTGGGTCCTACCTCTTTGGGGTGATGGATCGTGGGGCTCCTGCACTGTAACGGGGCACAGGCCATGCTGGGGGAAGCTGAAAAGCTTTAACAGGTCCATTTCCATAGAATGAGGGAGCTGGGAACAGCAAAAGGTCTATATTTACAAAATAAAGGGAAGGAAGCCCTTCATCCAGAAGGAGAGGAAGGAAGCCCAAAGGGAATAGGAAAACAATAAGGAAGGAGCAGGGAGAACCTCACATGTCCCAAGTGGAGTTCCACCTCTGAGCCCAGGAGTTACTATAGTAACCGGTCTAAGGGAATAGTGACCAATCAGAGGGGATATCAAGGCACCAGGATCTGCATCCTTTATAAGCCATAGGGAAAATAACTCAGTGGGACCCTTTTCCCCCTCCCCACATGGAAGTCCATTCTGTGGGACTCTTCCCCCTCCCTACATGGGAGTCTGTACTTGCTCTTCAATAAGTCTCCACCTTTGTTATACCACTTTCTATACATGGATTCATTTTTCAATACTGGTGGACAAAGAATCTGGGTTCCAGTCCCAAAATTCCCTTTCAAATGGAACAAAATATAAAAAAAATTAAATGCATATTACAATGAACTGTTTGTTCAAGACTATCTAGGGTAAGTATGTCAAACTCAAAGGCTAACATGGGCCAAATAAACAAGGTGTAAGTTTATGTGGGCTGCAAAAAACAAAAGCTTCAATTTTCATATAAACTTTCATAGGTTTAGTTTGAAAAGTATAGTATTAAAAAAAAAGAACAATAACAATGATAAAATTAATGTTTTCTTCCTGACACTTGGCATCTCTTCTCTGCTACTATCTTTGCTACTTTGGGGGAAATCTTGCTCACAGTGATTGCTTTCAAAACTGACCCAAGGTGAATGTCAGTAATTCTGGATCTGACAGGGGACTTATTTCCTTTCATAATTGTAAATAACTGCTTACAACATTATAATGGCGGGGACACAAAAATATTTGTGTGGGCCACATGCAGTCCATGGGCTGCCAGTTTGACATGCTTGATCTCCTCATAATTTCCTACCCACTCCCACTGCCCAATTCCAAATTGTGAAATATGCAAAATCTCCTTTTCTATATAATAGAATCATTAGAGGGCTATATCATCATAATCACCATTTCTGCCCAGGAGATAATAAAGGGTGTGGGACATTAGGGATTATCTTAGAATTCTGCCTAGTATGATTCCCAAAATAATGAAAAACCACTGTTTTCTACCTTACTTATGCCAACACCACACTCCAAAAAGCCTTATTTCTTCTTATAAGGAATTTATATTATTTTTTATTTATATAGGTTAAAAATTAGAAATTGATTTTTTATTTTACTAGAAGCAGTTTTAACTCTTAGATCTTCCCAGCTTATCCTTTCCCATATCATTTTAAGTAATGTTAATGTAAAAACATTCAAACCTATAAAGAATTTTTGTGAATTTATTTGAGCCAAACTGTTGACAATTGCCGGGAAGCAGAATCTCAATGTAATGGGATAATGCTCCAGAGAATGGCAGTTTTTCATCTATTTTTAGACATTGCAATCAAAGGAGGAGGTGGGTTTTATGATATCCATTGGTGATACATTAGATAGGCAGGAGAAAGCAAGGCGGGGGACCTCTGGGATTGGGTAAAAAGTAAAATGATAGACATATACTTAGGTGGGGGCAGGATAGTTAACAGTCAACAATTAACATGATAACATTAACAATCAAGGGACTTACGGTCTCCTGTCCTGGTGTCCAGGGCATTTGGTTGTAGCCTCGAGGGTCTGGAAAAAAGGGAAGTTACAAGTTAACCTGACATTTCAAGGATATGTTATCATAGATGCAAAAAGACAGGCTCAGTGAAGGTAAAGGTTGACCTTGTCAGGGAAGATACAGGCCTACGAGGTGACTACCCACCATAACTACTTTTAGTTCAAGTTCAATTTCAGACCATCCTTTGTGGTTACTTTAGGTCTTAGAGTTCGCAAGACTGACATGCAGGCCTTCCCTGAGCTTGTCAGGTTAGCATGTGGCCCCTTTCATCCACAACATGTAAATTACCATTTGCTATAAATTCAAGTGTTACCAATTGGGGTTACAGGCTGGGACCTCGGTTCTTCTCCTCCACACAGAAAAGATTTTAAGGTCAATGAAAATTAAAGTGGGGCTTATTGAAATACACTTGAAACAAGGAGTGGCCCATTTGAGAGAGACAATGGCCCTGAACTCCTGGGTGATATGGTTTAAAAGAGGGATTTTCTGGGTGGAGACTTTCATTTGCATTCAGGGATGAAAAGGGTTATATAACTATGTTCCTTCTGATCATGCCCTTACCCACAATGCATACAGAAAAACCCATGTGGGGGGTTGGGAGTTGGGAGACTAAACCAAAATGCAAATTTTATTATAATTAGTCCAAGTCCCTAGTAAGGTTGAATTGAGGTCATATCACCTTCCTCTGAGCTTGCACCAAGAACTGGTTGGTTCAGAATCTGCCTGCTGGCTGCTGGGCCATCCATAGAGAGGCGATCTGAAGGCAATGTTGGTCTAACCCCTGTTCAGGACCCCAGGGCAGGCCCCCCTTCAGCTCCTCATGACTAACATCCTATCTAACACAAGTATTTTTAATATAATTATATTAATACTAGAGGCCTGGTGCACGAAATTCGTGCACGGGGGCAGGGGGGTTGTCCCTCAGCCCAGACTGCACCCTCTCCAATCTGGTTCCCCTTGAGGGATGTCCGACTGCCCTCTCACAATCCAGGACTGCTGGCTCCCAACTGCTTGCCTGCCTGCCTTCCTGATTGCCTCTAACTGCTTCTGCCTGCCAGCCTGATCACCCCCTAACCACTCTTCTGCCAGCGTGATTGATGCCTAACTGATCCCCTGACAGCCTGTTTGCCCCTAACTTCCCTCCCCTGCAGGCCTGGGTCCCTCCCAACTGCCTTTCCCTGCAGGCCTGGTCGCCCCCAACTTCCCTCCTCTGCCAGCTTGGTCACCCCTAACTGCCCTCCCCTGCTGTCCTGATCGCCCACAACTGCCCTCCCTTGCAGGCCTGGTCCCTCCCAACTGCCCTCTCCTGCTGGCCATCTTGTGGTGGCCATCTTGTGTCCACATGGGGGCAGGATCTTTGACCACATGGGGGCAGCCATCTTGTGTGTTGGAGTGATGGTCAATCTGCATATTACTCTTTTATTAGATAGGATAGAGGCCTGGTGCACTGGTGGGGGCCAGCTGGTTTGCCCTGAAGGGTGTCCCGGATCAGGGTGGAGGTTCCCTTGGGGTAATGGACGGCCTGGGTGAGGGGCCTGTGGTGGTTTGCAGGACAGCCACACCCCCTGGAGACCCAAGTGGAGGCCCTGGTATCTGGGATTTATTTATCTTCTTCAACTGAAACTTGGTAGCCTGGAGTGGAGCCAAGCCTTCTGCTTGCTCCGTGGTGGCAGCCATTTCTGTTGGGATTTATTTATCTTCTATAATTGAAACTTTGTAGCCTTAAGTGGAGGCCTGGGCTGGCCAGGGTGTGTGGAAAGCTTGGCTTCCTCCATCGCCGTGGGCAACCCTAGCCTCCTACTCTTTCCAGCTCTGTGGCTGCCGCCATTTCTGTTTGGGTTTATGTATCTTCTATCATTGAAACTTTGTAGCCTTAAGTAGAGGCCTAGGCCCGCAAAGGCAGGGAAAAGCTTGGCTTCCTCCATTGTCGGGGAAACCCATGCCTCCCTCCTGCTCTCTGTGGCCATAGCCATCTTGGTTTGGTTTATTTGCATATTTGCTCCTGATTGGCTTGTGGGCGTGGCTTGTGGGTATAGTGGAGTGGTGGTTAATTTGCATATTACTCTTTTATTAGATAGGATCTTCCTTGCATAAGAGTTTTTAATTGTTATGCTATTTTCTTACCTTTAATTTTCATTCTTTTCTGTTTCCCCCCCAAGAGTTTTAAAGTATAAGATAATCAGTAACCATCCTTTCCAGGAGTGAGGCTCTTGTTCCAACCTGGGCTGATTGATCTCTAAGCTTCATTTGATGCAAAGACAACTTCCTGTCAATACTTTCCTGAGTTCCATGTTTTGGTTCTTTATTTTGCTGGAGCTCATTGTAAGAAGGGATAGTTGGGAAATACATATTCTTTGTCTTACACTTATGGAAAAGCCTTCATTATAGCTTCAAAATGCATGCATAGTTTTTCTAGGTATAGAAATTTAGGATAAAATTCATACCCCACCCCCCTGAATTGTGGAAATTTTATTTTGTGTTATTATTGACCAATTTAATGCTGTTTTATTGTTGTTGATCTATTTATCTCTTGAAGTTTTTGTGACCATTCTTAACCTCTGGTGTGATATCTCTTGGTGGGTTATGTTATACTTTTATTATGCTGAATACTCTATAGCAGTGGTCGGCAATTAATAGTAAACAGTTTGCACTCAAAAATTCTTAATTGTACACTTAGTACCATTTTTATTTAAGCATTGGATGTTTAAATGTAAGAAAACAAGTAGCTTCATGAAATAAAAATTATAAATTAAAAGTTTCTAGAATCTTCCAATTATAAGGACAACTTCCAAGTGTAAGAGCAGAATTGAACCAAAAAAGTCACACCTTAATTCAGACTGCAAAGAAAAATATACTGCATTTAGTAGAGAAGAAATTAATATTTTCTTGGTGAATTCCTTCAGTTCCTATGAAAAATTAAATTTGTGGAAAAATGAATAAAATTAATAAATATTAGAGATGTATAAAGATGGAATAAATAGGATGGATTTATTAGAAAAGTTTAGAAAATCTAAATATATGTAGCTTGGCTAAGAAATAGTTAAGGAGATACTAAATTGAAGCTGAGCTAATGAAGGACATATAAGAAATAATAGCAATTGCTTGGTTTTGTGAGAAATTATAATCAGTTTAACTGGGGTGGAATAAATTATTATTATAAGACAATCTGTGTTACAATATATCTCAGATTTTGTAACAATTAAAGAATTTAAAATCATAATTACTTCATTAATAAAATGTTAGTGTTCATCTCAGTTCCTCCAGTTCTCTCAAGTTAACATGATAAAAATGACTATCACAAAAGCATGTCATTTATTCCTTCTATCTAGTCAGGAGTTTATGAGAGAGAGAGAGAGAGAGAGAGAGAGAGAGAGAGAGAGAGAAGGAAAGAGAGGAGTGGGAGGTTGAGAGGTGATGACATCTACATTCAAGCAGAACTTATATATCCACATATATGGAGTTTTCTCTACTCAATTTCTGAAAATCATTGTAGTGGCATCCTAAATGTCTACCTTAAAAATTAAACTAGGGCCCATAAAGTCACAAAAATAAATCAATACAGCACACAAACAATGATGAAATTCATACAAAACGGCTCAGGTCTCAAAAATGAAACAACTTTTACTTTCTTGTATAAACCACACACGGCACAGAATTTTATATAAAAATGTTTAAACATCCTTTCCATTTTGAATAAAAAATAGATATTAATTGAATAATCATATATTTGTAAAGTATATATGGTGTCTGACTCAATTCACAAACTTGAAAATAAAACTGGATCCCGCTCTGGACACAAAAGATGCATTCATTCAAATGTTTATTCTGTGCTATGAACTTCTTTGGGTCCCCTAGTGGGAGAGACAGAAATGATCCCCTGGGAAAATGAAAGAGGCAGATAATCCAAAGGAAACAATATAGGATGATGTAATAGTAGCTTGGGAGAGAAGGAACTTTTGAATATAAAGTTTAGAGAACACCATAGATAAAGAAGGGCCATAAAAACTTCCAGAGATAAAAATATCATCAACAACAAAACAAGAATAAAATATCACTAGATTGGTAAATAATAACACTGGATTTCCTTCTGAATTTGCAAGAAAAAAACCTGAATCTTGACCGATTTATCCTCAGACAGAGACCTGCTATCCAATCTTGTAGGAAGACATTCCAATACATAAATTTCACAGTTTTACATCTGCTATAACTTATTTTCCGATAGCATTTAAATGTATTAGTTTAGCCCTGGCCAGTGTGGCTCTGTTGGTTGGCTGACATCACATGCATGGGAAGGTTGCTGGTTCAGTTCCCTGCCAGGGCACATGCCTGGGTTTCTGGCTCCATCCCTGGTAGGGGGTGTGCAGGAGGCAATGTTGTGCTCTCAAATTGATGTTTCTCTCTTCTCCTTCTCTCTCTAAAAATCAATAAATGATTTAAAATTTATCTATTAAATGTATTACTTTTAAAACAATTGACAATTTTTCTGTAGTATAATAATGTGATTCTTAATACACTTTAACACCCTGAATTTAGATGTTGACTCTCTATATAGTATCTACTATATTAGACCCAATTGCAGGTGAGAAAAATGAGGCTTGGTTTAAGAACTTGATTACAGCCTATGGTCTATGGTTCAGCTCCTAATTGAACCAGGTCAGTCTGTCTATAATGTCCATGTGCTATACATGGAAATTGTATTTTATTTTACATTTCAGCATGAAATATAGCATTGGTTTTTAGTTTTAACTTGGTTGTTATTTACACTGGATTCAATTCCACTTGTTTTTTTTTTAAAGCCAAATTATGTTATAAGTGATAATTAAGAAGTCAAATTTTGAATTCAGAGGTGGCATTTATTTAAGTGATGTTGAAATATTTGTACCAGTGTTTGAATTAAAATCTATAAGTGTATTAATACAGCAGGGAATTGAATTGTAATATTTATGTATATTTAGATTTAAAATGAATCTGGGAGGAGAGAATGAGCTGGAGTCAGCTTGTAAAAAATTAAAAAAGCATGGAAAAGAAAGTTTATCGGCTAGCTTGGCAATATTTGTGCTTTGGTTTGAACCATGGGAAAACAAATCTTTATGCATTCTGAATTGGCTATCTGGAAGCCAAAGAAAAGCATGAGAACATGGTTTACTATAGATAGGAAGTCATAAAATCCATAGGAAGTATGTGCCCAGAAAAAGAGGCAATCATTAAGGTAAACTTTTATTATCTAAATGAATTGGGTCAAAACATTTTATTGACTTTTTTGTGTAAGATTAAATCTGTTGAAAACCTACTTTTTAATCATTCAATTTTATTTTAAAGCCAGAGACAGGGAGATAGGTAAGTAGATAGGTAGATAGATAGATAGAAGTACATATATAGTAACTATATGTCATATACATAATTGCTTTTCTACTAATTAATTTTACTAATTATATATACACAATAAGTGATTATTAAATACAAATGTTAACTTATTCTAAATGAGTAAACCATTATTAGCATTTATGTTAATTGCCATTGTGTTAGCATTATGTTAATTGGCATTCAATGCAGTGATGATGGCAAATTTAATAGCTTTATTGATTAGGATTTAAACAATCTGATATTTACAATGCACTTGTTAAAAACAATTTCTGCTTCTAAGAAATGGATTGACAAGTCATTTTACAAGTAAAGACTGAGTTTTTTCAGGAATCAATTATGTGAAATTACAGAAAAATATTTACCATGTGAGTTGTTCCTTAAAGCACTCCAGATCAAAGATTTTCAACCAGTGTGCCACAAGAATTTTTAAAACGTGCAATACCTGACTATTTACTTGGGGGCACTAACCTCTTTTTCCTTAGAATGTCAAATTAAAAAATGACAACCGCCAATAGCCGCCTCTTTATGCCGACGCACACGTGGCGCGTTGCTGTGCTGACACAGGGGATGTTCCTGCCCCACCCCTAGCTGCTTGGTGCTTATGTGCGGGCCTACAGGCTAGGAGCGGCCTGGGTCTCAAGTATGTTCTTGGGACCCAGGCTGCTCGGAGTCTGCGTATACAAATTAACCACCATCTTTGTTGGGTTAATTTGCAAACTCACTCTGATTGGCTGGTGGGCATAGCAGAGGGAAGGTCAATTTGCATATTTCTCTTTTATTAGTGTAGATGCAAGGCTTGTGATAATGATACAAGGAATTTGGGAGGGAGAGACCATGATACCTTGAGATTGTAAAATACAAATAATTGCACTAATGAAAAATTTAAAAAAAAACATGCAAAACTTGAGGAAATAGATTCCAATGACGTTTCTATCTAGCCAAGAGGAGCCTGACCGAGACAAGCAGATTTAAATGGAGCAGAGTCCTGGCCCTGGCCAAACGGCTCAGTTGGTTGGAGCATCAGTCATCCTCTACACCAAAAAACTGTGGGTTTCATTCCCAGTTAGAACAAGTACCTTGCTTCCGAGTTAGATCCTGTGTAAGGAAGGCAACCTATCCATGTTTCCCTCTCACAGTGATGTCTCTTTCTCTCTCAAATACCAATTAAACAAACAAACAAACAAATAAATGGAGCAGAGTCCTAGACAGCCTACAATTCAATGACAACTGTGATTTTAAGCCACTAAGAGTTGGCATTGTTAGTTACCAGAGCAAATTATCAGGTACTGTGTTATCTACATTTCACACTAAAAGGAACTAAGACTTACAGAGGTTAAATAATGTATCAGTTATAAAGCTGTCAACTACTAAAATTTAAATCCACAACTTGATTCCTTAGCCTCTATGCTCTTTTGTCCTCTGATATATACAATCAACTTTCTGGTGGAGACAAAATTCCTGATATTCCTCTCATCCATATTCTTTCATTTTAACATAGAATCCACATTTACACTGATGAGTATTTCAAGGGAAAATTACCCAACTCTTCAGACAGGTACATGCCCTTGACTGGAATCGAACCTGAGACGTTTCAGTCCGCAGGATGATGCTCTATCCATTGAGCCAAACCGGTTAGGGCTTGGGCAGTTATATATAATACTAGAGGACGGTGCACAGATGCATGCACCCATGGGGTACCTCAGGCTGGCCTGCACCCTCTCACAATTAGGGACCCCTCAGGGAATGTTGGAGGCCCGGTGCATGGATTCAGCCCGATCCCTGCAGGCCAGGCCAAAGGACCACACTGGTGCACAAATCCCTGCACTGGGCCTCTAGTATGCATAAAATCTTTGGTTAATCTCTTCCTGCCCTCCCCCTCCCCTCTGAGATTCATCAGTCTGTTTCATGTTTCCATGCCTGTGCATTGAGCATCTGCCCCCTGGTGGTCAGTGCGCATCATAGCTACCGGTCAAACGGTTGAATGTCAAATGATTGAACAGTCCCTTAAGCTTTTATATATATATATATATATATATATATATATATATATAGAGAGAGAGAGAGAGAGAGAGAGAGAGAGAGAGAGAGGCCCAATGCAAGATAGTTGTGCAAGAGTAGGCCTTCCTTCCCCCAGTTTCCCTCTGGCTCCCAGGACCTGGGCTTCCCTCTGACTGTGGACAGGTACCCAGGACCCGGGCTTCTCTTGCAGCCCTGGCTTCATCTGGAAGGTCGTCGGGAAGGATGCTGTGAAAGAGAATGCTAAGGGACTGCCTGGCTAAAGGAACCAGACAGCCTCAATTGCCTGCCTTGTTAGGCTTTTATTATAACAGCAGTTTGAGATAAAGTTTATCTTTTAGATATAATCCATAGGGTAAGTAATCTTGGGAGGACACATGTGTTTGTAGTGTCCTTTAAGCAAGGACACCAAAGATTAAGTATAAGGATTCCAGTCAACACCTGGGGGCTCAGCACATGCACAAACTTGTTTGGAAAGATCAGGGAATAATTAGGAGTTCCGCCTTTGGCACTCCCCTAAGTCAGAATTCCAATAAATAGGGTGGACGGCCTTCCACCCACTTCTCTTTTCTCAGAATGTCCTCCTTACAAACTTTCTGACCAAGTCTCGTGCTTCCCCACATATAACTGTGAAGCCAGTGATACCTCATGAGGCAGATGTTGGAAAACCTCAACATTCTTTCTCAGAAACATATTTTAAAATTTTTTCTTTGAGAACAATATTTTACAAATCTTCCTAATTTTCTTTAAAGTTTCAGACTCTAAAAATCTATATTATTCCTGGTGGTGGTAAGGATATAGAATGTTACTAGAAGAAAATAATATTTTGCTCACTACCATTGATGCCTAATATAGAATATTTATCTTTATATGCTTTACTCTGTCTTTTCTACGAATATGAATTGGTTCATCCTTGAAATCTACAGCAAATACATCAGATAGATATATGAAAACAAGTATTTGTTTTATATTCCACTTATAAGTGAGAC
Organism: Plecotus auritus; assembly: GCF_963455305.1. Taxonomy (NCBI): domain Eukaryota; kingdom Metazoa; phylum Chordata; class Mammalia; order Chiroptera; family Vespertilionidae; genus Plecotus; species Plecotus auritus. The sequence continues at coordinate 73,751,125 of NC_137772.1, read as the reverse complement.
TATTTGAAAGTTGCTTAGAGAGTAGATCTTAAAAGTTTTTATTACAATAAAAAAGTTATGGGTGTTGATGGATGCTAACTAAACAAATTGCAGTGACCATCTCACAAAATATGCATATAACATTCTTTTGAATACCTGAAACTAATATCTCAATAATTGAAAAAAACATGGAATATATACATACTAATATATCTATCTCTATCTCTATCTCTATCATCTATATCACTACCTATATATCTGTACCTATATCTAGCTCTTTAGCTCTGTATCTATAGCTATATATGTCTATGTCTATGTCTATATCTATACTCTCTTTTTAAAATGACTCTATGGAGGATTTTGTAGAAAACTTTGTTACTGAAGTTGTATTGCTGCAATCTAGGCTCCCAGGAGCCTAGGTGTGCCAATTCCACCAGTGCCCCAGAGGTGGAGAAAATGTTCACATGCCTGTTCTGGCTTCCAGAGGACTAGTAATTCCCTGCAGCTCTCAGATGCAAGCTACTTGGAACCTGACCTCCTGGCAGTAGCTTGGAAAATTGAGACATTATTGGGGAAAAACTGGGAATTGGACGTTTTTGCCTAGTCTCTCTGTGCTGAGCCAGGAGGCATAGCTGCTGGAAGTACCTTTGTGTCTTTACAGAACTGTCTCTTTGTTCTCTGTGGTCCTAGGAGACTCACTAATGTCAAGTTGTGTCACCTCCCAGGGCTAGGTGATTTGGGAGCCAGCTCCTCACATGGCAGCTGTAGAACTCAGGAGGCTAGATGTGTGGGCAAACTCCTTTCTGGGAGAAGCTGAAGTTTTGGTTTTATTACTGGGGTGGGCTGGAGGAGAGAAGGCTCAGGTAATTCCTCTGTCTATGTTCAAGCTCCTGGAGGACTAATTATGTGCCCTGTCAGCTCCCAGAAGCAGGTTGATTAGAATCCTGACCGTCCGGCAGCACCTGGGAATATTTGCACTCCAGTCCCTTCAAGGGAGGAACTGGGAGCTGGGCATTTTTGCCAGCTTCTTTGAGGCTGAGTCCAGAGGGTAGTCATGAAAAGCACTGTTGCCCAGTTTAAGAACTGCATGTGGCCCTAGCTGGCTCAGTGGATAGAGCGTCAGCCTGTGAACTGAAGGGTCAGGTTTGATTCTGGTCAAGGGCACATGCCAGGGTTGTGGGCTTGATCCCCAGTAGGGAGCATGCTGGAGGCAGCCAATCAATGATTCTCTCTCATCATTGATGTTTTTCTCTCTCTCTCCCCTCTCGCTTCCTCTCTGAAATCAACAAAAATATATTTAAAAACAAATCAAAACTGCATTTGTGTCTAATGTGACCCTAGGAGCTTATGAATACCTTGCCCTTGTCTCTCTAAGGTGGTTGATTTGGGAGCCAGTCCCTCAGATGGTGGCCATAAAAGTTGGAGTGCTAGGTGTGTGGTCCAAAACCTTCACTTCTCAAAGAGAAGCTAGGAGTTGGAGGAGGGGTTCCCTCCAGATAAAAAGGAGTTGTGCCTACAGTGTTGTTTATGGTACTTATATGTCAGCAACCATTTCAATATGGTAATTTTTTCAGTTGCCTCATGTGTAGGAGTCACTCTACTAGTTTCTGGTTTCTTCTTAAAGGAATTTGATCTTTGTGTACTTGTATATTTAGTGAGTCTATGGAGGAGGAAAAGTCAAGAGCCACCAATCTTTGTTCTCTTTGCTTTGTAGTTTTTATTTTATTTGCACTTTTTTTATTAAGATATCATCACACTCACTGAAGTTTTTTTTTTTTTTTATCAGCCATGTCCGTTTATTAATGAGAAAATCAAAGGCATTCTTAATTTCTGTTAGTGTTTTTAATCTACAGCATTCTTTTTTTTTAATCTTTGTTAGGATTTTCATCTTTCTGCTTATATTACCCATCTGTTCTTGCATGTTGTCTACTTTACCCATTATGAATCTTAGCATATTAATCAGATATATTTTAAATTCCCAGTCTGATCATTTCAACACCCCTGCCATGTCTGGTTCTGAGGCTTGCTACCTACCTTTAAATTGTTATTACTTTTTTTTTTTTTTACTTTAAGTATTCCTTGTAATTTTCCTTGAGAGCTGAACCTGCTGTATTGGGTTAAAGGAACCACTGTGAATAAGGTTTTAGTGATGTGGTCATGAACTATAGGGGTAGTGGAAGCATTCCATAATCATGTTTAGGTCTGTCATTAGTGAATGTATTCCTTTGGACTGCGAACTTTATAAGTGTTTCTCAGTTTTTCCCCTCCCCATTTAGATGAGACAGGATAGCTAGAGTGGCCTTAAGTTGGTATTAACCTTCTCTCCTGCGGAAGACTTCAGCTGACTGGAGTTGGAAATGTTACTTCCCCCACATTAGTTAGTCTCAGATAAAGACCAAAAGGTTAGGCTCTAGTTAACTAATTGTTTTCGAAGGCAAGTCTTGTTAAGAAAACAGAGTGCTCTGGGGTTTTTCAAAATGGTTCCCTTTCCCTGTCCCCAGCTGGAAACATATGGAGATTTTCTCCAATCCTTGCTGTGAGAACCTGGTTGAGTTTCTGGAGGTAAAGCACACAAGTGTTGGGGCCTCTTATAACTGTGTCCCTCTGGAGTTTCTAACTGACACACTTGTACCCACTGAGCCTGAACAATTCATCAGTTACAATCAGGTTTCCGTGCTCTGCTGCTGGTTACTGTAGTGGTTTCTGCTTGTGAGTTTCTGCTCTGGTGAGACACAACTCCCTGTTTTGTCTATTTGTCTCTCACTTCTTGGGGGAAATGTTTTGCCCTTTGTTCATATCTTTCTTACGGCTCCAAAAATAGTTATTGATTTTTCCAGTCTGCTCAGCTTTTCACTTGGTGTTAGGATGGAGTGGTGACTTTCAAGTCCCTTACATGTGGAACCAGAAGTTGGGAGCCACCTCAAAACTTTAAAAAACGGTAAGTACACTACATCACCTACAATAAAACTAATAGTCTTCACTTTTGTTAGATATTTATTTTGCCATTATGTTTGATTGGGCATTATGCAAAATTTTAAACATATTTAATTTCTGAATTAATGTAAGTATAAACATTATATAAAAATCCCAGAATAAAATTGTCAATCATATTTTAGAAAAGAATTGTACAAAAGAAATAAAAACCAAGAAGACACCACTCAAATTTTCAGTCAGTGTGCTGTTTAATAATGAGTGGCACTAGAAAAATCAAGTGCCAAAGTCTACTTGCTTGTATGAGAAGAATTAAAAAGATTAGTAAATGATTAAATATTATATTTTAATCATTTATATGAATGATATGATCACTATTATTCATCATTTTTATTTAAAAAAAAAAAGATGTAACAACTCAAAATAAACATAAGACCTAAAGAGTTATGGTGGAAAAGGTCATTTAATTTATTATGCTTTGGTGGTTGTGCTTTTTAATTCTACCTATTTCCTTTACATACAGCAAAACATATGGACTCAAACAAAATAGTTTCCTAAATTATAATTGCAATTATAAAATATTAAATGTATCTAATTTCACCCTTAATAAATGGCTGGAAATATACATGTTATATGTCCTCAAGACTATGATGCTTTGGTTGATACTTTGACAGATTTACTAAAACAAAACATTGAGAGAGGGGGAAAAAAGAGAGCAGAGATGAAAGTATATGAATGTTCTTTAAAAATTATATTTTAAAGTTGCTACCTATCACAAATATTTTCTCACAATATCATATGCATGATATGTTCATTAGTTTTTAGTCATGAGACATTTCAACTATCAGTCCACTTATCATGAGGTTGAACTGGGCCCAAGTTTCATGCTGAAACTTTATTAGTTTCCCCATGGCTTTTAAAGATCAAGAACATTTTCAAATTTTACCTAAGGATTCCATATTAACCTTTATGCCACACAAAACAGCAGGCCTGTTGAGTACCTATGGCTGGTAGTCACAGAAGCTAGTGATTGGTGCGCTGGTGCTTTGTAGGCAGTTTTCTAGGAGTCATGACATTCTCAGACTAACATTAAAAAGGTAAAAAATTGCATTTTGTTATGCCTAAAAGAAAAAAAAATGATCTTTGAACATTTTGTTCTTGACCTTGCTTCCAAGGGGATTCACGGGTGTTCTGCTCTGCATTGAAGAAAAAAAAAACAAAAAACAGATATCAGCACATTCATTTTTGACAGGCTTTTTAGTATAGAATGTACTACTTTCTGGTTTGGACCACTAAAGTGTACATTTCATTAGTTTAGATTATACTAAAATAATCACTAATTGAAAATTAATTACTTAATGTATTTCATAACTATTCTATCTGGATTTTATTCTGTAATATAAAAGGGATATGGAGAATCCATTGATAGGTTAAAAGTTTACCAAAGTCTGTAAATATTTCTTCCTTACGTGACATAATGTTGACCTTATCTAAAATGCATTTTGGTCTCTTAGAACTGGACATCAGTGGAAATGGAAGTGTTTCTCTCTTTTATTTTTGGATTTTCACAAATTTACTATTAGCACCACTGTCCTTGAAGCTATTTTGCTGGACCATCTAGCTCTATGTCTATATTTAATTATTCATATATTAAAATATAGAAGACTAAGTTATGGGGAAAAGAAAATAGTTCTATCTTCAATTTGTGGAAAACCAGAAAAAAATAAAAGAAAGCAAAATATAATGTTTTAATTTTCCTCATAGACCTAAATATTTTTAACATTTGACACATAATCTCTGATTTTATAAAAGGAGAAAAGTAATATGTATGGTACAATTTGCCCACATGCTAATATATATCTACTATTTGAACATATCTATTCAAAATATATATTCACACATAAAAATTGAAAAATGACTTGTCAGGAATAGTGCATTAAACGAATACCTAATGACAAAATGCATACTGCATCCTTCTTTGCCCCTTCATCGAAAGTCCAGTGTGTACACTTGAAGACAGCAATGAATTCAGAGAGCCCTGGCTTCAAACCTGTCTCATTCATACAATTTCTGAGTCTCTGTATTTTTATCGCAAGAGAGAGATAATATCCACCTTTTATGTCTGTTGATTTAATCAGATAGCATATGTAAAGCTCATAGAAAAATTGTGAACATATGGCAAGCACTCAAATAGTAATAATTAATGATAACCATAGTAAATGATTTGAGCAAAAGTTTGAGTCTCAATCAAATAATATTCACTGTAATGTTTCTAGAAATTTTATTAGTAAACATAGAATATGCATCTAAACAGAAAATAAATACAAGGTATTTGAGAATGTAAATTCAGAAGACGTATCTGTTCATTAAAAATAAAACTTTCTCCTTTATCTGCTTTTTTTTTTAACCTTAAGATACATGATATAAATATAACAGCAAATTTACAGCTAATAGTTCCAAAGTTTTCTGATATTAATTCATTCCAGTTTATACTAAATGATATAATTTAGACAAACTTAAATAAAATACTAGTTATAGCCACCCTTTTGTATTTGTGCACAGGTCTTTATTTTCTGGGTTTAATACCAGTAATAAGCATGATTATTTCTATTTTATTTTATTAGGATAACTTCATATATTCATGCTTTTTAATATTCTCAACAACCTTGAGGAAAGTACTATTTCTTTAACAATTTACAGATGATGATGACAAAGCAAAGAGAGGCTAAGGAACTTGCACAGGGCCACGCATCCAGAAAGTGAAAGGCTCAGATTTGAACCAAGGCATTTTATCTCTGAAGTTGTAGAAATTAACCCTCACCATATTAATTGAAGGGCACCATGCAATTAAAATGACAATTTTACAGTATTGTGTTTTATTTAATAATTATAAATTGTATTTTAGGCTAAACAAAATAAAATGTTTCTAATAAACTTAAGAATTTATGTGTGTTTTTTTCTTTCAAGTCTTACAGTTTTAGTGTACAGTTATTTCACCTTCTCAATTAAATTTGTTCTTAAGTATTTCATTCTTTTTGATGAAATTTAAATTACAATACTATTTAAAGATTTATTAATTAAACAATTAAATGTTAAATCAAATAAATTAATCATTTAAATAAGGACATCTGACATTTTTACACATAGTTTGAACTTCTTGACTGGCCTGTCATTTTTTTTCTTTTTCTATTTCAATTTTTAAATATTAAATAAACTTTTTTGAATTGCTTAAAATAAAATACTTGCCCCAAATTTCTGAATTTAACTTTACATTGATAAGTGCTATTATTACCAGAGAGAATTAGAGTGTGAATTACGATATTCATCTAGTATTTAAAGAAAATATAACAAACTAATGAAAACTAATATGATTTATATTATAATGTGTCTCTATTTAATCTATGTGATATAAATTTATCTGTTTTATGATGCTTCTGTCAGAAATAATCAGGGTAAAGAGACTCAAATATTTAAAAAAAATCTCAATTTGTTTTGCTGCCTCTTTTCATGCACTTTTGGAGAACATTTTAGAAAAAAAAATTAAACTACTCTGGGAAAAATATAGAAGCCATTTTTCAAATGTGTTGTGCCTTTTCTGGTGGGAATGAGGAGTGATACTGAGGGGATTAATTTGAGCTTTATCCTTCATTTTCCTAAAACATATGAGGTTTGGGGGGAAACTACTTTTTCTTTTTCCCCTGCTGATTTTTTTTTTTTTTTTTTTTTTTGTATTCAACACTATTTTGTATTAGTTTAGGACCGTGGTCGGCAAACTGTGGCTCGCGAGCCACATGCAGCTCTTTAGCCCCTTGAGTGTGGCTCTTCCACAAAATATCACGGCCTGGGTGAGTCTATTTTGAAGAAGTGGCATTAGAAGAAGTTTAAGTTTAAAAAATTTGGCTCTCAAGAGAAATTTCAATCGTTGTACTATTGATATTTGGCTCTGTTGACTAATGAGTTTGCCGACCACTGGTTTAGGAGGTTATGTTTTAACTATAATGGTTTCATGTAACATGGACTGTAGCTTCTCAGTTTATTTTAGAAGTGTATATAAAGAACATTTTCTTGAAAAATTAATTTTAAATAACAGGGCTTACATTATATTTTAATTGTCAATTAGTCAATATTCTCCAAAACATAATACTGCTATTATTATAATTTTGAAAATATGTGAAGGGGTGGTATAACTACCTTATTTTTTTAATTTAATAAATCTTTATTTTTCAGATTATTACAATTGTTCCTCTTTTTTCCCCCCATAGCTCTCCTCCACCCGGTTCCCACCCCAACCCTCTGCCCTTACCTCCCCCGCACTGTCCTCATCCATAGGTGTACGATTTTTGTCCAGTCTCTTCCCGTACCCCCACACCCCTTTCCTTCTGAAAATTGTCAGTCCACTCCATTTCTATGCCCTTGATTCTATTATATTCACCATTTTATTCTGTTCATCAGATTTTTTATTCACTTGATTTTTAGATTCACTTGTTGATAGATATGTATTTGTTGTTCATAATTTTTAACTTTACCTTTTTCTTCTCCTTCCTCTTCTTAAAGAATACCTTTCAGCATTTCATATAATACTGGTTTGGCAGCGATGAACTCCTTAGCTTTTTCTTATCTGTGAAGCTCTTTATCTGCCCTTCAATTCTGAATGATAGCTTTGCTGGGTAGGGTAATCTTGTTGTAGGTTCTTGCTATTCATCACTTTGAATATTTCTTGCTACTCCCATCTGGCCTGCATAGTTTCTGTTGAGAAATCAACTGACAATCGTATGGGTGCTCCCTTGTAGGTAATTAACTGTTTTTCTCTTGCTGCTTTTAATATTCTCTCTTTGTCTTTTGCTCTTGGCATTTTAATTATGATGTGTCTTGGTGTGGTCCTCTTTGGATTCCTCTTGTATGGGGTTCTGTGTGCTTCCTGGACTTGTAAGTCTATTTCTTTCACCAGGTGGGGGAAGTTTTTGGTCATTATTTCTTCAAATAGGTTTTCAGTATCTGCTCTCTCTCTTCTTCTGGCACCCCCATAATTCTGATGTTGGTATGCTTAAGGTTGTCCCAGAAACTCCATACACTTTCTTCAAGTTTTTGGATTCATTTTTCATTTTGCTTTTCTGGTTGAGTGTTTTTTGCTTCTTTGTATTTCAAATCTTTGACTTGATTCTTGCATTCTTCTAGTCTGCTGTTAGGTCTCTGTATAATATTTTTTATTTCAGTCAGTGTATGTTTAATTTCTAGTTGGTCCTTTTTTATATCCTTGAGGGTCTCGCTAAATTTATTGGCCTTTTCTAGGAAATTCTTAAAAAACCTTATAACTGTGGTTTTGAACTCTATATTCAGTGGTTTGCTTTCCTCCATTTCTTTCATTTGTGATCTGTTTCTTTGTTTCCACATTTTTGCTGCTTCCCTGAGTTGGTAGAGTAGCTTTGTGTGGTAGGTGTCCTATATGGCCCAGTGGCTCAGCCTCCCCCAGTTACCTAAGGTGGACACTTTTGGTGCATCCCTTTGTGGACTGTGTGTACAGCCTTGTTGTAGTTAAGTCTTGATTGTTGTTGGTATCACTGGCAGGAATTGACCTCCAGGCCAATTGGCTGTGAGGATCAGCTGTGTCTATGCTGGCAGAACTTCTGTGCTGGAGACACCCTTATGAGACAAGACTTACAAAATTGAAAAAGCCTCTGTGCTCAGCTTAGATGAGGCGGAGTCTCAGGATGGAGCAGACAGCCTTGGCTTCCCGTCAGCCCTGCCCTATGAGGCCCCTGTTTCTCAGTGTCCTGTGGTAGTCACTGCAAGCACCTCTGAGAGAAAGCCACCCTCAAGTTTCGCCCATTGCCAGACAGTCCCGTTTCTCCCCAAATGAGTCGGGGTTCCCAGAAACTCGCCCAGAACTGGAGTTCAGCGCAGTCGGGAGCTTCTGTCTCCCTCCCGCTTTAGAAAGCCAGCCATGCACTCAACCGCCCGTGCACTCAGCAGTCAGTCCTCTCTGTGCGCTTGTGCCTCCAGAACTCTGCCTTCCGCAGCTCCCCTGAGTCTCAGTGTGCTTTCTCTTTTCCTGACAGTCCAGATTCCCCCAGAATTAGTCTGGGTTCCCAGAGTCTTGCCCGGAACTGGAGTTCAGCGCAGTTGGGAGCTTCCGTCTCCCTCCCACTTGGGAAAGCCAGCCACGCACTCAGCTGCCCGTGCACTTAGCCGCCCGTGCACTCAACTGCCCGTCCTCTCCGTGCGCACGCGTCTCCATACCTCAGCCTTTTGCAGCTCCTCTGAGTCTCAATGTGCTTTCCTCTTTCCTTCTAGTTGTAGAATTTGCACTCAGCCAGCTTTCCTTGGTTCTGGATGGTGTCCGTTTTGTCTTTTAGTTGTAGTTTTGATATTGTTGTGTGAGGCAGTATTTTAGGTGTTTACCTATGCCGCCATCTTGGTTTCCCATAACTATCTTTTTAATGTGTTCTTTTGTTTGTTTCCTTGCCAATTTTTATTCATGAAATTAGAGAGTGCCATGAAACTTTGAGTGATATTTGGCCAAGATACCATTTCATGCAAGTTAATTAAATGAATACATTAAAACTGAGTTAACTTTTATTTAATTGCTAATTTGTAAATATTATCAATAATGTAATACTTCCATATTTACATTAAAATGTATGAGAAGGAGTTGATAAGTAAGGTTTGTTTAGTTTAAATTTCATGTTACTTATTACAAAAATGTAAGTATTTTTATTTACTAAGCATCTTTCATTAAAATTCGAACAGGGCAAGTGCCTTAGAAAAACACTTGAGCAGGTAATTCCAATGACCTTATACAAATTAATTACCTCAAAACTTGATCTAAGTTCTGGTTTCTATGTTTCTTTTTTATAAACCATACTGTTTCACTATTTATTCTCATTATAATGCTTAGCAATATTAATTATAATTGCTTATTTATTATTTACTAGAAGCCCAGTGCACAAAATTTGTGCATGGGTAGGGTCCCTACGCCTGGCCAATGATCAGGGCCAATCAGATTCCCTGCCTTTCTGCCTCCCTGCTTCCCTGCCTCCTCCTTCCCTCACCACCCACCCGCCTGTGTGCCACCACCACACAGTTCCCCCCACCTCACTGCCTTCCCACCTCCTCCTTCCCTTGCTCCCTCAGCACCCTGCCACTAGTTGCCTGCCATATTCCACGTCACCTCCTAGTGGTCAGAGCACATCATAGTGAGCGATTGAACTCCCAGTTTCCCAGTAGAACTCCTGAGGGCACACTTTGTATATTAGTCTTTTATATATATAGATAATCAGAACAGTTACTGACCAGTCATTGTCTTATTTTACTGTTGATTAGCACTAATCAGATATCTACAATTTATGTTCTTAGGCTAAGTATAAGTCCTTGAACTAGTTATTTCCTGATACAATGCATTTCCCTAACTAGCTGATTCTTAGTTTGTTTTTCTGAAAATTATTGAGAACACTAGAGGCCCGGTGCACGAAATTCATGCATGGGGGGCATGTGTCCCTCAGCCCAGCCTGCACCCTCTCCAATCTGGGACATCCCTCTCACAATCCAGGACTGCTGGCTCCCTAATGCTCGCCTGCCTGCCTTCCTGATTGCCCCTAACCACTTCTACTTGCCAGCCTGATCACCTCCTAACCACTCCCCTGCCAGCCTGATTGATGCCTAACTGCTCCCCTGCCAGCCTAATTTCCCCTAACTGCCCTCCCCTGCAGGCCTGGTCACCCCTAACTCCCCTCCCTTGCAGACCTGGCCCCATCCAACTGCCCTCCCCTACAGGCCTGGTACCCCCCAACAGTTCTCCCCTGCAGGCCTGGATACCCCCAACTGCCCTTCCCTGTAGGCCCGGTCGCCCCAACTTCCCTCCTCTGCTGGTCTGGTCACCCCTAACTGCCCTCCCCTGCAGGCTTGATCGCTTACAACTGCCCTCCCTTGCAGGCCTGGTCCCTCCCAACTGTCCTCCCCTGCTGGTCATCTTGTGGAGGCCATCTTGTGTCCACATGGGGGCAGCCATCTTTGACCACATGGGGGCAGCCATCTTGTGTGTTGAAGTGATGATCAATTTGCATATTACTTTTTTATTAGATAGGATAATGTGTTAGGCACAATTAAAGGTTCTGGGGATATAAAGAACAAAATTAAACATTAGTTTTTCTGATTGAATATTCTGTTAATGTATATGAGAAGCAGTAAAGATGAATATTGAAAATTAGAGACAAAAGTTAAAATATAAGAAAAATTACAGTTCAATTGACTCCACTAATTAAGTAAAAGATTTCTGACTGCCTGGGGTTGGAAGAGATAGGAGGAAGGAAGGATACAAAGTGACTCAAGGATAAAATTTGGGTGTGATATACATATCATCTACTAGTATTTTGATTGTGATGAGTGTATACAAATGACAAAATTTATTCACTTGTATGTTTAAAAATGTTCGTTATATACCTACTATGAAACAGTCCTTCAAGTTAATATAACTTATTTAAGGTAATATAGATCATATAGACAAAAATTGCAGAAAAAGTGCACTCACAGTTGGCTGAGATTTTCAGAGACGATTATTTGAGCTTGTTAGACACTTGAGTCTACTTTGACACATGGATAAGGTGCAGAGAGATGAGGAAGAAACAAGGAGAGCAGTGCATGTCAATATAGAGAATCATGGTTCTCCATCTTCAGTAAACATGAAAACACCTTAGAATCTTGTTAGCAACTCATATATTTGTATTGCATATTCAGAAAATCTATTTTAGATTTGAGGTAGGCATATAGTTTTGCATTAAAAATATTATAAAGTAAAATATCTTGCCTGGCCAGCATGGTTCAGTGATTGAGCATTGACCTATGACCAGGAGGTCATGGTCTGATTTCAGTCAAGGGCACATGCCCGTATTGCAGGCTCGATCCCTGGTGTGGGGCATGCAGGAGGCAGCCAATCAATGATTCTCTCTCATTATTGATATTTTTATATCTCTTTTTCTCTCTTCCTCTATGGAATCAATATATATATCTTGATCCCTGGTTATCTTAACAGAGTTAATATTTGGACCACAGGTTGAGGAGCATGGCTGTAATCAAGGAAGGATCTCCAAATCATGAAGCTTGGGTTAAACTAAATATGTAATGGTCGGGAATAATTCACTAGCACTTTTAAGTATCTACATATATAAAACTTCAAAGAAAAAGTAATGATTGAAGTTTCATTTGGATTTATAAATTCTTTTTGGGCACTAAAAATATTTAATTCAATCTGATGTTTTTTACTATAATGATGAATGAGAGTCTCAAAATTAATTTTTTTACTTATATATTATCAAATATGTTTTTAAATGCCTTCATTAAATACTTGAGTTTGCTCTTTAAAAAGATGATATTTTCCTAGAAATGAAAAAAAAGTCCTACACTATTCTTGATCTATTAAAAATATGCAAATGATTTGAAGACATGTTTTCTAATCAGATTTTTAAAAGTGGTATTTTCCAATGCTCAAATTTAAATTGTTTTGTGATCCCTGCTAAAACAAAAAAAAGTAACAATCACATCTGGCTTAAGAAAGTAAACAAATTAATTCCATTTTGTTTGAGGTTGACGTTTTTTCTCCAAAAATACTGATTCATGCAACTGTTAGGCTTGCATTCATATAACACAACATTCTCAGAATGAATCCAATTGATTTTCTATAACAATAGTCAAGGATTTAATACATCACAGGAATAGTGCAACTATAATAAATGATCCTTTCAAAAAGAAAGTGGTTTTCTTCTCCTTAAACACATAAGTATCATTTGTTTTTGCTCTATCTATAGAAGCTAAAGTGTTCTGAGTCTTCAGTTTGCAATATCCTTAATCCCTAATCATTTTCCATGAAACATTGTTTTTCTTCTGACCTTTTTAGTATTACTCTGAGACAATTGTTTGGACTGACTTAAGTTTGAATGAAGGCCTATGGATTTGCATTTTAAAAAGAAAAACAAATTGTTGCTACTCCTGATAATTCTAATGAAGTTGATGCCATAAAAGTGACTGTTACTCTACTTGTCGAAATCTAGAAGTACAGTGCACTATGGGAGTCTGGGTCCACACTATAGTTAGGAGAACCACAGAAGAGTAGCTTTGAGGAATACCATGTCTCCTAAAAAAGAAAGTTAACATGTCCCATACCGATACCTTGAAATACAACTGTGATAAGTTTTGCTATATTTCATATAGTATTTCAGTAACAATCTTTCTTCATCATTTAATGTTACTTATTTGAATGAAATAGGAAAAAGCATAATGATTTATTTATATGTGTTTTATAAGAAGTCTGTACTAAAAGTGACTTTTATATTGATTTCTTATTCATTTTCTGTCCCTTTTACACATAATTTGCCATTATAAAGTTTAAGCTGAGCATGCATAATTTGTATGTTTTTAAAAGCAATTTTTAAACTATTTGTGAAAAGATAACCTCAGGTTTATATTTCAAGGTCAACAGAAAAGTCACTAGGTTATAAATGCACAAATGCAACGAGGGGAAGTGAAACAGATTTGGATAAAGGAAAATGAAATACAAAAGAAAAGAGGATCAATTCACATCCTAAAGATTAATACGATGTGATGAGTACATTTTGTATTATTGTCATAAAGTTATAGGTAATGTTACCAATCATAATTACTAATACTTTTAAGTGATTACCATAACTCATGAACTTTCTTAAAGCTTTAAATATTTTATCTCAGAGGAATTCTGTTAAGAAATATTGCTATTATACCATTTTTTAATTTAAGATATGTATTAGGTCATTTGCCCCAAGAAATAAGGTAAAAATAGGATTTAATCTTGGAGTCTGACTGAGGTTCACAAGTTTGATCACTAAAGGTGTCCTTTGCCTCTTATACATACAATTGGATGAATATCCATGTATTGCAAATTGGCAATATCTGTTATTTTACTTATTTAATGTATCTAACAAATCATTTTTTTATTTTCTTCTGTTACATTTCTATTTTAGATACACAGGCAACCTATCTCCAAATACCTTCATTAGATTTCCTGCCTTTTAAAGCTTTATCACCTATTCAGACTGAGTATCATGCCTGCTGCCTGTCACAGTGTCACTTCTGCTCACCAATTTTCCAAGACTTCCTGCTGATTATAGGACACGATTTAGTAGAGAATGGAAACTTAAGATAATTATGAAGAGCCCACTCAATTCAGACTACAACCACTTGGCCAGTACGCTCATTTGGTTGGAGCATCATCCCATACACCAGAAGGTTGTAGGTTCCATTCCCCTGCGCACAAAGGCAACCTATCCATGTTTCTCTCTCTCCCTTCTTCTCTCTCTAAAAATAAATAAGACTGTATTCCCAGGTGAGGATTAAAAAAATGAATTAAAAAATCTGACTACAACCTACAACCTCCCACACCATGCTTTATCTCACATTTCTGTGTATGGCACTAAATGCAAATCATTACTGATTGATCAGATGGAGTTTAAAAAGCAATTTTCTCACAAGGTGGTCTATTAATTATTTTCTGCCTTGCATCCACACTCTTCCTTCCACTTTGACTATTTCATGTCATTCAGTGAAATCTATCTTCCCATTATATTATTAGTCAATGGCTCCAGAAGGATGTTAAAATACATAAAACTGGCCATACTGTATCCACTTATCTAGGCCTAGGTTTTCTATGTGAATGTCTATGAATTCCAATTGACACTCACTATGTTAACTCATTTGGTACCTATTTTATATTGACCATATGTATTTAACATTTTTGTTCCTGGATATAAATCCAAACTTGTTAAAGTTTATATCTGTTATTCTCCTTTCAAGAAATATTTTACATTTGAAGGGCTAGAGAAATCATTTACTGTATATTTGAGAAATTTCTGCTATCAAGCTATGTTTTTAGAGTGGATCAAGTAAGAAATAGTAAAGAAATAACATTAGCAGAATTAAAATTTCAAATAATTACACTAAGCTGTTATTTTTCTCAGAAGATAAGAAAGTTACTGCAAACCTAGTATAGTACTTGTACATAATTCATCTTAAAGTATAGTGAGAAAACGGTGATACTTATAGTCTTGCTGAAGTAAATGAACTGACTGGGGAAAATACTACTTGAACCTATCTTTATAAGTGTGCTTATACTTGTTTTTCTAGATCACACTATTACTCCTTCAAGGCAAAAAGGGAATTTGGTTTCATTCCTCTGCTATACACTTGAAGAAATGAGTGTGATTTTTCTCTGTGGTAAAGTGTACTTGATGAAGTCCTCCTTTCCTATATTGACTTCTTACAAATGCCACTTAAATGTAACAAAAGTATTAGGAAAAGGACAAAAATGAATAGAGTATTTTAGAAGTTAAATACATTCACAGTACTTCAATAAATAAACTGTGACTAATAAATTGCTGGCTACAATTTATATATAATACTAGAGGTCCAGTGCATGAAATTTGTGCGCTCAGGGGCCGGGGGGGACGTGGTCCCTCAGCCCAGCCTGCACCCTCTAGCAGTCCGGGACCCCTCGGGGGATGTCCAACTGCTGGCTTGTGGCTGAATTGGCCTGCTACTGCTGCATGGCCTGCTGCTTGAGCTTCATCAGCTGCTGCATGTGCACAGGCTGGGCCACCACGGTCTGTCTTGTGAACACCATCGCGTGGGTGAGTGAAGCGTGGAGGCAGGTTCACTCTGAGCTCCTTGTGCTTCCCTGAGTCACTGAGTTGTTCAGACTGACTGCCTTCTACAGAGAATGGCACCGGGATTGGGCCTAAGCCGACAGTCGGACATCACTCTTGCAGTCCGGGACCCCTCGGGGGATGTTTGACTGCCTAAACCAGCAGTCGAAGATCCCCTGGGGATGTAGCAGTGCGCCAAGCGGCAGGTGGCCAGGGAGGAGCCCGAATCGGGGCCTGGCACTGCACCACTCACACTCATCCTGGCCCGCTGAGCCTTCTGCCACCACTTGGTAGTGCTGCTGCGGAGTTGGGAGAGGCTCCCACTGTGGCAGCTGCGCTCACCAGCCGTGAGCCCGGCTTCTGGCTGAGTGATGCTCCCCCTGTGGGAGCACACTGACCACCAGGGGGCAGCTCCTGCATTGAGTGTCTGCCCATTGGTGGTCAGTGCACATCATAGTGACCGGTCGTTCTGCCGTAATGGTCGCTTAGGCTTTTATTATATAGACTAGAGGCCTGGTGCATGAAATTCATGCATGGGGGGCAGGGTCCCTCAGCCTAGCCTGCACCCTCTCCAATCTGAGACCCCTCGGGGGATGTCTGACTGCCGTTTTGGAGAGGGTACAAACTGGGCTGAGGGACCTCTCACTCCCCACCGTGTACGAATTTTGAAGTACTATAAATGGCAGAATTTTTTTAAAAGAGTATTTCATTGCCTTATTAAGGTGCTTGGAAAGCAGGCAATAAAGACACATATTTCAGGCTGTAAAGCTGGCAACTGTTGAATGAATGGGAGTCTCTAAAGATGTAGAACCAAGAAAAAATTATAGGAAAACTCAGACTATTGTATTTTATTGGCAGCTTTAAAAAAAAAAAGAGTTCTGCAGAAAGATGGGTTCATGCTAGAACTAACTAGTTTGCAAACAAAAAGGAAGGGAAGATACCTTTAATAAGGATTATGTTCACTGTTCATGTCCAGCAATATAGATTACTTGGGAGTCCACTAAACTTGGAATTTCCAGAGCTGATCAAATCAAATCCTTCTTTATCCTCAATGAAGCAGCATCAATATTACATGGTAACTTCAAGAAGGCATCATTAGCAGAAGATAAAAATTATAAATAAAAATTGTTTAAAACATTGTAAAAAATGTTTATGAATTTGATAGACATGTGTAATCCACCCAACTAAAATGAACAGGTTCACCATAATGTCTTTCTACACATTAAATTAAAAGAGAAGGAATGGTCAAAGGCACAGAACAAGAGTCTGAAAGTAAAAACAAACAAAACTGTTCAAGTTTAAATTTGACATCTAGGTAAGTTTGCCCTGGTAATTCCATGTCCATAGAATTGAGAGGAAGCAAAGACAATTATTAAATTCAATTTTCTATTGCTAAAAAAGTATAGTTACTCAAGGGTTGAATTAGCCTGCCACTGTTGAATCAACAGCTACCTTTCACCCATTTGCACTCTATTACAGGAAGCTGGGCTAATTGTTACATTACTGAGACACAATTCATATTACAAGTGATGTAATGACACAATTATAGATTATTTTTAAATGAGGATACTATATGAGAGAAAAGAGATTGAAAACAATTAAAAATCTTTATTCAAGTTTTAACTTCATGATGCTAAAATGACTTCCTCAAAATCAAACTGTACACAAAAATTGATGGTAGTTGCCTGTGGCTAGAGGTAGTGTGAGGTGGGGTTTATGGGTGATAAGGAAGATGTTCTAGAACTGATTGTTATTAAAGTTGCACAACTTTGTGAATGGATTTAAAAATGTTGAATTGTACATTTTAAATGAATGGGCTGTATAGTGTGAATTATATCTCAATACAACTGTTGAAAACAAAACTCTATATTGAGGAACCAACCTACATTCAGAATGAAATATCTTAAAATGACCATGTACCATCCACTCTGTCAGGCTGCCTCTCCTTTTACCACAGACGGCTAAGTGTATAGTCAGCTGTCTACGTGAAACAGGGGGATCTTGAGAGCTTGTGAAGAAAAATACCCAATGCATTTAGGTATGTAGAGGGCAACATTCTGCTGTGCAGTGAGGAGAGAAGATGGACCTCATACCAGGGGCAAACAAGGGCAAACTTGAAGTATTAAAAAATGTTAGTAGGTTCATGAATAAAAAGTTCAAGAATTCCTCTAAAGTAATGGATTTCAGAATATGATACCTTGATAAGATTTACTTTGTCTAATTCAGATTAAGCATAATATATTTTCTCTGGTATATTAGTATTGATTGTTCACCATGAGAACCAAATTATCATTAACCCCAAGGATGTTTGCATTTATCAGGAAAAAAAATTAAAGAAAATCTTACAAGTACATGAGTTTATATTTGACTTTATGTCACAAATAAATATTGCTGGGTGTTTTTTTCTTTTTGTTTGTTTGTTTGCTTGTATTTTTCCTGACTAATGATGAGGTTAAATAAAGTAAGAGTAAGAAAATTATAATTTATAGAAATAAAGGAACTTATTGATATATTTTTAAAAATGATTGCTAATAAAAATTGAACTGCTTTCAGTAAGTGATAATGATTTGCTAGTGCATTTGTTTTCTACCATTTCCAATCCATATAAAAGGCTTTCTATTAAAATTTGGTACTTGAAAGTAATTATTGAGTATAAATTTTATTATCTATGTTAAAAATCAGTTAAGAATTTAAAAGAATAGTGTTTCCTAGGTACAAGGTATTTATGGTTTAATGTAATATCAGCTACTTTAGAGCACGTAGAATAAAGCATGCCACTGACGACAATTAGGAATCAGCAGGACTCAAGAGCTTTTATGCCATTTTGCATTTTATGTGTTTACAAAGCTGCAACAACCTATTGGCATTTAATTCCATATTTACTCTCTCTGGTGTCTCATTGCACAGCAGGACATGGAATGAGCAATAAACATGTTATCGTAAGTATTGTACTGAATGAAAATTTAATTAAATCACAACTTCTTAAAAAGTGTCTTTTCTGTGTCACCCTTGGGTTTGACATCACAAACTCAGATATTCATTTTATCAATGTATCCACATTGAATTATAAAAGCATGCTGAAATAATTTGGTGAATATTAAAATTTCAGGAGAATAAAGGATTCATTTTTAATATATTAACACAGAAAAGAGTTATTTAATTTTGCTGACTTGAAAAAGTATACAGATATATAGAATGTTAATTTTCTGACCTACCTATAAGCATACTAAAGTTACATAACAAGAACATCAAAGATATAGTATAAATACTTTTTAAAAATATTCTATCCTATATAATAAAAGCCTAGGTGTCCTTGAGTGACATCATCACAAGATGGTCACCACAAGATGGCTGCCACAACATGGTCACCACAAGAGGGCCATCAGGAGAGGGCAGTTGTGGGAGATCAGGCTGGCAGGGGAGGGCAGTTGGGCGGGACCAGGCCTGCAGGGGAGGGCAGTTAAGGGCAACCAGACTGGAAGGGAAGGGCAGTTAGGGGTGACCAGGCTGGCAGGGGAGGGCAGTTGTGGGTGATCAGGCCAGCAGGGGAGGGAAGTTTGGGGCTATCAGGCCAGCAGGAGAGGGCAGTTGGGGATGGTTGGGCTGGCAGGGGAAGGCAGTTGGAGGCGATCAGGCTGACAGGGGATTGGTTAGGGGGCTATCAGGCTGGCAGGCAGAAGCAGTTAGGAGCAATCAGGCAGGCAGGCAGGCGAGCAGTTAGGAGCCAGCAGTCCCAGATTGTGAGGGGGATGTCTGACTGCCGGTTTAGGCCCGATCACTGGGATTGGGCCTAAACCGGCAGTCGGACATCCCTCAAGGGGTCCCAGATTGGAGAGGGTAAAGGCCGGGCTGAGGGACATCCCCCCTCCATGCATGAATTTCGTGCACCGGGCCACTAGTATTATCATAAAAACCTGAAGACTTTATTGCATCTTCATGTTAAATGTGAGAAGATATTAGAAGAAAAATTTATTAGCCACAAAAGAAATCTAGATGTTAATAAGAATTTTGCTTGATAATAGTAATAATGGGAGGAATGGTATAGCAAAGAGATAGACTTCATATCTAAATAATTTATATCAAATGAAGAAAATATAGATTAATCAGATGAAGAGAAAGTTAAATATTAAAAACAGTTAATAAAGAGTTCATGTTCAAGGAACTCAGCTAAGGTAATGAAAGGAATACATAGGAAAACCAGATCCAAGTCAGAGAGATAACTTTATCCTATTCCTTGAAGGAGCTGGGATTTCTTTGAAAGAAATCCAAAAGTTAGAGGAAGGAATAGGGGGAATAAATAGTGAGGGATGGCGACTTGACTTGGGTGGTGAACAATACAGTGATGTAGCAAAAAAAGAAAGAAAGAAAGAAAGCATAAGTAACAATAGCATAAGATAGTGAGTTAAAGTTTAAGGAGCCTTCACA
Source organism: Plecotus auritus (assembly GCF_963455305.1). Classification (NCBI taxonomy): domain Eukaryota; kingdom Metazoa; phylum Chordata; class Mammalia; order Chiroptera; family Vespertilionidae; genus Plecotus; species Plecotus auritus. The sequence continues at coordinate 73,731,128 of NC_137772.1, read as the reverse complement.
TATATCTTCTTCCCAAGTTTAGAATTGATTTCAAGTCCAGTAGCACTGAGCATATAAATGATATATACAGTGAAATATGTAGTAAAAATGGAGGAAGACAACTTTAAATAGAAGCAGGTTATTACAGTTTATAAGTCAAGGTTTTGATACATAATCTTGATTAAGTTTGGGAAATTAGTAAAATATAGATACATAGACACAGGAGAAAGGAACATTCAATTTTCAATTATTTTGTGTCCTTGGACAAGATATCAAACATTTTATGAATTATTTGACCTGCAAAATGTTTTTATGCTTTTCTTATAGAATATGTGTAATACTTAAGTCAAATAGTATATAAAAATCTTATCACAGTGCTGATAACCTAGTAAACTCTTTAAAATGCTAGTTTCACTTAGTTAAAATTATTTCTACCTGTGCTTACAAATTATGTAAAATATTAAACAAATATACAAATATAAAGAATGACAATGTCTGATAAAATTTTCAGAAAATAATGAAGTACCTTAAATATAAAAAAGTCCTTTAAAATATTTAAAGTTATTATCCTCAAGAATGAGATATTTATTTATCTTGTGTTTCTTGTAAAATCTTAAAATCGAGAAAAAAATCATTTAAAAATATATCCATAGAATATAAGATGTTGTATGATTCTGCAGGAAAATGAGATTTTTCATAATATAAAATTGGTGTTTAAAATCTTGTTCTTCAGACATGTGTTGGATTAAGACATAAATCTTTAATCTTTCATGGAGGGGATGCTTTGTAGAATGTTGATAGGATGTTATCAACTAGTTAATATATCCAATAATACAAGATTCTTTATAATTTCTTTTAAGATCAAATAAGTCACTGATATCTTGGAATAAATTTGTATTATGTAAGTAATACATGGTCTCCCCCACCCCCTTAGCCTTTCTTTATCCCCCTCTCTTTCTCTATCTATGTCTCTCAGTAAAATAAAAATAAACGGATTCTCTTTGAAGTGCTGTGTTATGGTATTTTGTCATTTTGAAAGACTTAGAAAATTTAAATCATCTGAATCTCCCATGAATAAGCACTATGTAGATAGAACTATATATATCTCAATTAGGATGATGAGATAAAGCTCTCAGTAGAGTTGGAACTAAGATTTTAAAGTTTCTGAATATTTACAGAATAAAAGAGTACTACACTTCTGACTCTTTAACTAGTACATCTTACTATTCTGATTATCAGTACAAATATATACAGTGAAAGCAAATTAAAAGGTAATGTGAAAGTCATGATTGTGTAGAAAAATCTCTGATGCTTTTTACTTTACTGAAGTGACAATTCCTTCTTTGAATGAAGTCATGTATTTGACCCCTTTTTCAATCAGCTACTATCACACTTTTGAAGAAGATTATTTTAAAAGAAAAAGAGCCTAAATTTAATTTTGGTATATGTAAGTCGATCAATGAAAAAAATCAAGATTTTTGACATTTATCTCTACTGTGAGTACCATAAAAAAATAAAATATTACATATGTATATAAAAACATAGCCCACCATCAAACATCTAGTGAATATACAGGTGATTTCCATTTCTTTAAACTTGTAAAGAATGTATAGTTTATAATATGTGTTATATACGGAAAATAGCTAAATAAAAGCTAAAGACATCAAAAAGTTCTGAAATAAACAGATTTTTAAAAATATTTTTTTTATTGATTTTTAGAGAGAGGAAGAAATACAGGAGAGAAAGATGGAAACATCAATGATGATCCATCAGCTGCCTCCTGCACACTCCCGACTGGAGATAGAGCCCAAATCTGGCATGTGTCCTGCCTGACCAGGAATCAAACCAGCAAGCTCTTGGTGCATGGTTTGACATTCAACCACTGAGCCATGCCAGTTGGGATGATTTCTTTGCTGTGCAGAACCTTTTTAGTTTGATGTAATACCACTTACTTTTGCTTTTGCTTTCAAATCCAAAAAATAAATACCAAGACAATGTCAAAGACCTTACCTCTATGATTTCTTCCAGGAATTTTACACTTCCAGGTCTCATATTCAACTCTTTAACCCATTTTAAATTGACTTTTGTGATCCAGTTTAGTTCTTTTGCATGTTGGCTGACCAGTTTTCCCAGCACCATTTTTTGAAGAGACCATCCTTTCCCCATTGCTCATTCTTGTCTCTTTTGTCATATATTACTTGACCACTTATATGCATAGGTTTATTTCTAAGCTTTGGATTCTGTTCCATTGATCTATGTGTCTGTTTTTATGTCAATACCATACTGTTTTGATTATTATAAGTTTGTAATATAGTTTGAAATCAGAAAATGTGATTCCTCCAGCTTTGTTCTTTCTAAGATTGCTTTGGCTATTTGGTGTCTTTTGTGCTTCCGTACGAGTTCTAGGTTTGTTCCAGTTTTGTAAAAAATGATATTGATATTTTGATAGGGATTGCAATGCATCTGTAGATAACATTTTAATGATATTAGTTCTCCCAGTCCATGAGCACAGAATATTCTTTCATTTATTTGTGACTTCTTCAATTTATTTTAACAACCTTTGGTAGTTTTCAGTGTACAGATTTTTCACCTCCTTGGTTAAATGTATTCCTAATTTATTTTTATTTTCAGTGTTCTTAAAATGGAATTGTTTTCTAATTTCTCTTTCTGATAGTTTGTTGCTAGTGAAATGCAAAAATTGAACTGGAACATGTGGTGTTCCTCTGGGCAGGGTAATTCCCAGGTCCTTGTCCAGGTGGAGTCAGAGAAGGAAACCACAGACAAAAGGTGATATAGGAAAAGATGGAAATTTATTGAGAAACAAGCACAGACTCCCATGTGGGGATGGGGAGAGAGACCCCCCTAAGTCCCTTTTTTCTGTTTATAAAAGCTGCAGTTCTTTCTGTCTTGATATCCTCTCTGATTGGTCACTATAGCAGCTTCAGAGCTCAAACCTCAGGTGAGGTTCCCCTCTTCTTCTCCCTTATTGTTTTCCCCTTCCCTTTGGCCTTCCTCTTCCCTCTCTGAACGAGTGGATTCCTTCCCTTTATTCTGTAAATGTGTACCTTCTGCAGCTCCCAGCTCTGTAGCCTTGTGCTTTTCCCATGGACCCCTTAATTCCTAAAATTTCCTAACCCTACCTATTTTACCCTAAAAACTCTTTCACTGGTGTTTAGAAATGCAGCTAATTTTTTATATTGATTTTGTATCCTGCATCTATACTGAATTTGTTAATTATTTCTAACAATTTTTGGTGGAATCTTTAGGGTTTCCATATTTATGTCATCTGCAAACAGAGGCAACTTTACTTCTTTCTTTCTAATTTAGATGCTTTTTATCCGTTTCTTGTCTCTTTGGGAAGAACTTCCACTACTCTGTTGAATAAAAATGGCACGGTAGGTCATTTTTGTCTTGTTCCTGATCTTAGAGAAAACGTTTTTAGCTATTTATTGTTGAGTATGTATGATGTTAGCTGTGAGCTTGTCATACATGGCCTTTGTTATCTTTAGTTACATGACTTCTATACCCAGCTTGAGATTAAAACTTATTTATTTATTTATTTTACTACAATATTTAAAGTTTGATTTTGGCTGTTATTTTACACAAAGCAGATACACAGCTTTCAGATAAACATAAATTTATTAATGTAGTAAATTCTTACACTACATTTATATTTTAAAATATTTTTAAAATATCTTAATTAGTGAATCCAAGTGCTGTTTAGCTGAGTTCACACTTGAGAAAAACATTTTCAAGAATTATGAAATGAGTATAATACATATATCTCAGTTTTGCCCAAACTAAATTAAATTGGTCATTAATCAACAGCATAGGCCATCCTATCTAATAAAAGAGTAATATGCAAATTAACCATCACTCCACTACACCCACAAGCCATGCCCACCAGCCAATCAGAGCGAATATGCAAATAAACCCAACCAAGATGGCTATGGCCACAGAGAGCAGGAGGGAGGCTTGGGTTTCCCCGGCGATGGAGGAAGCCAAGCTTTCCACCTGCCCTTGCCGGCCTAGGCCTCCGCTTAAGGCTACAAAGTTTCAATGATAGAAGATACATAAACCCAAACAGAAATGGCGGCAGCCACAGAGCTGGAAAGAGCAGGAAGCTAGGGTTGCCCCAGGCGATGGAGGAAGCCAAGCTTTCTGCACACCCTGGCCGGCCCAGGCCTCCGCTTAAGGCTACAAAGTTTCAATTATAGAAGATACATAAATCCCAACAGAAATGGCTGCCACCACAGAGCAAGCAGAAGGCTTGGTTCCGCTCCAGACTACAAAGTTTCAATTGTAGAAGATAAATAAACCCCAGATACCAGGGCCTCTGCTTGGGTCACCAGGGGGTGTGGCCGGCCTGCAAACCACCACAGGCCCCTCACCCAGGCCGCCCCACACCCCAAAGGAACCCCCACCCTGATCCGGGACACCCTTCAGGGCAAACCAGCTGGCCCCCACCCGTGCACCAGGCCTCTATCCTATCTAATAAAAGAGTAATATGCAGATTGACCATCACTCCAACACACAAGATGGCTGCCCCCATGCGGTCAAAGATCCTGCCCCCATGTGGACACAAAATGGCCACCACAAGATGGCCAGCAGGGGAGGGCAGTTGGGAGGGACCAGGCCTGCAAGGGAGGGCAGTTAGGAGGGAGGGCAGTTAGGGATGACCAGGCCTGCAGGGAAGGGCAGTTGGGAGGGACCAGGCCTACAGGGGAGAGCAGTTAGGGGAAAACAGGCTGGCAGGGGAGCAGTTAGGCATCAATCAGGCTAGCAGGCAGAAGCAGTTAGGGGCAATCAGGAAGGCAGGCAGGCGAGCAGTTGGGAGCCAGCAGTCTTGGATTGTGAGAGGGATGTCCAACTGCCCATAAACGAGCAGTCGGACATCCCTCGAGGGGTCCCAGATTGGAGAGGGTGCAGGCTGGACTGAGGGACACACGAATTTCGTGCACCGGGCCTCTAGTAATTCTATATCAAAGTATGTATCTTTGTGAGAATTAACAAATATATACAATTGTAAACATTAGTATTAAGTTTTTGGAGTTTGCTAATTAACCTATATATTTATAAAATTTATATATGCTATTTCAATTATATTTTAGAAATGTTAGAAGTGAACTAGACCTAAATAATATTGAATTTGAAAATTTGTATTGAAAAATAAAAGTATGTCAGTTCTGTTTCAAATCAATTATTTAAAAACAAAAGTTTTACTGTATGAAGTAAACTTTGCAATTAAACCAATAATCCTTATAAAATTCAAATTTTTGAATGTGGGAGTCTTTAACATCTCAAAGTAGCAACCACAATGATAACATTTAATATGAATTATTTAATATGAATTACATTATTCAATCTCCATAACAAAACTATAAAATATGTATTATTTAAAAATAATAGCTGAGACTTGGGGAGAATAGATAACTTGTTTGCTTAAACTTAGAAATTTTAGAAGTAGCAAATCTAAATTTTAAGTAAGTAGCTAAACTAACATTCAAATTCAGCACAGATCTGTGAAAAGTTAAAGTATCGTCTTTCAACACTGCATTAATTGATACACACTTATATGAAAATATTGGCAACATAAATTAGTCATTTTCAATATATTCATACTAGTACAGTTTATACTTTTCTGGTAAGTTTCAGAATATTTTATTGTCTTGTGCTTTACAGTATTTTTGAAACCTGGACCAGTTACATGGAGACTAGCTTTCAACTTTTTTAAAAAACAAAAACATGAAAAAAGACAATATGTAATATCATATTTAAAATGTGATTTAGTGTAATATTCTCCTTTTAATGAGTTTCAGGTTGCTAATATTGCATTTTTTTAAGTATATTACTCATGGATTTACTTTAACTTTTATATTCAGAGGAACCATGGTTCATTTTGATAACATATTAGCATGAATGTTAAACAAAGCAGAAATACAATTAATTTCTATGGAGACATAGAAATGTCAAAGACAAAATCACTTAAAGGCTTCTTTATGGTATTCCTCCATTGTTTCTTTAAAATGTGACTATATTCATAGTACTCTGTAATTTCCCCCCATTTATTGCACTTTATATTCATCCTATTTTTTAAGGACTGTAACTCCTACTTGAAATAATTTATTACATTGAGTACAATGTATAATGTTAAAATTGCCATCATTTTTTAAAGGATCAAAGACTTGACATGCCATGTTGGAAAATTGTTGAAAACAAATGCCGTTCCTCAAAATCTTGTTTTTTATACTACTCATATATAATTCTTTCAAAAATTCTTCATATGACCACATTATCTTCACCACTATAAACTTGACTTTCATTTATGAAGTAACCCTGTACAAATGTTGAACTTAGAGTTGAAAATATTTCAAATCAAGTGTATATAGATAAAATGTACTAGTGCACACAATCTTTCTGGCTACTTTATTTCTATCAATAATATTTTATTTACATTAGTGTTTTTAGCAACCATATCACACTAGTGATTTATGTTTACCTTGAAATCCATTAAAACCCTTTGATAATGTTTACATATGCTCCTGGTAAGGCAGCACTTCACTTTTATTTGTTTTGTCAGTTATTTCTGAAACAGATTTTTCAAACACTGCTTAAATCAATTCAATTTTTCTTCAAGGTTCAGATGGTCATTTTAGAAGATCCATAGTTAATTAATTTTTAATCAGTGTCAGACACCTTCCAACTACACAGGCAATTTCTAAAATATAAAGCATAGCAAAACACAAAACAACAGAAGAATTATCACTGACTTATTGTTATAGGTTGAAAAGTTTTATGCATAATCTCTTTCTCCATGTTTGAAGTAACAAATCTCTGTGCTTGTGGATTATCTTCTACTATTTTTCCTGCTATTCATAGTCATGAATAAGGAAAATATTCTCAGCAATAAAAACCTAATGCTTGCCTTTTACTTATTTCTGCCTTATATAGCAATATTGTGCCTAGCTCATTCTTTGATAAGTTATACATTAATCATCTAGAATTGTTTATGTTGTTGACATAAGAAACATCCTAACCTGTAGAGGATTTGTATAAAAGTTTATTTGAGCCAAATTGATGACATAAGCTGGGGACCAAGATCTCAAATGCTTCAGAGAATAACGATTTTGCAGTTTCTTGCATGCATTTGAAATTAAAGAGGGACCATAAGGAAGATCACAGAAGTGGGAGAGCACACAGAAGGCAGGATTGGATTACAGGATAGTTATGATAACTTGCTCTCTTGAGGGTGGTTCCAGATTAGAAGCAGGGATCTGAAAAGAGGCATTTCAAAGGCCTGTTAACCTAGATGCACAAAAAAAACAATGCATAGGGCTTGCTTAAGGCAAAGATAAACCTTTTTACTAAAATGTTATATGCCTGAGGCGTGACTACCCACCATGACCTTCCCAGTTAGGAACTTATAATCAGAATCACCCTGTGATATTACTTTCCACAGAATACCCCTCCCCTTTTTTGGGGGGGTTCTCACTGTGTTCTCAATTTTTTATTTAAGCAAACTGTACTCGTTCAGCGAAAGTAAAATACTTATTTTGCTTGAATTCTCAATTTCTTGCTCCATCTGCAATTTTCTGGTATTAGTAAGCCAAAAACAGGGCATTTTCTCAAGTGCTACTTTCTCACCCCTTTTCTAACACCCTATTCAACAATCTGTCCTCACTTTAAATTTACACCATTTCTTATCATTTATAAATTTCTAAGAGACACTTCAACATTTCATGAAGGATTTCCATTTTCAATAAAAATTGCTCATGTCCCTGATTTCTCTTTACACAGTCTCCTATTATTATTTCATAGAAGTGAACAGGCAGTTGGAAGCCTGAGAGCAACCTTGGACACACTGTAACTACTCAACTGCTTTTGATTTGAGAGGGTACCCCAATCTCTAATACAGCCTCTCTCCATTCATTGTTCTGCTGCTCCCTTATTTTTTACCATTATTTTGTTCTTTAATGTGATCACTATTTTTTTCTACTCATTATCTCTTTTCTAAACATCCTCCCTAACTAATCTATATTCAAAATAACTTACATAACCTATTCATTGATTAAATTACTAATCCCATCATTTTAATAATTATGTTATACTCAATCAATTTCAAATTAGATATAAGATTAGGAATCAATTTTATCTTCTACTTTTTAAAGCTATTAAGTATCAAAGGTAAAGGTAACCTTGCAATGATGGACTGCATTAAAAACAAACACATGTCTCTTGGCCTTCCTTCTGTCCTCTTCTGAAAAGTATCTGTTTAGGTCCATTGCTCATTTTTTGATTGGTTTAATCTTCCTTTTGTTAAGTTGTATGAGTTCCCTGTAAATGTTGGAGATTAAACCATTATCAGAGATAACTTTGGCAAATATGTTCTCCCATGCAGTGGGCTTTCTTATTGTTTTGTTGATGGTTTCTTGCTGTGCAGAAGCTTTTTATTTTGATGTAGCCCCATTTGTTTATTTTCTCCTTAGTTGCCATTGCCCTAGGAGCAGTATCAGTGAAGATATTGCTTCGGCAAATGTCTGAGATTTTGCTCCCCGTGGATTCCTCTAGTATTTTTATGGTTTCCCATCTTATGTTTAAGTCCTTTATCCATTTTGAGTTTATTTTTGTGTATGGTGTAAATTGGTGGTTTAGTTTCATTTTTTTTTGCATGTATCTGTCCAATTTTCCCAACACCATTTGTTGAGGAGACTGTCTTGACTCCACTGTATGTTCATGCCTCCTTTGTCAAATATTAATTGAGCATTGTGCTTTGGGTTGATTTCATGCTCAAAGTCACTAATCATACGAGAGATGCAAATCAAAACAACAATGCGGTACCATCTCACACCTGTCAGAATGGCTATCATCAACAAATCAACAAATGACAAGTTCTGGCGAGGATGCGGAGAAAAAGGAACCCTCGTGCACTGCTGGTGGGAATGCAGACTGGTGCAGCCACTGTGGAGAACAGTATGGAGTTTCTTCAAAAAACAAAAAATGGAACTCCCATTTGACCCAGTGATCCCACATCTAGGAATATATCCTAAGAAACTAGAAACACCAATCAGAAAGGATATATGCACCCCCATGTTCATAGCAGCACAATTCACCATAGCTAAGATTTGGAAACAGTCTAAGTGCCCATAGCAGATGAGTGGATTAAAAAACAGTGGTACATCTACACAATGGAATACTACACTGCTGTAAAAAAGAAGGAATTCTTACCATTTGCAACAGCATGGATGGACCTGGAGAGCATTATGCTAAGCGAAATAAGGCAGTCAGAGAAAGATAAATATCACATGATCTCACTCATTTGTGGAATATAATGAACAACATAAAATGATGAACAAAAACAGATCCAGAAACAGAAGCATCAAACCATCAAACCTCAGAGGGAATGTAGGGATGTAGGGGAGGATGGGTGTAAGGGGGAGAGATCAACCAAAGGACTTGTATGCATGCATATAAACCTAACCAATGGACACAGACAACAGGGGGGTGAGGGCATAAGTGGGGAGGGTGGGGGCAATGGGGGGATAAGGACACATATGTAATACCTTAATCAATAAAAAAAAATTAAAAAAGAAAACACAAAAAAAGTCCCGCTAATTCATTCTCAGTGCTTCTCCTAGGATTTCATTAATTACTTTATTCACATCAAGTTAACTTCATTTTTTTATCAGAGAAGTAATTCCAAACAGTTGCTACCTTTTCAAAAAGGCATTTCCTGAGGTTTCCAGGTAAAATAATGGATTTTCACAACAAACAACTTTTCTTTTTGTATAAGCACATCCCATATATTGCACAAGTATCCTTATACTAAAACTATAGGTATTTGTCATCCATATAAACTTTCATATATCTGTAGGTTCTGTATATTTGTTGCTGTATCTAGAACTCCAGCTCTTAGGTTACCATTTCAGAAAATGATCTCATCTTCTAATTTATTATGAAGATCAAAATAGCCCCATACAGTATACTTCTCTTTATTGTTCTTCGTTTCTTCTTCAAATATACTGTAAAATATATAATTTTGTATTTATTTTTCTGCTGGGAGTAACTACCACAATTCTCCCCTCACATTCATGTATTTTTAGATCTTTCCATGCCATCTGTTGCATAGCCCATAAACATATGGAAGATTGACTTTTACTACAAATATGTGGTTATGTATATCTTTGAACATATGTTGTTTTTATTTTAGAAGATGGGATGATAAAAATAAAAACAAAGAGTAATACAGAGGTGTATACATTCAGTGTAAGGTAGTGAGGAAGATGATGTGGGCTTATAGGACCTTTAATTTCATAATTTGTGGCCCAATTATTGGATTTGTACAGTTTGAGCTCTGAAGCTGCTTGCAGACCAGACATGCCTGGAGAGCCAGCAGCCCCTGTGCTGATTGTACTGTTTGATAAATTGTACTCCTTGCATCGTTATTAAATAATACTCCTTGTACAATGATTGTGTGATCAAAGAAAGCCCTTTTATTCAACAGGCCTGAGCGGAAACTGGGATTGATTAATGTTTAATCATATATTATCCATTGTTCTCGCTCACAACCCACTTGCTTGATCACAGATTCAGCCAACCTTTGAAAGTCCAGTTGCCACCACCAATCAAAAAAGAAATGATATATGTTTGTGTTCTTGTTTCCCCTAGCAACCATTTTCTTTGATCAATGGCTCCCTGCCCTATCCCCTTCATTTTGGAAAGTATTCTGGGTTCATTCATAGCCAGGACTACATTTCTGGTTTGCAAATTATTATCTGAATAAACTCTTTTTAAATTTCTTTTAAAAAGGTATTTCTGGACTTTGTTAATAATAAATTTCATTCTCTCTCTCCCTTCCTCTCTCTATCTCTTTCCATATATATGTACATATATGTGTACATATACATATATATACACATATATATATATGTGAGGATATATATGGTAAATATGTATATATGTAGATATATATTTTCTATATGTATATTGATATATAATATGCATATACACTGAGTGGCCAGATTATTATGATCTCTGAATGCATAATAATCTGGCTACTCAGTGTATATCCTATACAATAAAAGGCTACTATGCAAATTGTACCCTCAACCAGGAATTCGACCAGCAGGCAGGCCGGCCAACTGCCCATGTCCCCTCCCCCTGGCCAGGCTTGCCGGACCCCACCCATGCACAAATTCATGCACCAGGCCTATATATATATATATATATATATATATATATATATATATATATACACACACACACACACATACACACACACACACACACACACACACACACACACACACTGAGTGGCCAGATTATGCGTTCAGAGATCATAATAATCTGGCCACTCAGTGTATATTGACAGAGAATAATATTCATCTTTCTCACTATATCATACTTAAAATATATACCTCTCTCTCTGTTACCCTTATCATCCTATCTTTTAAAAACAACACTTTTCCTCACTAGTTTCACTACTTAACTGTACATTCATCTCTTGTCATTGAGCGGGTTACCTTGAACGCAGACTGACAGGGCAGGGGTCCAGTGGAAACAAAGGCAGGTGGAGTGTAGGGAGGGGCAGACCCGGCAGTTTGAGCAGCCTAACCACAGGAACCAACCAAGCAGAAATAATGAAATGTTCCTGGAATCAAAGCGGGAGGCATGGGAAAACAGGGAGGGCCTGCAGTCACAAGGTGTACAACACGTAGAAGCAGAGAAAGTTCAGCACAGGACAGAGAAAGAACATAGAAACAGGGAACGTTCAGGTCTGTTGCTGGGCAAGAACAATGAGGGAATCAATCAGATGAGGACACAGGTAGACATAGAGCAGGCTCGTGGCAAATATATACCCCTGGACTATAAGGCTTTAACGGGCAGCCCATTCTTGGCCCCCCATCCCCATGAGGGGAGTCTGAATCTGCTTATAATAAAGTTTCCACATTTTTGCTTAAATCTTCTGGTCCACAGAGCTCATTCTTCGGCTTTGGGAGACAGGACCCCGGGAAAAAGCCCTTGGCTCACCGTTCTGGCTAGCATCACATTAGAGTTTTTCTTCTTCATTATGTATTGTGTTTTTCTCTCAAATTCCACCTTTTGATATTGAAATTGAGTGGTTTTCAAATTGTACTTAATGTTTCCTTCCGTGAAGTTTTATGTTACTGATTTTTTCTTAAAAATATTTCTCTCTGATTCCTATCATTAATTTCTTTTATTTTTCCTATTAGTCTATAATTCTATCTTTCCATTTTTCTTGCTCATAATTTGCTACCTTTAAAATATTTTAAATTCCTCAATTTTCTGTTTGGGGCTTTTTTCTGTCTCTCTACTTTTCCTATTGTAATTCATACACCACTGGTGTTTCAACTTGCGCATTTTGTGGATAATTTTCACAATATTGTAAATGGTTTTCTAAGGACTCTAAACACATTGTAAGATAGAATTGCTAGTTGAGTTAGTGTTCAGTAAATATTATCTGATTCATTTCCACGATGACCTGCATAAAACAGATCTGCATGATGGACACATTTCTAAGCAATAGATTTTATTAAGCTAAGCTTGATGATGTGAGGGACCTTTAACACTGTTAATAGGATGCATTTCTAATTTTCTAGAAATGTTATACACCTCAGTACCCTACAACCCTTCACCAGAATCACAGCAAAGTCCTCTCCTACCTCCAGTAACTAGTCTAATGTAGTAACCAGATTTTATTGTTTGCAAAATTAATGAAACATGATTCCATTACATTATTGATAAAAAATGACTGAGGTGATAGACGGCTGATATCTGGTAAAAAAAAAAAATAGGAAAGCAGAAAACCTCTGTGAACTCTGTTTTAGAAATATAGTACAAAGCATAAGGCAAGGATTCTGAGAAAGTATGTGAGGTTTTAAACTTTAAAAATAAAGATTATTCTAATGAATATGATCATTTTACTTAAAAAGTAGAAGGTAATTATTTGGTGTGATATTTCAACTAATATAAATAATAGAAGGTAATTATTTGGTGTGATATTTCAATTAATATAAAAAAGAATAGTGAAGATAGAAGAACATCAACTCAATTAACAGGAACAAAACAGAATTAAAAAAAAAACAACACACAAAAATAGTTTTGCCTGGCAGCTTTTCCAGAACAAAGTCATTTATAAATTTAGTAAGATAAACACAAGAGAAGTAAAACTATGATCACTTTCTTTTAAAATACAACAAAATAGCTCAAGAATATATTATTAATTTTTTGTTACTAAAATAACATTTAGCCTATTGGAAGTCAGCAATACTCACTATAAACATATAAAAAATTATATGTTCATAATCAGTATAAGCAATAAAGAAAAGTAAAATAATGCACTAGTTAAATATGTGTAGGGGAATTAATATAGAGAACTATTTTTTTAGAACCCTTGAATGTGTGCTAAATAAGATAAACAATCCCTTATATGATAAATTCAATAACATAAAAGCTTTCAATCTATAATAATAAAAGCATAATATGCTAATTAGACTGAATGTCCTTCCGGATGACCTTCTGTACAAAACCAGGGCTGGGAGGGAAGCCCGGGTCCCGGGTGCCAGAGGGAAGCCGGTGCCAGCAGCCAGGGGAAGGAAGGCCTACTCTTGCACAGATTTCATGCATTGGGACTCTAGTGTACAATAAGAAGAAATAAAATTGCTCTTTTAATAATGATAAATTAAGTTTTAGAGGATGTTAAACATTCTCTTTTCAAACCAATAAATACTTTAATACACATTCCATTCTATCTATTAAAAATTTTACCAAAACATACATAACATTTCATGATGAGGAAATTCAAAATAAGGTGAATATAGTGCCAGAACAAATGGCCATGACACATGTTTAAATGTTTTAAGTGTCAAAATCAGCATCTAGATCAGGGTTGGGAAACTTTTTTTCTACCAAGAGCCATTTGAATATTTATAACATCATTCGAGGGCCAAAATTATCAACTTAAACGTGAGCCTGGGAGCCCGGCTGGAGTGGCTCAACGGTTGAGCGTCAACCTATGAACCAGGAGGTCATGGTTCGACTCCTGGTCAGGGCACATGCCTGGGTTATGGGCTCCATTCCCAGTAGGGGGTGTGCAGGAGGCAGCCGATTAATGATTTTCTCTCATCATTGATGTTTCTATCTCTCTCTCCCTCTCCCTTCCTCTTTGAAATCAATGAAAATATATTAAAAATAATTAGCCTGCTATATTTGGTCAGATATTTAATTAACTCACCCCTAATGTGATGGCTGGATGGCTGGAACTGCTTCTCTTTGGTGAAGCATGTGATGTGAGCTGGTATTTGAGACTGCGGCTTGCAACTGCTTTTCCAGGTTTGTGTTGGTCAGTCTCAGCACAGTCAAGCAGTCAATTCTTTGTGATGGTAAGTTTTGAAAACTGCTCACAAAAGTAAGTTGTTCCGAACACAGATGCATATTTCAATGCATATAAATTTAGTGAGATGTGGGAAATTCTTCACTGCTTAGTAATGTTTATAGAACTCAAGCAGTGGGAGGTTGTTGTACTTAGCTTTCAACTCATCATCACTTTGCAGCTAAATGATTTTGTGTTGCTGGTTCCACAATTGAACACTGTAGCAAAGATGTTCATTTCCATTTGTTTACTTTTCACATCCTTGAATCTTTCATTAAATGCCTCAATTAGTTTCTCACACTCACCAGCACATTCAAGTGTGGTAGAAGGCTTTTGTCCTTCCAGAATGGGGAAATGCACCGTGTTATTCCTTTCGAGTTGCACTTCCCACGGCCTTAATTTAGCTTCAAATGATTACACGTTTGAAAGCAGGGAGCTGAGAAGCTGGTTGGGGCTCTGCAGCTTGATGTTCAGCTCTGGGAGGTAATCGGTAAGGTTCACCATGAACACTAGATCACACAGCCACTTGCTATCAAGGTTTCCTCTCATCTCCAGGAACTGCGTGACTTCATCCAATAGGTCATAAAACTCATCAGCATGTTCCCACCGCACTTCACAGTGATGAATAAGATCAATGTACTCAGAGTCAAGATCATTCAGTAACTCCTTAAATTGCTCAAAGCTTCTGCTTTTGACAACATTTATCCATGACACTGCTGTTGGCATCACATTGTTGAGCCACAACCACTGTGCCCAGAGACTTCTTGGTGTATGATGCAGACGCATGTAATTAAATCACTTGGATCAAGACTGAGAGGATTCAGTTCGTTCTTGACAAATGCAATTAACCTTTCTTGCAAGCCAACCATGGCTGGAGCTCCATCTGTAGTAAGGCCACTTAACTTTTCAAATCTTAACTCAAATTTTTTCATTGTTAAAACAAGTCTCTCCAACAGGTCCTCACCTCTTGTGGCGCCATACGTCGCTTCCAGCGACAGCAGTTCCTCTTGCATGTCACGCTCTGCAGTTATCCCACGAACAAAAACAGCCAGGTGGGCAGTATTTGTTATGTCCGTTGTCTCATCACAAGCCAGAGAGAAAAATTGGAAATCTGCAGAATCCTTCAGTGTTTTTGCAATGTCTTGTGCTAACTCAGTAATCCGATCTGAGATGGTTCTCTGAGACAATCTGACACTCTGAACAATTTTCCTTTGTCTGGTGCTGACAGCTCTGCAGCAGCCACCATGCTCTCTTCCACAAAGTCTCCCTCTACCTGCAGCCTCAGCTTCCTTGTGATGAGATCACTCACTACATAACATGTACTAGTATGAATAAGGTCGTCTCTGTCACAGCGAGGCCTAGTGAAAGCTCTTGTTGTGATTCTATCTCCGTTGAAGAGCACTGGTTTTATCCAGGTGCATCTGGCCTCCCAGCTCACTGAGATTAGCATGTTTTGAGCTGTAATGGTGCTCCAGATTGGCTGTTTTCACAGGTTTGCTTTTGATGTCAACAAAAAAATAATCATTTGTACATTTTTCTTGGAAAGATCCACACTCTGCATCAACTTTCCTTTTCTGTGTAGTTGCCATTTGAAGGCTATCACGCCACTTAAGTTTTAATAACTATCCAGTGTGTGTTGCCCCCAACATGATTCTTTTGTTTTGATCACTGTTCTAATCCTGCACCTTTGGTGTGGAGAATAGCCAATGTTCATATCATCGGCTTTTTCTGTGTACAGTAATTTCCTTAATCTTCCTCTGAGATTCATTTTTTACGAGGAATGTTGATCACAGATGTGTGGATAAGGGTTGGATTGGAGTTATCATCTATGTCAAGAAAGAAGTCGCTATATATTTTTAAAAGTGACAACAACAACAACAAAAAAGAAAGAAGTCAACAACATTGTAGTCAATCATTGGAGACAAGGTCATCAAAATCGCATCTTGTCTCATCACCAGGGATCACTGCAGTGTGTTAACACTTTGGAAACCTGTGCACTCCCTGCCTGCCTGGCACCGACTGTGCTCTGAGTCAGCGCAAAACAGGCAGATGGCTATGGGCAGCAGAGGAGAAGCATATCTGTCTGTCCCATCATGTACTCATACAGAGAGGACACATATGAGTCTATTCCTTGCTTGCCCCTCAAAATTTACGTTATTAGTGAAACTAGATCATCAACTTACACCACACACAAAACAATCTCAAAATGGTTAAAGGACTTGAATGTAAGATGGGAAACCATAAAAATCCTACAAGACTCCATAGGCAGCAAACTAGCAGACATATGTCATAGCAGTGTCTTTACCAACACAGGTCCTAGGGCAATGGAAACTAAGGAGAAAATAAACAAATGGGACTACATCAAAATAAAAAGCTTCTGTACAGCAAAAGAAACCATCAACAAATCAACAAGAAAGCCCACTGCATGGGAGAACATATTTTCCATGATATTTCCGATAACGGTTTAATCTCCAACATTTACAGAGAACTCATACAACTTAACAAAAGGAAGATAAACGAACCAATCAAAAAGTGGACAAAGGACCTAACTAGACACTTTTCAAAAGAGGACATACAGAAGGTAGAGAGACATACGAAAACATGCTCAAGGTCACTAATAATCCGAGAGATGCAAATTAAAACTATGAGATAACCATCTCACACCTGTCAGAATGGCTATCATCAACAAATGACAAGTGCTGGCGAGGATGCGGAGAAAAAGGAACCCTCGTGCACTGCTGGTGGGAATGAAGACTGGTGCAGCCACTGTCGAAGACAGTATGGAGTTTCCTCAAAAAGTTAAAAATGGAACTCCCATTTGACCCAGTGATCCCACTTCTAGGACTATATTCAAGAAAACAGAAACAACCATCAGAAAGGATATATGCACCCCTATGTTCATAGCAGCACAATTTACAATAGCCAAGATTTGAAAATAATCTAAGTCCCCATCAGCAGATGAGTGGATTAAAAAACTGTGGTACATATACACAATGGAATACTATGCCGCTATAAAAAAGCAGGAACTTTTAGCATTTCCAACAGCATGGATGGAACTGGAGAGCATTATGCTAAGTGAAATAGGCCAGTCGGAGAAAGATAAATATCACATGATCTCACTCATGTGGGATATAATGATCAACATAATTTGATGAACAAAAATAGATCCAGAGACAAATGGCAGGGAGAGAGGGTTAGAGAGCAACCAAAGGACTTGTATGCATGCATATTAGCATAACCAATGGACACAGACACTGGGGCAGTGGGGGCTTGCCCAGGGTGGGATTGGCTTGGGGGGCGTCAATCGGGGAAAAAGGAGACATATGTAAAACTTTAGACGACAAAAAAAACAACACCCAAGTCATTATTATGATTCACTTAATATAAATTTTTGTTGCTATGAAAAAGCTCCTAGATTTATTGAATTTCAAGTCCCACCTATGGTTGCCGTGGCAGGGCCAGACCAAATGATTTTGTGTGCTTTATACCAACTGAGGGCTGAACATTCCCCACCCCTGACTTAGATGGAAGTGTAATGCACCCCACTCCTTCTCCTAACATTGCTTCTGTAAATGATGACCTATTAACTAATATGTGTCTGTACATAAGCAGCAGGTTTGCTTATGAATTCTAGGAACTAACTTTAAAAGAAGCATACCCTGACTTCAGACTTTCCAGCTCTAGGAGATCTGCCTACCTTCAACCATAAAACCAGGATGGCCCAAATCAGACCATGGCTTGACCTGCTCCGAGATGGTTATGGGAGCAGACTCTTCTGACTCATATGTAGCACCCTCAATGACCAATCCACAACCCCTCTAGTCTCCTTTGTTCTATCTTCCCCTTCCCCATCATAAAACACCTCGCCTGCAATGAGCTGTTAAGATGGTCTTTGCATTGTGTAAATGTACCACATTTAAAAACATTTTGACAGTATTACAGATATCCACCATTTCCTCCCCCACCTTTACTAGTATCTGCCCCCACCTAGCTCCTCCCCAATTCCAGGCCTTCACTACACTATTGTCTGTGTCCAAGGGCTATGCATATATGCATATAGTTCTTTGGTTAATCTCTTCCATCCCCCCACCCCCATCTCTCTGAGATCTGTCAGTCTGTTCCATGCCTCCAGGCCTCTGAACGTATTTTGTTTGTCAGTTTATTTTGTTCACTAGATTCAACATATACGTCAGATCATGTGACATTTGTCTTTCTCTGACTGGCTTATTTTGCTTAGCATGATAATCTCCAGGTCCATTATGCTGTTGCAAAGGGTAAGAGATCTTTCTTTTTTAGAGCCATATAGGAGGGAACCCTAGTATACTGCTGGTGGGAATGCAGACTGGTGCAGCCACTATGGAACACAGTATGGAGTTTCCTCAAAAAATGAAAAATGGAACTTCCATTTGACCCAGTGATCCCACTTCTGGACATATATCCTAAGAATCCCAAAATGTGAATCAGAGAGAATCGATGGACCGCTGTGTACATAGCAGCATTATTTACAAAAGCTGAGATCTGGAAACAGCCCAAGTGCCCATCGGTAGATGAGTGGATAGCACAGCTTTTTTATTCACTCATCTATTGATGGGCACTTGGGCTGCTTTCAAATCTTGGCTATTATAAATAATATTGCAATGAACATAGGGGTGTATATATTCTTTCCAATCAGTGTTTCAGGTTTCTTTGGATAAATCATGCTAATTATTGTAAGTCAGTCAGAGAAAGACAAGTACCATATGATTTCACTCACACATGGAATCTAATTCACAAAATGAACCAATAAGCAACATATAAGTAGTCTTATAGATAGAGAGCAGAATGGCAGCTGTTAGAGGCAGTCTGGAAAGGGGAGTGGAGGTATTGAGCAAAAAAGAGAAAAAAACTCATGGACATGAACAATAGTGTGGTGACTGCCAGAGGGGCAGTGTGGTGGGGGAGGTGGAAGAAGGTACAGGAGGGATAAATGATGATGGACAGAGACTGAATTTGGGGTGGTGAACACACAATACAGGTTACAGATGATGTGTTGTAGAATTGTGCACCTGAAACCTGCATGATTTTGTTAACCAGTGTCGCTCCAATAAATTCAATAGAAAAAAAAATCATGGTCTTTGCAACTTGAGTCTGCTTTCCTCTCAAGCTTCCAGTTATTGAATAAACTGCTTTATTCTTCCACCAACCCTTGTCTCTTGATTATTGGCTGTCAGGTGGCAGGCTTTCAAGAACCTGGGTTTGGTATAATTACTTATAAACATTACTTATAAAATTGCCTGCATTTTCTTAAATAAAAAAATGTATGATATTGTGTTGGCAGATGGTATATTTAGGGAGTTTGAAAATCTTGATATCAAGACTCTTTTTACCCACTTTCCCACTCCGAGGGCCTAGTATTTTTGAGTGGTGCTTTAGTTATCGAAAGAAAGCATAGATATAAGTACAATAAACAAGGTTTATAGCTATTTTAGAATATTAGTTAAATAAATAACTGCATTTCCTATATATGGGAGAAAGTGAGAATATAATTGATAAGTATAAAAATAGAAGCCCACTTGCTTTCTTAATTTTAATAGGGTTGTGAATTTAAAAAGGGGGTTATGTAGTAAATCTGAAAACCTCAGTGACCAAAAATAACTTCAGAGGGTGATCAGATTATAAATTCCTAACTGGGCAGGTCATGTGGGTAGTCACTCAGGACTATGACTTCCTTAGTAAAATAGTTTTATCTTTGCCTTAGCAAGTGCTGTCCATTGTGTGTGTTCTTATGCATCTAGGTTAACACACCTTTGAAATGCCAGAAAATCCTTTTTCAGACCTCTCAAGAGGTATAATCATCCTCAAGAGAGTACATGATCTTCTTGCCTATATGCCATCCCTACCTTTTTACTGTAAATATTAAGTGTTGACCTAGCTGGTTTGGCCCAATGGATAGAGCATTGGCCCATGGATTGAAGGGTCAAAGGTTTGATTCTGGTCAAGGGAATGTATCTTGGTTGCAGGCTCCAACTTTGGCCCCAATGGGGTGCATGTGGGAGTTGTCTCTCTCACATTGCTGTCTCTCTCTCTCTCTCTGTATCTCCCCCTTTCTTTCACTTTCTCTAAAAATCAATGGAAAAAATATCCTCGAGTGAGGATTAACATGCAAACACACACACACACACACACACACACACACAATGACACAATGTTAACATTACTTGTTTTTTCAATCACAGGTATTTCCCTGTCTTATTCCACACCCTCTTTCTTAATCTATCACCAATGGCATAATCTTACTTATGCTCCCTCCTTTGATTACAAATACATAAAAAGTAATGTAAAACTGCCATTTTCCAGAGCATTTTCTCAGTCCATTGAAATCTTGCTTCTGGGCATGTCTGGCTCAAATAAACTCATAAAATTCTCTATATGTTTGGATGTTTTAACGTTAACAGGGTAAATGCCATGAAAACAGTAAAGCAATGCAGAAATTTCGAACCCGTCCACAATGCTTTCTTGTTTTGTTTTTCTTCTGTGTTTACTTGGCACTGCTTTTAAAATGTCTTCTCCCTTTTGTAATCTGCAGAATAAACAGGTTTTTGAATGAGTTTTAATTTTCAAACCAAAGAATTACTGAAAGAAGTCTTTCAAAGCATCTATATTCTTATGATCTAGGATATTAACAATGCAAATGTTAAATTTGGAAAATTATGAAATTCTCCAAGTTAGAAAACATGGCATGCTTTTCCTTGTATGAAAATAATAATTAGTCAATTTCACTTCATTTTTTAAAATAAATATATTTTTCTTGATTTCAGAGAGGAAGGGAAAGGGAGAGAGAGATAGAAACATCAATGATGAGAGAGAATTATCGATCGGCTGCCTCCTCCACCGTAATATATTATGGTCCAAGTTGGTAAAATATTGCCCTAAGCTTTTGAAAATTATAGACATTTATATAACCCTTTCTAGGAATGTGCAGACCTCCAAGTTTACCATTGCCTAAGTATCTAGAAAAGGCTGACCTAAGATCACAAGGGACCTGAACAAATCCTATTTCTCAACTTCTGGTATTTGTAGTATATGTAATGTAAAATAATGCCCAAATTATAAGGGTCTTTGTATGTCTGTCATTAAATAAGACTTCTCTAAAACAACTTCTCTGCTTAATTACTTAATTACAGAACAATTCTCTGAGATACTACTCAGTATAAAGCAATACTATGTTAACAGTGACTTCACAGAGGCTTTTTTGTGTTAAAAGCAGGAGGCCCCATTAACATGTTTTGTTTTTTTTTTTGTATGTGTGTGCTTGTATTGTTATATTGCTGTTTTTCATTTGTTTTTGGTTTTTGTTTTGTTTTTAATAAACCCTCTACATGAGACCTGGTGTGTCTATAGAATGTAAAATTCTAAAGCCTTGACTGGGATTGTATATGTTCCGGGATAAAAATCTAAGTCTAAGAAATGTTAAAACAGCAACAACAAAAATAAATCTGGATAGAATACATCTAGGATAAAATTTCTCTCAACTTAATATAGTTTTGATAAATAAAACTATAATAACACACAAAGGGATTTAATTTTTGAGAAACATTTTTGATGAGTCATATTGAATGCTAAGAATTACAGTTCTGAATGTTATTTCAGGAAGTATAGTATGATCCCCCACCCTGATGTAAAAACAAATACAAAAAGCAAACTATATATGTTGATACATTTTATATGACTATTAAAAAAAGAAAAAGGATTGTGAGATGCATGTTTGAAATACAGATTGGCTATCTTAGAGAGAAAAGATAGTAACAAGATAAGGAGTTTATTAACCTTTTTGCTTATTTTTTCATAGTTTATTTTTAATAATGTTCATATTTTAAGAAGAAATAAAATTTACTTTGAAAATTCAAAATACAAATGTTGTATATGTGTGTGAATGCATATAAAATATAAAACTGGTATATATCGGTGTGCTTTCCAATCATTATTATAATGTTGGAGAGAATTTTCAACAACAAATTGGTTGTAACATTTTTTAAAAGTTTAATTTCGTAGAAATCTGGGATTTGAAAATCACAAATGCCCAGACATGGTGTTACTAGGAGAAAAGAAAGTTACCAAATAACTTAATTCTAGTTTTGAATGGGGGACACAAATAACTTAAATCATAATAATGCCAAAATCCAAGAGGTGATCAGCATTTAAGAATGTAAAACAATCACGTCCTTGCAACAATTAGATAAAATATCAGTAAACATAATAACTGTACAATGTCTGTAAATATAGTAAGAGATCAGAGAAACAAATTTTTAAAGATGTTGTCACATTCATATCAAGCTATTCTTGGTTTTCAGTTTTCATTTTATTTCATTTAATGCCTATTATTTTAGAATAACTGAACGATCTAAATCAACCAATTAATAATAGGATCTGAGAATGATGGTACCGATGGGCAGTTCTATCACAGTGGAAATGTCTTTGAGTTGGTTCATGAAAATGAAAGAAGGAAGAACGTGTGGGAAGGAAGCAGAAATAAAAAGAATGGAAAGGAAGTAAGGGAAGGAAGGGAGGGAGGGAGAGAGGGAAAAGGGAAGGAGGGAAGAAGAAAAAGAAAAACAAAGTGTGGAAGGAAGAAAGGTAGAAAGAGGGAATGATGGAAGGAAGGAAGAAAAGGAAACAACAGAAAATAAAGGAAAATAAAAAATTTTACTAGGCACATGAGAAAAGAATGCTTTTTGTTACTATGTATTACTTTGTATAAAGGACATATGGGAAGTCAGAAATATGTTTGGTTAGCAAGTTACAAATCATGAAGAATAATTAATTACCTAAAGCTATAATTATTTACTTTTCCTCCAAAAGAAATGGAATCCTACAATCAGAGTATGCTGTTTCTTAGAAGTGCTGGAGATACAAATCCAAATTCTTTAAGTTCCTCTCTTTTGCAGCTTCCAACCTTCTATTAATCCAGCATTGCTTCAGAAAGCAAGGTTACAACAAAATTGATTAGGTAAACACTTTCTTTAGTTACACTGCAGTTGATAAAATCAGGTAGCCCTAATTGAATTTAGGGTTTTCAAAAGACTCCTCAGGAAAACATATACAAAACCATTTCTTAAAGTGGTTTTCTGTATACTGCAAGCACTACACCTTATGTACTAAATGTTGTTATTTTCAAAATTAAAGAGTGACTTTCTACTGACATTGCCTAATTTCTAACTTGGAGAACCTTCTGTACTCTTTGTTATAGTAAATACTCTAAAGAGTGATGAGTAACTTGCTCATTCCTATGTTTCAACCCTAACTCCTTAGTATCTGGAAATCAAAACTTAGTTATAAATTCATTGACCCATGCACATTTGATTTCTGGATACACATTGTCTTCCATAATAGACAAATCGAAAATGAAAAATAAATGAATTAGAAGACTAAGTTCTCTATCATATAATTTATTGCTTTTCTCACAGAGAGTTTGTTTCTCATTTGACTTTTAAAATGACATTATATTTACTAATTTTTATAAAACTTTTACTAACAGCAGTTGCACTTTAAGGTATTGTTTCTTTTTAAGAACCTAGTAATTAGAACCAAGTCCTTTTATTAAAATAACTAGAGGCCCAGTGCACAAAACTCATGCACGGGGGGGGGGGGGGGGGGGGGAGGGTTCCCTCAGCCCAGCCTGCACCCGCTTGTAGTCCGGGACCCCTCGCTCCTTATTACCCACCTGCTTGCTGCTCCTTACCTCTTGGCTCGCTGCTCTTTAGCGCTGCAGCAGAGTTGGGAGAGGATCCCCCACTGCTGCTGCGCTCACCAACCATGAGCCTGGCTTCTGGCTGAGCGGAGCTCCTCCTGTGGGAGCGCACTGACCACCAGGGGGAAACTCCTGCATTGAGCGTCTGCCCCCTGGTGGTCAGTGCACGTCATAGTGACTGATCGATCTGCAGGTTGTTCCGCTGTTCAACCAATTTGCATATTAGGGTTTTATTATATAGGATTTGAATATCTTTTTTAGAATCATAGACTGTTGGAATATAATTCAACATTAATACATTAAAATATTTTCAAATAATTAGTTAGTCTTTCTCTAGCCTGAATTTAATAGGCATTATTTTTAATTGCAGTAATAATGACAAAAATATGTTTTCTGTAACTTTTTTGAAAAACACTGAGAAGTATTAATTATCACAGATGGAAAAAAGCTATGAGTCCTGAAGAGATTCCATTTTTGTAAGAAATTCTAAATTCTAAATGAAGGAACTTCATCTACACAATTTAATAAAACTGTACAGTATTACTAGATGTGTTTTAAAGTAGAAAACATAAGAACATAAATTCATATAAAAGAATCTAGTAATATTAGTAAATGTAAAACTGCTGGAAAAAGTAAATGGTCTGACAGTTTCAAAGGACCATCACAATAGTTCATCACATCATTAATAGTACTTTGTAGATAAACTGTTAGACTGAAAGTAAGATTTCACTGTATAACTTTGTTAATCAGTGTCACCACAATAAATTCAAGGGAAAAAAGAAAAGAAAACTAGGGAAAAAAAGTAACAAAATAACCCTGTTAAAGAAATCATTATACTAAATTTTCCCAATTTATAATCTCAATGTACACCTTCCAAAAATGTATAGCAATTCCATTAGAATTTTTTCTCAGATTTATGAGCCAATATGTTTATGAGAGTATCAAACTGCTTATGCTGAAGTATAAGAATAAGGCTTCTGCTTATATTAAATTTAGCATAATATTTTTTGATTTTTTAAATTTTATTTTTCAATTACAGTTCACATTAAATATTTTTTGCATTAGTTTCATATGTACACCATAGTGGTTAGATAATCATGTTTTACAAAGTGATCCCACTGATATTTCCAGTGAGCACCTGGCACCATATGTAATTATTACCCTACTAGAGGCACGATGCATGAAATTCGTGCATGGGGGGAGGGTCCTTCAGCCTGGCCTGCTCCCTCCCACAATCCAGGACTCCTCAGGGGATGTCCAACTGCTGGTTTAGGGGTGATCCCACAGGGATTCCTGTGGGATTGGACCTAAACCAGCAGTCAGACATCCCTCTCCCAATCTGAAACCACTGGCTCCTAACCACTCGCCTGCCTGCCTGATCTCCCCTAACCACTCTGCCTGCCTGCCTTATCAACCCTAACCACCTCTGTTTTGGCCCTCACCACAGTGGCTTCATCTGGAATGACATCTGGAAGGTTGTTCAGCTGTCTGGTCTAATTAGCATATTACGCTTTTATTATTATTGATTATTCACTACATTCTCTATGCTGGACTTTACATATTTGTGACTATATTATAACTACTAATTTGTACTTTGTAATCACTTCACCTTTTTCACCCAGTCCGCCAACACCCCTCCCTTCTGGCAAACCTCATTCTATTTTATTTGTTTCAATTTTGTTTGTTTATTTTGTTCTTTGGATTCCACATATATGTAAAATCATATAGTATTTGTCTTTTTCTTACTGACTTATTTAACTTGGGGTAATACCCTCTAGGTCCATCCGTGCTGTTCAAAAATGGTAAGATTTCATTCTTTTTTTTTTTTTTTTTATAACCAAGTAATATTTCTTTTGTATGTATGTACCACCACTTGTTATCCATTCATATATTGATCGGTACTTGCGTTGCCTCCATATCTTGGGTATTGTAAATAACACCACAATGAACACAGGGGTGCGTATATTCTCTTCATTTAGTGTTTTGGATTTCTTTGGATATATACGCAGGATGGAAATCTTTGGGTCATAGGCAGTTTTATTTTTTTGAGATACCTCCAAACTGTTTTCCATGACGGCTGTCCCAGTTTGCATTCCCACCAGCAGTGTCTGGCTGTTTTGTGCAGGCTGTCCCCATGGAGTGGAATTTACTCCGCAGAGAAGGATGCCTTCCAATATCTTCCTTCAGGTGTCCCACTTGTGGAGCTAATTGAGCCATGCTCTGATGTCCAATATCTTAATCTCTAGTTTCTATTGGAGTAACTGTGGCTAGTTCAGTTCAGAGCTAAAAACAATCCCCCAAGTGCTTTTCCTTGAGACAAACATTAGTTAGAAGTTCTCAAGTAGAAATGCTTGTATTCAATTGTCATTTTATGACACAGACTATTAAAATGATGTATTTTCAAAGATAGGATTTAATAAAATTAATAATATTTACTGCTTTACCATAACATGGACATGCTCAGGTGAAATTACATTTTTTTCCAGCAAGTGTATGATAATAGTTAATAAACTGGTCTAATTATTGCTTCATGGGTGCTATATTGTCTGTCCATAACCAAAGAATAACAATTTTATTGGTTAAAATAAATGAAGTTTGGGGATTGTATAATCAGAATTTAGAAGCTACTGATTCATTGAGAGATGTCATTGAGATATTTTTGTCTTTGCCCACCAAATCATAGGGGTTGAAGATCCAAGGGCAGAAAAATATTTCAAGGCACTATTTTTAAAACTTTGAGAGGTAGCACTGTTGCACATGGGTCATATACAACCATGGCATCTAAGAAGTCAACTAGTAAAGGCAGTTTGAAGGGTAAAGAAATTTGATGCAGATGTTTGACATGTTCAAAGAATTCATGATATGAAAAAGCAAGTGAAATCCTCTTTACTTTGCACCCCAGAGAGACATTGAAAGGTTAAAGATATATTGAAACACTTGGTGGAATTGGATGATCAAAATAAGGAGGACACAATAGGCCTACAGTGATCTGACAACCACAAATGGTAATTATGTGATCATGGAGGCTCCTTTCCAAAGACTCAAGCAAGCAAATGAGTTACATTGTAGTTAGAGGACAGAAAATGGATATGAAATAAACGATCTTTCATAAACATTCTCAGACTAAGTAAGCACACTCTCTACCCCTTTTAGGATTTACACTTAGACCTAGAGTAGGGCTTAAAATCTTTTGGTCAATTATCATCTTCCACTAAAATTCTTTTTCAAGTTTTCTCTGAATCGTCACAATCCCACATGGAATTTTAATATCACATATACTCTATATCTGTTTATGTACTGTGTATTTATGCTTCATAAATAAAAAGAGTAAGGTATTTTTTTTAATATATTTTATTGATTTTTTACAGAGAGGAAGAGAGAGGGATAGAGAGTTAGAAACATCGATGAGAGAGAGACATCAATCAGCTGCCTCCTGCACGCCCCCCACTGGGGATATGCCCGCAACCCAGGTACATGCTCTTGACCAGAATAGAATCTGGGACCCTTCAGTCTGCAGGCCGACGCTCTATCCACTGCACCAAACCGGTCAGGGCTAGAGTAAGGTATTTTTACCCACTTCCAAAAATCACTCTTCACACCTTTGAAAATTACATTGCTCCCACAATAAGAATGCCAAATACATGCCCTTGGGCAATGATTCTCAAAGTTTTTCATCTTAGAAATTCTTTGCATACAAAAATTATTGAGAACCCCAAAGAGTTTTGTTTATATGGCTTTTATATATCAACTAGAGGCCCATTGCACAAAGAGATTCATGCAATAGGCCTTCCTTCCCTTGGCTTACAGCACCGGTTTTCCTCCAGCACCCTGGAGCCAGGACTTCGCTCTGGCCAGAGTCTGCCATCTTTGTCTTCACTGCTTCATTGCAGACTCCGGGGTCTGCCATCTTCGCTGCAGACTGCCGTCTTCGTCTTTGCTGCAGACTCTGGCTGGAGTCTGCCATCTTCACCTTCACTGCAGACTCTGGAGTCTGCAGTCTTGTCTTCGCTGCACACTCCACTCCTGTAGATCCCTTCGCCCCCTGCCCTACCTCTCATAGCAGGTGTCCTGCCCCTCCTGGCCATTCCGCGCCTGGAGCAGCTGGGCAGCCACCATCTTTGGTCGTCTAATTTGCATACTCACTCTGATTGGCTGTGGGTGTAGCGGAGGTACAATCAATTTACATGTTTGTCTATTATTAGGTAAGATGCTTACCATATTTATAATAAATACTAAGAATTTAAAAATCAATTTAGAAATTTATTTTAATATATCATTTATAAACTAATTACAATTTAATATGAATTACATACTTTTTTGTGAAATAACTATGTAATGCAAAACAACAAAGCATGTCATAAGAAGAGTGGCATTGATTACATTTTTGCAATTTTTCAAAATTTCTTACACAATAGAAGTTACCTGTATTTTCATATCTACTTCTGTTTCCATAATTTTGGATTCTATAATATTTGCCTTTCAATTGAATAAAAAAGTTGCAGAATTTATAAAATTTTCAGGTGTGATAGTATATATAAATATGAAGGCTGACATGACCATGTAGTTGGTGTTTGTATGTAGCATATGTATATACTAGTATATATTTTAAATATTAATCTCTTAAGACTTTAACGATAATAAAACAAATATATATATATATATATATACTAGAGGCCCGGTGCACGGATTCATGCACTGGTGGGGTCCCTCAGCCTGGCCTGCAGGGATTGGTGCAAAACTGGCTCTCTGACATCCCCAAGGGGTTCTGGATTGCGAGAGGGCACAGGCCAGGCGGAGGGATGGAGCCTCTAGTATGCATATAAGATCTTTGGTTAATCTCTTCCCGTCCTCCCCTCTCCCCCGTTCCCTCTGAGATTCATCAGTCTGTTCCATGTTTCCATGCCTGTGGTTTCCGTTCCTGCATTGAGGGTCTTCCCCCAGGTGATCAGTGTGTATCATAGCGACCGACTGGATGCTCTAATGGTTGGCCAGTCGCTTAGGCTTTTATATAGACTAGTGGCCTGGTGCACAAAATTCGTACACTGGGGGGGGGGGTGTCCCTCAGCCTGGCCTGCACGCTCCCTGCACCCACAGGCATTGGGCCTAAATGGGTAGTTGGACATCCCTCTCACAATCTGGGACTGCTGGCTCCTAACTGCTCACCTGCCTGCCCGCCTGATCACTCCTAACCACTCTGCCTGCAGACCTTCTCGTCCCCAACTGCTCCTCCTGATGGCCTGCTCACCTCAAATGCCCGCCTGCTGGCCTGATCGCCCCCAACTGCCACCCCCCATGGCCTGATTGCCCCAAAATGCCCCCACCCCTGCCTGCCTGCCCATCCTGCCAGGGCTCTGTGATCAATGATGCACAGAAGGAGGCCCTGCCCACCAGGCTTGGGCTCTGAAATAAATGGCAGAGCAGAGGGAGGCCCTTCCCACCAGGCCTGGACTCCACTATTAATCCTCACCCACAGGGAGGCCCTGCCCACCCTGCTGGGGTTCCAGGATCAATGGAAGAGCAGAGGCAGGCATTCCCCACCCGGCCTGGGCTCTGCCATTAATCCCTGCCCACATGGAGGCTCTGCCTGCCCTGTGATCAATCGCTGTCCACAGCGAGGCCCTACCTACCCTGCCCACCCTGCCAGGGCTCTGGGATCAATGCTGTGCAGAGGGAGGCCCTGCCGACCCAGCTGGGACTCTGGGATGGGCCCTCCCAGCCTGGGAGCTTGCCTCGGCTCTCCCAGCCATGGCTTTGTCCAGAAGGAGGTCCGGAAGGTTGTCCGGAAGGTCTCCCGGTCTAATTATCATATTACCCTTTTATTATTATACACTAGAGGCCCGGTGCACAAAATTCATGCACAGGGGTGTGTGTCCCTCAGCCCAGCTTGCACCCTCTCCAATCTGGGACCCCTCGAGGGATGTCCGACTGCCCATTTAAACCCGATCCCACTGGCAGTCAGACATCCCTCTCACAATCCAGGACTGCTGGCTCCCAACTGCTTGACTGCTTGCCTTCCTGATTGCCCCTAAGCGCTTCTGCCTGCCAGCCTGATCACCCCCTAACCACTCCCCTGACAGCCTGATTGATGCTAACTGCTCCCCTGCCAGCCTGTTTGCCCCTACTGCCTTCCCCTGCAGGCCTGGTCACCCCTAACTGCCCTCCCCTGCAGGCCTGGTCACCCCCAACTGCCCTTCCCTGCAGGCCTGGTCGCCCTCAACTTCCCTCCTTTGCCAGCTTGGTACCCCTAACTGCCCTCCCCTGCAGGCTTGATCGCCCACAGCTGCCCTCCCTTGCAGGCCTGGTTCCTCCCAACTGCCCTCCCCTGCTGGCCATCGTGTGGTGGCCATCTTGTGTCCACATGGGGGCAGGATCTTTGACCACATGGGGGCAGCCATCTTGTGTGTTGGAGTGATGGTCAATCTGCATATTACTCTTTTATTAGATAGGATAGAGGCCTGGTGCACGGGTCGGGGCCAGCTGGTTTGCCCTGAAGGGTGTCCTGGATCAGGGTGGGGGTTCCCTTGGGGTGTGTGGTGGCCTGGGAGAGGGGCCTGTGGTGGTTTGCAGGCCGGCCACACCCCTTGGCGACCCAAGCGGAGGCCCTGGTATCTGGGGTTTATTTATCTTCTACAATTGAAACTTTGTAGCCTGGAGCAGAGCCAAGCCTTCTGCTTGCTCCATGGTGGCAGCCATTTCTGTTGGAATTTATGTATCTTCTATAATTGAAACTTTGTAGCCTTAAGCGGAGGCCTGGGCCGGCCAGGGCTGCAGAAGCTTGGCTTCCTCCATCGCCGGGGACAACCCTAGCCTCCTGCTCTTTCCAGCTCTGTGGCTGCCGCCATTTCTGTTTGGGTTTATGTATCTTCTTTCATTGAAACTTTGTAGCCTTGAGTGGAGGCCTGGGCTGGCAAGGGCAGGTGGAAAGCTTGGCTTCCTCCATTGCCAGGGAAACCCAAGCCTCCCTCCTGCTCTCTGTGGTCATAGCCATCTTGGTTGGGTTTATTTGCATATTCGCTCCTGATTGGCTGGTGGGCGTGAGTGGTGGGCATGACTGGTGGGCGTGGTTTGTGGGTGTAGCAAAGTGATGGTTAATTTGCATATTACTCTTTTATTAGATAGGATATCTATGGGCAGGGTATTTCATGAAATAACATTGTTTCACAAAATCCTATTAGAGAGTTTATTCAAGGGGAAATATTTTTGTAACACAATACCTTTAGAACATGAATATGCACTGTATATAATTTATTAAGAAGTGTTTCATTAGTGTACAACTTGTTTCTTGCTTCTAATATACTGCATTTTATATTCTGATACTCTAAAAAGAAAGTAGAATATGAAGGAATTAATGTCTTTCCAATAAAAGCTTTAAAAGGCATTTTAAATTTGATGCTTCAATATAAATAACTGTAAATTTTATTTCAAATAAAAGTATCTTAAATCTCACAAGTTCTTAAATATTAAATGTCACAAGCACATACATTAAAACAGACAACACACAAATGAACAAAAAAACAAAACAGAAGTGTGTCTGTATAATCAACTCCCTGAGGCTCATTGGACATCAAGATTTAACAATGGTTTAGACATCAGTTGCTCCAGATGGACTCCTTGGGGATAAGCCTAAACTTCACATATGGTCTTAATTCAGTCAGAGGAGGCTTAGCAATTACAACATGTAAAAGGCTCATGAGTTAGAATAGGATAGAAATGTTCTTAAATGGTTCAAAGAATTGTAACCAGATGCATATTCAACATATTAATGATTCTGCTTCCAAGCTTAATTTTACCTGCAATTGTAATTGATTCTACAAGTTTTCCCAATCTCCCATTGATGTACTTGCCATCTGGAGATACCACATATAGTGACAGTATTAGCTTTGTGTGTAATAAGCAATTGGAAAATGTTCAAAACTTATTTTTCTCATTTATTATATACACCTTATTTTCAAATCTAAGGAATGACTTTCATTATTCTAGTCACATATTTAGGTAGAGTAAACTATGTTAAGATATCTAATATTAATAGTATATGATGTTATTTAATAGTAATTTTCATAAACTACTATCAATAGGAAATAAATATTTATAAAGCTTAATTGTAATAATTATTTTTAAAGTAAACCATAAATATTTGATAATAAACTTTGAGAATATGATATAAATTATGTATTTCTGAAGGTTTTTTTATTTTCAACACTAAAATTTGTCATATAGCCCTGGCTGAGTGGCTCAATTGGTTGGAGCATCACCCTGTATACCAAAAGGTTGAGGGTAAGATTCTCAGTCAAGGCAGATACCTGTGTTGTGGGTTTAATCCCTGGCCGGGGCACATATGGGAGACAGCCAATGAGTGTTTCTCTCTCACATCAATGTCTCTCTCTCTCTCTCTCTCTCTCTCTCTCTCTCTCTCTCTCTCTCATCAGAAAATCAGTAAGAACATATCTTTGGTTAAGGATTAAAAAAATTAAGATTTGCTATATAGATACTTACATTTATTCATTCTTGATAAACATAAGGTTAGTAATAAGCAACACTTTCATTTTTTAAAAATATTTTTAAATTGAGTTTTAGAGAAAGAGGAAGGGAGAAAGAGAGAAAGAGAAACATCAATGTGAGAGAGAAACATCTATCAGCTGCCTCCTGCATGCCCTTACTGGGCATCTGGGCATGTGTCCTGACTGGGAATTGAACCAGTAACCTTTCAGTGCACAGGACAATGCCCAGCCAACTGAGCCACATTGGCCAGGGCTCAACACATTTCAATTTTAAAGATATAGTTGAAGATAGAAAAATCACTGTTGGATAAAATTATAAGATGTTCATTAAGAATATGTCTTTGTTGTTCATCAGTTTCATCTAACATTTAACCAGTTACTACAAATGCTAAATTTGAGTGGAGCAGAATAGTTATATTTTCAAAGGGCTCTCTCTTTAAAGAATTCTACATAGCAAAATATCACTAGAGATCTGTGTTTGAATACTTTGTGATTAGCTAATGATCCATGAGGCTGAATTAAATTTCATGTAAGAAACTTTCATATTCAAAGCAACTATCTACTGTAGATTAGATATAGTTTAAATAATTTCATATGAAAATCAATTCTAGAGTAAACCTTAAAAGCATTTTAAATGCTTTCATGAATTTTCACTAACATTACATGTAAATTGAAAACCATCATATATATATATATATATATATATATATATATATATATACATATATATATATATATATATATATATATGGAAGCCTAGGTGACCATTACAACCAGTTGACTGAAGGGACTGGTTGCTATGATGCACACTGACCACCAGGGGGCAGACGCTCAATGCAGGAGCTTCCCCCTAGTGGTCAGTGCGCTCCCACAGCCAACCTCCCATGGCCAGCCAATCTCCTGTAGTCCCTCCCCCTGGCCAATCGCTGGCCAGGCCAAGGGACCACATCCATGCAGGAATTGATGCACCAGGCCTCTAGTATGATACATATTGATGATGGGGTGAAAACTTTTTAGACCATTTAGTTTGTTTGTGATGATTGATATTCATTTTAGTCCATTTTGTACCATTTCACAGAACAACTAAGGTTAGTTATATGATTCAATGTAGTCATTTGAACTTCAAGGGAAGTGTTGAATCAAAATAGCTACATCACAATGTAATTGATTGTATGTTTCTGGAGTTTCTGATAATATTAATGCCATAATAATACTATACTAATATGGCAAATGTATGGAGAGAAATTTAAAACTGTTTCTCAATAATATACTATGGTGTTATGATTTCTCATGCCTTGTTAAATGTGGTGGGTGGGGAATGAATCATACATACTGGACTGGAATGAAAAATAGTTATTTTTATTTTTTTTCTGTTTGAATATTTTAGAGTTTTATAGTACTGGTAAGAATTATTATTTTAAAAATTATCTAATACATCTTTATAAGAACAGTGAAGAAGAGGGAGAGCTCTGAATTTTGTATCCTATTTCCAATTTTTAATAATTGTTTGATTTTTGAAAATATTTGATATTGTAGTTTTTTAACTTTAAAATTGAGATGTCTGTAATATATTTTAACATTTTTATAAAGAGTAATATGTTTAAGAGACTATAAATACTTAGAATATTATGGGTACATAGTAAATACTCAATGAATTTGTTATTTAACATACTTGTTTAAAGGAAGCAATAAAAAACAAGTACATTTTATACTATGAAATTACTTTGAAGTTATCATGAAATGTACAATTTTTCAAATGCATTTGATCAAATTCTGTATTTGTGATGATTTTGTAATTTTAATTTTTACCCTAAGTTTAATTTATAAAAAAATCAATAGAAATATGAAGTGAATCTATTATTTATCTCAGTCTGTTCATTGTGGGACTTTCCCCATAAACTGATTAAAGTGGGTTACTCTTATATCATTTATTTCTGAGTGACAAATAATTATATATATCTACAGTGAACAAGCAATAAACATAAGAAAGATTGCAGAAGTAGAAATAATGCCTAAATAAAAGTATACTGATTATTTATTTATTTTAATATGAGTGCCACAGAGAAACAAGTTAGTAAGCCCTTGAAGTTGATTAGGAAAAAAGAGCATTAAATTTGAAATTCCTAAACTCTTCACCATTGGTATTCTACATATAAATGGCAGATTAAGCAGTTATATTAGTAGATACTTTGTAATCTATAGATTTAATTACAATGAATTTAGAAAAGTAGAAAGTATAGTTTGCACAACATACTTTCAGAGTTAATGGGAAACACAAAATGCTGGGCTTTTTAAAATATCAGATGCAGTGGAGATTGTTACATGAATAGGGTTTTAGACAGCATAATGACACTGTATGACTATGTCAGATATTTTGCATCACAAAAAATTGGAAGTGGATGAATTTCGATTAGTTGCAATATTATAAAAGGGGAATACAGAAGATAACTGAAAAATACAAGTGATATCTGAAAAAATTAGAATAATGTAGTATATATATATAGTAATTTTTGAAATATAATTTACATACCATAAAAATGTTATTTTAGTGTACAGTTCAGTGATATTTAATATATTCTCAAATTTTCACAACCATCACAGCTAGTTCTTTTCAAAATATTTTCATAACTCCCAATGAAACTCTTTACCATTAGCAGTCAAACTCCGTTCTCTCTTTCCTTCAATCCCTGTCAACCACTAATCTAATGCCTGTCTCTATGAATCTGCCTATTCTGGATATTTCATATAAATACAATCATGCAATACATGGCTTTTTGAGCCTTTTATTTAGCATACTGTTTTTAAGACTTATACATGCTGTAAGCATGCAATAGTATTTGATTTCTTTTCATGGATATGTACTATTTCATTGCACAGATATGCCACCTTTATTTATTCATTCAACAACTGATGGATATGTGAGTTGTTTCTACTTTTTAATGTAAAATTCTTCTGTGAATATTCTTGCACAAGATTTTTTTTACCTATATTTTTACTTTTCTATGATTGGAAGTGATGGATCATGCAGTAACTCAATGCTTTCCTCTTTAAGAAGCTGCCCGACTGTTTTCCAAGGTGGCTGCATTAGTGTCCTAGGACTGCCATAATAAATTACCACAAACATCGTGGTTTAAAATTATAGAAATTTATTAATTCTCAGTTCTGGAGGGTTGAAGTCCAAAATCCAGATGTCAAGAGTGGGCCAGGTTCAGTCTGAGGGCTATAGGGAAATAGCCGCACTTGCCTCTCCAGCTTCTGGTGGCTCTTAGCATACTTTGGCTATAGCCGCACAAGGCAAGGTCTGCTTCCATCTTTCCAAGGCCTTTTCCCAGTCTTTCTCTTTCTTTGATTCTTCTTATAAGGCACCAGTTATTGCTTGTAGAGACCATTTTAAACCCAGGATGATGTAATCTCAAATTTGTTACCTAATTACAACTGCACAGACCCTATTTCAAAATATGGTCATCCTATCTAATAAAAGGGCAATATGCAAATTAACCATCACTCCGCTACAAAGATGGCGGAGCCCATAGTGGCCGGGGCAGGATGAGGCCAGCTGCGGAGGGAGGGAGGGCCTCTGGGCAGTGGGCACAGGCCAGGGGTGGGAGCGACTGGGAGCACACCCTCACCCCAGCGGACAGGGCTCGGCAGTGAGCAAGCAGCAGAGAGCTACCAGCGGTGGTGGGTGTGGTGGCTCGGCTGCAGGGAGGCCGGCTTTCGGTTGCTGGGGCCTGCGCTGAAGTGACTGGTGGTGCGGGCAACTGTGGGGGCATGTCCGAGGCTGGGGCGCTGGGAGATGTGGGACTGCAGCCCAGGAGGCGAGGCGCTGGAGGACCTGGCCACCGCTGCCCCTGCACTGAAGCCGCCTCCTACGAGTTGTATCCTCGCCTAGGTGTGCCGGAAGCGGGTTCAGGAACCTCTCCCTTGCGGCGTCCAGAGCCCAGGCCTGCCAGCACCCCAGAGGAGACTCCCGCCAGGTTCGGGGGTTGTGGCCGTCCTCCAAACCACAGGCAGCCATTAGCCCAGGCCGGCCAGCACCCCAGAGGAGACCCCTGCCAGGATCCGGGGTGTGACCGGCCTTCAAACTGTGGCGGCCCCTAGCCCGAGGAGGCCTCCTGGCCGAGGACACCTGAGTCTGTTCTTGACCTAGAGCTGGGCTCTCCCCGCGAGGGACTCAGAAGCCGCCAAAGTCTAACGGCCAGTCTCTGGGAGGTGGGAGTGCATCCACCATCCACCAGAAAGTAGGACCATCAAACTGTTCAGTCTCAGTGCAGACACAGGTCTGTGGCTGATGGGGTGGAGGCCAGACCAAAACAAAAGGGCAGGAACACCCTGCCCACCTGGGCGGGTGCAGCTGCAGTCCACGTGGCTTGGGCAGTGTAGAAAGCACTACCTTCTCCCGGGTCCTGTGCTGGCACCGCCGCCTCGCTCACCCTCAATTCCCTCTGAGTCCTGACAGTGAATTGTGTAGAGCATCCTGAAGGAGTTGTATGATTCTGGGTGCTTTTGCCCAAAGACACCTTTTGGGATGAATTCAGAGCCACAGCTCACTTCCCATGAGACTGGAAGAACCATGTAAAAGGAATTCGACAAAAGCTTTCCACATCTCTGTTTACTCTTTTGAATCCATAAAACGACCTTAAAAAAAGCATTCTGCCACCAAGAGAAAATGTACTTTCTGGCCAGAGCACGCAGGATTCTTTTGCCCAACAGGTTAAAGCAGTGGTTCTCAACCTTTCTAATGCCGTGACCCTTTAATACAGTTCCTCATGTTGTGGTGACCCCCAACCATAAAATTATTTTCATTGCTACTTTATAACTGTAATTTTGCTACTGTTAATGAATCGTAATGTAAATATCTGTGTTTTCCGATGGTCTTAGGCCAGGGGTGGGCAAACTTTTTGACTCGAGGGCCACAATGGGTTCTTAAACTGGACCAGAGGGCCGGAACAAAAGCATGGATGGAGTGTTTGTGTGAACTAATATAAATTCAAAGTAAAGGAGCGGAGGGGAGAGCAAGAGAACCCTCCGCTCTTTCGGCTCCGCGGGCTGGATAGAACAGCCGAATGGGCTGGATCCGGCCCGCGGGCCGTAGTTTGCCCACGGCTGTCTTAGGCTCTACAGCAGCGGTTCTCAATCTGTGGGTTGTGATTGAGACCCGCTAGCAGGGTCGCCTAAGACCATCGGAAAACACAGATATTTACATTACGATTCATTAACAGTAGCAAAATTACAGTTATGAAGTAGCAACGAAAATAATTTTATGGTTGGGGGTCACCACAACATGAGGAACTGTATTAAAGGGTCGCTGCATTAGAAAGGTCGAGAACCACTGGGTAAAAGGAAGCAGAGAGCTGGCACAGTGGAAATGGTCCTGGTGCCCTATGAGGAGACCAGGGGAATGGGGTTGCAGAAATTCCATAAGCCTCTTGCCACCTTCTCCTTTGCAAACCACACCATCCACATCCACCAGGACTGGAGGCAACTGGGAGTCACAGCCGTGATTTGGGACGCGGTAAGCAAATCTTGGGTCGGGGGGCTCTGAAAACATCTGCAATTGATTATAAGACTGGTCTTTATTTAAAAAGAAATAAAAGAACAGCTTTGTTGAGATCTAATTCATATACTGTACATGTCACCTAAAGTGTACAATGAACTGGTTTTTTAAAGTAAATTCAGAGTGGTACAACCATCACCATGTTCAATATCTGCACCACCCCACTCCCTCCAAAAAAAACTTCTACCCATTACAGCCCTGGGCAAACTACGGCCCGCGGAACCGAAAGAGCGGAGGGTTCCCTTGCTCTCCCCTCCGCTCCTTTACTTTGAATTTATATTAGTTCACACAAACACTCCATCCATGCTTTTGTTCCGGGCCTCCGGTCCAGTTTAAGAACCCATTGTGGCCCTCGAGTCAAAAAGTTTGCCCACCCCTGCACTAGAATCACTTTCCTGATCATCTTCCCCAAACTAGATTGCATTTTAAGGGAGGGTAAAGGAAAGTTGAGGTAAGTTAAAATACTGTACAGAGGATATGTATGTAAAATGACAAAGCCCAAAGTGAAGATCATGTGTTTTCTTTAAAAAATTTTTTTTTTTTTTATTTCAGAGAGAAAGGGAGAGGGAGAGAGAGGAAGAAACATCAATGATAAGAATCACTGATCAGCTGCCTCCCATAGGCCCCCTACTGGGGATCGAGCCCGCAACCCAGGCATGTGCCCCTGACCAGAATCAAACCTGGGACCCTCAGTCCACAGGCCGATGCTCTCTCCATTAAGCCAAACCAGCCAGGGCCATGTGTTTTCTTTACGTTCTGTGTGGTTGTAATGGTCCCCAAATCTATACTAATAAAAGGTAATATGCTAATTAGAGTGGACGTCTTCTGAACTTCCTTCCAGACAAAGACATAGTGGCTGCAAGGGCCAAAGCTCAGGCAGCCATGGGTAGCTGTGAAGGGCTGAGGCTCAGGCCAGCAGTGGCAGCAGCAACAGGATAATGGGGGCGGTGCCCCCAGAGGGAGGCCAGACTATTTGGGGAGATCAGGCCGATAGAGGAGGGAAGTTGGGGACTATCAGGCCAGCAGGGGAGGGCAAAATAGGGGCGATCAGGCTGGCAGGGGGGGAAGGTAGGGGTGATCAGGCTGGC
This sequence comes from Plecotus auritus, assembly GCF_963455305.1. Lineage (NCBI taxonomy): Eukaryota > Metazoa > Chordata > Mammalia > Chiroptera > Vespertilionidae > Plecotus > Plecotus auritus. The sequence continues at coordinate 73,691,890 of NC_137772.1, read as the reverse complement.
AGGCAGTGGGGTTAGGGGCAATCAGGCAAGCAGGCAGGCAGGCGAGTGGTTAGGAGCCAGCGGTTCCAGATTGTGAGAGGGATGTCCGACTGCCAGAAGTTGGACATCCCCTGAAGGGTCTCAGATTGGAAAGGGTGCAGACTGGGCTGAGGGGCACCCCCCTTCCCAGTGCATGAATTTTGTGCACTGGGCCTCTAGTAATATGATGCTCTAGAATAGATAGACATCAATTTTTGATGGACACCATTCAACAAACTCACTGGCTGAACCATTTTAAATTTCCACAGCAAAGTATGAGGGCTCTAATTTCTCTACACTGGCATTGACACTTGTTACTGTATAAATCTATATATACCGGTAAAAGGCTATCACTCAATGCAGGAGCTGCTGAGCTGCGGTGACTTGGCAGCAGCGGTTCTCGGGTGACGCACCCTGAAACCAGAGAGGAGGGAGCCCGATTCCTCTCAGGGCTGCGCAATTCTACCTTTGGCCATGGGATATGTTATTGCTGGGTCACTGTCGGCCTGAATCTGGTTTACTGCACACTTGTGGTGTTCCACACCCTGTATAACTGCAACTTTGCAGAGTGCCCTCTCGCACTCTGGGAACCCTTGAGGGATGTCAGAGAGCCCGTTTTGGCCCGGTCCCTGCAGGCCAGGCTGAGGGACCCCATCTGCAGGAGGTACCCCCGCTCACTCTTCAGATACTGGGGAGGGACCACAGGAGGTTGGCTCCAGGGTATGTGTGTCCATCTAGCCCAGTCCCACCCCGCCAACACCTTCTAATTAATTTCTTTTGAATATGCATGAATCCATTAACTGGGTCACCAGTTTTTATTATAAACATCCTAGGGACCGTGAAGTAGAATCTCATCATAGATTTTATTTACATTGCCTTCATGTCTAATGATGTGGAACATCTCTTTCTGTATGTATTGTGCATTCTGCTCTTGCTTTGTGGAGTATTCCTTAGATATCTGTTATATCTATTGATTTATAGTATTTTTCAAGGTTTTATCTCTTTTTTTATTGTCTATTTAGACATTATTAAAGTTGGAGTATTGAATCTCAACCTATTGTTGAATTGACTAGTTTTTACTTCATTTATTTTTTTCTTCATGTATCCTGAGTCTATTTTTAAGTGCATATATGATTGTAATTGTTATATCATCCTTCTGGGTTGATATATGTGACTATAAAATATTTCTCTATGTCTTCAATAATAATTTTTGGCCTTAATTTTATGATATTATTGTAGCCATTCAGCTCTCTTTTGGTTACTATGTCCATAACATATTTTTCCATCCTTTAACTTTAACTCCATTTATAGCAATTTTGTTTGGATTAACACCAACTTAATTTCAGTACTAAATGAAAACTGTGCTCCTCTAAAGCTCCATTATCTCCTCACTTCTTTGTGCTGTTATTGTTACAAAAGTTATATACTTATAAATCATAAATTATCAAAATATGTTTATAATTTTAAGGTAGCTTTGTGTAGTTGTCTTTATATCATATAGGAAATAAAAAGAGCTACAGACATATTTTTGTTTATGCTGTCTTTATATTTTCCTAACTGGTTACATTTATTTTTTTCATTTGAATTTGATTACCTCTTTAGTGCTTTTTAAATTTATACTGAAGAAGTTTCTTTAATTATTATCAATGTCTTTATCTCTACTCCTTTTTCAAAAGATAATTATGAGATATAGAGTTCTTGGTTAAGAGTGTTTTCTTGTGTTTGTTTGTCTGTTTTTTTTTTTTTTTTTTTTTTTTCTAGCACTCTGAATATGCCATCATCCCATAATAGCCTCCATGTTTTCTGGTGAGAACTTGCATGTTGAATTTATTGAGGATTCCTTTTTACATGATGAATCTTTTCTCTCTTGCAAATTTCAATATTCTCTCTTTGTATTTGGCTATGGAAAATTTGATTACAATGTGTCTATGTTTGGACTTTTTGAGATTATTCTACTTGAAATTTATTTGAGCTCCTTGGATGGGTAGATTAATATTTATTGTGAAATTTGAGAGATTTTGGCCATTATTTTTTCAAATATTCTTTCTGCCTCTTTCTTCCACTCCTCTCCTTCTGAGAATCCAATTTTATGTATTTGGAATGTTTGTTAGTGTCCCACAGGTTTAACAGACTGTTCATTTTCTTTATTCTTTTGTTTCTTACACTAGAAAATAAAAATTGACCTATCTATAAGTTTGCTAATTTTTTCTTATGACAGATCAAATCTGCTATTGATACCCTCTACTGATTTTTTTAAAAAAATTTAGTTATAATTTTTAATTCCAAAATTTCTATTACTTTTTTAAATAATGTCTATATATTTGTTCTTACTCGATATTTAGTTAGACAATGTTTTAAAAAAATTTTTAGTTACTTAAATATAATCCCTTTTAATTGTCATATATTAAATAATTTAATATTTTATCTATAAAACCTTACATCTAAGTTTCCTTTTGAACAGTTTCTATTAACTCTTTTTGTTCATATGAATAAATCATACATTCTAGTTTCTTAGCATGTTTATATTATTTCTTGTTAAAACCTGGATATTTTTAACAATATGACACCCTAACTCTTGAAATCAGAGTTTCCCCCTCCCCCAGGAATTGTTGTTTTTAAAGTAATTTATTGTTCTTATTCTGTAAAGTGTGCATTCTTTATAGTATGCATTTGAGTTTCTGCTCATTTAGCTAAATGGTCAGCTAACAATAGAAAGATTGCCCTCAATGCCTGGAATCAATATTTCTTGGCCTTTTCAGAGGGGTTCTCTCTCTGTGTTGAGGCATGCTGGCAATGCTCAGATAGGAATTCACGCACCACTTTATCTTAACATTCACTTTTTGTTTATGCCGACCTTCCAGGTTAGCCAGCACTGAGTTTATCACCTTCTCAGGTCTTTCCTAAACATGCACCAAGCTCCACACATGTGCATGATCTTCTTGATCACCTGAAATATCTTCTTCTTTTTTTTTTTTTCAAAGTCACCTATGGGGATCTTATTTACCTTTGAAGTTTTTTGTTACATTTGTTGTTTTTTTCCAATTATCACCACTTTAGGAAGCTACTATATTAGATAATTTCTGCTGATTATTTTTAACAAGCATCACTGAAAACAGACTGTTCACATGGGAGGGGCTTTAAAGCAACTCCTGTGAATGAGGGTTTCTAAGAAATTATCAGACAGGCTGACTAATGACATTTTTCAGGGAATGGGGCTTTGAGGAGGTACAATTTGCTTCCGCCCTTTCAGTGGCTACTGGGCTACTTGTTTTTATCATAGTTGCACATCTGTATGTTTTCAGACTACTGTGGAACTGAATAAAGGAGGATGAGAGTAGGGCTAATTAAATACCACAAAGCTCATTTTTATTATTGAGTTAGCTTCCCCCTCCTCCCCGCATAAATGATCCTTATAGTTTTTCAATCCAAGGTTTAATATCCAGAGTTCTCAAAAACATAGTTTTAACAATTTTTGTCATTGTTTTCATAGCTTTTATGGAGGAGAGACTTTTTAGAGTCTGTACACTGTCATTTCTTATAACATTCACTTCTATGTGTGTTTTACTTTCTGCATGTGTTTATGTCAGCATTATAAAATAATTTTGTTTAGCTTAATATTGCCTTTACTAGAGGTCCAGTGCACAAAATTTGTGCACTGGTGGGGGGGGTTGTCCCTCAGCCCAGCCTGCACCCTTTTGCAGTATGGGACCCCTCTTGGGATGTCCACCTAAGCCGGCAGTCAGACATCCCTCTCCCAGTTCGGGGCTCTCACAGTCTGGACCCCTTTCTCCTTACAACCGCTGCACTCGTCAGCCATGATCCTGGCTTCTGGTTGAGTGGCGCTCCTCCTGTAGGAGCACTACTCAGCCAGAAGCCGGGCTCGCTGCTCCTTAGCGCTGCCACAGAGACGGGAGAGGCTCCCGCCACCGCTACTGTGATCGCCAGCCATGAGCCCAGCTTCTGGTTGAGCAGTGTTCCTCCTGTGGGAGCGTACTGGCCACTAAAGGGCAGCTCGTGTGTTGAGCATCTGCCCCGTGGTAGTCAGTGCACATCATAGCGACCAGTCATTCCACGGGTCATTCTGCCATTTGGTCGATTTGCATATTAGGGTTTTATTATATAGGACTAGAGGCCCAGTGGGGTCCCTCGGCATAACCTGCAGCATTGGGCTGAAACCGGCTCTCTGACATCTCCTGAGGGGTCCCGGATTGCAAGAAGGAGCAGGCCAGACCAAGGGACCCACTGGTGCATGATAGGGATTGCAGAGGGATGTGGGAGGTTGGCCAGCCAGGAGAGACTGTAGGAGAGCTCCAGGGCATGTCCAGCCCATCTTGCTCAGTCCTGATTATCTGGACCCCAGCAGCAAGCTAACCTACTGGTCGGAGTGTCTGCCCTCTAGTGGTCAGTGCACGTCATAGTGACTGGTTGACCAATTGTCTTCCCCCTGGTAGTCAGTGCATGTCATAGTGAGCAGTTGAGCAGCCTTAGCATATCATTAGCATATTACACTTTGATTGGTTGAACAGACAACTGGATGACCAGACACTTAGCATATGAGGCTTTTATTATATAGGATAATTTAGCTTCAACAGATTGAGACATCAGTTAAGAATCCTTCCAAAAAATCCTGAGTAACAAAATATAGATTTGTGAGAAAACCATTTTCATCAACCTGACATATAAATAATTTAGAGACATATAGAAAATTATAGAATCACAATTTTGACTACTAGAAGTTTATAAAAGTTGTATTATCATGGGGTAATTATGAGCACCTAATTACAATTGTTGCGATAATGACTGGTAAAAGTTGCACATTGTGTTACAAGTTAAAAACCAACCAAATAAACCAAACCAAACTAAAACTGGAAATACAGTATCAGAACGTCAATAATAGTGAGTGGGTATGTGTTACAAGAGTCAGTATTATAGCTGAACAGTTGAGAATCAGAAGCCCTTTATAAAAAGTAGCCAGCCAAGAAAAAGAGAAGGGAATGCTATATAAACCCAGCACCTAAGCCAGTTTTAGTCATCAGTTGAAGTAACTGGATACAGAGTTTTATTAAGAGGTAATTGTAGAATCAATCCACTCTAACTGGGCCAGCCTATGCATTTTTACATAGAAAGGCTTTACACTAAAATTATTTATTGATACATTCTTGTATATGTCTTTAGAAAATTTTTTGTTCAGCAGCTGACATTAATACATTTATATGTTTTGCCTTAGTCCTCTTTAATTTAGGCTGCCTTTGAGCAGATGAGTTAATTCATAGAGGTTAATTCATAGTGGTTCATCAGTGTAGCAGAGAGTACATGACATCCCCTTTAGTCTAATGGTAATACTAGGAGAAGTTTATAAATATTGAGCACTTATTACATGACAACCTATGCATTTAGTGCTTATCTAACTCAATAATCATAGTAAGCACATTATTATTATCCTTATTTGACTGATATGGAAAGTGTAGCTTAGAGAGATTAAATAACTTGTTAAACTTATACTAAGCAGAATGGGCACTTAAATCATATCTATCTGTTTCCAGACCCAAAGCTACTAACCATTAATTTTAATGGTTTCTCAAAACAATTATTAGAAAGCTTTATGCTTAAATTTGAATTCCTATAATTCCTAACTATAAACAGGAAAAATTAATTAAACTTTATTTTTCACATATGTTCATTGTGGCAATATTCAACCTCACATTTTTTATTTAGGGGATTATCCTATCTAATATAAGAGTAATATGCAAATTGACCATACCTCCACTATACCCACAAGCCATGCCCACCAGCCAATCAGGAGCAAGTATGCAAATTAACCCAACCAAGATGGCTGCGGCCACAGAGCTTCCCACACACCCTGGCTGGCTCAGTCCTACACTCAAGACTACAAAGTTTCAATTATAGAAGATAAATAAATCCCAACAAAAATGGCTCTGGTCATGGAGTGAGCAGGAGGCTTGGCTCCGCTCAAGGCTACAAAGTTTCAATTATAGAAGATAAATAAATCCCAGATACCAGGGCCTCCGTGTGAATTGCCACCACAGGCCTCTCGCCCAGGCCGCCCCATGCCCCAAGGGAACTTCCAACCTGATCCTGGACATCCTTCAGGGAAAACCAGCTGGCCCCCACCCACGCACCAGGCCTCTATTCTATCTAATAAAAGAGTAATATGACAAATTGACTGTTACACCAACACACAAGATGGCTGCCCCCATGTAGACACAAGATTGCCGTGACAAGATGGCCAGCAGGGGAGGGCAGTTGGGAGGGACCAGTCCTGCAAGGGAGGAAGTTGGGGGCAATCAAGCCTGTAGGGGATGGCAGTTTGGGGGGACCAGGCTGGCAGAGGAGGGAAGTTTGGGGTGACCGGGCCTGCAGGGAAGGGCAATTGTGGGGGGACCCAGGCCTGCAGGGGAGGGCAGTTAGGGGTGACCAGGCCTTCAGGGGAGGGCAGTTAGGGGTGACCAGGCCTTCAGGGGAGGGCAGTTAGGGGTGACCAGACCTACAGGGGAAGGCAGTTAGGGGCAATCAGGCCTGCAGGGGAGCAGTTAGGAATCAATCAGGCTGGCAGGGGAGTGGTTAGGGGGTTATCAAGCTGGCAGGCAGAAGCGGTTAGGGGTAATCAGGAAGGCAAGAAGGCGAGCAGTTGGGAGCCAGCAGTCCGGGATTGTGAGAGGGATGTCTGACTGCCCGTTTAAATGGGCAGTCAGACATCCCTTAAAGGGTCCCAGATTGGAGAGGGTGCAGGCTGGGCTGAGGGACACACCCCCCCCCCATGCATGAATTTCGTGGACCGGGCCTCTAGTATAATATAATTCATGTGAATTGAAACACATAGTAATGTAATTGTAAATATTTTAAAACAACCTCTCAGAACATGATTAGAATCATTCACATGGGAAATGGTTTAGAATACAGGAAAAAAAATGGAAATAGAAAAAAATAAGAAAATTCTTTCTCAGGGAAATTTAATTGGAAACCAATAAATACACCTGAACTCCATGGGTCCATTTATATGTGGACATTTTTCCAATAAATACTGTCAATGTATTTTATCTTCCTTATGATTTTCTTAACATTTTTTTCTCTACCTTACTTTACTATAAAAATACAGATGAATGGTTTCCCCAGCAGGGAACGGCTAATTATATATATATATATATATATATATATATATATATATATATATATATATATATATTACATATAACATACATAATATGTGTTAATTGACTATATTATTGGTAAAGTTCCTGGTCAATATTAGGCTTTAGTAGTTAAGTTTTTAGGGAGTCAAAATTTATCATGGATTTTCGACTGTATGGAGTGTTAGCACCCCTAACCTCTGTGTTGTGCAAGGGCCAATTGTAAATTTAATATTTGCCTCAGGAACTTCCTCAACCTAAATATATCTGAACAATAGGCCGATTCTTCAACCAGCTTCTTTTTCAAGAAAACAGATTGCTTAACTGGTTAGTCAGACCTATTCTGAGAATATTTTTCTTAACTGCTCAATTATTAATCAACTATTTACTCATCAAACAGTGTTGCAAGACTCTCCCTTCAATGTGTCCACCAATCCTACTATGTCACAAAATTGGCCCATACCCAATCAGATAGCTGTATTGAAAGACCCAGATTGAATAACTGGATCTTGAATAAAAGCCCTACAAATATCCACTCCTTACCTTTCTCCTTCTGAGTCAGTATTAAGACTCTTCCAAGGTTTTTTTGTTTTTTTTTTTTCTATTTCAGTGTAGTAAGCTAGTAAACTGATCTTACTTCAATGATAATTTATTCCAACATTCTTTTAAAATACTTGCCAAAATCAACTAAGGAGAGATAAAATTTCAGGGAAACCAGTCATTCGAAAGAATTACTGTGCATCAACTACTCAACAAATATGTATTGAGCACCTATTTATGTGTCCAATATTGTCTATACACCAGAAAAAATAGTGCATAGAATTTTTGCTCAGCATAAGCAAAAGATCATGGATTACATAGATTTATCTTTTAGCTACTAGAGATAAGACAGTAAATATAAACATGTAATTATATATTACATTAGAAAGTCATAAAATAATGGAGGAAAAAAGACACTGAGTATAGAGTTGAAGGAGTAACGGGTGTGGTTGCATTTATAAATAGATTAATAAGCCACCCTGAAATTGTGACATCCTATCTAATAAAAGAGTAATATGTAAATTAACCATAACTCTGCAACAAAGATGGCAGTGCCCACAGCCAATAAGGAGGGGATATGAAAACTGACCCGACAAAGATGGCGGCAGGCAGGCCAGGAAGCTTGTGACAAGGCACGTGGATGAGCAGCATGATGAGCACCATAAGCAGGCCCATGCCAGCCGTCCACTGCTGTGACAGTGGTGGGGCCCTTGCTGGTTGAGGGTAGCAGCGAGGCAGGTGGCGACGCGGGCACCAGCAGTCTCGTGGTGGTGGCTGCGCTGTTGGGGAGAGGCCTGGCTGATGACAGGTTGCAGGGCTTGGAGGTGCCCAGGGCGAGTGCCCCGCGCCCATGCCGAGCTGCGGAGGCTGGGGGTGGGGTGTGTGGCGGGGTTGGCCCGAGTTTGGGGAACACCCCAGAGGTGGGGTGGCTGGGCGCCTCCCACAACCAGGCTCGGCAGCCAAAGGGAATGGTGAAGCCGGGGCCTGACTCCTGGGCAGATGGACGGTCCCCCCAGCGGAGAACGGCTGCCCAGGCAAACCCCTAAGGAAGGGCAGGACAGAAAGGCTGCTTTCACATGTGGGTGGGCCCCACCAGCATTTCCATCTTCACTCTCTTCATTATCATGAAAAGTCGGAAACCCTTCCCCACCGCTGAGCCAGGAGAATGCTGTGTCTGCCTAAGAACCCGTCTTACAAGTCTTGCTCCCCTGGTGGCCGATGAGACAGGAGTTAGAGCTCAGGCTCCGAAGAGAGGGATGAAGGGAGGGGTTTGCTTCCCAATCCCGTCCTGCATGGGCTGGGGCCTACCCGCCAGGGACCTTCCCAGGGCTCAGCTTGCTCATCTCTGCAATGGAACCATGGCAGGGCTCCGGGGCTGGTGGTGAGGGCTACACAAGCCAGCGCCTGGCACAGTGTGACACTCATACATGTTACACGTGGTTCTAATGGCTGACAGGCGGTGCTGTGACATAGGACATGCACTCCTGAATTTTTTTTCTCCTGAGATGCAGTCTGTTTGGCCCTCCTGGCAACTCCCGTTGGGTTTTGTTAGTCCTTGCTTAATTCCACTGACAATGGGAAGAGAGAAATGGACCCTGAGCAGCAGAAAAACCACCTTCTGAAATGACCCATTCTTGGCGCATCCAGAGTTATGTTCTGTCCTTTTTCTAAGATAAAAGGTTGCATGTTGCAGTGGACTGGGGCCATTATCTCATGATGAGTAAGGGAGGCTGTTACCAGGCCAAGGCACAAAATGAAAGCTGCCTGCTCTCCCCAGGAGACTTTTGAAAATAATCCTCTCCTCCAGCAAACGGCCATGGAAAAGGTGGATTACAGTTGTGTACAGCATCACAAATCCTTTCTCAGATCCTCTGTTATCTAAACTGGCACCTGCCCACCACCTCTCAGGAGCTGGGAGGGGCTCACTCACCCATTGGCCCCGCCTCACAGCCCAGGAGGCACCAGGAGACCAGTTTTCTGTCCCCACCACCTGATTCTCGCAGTCTAAGTCAGCACTCCCCACGCCTCAGCTCTACCTGGAAAGATGATACCTCCTAAGGATGGGATGCGGCAATTAGGGAAACTCTAACCCATCACGGAGAGATAAGCAGTGAAGGTTAGGGAGCCATCCCCCAGCAACCTCCCCCAAGATGCCCCGTGTACAAACAATTTTAGTTTTAAGTATGGAGTGTGTCCCCCCAAAATGTCTACACACGCTCTGAATAATTCTAAAGGCAGTGGTTATTAAAATACATCTCATTTTCAGAATTTATCTACCAGCTGTTAAAGTATGTGTACCCTGTACATACAGGGTATACACATATATATACATATATCTAAAACTAAAATATTTTAAATATATACACATATGAATATGTATTTGTGTATATGCATTTATACACATATTTGAATAATTACATGGATGTATATAGATACATATGTGTGTACATATACATGCAAATATCCTATATAATAAAAGGGTAATATGCAAATTGACCCTAACAGCGGAAAGACTGGGAATGACCGGTCGCTATGATGCGCACTGGCCACCAGGGGGCAGATGCTCAATGCAGGAGCTGCCCCCTGGTGGTCAGTGCGCTCCCACAGGTGGAACTCTGCTCAGCCACAAGCAGGGCTGATGGGAAAGATCATGTTTTGACCTACATTTTAAGTGGATTGCACTAGTTACTGAGTGGAAATAAATCTTAAAGGAGCAGTGCTGGCAACAAGGAGAGCAATTAGAAGACAGTTGTGCTTAGGTGAGAGAGAATGAACTGTGATAATAAAAATGGAGGCATTAGGAATTTGTTGATGACCATATGCATTTTGAAAAGAGAGTCAACAGAATATTATAATTGCTTTGTTATGCTGTATGAGAGAAAAGAGGAATCAAAATAATTCCAAAACTCTGTGTATGCCACACCCTCTGTTTATATGCTTTGACCATGTGCATACAGAATAAGCAAGGGCACTTCCTCACTGGATTAGAGTCTTTAGTATATTTTGAGAATCTGATCAACTGTTACTTTCTCACTATTAAACAATAAATTATCTTTTTATATTATACATATATATACATATATATGTATAATATTAAAAATGTGGATATCCAGTTTTCTCAGGACCAAATTTAAAAGATACGATTGCTTCCCTTTGTGTAGTGTTAGCATTCTTGTTGAAGATTTTGACCATATATGTCAAGGTGTATTTCTGGATTCTCTATTCTCTTCCATTGGGTTATATGTCTGTCTTTATACCATTATCATACTGCTTTGATTATCCTAGCTTTCTAAAATATTTTTAAGTCATGAAGTGTGAGGTATCTGGCTTTGTTTTTCTTTCTCAAATTGTTTTTGACTATTTGGGTTCTTTGAGAGTCTAAGGTTTGTTTTTGTTTGTTTGTTTGTTTTTCTATTTCTTTCAAATAATGCCATTGGGATTTGGATAGTGATAGCACTGAATTGTACATTGTACTGTAGATGACTTTGTGTAGATGGCATTTTAACAATATTAAGTTTTCCAATATATGAAGACAGGATTTAAACAAAAATTTGTGTACTCTTTACTTTTTTTTTTTTTATCAATGTTTTGTATTTTTTTGGTGTACATGTCTTTATCTTCTTGCTTAAATTAATACCTAAATATTTTATTCTTTATAATGCTATTGTAAATGAGATTGTGTGTGTGTGTGTGTGTGTGTGTGTGTGTGTGGTGAACATACAATACAGTGTACAGATGATGTGTTGTGAAATTGTGCACCTGCAACCTGTATATTTTCATTAACCAGTGTCATCCCAGTAAATTAAATAAAAAAAAAAAATGGAAAAGGCACTTAATTTTATTTTTTTTTTCATGATTCAATCTTGATAGTTTCTATGCATCTAGAAATTTACTCATTTTTTCTAGGTTATACAATTTGTTAGAGTATAATTGTTCATAACAGTCTATATCTTTCTTTTTAATTAAATTTATTGGAGGATATTGATTAATAAAATTATGTAGGTTTCAAGTATACAACTCAATGACACCACACAAAGTAAAGTCTTCTGTTATCATATATTTAACTCCCTTTACCTTTTACTACCCCCGCCCCTATTTCCTCTGGAAACTACCATATGTTGTCCATGTGTGTGAGTTTTCATTTGCATAACAGTCTATTTTGAACTCTTTTATTTCTTTGGTACCAGTTGTAATGTATTCTCTTTTATTTTTGATTTTTGTTCTTTGAAACTTCTTAGTTATTCTAAGGATTTGCATTATTTTTTATCTTTAAAAAACAACCTCAGTTTTATTTATGTTTTGATTTGAGATATTTCTTTTTAATGTAGGTGTTTACTACTATAAACTTTTTCTTAGTACTGCATTTACTTCCTCCCATAAATTTGGGATACCATGTTTTCATTTTCATTTGTCTCTAGATAGTTTTTAAATTTATCTTGTGATTTATTATTTGGTCCATTGGACGTTTACCAGGTGTACCGGTTAATAATGCAGATTTTTTTCAATAGATGGAGTTACACGTATGTTGATATGTATGCTATTTTGTCGTATTGACAGTAATCTTCAAAACTTCATATGTCAAATTTTCTGAAGATGTTAACATCATAGATATTTTTAAGCTTAAAAATGTCGAATTTCGTGCCAAAAAAAGAGAATTTGCTGGAAGTTTTAATTCATTACTTTATTTTGAAGAAAAGTGTGCTGAAAGTTATTATATACTACAGGAAGCTTATGGTGAACATGCTCCATCTCAAGATACTTGTGAATGCTGGTTTAAATGCTTTAAAAGTGATGATTTTGATGTGAAAGACAAGGAACTTCCAGGTCAACTGAAAAAGTTTGAAGACCAACATTACAAGCATTATTGGATGAAGATGCATGTCAAACTCAAAAACAACTTGCAGAAAGATTAAACATTGCTCAGCAAACAATTTCTGATCATTTACAAGCAATGGGAAAGATTTTAAAGGAAGGAAAATGGGTGCCACATCAACTGAACAAAAGACAAATGGAAAACCATAAAGTCATCAGTAAAATGTTACTTCAATGGCATGAAAGAAAGTCTTTTTTGCATCGAATTGTGACTGATGATCAAAAGTGGATTTCTTTTGGGAATCCCAAATGCACAAAATCATGGGTTGATCCAGATCAACCATCAACATGGACTGCAAGGCCAAATCGCTTCAGAAAGAAGACAATGCTCTGTGTTTGGTGGGATCAGGAAGGAGTGGTGTATTATGAGCTTCTGAAATCAGGTGAAACCATTAATACTGATCACTACTGACAACAAATAATCAATTTGAACCACGTTTTGATCATAAAGTTTCCAGAATGGGCCAGAAGACATGGCAAAGTAATTTTGCTTCATGATGACTCACCATCACACACTTCAAAACCAGTTAAAGACACATTAAAAGATCTTGCCTGGGAAGTAGGTATTAACCCACCCCCTGTATTCACCAGACCTTCCTCCTTTAGATTACCACTTGTTCTGATCGCTGGTACATGCACTTTCTGAACAGCACTTTAAAATGTATGAAGAAGTGGAAAATTGGGTCTCTGAATGGTTTGCCTCAAAACAAGGAAAGTTCTATTGGGATGGTATCCACAAATTACCTGAAAGATAGGGGGAATGTTTAGCTAGCAATGGACATTACTTTGAATAAAACACTTTTGATGTTTCTCTTGAAATTATTGTGTTCTTTTAATTATAATATCCACATTATTAACCATTACACCTGGTAAGAATGTCTAGTTTAATGTTCACATATTTGGGAAATTTCTCATTTTCTGTTTGCTATTTTTTTTTATTTTATTTCATCATAGTTGGAAAAAGTACTTGGTACGATGTCAATTATATTTTTTAAGATGTTTTGTGGCCTAACATGACTTATGCTAGAGAATGTTCCATGTGTGCCTGAGAAGAATGTGTATTCTCCTATAGTTGGGAAGAGTTTTTTCCATAAGTTTGTTAGGTATAATTATTCCATGGCATTGTTCAAGTCCCCTGTTTTCTTATTGATCTCTCTGCTTGATTTATCAATTGTTAAAAAAGAAGTATTGAAATCTCCTACAGTTACTCTGTTAGTGTCAATTTCTCCCATAAGTCAATTTTTGCTTAATATATTTTGGTGCTCTACTGTTAGGTGCCTCTATTTATAAGTTTTATATCTTCCTTATAATTGATCTTTTTATCACTATAATCTTCTTCTTTGTCTTTTGTGATAATTTTTGACTTAAAGTCTGTTTTATCTGATATACATGTGGCCACCATTGCTTTCTTTTAAGTACCATGTTCATGGACTATCTTTTTCCATCTTTTCACTAGCAGTCTGTGTATGTTTTTAATATCTAAAGTTAGTCTTTTGTAGACAGGATATATTTGGATCTTTTATAAAATGATTTTGAGAAACTATATTTTGATTGGATAGTTTAATGCATTAATTAAAATAATGACTGAAAGGGAAGGGCTTACTATTATTATTACTATTGCTATTTTGTTAATTGTTTTCTGTGTCTTGTAGCTAAGTGGTCCATCTTTTTCTCTCTTGCTGCCTTATTTTCTTTCTCATTGCTTTTTAATTTGTAGTGGCATGATTTAATTACTTGATCATTTACTATTGTATATCTTCTACCAGTCTTTTTCTTTGTGGTTATCATGGGAATTACATAAAATAAGAAGTTTACATTTAATGTCAACCTGCACATAATATTAAAGCTTGACACTTTATTCTGAGTATATAAAATACAGGTATTTATATTCCATATATTTCAAAAATTTTAAATGAATAGATAATTTATTTTTTAGAAGTCTTTGCTTGCTATGAAGAAAGCAACAATGTTTAATGTTAAAGTTCTAGATTTTGGAGTCACACAGATTAAATATAAATGTTAATTCTATGTTTTAATAGCTGTAACACTGGACATTGACTTAAACTTTCTAAGCTTAAGTTCTTTTTCTGAAAAGTTAGGGAGAAAGTGTTTTTTCCCAAAAGAATATTGTAAAGGTCCATATAGTAACATACTCAAAGGGTAGAGGACAATGTAAAAATATGATAGTGATTCTGTAACTTCCATTTTGTTATAGAGATATGTGTCCTTGACCTCTCTTCTGTGAAGACCAAGGTATTTTTCATTCATAATGTATGTACTTATCCTAATATATAAAGAGCCAGGGTCCATCACAACCTAAACGTCCGGACGGACAATCGAACAACAGGCTAGGATCCCGGCCAGCACTATGGGAGTCAATCCTGGGTCCCGGTGGCCCATGAAAGGAGTCAGTCCTGGGTACTGGGTACCCTCAGTGCGACGGTGGGAGGGAGTTGTGGGAATGGAGCTATGCTGCCATCAGACTGGCCTCTGGGTCCCTCCCCCCACTCGCAGACTCCAGGGAACCAGAGCCATGCTGCCATCGGACTGGTCTCTTGGTCCCTCTCCCGAGGCCCACAGGCCCAGGGAACCAGAGCCATCCTGTGATGGGACTGGACCCTACCTGAGGGGTCCCAGATTGTGAGAGCATGCACCAGGCCTCTAATTTATATAGTAAATCACAATACATTTATATTTGAAAAGACATTTACAAAATTCCTTCTTGAATAATCATAATTCAGAAAATAGTTATTTAGGAATAGTAACATGAAATTAGAGAACTGTGTTTTTTCTTACATAATCAATAAAAAACATTGCAATTTAAATGTATAATCATTGGCCAATATGCCATAAAACTTTTCAAATATTTGTGACTCATAGTGATTTTTATAGATATTAGTTTAGTATAATGATAAAATAAACATCAGGATGCTATATAACTTTACAATCATCTAAAGAACTCTCAGAGAAAAAGACTTAATTCATATGTGTGTTATATACATATACAATGTGTCCCAAAATATATATATACTTTCTTTAGCAGCTGATAGCTTAATTTTGAAAATGAAATACATTTTAATACACACATCCTTTATAGTTATTCAAAGTGTGTATATACATATTTTTGAGATACCATATTTATAAATATGTATATGTATATATACATACAGACACATCTAGTAGGCATATATAACTTTACTTATATACTATTTTTCCTCTACAAATAGAAAAAATTTCAAATATTTTACAGGCTTAAGCTTTAGAATGTGGACCCAAAATAACATTTTCACTAAGATCTTCTATTAGGTTAAATAATTTTTCACAGTTAGAAGTTAAAAGAGGTAAAATTTAAGGAAATGTTTTTCATTTCAAAATTGCTATAATCTGTTGCTGGTTTTTTACTTAATATCAAAGTAAAATATCTGTTCTCTATTAAAGGCAATATGTATTATTTGAGCTCAATTAGATGAAGATCTAACCTTTCAACTTACAGTGTAAGTTTTTCTTTTGAAGAATGCATTTGTAAATCAACACTAGAGACTTCTAAGAAAATAAAAGTTAATTCTAGTCTTAAATCTGGAATCCACTTTTGACATCTGAGAGAGAACAGAAAAATAATTATTTGTATACTCTTGATTTTCTTCATTATATTTGTCTTTATTTGGTAATAAATGTTGGAAAACACAGTCATTGTTGAAAAAATTATGTATATATATATATATATATATATGCAAATATGGGTAACATATCTTACACATGTATATGTACAAGTATGTATGCTTACATATACTATTTGTACAATGTAATTCAAGTAATAATGTTATTCAATTAAATAATCAAATAATTATTTGCCTGTTTGTGATTCATTATATGTGTTCAGTTAAATAAAATAGATATAAAAATTTAAACAGAATCCAACATGCACTATCTTTTTTCCCAAATTAATGTATGTATATATGTATCTGTGTGCATATGAATTAACTAGAGGTCTGGTGCACAAAATTCATGCACTTTGGGGTATGTCCCTCAGCCCCAGCCTGCACCCTTTCCAATCTGGGACCACTCGGGGGATGTCCGACTGCTGGCAGTCGGACATCCCTCTCACAATCTGGGACTGCTGACTCCTAACTTCTCGCCTGCTTGCCTGCCTGATTGCCCCTAACTGCTTCTGCCTACCAGCCTGATCACCCCCTAACCACTCCCCTGCCAACCTGATTGATGCCTAACTGCTCCCCTTCCAGACTGATTAACACCTAATTGCTCCCCTGCCATTCTGATTGCCCCCAACTGCCCTCCCCTGCTGGCCTGATTTCACCCCTAACTGCCATCTCCTGCTGGCCTGGTCACCCCCATTTGCCCTCCCCTGAAAGCCTGGTCCCCCCCAACTGCCCTCCCCTGCCAGCCTGATGGCCCCCAACTGCTCTCCCCTGCAGGCCTGATCTTGCCCCCATCTGCCCTCCCCTGCAAGCATGATCTTGCCCCCAACTGCCCTCCTCTGCCAGCCAATTTGGTTCTGATTGGATGGTTTCTATACTATCAGCGTCAAAAGCTTCACCACCTTGGCAGCCATTGGATCTTCACAGTTCACCCAGATTTGGTTCTGATTGGTCAGTTTTTATGCCAGTCAGCATCAAAAGCTCCACCTCCTAGGCAGACATTGACTTCTCACAGTTGACCCAGATTTGGTTCTGATTGGTTGGTCTCTATGCCAGTCAGCATCTCTAGGACTATCAATGGGGCCTGATCAGAAAGGTGGGGCTGATCAGAAGCCCTGGTGGAGGCCTGGATAGAAATGGAGGTGCAGATGCTGGCCTGGCCCGGAAAGAAATAGAGAGGCAAGTACTGATCAACAGCTGCCACACAGGCTACGGATCAGACCCTGCTTCTCTCTTCAGGCCTCTCTCTGGGCCTGATTTGCAGCCCCCTCAGCAGTCAGTGCTGTGTCACTGTGCCTGCAGCTGTAGCAGTCAGTGCTGGGTCACCACGGCAACCCAGCGCTGACTGCAGGACTGGTTGAGCCTCCAGTTGGTTGAGCCTCCTGTCACTGTGGATGTGACGGACCCAGGGTTTTTATATATTAGGATATGGCCATTATAATAATATTTGTAGAAAAATTCTCAGTAACGTAAAAGATGATTTATTTTAATCATTTTGAGAAGCTTTTCATACTAAAAAAATTAGGTGTCTTTCTTATCTTCTGAGACACTTAAATGAAGATAGTTTTATTATTTTTGTATCATTTATTTTTATATTGTATTTATTTTTATAATATATTTATTTTTATATTGTATTTTTATATTATATTAATATATTGAAAACATAAAGAAAATTTCTTGGAAAAATGTTTCTGGACTAATAAAACAGGAAAATATATTCAGAATAGTGAATTACAAAATATATTATTTCATTTTAAGCACAGCAGGCAACATTTATGCTAAAATTTTTTCTAATTCTACATTATTGTTATTATTTTTTAGTGTCCAAGGAAGTTATATATTATTTCCATTGACCATAGTGTTATTAAAGCTATGAATAAGTCTTTATAGATGAATTGTATTTTAAAAACTATATTGGTTTTTATTATTGTCTTGACACATGTATTTAACCATTTTATAAACAATCAGATTAACAACGATAATAAACTTGTTCCGATATTTAGTAACAGTGGAATAGAAAAATATTAATTGCATATTTACCAAATTACATTGGTTAAAAATAGCATCACACTGATTATTGTGCTATGTAATTGTATTTCTATATCTATATCTGTATCTATATCATCATCTATATCATCATCTATATCATCATCTATATCTATATGTAGATACATCCATAAATTTGTTTATAACCATATTTAGATCTATGCATATATCTCATACAGAACAAAGCAAGAGATACAATCAGTAAGCCAGAGAGTACTCTGAATGAAACGTAAGTACCCAGAAGAAAGGAAAGACATGTAGAAATTACCATATAGGGTAAAAATTAAAGACTGATTGAGGATTATAGGAGAATGGGTAATTTATTTATTTCTGCCAGTATTTTTACTCATAAAAACCTCTTTTAAAGAATGCCAATGATGTATCAGATGACCTCTATATTACTCCTCATTCCCAAAAGTTCTTTGTAAGCTAATATATATATATATAAAAGGCTTAGTTTTATGAGAAATATTATTAAACATGGATGATCATTCATGTTAATATAATAGCTTATCTACACTAACAAAAGAGTAACATGCTAATTGACCTTTCCTTCGCAACGCCCACCAGCCAATCAGGAGTGAGTATGCACATTAATCCCAAAAGATGGCGGGATACTTTGCATACACAGGCACCGAGCGGCCGGGGGTGGGGTGGGATGCTTGCATTATTGCCATGGCAACGATGCAGGTGTTCTGCACCACCCCAGCCGCTCTGGGCCTCTCGGCAGCATGGGAAGGCAGAAAGGCGGCTCCAGGCAAGAGGGAAAAGGTGGCTCCTGCCAGAGCGAATGCAATGCTGGCAGCCAGGGGAAGGAAGGCTCCTTCTTGCATGAATCTTCATGCATCAGGTCTCTAGTTTTTAAAATAAAAGTATTCCTTTAAGGATAAAAGTATAATCTCTAACACAGAGGATAGAGTATTTGTGGCAGAAAGAATTATCCAGACTAGATAGAGTTTTTATTTGAAAATTTATTTGAAAATATATACCATTCTAATATTGCATCTAGAAGAAACCATGTAACTAAGTCTTAGTGATTGGATTGTGAGTGAAAGCTGCATACACTACTTCTAAGCCCAGTTCATAAAAGCATTTTACACTATCCTTCATATTCTATCTTCCCCCTTTGTAGCTTGTTGTATTCATCTAACACTAAAGGCCCAGTGCACAAAATTCGTGCATGGAGGGGGCATTCCCTCAACTAGTCTGCACCCTCTCCAATTGGGATGCCTTACGGGATGTCTGACTGCCATTTTAGGCCCGATCCCAGGGATCGGGCCTAAACCGGCAGTCAGACATCCCTCTCACAATCTGGGACCACTGGCTCCTAACTGCTCACCTGCCTGCCTGATTGCTCCTAACTGCCTCTGCTTACCAGCCTGATCACCCCTAAGTGCCCTCTCCTGCAGGCCTGATTTATCTCCCAACTGCCCTCCTCTGCTGGCCAATTTGGTTCTGATTGGTCGGTTCCTATGCCAGTGTCAAAAGCTTCACCTCCTAGGCAGCAATTGGCTCCCCACAGCACCCAGATTTGGTTCTCATTGGTCGGTTTCAATGCCAGTCAGCATCAAAAGCTCTGCCTCCTAGGCAGCCATTGGCTCCCCACAGCACCCACCTTTGTTTCTCATTGGTCAGTTCCTATGCCAGTCAGTGTCAGAAGCTCCGCCTCCTAGGCAGCCATTGGCTCCCCACAGCACCCACCTTTGGTACTGATTGGTTGGTTCCTATGCCAGTCAGCATCTCCAGGCCTATCGCTGGGCCTGATCAAAGAGGCAGGGCTTAACAGAGCCCCCAAGGAGGCCCAGAGAGAAAGAAAAGCCTGGCGCTGGAGAAGATCAGAAAGAAAGAGGGAGAGAAAGAGAGAGGTAAGGACACTGATCAACAGCTTCCACTGAGGCTGCAGATCAGACCCTGACTCACTTTCTGGGTCTCAGCCACCTGAGCAGTCAGTGTTGGGTCACCAGGCTGCAGCTGGGCAACCCAGCACTGACTTCTGGATGCTCTGCATTTGGTCGCAGGCTCAACCCCTTCCCAAGTCCCAGGCTTTAGTCTTGGGAAGTGCCCTCCTTCCCCCCCCCCCTCCAATTGCAGGCTCTGCCCCTCCGATGGCCTGCTGGGAGTGACCTGGGTGCAGAGGAGGTTCCCCGACCCAGGTATGTATGCAAATTAACAGCCATCTTTGTTGGGTTAATTTGCATACTCACTCTGATTGGCTGTGGGCATAGCAGAGGTACGGTCAATTTACATGTTTCTCTATTTTCCCCATTGACCTCCCCTCCGGCCTCCCCTACCCCCCAGTACATGCCTTTACCTGCCCCCGCCAGAGTCTTGTATCCATTGGTTATGCTTATATGCATGAGTACAAGTCCTTTGGTTGATCTCTTACAGCCCCCGCCTCCGCAACCTCCCCTGCCTTCCTGCTGTAGTTTGACAATCTGTTCAATGCTTCTTTGCCTCTGTATCTATTTTTTGCCCATTTCTTTCCTTTAAAATATCTTGCCTCTGCAGACTAGAAATAAACATATAATAACAAAAAATGTTTGAGTCCCAATTTCCATGTCCAACAGTTCTGAGTCCCCGTTTCAATGTCAAACAGTTCCTTAAGTGTACATGTCAGCGATGATATCTGGATGGTGGGCACATGGTGGCAATGCAGGTCCGACCCTCTCTGGTTTGGTCCTAGGCAACCTGCTGCGTCGCACAGCTGCTGACTGCTAGCATGGCAAGGCGTCGTCAGCGTCATCCATCTCTGGACTGCTTCTCCTCTTGTTTTCGTGGTTGGAGCAGACCTGTCAATTCCTCTCTGTTGCAGGAATCCACATGGTCTTGGAGTTGTTTTCTGAAAATATACAAACATATTCTCGACCAAAAGTTAATAAAGGAATCTTTTCTATATAGTTGATTTGGGATCCTGTTTATTTTTGCCCTAACGATTTTCCTTTGTCTTATTTAGACACCATGTGTGTTTTTCATGGGTGTCTTGCTGTTAGCATTACAAATGAAAATTAATTTTTTACAGTAAAAATTTTCTAGATGTAATTTACTTATAGGATATTTTTCCTTACATGATATTACCCTACTTTTCCCCCCTTTTTTGATTAATGGAGGCTTTTGTAAATTTTATAATGCAGTCTTGATAACTTTAAGTTTTAATTTTTTGCACAAAAATATGACTGCTTTAGTTTCATTGCATGTTCAGGAATTTTACCATGAGATGAACTACTAATAGAAATTTTAGTTACCACTTTAGGAATAGATTTTTGTCCAGTACAATTAAATTTTCTTGAATATTCACTTATTTCAATTAGCCTATTTAAATTAATCTGAAAACTTGATTATTATTTTACTGTCAAATTTAATACTCTACCAACAATCTTAGTTTACCCTGTAAATATTAGTGGAAAGGATTATTTGCATTCTTGAGTAGGCCCTGAGCATTCCTGGTGCTAGGCTGGATTTAGATATAGGGCAGTTGCTGTCAGCCAAGTCTCTGTCTGTTACCTGGGTCCCAATCTGAGCTGGACCAAGTCATTGTCTGTCACCTGTGTCCTGATCTGAGCTGGGCGTGGGAAGCAAAGCAGCCATGGGGGCAGGAGACCTCCCTTAGATGGGGCGAGGGGGGGGGTGAGGGTCTGTGCCCCACCTCTGTTGACCCCCAAGTTCTCTCCTGATGGCCCCTCTGCGACTGTGCCTGTCTTAGGTTGTTCCTTCCCTGAGGAATCTTACCCGTCTCTGGCTAACCAGTCATCCTCCGGGGCCAAGCAGGGTGATGTGAGGTTCAGTTCTGTCTCCTTGGTAGCCTATGCCCCCATGGCCTCCACTCCCAGCACCTGCCTTGGGGTCCCCTGGCTTCTGGCGGGGCCCCAGCACTGATCACATATCTCGGGGAACTCAGGTTTCTTCTCCAGGGAGGGTCCAGCTCACACGATTGGGCGAGAGACAGATCTATGGTACCAGCCACCACGAGGCTTCAAGCTCAGCATGAACAGAAAGCTCAGGCAGCAGCTGAGGGCAATTGGATTGTGAGAAGAAGGTCCCTCTTGGCACAAAAGGCAAGAGGGGCCAATATAGAATGATCAAGTGCCTTCCCAGCACCTTAATTCCTTCTGAAAGGGATTAAATCCTTTCATGTCCTTTTTTATTAAATTGCTGCCAAACATTCCAAGAATTAGTTTGTAAGTTTGTTTGGGATAATTGTACAATATGCTGTTGTAAAATATCTAAAATTATAATGACATTGTAGAATAATATCATGTAAGGATATTCTTTGCTCTAGGCCATGGCAATTCAATTTCAAACTGGCTGTCAATTTCTTTTTGTAACTTTATATAAACTTTGTCAGGGAGGCAAAAACAGAAATTACTTACTTTAGTTCAAGAGGCCAAATATATTGACTTTCAATTACAATCCTTACGATTTTTGAAGGGAACTTCTCTTTGTTTCCTTCCAAAATAATTTTCAGGCTACAGAGAGTTTCATTTAAAAATCTTTGTCACATGAAACAATTTCTCTTAAGGTTATGGTGACCACTAGTATGGATTAGATTTAATATTTTATTTTTATTTTATTTTATTTTTTTATAATTTTTTTTTGCTGGGAGTGACCTGAATGCCGAGGAGGTTCCCCGGACCCAGGTATGTATGCAAATTAACCTCCATCTTTGTTGGGTTAATTTGCATACTCACTCTGATTGGCTGTGGGCATAGCGGAGGTACGGTCAATTTACATGTTTCTCTATTATTAGGTAAGATGACTTTAAAAATCATGTGTCATTAGTCAGAATTCATCAGCCTGGGTTAGGTGACTGGAGTAGAGTAACCCTTTTCCTCAATTGCTTGCTTCAAGTTGGACTTCAGGTGATGAAAACTAAATATGTATTATATTAAACTACTAATGTTTCAGGATTACCCAAATACAGAAGCTACTGGCACTGAACTCATGCAAAACTTAATGCATATTTGATATTTTAACAGCTTTAGAAAGAAGTATTGCAGAGTTAGACACTATAGCCGGATTAGTTGGTTGAATGCCTATTTCTGCCAATTACTAGTTGCACAGATCTAAATAAATTATTTAATTTCCCCAAGTTTTAGCTTCTTATTTGTAAAATGGCAATAACAATAGCAATACCATGTACTTCCAAGTAAAATCTTCAAAAAGAATTTGGTACTAGCAAAGTAGGGTATAGTTAGCTACCCCTACTTTGAAATTTCTGCAAGATCTATCTACCTGGATATATTTTTGTCCATTTTTTTTGTCCATGTTTATCCTCTGCTCCATTTTATTAGTTGGTGAACTTTATCAAAGATCCAGTTTAGTTCTATTTTATTTTTCTTTGTGCCTCTTCTTCCCACTCCTGTAGCTAGAGATAGGAGGACAAGCCCTCGGTTGTAAAAACATAGACTTATTCAAGCTTTCTAATGAATAGCTAAGAGTTTCAAAATAATTGTGTATATATTCGTTTCCTCCTTCTCCTAGGAACAAGTAATAAAGAAAAAAGATTTAATTCATCTTTATAGTTCTCTCCAATGGAATATTATTTGGTATAAAATAGGTTCTCACTAAAGGATCCATCAATCAATAAATCAAATGATATATTATTGAACACGTTTTTTATTTTAGTATGGTAAGAGAGTTAATACTTCATGGAGAATGATTCTCTTGCTTAAAAAACAAACAGACAAGGAAACAAAATATCTGAAATTATTAAGCCTGGCACAATTTTTTAAATTGCATCATATACAAATGTCCTATTTCTTATTTTTTTCTTTTAAGTTTTGAGTTTCCAGTTAGATTTTAAATTTTTAAATATAAGAAATGTGTTATGTAGTACACTTTGCTTCTAGGTCCAGGATAAATGCACATTGACTTCTCAATTAATAAAAAGCAAAAAAAACCCACAAAACTTACTATGAAAACAAAACAAAGAAAAATGTTCACATGCTGATAATGCTGATGATTTATACGTGGTTATATAGAGTTAAATATGATTATATAGGGATCTCAATTCTGAAGCTATTTCAACTCATTTAGGGAGAGATCTTTTCTTTTTAGTTGGTGTTTCCAAATAAATTGTTTTCCTCATCACCAGGCTTATAATAATTCAGTTCACTCCCCAAAGATGCAGACATCTCTGCCCAGAGAGAACCTGCACACAAGACCATCTAGTTCGTTCTTCCCAAAGAGAGCAATAGCTACCTTTACAGAGCACGTCTGTGTGTATTTATGTTATTCTTGCTTCCCTATTGCTATGACCCCAACAATAAAAGTATAATCATAAGAATTTGACAAAGTATGTCTGAGGCAGGACTCAAACTCAGGCTTGCCTCATCAATGTCTATGATCTTTCCTCTGCACAGTGTATTTTTTTCTTAAAATGATAAAATATTTGCATCAAATTATAAAACAGAGTAAAATTTTTTCTGCATTACTTTCTGGAAGCAATCAGAAACATTTTGTATGAATACAGCATGATTTATTCTTGTCCAGGCTCTACAATTACTTTTAAAAATATGAACTTAAAGGATATTGAAATTATTAAAAAAACAAAAGTTCATTTAAGTAAATATCTTATCATTGTTCCTGAGCTGTAATTAGAACTCAATTAATGCAAACCATGTGGTATTTGTAAGTTATTATTATTTTCATCATTTATATTATAGTGACTATGATTTCTTATATTTAATATTCAATGGTTTCAAAAAAACAAACAAAAATGTCAAATGTAAAGAATGACTTATTTATTTTCCTTATGATACACTACCAATTAAATATTAAAAAGCTTTCCCAGTTTTTCTCACAGAATATAGATCATACTATATTTGACCCCCTTGCATTTTAAATAATTTTCCAATGCATTTAATAATGAATAAGGTAGAAATTAAATATTGAACATGTAGTTTTAAACATTTATTTTCATGATAAATAAGATTGTTTTAAATTTGAGTTTAAAATTATTTGCTGTAATTCAGATTTCAAAACTATTTTTAAAAGAAAAAGCAAAGAAGTCAGTATGAATCACTCAAAAAGTTTTAATTCTGGAGTCACGAACACAAAAGATTTTTTAATTTCAATTCTGACATGAGAAGTAGTGAGTGCTTTTATTTGCAATTTCATATGGTTTCACTGAAAAATAAAAATGGGTACTACTCCATCATCTTGGCAGATAGTTTAAGGCCAGCCATTTAACTATCTTCCCCAAATGGAATGCTGCCTGGCCTTTATTCTTTCCTCCAAAAAGAAATTGTAAAATACCAATGAAAATGTAATTTTCTGGTTTTATTATAGGTGAGGATAGAGAAGAAAAGACTAAGAGTAGGATCTGAAAATATAGTAGGACAAAGTATTACATAGGAGACGGAGGGTGTTTTTAGATATATCTGATGAAAGAAGACTGTTTGATTGATATCATTGACTCTTGTGGTCCAAATTCAAAGTTTCACATTTTATAAAAAGTAATAGTGCTTAAAGAGAAAACTAGAATTAAACACTGAAAATCCTAATTTTATCAAAAGGACCCATACAATAAGCACAACTGGTCAATTATCCCAGGTCATTTCATATTCATAAAATTATTTGATATTGAGAAAATTTTTTTCACTATTGAGGTCAAATGTCAAGTTATAGTAGATTATTTTAGATACTTAATTTACAGAAACAAGGAGAGAGTGTTGTTGCTTCAAAATGTCACCAAGAGTCCTATATACTCACCAATGATATTTAAAACTGTGACTGGCAAACGCTGATCTATTATAGATAGTTTGAGTTATTATTAAAATGATGTATTCATTAATTTTTTTTTCCTCATTGTGATTCACATTACAACTATACTCCACTTTTACTATTTAAACAGCGGCATTTTGGGGAAACTCCTTTTTGTGCTTGAGAAAAATATGCTGCCATTTAAATCATTAGATTTTTATTAGGTAAAAGTTATTTAACTGCCAATAAGTTAATTTTCCCTAAAAGTACATCAATTTTATAACTAAGATTAGTGTGTTTATTTATTTCCAAATAACCAAAATAAAACCTGACAGTTTTTAAATTGGGCAAAAAATTCCCTTGTATTCTGGGCTTACTTTTTTTTTCTTTTATATATATTTTTATTAAGGTATTATATGTGTACATATCTTACCATTGCCCCCCCCAACCCACTCCCATACATGCCCTCACCCCCCAATGTTTTGCATCCATTGGTTACTCTTATATGCATGCATATAAGTCCTTCAGTTGATCTCTTATTTCCTCCACCTCTCCCTAACCTTACCACTGTAATTTGACAGTCTGTTTGATGCTTTACTGCCTCTGTATCTATCTTTTTGTTCATCAGTTTGTAATGTTTTCTATTATCCACAAATGAGTGAGATCATGTGGTATTTTTCTTTCATTGACTGGCTTATTTCACTTAGCATAATGTTCTCTAATTCCATCCAGGTGCCTACAAATGGTAATAATTCCTTCTTTTTTATGGCAGCATAGTACTTAGTTTTGAAATACATACTATGGCTACAATAGCTATAAGTAGATTTGACAATTCTTAATATATCTGTTAATTTGTATATAGGGCCTGGGAATTTTAAGCATGTTTAACTTTACTTTTCTATGTTTTTATAAGATGTGTACAGTTCTTTTAGAAAACCAAAGATTTGGAAAATAATAACACCGAGGCTTTGATTCACGCACCAAATTTCTTCCAAATAACTTGCAGTGAAATTCCCTAATTTCATTCAGCTTACCATATAATATTCATGATTAAAAAGAAATAGGTAGTCCTGGCTGAATAGCTCAGTTGGTTAGAATGTCGTCCCAATACACAAGGGTTGCAGGTTCAATCTCTGGTCTGGGCACATACAAGAGTCAACCAATGAAAGCACAGATAAATTAATGTTTCTCTCTCTCCCTTTCTCTAATTCCTAAAAAAAATCAATAAATAAGTTTTAAAAATAGGCAGACAGTAGCATCTGCTCACAGATGGGAGGTCTGAAAATATAAAGTAGACTTCCTATAATGGTAGAATTGCTTTCATTGGGCTAATGTTTCTACTGGTAGCAATAGGAAACTGAAAAAAAATGTGGAAAGCTATTTTTGAAGTCACTTAAATCAGGTCAAAAGCAGGTAGAAACTTTAGTAAATATAACCTGTCTAAAAGAAACACATTGGGTAATTCCACATTTATATGGCTTTTACAAAAGAAACCTGCTCAGTCTACAAATGGAACAGAGAAGAGAGTTCAAGCAGAGAACCAGGATTTTATTGGTCTGAGGAGTCAAAGGATAGATTTTTGAGGCACTAGTGTTACTGGAAATGTGAACTGCCAGAAGGGGGAAGCCGCAAAAAAGGCTTGACCGAACTCTGTATAATTCCCCTCAATCCTATACCAGTAGTTGTCACTCAACTGGAAATGCAAATGTCCAGGGAGGAAACAATGGCCAGCAGATTGTAAGAGCCAAGCAGATATTTAAGTCACTGTCTATCATAAGAAGGGACACTTGGAAGTTAAAGTCTCATCAAGTTAAAAGGGCTTGGTATACAGAGGAGGCTTTTGATAGAAACATTGAAAAAGTCACAACTTAGAAGTAAAGATAGGATTTCATTCATATAGGTGTGCAGTCAATGCTGTACTTGTCTCCTGGATTCTGTATTTGCAAATTTGCCAGCTTGCTAAATGTATTTGTTACCCCCAAATGAATAGTCATAGGCTTCTGTGGTCATTCAGGGAGGAACATGTACAAAGGAATGAAAAAATTGAGTTGCCCTATGGCCATGATCCCAGCTCGAGTCCAACAAGGTGTCAGTAGGCCTTCAGCTCTCATACAGAGATGATCAGAGGATGGAGATGCAATGTAGGGGAAGTTTAATGTAATGCAAGAAGCTCTGGTTCTGGGGCCAGTTAGATATGTTTTGAATCCTAACTTGGCACCTTTTCATGGGGTGGCCTCAGCCAGGTCACTTAACACATCTATAACTAGTTTTCTTTTTTATAAATAGGGGAAAATAATATGCCAGAATGAGTTGATTTCAGGATTTGAGGTTATAATTTTACATATAAATATAAATATGTAACCCCAGCAATGGTTTAGTACACTGAGTGGCCAGATTATTATGATCTCTGAATGCATAATAATCTGGCCACTCAGTATATATCCTATATAATAAAAGGCTAATATGCAAATTGTCCCCTCGACCAGGAGTTCAACCAGCAGGCAGGCCAGCCAACCGCCCATGTCCCCTCCCCATGGCCAGGCTGGCCAGACCCCACCCATGCACGAATTCATGCACTGGGCCTCTAATATATATATATAAATATATATATATATATATATATATCCTGAGTGGCCAGATTATTATGAGTTCAGAGATCATAATAATCTGGCCAATGTATTTGCTAATTCAGTGTTAGCAGTGACTTTTTAGTATACAGCTACCATGAATAATTAGAATTCACTGTA
Organism: Plecotus auritus; assembly: GCF_963455305.1. Classification (NCBI taxonomy): domain Eukaryota; kingdom Metazoa; phylum Chordata; class Mammalia; order Chiroptera; family Vespertilionidae; genus Plecotus; species Plecotus auritus. The sequence goes on along the minus strand of NC_137772.1, from coordinate 73,663,162 downwards.
TTTTTAAAGACTCAGTTTATTACTGCGACTCTATTTTTTGAAATCTAGATTTTTTTTAATGCTCAATATGTATAAATGTTCATAAGCCTGTCAACTTTAGATTCCAAATAATTGAAAATAAAATCTTCACAAGGGTGTTGGGAGGGTCTGGGTAAAATAAGGTGAAAAGGTCAGCCAAAGAACATATAAAAATAGCCTGGGGATACAGACAACAATGTGGTGAAGTCAGGAGCCAGGGAGGGTGGGGCTGAGTGGAGTTAGGCAAAGGGGGAAAGTGAGGGACATCTGTAATAGTGACAACAATAATAATAATAAAAAATCAATAAATAATTAAAAAATCATGTTACTTCAATTATTTTGCATAAGATAAAACACCTAATTGCGCAGTGAATATTTAGTGAATCTAATTTGTAGGTTGTAACAGATGTAAAGAAGTGTGAGAATTACCAAGAAGGCACTAAAGGACATAAAAATGTAATTATAAGAGAAAAATAGGCTTCACTTGGGATGATGCTTCAGGTGTACAAACTGACCTTCAAATTTTTGTGTAATTGTTCCCAAAGCTGCCCAGTATTGAGTGTGGACTTTTCCACTTCCTGTAAGACAGGGTTATTTTCAGCTAAAAGACTAATGTCTATAATCACACCACAAAAAAATAAAATTACTCATTCTATTTAGTTCTCCCTAGAGGACTTTTAATATTACTTTAACAGGTAGCAGGTTTCATTGTCTACCAAAAATATAGGCAGCCATAGTTTATCTCAACCAACTTCATGAAAAGGTTTCCATGGAAACAAAAATGTTTTTTTTCTGGAATTTTTCAGTCAGCCCCAAACTACCACTAGAAAATTAGTGGAGGTTGGATCCAGTAGAAAACTTAGAAAGACATTCCAGATTTCAGTTGCATCTCTTTTCTTACATTCTCTCCAGGATAAGTAAAGTAAGACTTAATAAAGGTCCTAGTGCTTTCTGCTTCCTCTTGCATCTGAGACTTTGATTGGAGGCATAGTCTTATCATCTGTTTAGTTATTATTCAATTCTAAATTGTGTCATTCAGAAAGTCTTTGAGCAAGTGATGAATTCAAAATGCCTTTTTCAGTGACTCTAAATGGTGATATTTTACCTTGTAAAATCTGCAATGCTGTAAATTCATATCCTTCTATTATCAGTTCAGATAACTGCTATAATTTTCAACTAATTATCCATCTGTTCACTTCCATATAGCTTTTCTTTAACTTAAGCCTATATTCACTCATTACCTGACTCAAAACTGCTATTATTGAGATATATTCCAAATCCGTATAATATGGCTTTCGCTATGTTAATGTATGTTCAGGTAGATAGATTTATGGCGTGTTAGTGTGTGATTCCTGTGTTGAGCATTGTAGTGAGAGTCATTGAGCTTTGTCTAATTGTCAAACCTATATTTGCTGCTGATATCACAGTGATGAGGAAAACAAAATAGTTTGTTATCTGAGTTGACAATTTAATGAAAACCTTCATTAATCAAGGAGTTATATCAATGTATAGTAAGAACATATTCTATGAGAAGTTGACTTATGACAAGATGGAATTATTCCCTTAAAGAGTGAAGATTGGTGGGAGGTATGAAGAAAGACTAGGAATTAACTAGGTGAGAGGGGATTTTAAAAAATTTCTCAAAGAAGGAACAGCATGTATAAAGGTTCTGGGTTGAAGAGATAATTTGAGAATGTTAATTGAAGCTGAAGAATCAGGCATGAATCAGATTATTCTGAAAACTAGTATCTTGAGAATTTCCGGTATTTATTTGTTTACTAGTTTCTTGACATCTGATTTATGGAAACTGCTTTTACATAGTTTTATATCTGAGAAAATAGGCAGAGATACTTTCAAAAGTAGTTTTTTATCATGTAAGTATACATTTTAACTATTTTTTTAAAATCTACCATGACAAACACTTATGTTTCCTCTCTATCCTTTCCTTGGGTGAAGGTTAACGATGGTTCAGAGGAAAGGGCACTGCTGGCACTTCCCAGGCTCTTTGTGTGAAGGAATATACCAGAACACTGCAACCAAAGTTTCTGATGCCTCACCGCCAGGAGTTTGCTGAGCCTGATCTGTGGACAGAAGCACATTATTGGATCTGAGTGACTAATAGGTTCAGGATTCCTTTAAAAAATATCTGTATTATTGAAAGTATTACAGAGGTTCTGCTTTTATTCCCTCATTGATCCCCTCCACCCGACTCCTTCCCCCTCACCCCAAGCCTTCACAGCACTATTGTCCATGTATATGGGTTATGCATATATGCATATAAGTTCTTTCTTTTTGTGAAAGTGAAACAATACTCTCAAAGTATACAAATCTTATTGGATGTCTTAGTGATTAAAATGATGAAAACTTTAACTTAAAATATTTTATATGCAAAAGATTTAAGGGATTAATCAAATGTGCAATTTATTTTAAATTTTTATGTCAGTTATTATGTATCCCTGAAAAATTTCTTCACAACAGAACTTGACCTCCAGCCATGAAAATGTGGCTAATGAAATGATAATGTTGATGTAAGTAATATAGTTAAGAGCAGGATATATTAGGGTTGGGGTGGGGACTGTATCATGGCACTGGAGGAAGTAGGATTGGGCTAAATGAAATAATTTAAGACAAAACTTATCAAAAACTGGTTTAACTGTAGATGATGGGGGGAAATCTAAGAGAAAAAAAAAGCAAGAAGAAGTTCAAACCCTTGCCGGTGTGTCTCTGGTGATTGACGCAGTGTCTGTTCCCACAAAGGTTGCTGGTTTGATTCCCCGTCAGGCAGATGCTTAGGTTGCCGGTTCAATATATGGTTAGGGCTCATACAAAGGCAACCAATGTTTCTCTTCTCTCTCTCTCTCTCTCCCTCCCTCCTTCTCTCCTTTATTCGTCTCTCTAAAATCAGTAAAAAACAACACACAGAAAACATATACTTAGGTGAGGATTAAAACAAAAAAGAAAAACTTCAAAAGGATAAAAGCATATACATGATTCCTGGTAGAACTATAATAGTTAAAAACTGAAATTTGAAGATCTACATACATATATATAGACAAATATATACATACTAGGGGCCCGGTGCATGAAATTCGTGCACTGGGGGTGGGGGGGGGGTCCCTCAATCCAACCTGCCCCCTCTCACATACTGGGAGCCCTCAGGGGATGTCCCATGGGGAGCGGGCCTAAGCCACAGTCTGGCCTCCCTTTGTGGGAGGCGACTGGGTTGATCAGGGGAAGGTACCAGCCCCATCACCCCGCTGCTGCAGCCACTGCTAGTCACCACAGCCACCAAGGTGTTTTCATCAACACGGACTCCAGTCCCTTCACCATGAAAAAATGACAGCTTTCTTTAGGCATTTCAAGATGTGTCTTTCATAGGATATGACATTTCTTTCTTTCTTTTTTTTTATTTTTTATCCTCACCTGAGGATATGTTTCCATTGACTTTTAGAGAATGTGGAAGAGGAAGGGAAAGACAGAGAGAAACATCAAAGTGAGAGGAACACTTTGATTGGTTGCCTCCTGCATGAGCCCTGACCTGGGCCCCGGCCAGGGAGGAGCCTGCCCTTGATCAGAATTGAACCCAGACCCTGCGGTTGGCAGGCTGAGGTATTATCCACTGAGCCAAACCGGCTAGGGCAGGATATGACACTTCTTAGCCCTCCAGCAGCGGACCTTCATTTTTTCCTCCAGGAGTGTGATGGAAAAACCCTAGATCACCTTTTTGGGTTCTTATTACCCAAGTTACTAAGAATATTACTAGTGGCATATAGGAAGCTTAGCCAATGAGCAGTCAGAAAAGGTGTTTCCTCTGTAGTTCATACCAATCGCTGCCTGGGCCTTGCCCAGGCCTAAAGCCTCTGGCAGAAGCTTTAGGCCTGGGCAGGGGACCCCCAGCTCCCTCTGATTGCCAGCTCCAACCCTGCCCAGGTCTAAATCCTCAGGGCCTGGGCAGGGGACCCCCAGCTCCCTCCGATCGCTGGCTCCGCCCCTGCCCCCTCGGCTCTGATCACAGGTTTGGCCCTGCCCAGGAGCCCCCTGGCGCAGGCCCTTCCCAGGCTGCTCAGGGCCCACGCGGGGCCTACCTCAGAGTGACCTGGGTGCCAGGATGTTCCCGGGACCCAGGCACTGGGCGTCTATGTATGCAAATCTTTGTTGGGTTAATTTGCATACTCACTCTGATTGGCTATGGGTGTAATGGAGGTATGGTCAATTTACATGTTTGTCTATTATTAGGTAAGATACATATATATGTGCAATTAATTGGGTAACTGAGTCAAGTGCTTTGGTAATTGTGAAAGAAAAAATGTTTCAATCAAGACAAAAATTTGAATTAATCATTTAAGTTTTTATTTCTTCATCATTACATTGCATCTTTACATCTTTTTACTGTCACCATAGTTTTGCCTTTTTTAGTATGTCATATGTTTAGAAACATACATTATGTACTTTTTCAGATTGTCTTCTTTTACTTAGTAAGATTCATAGCTCAATCTTTAGCACTGAATAATATTCTGTAGCCTGGATGTACCCTGGTTTATTTATCCATTCACCCACTGAAGGACATATTGTTTGTTTTTAAGTTTTGGCAATTAGGAATAATGCTGCTACTAACTTCTGTGTGCAGGATTCTGTGTAGACATTTGTTTTCAACTCCTATGAGTAAATAATAAAGAACATGATTATGGAATTACATGGTAAGAGTATGTTTAGTGGTGTAAAAAAAAGCCAAACTGTCTTCCAAAGGACCTATATCATTTGCATCACCACCATCAATACATGAGAGGTCCCGTTGCTCATCATTTGAAATTTTTAAGAACTTCCAAACACTATTAACTCCCTTGATCTTTCTTATTTAAAACAAAAATAAAAAATACTTCAACAAGGTCTAATTTGTCAACAATGAAATACATATTTTAAGTGTAAAGTTTTAGAAGTTTTGCCAAAAATACTAGTATACACCTATGTAGCAACCATCATTATCAAGACAGAGAACATTTTCATCTACTCAAAATAGTACCTCCATGATCTTTTACAATGAACCTTCACTGTACTCCAAACCCAGGAAAAATCTGGCCTGCTTTCTATTACTATAAATTAGAGTTCATATTTTGAGAATTTTATTAAATTGAATAATTCAATATGTACACTTAAATCAGACTTCTACTCAGCATGCTCCTGAGATTCAGACATTTTGTGTGTGCATCAATAATTCATACCTTTTTATTACTAAGTAGTATTCTATTGTTATGAACACACCACAATTTGTCTATCCATCTACTTGCTGGTAGACATTTGGGTTGTTTCCAGTTCAAGGCTATTAGGGATAAGGCTGCTATAAATATTTCTGTAGAAATATTCTTATGGACATGCATGTTTAAAATGTAAATGGGTAAACCCTTCTTCCATGTCAGTCTACTTTAGTAAAACTCTAATCTTGGTTATATTTTAAATAAAGTGAATCACATCATTCAAACTATAATTCATAAGTTTGCTTCAAGTTTCACTTAATATCCAGCTATTCATTCACTCTTTAAAAGTCCTGCATGTTTTGCCTCCCAACTACATGTCCAGCACTCTTTCCTATGCCTATGATACTTTAATGTAGAATATCTCACATTTTAAAAAAGCGAATTAAAAAGTAAATAAAAATAAAATGTAAGCATCCAAAATAAAATCAGATAAGATATTTTGCTTTCAAAATAGCTTTAGCGGGAATAGTTCTAAAATAAAGCTTAAGGAGGACATTATGATACTGTACAGCCTTTTGTGGACTGCAGTGAGGACAATACTTTAAAGACAAGGAAATAAGGGTGCTAAGAAGCTAGAGATTTGAAAGTAATCAAAGTGAGTAAAGACACCTACGAAAATTAAGTGCATGGACGATGACTAAAGGCTGTGAGCCAGTTGTTGGATTCTGAAAGAATGTGGATGATTGCCAAAGGTCAGTTAATATCAATATGTAAATAAAATATTATAGGGTTAAGGGTAGAAAAGCTACAGTTGTTTAGTCTTTAATGAAACAAAACAACAGAATTTTTGGAGGGAAGATGGAAGCAGGTATAGAAGGTATGTGAGAAGGGCCAGAGAGAAGGTGGCATCATCAAGAAAGCCAGATTTCAGTTAAGACCAAAAGACAACAGAAACTTGCTGAGAACACCTTGGTGATTCATTGTGGGATAATGGTCTCAGAGGGCAAAGCTGATAAATTTTGGTTTATCAGTAAAAGAGAATCAAAGGTAAGGAAACACATATTTACATGCAGGTGACAGAGAGGGAGGGAATAGTATGAGTGTGTGGTGGAGGGGTGGGGGCTCACCTGTCAGCATTGACTGATGAAACCTGGTTTGAGAGGCACAAAAGATTCAGTCTCAACAGCCTTTCTTGACTATGGGTATTACGTATTGCAGTCAGAAAATTGTCTGAATTGGCGGGGCAATGTCACATCCTGAAACTTCTAAGTAAACTGATAACAGGTCCAGAAAATGCAGATGTTGCTTGCTGTGTGGGCTGAATGATCGTTGAGAATCTTCTCACTCGTGGGATGTATGTAATTGGTGATGTATATTTGCTAGTAGTGACTTTATATTTGAATATATGAATTATAAATGGGTAGGTGCCTCTGTGTGTGATCTCAGTGTAAGGATGTCTGTAGATTATAGTCATGACTTTGCCTGGAGCCACTCAGCTCATTAAAGCAATGCATTAGGAAGCCAAGCCTACAGGTTTATTTCCTGTGGGGGCTTTTTACATCTGCAGAGTGTATCACACATAATAGGGCCTTAATAAATGTTTGTTTATTAAATGAATAAGTGAATAAAAAATTCAGGTGTGGAGGGGAGTTTGTCTTTAGAGGTATCACCACTGTCGAGGCCTTTATACACAACCAGCAAGCTCTGAAATCCATGCTTAAGTCAGTAAAGGAAATTTTGTAAGACAGTGGGACAGATAAGCAAAAATTATGACTAAGTCTCAGACAAGCAAGCAAAAAACACATTCTTCTAAGAGTTTGTGTAATAACATTTAGTGTAGTGAAAAGAAGAAATGCTTATGCTTTAAATTCTCAATCCTCTTGTCAAAGTATCACTGTTTTTATATAAATGTAAATGTGAATGTAAATATAAAGGTAAATGTAAAGGTAAATAAATATATAAACAATATAAATATGTAAACATAAATATAAATAATAAAAGCCCAGCAACAGTTATGGCAGACCAGGACAACCGGTGACTATGACATTCACTGAGACAGCCAACCAGCCTGATCTGGGCCCCAATCAGCCCCCCAAACCACCTGCAGCTCCTCCCCCTGACTAGCCCAGCCCCTGATGCCCCCCCCCCACCCCGATCAGTTGGCCAACCACCTTGTCTGGCAGAAATTTGGGGTCTGTGGGCCTTGGAAATAATCGGTTTCGGGTAGCTGCACTGGACCTGGGATCAGGGCATTGGAGTCGGAGATGGGGTGGGGAGGCTTACCTGGTGGCCACTGCAGTCCCTACAGGCCGTGAATAGCAGCCGGGCATCTGGCCCTGGTTGGAGCAGAGGCAGGAATAGGGGTGGCAGGCGCAGTGGGTGGCAGCGCCCAGGAGGCCTGACCTGGGGGCTTACCTTGCCCATATGGGCCCGGCAGCACCAGCAGGCGGGGCATGGTGCACTGCAAGGCACTGGGGTTACATAGTTGACCAAAGGGGAAGCAAGCTGGGAGGGTGAGGCCCTGGGCAAGCTGGAGTCCCTAGTGGCATGGACTGGGCTGGAATGCATGCACTCCCTCATTGGCCACGCCCACCGATCCAACAGGATCTCAGAATGGGGTGGGAGGGGCTGGAGCTGGAAGCCCTGCAGGGCTGCAGACTCGTGCCTTTTTGGCCTTGGCCTTGGAATTCTGCGGGCGACCATTGTAGTGGCTACCAGTGCGTCAGAGGTCAGCCCCACTTCAAGAGAGAGAGGACGTGGTGGAACGTGGCAAGGCCACAGGAGAGATGGGAAATGCTGTGGTCATCTTCAGGAAACACAGCTGCCATGGTATTCAATAACTATGAATAGATAATAATCTTTGGTCTCCTTCTACAGAAGAGGAAGCTGAGAGGTAAAGACGGGAGCCTTCTGCAACACCTCACCCACTTCTCATACCTGACCCTGTGCAGCATTGTTTTCGTTGAAAAGTAGAGGATCCAAAATGTTTTTAGATCTTTGCTATTTTAGTCAGGAAAGAATTTAGCACAGGGAATTGGTTCTTGGGAAATCATTGGAAAGCTAGAGGAGTGGGTATTAGGCTGGGCCCCCAGGAAAAACTCCCTGGGCAGCGGGAGGAGCTGCCCCCTCAGCCACAACTGAATTCTAGGACACTCTGGCACAGCTGTGACCCGGGGATCAGAAACTGCTGCCCCCGCAAGTGCCCTCCAGTTTCCACAAAACAGGTCACTGGGCACTGCCTCTGCCACCACTGCCTGTGCACAGCCTGAATTCTGCTGCAGAAAACCTCCACATCTCTGCAAACATGGTCACCAGCAGCAAACAGCCCAAACTGAAGGAAGTTGCCTCTGCCCCACTTCTGCCTTCAAAATATTGTGCAAGCACATCCAATCAGCAGAAATGAATTCATATCCAGAAACCTAGCTGCAAAGGAGTTTGGGCAGTTGTATAGTTTAATGCAACATTTTAAAACAAAAAAACAATGTGCAGCCAGTGTCTTATTTTATTCCAAATTCAATTGATAGGCCATCAGAACCATCTGCAGATGTTTTTAAATATATGCCAATATTCTTAAAGGGGATATGTATATCTGGTACTGCTGATTTATAAAGGAGGCATTAGACCATCAGCCCCAGAGCCCATTGGGGCTGGCTGGGGGGAGGTTGGATGTAGGAGCGCACTGACTACCCAGCTGGTCACCGGGACTCCAGTATAAATATAAATAATATAAATATAAATATAAATATAAATATAAATATAAATATAAATATAAACATAAATATTTAATATAAAAATAAAACTAATCAAAAACCTAATCTTTTCAAGTATTTGAAAAAGAGATATGAAGTAAATTTGAATACTTAAATTCAATTAACTTAATAAATCAATTAAGATAACCATTTTGCAAGTCATTTTCTTATTTTATTCCTATCATGTACCTTGTGACTATATTTAATGCATTTACATATTTTCCCATAAGATGTACATTTTATGTAAGCTGCATAAAATAAAACTATTTTGCTTAGGGAGTTGCATAATATTTTCATGTAAACTCTCAAATATATATTTGGTAGGTTCCATGAATAGTTTCTAAATATCTTTCTGGATTAAAAAAAAATCCTGTATAATAATATCCTAATATGCTAAGTGTCTGGTCAACTGGTCAGCCATTCAACCAATCAAAGTGTAATATGCTAATGACAGGCTAAAACCGCTCAACTGCTCACTATGACTGGTCGATCAGTTGCTATGATGTGCACTGACCACCAGGGGGCAGACATGAGCTTGCTGCTGGCCTCCAGCCAATCGAGACTGAGCAAGACAAGCCAGACATGCCCTGGAGCCCTCTCACTCCCTCCCTGGCTGGCCAACCTCCCATGTCCCTCCCCTGCCCTGATTGTGCACTGGTGTGGTCCCTCGGCCTGACCTGCACCCTCTCACACCCCGGGACCCCTCAGGGGATGTCAGAGAGCTGGTTTTGACCTGACGGCAGAATGACCAGTCACTATGACATGCACTGACCACCAGGGGCAGACACGCAACACAGGAACCGCCCCCTGGTGGTCAGTGCGCCCCCACAGAAGGAGCGTCACTCAGCCAGAAGCTGGGCTCATGGCTGGAGAGCGCAGTGGCAGTGGCGGGAACCTCTTCCACTTTCGCGGCAGCACTAAGGATGTCCAACTGTCAGCTTTGGCCCGCTCCATCAGTTGGACATCCCCCAAGGGCTCACAGGCTATGAGAGGGCACAGACCAGGCTGAGGGACCTCCCCTCCGAGTGCACACATTTCGTGCACTATGCCTCTAATTCATATATACAATTTAACAAATGTTTATAGAAATGCAAAATTCAAAAAATAAGGCAGAAGGGAAAACAAAGTATTTTTAATTATCGCAAAGAGAAATACTTTTTTATTGAATTTATTTGGGTGGCATTGGTTAATAAAATTATATAGGTTTCAGGTATACAATTCTACAAAACATCATCTGTATATTGTATTGTATGCTTACCAACCAGAGTAAAGTCTCCTTCCATCACCATTTATCTCCCCTTTACCCTCTTTACCTCCCTCTAACCCTTTTTTCTGTCAGTGTCCATGAGTCTTTTTTTTTTCTTATTCCTTTCACCCTTCTCTTCTAGCCCCCACCCTTCTCCCCTCTGACAGCTGTCAGTTTGTTCTCTGTATCCATGAGTCTGTTTCTTCATTTTGTTAGTTTATTTTGTTCTTTAGAGTCCACATATAAGTGAAATCATATGGTACTTATCTTTCTATGACTGACTTATTTCACTTAGCATAATACTCTCCAGGTCCATCCATGCTACTATAAAAGGTAACATTTCCTCCTGTTTTACTTTAGTGTAAATGTACCACAGCTTTTTTATCTACTCATCTACTGGTGGACACCCCTATGTTTATTGCAGTGTTATTTACAATAGCCAAGATTTGGAAGAAGACAAAGAGAAAACAGTTTTAATGTTCAGGTTGTTTTGTTTCCTTTCTAATTTTTCTCTAGGCATAATTTTCACCAGGGAATAGATCATATATATATATTTCATATCCCACTCCTTTACATTATAACATGTGTTTTTATTAACACAATTTGAATAGTTATATACATTACATATATTTGTTTAAGCAAAAAAATATTTATTGAATGCTTATACACTAAGTGCAGAAATTATAGGGGCAAATAAAACAAACCAGTTTCCAACATTATTTTCATGAGCTAGTCCCCTCATTTTGAAAAATATTTTGGATGACAATCAAAAGGAACATGAATTTACCAAATAACTATATTTGCATTTGAAATCCTACTGACAAAATATAAAAAAAAATTTATATCACATAATCTTAATGTAAATATTAGTTTACTTTAACTTCATTTTATTTGGAAGACAGTCTGGCTTTTAAGAAAGCCTATTTCATTTTTTTTTTAAAAACATTATTATTGAAAGTATTTTATATGTCCCCTTTTTTCCCCATTGACCCCTTCTAGCCAGCCCCTATCTCCCCTCAACCCAAGCCTTCACCACACTATTGTTTGTGTCCATGACTTATGCATTTATGAATACAACTTCTTTGGTTGATTTCTACCCACCCATTCCCACCTTCCCTGTGAGATTCGAGTCTGTTCCATGCTTCTATGTTTCTGGATCTATTTTGTTCATCAATTTATTTGGATCATTAGATTCCACATCTGAGTGAGATCATGTGATACTTATCTTTCTCTTCCTGGCTTATTTTGCTTAGCATAATATTCTTCAGGTTCCCCCATGCTGTCTCAAAGGGTAAGAGATTATTCTTTTTTACAACTGCATAGTATTCCATGGTATAAATGCATCTTATCCATTCATCTACTGATGGGCACTTGGGTTGTTTCCAGATCTTACCTATTATAAATTGTGTTGTTATGAGTTCCAAGCAAGAAGAACCCAAACAGGCCCACACCCAGACACATCATAATTAAAATGCCAAAAATTAAAGACATGAAGACCATTTCTTATACCTAAAATTAAACAAATAAAACCCTAACCACATATAACTTAAGTAGATACTTGATTCGTAAGTGTCACTAACTTGATTTTAGATTCTAACTTTTTAAAATAAATAAAGAGAATCAGTAGTTCCCTGTGGCTTTCTGTCTAAAACCTTTTTATATTTATATATCGGCCAGACTGTCATTGTCCTACATCTGCTATATTACAGCAACATTATTCATTGTAATTCCTTGTTTGTTCAACCACAAGGCTCTTTGGGTTTGGTTTTATCCCATATTTTAACAGATGAACTGTATTATCTATGCACAGAAGTTATTTTCACGCTTTACTTGTGAAACTTAACTGCTTGCATGTGTAAAAAGCATGCAAACTGTTGCATTCTCTTTCAGGGACATAAAAAATGTGAGCCATCTGTAGCTCGTCACTTTCTTGGTCAATTATGGATGAACAGAATCTGAAATACTGAATCTTTCAAATGCAACCATGGGCATGGGGGTTTCTTAAATCTATTTCCCAACCAAGGTAGGAACTGCTATTTTTTGACCATGTTCCCTGTTTTGTGTCCTGGGGCATGAAATGGCCCATGGAAAAGACATTAGCCTCTTGAGGGACTCAGTATGGTCACTTCAGATTCTTAGAAGAAGCTGAAAGTTAACGTAAATAAATAAATAAAGTGTCATGGTACACAGCAAAGGTTTTATGATTTCTTAAAGGAACCATGATATTGGAAAATTAAATTCAATTCACAACTCTGAAAAACTAAGTAGAACAAACAGGCTTTTGAATATAATTGGTTATGTTATTTTACCATATTTTTACACTTAATACCATTCTTAATAACTTACCATATTACTAGAGGCTTGGTGCGCGAAATTCGTGCACGGGGGGGGGGGGGGGGGGAGAAGTGTCCCTCAGCCCAGCCAACACCCTCTCCAAACTGGGACCCCTCTCACAATCCAGAACTGCTGGCTCCCAACTGCTTGCCTGCCTGCCTGCCTGATTGCCCAAAACCGCTGCTGCCTGCCAGTCTGATCATACCCTAACCAGTCCCCTGCCAGCCTGATTGACACCTAACTGCTCCCCTGCCAGCCCGATTGCCCCTAACTGCCCTCCCCTGCTGGCCTGGTCACCCCCAACTGCCCTCCCCTGCAGGGCTGGTCCCTCCCCACTGCCCTCCCCTGCTGGCCTGATTGCCCACAACTGCCCTCCCCTGCTGGCCATCTTGTGTCCACATGGGGGCGGCCATCTTGTGTGTTGGTGTGATGGTCAATTTGCATATTACCTCTTTATTATATAGGATATTTTTATCATTATGTTTTTCCAATAACATAAAATATATTGTAGTACAGTTTTGAAGTTATAAAATATGTTTTTGGTGTAAGAATATGTGTTGAAAATTTCTTTGGAAATGATTTTTTTGTAAATCATATGATATGAGAAGTAAGACTATTTAAAAAGGATGAAAGGGATTTATATATAATTTTTAATTTCTGAGCAGTGTAAGCTAGCTCCTATTCCCTCCACACTTAGTTCACCAAACACCCTAGTTTTCTAGTCTAAGAGTTCATTTTATTTCACTTATTTATACTTTGCACTTTTCCCCTTTATGTATTATCCTTTGCCCTACATATTCTCATTGAAGGCTACTTACGGATATTTAAGACCAAAGTTAAAAGTAGGTCCTCACAGGACCAACAAATAAAAATCTGACTTTAATTCTCTTCTCAACAAGTGTTTTAAGTCTCATCAACCTGGGTGGCTGGCATACCTGCCCTTCCCTCCTTTCCCTCCTTTCCTCCCTCTCTCCTCCTCCCTCCCCTTCCCTCCCTGCCCCCTACCTCTGTATTTCTTGTTTACCATTCTATTGTCAATACATAGAATGGCACCTGGTACATAAATGGTTGTTGAAAAATAAAATAAAATATAAACAAGTAGATTCATGCAAAGAGTCTTATACATTTAAAGAGATATCCTGGTTGGAATATAATGTCTTATATTTTAATTTACATTTACTCATAACATTTTGTTATTCTTACTTTCTAGCTGTTCTGATTGTTAACATTGATTTTCTCTTTCACCTTAAAGTTATTTAAAAAAAAATTGTGGTCAATATTGTTTTTAATTTTTAGATAATTTTGAAGTTTATCTGTTTATAACTGACTTTTATGTTTTTCATTTCTATTCACTATGTTCAGAAAATGTTTTCTGTATTGATTTAACTTTAGAAAGTTATATAAATTTTTGGGGAGTGAAATGTGTGATCATATTTGGTAAATCTCTCTTGTGTTGCTAAGAAGAAGGATTATTCCAATATAAAATAAAATTCAAAATTTACTTATAAGGGGGAGAAACCAAGATGGCAGCATAGGTAAGCACCTAAACTGCTGCCTCACACAACAATTTCAAAACTACAACTAAAAGACAGAACGGACACCATCCAGAACCACAGGAAAGCTGGCTGAGTGGAAATTCTACAACTAGAAGGAAAGAGAAAAGCTCACAGAGAATTGGAGGTACAGCAAAGGGTCTTTGTGTGCGCAGAGAGGAAGGGTGGCTGAGAAACTGGCTAACTTTCTCTGGCGGAAGGGGGAAGGAAGCCCCCGACCGCACTGAACCCCAGTCCCGGGCGAAACCCCGTGGACCCAGGCTCATACAGGGGGAGTCTGGACTGTCAGGTAGAGAGAAAGGTACCCGGAGACTCGGAGACCCGGGGGAGACCCGGGGGAGCTCCAGTGGGCAGGGGTCTGAAGGCGCGCGAGCCAGTGTGCACAAAGGAGGTTGCCACAGGCTTTCCCTAGCAGAAGGGAGTCCAAAGCTCCTGACTGCACTGAACCCCAATTCCGACTGAACCCCAGTTCCAGGCGAGCCCCTGGGGACCCGCTCTCTTACGGGGGGGGGGGGGGGAATCTGGACTCTAGGGCAGAGACTCGGGAGCCGGGGAAGGCAAAGGTCTGCAGGCGTGCGCATGCCAGTGTGCACAAAGGCTGCGGAGGTTGCCACAGGCTTTCCCTAGTGGAAGGGAGTCAGAAGCTCCTGACTGCACTGAACCCCAGTTCCAGGCAAGCCCCTGGGGACCCACACTCTTGTGGGGGGAATCTGGACTCTTGGGCGGAGACTTGGGAGCTGGGGAAGGTAGAGGTCTGCAGGCGCGCGCGCAAGGGCAAGGCTGACTGGAAGCCAAGACTGTCTGCTCCACCCTGAGACTCCACCCCATCCAACCTGAGCACAGAGGCTGTTGCAATTTGGCAAGTCTCCAGCACCGAACTTCTCCCAGCGTAGACACAGCTGATCCTTACAGCCAACTGGCCTGGAGGTCAATTCCTCCCAGTGATACCAACAACAATCAAGACTTAACTACAACAAGGCTGTACACACAGTCCACAAAGGGGTGCACCAAGAGTGTCCACCTCAGGTTAATTGGGGAGGCCGACCCACTGGGCCATATAGGAAACCTAGCACACAAATCTACCCTACCAACTCAGGGAAGCAGTGAAAATGTGGCATCATAGAAACAGATCACAAATGAAAGAAATGGAGGAAAACAAACGACTGGATATAGAATTCAAAACCACGGTTATAAGGCTTTTCAAGAATATCCTAGAAAAGGCCGATAAATATAACGAGACTCTCGAAGGTATGAAAAAGGACCAACTAGAAATTAAACATACACTGACTGAAATAAAAAATATTATACAGAGACCCAACAACAGACTAGAGGAACACAAGAATCAAGTCAAAGAATTGAAATACAAAGAAGCAAAAAATACTCAACAGAAAAAACAAAAAGAAAAAAAAATCCAAAAAGTTGAAGATAGTGTAAGAAGCCTCTGGGACAACTTCAAGCGTACCAACATCAGAATTATGGGGGTGCCAGAAGAAGAGAGAGAGCAAGATACTGAAAACCTATTTGAAGAAATAATGACTGAAAACTTCCCCCACCTGGTGAAAAAATAGACTTACAAGTCCAGGAAGCGCACAGAACCCCAAACAAAAGGAATCCAAAGAGGACCACACCAAGACACATCATAATTAAAATGCCAAGAGCAAAAGACAAAGAGAGAATATTAAAAGCAAAAGTTAATTACCTACAAGGGAGCACCCATACGATTGTCAGCTGATTTCTCAACAGAAACTATGCAGGCCAGATGGGAGTGGCAAGAAATTTTCAAAGTGATGAATAGCAAGAACCTACAACCAAGATTACTCTACCCAGCAAAGCTATCATTCAGAATTGAAGGGCAGATAAAGAGCTTCACAGATAAGAAAAAGTTAAAGGAGTTCATCACCACCAAACCAGTATTATATGAAATGCTGAAAGGTATTCTTAAAGAAGAGGAAGAAGAAAAAAGTAAAGATAAAAATTATGAACAACAAATACATATCTATCAACAAGTGAACCTAAAAATCAAGTGAATTAAAAACCTGAGGAACAGAATAAACTGGTGAATATAATAGAATCAGGGGCATAGAAAGGGTGTGGACTGATAATTCTCAGGGGGAAAGGGGTATGGGGGGTTCAGGAAGAGACTGGAAAAAAATCATACACCTATGGATGAGGACAGTGGGGGGGAGGTAAGGGCAGAAGGTGGGGTGGGAACTGGATGGAGGGGAGCTATGGGGGGAAAAAGGGGAAACAATTGTAATAATCTGAATAAAGATTTATTAAAAAAATTACTTATAAGATCAATATTGATAATCATTTATCTCCGATTCTTCATTTTATTATTTTTTCTATTAAAATAGTATTTGAGAGGGGTAAACACAATATGTACTAATACTAAATTTCCTTTGTTTCTTTGTACACTATCTATAGATTTTTCATGACTTACTTTTATATTTTGATATTTGGTTTTTAAATTTTCATGAAATCAAACCATCCTTGTGGACTCTACTTATTTGTGTCCTCTTGTGTTTCATTTAACATTTGTTACCTGTTAAATAAAACAAAGTATTATCCTGCTCTTTTCATCTGTTCTTTTATATCACTGTCTTGCATGTCATGCAAAGATGTGCCTTTTATCTAAACCAATAGTGAATTCATTTCATATACATTTACATGTAATTATTTTTACTTTCTACATTTTTTATGGGAAGGATTTATTTGTTTATGTTTCAGTTGATTTTTAGAGAGAGGAAGAGAGAGAGAAACATGATGCCACAACAGGGGACAGAACCAGCAACCTGGGTATGTGCTCAGAGAGGAAATCGAACCTACCACTCTTTGTTGCACCAACCATCTGAGCCACTGCAGTCAGGGCTTTATGTGAAATCTTGCTTTTAGTGCTTTTGCTATTTTTTTTTAAATAACCTGGGTTTTATTTTTCAGTTATTTTTCTTTGTTTTTCAGTATTTTATCTTTCCACATCTTTAAGCAGTTTTATTTTTTCTCCTTTATACAATAAACCTACAAAATCAATTTATTGACTTAATTTTCAAGATTATTAAAACCTTATGTATTGTGAAGAAATTATTTTTTCTCTTTTTTCCATACTACCTCATTCTTTATGCTTTTCCTATTTTATTTTTCTAATTTTCAAAATTTAGTGATATAAATTTTCATTCTTTTTGTAATCATAATTCTGAAAACTAAATGCATATGCTTTTGTAATAATAATCCCCAAATCTAAATTTATGTTCTTCAGAGTATTTAAATATATAAAAATTTACTACAAGCACTTTACTTTAATATTAAATTAAGCCCTTTGGGAAAAATCTCAAACTTAGCATCAGAGCACTTTATGCAGGGTATAATAATTTTTACTTATTAATTAGTATTAATCCTAATTAACTCTGGGCATAGCTCTTAAGCTAGCCATGTTAAGTCTATTGTTCTAATTTATAAAAAAAAATCGGGTTAAATATAACTACTGTAAGTGAGTCATCTTTATCTAATTCTTATTTGCTTAGAAATTTACTAACTTGTTAGAATATCATTATAAACTAGAGGCCCAGTGCATGAAATTCATGCACAGGTAG
Source organism: Plecotus auritus (assembly GCF_963455305.1). NCBI lineage: Eukaryota > Metazoa > Chordata > Mammalia > Chiroptera > Vespertilionidae > Plecotus > Plecotus auritus. The sequence continues at coordinate 73,645,480 of NC_137772.1, read as the reverse complement.
GGTCTCTAGGCCTGGCCAGTAATCAGGATTGATCAGGTTCCCCACTTTCCAGCCTCCCTGCCTCCTCCTCCCCTCGTTCCTTCAGCAACCTGCCACCGGTGCTGGTCACCTGCCATGTTCCGTGCCATCCCCTGGTGGTCAGTACACGTCATAGTGAGCGATCAAACTCCCATTCTCCTGGTCGAACTCTCAAGGGGACAATTTGCATATTAGCCTTTTATTATATAGGCTAGATCAGGCGTCCTCAAACTACGGCCCGCAGGCCACATGCGGCCCGCCGGGTGCTGCTGCCTGTCCTGCTTAACAGCCGACTTGTCCCAGGCCTGCAGTGTGCATAGGAATTTGTTCATAGGGTTTTTTTTTAAACTATAGTCCTGCCCTCCAATGGTCTGAGGGACAGTGAACTGGCCCCCCTGTTTAAAAAGTTTGAGGATCCCTGGGCTAGATAAAGAAAATCTTTCATTTTTCAAGAATAACTTTTCTGGGAATAAAATTCTAGGTTGACAGATTTAATTATTTTATTTATTTATGTTGGCACTTTAAATATGTTATTTTGAGTCTCTTGGTCTATATAATTTCAGAGATGTTTATAGATATTCTTTTCTTGTTCATCTAGGCTTAGGTCAGTAAATTTTATGTAAAGGGTTAGACAACAAATATTTTAGGTATTGTTGGCCTACCAGAGTATCTGTTATGTATTCTTCACTCTGTCCCCACCCCATTGTTTTTATAACCATTTAAAATGTAAAAACAATTATAGACTCATAAATCATACATAAAGCCACAAATGAAATCATCAACCTCTTTTTTTTTTCAACCTCTGCTTTTTACATACCCTTTCTTAAACATGTGATTCCTGAAATTTGGTTATGATGTCTCTGGGTGTGGATATTGACACTAATAAAAGAGAAATATGCAAATTGATTGTACCTCTGTGACGCCCACCAGCCAATTAGGAGTGAGTATGCAAATTAACCCAACAAAGATGGTAGCTTAATTTGCATATGCAGGCATGGAGCAGCCGGGCAGGTTGGGACGCCTACTATGAGGGGGAGGGCAGGGGGCAGTGGGAGCTACAGGAGCACTGAAGGCTCCGGCCAGAGCAAAGATGGAAGGTGGTGGCCAGAGCAAAGGCCTGTGTCCAGGGTGCAGGAAGAAAACTGGTGCCAGCAGCCAGGGGAAGGAAGGCCTATTGCATGAATCTTCCTGCAACGGGCCTCTAATATATATAGTCCGTTGTATATGTATATATGTATATATGTATATATGTGTGTGTGTGTGTATATATATAAAATTATTTTTTGCTTGGGGATTTATTGAGTCTCTAAGATCTGTGAATTTTATGTTATTGAATATTGTTTTCCTTACAGAGTATTAGATTTTGTTCTGTTAAACAGTTAACTCCTCTTGGGTTTTTCTTTTAAGCTTTGTAATAACAATTCCAAGGCAGCCTTTAATTTGAGACTAATTTAGTCTACTTCTGAAGTATAGCTTTTCTAAGGACTCTATCTCATGGCCCATTTATCTTAAGGTTTTTTTCACTCTGTTGGCAGTAACACAAACTATTACTAGCATTGTGTGAGTTTCCCAGAAATATTTGACCTACTGTTTTTCTTTGTTTCTGAGGGACACCTCTACAAATCTCCAGGACTCTATCTATGTGCAGTGCCCCGCTCTCTGGTTCTCTGTATTGAACATTTATCTCTCTCACCCTCCCTAAACTCTGATATCTGACTCTTAAGCTCAGTAAGTCTTTTTTTTTCCCTCTCTATCTTTACTTTGTAGTGTGAGCACATCCTCTGAGCAGTAGTCTGGGGGAAATGTGAAGCTTATTACATTTGTTTCTCTGCTCTGGGAAATAATACTGTGTTGATTCTTGTCTAATGTTTAAAGGTTGTGTTTTATTTTAAGTCCCAGCTTTCTAGTTTTTCATAACATGATAACAATCTCTGTACAATTATGGATGGAAAGAATAAGTCTGATTTTACAAGGCATATTTCATATGATATAAACAAAGATATAAAAATCAAACCAAAAATTTTTCAGAAATGTTATATGATAAAGAAAAATAGATAAGCCTTAAAGATTATTCCCTGGATTTGTTAACCTTGAAAGAGGTAATGTCAGGAGAGTGGTAAATGCTGAAGAAAGAATGCAGTGTTTGAAGAGATTAGTTGGATTTAGGAAAAGGAAGTCAAAGTATAGATCAAACATTGAAGAATTTCAACTGTGAAAGGGAAGTGAGCTGGTGCATTAGTAGAAAGAGCTGAAAAATAAACAATAATTTTCATGGATGTGATAAATTGCATTATATTTAAAATAGATGGAAAAGAATTATAGCATGCTAAAAGATACCAGTTGATAGACTAATTAATAAATCAAGATAACTAAATGGAAGGATGGTTTTATATTAAACTAACATATATAACCTATCTAGTAAAAGAGTAATATGCAAATTGACCATCACTCCAAAACACAAGATGGCTGCCCCCATATGGACACAAGATGGCCACCACAAGATGGCCTGCAGGGGAGGGCAGTTGGGGGCGACCAGGCTGGAAAGTGAGGGCAATTAGGGGTGACCAGGCCAGCAGGGGAGGGCAGTTAGGGGCAATCGGGCCAGAAGGGGAGCAGTTAGTCATCGATCAGGCTGGCAGGGAAGTGGTTAAGGGGTGATCAGGCTGGCAGGCAGAAGCATTTAGGAGTAATCAGGCTGGCAGGCAGGTGAGTGGTTGGGAGCCAGCAGTCCTGGATTGTGAGAGGGATGTCCAACTGCCAGTTTGGACGGGCAGTTGGACATCCCTTGAGGGGTGCCAGATTGGAGAGGGTGCAGGCTGGGCTGAGGGACACAAACCGCCCCCCCTGTTGCCTGAATTTTGTTCACTGGGCCTCTAATATGTATATATTATTAATTTGCATATTACCCTTTCATTAGATAGGATATCTAATGAAAGGGTAATATGCAAATTAACCATCACTCTGTCACAAAGATGGCTGAGCCGATAGCCACAAGATGGCGGTACCCAGTCCCCTCAGCCTCGCCGGAATCCCCCAGTCCTGAGGGGGCTGCCACTGAGAGCTGGCAGTGTGAGCGGCCTGGCGGAATGCTTGCTTCGTCGCCATGGCAATGGAGGTTCTCTGGGTAGTGGGCATGGAGCAGCCGAGATAGGATGCTTGCTTCATTGACGCGGTGATGTCCTGGTTGCGGAGGGCCTCTGGGGTACAGGGGGACCAGCCCACAGCCTCCGTGGCCAAGCGCAGGCCCAAAGAGGAGATGACAGGCCCTCCTCCTGTGGAAGCACCACAGGTCCCTTCCGGCTCCCGCGGAAGTGGTGTGGGTCCCTCCTGGCTCCTGTGGAAGCAGAGCAGCTCCCAGTGGCATGCTGTGGTTCCCGACAACTCCCGAGGAAGTGATGGGCGGTCTACTGTGCGTGATATTGCACTATGGGCTACTAATATATATATAAATGTGTGTGTGTGTGTATATATATATATATATATATATATATATGTGTGTATATATATATATATATATATATTTGCATATATATGAGAAAAATGGATTTAAATTGAGGATTTTTTACTTAATACATTTTATTTTGCTATTTAAATTGAAGTGAAAAAAAGTAGGTATTGAGTGAGAATCAATGTTTTGAGACTGAGAAATTTTGAGATTTGACTCAAATTGTAGAAGGCTTAAAGGCATGTTGAATGATCAGTTCAACATGGCATCAGGGCAATTAAATGATATGATATTTATATAAATTTTTTCAACCTTATTTGTTATTTCTCATTTAGAATCAGAGAAAGCAAATTATCAGATGCATCCTTACTAAAGGTTTGTCATTCAGTTTGGATGGAATTGAAATTTCAACAAGGCCATGGGTTGGTTTACTTGGAAATGAGCTGTGGACAATGTGTATTAAGTGTTCCAGATTGAGAATACAGAAAACACAACAGTTTACTGATTGGAGAAAATAATAATGAACAATCAATTAGATCCTTTGCTTATCTGTTATAATTATTTTCCCATGGATTCCAGAATTGCTATAAATATCAAGGGAATAAGTGTATCCGCACTAATAAAAGAGAAACATGCAAATTAACCATCACTCTGCTATACCACCAGCCAATCAGGAGTGAGTATGCAAATTAATCCAACTAAGATGGTGGCAGCCAAGGAGCTGGAGCGAGCAGGAGGCTTGGGTTGCCCCCAGCGATGGAGGAAGCCAAGCTTCCCGCCTGCCCTGGCCAGCCCTGGCCTCCACTCAAGGCTACAAAGTTTCAATTATAGAAGATAAATAAATCCCAGATACCTGCTTCCAGCCAGCCCTGGCTTTTGCTCAAGGAGGGGCTGAAAAAAAAAGAAAGAAAAAAAAAAAGCTTGGGTCATGAGGGGGGCATGGCCAGCCTGAAAACAGCCATCAGCTCCTAATCCAGGCTGTCCAGGCACCCTAGTGGGACCCCTCCACCCTGAAGGGCCTGTGGCCAGCCTGTAAACAGCCCTCAGCCCCTCACTCAGGCTGGCCACACCCCCATGGGGTGAGGGTCCCCCTGGGGGGCTGGCAAGCCTGCAAACAGCCATTAGCCCCTCACCCAGTCTGGCCAGGCACCCCAGTGGGACCCCTACCCTGATCCGGGACACCCTTCAGGGCAAAGCAGCCGGCCCCCACCCATGCACCAGGCCTCTATCTATACTAATAAAAGGGTAATATGCTAATTAGACTGGGAGACCTTCCAGGAGACCTTCCGGACATTCTTGTGGACAAAGCCATGGTGGCGGGGCTGAGGTAGAGGCAGTTAGAGGCCAAGAGGGGAGGGCAGTTATGGGTGATCAGGCCAGTATGGAACGGCAGTTGTGATCAGACTGGTGGGGGGTGGGCCTGTTGGGGGTAAGCAGACCAGCAGGGGGTCCAGTTTGGGGTGAGCAGGCCATCAGGTGGGATCAGTTGGAGATGATCAGGACAGCGGGGGGGGGGTGCAGTTTGGAGTGAGCAGGCTAGCAGGGGGGGCAGTTGGGGGCAAGCACACTGGCATGGGGGGCAGTTGGGGGTGATCAGGCTGGCGGGGCGGCATTTGAGGGCAAGCAGGCCAGCAACGGGGGGCAGTTGGGGGCAAGCAGGCCGGCAGGCAGAGTGGTTAGGGGCAATCAGGCAGGCAGGCAGGTGAGTGGTTAGGAGCCAGCAGTCCTGGATTGTGAGAAGGATGTCTGACTGCCGGATTAGGCCCGATCTCTGTAAACTGGCAGTAGGACATCCTTTGAGTGGTCCCAGATTGGAAAGGGTGCAGGCCGGGCTGAGGGACACCCCTCTCCCATGCACAAATTTCATGCACTGGGCCACTAGTATTATATAAACTTTAAATAAATGTAAAAGAAGCTGGAGAAGTTAATGACTAAATGAGAATTTGTAAGAATAAGAGGAAGGACCACTAACTATTCCTCCTAAGTACAGATTCCTATGGAAAACCTAGAAATTGAAGGGAAATCAGAGAGGCCAAATATACCTAGCCACAGAATTTGAACTTCCTGGAGAGATCATTTAGAAACCATTTCTGCTATGACCATACCATTTAATTTTCAGTAGTGTGTTCTCAGTATGGACCTGGTATTTGGCAAAATAAAAAAAGCTGAAGAAAATTTTCAGAGTTTGCAGCTGTAATCACAATTCTTAGTAAAAAAACAAACAAAAAAACCCCACAAAAGATGTTCTTGCAAACATAATATAAAGCCTTGGGTGGAAGCATACTTTTGAGATGTAGGGCCAGGGTAGAAGTGATCAAACAGTAAGTACAGTTAGTCATATGAGAATAGAATTTATTATCCAATTTCATGAAAACAGTAATTACTTAAATATTAAACCTCTGAAACCCAAGCTCTAAATTTGCAATTTAGAGATTTAAAATACACATACCTTATGAAGTAAAAATAGATATTTTAGCCAACCAATCTCAAAAGTACAGAAAGAGTACAATTTGAGGCACATTTATGATAACATAAAGCTTACTATTAATTTTTGCTTTGTTAGGAAATAGAATCCTATACTTTTAATACTCTTTTCTTTACATTGATCATAAGTATACAATGTAGTATATAATAACAAGCTTGTTTGACAGTACCTTTATCTATAATAATAAAAGCATAATATGCTAATTAGACTGGACGTCCTTCCATACGTCCTTCCAGACGACCTTCTGGACGAAGCTGGGGCTGCGAGGGAAGCCTGGGTCCCGGGTGCCTGCCAGTGGCTGGAGGGAAGCCCGGATCCTGGGTGCCGGCGGCTGGGGGAAGGAAGACCTATTCTTGCATGAATTTTGTGCATCGGGCCTCTAGTTTAATTATCAACATTAAGAAGCATTTGAATAATACTACCTTTGTTTCTCTGGAAATTTGAGAAAATGATATAATATAGTAAAATTGGCATTGCTCAGTACTAAAGATGTGATTTGTGGTAAAAAATCAAGTAAAGTCTATGAGTTTTAAAAACCAGAATAAATTATCCCAGGAGTTTTTATCGTTGGCCTTGGAGAGAAAACTAATGAAACCCCATTATCCAGCTTTGCCTTTCTGTACTTCAATAAGAGGTAAAATGCTAAAAAATAGTTATGTCAAAAGCCAATGGAAAGTATATTAATATAATCTCCTTCTAGTTATCAACTGTCAGATTTTCTGAAAACGTGTGATAATAGGATCAGTGTTAGCTATTCATTCTAATAAAGATAGCAATGTGACTTAAAATATGTAAAAAGGGAACCTATTGCATCAAGAACTAATTTTCATGATTAATATAGACTTCAGGAGAAGAAAATCCTTAATCGATGTAATGTTATGAGAAAATGTAAGTGATTGTCACATATACATCTTCAATGATGTCTAATAAAAACAGAATAGAACAGTACTATAATACCTGCATAAAAATTCAAATCCCTAGAGAGATTGCTATATGTATTAATTATTAGGCTCAGAGAAGCGATGTATATTGACAGATTCTTATTTTTAAAATATTATTTTTATTTACCCCAAAGAGAAAGCATGCTTAGTTTTTTAATAATTAATATTATCACTTTTACTATCTTTCTAAGATTACCACATTCTTTGCATTTATGTTAAATCCAACATAATATCAATAATCCTTATAGTAGCATTTTCTACAGTCAATAATTATATTTACACTCCTATCTCCCTTTTATGTTTCTCTTTAATTACTTCCTTCCTGCATTTCCATATTTCTCACTGGGGCTTGTTTCCTTCTTCCTGAAGGGCTCTCTTTAGATTTTCTTTTAGTGCAGGTCTACTGGTGTTGAAGGCTTTCAGCTTTTGTTGTTGTTAATCCTCAACAGAGGATATTTTTCCATTGATTTTTAGAGAGAGTTGAAGAGAGGGAGAGAGACACAGAGAGAGAAACATCGATGTGAGAGAGACATATCAATTGGTTGCCTCCTGCAGGACCCTCTACCAGGGCCAGGGATAGAGTTTGCTATGGATATACTTGCCTTTGACTGGAATTGAACCTGGGACCCTTCAGTACACAGGCCAATGCACTAACCACTAAGCAAAACTGGGTAGGGCTAAGCTTTTGCTTGGAGGGCCTGTCTTTACTTCATTTTTGAAGGACATTTTCTTGTGGGAGGGGTTATATTTTTTTAAATTAATTTCTTTATTGATTAAGGTATCACATATTTGTCCTCATCCCCCCATTCCCATCCCAAACCCCTTCTCACACATGCCCCCACCCCCTTGTTGTCCGTGACCACTCGTTAGGCTTATATGCATGCATACAAGTCCTTTGGTTGATCTCTCCCTCTTACCCCCCACCCTCCCCTACCTTCCCTCTGAGGTTTGACAGTCTGATCGATGCTTCCCTGTCTCCGGGTCTGTTTTTGTTCATCAGTTTATGTTGTTCATTATTTCCCCTAGATGAGTGAGATCATGTGATACTAGAAATACACTTATAAGAACCGAAAATGAGACAAGCAATAATGGTTATGCTGGGAGGCAAATGAATCAGTCTGTAGTGAGTTTCTTTCTGGGCCAACAGTTCTTTTGAGTCCCAATTTCAGTGTCAAACGGTTCCTTATGTGTACATGTCAGCGATGATATTTCAGTTCTGGATGGTGGACAAATGTTGGTAATGCAGGTCCGACCCTACAGTTTACTTTAAAAATGTCATCAATTAACTTCAGACTTTCAACATTTCTGAAAGTTAGTGTATAATTTTATTTTGTAGCTTTAAAGGTAACATGATATTTTTTTCTTTGACTCAGTGGAAGATATTTCTCTTTCTGTTTTCTCTGTATTTATTCTGATGAATATATGTACAGCTTCTTGAATATCTGACGAATCCATTTGTGAATTTTGGAAAACATTCAGCCACTACCTTCTCAAATAATGCTTCAGTCTCTCTCATCTTATGGGATTTTAATAAATAACATGTAAACCTTTCCACTCTTTTATATCTTCATCTTTCACTTTTCCCTTATCTCTCTATCTTCACTCTTCTATTTTTTTTCTATTTGTATCAGTTTTTTATATGTGCATCTATCCAGATGTTCTCTGACAAGTCTTTCAGCTTGCCTAGATTCTGTTCTTCTACAACTTAGTTACGTTAAATCTATGTGTTGAGCACTTCCTTTTGATTATTTATTTTCTGTTTCTACAATGTGCATTTGAACTTGTTTTTGCATGTTTCAATTATCTGATGCTATAAAGTTTCTTCATTGCTATTTTTGCATATGTTCTCTATTTTTGTGAACATGTTGGCCACTTTACAGATGTGTCTAAAACTCCAAAGTCTAGATCCACTCAATCATTGTGTTTGTTTTCTTTTGGCTTTAAGTCGGTTCTCTTATGCAATGGGTGAGTGAGGGTGAGATGTTGTCATTATATACTAGACCTTATGTGAAAAATTCTCTGTAGACCTTGAGTGACTTTTCTTTCTCTGTAGAGATTTCACCTTTACATTTGCAAGAAGACAGTGATTAATCACCACGGCAATTCATTTCAGACCAAAATTACTAAAAGCTATATTACACTTTAAATATGCCTCTATTCACTGGATCACCTCTAGTCCTACCTAAAGCATAGCCTTATGGAAGTTCCAAGTAAGCCTGGGGTGTTCTGCAACTCCGATGTGCATTCAAACTGATATATACAGGTCCCTCAAGTATCTCTTTGTTGTCCTTTGGGTCTGAAAGTTGCTACAAGTTCTCCCCCGCCCCCCTTCTTTTTTTCTTTTCTGCTCTTTCTTATTATCAGACCATTCCCCAGGTGCTATGCTGTGATCTTTAGCCTTTTGCTCTGTTCACAGAACTGGAGAACACCCTGCAGGAAATACTGGCCGCAGAATGTCTTACCAAATTCCAGCACAACTCACATTCCCCTAGAATTGTGCTTCCTCAAGTTCTTATTGCCTTAGAAAATTTAGAAGATCTCAGATGCCTTCATGTATAATTAATTTGTTTATTAGTTTTTTATATTAGCTTGTTGTTCTTTTTAGGACAGTTGATCTGCTACTAGATAATTCTTCCTTTCCAAAAGCAGAATTATAATATTTTTATAAGTTGTTTAAACCATTTAAATTGTAATTTAAGAATCCTTTTGCAAACAAAACTTTATTGTCAACTTTGAAGATGTTTAGATGTCTGTTTGCCATTAGAAGTATATTTCAATTATTTTCAGTTGCAAGTGGCCATGTAAAAAATTTCAAAAAGCCCAGCCATAATGGCTCAGTGGTTGAGCGGCAACCTATGAACCAGGATGTCATGGTTGGATCTCTGGTCAGGCACATGCCTGGGTTAAGGCCTGGATCCCCAGGGTGGATTCTGGAGGAGGCAGCCCATCAACGATTCTCTCTCACCATTGATGTTTCTCTCTCTCTCTCTCTCTCTCTCTCTCTCTCTCCCTTCCTCTCTGAAATCAATAAAATTATTTTAATAAATTTCAACAAAATAACATAATTATATAAATTTCTCATGTGATGAGTTGCTTATGCTGAAATATTTCTTCAAATATTCCTTAAAAACTTGCCTTTATTTCTATGTGATATTTATTCTTCCTAAAGAATAAATGCACATACACAGTTGACCCTTGAACAATGCAGGGCTATAGCTGCTGACACTTGTGCAGTCAAAGATTTGTATATAACTTTTTGACTACCTAAAAACCTGTTGTTCTGCAATGTCTGTGGGGAATTGGTTTCAGGACATCCTGGGATATGATGCTCAAGTCGCCTATAGAGAATTGCCTAGGTCAAGGCATAGAAGCTGTCCTCCAAAGCTGTGGACTCTCAACTGAGGTACAGTCCTGGTATTTATTGAAAAAAATCCACATAAAAATTCATGCAGTTCAAACACATGTTGTTCAAGGGTTAACTGTATATTTAAATAATTTGGAAAATAGTAAGTAGTCACCATCTAAGGAACTGCAATATTTAAAGAGTTACAAAATATTTTTATAAAAAAGAATGTGTGTTATATTTCTACCTAATAACATATATAAAAATAAACTTGATTTTTAATTTTTTGAGGTAACTCCATACTGTTTTCCACAGTGGCTGCACGAATCTGCATTCCCACCAACAGAGCAAGAGAGTTCTTTTTTCTCTACTTGTTGTTTGTTGATTTATTGGTGATAGCCATTCTGACCGGTATGAGGTGATATCCCACTGTGGTTTAAATTTGCTTTTTTTTCTGATAACAAATGGTGTTGAACATCCTTTCATGTCTATTGGCCTTCTGTATGTCTTCTTTGGAGAAGTGTCCATTCAGGTCTTTGCCCATTTCTAAATCAAAGTGTTTGTTTTTTTGGTGTTGAGTTTTATAAGTTCCTTATAAACTTTGGCTATTAACTGCTTAACAGATGTATCATTTGTGAGTATGTGCTTCCATTCAGTGGGTTGTCTTTTCTTTTGTTGATGGTTTCTTTGCTGTGCAAAAAGTTTTTAGTTGATGTAGTCCTATTTGTTGATTTTTTCTTTTGTATCCCTTGCCTCAGGCGATATATCAGTAAAAATATCACTATAAGAAATGTCCAAGATATTACTGCCTGTTTTCTTCTAGGATTTAGAAAATATATGTTTTTATTGATTTTAGAGAGATTGAAAGGGAAATGGAGAGAGTGAGAAACATCAATCGGTTGCCTCCCACACACACCCTGACCAGGAATTGAACCCACAACCTGGGCTTTTGCCCTTACCAAGAATCAACTGGCAAACTCTCGGTACATGGGACAATGCTCAACCAATGGAGCCATACCTGCCAGGGCTCTTCTAGGAATTTTATTGTTTCAAGTCTAACATTTAAGTCTTTGATATATTTTGGGTTTATTTTTGTGTATGGTGTAAGAAGGCAGTCTAGTTTTTTGTGTTTTTTGTTTGTTTGTTTGTTTGTTTTGTTTTTGCCTGTATTTGTCCAATTTTCCCAACACCATTTATTGAATAGCCTATCTTTACCCCATGGTAAGTTTTTGCCTCCTTTGTCAAATATTAATTGACTGTAAAGGCGAGGGGTTTATTTCTGGGCTCTCTCCTCTGTTCTATTGAGGCTGTTTTGATTACTATGTCCTTGTAGTATAGTTTGATACTAGGAAGCATGATTTGTAATTCCACTTCCGGGAATATATCCAAAGAAACTTGAAACACTAATTCAAAAGGATATAGGCATGCATATGTTACAATAGCCAAGATCTGGGAACAACCCAAGTGCCCATCTGTAGATGAGTGGATAAAAGAGCTGTGGTACATTTACAAAATGGAATGCTTCTTGGCCCTAAGAAAAGGAAAAACAAAACAAAACAAAACAAAAAAACCTGACCTTTTCTGACAGCATGCATGGACCTGGAGATTATTATGCTAAGTGAAATAAGCCAATCAGAGAAAGACAAGTACCATATGGTTTCACTTACATGTGGAATCTAATGAAGAAAATAAACTAGCAAAGTGGAGACAGACTCATGGATACAGACAACAGACTGACAGCTGTCAGAGGGGAGAGGTTTGGCAGCTTGGTGAGAAGGTTGAAGGAATTAAGCAAAGATAAAAAGAAGGCTCATGGACATAGACAACAGCTTGGTGATTAACAGAGGTTCTAAGAGAGGATGGGGAAGGTAAAGAGTAAAGGTAGGGATAAATGGTGATGGAGAGAGACTTGGCTTGGGGTGGTGAACACACAATACAATACATAATTTATAACATATAATAATCTTATATAATGAAAGGTTAATATGCAAATTGTCCCCTTGACCCGGAGTTCAACTGGGAATTCCACCAAGGAGTGGGGCTGGCTGGCCAACCACCCGAGGCCCCTCCCCCCGGCTGGCCTGGCCTGATCAGCACTGATCCGGGCAGGCCAGCTGGACCCCACCATGCATGAATTCATGTACTGGGCCTCTAGTATAAAACATAATATGTAGTAGTATAATGTGGCATGTGATAACAGTGTAATATATGTTATTTAACATATACTACATATTATTTTCTTTCCCAAAACAGTAATTAATAGGCTTTACATATTCAATCAAAATCACAAAGAAATGTTGTTGAGATTTAGGTAAATAATGATTTTAATTTTTTCTGAAAAATTTTACTGAATATAATATCTAAGGATAGCATGAATAAATAAGAATTATCAACAGCTAAGAATTATCAATACATATTTTCTTGTTGAGTATTTAAATGCATTCTAAAATAAAAGGTATTAAAATATGATGTTGATGAAATGAAAATGTTTGAAGAGGAAAAATGACTAAGGTCACTGCCTAAGTTACATTATGTTTGAAAAGCATATAAGTGCAGTACTTTCAATGAACTCCTAATGTTTCCTTTTTTCAACTTTTTACAATTACCTTTAAATAGGGGAAATAAAACAATTTTATTTTAAGCAAGTTAAATATAGATAATAATGTATTAATAATCTTAGGTGAGCAAATAAATTAAAACTATACTAGCACCACACACTTTGAAAATCACTGTTGAAGTGAGCTATGACTACTTTTGGGTATGTTTTGAAATTCATACTTAGTTCACTGGTCCATTGCATGTGGAGGCCGGTGAACATGCGAAAAAGGAAGGAATCTACAAGGAACAAGACCAGTATAGCAAACAATGAACTTGTTCCTGAGATGTAAAGGAAGAAACATGCATTTCACCTGGTTTTGTATTTTTACATCACTATTCAATCGCACTCATCAGAATATCTAATGTTGTATTTTATTATAATAGTACTATGCATCTTATCTATATTTGTATGGGATTGTTTCTGTATAATTATAAGGTGAGATAATGTAAAAATTTTTAAACAGTAGGGCCAGTGAACTCTTACTAGTACCTAATTAGAAAACCTTTTCATGTTTGAAAAGTAAAGAAGCTAATAGAATGAGATTTAAACATTTATTTTAAAGAGGATGAGTATAGAAGAAGAATATTGAGCCAAAAGGAGGGAAATCAGACAGATTAATCTCATTACTAAAAAAGCCAACAGGAAAAAATAAATTATATAAACAAAACATCTGGATTATTGGAGATAAACTAGTCAACATAGTAAGAAAAAATGTGTCTGACCTCTGAATTAGAAAAGTACAGCTTAAAGGGTATAATCAGAACACTGAAAATGATTACTGACACACTCTTGTAGCATACACATGTTCTCCCCAAGGAGACATGTAATTACAACAAATTGTATTCTAAATACGCATCTGTAATTTGGTAGACATGAGTTTTCCTATGAATTTACAGATTTATGTCACAGAAATGTGCTTTTTAAAAGCTTAGCCTATTTTGGGAAATATAGCTTTAATATTTCAAGCATTGAACAAATCACTAAGTAATTACTAAAATGAACTACTTAACATTGTTCTTGATAAGCCATATAAATCATTATTTATACCATAACTAGAGGCCCGGTGCACAAAATTTCCTCAGCCCAGCCTGCACCCTCTCCAATCCAGGACCCCTTGGGGGATGTCTGACTGCCTAACTGCTCACCTGCCTGCCTGCCTAATTGCCCCTTAATCACTCTACCTGCCTGTCTGGTCACCCCTAACCACTTCTGCCTGCCTGCCTGATCACCTCTAACCAGCTCTGACTGCCTGCTGGATGCCCCTAACTGCTCCCCTGCTGGCCTGATCCCACCCCTAACCACTCTCCCCTGCTGGCCTGATCATCCCTAACTGCTCTCCCCTGTTGGCCTGATCACCCCTAAACACTCTCCCCTGCTGGCCTGATTGCCCCTAACCTCCTCTGCCTTGGTCCCCGACACCATGGCTGTGTCTGGAAGGACATCCAGAAGGACGTCCAGAAGACGTCTGGTCTATCCGGTCTAATTAGCATATTACCCTTTTATTAGTATAGATTATATATGTATGGAATTTGGAAGTTTAAAACCAGTCACATAAACAAATAACCCATTCACGCTATGATGTGAAGATGCCCAAATGCTCTCTGTCACATTTTCCTATTTGGTCTTAAAGCCAAGAAGTAAAAACCACTAGAAACATATCCATGTTTGTATAAAATTAGGTTTATTGATCTTGCTGTAGTAAAACACATATACCCCAGGGGAGCTGAGGATACCTAGAGAAAGTTGCAACAGCTAGACTACTAAGATTTGGGATTGTGATAGAGCTTTTAAGAGACATCAACAAATGGAGAGATGGATATCAGATGCTATCAAGAAATGAGGGTAACTCAGTGATTGAAATTCTTAATTTTATTTCTAAAACAAGAGGCTAAAGTGGGATATTGTATTTATTAGTCAGAAAAGGGAGGTATTTAGTCATTTTTATGTTGCCAAGTGGTTCTCTGTCATTTTCTGCATAACAATTTCAATGTAGACTTTTCTGAGATTCACAGCTTCCAACAATGCTATTGTTTGCTTTTTAAGATAAAAGCCAAATCACCAATATTCTTCACATTCCTTTAGCTAATTTGTTTTTGCTCAGATAAATGAAATAATAAGATGGTTCTATAATTACTCTACATTTAAACACAACAAAAAATTTCTTTTTATATATTGTATTCTACAGAGTATACTATGTAATATAGAGGAAATATGCTAATTGACCCTCACTCTGTCCTAAAGATGGCAGCGCCCACAGCCAATAAGGAGGGAATATGCTAATTGACTGCCACACCCTCAAATATGGCGGTGCCCACAGCCACAAGATGGTGGTGCCCAGTCCCCTCAGCCCTGCCAAGGTGGCAGGCATGCGGCAAGGCTGGGCCCGCCCCCAGGTGGGCCCGGCCACTCCATGCACCTGCCTCCAGAGTCCCCCAGTCCCTCAGGCCCTCAGCCACCCAGGGCCAGTCTGAGGCACAAGCAAGCCTCAGAAGGCATCTGCCCAGCCACCCAAGGCCACCCGAGGCTCAGGTAACCAGGGCCAGCCAAGGCTTGCACTGCTGGCAGTGGCAGCAGCAGAGGTGTGATGGGGTGTCACCTTCCCCTGATCGCCAGGTCGCCTCCCTCCCCTGATGGCTCCCAGACTGAGAGGGTGTAAGCTGGTCTGAGGGACCCCCCTCTTCCAGTGATTGAAGTTTCATGCACTGGGCCTCTTGTTATATACAATGTACATACCTTATTTATTTTATTTATTATTAACATATATTATTCACTTAAACACTATTTTGGTGAAACTTACTTTTGTAACTTTGATGTAGCCACCAGTTTTCCCTCATGGCTCTGATTTTTATAGGACCATTTATTGAAGGAAGTTCTCTGCTTTGCCACTTTTCCTTGTAGGTAAAGTGCCTGTTTCTGGACTCCCTGTTCCACTGATCTCTTTTTCTATCCTGTACCCATACCACACTGTATTAATTAATTAGGTTCAATATAAAGCTTGATTATTACCTTGTATTTCTGTCAGTGTGTCCTGGCTATTTTCATATTCATGTTCACATTGATATTAGAACCGGATTTTCAATTTCCATTAAAATTAAGAATATATTGATCTTATAGATTATTGTGCACTGGCATTTTAGAATATTAATTATTTTATTTGATAAACATGGCATATATCAATAGTAATTAAAAGTTTTCTATATTGGTATTATTTAATAATGATTTATAACATGTTTTGCACATCTTTTGTCAGATTTATTTATAGATATTTGATATATTGATGTCACTAATCAGTGATGTAATAGAGCAGGACACCTAAGTAAACAATACTGAGATAAATATGTAATATGACACCACCAAAATATCCTTTTCATTCATGATCTTATACTTTGTCCCCAGATTGAGTAATGTTCCCACTTTTATATGTAATTATTTGATGTTCTTTATGCCTTTACCAAATATGCACACATTCCTAAACACTATAGTTTAGTTTGTCCTATATTTTGCAATTTCTATGCATAAATTATACATTTTGAAGCATTGGACTCAATATTATGGTGACTCCCATCTATACTTTTGTATGTTCATGTAGTTTTTTTGTTTCTTTGTTTTTTATTTTCATTGGTATATATTTTGCAGCGCACAATTAATTTGACCATTTTACTCAAGTTAAATATGGATTGATTTTAGTTTGTGGATAATATAGGTAATGATGTTATTATGCTTTATGTGTATTTTTGGGTACACATGTGTATGCATATTTGTTGAGTATTTACATAGGAGTGGAATTTCTCTGACATAGCATATGCTTATCTTCATTTAAAGTGGATAATGCCAGTTAACTCTCCTCATTGGCTGTGCAATTTTTACTCCTCTTTTAATTATAAGTTTCTAACTTCAGGACACCAGTCTTTATGATTTGTTTGTGTTGCAAATATCTTTTCCCACTCTGTTTTTCTCTTTACTCTCTTAATAGTGAGTTATGAAGACATGAGGTTCTGTTTAATTTAGTGAATTTATCGAGCTGTCCATTTATAGTTAGTATTTTTATTTTAAGACACTCATCTTCTAAGAGATAATAAAAAATATCTAACTGTATCCTACACTAAAAGTATTATTGTTTTGCCTTTAACCTTTGGGCTCACAATTTGGTTTAGAATTTTGTATATGGTTTGAGGTTGAAACCACATTTCTTTATTTTTCATGTGATTATCAAATTGATACACACTGTTTGTGGAAGACATTGTCATTAGTGACTCTTCTCTAATACATATTTGTGAATATTTTCATAAATCATATATGCAATGATTTATTTTGGGGCTATATTTTATCCTAATGGTCTTTCTGTGTTTTCTTGCACCAAAATCAAACCATCTTAATTGTCAATACTTTATAAGCAGTTTTGATATTTGGTTAAATTAATAATTCCATCTTGTTCTGCACAGTTGTCTTAGCTGTATTTTACCATGTGCATCTACACAGAATTTGTGAAATTAATTGTCTATATAACAAATACAAACACATGGAAAGACTTCCATGAATATTACTATACTTCTTTGGTTTTGTAAATTTAAGACAAGTTGAAAATTTTATAAGTTATGTGCTCTAACCATAGACATGGCATATTCCCCCAAAATTTTGATCTTTTAATAGTTTTTTTAAAAGCATTTTATAAATTTCTATGAAATATTATACACATTTTAAATTTTATTAATTTATATATATATATTATATATTTTAATGTTATTTATTTTGGTACATCTTTAATTTTAGTTATTTTAGATGGTTGTTACTATTGTTTAAAAATAAAACTTAGGACCTTCTTAAAACAAAGTTCTAGCTATCTATTATATGTCTCAATTGACCATCCTGGACATTTTCTTGTGTATATGGCAATGGAAAACAACAAAATGAGGAAGGTACCAATTATCAAGTGATTTTCAAGTCTCTGATTCTGCTATTATTGACAAGTTCTGCTTGGGCAAAGCAAAATCACACAAAAGAGCCCTCTTTATTTCTGAACCAAAGAATTTTTAGATGTCAACATATCAGTGAAATTAATCTACCTCAATTCACCTTCTGGCCACAATTACTTCCAACCTGCCCATATGTATTATATATCATCACTTATCCAAAGACCACAAAAATCTCAACAAATTATAGTATTGAACTTTGAAAACAAGATCTTGTGATTTACATTTGGTTCAGATGTAGTGCCATGTGTGCTGCTCCTCTTGATCCAGATACTTATGAATTTAAAAGTCCAATTTTCTACTCCTGACACATCGAAAATATAGTGGGGTTTAAGGAGAGGATAATGTTTAAGCACCTCCGTTGAATAGGGGAAAAATAGGAGACTAATGTCACTGGCTCAGAACCGTTCTACAATCCAGCAGGCACATTTGGCAGGTTCCCAAAGTTCTGAGGTAAGGAATGTTCCGACCCTAGATGGTTTGGCTCCATAGATAGAGCATCAGACTGCAGACCAAAGGGTGCTGGGTTCGATTCTGGTCAAGGGCAGGTACCTCCATTGCAGGATTCTCCCTGAGTGTAGGCAGAAACTTATCAATGTGTTTCTCGCACATCGATATTTCTCTCTGTCTTTCCCTCTCTCTAAAAATCAATGGAAAAATATCCTCAGGTGAGGATTAAAAAAAAAAAAAAAAGGAGGTGGGAAAGATAGAGAGGGAGAGTGTGTGAGAGTGAGGGAGTGATAGAGGTGTGTGTGGACGTGTGTGTGAGTGAAACAGGGGCAGTTAGACCCTGCAGTTCTTCCAGGGGGCTGCCAATCCGGGTAGTCTTAGATGGCAAAACCCTGCTGCCGCTGCAAACACTCCTGGGAGAACACAGGCGGCACAGAGACAATGCCATCTTGAAGAAAAGAACTGCTTGAGGCTAGAATCCTAGCCTTGCCAACACACAGTCTGGTCTCAGAAGCAAACCAGGACCCTACAGTCATTCTGGTAAAAGACCTGCAATCACTACTGCAGACCCAGGGACACCAAGACTCCAAGCACCACAGCCGCAGATTTCTGTGAGTCACAAAGCCAATCCCCCGCCCCCGCCATCCCTGCATCAGCGACATAGAAACTACAAGACCCCCGCCACACAATAAGACTTTCTGCACACACAAAGCAGTGGCGACTATGCCTGACTGAGCCTTGCTGTCGGACACGAGAAGTTTGTTTCCCATGACTCGTCTCTGTGCCCAGGCAGGGAGACTGAGCTAAATTTGAGCCTAGCTGCTCATCCTTAAGGAGGTAGTTTTCTGCGACCAGATCCTGTGCCCACGCAGGGCAGGGAGACAGCGCTGAACTTGAGCTTAGACTTGTGAACTCAGGGAATTTGTTTTCCGTGACTAGTCTCCATGCCCAGGCAGGGAGGCAGTCAGTCCTGAATTTGAGCATAGGCACACGACCTTGGGGAGATTGTTTTCTGTGACCAGATCCTGCACCCATGCAGGGAGACAGCACTGAATTTGAGCCTGGGGGTGCAAACGCGGGGAGTTTGTTTCCCATGACCAGACCCTGCACCTTGATAGAGAGGCTGCGCTGAATTTGAACCTGGATGTGCAGACTCGGGGAGTTTGTTCCCCACAACCAGACCCTGTGCCCACACAAGGAGGCAGTGCTGAATTTGAGCCTGGGTGCATGGACATGGGGAATTTGTTTTCCACAGTGCACACCCGCGTGACCAGACCCCACACCCACACTAAGTGGCAGTGCCACCTGACTTTGATTCAGGGCAAGTGCACACAGAAGGCTGTTTACTGCAGGGCAGAAGTGGACCTCCTGCCAACACAGTACAACGGGGCAACCCGGTCTCCCAGGCAGATCAGGGACCCTGAATCTCCATGCAAGAGGAAGCAATGAGCACCAGTGACTAGACTCTGTTCCTCATTGTGTGCGCCTGGGATCTGTGATTACCAGTACATTCAAACTAAGAGCCAGTGACTCCAATTCTTGGTGCATGTGCACACAGGGACCCTGATTCTCAGTGCAAGGTAGAACCAAGCAACATAGACTCTGATACTCAATTCTCGGCATGGACACAGGGAGCCTCTGATTCCTGACATGACTAGGGGACTTTGATTTTTGGCACATGCCAGTGGATTCTCTATTTCAATGTGGCACAGGCCACACTAAGTCCCTGATTCTAGGTGCACACACAAGGCCACACTAAGTGCCTGTGAATCTGACCCAGGGCGAGCATGGCTCCCACCAACCCACAGCAACCACACGTCTTGGTGTCAGAGCTCTTCAGTGACATATGGGGGGTGCAAAACTCCCACTGCACACGGCCCAGGACCCGCAACTCGACATTTGAACCTTCTGGTGATAGTCAGAATGGGGAGACAACGAAACAATCCCCAGAGGAAAGAAAAGGAGGAATTGCCAAGAAAGGAAATAAGTGAAACAGAAGCATGCAATGTGACAGAAATAGAATTCAGAGTAATGGTCATACAGTTCATACACCGGATGGATGAAAAAAATCAACAACCTATGCAAAAATCAGGAAGAAATGAAAAAATGATATAGCTACAATCAAAAACACCATGGAAGGCTTCAACAGTAGACTAGAAGAAGCAGAGGACCAAATTAGTGAGTTAGAAGATCAGGTACAGAAACAAGCCCACTCTGAACAGCAACTAGAGAAAAAAACTAAAAAGCAGGAGTAGAGCCTAAGGGAGCTTTGGGACAATGCAAAACAAAATAACATACATATAATAGGGCTGCCAGAAGGAGAAGAAGAGCAGAAAGGATTAGAAAATTTATTTGAAGAAATAATGACAGAAAACTTCCCTGATATGGGGAAGAAAAAGGTTACTCAAGTATAGAGAGTCCCAAGCAAGATGAATCCCAAAAGACCCACACCAAGACACACCATAATTACAATGGCAAATGTTATTGACAAAGAGAGAATCTTAAAGGATGCAAGAGAGCGACAGAAAGTTACCTACAAAGGATCCGTCATCAGATTATCAAATGATTTCTCAACAGAAACACATCAAGCTAGAAGGGAATGGAAGGAGATATACAAAATGATGCAAAGCAAGGGACTGAATCCAAGAATACTCTATCCAGCAAGACTATCAATCAAAATTGAAGGGGAAATCAGGATGTTCGCAGACAAAAAAAGGCTAAGGGAGTTTATCACTACCAAGCCAGCAAGGCAAGAAATGCTAAAGGGAATGCTGTAAAAAGAAGAAACAAAAAGGTTAAGAAGGAACACAGCCTCAAAAAAATAAAAATGGCTACAAACAAGTACCTTTCAATCATAACTTTAAACATAAATGGACTAAATGCTCCAATCAAAAGACATTGAATGGCTGAATGGATAAAAAAAACATGACCCATATATATGCTGTCTACAAGAGACCCAGCTCAGAACAAGGGACTCACACAGACTGAAAGTGAAGGGATGGAAAAATATCTTTCAGGCAAATGGAAATGAAAAAAAAAAACAAAAACAAAAACAAAAAAACGGGTAGCAGTACTTATATCTGACAAAGTAGACCTCAAAGCGAAGGCCATAACAAGAGATAAGGAAGGCCACTTCATAACACTAAAGGGATCAATACAAAAAGAGGATATAACCCTGATAAACATATATGCACCAAATGTAGGAGCACCTAAATACATAAAAAATCTCCTGAAAGATGTTAAGAGAGAGATTGACAACAATACAATCATAGTAGGGGACTTTAATACACCACTGACAATACTGGATAAATTCTCTAGACAAAATATCTGCAAAGAATCAACAATCCTAAATGACTCACTAGATCAGATGGACTTAATTGACATGTTCAGAACATTTCACCCCTAAGCTATGGAATATATGTTCTTCACAAGTGCATATGGAACATTTTAAAAAATAGACCACATACTGGGTCACAACCAAAGTCTCCCCAAATTCTAGAATATTGAAATCATACCAAGCATCTTTTCAGACCACAATGGCATAATATTAGAAATAAACTACAATAAAAACAATCCAAAACACTCAAACACTTGGAAGCTCAATAGCATGTTATTAAACAGTGATTGGGTTACCAATGAGATCAAAGAAGAAATTAAAAACATTCTGGAAACTAATGACAATAAAAACACAACAATCCAAAACCTATGGGACACAATGAAAGCAGTCCTGAGAGGGAAGTTTATAGCTCTACAGGCCTACCTCAAAAAACAAGAAAAAAATGGTAGTAAATCATCTAATGCTATAACTCAAAGAATTAGAAAGAGAGCAACAAGAAAAACCCAGAGTAGGTAGAAAGAAGGAGATAATAAAGATTAGAGCAGAAATAAATGACATAGAGACCAAAAAAACAATACAGAAGATCAATAAAACCAAGAGCTGGTTCTTTGAAAGGATAAACAAGATTGATGAACCTCTAGCCAGGCTCACCAAGAAGCAAAGAGAGAGGACCCAAATAAACAAAATCAGAAATGATAGAGGCAAAAGAACAACAGACCTCACAGAAATACAAAGGATTGTTAAAAAATACTATGGACAACTCTATTCCAACAAACTGGACAACCTGGAGGAAATGGACATATTCCTAGAAAAATATAACCTTCCAAAACTCAATCAGAAAGATTCTAAAAATCTCAATAGGCCAATAACTATGGAAGAAATTGAAGCAGTCATCAAAAAGCTTCCAGCAAACAAAAGCCCAGGGCCAGACGGCTTCACAGGAGAGTTTTATCTAACATTCAAGGAAGAACTAAAACCTATTCTCCTCAGACTATTCCAAAAAATTCAAGAGAAAGGAACACTTCCATCCTCATTTTGTGAAGCCAGCATCACCCTAATACCAAAACCAGATAAAGACAACACATTGAAAGAGAATTACAGGCCAATATCCCTCATGAACATAGATGCCAAAATCCTCAACACAATTCTAGCAAATCGGATCCAGCACTGCATCAGAAAGATCATAGACCATGACCAAGCAGGATTTATCCCAGAGATGCAAGGATGGTACAATATCCACAAATCAATAAATGTGATACATCACATAAACAAATTGAGGGAGAAAAATCACATAGTCATATAAGTTGATGCAGAAAAAGCATTTGATAAAATCCAACACCCTTTCTTGATAAAAACTCTCAGCAAGGTGGGAATAGAAGAATCATACCTCAACATCATAAAAGCCATATATGACAAATCCATAGCCAGCATCACACTCAATGGACAAAAATTAAAGCCATTTCCCCTAAAAACAGGAACAAGACAGGGATGCCCTCTCTCACCACTCCTGTTTGACATAGTACTGGAAGTACTAGCCATTCCTATCAGACAAGAAGAAAAAATAAAAGCATCCAAATTGGAAAAGAAGAAAACTGTCCTTATTCGCAGACGACATGATACTGTACATAGAAAACCTTAAGGCTCCATCAAAAAATTATTAGACTTAATAAATGTATTTGGCAATGTAGCAGGATACAAAATTAATGCCAAGAAATCTATGGCATTTCTATATACCAATAGTGAACTTACAGAAAGAGAGACTAAAAAAGCAATCCCATTTACCATCGTACCAAAAAATTAAGATACATAGGAATAAACTTAAGTAAAGAAGTAAAAGACCTATATGCAAAATTTCAGGACACTGAAAAAAGAGATAGAGGAAGATATAAAGAGATGGAAGAACATACCGTGTTCATGGATTGGTAGAATCAACATCATCAAAATGTTCATACTACCCAAAGCAATCTATAGATTCAATGCAATCCCCATTAAAATACCAACGGCATATTTCACAGACCTAGAACGAACTCTCCAAAAATTCATCTGGAATAAAAAAAGACCCAGAATAGCGGCAGAAATCCTGAGAAAGAAGAACAAATGGGTGGGATCTCAATACCAGATATCAAGCTGTATTACAAAGTACTGTTCTCAAAACAACCTGGTACTGGCACAAGTACAGACATATAGATCAATGAAATAGAATAGAGAACCCAGAAATCGACCCAAACCACTATTCCCAATTAATATTTGACAAAGGAGGCATGAACATACAATGGAATCAAGACAGTCTCTTCAATAAATGATGTTGGGAAAATTGGAAAGATACATGCAAAAAAAATGAAGCTAGACCACCAACTTACAGCATACACAAAAATAAACTCAAAATGAATAAAGGACTTAAACTTAGATGGGAAACCATAAAAATACTAGAGGAATCCACAGGCAGCAAAATCTCAGACATATGCCGAAGCAACTTCTTCACTGATACTGCTCCTAGGGCAATGGAAAATAGAGAAAATAAACAAATGGGGCTACATCAAAATAAGCTTTTGCACAGCAAAGGAGACCATCAATAAAACAAGAAAGTTCACTACATGGGAGAATATATTTGCCAATGTTATCACCAATAAGGGTTTAATTTCCAACATCTACAGGGAACTCATACAACTCAATAAAAGGAAGATAAACAATCAAATCAAGAAATGGGCAATGGACCTAAATAGAAACTTTTCGAAAGAAGACAGAAGGAAGGCCAAGAGACATATGAAAACCTGCTCAAAGTCACTAATTATCTGAGAGATGCAAATCAAAACGACAATGCGGTACCATCTCACACCTGTCAGAATGGCTATCATCAACAAATCAACAAATGACAAGTGCTGGTGAGGATGTGGAGAAAAAGGAACCCTTGTGCACTCCTGGTGGGAATGCAGATTGGTGCAGCAACTGTGGAGAACAGTATGGAGTTTCCTCAAAAACCTAGAAATGGAACTTCCATTTGACCCAGTAATACCACTTCTAGGAATATATCCCAAGAAGCTACAAACATCAATAAGAAAGGATATATGCACCCCTATGTTCATAGCAGCACAATTTACCATAGCTAAGATTTGGAAACAGCCTAAGTGCCCATCAGCAGATGAATGGATTAAAAAACTGTGGTAAATCTACACAATGGAATACTATGCTGTGCTAAAAAAGAAGGCATTCCTATCATTTGCAACAACATGGATGGACCTGGAGACCATTATGCTAAGTGAAATAAGCCAGTCAGAGAAAGATAAATACCACATGATCTCACTTATCTATGGGAAATAATGAACAACATAAACTAATGATCAAAAAGAGACCAGAGACAGGGAAGCATAGATCAGACTATCAAACCTCAGAGGGAAGGTAGGGGAGGGAGGGGGTAAGGGGGAGAGATCAACCAAAGGACTTGTCTGCATGCATATAAGCCTAACCAATGGACACAGACAACAAAGGTGGGTGTGAGGGCATGAGTTGGGGGCGGGTTTGGGAAGGTAATGGAGGATGAGGACAAATATGTAATACCTTACAGAACTTTTTTATTATTTTTTTGTCTTTTAATTTCTTTATTGGTTAACCAATAAAGAATTAAAAGGCAAAAAAAAAAAAAAGTTCTGTAATTTGGTTCAGTCTTTTGGAAATAGACTCTGGAATCCATTTTGTGCTTCAACTTTTGCTTTAGTCCTATTGGAAGTTCTTCATTTTCACCCTTCTTGGCCACTTCTGAATAAGACATCGGTTTATATGTTCTTTGAGCAACAGTCTCAGCCTATTTCCAGCCTGGAGAAATTTGGAAGCCTCAGGTGTATTTCCAGCTTGAATGTTTAAATCCATTTTAATCTAAGGTGGAAGCACATTTGCTAATATAGTGCTTGAAAACAAATTTCTTGCACATTTGAATTTATTCCACAACATGTGTCAGAAGTCACACTCACGATCTTTTAAGTCATGCCTCTCCCTCCATATCTAATTATTGCTACCCTGGGCTTGTGGTGTTGCTGTGAGTCAAGGCCCTTAAATCTCCCAGATGCCATTTTGCTTGAGAAGGCATATCACTTTATTTTTTCCAGTGATATTAACAAAGGAACCCAACAGTCATGTCTTCACTTTGGTTTTTGCCCCCAGAATGTACTTTACTCTGAGAGGTTTTCTTGTTGAAAGGAATTTGAAATTAAAATATATATATATTTTCCAACCTAAAGAGTTTCTAGCTTCTTGTATTTCCTCTAAGTTTTGCTTAAAATATTTTCTGTTCTCTCTCAGGTTTCTGAATCCTTCTGCTTCTCAAAGAAAACATCCAAAACCATAAAAAAAAACTACTTAATTTTATGCCGCTTTATATTAGACCATCTTTAAATATGAGATTGAGAAATAATTCATATTGACAATAGATACATTGTCAGAAAAAATTTGCCTCATATTTTGGAGGGAAAGATAAAAGCACCTAAAAGTAATTTTTAGTTAATTGGTAAGGCTTTTAGAGTTAAAACTTTGAAGTTTATTTTTCATTTTCTCTAAATAGTACCTACTTCTGTATCTCTGTGGAGAATGTATATTAGTACAAAAAACAGACAGGACATAGAAATATAAAAGCTGAATATATGTTTTAGATATTCACAATGTGTTTGGTTGATGCCATCTATTAAGTTTCATCCAAGCATATTTGAAAATGGATGAGACATAATTTGCTTTTTAAACATGCCCATCAAAGATCCTAAGAAGAATAAATTTTTACTAATGGACACCAAACTAAGTATACTTATTATTTTACTAAATGTCACTATAATAATGCTGCTAGCTTTCACTTTATGATTTCATCATAAAAACCTCAAAATACTTTGCAACCCTAAATACAGTATAAAAATTACATTGAAGTTCATATCATGTAAGTTTTATAAGATTTGCAAGATGGAAATTATCTGAAAATGATTAAAAAATTCTAGAAAATTAATGTGTTGAGTGTCAGAATTTGCTCAAAAAGAATTAACTTATAGCCAGAAGGATATTCATGTAAACTATCTTCAACTCATTCTTTTATCCATCCTTTTATCTCCCTTTCCAACTATAGCTTCTAAGCCCATGAAACCATGATTCCTCACCTAACCCATTGTAGTGCCTTGGGAACCAGTTTCCTTGATTTTATTCTTACTCTCTTCAAGTCTGTTTCAACACAAAAGAGTAATATTTACATACTATAATTTATTCATTGCCTCCACTTCCAAAATTTCATTTAAGTGACTTATATATCAATCAATACTAAGTTTGGCCAAATAGAACCATAGAAATAAATATACCAGTGTCTAAAATAAAATACAGCATCATTTTTTTCCTCATAAAGTATTTTTTTCTTAAAAATATCTAGGCTGAGCCCGGCTGGAGTGGCTCAGTTGGTTGAGCTTCATCTTGTGCACTGAAATGTTGCTCGTTGAAAACCTGGTCAGGGCATAAACCTGGGTTGTGGGTTCATACCTGGTCAGGATATCTATCTATCTATTTATCTATCATCTATCTATCTATCTATCTATCTATCTATCTATCTATCTACCATCTATCTATCGATATACGTATGTATCTATATCTATATATCTCTATCTCTATCTCTATCTCTATCTCTATCTCTATATCTATATCTATATCTATATTTAAGGCTGATTTAGTAATCCCATGGTGTCATTAGGAAACCAGATTCTTATTTTTCACTCTACCATCATTAGTACTGAACATCTCCACAAAAATTACCTCATAATACGAAATGGCTGACATAGCACCATCAATTACATCTCTATCCCAGGCAGTTGGTAGAGAAAAATGTGTTCCTCACAGCTGAGTCAAATTCTTTTAATTAGGATTTCTATATTTTGTTCAAATGTTGTCCTACAGCCTTGGGCAAACTATGGCCCGCGGGCCGGATCCGGCTGTTCTATCCGGTTTTCTTGCTCTCCCCTCCACTCCTTTACTTTGAATTTATATTAGTTCACACAAACACTCCATCCATGCTTTTGTTCCGGCCCTCCAGTCCAGTTTAAGAACCCATTGTGGCCCTCGAGTCAAAAAGTTTGCCCACCCCTTGGCTAGAACATAAACGCATTATCACTTCATTATGTAAGGAAAAGAAGGTGAAGTCTTTAATATTTTGCTACTAAGATGCAATGTGAGAATGGATAATTAGGTCAGTAATTAATGATGACTGCCACAGTTTCTATTTTTTTTTCCCCTACAATAAAGTTAAATCTCTACAATAGCTGTGAATTACTGGATGTTGTAGATCTCACCTCATCTTGCACATCATTCCTCCAGCAGCTCTTTGGCTTAAGATATGTTGGCTTTCCTCCAGATATCAAAGGTAGCACATTCATTCCTAACAACATATTTTCTCATCTATTCCTTTAAAATACTTACATCCATTCAAAATAAATTTACTACTCAATCTAAAAATCTCTGCTAAAGCACATTGCTGAAGGGAGTGCTGTTCCTTGATCCTTCTCCTTATTCAATGAACTCAATCTGTTGATTATTCTCATTATACTACATTAATTGTCTTCATATCACCTATATTTTAATTATCCATACATTATTTTTTATTATATAATAAAAAGGCATTGATTGTCATGAGAGCAAAAATTATGTTTTTGGTTCATAATTGTATTTCTGGAATTAATCAAATTGACTTGTACTAAAGAAAATTGGTAATGAACTGGTTGCATGAAAGGCTGAGTAAACAACTGAACAAAGCTGGAATGAAAGATATAATTTATAAGTAGAATTAGAAGAAATATAAGCAAGATAGGGTCTCCCATTAAAAGACAGAAACAGACTATATAAACTTGCAAAACTTGATTATATAAGTTTTACCAAAAAAACTTAGATGGAGAGGTAAAATAATAAGCAAAGAGTTACTAGAAAGATGTAATTTAAAAGAATGAGAAAAATCAAGAAATCAAGCCTTGTAATATCCTCTATAATAATAGGCTAATATGCAAATAGACGGAAAGGCGGAACAACTGGAATAACTGAACAACTGAACAACTGGTCACTATGACGTGCACTGGCCACCAGGGGGTGTGCATGGAACATGGCGGGTGTTGGCTGAGGTGGAATGGTGGAGCAGGTGAATGGGGGTGCCAGACCAAGCCGCCGCTCACACCCACTGTCAGCGCCAGACCTGCTCGCACCTGCTGCTGGTGCCAGTACCAGTCCTGATCGCTTGGCGCCATCAGTGGGTGAGAGCAGCAGCTGCCAGCCCTGATCACTCCTGAGGGCTTCTCCACTTTCCCCTGCTACTGAGGGGCAATCAGGGCAGCAGCCACCCCTTGCTCACACCCGCTGACGACACCGGCCCTGCTTGCACCCAGTGCTGGCACCGGCCCTAGTTGCTGCCCACAGTCAGAGGATGCGAGCAGAGCCGTCAGTGCGAAGGAGTAGTGGTGGTGGGATCAGGGCTGCCGCAAACAGAGGACCAGGGCCGCGGTGAGAGGGGCCAGGCAGGGGAGTGGAGGATGGGCCAAGACTCGACCCTGTGCCTACCGCAGTGTCGCGGCCCACAGTTCCTTTCATGGTGCATGAATTCGTGCACTGGGCCCCTACTTAGATAAATAATAGGATAGAATTTGTTACAACACATAAACATAACAAAGAGGTATGTAATATAAATATATGAAGTGTATTATTTGAAGAAGATGTATAAATATGAAACTACTAGAGGCCCGGTGCATGAAATTCGTGCACGGGGGTGTGTGTCCCTCAGCCCAGCCTGCACCCTCTCCAATCTGGGACCCCTCGAGGGATGTCCGACTGCCCTTTTAGACCCGATACCAGTGGGATCGGGCCTAAACGGGCAGTCAGACATCCCTCTCACAATCCAGGACTGCTGGCTCCCAACTGCTCGCCTGCCTGCCTTCCTGATTGTCCCTAACTGCTTCTGCCTACCAGCCTGATCACCCCCTAACCACTCCCCTGGCAGCCTGATTGATGCTAACTGCTCCCCTGCCAGCCTGATTTCCTCTAACTGCCCTCCCCTGCAGGCCTTGTCCCCCCCACCTGCCCTCCCCTGCAGGCCTGGTCACCCCTAACTGCCCTCCCCTGCAGGCCTGGGTCCCTCCCAACTGCCTTTCCCTGCAGGCCTGGTTGCCTCCAACTTCCCTCCTCTGCTGGCTTGGTCACCCCTAACTGCCCTCCCCTGCAGGCTTGATCGCCCCCAACTGCCCTCCCTTGCAAGCCTGGTCCCTCCCAACTGCCCTTCCCTGCTGGCCTGATCACCCACAACTGCCCTCCCTTGCAGGCCTGGTCCCTTCCAACTGCCCTCCCCTGCTGGCCATCTTGTGGTGGCCATCTTGTGTCCACATCAGGGCAGGATCTTTGACCACATGGGGGCAGCCATCTTGTGTGTTGGAGTGATGGTCAATCTGCATATTACTCTTTTATTAGATAGGATATGCACTAACACATATAGAAAGTAACTATAAAATTTATTAGAAATGAAAGACTTAAAATTATAAGAGGATATTTAATCAAATACAGTATGAGAAAGATATGATAGGATGAAAAATAAGGAAGTTTAATATTTAATATTTTGATTGATATAGAGATTAGTTATTCAGAGATGTACTATTTTTAAATAGTATACACATTCACATGTACATAGTACACTTACAAAACTTGAGATTGTAAACTGATATAAAGGAAACAACACATGTAAAGAAGGAACCTATTTTAAAGGACACAGCTTCAAATCTAATCCCCAAATATAATACTATTATAGAGTGGATACTATTCTAGGTATTGAATGCATTAAATGCTAATATTTGCAACAATTCTATGATATGAACTATTATTATCCTTTTTCATGGAGTAAGCAGCTGGGAGAGATTATAAGTCACTTACCCAAGTACATTCAGTCTTCAAGTGGTAAAACTAGAGTTCCAATCTAAGTAAATCATACTCCAGAGACTTTATATAAACAACTATGTTAAAATGAATACTAAGAGACAGAGTATGGCATTTTCTTCTGTGACTACCATAAGGAATCACTTCTCTTGTGAGACCTTTTACTCCTCCATAAACCTATGTTCTCCTTTTCTTCCTGGGTGCACAGCTAGAATGACTCTTCAGCCTCTCTTGCATGATCTGTGTCACTGTGATTGAACTCTGGCTTATGGAATGTGAGTGAAAGCAGTCAGTTTCAGGCCAGGTATATAACCTCCTCCTTTGCCATTTACCTGTTGAGTTAGAGGAAATCCAAAGGATCTACAAGAGATCACAGCCACAAACAGAAGAATTGTGATCCCAAAATGATTGTGTGGAGCAGAGCCCAAAGAGGCACTTTTGACTTCTTCTGAGTAAGAAGTAAACTTTTAAGGCATTAAGCCACTGAATTTGGGGCTATTGCTAATTGTGATAACAAATAGCTTATCATAACTAACACATCATTTTCCCCTAGGTATTTTTTTTCTAGTGATTTTTTTTTCTTAATGGAAGGACATTTTAGAAATAGAAAGGAATATTCCCTTCAAGCATTACACATCTTTTTCTAATTCAAATGTATTGAACTTAATTGCTTTGGACATGATCAGCCAGCAATGCAGCCATCTTTCCTCAGAGGAGTCCTGCAGCCTATTAGCTCCTTACATATATTTGTGAGGGGGTAATTTCAGTATCATCCACTGATCCTTTGGTTTCGTCCTAAAATCACTTACAACCACTGTAAATGCTTCTGAATTAGGTCATAATAATGTGTTAACTAGCATTTTTCTCAGTCATATGTCCAAAGTCAAAATTATGCATCCTTCAATTACCCATCCATATTTTTTTCAAATATTATGCAGTACAGTCTCAAAGGATCTGCAAAATATCAACTTATAATGTTAAGATATTCTAATAATAAAATGCCAAACACTGGGTGTCCTCTTATTGTATTAAAAAAAAAAAAACTAATCAAATTCCCAGGGAAAAGGAGTCTAAAATTCAATTATCTTGCAGATGAAAATATAATAATGTCAAACATGAAGGAATTAAAATCTCAAATCAATGTTTAACCACATTTGAGTTAAAAAGATAGAGAAAATTGAGTCCATTATAAATTCACCTTCTGCTCCATCTTTTCCTGAGAAAGAGGATAAGAGGAATCAAGTTCTTTCTGAAGTTACTTCTTAGCCTTTCATCCCTAGAAATGGGTATGGTTCCGTCCAAAGCTTAGAAGTTGAATTAGTTTAGTTAAAAGTGTCTGATGAGTTTTATGTTTCAAAGAGCTCAGAGAGTTAATAAGACATTTGTGTGGGTGTTTTTTTTGTATTTTACTTGTAATTCCAGTTTGGTCCTGGGAGCCTCCGCTTACTCTGCCACCATTTTTAATCCTTAATCTTTTTTGTTGTTGTTGTTTGTTTGTTTTTCAGCCCTGGCACCACCCGTGCCAAATGTAGGAAATAAGTTAGTTTTCAAGCCCTAGTGCAGTTATCCTAAATACAATCTTCCAGTCAAAATAATGTTAACCCAATATTCCAACCTAGTACTAGCCCCGTAGATTCCAAGGACCATAGCAGAGTCAGAATCTGATAGAAGAGGGTAGACCAAGGAAAAAAGAAGAAAAAAAGTCAAAATACGCCAATGTGAACTCAAAGTGAACTGAAATAAATTTTCAATACAGTAGTTAATTTTGACATTGTATATTTTTAAATTGTGGGGTTAAGAATTTTCCCATCTGCATGCTCTGTGTTGTTCTCTCTGAGACTACCATAAGGGACATCACCACCTCCTCCTAAGTTTTAGACATGAACAAAGTGAGAGTTCCAGGCAACAGATCTTATGTGAGTACATTTTATTTCTATCTAGTATATTCAGACCTTCTTTATTTTTATTTACTCCTGCACTCCATGTTTTTGCAATCCTTGTTTTAAGTTGCAGACTTTAGATAATGTAATAATTTCCATACCCACGTGTGAATATACATGTTTATTCCTATGCTATAATGGCTCTCCTCTCTCTGGCTCTGGGTTTGTTTAGCTTTAAGATTATATTTATGTTGTATATGCTAGGCACAGGGTGGGACTCCGGAGCTGGTGAATCCATTTAGCTCCTTCCAAAGTTCCCTTCTTGGCCCAAACAGAATGGTATTTGAGTGAGTCAAGATGCCTGCTTAGGCTCATACTGAGAATTTTAAGGAAGAATTTCCCTCGTGTTCTTTAGCCTAGGAAATTCAGCTGTTTTGAAGTTTAAAGGCAACAGTAATGTTCTTCTAACCGATACCTAAATTAATCTAAGTCAGCCTCAGCCTCATCTACAATGCTAAGCCAAATTTTATCCTTGTGCAAGGTCAGCAGCCTGAGAGCTAGATAGTCTGTGTCTGCTCAAAATCTAATGCTTTTAAAAAATACTTGTCTTTGCTGAGGTGAATGCCATTAGCTTGTTGCATCTAAGGCTTTCGCAAAACAAGCTTCTGTGGTTTACTTTCTGGACCCTGACCAGCCATCATTTCTGAGGCAATCATCTGTATAGTCCCCCATGGTCTTCACCTTTGCTGTGTTCCTTGATTATTTTAATGTTACCTAGACTAAGCAAACATTTTTGTGAGATCTGAAATCTGTGCTATATTTGAAGCATTTATCCATTCCTTTAAGTCTGGTTGCCTCCACAAAAAGCAGCCATTTACTCTCGTTCAAAATTAGAAGGTACTACAGCAGAACACCAAGACAAAGCTTTCATGTGGTCAGAATCTTAGTTATACTATCAAAGCTAATTGACACAATTTTCAATCACTTTATGTTAGTGATTCTACTTTGTCTATTTTCTAGTTTGCCTTTCCTGCACATATGGATTTGGGCCATATTCTGTATCAGTAAAGTTCTCTATCCTTTATTTCAATTCAGTACTGAGTACTGAATTAATTAAAAAAATGTCAAAGTTTATACTGCTGAACGCATGTTTAGAGAAAGGCTAATTTTCAGGCAGTATGTTTTATGTCATGTTAATAATTACTTAATATACAAAAGCTCATTCTTATTCTTAGATAATGGAGTTTGCAATACGAATGTGACTATAAGAAACAGAAAGTAATAGTAACATCTATTTTCATTGTCATCCTGAGACAGAATCCAGGCACACTCGTGCTGGAATTTTTTTTTGTGATAGAACATGGTGCTAGTCAATCCTCAGCTTTGCCTTCAACTTTGGACATTAGTCTTGTTGGGCATCTCGGATTCATCTGTTAAACTGCCAGGATATGTCTAAGAACATGTTGCCTTTTTGTGGACAGCTAGTACTCCTAAAATTACAGCTATAATGAAAATCATAGAAGTTGCATTTGTAATAATCATCTCAGCTATATTTTATTTTCAGGTTGACATGACATTTGAAATATATATTAACTTGGTTATTTCTGCTTTACATGCTGTACCTGAGTAATAATACTTTATATTTACATAAACCATATCACTTATTTAACTTCTATAGACAATAAAAATCCTTCATCTTGTGAATTAAGGTATTCCAAAAGAATATTGTTGTAAAGTCACTGATGGAGTCCTTTGAAAAGCATAATAATTTGTGCCTTCTCTAATTAGCAAAAGTTCTTAGTCAACTAAAATTGCTTATTTTGATATTTTAAGCCAAAACACTTGAGGTAAGTTCTGTATTAGTTGTTAAATCACATTTTTCTATTCTCTTTTGTACTCTACTTCACTGACCTGTTTAAACATTTTACTTTACCTAATTGGTAAGTACTTAATTTGTTATCATGTTATTAGTGGTTTCCTTTTACTTTACCTTATTCTAATAGTTGCAAAATAATTTCCTAACAACACAGAATCCTATATAATAAAGAGGGAATATGCTAATTGACCATCACACCCTCACAAGATGACAGCACCCATAGCCACAAGATGTCAGTGCCCAGTCCCCTCAGCCCCACCATATGCCTGCCACCAGAGTCCCCCAGTCCCCTCAGCCCTGCTGGCAGTGAATTTACCTTTTTAAAAATTCTTACCCAAGGATATGATTATTTATTTTAGATCATCTGTTCTCGGGGAGCAGGCCTTGGTGGGCATACCCCAAGGTCCCAGACTGTGAGAGGGTGCAGGCTGGGCTGAGGGACCCCCCCATGTGCATGAGTTTTCATGCACTGGGCCTCTAGTGATTAAATAAATAAATAAAAAACTTGAATGAATATTTATTTTGTATATTGACATTATATTATTTTTTCTACATTGCTTTATACGTTGAATAGAAATTTAGTTTATGTTTTCTTGTTAAGCCACTATCCTTATGACAGACACATAATATACTTATGACATGAATTTTGGGCAAGTAAAAAACTATATCTTAGTGTCCTCCTCATAGAGGATTACCTACCGCATATGGTCGTTGCAAAGTTTAACTCATGCAGTATAAGTGTTAGTTTTATAATTATTACTGTAATTATCCTTACTACTATATGTTGAAAAATGCTAAACTGGAGGTCATTAAATTAAAAAAAAATTCTCAAGATAAATTTTAAATTACAACTTTTATTTCAAATATTTATCATTTTTATCTCCTGTGTAGAATGCAAATGTTGGATTCCTGCAATGTTGGAAACAAAATATGTAGTTAACTTCACATTACTGACTGAATAGAGATTTTTTCTGAAGAATGTGGTGGGACAATTAGTAGAGATTTAATTTTCCAGTGACTTAATTGTAAAGCAATTTCTCTGGTAAGAGAGATTGTTTCACTCAGACTCCTTACCATAGTTCTAATATCTGAAAATTTGCTTTATACAAATTTATGGCTATTTTTATGAGATCTTTCCTATCTGTACTCCCTTTTGTACTTTCTGTTTCTCAGAAATCCCCATGTCTAGTCCTCTTATTAGAAAACAAGGGACTTAATTATCCTACTGTTCTGTACATTTCTCTTCACAATCCTTAAGACATAGGCACATTAAGGGAAGAAGGAGAGAAACAAATAAACAAAAAAAGCAATAGATATTTGGAATCACATCTTCTCTGAACGTACAGAGAAGTTCCACTTTCTTAAAGATTTCAAGCTTCTGCATTCCACAAGATTGATTAATGGCTGGGGTTGGGAAAATAGAAAAACTCTTTTTTAAAAGGAAAAGAAAAATATGGGAGATTTTCGCTCTTTCTCTGTGACCTCCTTCTTCATTCTTAGGACAGAACTATTGGAACTCTGGTTTTCTTTCAGTCTACACCAATGCCACTTTTAAATTTTGTGGATGCAGTGAATTCAACATAAGAAATGCCAGAAGAGGAGAATTAGCAAACTGAGCAGTTGGTAAAAGAAGTTTCTCGAGTTCTCAAAAAAATTTGAGAAAAAGGTACAGAGATTTCCCATATATCGCCTGCTCCCACATATCTATAACTTCTCCCATTGTCGACATCACTCACCAGAATGATACATTCCTTACAATTGATGAATCTACACTGGCACATTATCATCACCCACAATCCATAGTTTACCATAGAGTTCATTCTTTGTGTTGTACATTCTATGGGTTTAGACAAATGTCTAATGACATATATCCATCATTATAATAGCACTAGAAGCCCGGTGCACAAAATTCATGCACGGGGGTCCCTCAGCCCAACCTGCACCCTCTACAATCCAGGAGCTCTCAGGGAATGTCCTACTGATGGCTTAGGCCCACTCCCGTGGTTCTCTGCTCTCTGAGGGGCCTGGGGGTTTCGCTGCAGCCATGGAGATGAAGCCCCCTTGCCCTGCTGTCCGCTCTCTGCCTGCCGCCGCCATGCGCCATGTGAAGGAAGCCCCAATGCCCTGCAGTGTGCTCTGTCTGCCAGGCCTGGGGGCTTCGCCAACACCGACACACTGAGGAAGCCCCCAAGCCCTGCTGTCCGGGCTCTGTCTGCGGGACCTGGCGGTGTTCCCGCCGCCACCTTGCTAAGGAAGCCCCCAAGCCCTGCTGTCCGGGCTCTGTCTGCCAGGTCTGGGGGCGGATCCAGCCTTGCAGCTTGGTCCCCGCGAACCCCTGCGGGGCTGACAGGCCCAGACGCTGCAGCACCGGTGGAGTGGGGAGGCTGGATCTGCCCCCTCCAGAGGCGGATCCAGCCTTGCTGCTTCGGCGGACACTCCAGCAGCGGGGCTTCGGGGACTGGGCGCCGCCATCTTGTGGCTATGGGGGCCGCTATTTTTTGTTGCAGAGTGACAGTTAATTTGCATATTATTCTTTTATTAGATAGGATAGAGAGTATTTTCACTGCCCTAACAATTCTCTGTGCTGCACCTACTCATCTCTCTCCCTCAGCTCACCCCAAGCAATCACTTATCTTTTTATTGTCTCAGAGTTTGCCTCTTAAAGAATGTCATACAGTTGGATTAACATGGTGTGTAGCTTTCTCAGATCGGCTTCTTTCATTTAGTAATATGCATTTAAGATTACTTCTTGTCCTGCTTAAAAATAGCATTTTTAGCAAAAAATACTATTCCATTGTCTGAATGTACCAGAGTTTATTTATCCATTCATCTGCAGAAGAACCTTTTGGTTGTCTCTAAATTTTCAATTAATAAAGCTGTTTAAACAGCTGTATGAGAATTTTTGTGTCAACATACATTTTCAACTTCTTTGGATAAATACCAAGGAATGTAATTACTAGATCACATGATAAGAGTGTGTTTAATGTAAAATACCACCAAAATATCTTATAAAGTAGCTATCCCATTTTGCATTTCCACAACAATTAGTGAGAGTTTCTGTTGTTCCACATTGTTGCTAGCATTTGGTGTTGTCAGTGTTCCAGGGTTTGGTCACTCTAATAAGTGTGTCATATTTTTGAAAATGATATTTAATTGAAAAAAATAAAATATTTAAAAATTTTAAAAAGAAAATTATAAATTATATTATTAAAACTTAATCCAACCCCAGCCGGTTTGGCTCAGTGGATAGACTGTTGGCTTGTGGACCCAATGGGTCCTGGGTTCAATTCTGGTCAAGGGCAAATACCTTGGTTGCAGGCTCCTCCCCAGCCCGGGCCGTGGTGGGGTGCCTGCAGGAGACAATCATGTGTTTCTCTCACATCAGTGTTTCTCTCTGTCTTTCCCTCTCTCTTCCACTCTCTCTAAAAGATCAATGGAAAAATATCCTTGGGTGGGGATTAACAACAACAACAACAAAAAACTTAATCCAGGTGTAACTCAGAGTTCTCTCAGATGAATATGCTTATTTGAACACTCTATGAGTGTTCTGTCTGCCAGGCCTGGGGCTTCCCAGCCATCACCCTGTGAACGAAGCCTCCAGCTAGTGTTATACTCCTATTTTACAGAAAATAAATTAAAATTTCTTGATATTCACTAATGTCCCTAATATCCCACAACTATTAATTTGAAAAGGCCAACCATAAATCTATGCCTTTTTTAAATTACAAAGGTCTTAATCTTTCCCCCCTTCAACTTTTGATCAGCAAACTCAGAGACAGGCATGTTAATATTTACATATCAGAAAATTTTAGGACATGTATATTCAAAGTAAAAAAGTCTGAATTAGTGTAATAAGCTCTTATTTAATCATCATCACCTTAAAAAATAATAAGTTTTATAAGTCCTGTTTAATTTGGCATCTGACTCAAAACTCCACTCTATTTTATTTTATTTTTTTTTTATTTTTTTTTTAAAATATATTTTATTGATATTTCACAGAGAGGAAGGGAGAGGGATAGAGAGCCAGAAACATCGATGAGAGAGAAACATCGATCAGCTGCCTCCTGCACACCTCCCACTGAGGATGTGCCCGCAACCAAGGTACATGCCCTTGACCGGAATCGAACCCGGGACCCTTCAGTCCGCAGGCCGACGCTCTATCCACTGAGCCAAACCGGTTTCGGCGTCACTCTATTTTATTTTAAAGCAAGTGGAAGATGTCACATTATTTTACCTAGTTTTATTTTTTTAAGTGTCTCTAAAAGGACTAACTTTTTAACATAACCATAATAGAATTATAAAACATATAAGTAATTAACAATGATCTCTTTATAGTTAGCCAGTGATCAAATTTCCTTGATTATTACATAACCACTTCTTGGCATATTATTTGTCAACAATTCTGTCATTAATTAGGTTTTAGATGTCAAAGTTTCTCTACAATATGATCTACATTTTCTTAGCATTTCAGTCCATTCTTATAACTTCAGTTGCCACACGAAGTATAGTTATTTTATTGTCTCCATATTAATAAAGAAAAATAAAAAGGTAATATAAGAATAATCAGTATTATTTTTCTTTTACATACTAGTCTATTTCACAATGACCCATTATTCATGTAAGATTACTTTTGAACATAATATAAATGAAAATGCACCTTGCCATAGTCATTGATTCCCAATCTTATGATTATATCTTTTATTAGACTGAAATGTTGGGGTAGTATGAAAACAATAAATTTAGCATCTTATTGCTTGAAATATAAAAACAACAAAAAGAGTTTAGTTCCTAAAAAGATAGTCTTGAGAGACTTTTTATCTTGGTACTGTTTAGTATTACAACTAAAATGTCAGTAGGTGTTTATAGTCACATTTGAAATTGTCCTATTATTGTAAAATATATTTAAATAATCATAGAGTTGTTAGAAATGTTCAAGTAAAAAAAAAAATTAGTCAGCTTCCATGTAACATTTTAGGGATAAGAAAGAATTAAATTAAATAGAAATATGGATTAAAAT
Organism: Plecotus auritus; assembly: GCF_963455305.1. Lineage (NCBI taxonomy): Eukaryota > Metazoa > Chordata > Mammalia > Chiroptera > Vespertilionidae > Plecotus > Plecotus auritus. Next base: position 73,606,206 of record NC_137772.1, on the reverse strand, counting down.
CACAATTGTTAAAAATAACTGAATTATCTATGTGACTGGGTGAAAATACCAACTTGAGACATAGTAGATAAGAATGACCAAAAAAAAAAAAAATCCCAGTTGCACTGTAACCATCAAGATTGAGGAGTATTCTACCTTATAATTGAGTCTCAGTGGCACAATTCTCACATCGTTCACTATGACTGTTCCAATAAGCTCCTGTTAAAGTTAACAGACTTGAACTGCACTGAAAATTCATCAACTAAGAGTGAGCACTGGCTTAGTAGAATGAAACAAAAAAATTTTTGTGTGGAAAGCAGATACTAAGTTCTAAAATTTATGCTTTATCAGAATTTTAATGTTAGTATATGGCCTAGAATGCGTTCTAAAGAAAATTAGTATAGAAGTAAAATTTAAAAAATAGTCCAAATATCCAGATTTTCTAAAATAATTTTTACTTTATATTTATAATACATAATCTACACATTTACCTATCAAAAGAGTGTTGTGGATCAAATTTTATATATAAAATTAATTACTCAGAAAGTTGTGTATTTTGCAACATTTATATTAATCTTAATAAATTTGTATTTCTAAATTTATTTAGATAATATTTTTAACCTAATGTTTTCTCAAATAAAGGTAGTACTTAAAATTGAAAAAAAATCTAAGCATGAGAATAAAATCTACTAGAACCTGTAAGTTTTTTAAATTTAATTTCTTAGGGTAACATTGGTTGATAACATTACATAAATTTCAGGTGTACAACTTTATAATTCATTGTATACAATTCACTGTATGCTAATCATCCAAAGACTAGTCAACTTTCATCACTATATATTTGACCCCCACCCCCTTTCCCTCTGGTAACCATCATTCTATTGCCCACATCTATGAGAATATTTATTTTGTTTGTTTATTTGTAGCTTTTGATTTTATATCATACATATGATTGAAATCATATGTTTTTTGTTCTTTTCCATCTGACTGATTTCAGGCAACATGATACTCTTATAATCCATTAATGTTGTCACAAATAGCAAAATTTCATCTTTATTATGGCTGAGTATCATTGTATTACACATATTCTATATGTATAATACAATCCTATGTAATAAAGAGGTAGTATGCAAATTAACCCTCATGCCCTCACAAAATGGCTGCCTATGACCAGGCCAGCAGGGGGGTTAGTGAGAAACCACCAAACTAATGAACAGCAGGCTTTGTGGGGCGACCAGGCCAACAGGGGGTTTGTGAGGGACGACCTGAACAACTGAACAAGCAGGCTGTGTGGGGTGACCAGAACAGCAGCGGGGGGGGGGGGGGGTATGAGGGGTGACCAGGCCAGCAGGGGGAGCAGTTGGGGGCAACCAAGCCAGCAGGGGGGGCAGTTGGGGGCAACCAGGCTGGCAGAGGGGGGCAGCTGTGGGTGACCAGACCAGAACAGGGGGCAGTAAGAGGCGACCAGGCTGGCAGGTGTGGCAGTTAGGGGTGATCAGGCCGGCAGGGTGGGGGTGCAGTTGGGGACAGCCAGGCTGGCAGAGTGGGACAGCTTGGGGCAATTAGGCTGCCAGGGGGGGCAGTGAGGGATGACTAGGCTGGCGGGGGGAGGGGGCAGTTGGGGGTGATCAGGCCAGCAGGGGGGGCAGTTAGGGGCAACCAGGCAGGCAGGCAGGTGAGCAATTAGGAGCCAGTGGTCCAGGATTGTGAGAGGGATGTCCCCCCACCCCCGAGGGGTCCCATATTGGAGAGGGTGCAGGCTGGGCTGAGGGGACCCTCCCCCATGCACAAGTTTCATGCACCAGGCCTCTAGTATGTATATAAAATATTTTCTTTATTGAATCATCTGTTGAAAGAACACTGAGTTTTTTCCCATATCTTGGAGATTGTGAATAATGCTACAATTAACCTAGTGGTACATATATCTTTATGAATCTTTTTTTTTTTTAATTTTGGGGGTAAATACACAGAAGAGGGATTGCTGGGTCATATGGTAGCTCTATTATTAATTTTTTGAGAAACTTACATACTGTTTTCCATAGAGGCTGCACTAATTTACTTATGCATGAACAGTGTGTGAGGGTTTCCTTTTCTCCACATCCTTTCCAACACTTATTGTTACTTATCTCATTAATAACTAGTGACCTGGTACACAAATTCATGCACATTGAAAGGAAATCAATTAGAAGGTGGCCAGCAGGGCGGGACTGGGACAGAAGGACCAACCTCTCATGGTTCCTCCCCACCCACACCCTGGAGCCAATCTCTTGTGGTCCCTCCCCAGCTGGCCGCACCTGGGGTGGGCTCAAAGGGCATCAGCAGAGTGAGCAGGGTCCCTCGGCCTAGCCTGCGAAGATCAGGCCAAAACTGGATCTCTGACATCCCCTGAGGAATCCCAGAGTGCAAGAGGGCACTCTGAAAAGTTGCTGTTATACAGGGTGTGGAACATAAATGCAAGTGTGCAGTAAACCAGATTTGGGGCCAATAGTGCCCCAGAGGCAACATAACCCATGGCCAAAGGTGGAATCCCATGGCCCTACAAGGAATTAGGCTCCCTCCTCCCTGGTTTTGGGGAGTGTCACCTGAAAACCACCGCTGCCAAGTCACTGCAGCTTGGCAGCTCCTGCGTTGAGTGTCTGCACCTTGGTGGTCAGTGTGAGTCATAGCAATCGGTTGGATGAACACTTGGCTTATTAGTGTTTTATATATATAAACTAGAGGCCTGGTGCATGAAATTTGTGCTCAGCCCGGCCTGCACCCTCTCCAATCTGTGACCCTTAGGAGGATGTCTGACTGCCGGTTTAGGCCTGATCCCCCAGCAGACAGACATCCCTCTCACAATCTGGGACTGCTGGCTCCTAACCACTTGCCTGCCTGCCTGATTACCCCTAACCCCTCTGTCTGCCTGCCTGATTGCCCCTAACTGCCTCTGCCTACCTGCCAGCCTGATTGCCCCTACCTTGCCCCCCTGCCAGCCTGATCACTCCTACCTTGCCCACACTGCTGACCTGATCACCCCTACCTGGCCCCCCTGCTGGCCTGATCGCCCCTACCTTGGCGCCTGCCAGCCTGATCACCCCGACCTGGCCCCCCTGCCGGCCTGATCGTCCCTAACTGCCTTTGCCTTGGCCTTCAGCTAACCCACAGTCTGGCCTCCCTCTGCCAGAGGCCACCTGGCAGATCAGGGGAAGGCACCGCCCCCATCACCCTGCTGCTGCTGCCACTGGCGGCCACCATGGCTGCCTGAATCATGGCTGTGCAGCTTCCTGAGCCTCGGGCTGGCCCTGGGCAGCAGGAGCCTCCATCCACAGCTTGCCTGAGCCTCAGGCAGCCGCTGCGGCTTTTTCTGGGTGGACGTGCCGGATGGACATCCGGAAGACATCCGCCCTAATTAGCATATTACCTTTTTATTAGTATAGATGGTCATTCTAACATGTGTGAGGTGGTATCTCATTTAGTTTGGGGTTTGCATTTTCCTCCTAACTAGTGCTTTGAGCATTTTTTCATATATCTGTTGGCTATCTATGTTTTCTTTGGAAAAGTGTCTTTTCAGATTCTCGGCCCATTTTTAAAACTATGAGAATTTATTGTCTGTTGTTAAATTGTATGAGTTCTTTATATATTTTGAATATTAGCTGCTCATTGTAGGTATTGATTGCAAATACCTTCTCCCATTCAGTTAGTTGCCTTTCTGTTTTGCTGACAGTTTCTTTTGCTGTGCAGAAGCTTTTTAGTTTGATGTAATAGCAGTCTCATTCATTTATCTTTGCTTTTACTTCCTTTGCTTTTGGAGTCAAGTTCACCAAAACATCTCTGAGACCAAGGTTTATAAATTTAGTGCCTGTGCTTTACTTTATGCATTTTACTTTTTCAAGTCGTATATTCAAGTTAATACTTGTATATGGTATTAAATAGCAGTCTGGTTTCATTCTTTTGCATGTGGCTTTCTAACTTTCCTAGAATCATTTTTTAAAGAGGTGTTTCTTCCTCCACCGTATGGTTTTGGCTCCTTTGTTGAAAATTAGATAGCCATCTACATGTGGATTTATTAAATTATTAGAACCCAATAGTTCTAACCATACCAAAACATTGCCCTCCAAACTCTTTCTCTACTGATCAGATTTGACTGAAGGTAAGGTTATGGAAAAAGTTACCAAAAAATAGAATTTAAATGGAGGCAAGTTAAGAAGATGAAAATAGCAAGATAGATGGAGGAAAAATGAGACAGAAAAAGAAATAGATGAAAGGTGACTTAGAGTGTTTGTCTCTTCCTGGAAATGACTGTATATAATTTCAAAATCTTTAAGTAAAACTGAAGTCACTCCCCCTCCTAATCTATAGCTGATCAATGCCATGCATCCTATATAACAACAGCCTAACATGCTAAGTGTCCAGTCATCCTGTTGGCCGTTCAACCAATCAGTGTAATATGCTAATGATATGTTAAGGTCACTCAACTGCTCGCTATGACATGCACTGACCACCAGGGGGCAGACACTCTGACTGGTAGGTTAGCTTGCTGCTTGGATCTGGCCAATTGGGACTGAGTAAGACGGGCTGGACAGCCCTCCTGCAGTCTCTTCCCCGCTGGCCAACCTCCTGTGTCCCTCCCTGGCCCTGATTGTGCACTGGTGGGGTCCGTCAGCCTGGCCTGCGCCCTCTCGCAATCTGGGACCCCTCAGGGATGTCGGAGAGCCAGTTTTGGCCCAACGGTGGAACGACCGTTCGCTATGACATACACTGACCAAGAGGGGGCAGACGCTCAATGCAGGTGCTGCCCCCTGGTGGTCAGTGCGCTCCCACAGGGGGAGCACCACTCAGCCAGAAGCCAGGATCACAGGTGGTGAACGCACTGGCGGTGGCAGGAGCCTCTCCTGCCTCCATGGCAGCGCTAAGGATGAGCCGTCAGCTGGACATCCCCTGAGGGCTCCAGGACTGTTAGAGGGTGCGGGTCGGACTAAGGGACATCCCCCCCCCCAATTGCACAATTTTGTGCACCAGGCCTCTAGTTTGTTAATAACCTTGCAGTCCTGGAATGCAGCAGATAGTTATGGAACTAAGAGAAAGTGACCTTAAGGTGGAGGGTTTCAACTTTGGATTAGAACCTAAAGAAAGGAAAGTCACTAATACAATCCAGAAAATGCATCTGGATGCTAGTAGCCCCTTATTCTCACTGCTATGATTAAAAATAGGGCTATCAGCCAAATCTCAGTTTTAATAGTCTACCCAGAAATAACAAGTATTTTAGAGGGTAAACCAACTAACAAGGAATAATGTTTATGAGACAACCAATATATTGATATGCAATGATAAAACGATCATAAAAAGTTATACATTAAAAAACAACTCATAGACTATTTATAGCATGTACTTGATCCTTTTTTGGTGAATTAAATAAACCATAGTAGTCAACTATACCACTTTTATATCCATGCCTACTGTTCCATGAGTGCTACCGCTACTGTAACATTTAATTGGGGTTAAACTTATCATTAGAGTTTTGATTGGTAAGATTGAACTCATAGCCTAGAGAATAAGATAAAGTTCAAAACGATTGATATAATAAGACTAAAATTAAAGAAACAAATATGTATGTAGAGAAATGTGGCCTAGTGTATTTGCTATTCCTGTTCCAAAATACTAGGTTATAGGCTAAACTCAGAATAATGGTGCCTCAAAAGATATTAGGAGAAATAAAATCCAAGTTTCCTTAAGAAACTACCCTCCTTCGTGTACTAAAGACTTTTAATGTATGGAATTCCCAGGAAAATTAGCAATGTGTGGGAAGAAATGAGCAAATATAAAATTACATAAGGCATTTAACAGGGGTGGGCAAACTTTTTGACTCGAGGGCCATAATGGGTTCTTAAACTGGACCGGAGGGCCGGAACAAAAGCATGGATGGAGTGTTTGTGTGAACTAATATAAATTCAAAGTAAAGGAGCAGAGGGGAGAGCAAGAGAACCCTCTGCTCTTTCAGCTCCGCAGGCAGGATAGAACAGCCGAACGGGCCGGATCCGGCCCGCGGGCCGTACTTTGCCCACGGCTGAATTCTAGAACTAAGAGAAACAACTAAAGCAGATCAAAAAAGATTTGAAGCTCAACAAATTCAAAGGAGGAGAAATGTAAAGAAATCAACATTAAATCTCATGAATGCATATCTGACAAGGTGATACTGGTGCTGCTGGTCTGAAGGTGACACTTTGAGAACCAATGGCAGAGAAAGTACAGCATGTAAAAGGCACGAGAGGATCAAAAGGACAGCTTGAGAAAATGTTGCTATAATGGAGCAACAATTATGTTGAACTAGACTTGGGATAGAGAACTTAACTTTCAAAAGTATTAGGGATAATTAAATTATAAAGAAAAACTTTATCCCAATTAGGGCAAGAAAGAAAAAAACTATAAAACAGAAAGACAAATAAATAGCATATGAATTAAACAAATGTATATACTAGTCATTATAATAATTGTAATTGTATGTTGTATGTTGTGAATGATCCAGTAATAGATAAATTTTGTGAACCACCATTTGCTGATCTGACACTCTGGCAAATTTAATAATTTACAAGGGACAAATATGAAACATAGTTGTGCACAAAATTTGAATTCAAAGCAATGAATCAAATTGCACTAAGAAAATTCTAAACCCCCAAAGCCTGGTGTTTATATTGATCTAAAGCAAAATAGCCTAATTTTATATCTAGAAAAGTATAAGATATTATTCAGGAACATATTGCAATATAAAAAAATACTCCATTTAATAAAGTGATATACATTTTGGAGTGCATAAAATAATTTTAAAATATTTAAAGTAAGTCAACAAAAATACTGAAAGAAACACAAAAACCTGTCTTCACAGTGGGAGATAGTAACACAGCTCTCTCTCAGTAATTGATAGAATGTAACACAAAATGTCAGTGAGAATGAGACTGATTGGAATACTAGAATAAAAGAATAACACATTTGTTTTAGTTGGCTGAATAAGCGAACACTGTACTCCCCAACAGCAGAATCAGCAGTTTTCAGTTATGCATAAAATATTTACCCAGATTTTCAAATTATTTGAACATAAATTTTAAGCAAATATAAAATAATTTAAATAAAAAATAAAATTTTGACAAAAATATGTTTGCTAGAAATTAAGTGCAGAATGTGAAAGAGGAAATTCATGTGATTGAAAATTAAATGAATCAAAAGAATCATATTGTAATTAGAACATGTTTTTAACTTAATAATATCAAGAATGCCACAAATCAAAAACCTGTGAGATGAAGCAAAGAGCTTATTTAGAGGAAAAGTTAATCTTTATTGTAGACATGATGAGTCTCTCGTCTTCATCAATGAATGTGTTTTGCAGTGGTCTCCAGCCATGTTGCTCTGAATTCTGTGCTTCAGCCCTGCTGTTCAACTGTATCATCAGATAGACAATGGTTTTCAAAAGTTTCCTAACCTCGGTGGTGACCAGTGCTGCCTTGATTTCCCCTAAGTTTGATTAAACTTTCTGTAGGCTTTTTCTACCCCTCACCTCCCTTTACTTAAAACATTTACCTCAGAAATAAAATACTTTAGAAAACGTGGAATTGTAAATTCTTTCTCTGCCTCTTTGAGAAATAATTCTTCAAAACTCTGGAATGTGTTTACCCAGGATCTGGGGCCAGCCCTTTGAAATGGAATCAGTAAGAAGGATAGCACCCCAGGTCCAAGTTTCTAGGGGAGGGAAGGAGCCTAACTCAAAAGGAACATCTAGCAACTACAGATGGCCTCATCCCATTGGCCAACCTCTCTTCTAATCAATGTCCTCTAGTACTTTGCCGTTAGCTTATCCCACTATTTAAAAATTCTCCAACATTTGTTTCAGTGCAGTTGTGTTGAATATCTTGCCTCTATCTCAATCAATAGTCTTAAACACAGTCTTCTTTACTTGTGTAATTTGTGTCAGCTGGTCATTGGCTACCAACATGCATTTAAAACTTTCGAGAGATTAAAGTCTATTAGGGAGACAATAATAATTATTAGCAACAAAACAATACCCATGTTTTGGAGCATGACCCTTAGCCAGGTTTCCAATGACCCAAACCAACTAGAACCAAATAAGTGATCAAAATACCCCAGGGAGGGGACACTTTTTTAAGCAGTGGCCTGTTTATCTCATGTAACTATGTTTCCAGTCTGCCGGAAGTGTTTACTCTGCAAGCTCCTGTCTGAGAAAGGGAGGCATTGGAAATCAGGGAAAATGTCTCAATGGGCAGAACAACAGGATCACCAGCATCCACTCAATACAACTGTCAGTTGGAGGTTGGAGGGTGCATTACCCTGAGGTATTGAACAAGGACATTATTTTTCTGAGAACAATAGATATATATTTCAATAAATTTTGTTTCGATTGGAGAGATACATGCTAGGAAGCAGAGCTCAAATCCGAGGGCCTTACGCCTGCACAGTCAGTCAATCAAAGGGTTCCTCGGGCACCTGTCCTGTGCATCTCATTGTCCCGTAGGTTGTTAGTTTCGGGTTCCATGCCTGGCAGCCAAAACACATTAAAAATGGTTAAAGAAGACAGTTTAGATGATACAAACAAACTTCATTTAACACTTCATGAAGCGGACAGTCTCTGCATTTAGAGAACTGCAGAATGGTGTGGAGGACAGAAAGCTGTACAGGATAGAGAATCAGGAAGGAAGGATGGGGCGAGGGTCGGCTTGGCTTTGGGGATTGGCTAATTGGACACACTGCATTTCTGGTCAAACGCAGCATTCTCATGGATGCCAAGGCTATGTAAGTTTCAATTTGCTGATGTGACAGCCTTGGCAACAGCAGCTCCATCTTGTGCCTTGAAATTTATTTCAACACTTGTCCAGGGTAATTTTTCTTTGACAGCAGCAGGCAGCAGCCACTTCCTGGTATCTGAACCGCAGTTGTACTGATGGCTCTTCTTAAATTTTACTCCTGCAGCTCATCTGACAGTTGTGTATCTAATTCTCTATGTGAAATATATTTAATTTTAAAAATAATATCTAGAGCACTGTTTTCTGTCTGAATCCCAATTGAATCAAGAACTAAATGGAGTACAAGATTGCTCTGGAAATTACTATAAAAATTTATGGAAAGCCATTACATAGTAGACAAATGTAAATGAATGTTCAATATTTTATCAGTAATCAGTAAGATATATGAAAGCATCAACTCAGATGGTAAAAAGTAAGAGTCTAAAAATACTAAATAAAAAAATAGGAAATCTATACTCTACGTGAGAGTACAAATTGGTACTATTTTGGAAAATAATTTAACCTGTTAAAATTGTACATGTTAATTTCCACTGCAGGATATATAGGGTATCACAAAAGTGTACACATATCCTATCTAATAAAAGAGTAATATGTAGATTGACCATCACTCCAACACACAAGATGGCTGCCCCCATGTGGTCAAAGATGGCCACCACAAGATGGCTGGCAGGAGAGTGCAGTTGTGAGCCATCAGGCCTGCAGGGGAGGGCAGTTGGAGGTGACTGGGCCTGCAGGGGAGGACAGTTGAGGGGGACCAAGGCATTCAGGGGAGGGCAGTTGGGGGTGACCAGGCCTGCAGGGGAGGGCAGTTGGGGGGAAACAGGCCTGCAGGTGAGGGTAGTTGGAGGGGACCAGGCTTGCAGGGGAGGGCAGCTGGGGGGGACCAGGCCTGCGGGGGGGGGGGGCAGTTAGGGTGACCAGGACAGCAGGGGAGGAGAGTTAGGTACAATTGGGCCAGCAGAGGAGAAGTTAGGCATCAATCAGGCTAGCAGGGGAGTGATTAGGGGCAATCAGGCAGGCAGGCAGGTGAGTGGTTGGGAGCCAGCAGTTCTGGATTGTGAGAGGGATGTCCAACTGCCCACTTAGGGCAGTCAGACATCCCTTGAGTGGTCCCAGATTGGAGAGGGTGCAGGCTGGGCTGAGAGACACACACACCCCCATGCACAAATTTTGTGCACCATGCCTCTAGTACTTTAAATAATTATAAAGGTGATGTTTATTAAAATATATTTCATTTTCAAAATTGAGATATCAGCTGTTAAAGTGTGTATACTTTTTTTGAGGGAGACCCTGTATAACCGAGAAAAATTGTACATATGTGCCCCAGGAAACAAGCAATAAATATCCAAAGTGAGTTGTCTATAATAGCCAAATGTGGAAATAATGTAAATTACCATCAATAGCAAAAGGGCAAGTGAATTGTGGCAGATTCATGTCATTTGTTTACTACTGGTGACTTTTTTTTTCTTATAAAAAATTGCTCAACTAAAATTCAATTTACTGGTCCTGGCTAGTATGGATCAGTTGATTGGAGCAGTGCCTGTGCAGCAGAAGGTCAAAGGTTCCATTCCCGGTCAGGGCACATACCTAAGTTGCCAGTTCCATTCCCAGTTGGAGCATGTACAGGAGACCATGAAACTCACATCGATGCTCCTCCTCCTCTCTCTGCCTTCCTCCTTCTCTAAAATCAATTTTTAAAAATTCAATTAAGTGAGCTAAAACAGTCAAAGAAAAGTTCAAAATTAAGTAAGATGCAATTTATAATTTGAAGATTATGATGGATGGAATCAGAGTAGATGGATAAGACTGAAGTGGGGAGTAGATTTTTTAAAAGAAGTTAGAGTAAAAATTATTTTACACTTATTGCATCAAGATATTTATGAATCAATTATGTTAAATTATGTTAAATTACATGATAAATGTTATTAAACATATATGTTTATTTTATACTAGAGGCCCGATGCATGAAAATCGTGCAAGAGTAGGCCTTCCTTCCCCTGGCTGCCAGCACCAGCTACCCTCTGGTACCCAGGACCTGGGCTTCCCTCACAGTCCCGGCTTCGTCTGGAAGGTCGTCTGGTCTAATTAGCATATTACACTTTTATTATTATAGATGTTATGTATTTGTCTAACCTCCAGCCAGATTACAAGTGTTTGAGACAGAAGTAGGCATATATGTATACTTTGTACTATATAGAACTGTTACTTATTCATGATTAACAAAAAATATTTGTTGAATTTAAGTAAAAAAGGAGAAAGTCTATATTTTTCCAAAGAGAAGTCAACTTAGAATTTTTATATGAAAACTAATTTAGTTTTAAAATATATATTTTTTAAGCTCATCTTTTATCCATCCCAGGGAAAGTCCTGAGACTAGTGTGAGCAACACTTAATGTAATAGAAAGTTCTTGAGTTGGTGAAGCATTCAGGGACTGAATGGAATCTTTCCTACCTTCATTTTCACATGTCCCAGTAAAACTCAGCATATTTAAAAAAATTTTAAATAAGCTGGGTAAAACCATCATTTCTCAGTGTTCTAGGGTATAAGGAGCCTCAGTATTTTATTTTCTTCTGTTAGACTAAGAATACATAAATCAAGATGTTGGTATTAGGAAAAAAAATAATACAATTCAAAAGAGTCCTAGCCGGTTTAGCTCAGTGGAAGAGTGTTGGCAGCAGACTGAAGGGTCCTGGGTGCAATTCCAGTCAAGGGCGTGTACCTGGGTTGCAGCTCTATCCCAGCCTTGGTCCTGGCACATGTGGGAAGCAACCAATTGATGTGTCTCTCACAGCAATGTTTCTCTCTCTCTGTCTCTCCCCCTCCTTTCCACTATCTCTAAAAATCAATAGGAAAATATCCTCAGGTGAGGATTAACAGAAAGAAAGGAAGGAAGGAAGGAAGGAAGGAAGGAAGGAAGGAAGGAAGGAAGGAAGGAAGGAAGGAAGGAGAAAGAAAGAAAGAAAGAAAGAAAGAAAGAAAGAAAGAAAGAAAGAAAGAAAGAAAGAAAGAAAGAAAGGAGGGAGGGAGGGAGGGAGGGAGGGAGGGGGGAGGGGGGAGGGAGGGAGAAAATTCCCAGTAAGAATGGATGAGAATTATCTCTCTTAGTTAAAATAGAAATTTGCTAATAAATATACTTTCTAAACTCTTTACGTTAACACCTAAGGTATTATTTCTCACATTTTTAGTTAGCATACTGGGTGTTTAAGGAAAAATTTCTTCCTGTGAAACTTTCCTTCATCTAATTTCTCTGAATAAGACAGCAAGTATTTCATCATTAGGATGGGTGCAAGAAACTTATCCAATAAAATAAGAAACATATGACCATTAGCCAATTATAAGACTACTGTAAAAAAATTGTCAACTAAAAATTTCATCTTCTTTATCCAGATTTAACATACACTCGAATTTGTTTTGGGTTCAGAATGGTTAAATCATGGGTTCTTCTTTACAGAGAATATCAATTTACTCAATTGAAATGTCAGCTCTTATTTCATTTTGTTGCCTTAAATTTCTTATTAAATGCAAATCTCCATAAGCAAACACCAACCGATCCTTTATTGATGTAATAAGCAGGTATTTAGTAATATCCTCAGATGTATGTCATCTTACTGAGTCTTTTACAATATGCACAAAGATGCAAAATTAAATAGGAATAGCTGTTTTATGTCCATTTATTTTTTTAAAATTATTTTTTATTGTTATTGTTGAGAGTATTACATATGTTCCCCTCTTTCCCCACCCCCTCCCCATCACTGCCCTCTTCAGGCAGCTCCCGCCCAGCCCCAGGCCTTCGCCATCATATTGTCTGTGTTCATGGGCAATGAATACCAGGTGTACCGTTCATAATGCGGATTTTTTTCAATAGATGGAGTTACTAGTACACATATGCTGATATATATGCGATTTGATATGTGTGCTATTTTGTTGTATTGACAACAAGCTTCAAAACTTCATTTGTCAACTTTTCTGAAGGTGTTAACATCATAGATATTTTTACGCTTAAAAATGTCGAATTTCGTGCCAAAAAAAGAGCATTTGCGGGAAGTTTTAATTTATTATTTTGAAGAAAAGTGCTGCTGAATACTTCAGGAAGCTTATGGTGAACATGCTCCATCTCAAGATACTTGTGAACGCTAGTTTAAATGCTTTAAAAGTGATGATTTCGATGTGAAAGACAAAGAACGTCCAGGTCAACTGAAAAAGTTTGAAGACCAACCATTACAAGCATTATTGGATGAAGATGAATGTCAAACTCAAAAACAACTTGCAGAAAGATTAAACATTGCTCAGCAAACAATTTCCAATCATTTACAGGCAATGGGAAAGATTTTAAAGGAAGGAAAATGGGTGCCACATCAACTGAATGACAGACAAATGGAAAACTGAAAAGTCATCAGTAAAATGTTGCTTCAACGGCACGAAAGAAAGTCTTTTTTTGCATCGAATTGTGACTGGTGATGAAAAGTGGATTTCTTTTGAGAATCCCAAATGCACAAAATCATGGGTTGATCCAGGTCAGTGGTCGGCAAACTGCGGCTCGCGAGCCACATGTGGCACGTGAGCCGCGGTTTGCTGCTCTGTTTGCCCACCACTGATCCAGGTCAATCATCTACATCATCTGCAAGGCTAAATCGCTTCAGAAAGAAGACATTGCTCTGAGTTTGGTGGGATCAGGAAGGTGTGGTGTATTATGAGCTTCTAAAATCAGGTGAAACCGTTAATACTGATCGCTACTAAAAACAAATAATCAATTTGAACCACGCTTTGATCACAAAACGACCAGAATGGGCCAGAAGACATGGCAAAGGAATTTTGCTTCATGATGACTCATCATCACACACTTCAAAACCAGTTAAAGACACATTAAAAGATCTTGCCTGGGAAGTATTAACCCACCCACTGTATTCACCAGACCTTGATCCTTCAGATTACCACCTGTTCCGATTGCTGGTACATGCACTTTCTGAGCAGCACTTGAAAATGTACGAAGAAGTGGAAAATTGGGTCTCTAAATGGTTTACCTCAAAACAAGAAAAGTTCTATTGGGACAGTATCCACAAATTACCTGAAAGATGGGGGAAATGTGTAGCTAGTGATGGACATTACTTTGAATAAAGCACTTTTGATATTTCTCTTGAAATTATTGTGTTTTCTTTGATTACAAAATCCACATGATTAACTGGTGCACCTAGTATATGCATATAAATTCTCTGGTTAATCTCTTCCTGCCCTCCACCCCCTTACCTCTGATATTCATCAGTCTCTTCCATGTTGCCATGCCTCTGGTTCTATTTCATTTGTCAGTTTATTTTCTTCATTAGATGTAAGTGAAATCATGTGATGTGTATTTCTCTGACCAGCTTATTTCACTTAGCATAACAATCTCTAGGTCCCTCCATACTGGCTCAAAGGGTAAAGATCTTTCTTTTTTATAGCTGCATAGTATTTCATTGTGTAAATATATCACAGTTATTTTATCTACTGATGGACACTTGGGCTGTTTCTAGATCTTAGCTATTGTAAATAATGCTGCTATGGACATAGGGGTTCATATAATTTCCATTTGCTCTTAAGCCTAGCCTTGTAGAAAGCAATTGTAGATTATATGGAATAAGCAAAAACAGCAAAAGGTAAAAAAAAAAAAAAGAGTAATTGGCTTTATTTTAGGACAATATATTGATATTTAAAATAGTGAAAGATATGTTAAATGAGTTTTCTGATGAGTAAAGCCTGAATGAAAACTTACTGAAAATTAAAATCAAATTAAAGATTTTAATGAGTATGTGTCATGTGTCAGACACTCTTCCAACTGCTTTTTGTTAGAGAGGGGAAAAATATTTCACCTCAAAGAACTTTATTATATTAAAAAAAAGAGACACTCATAAAAATAACTAATATGAAGTGGTATCTATCATAATAGAATTATTTATAAATTAAGGATACAATTCAACCTTGTATTTTCAAAAATTATATAAAAACATAACAAATTAGGATTTCAGTACCAAGAGAAGATTGAAAAGAAGCTGAAATATGAAATAAAATGGGGTAAAAGGAAGTTGGTAAACTTTTTACATATATAGTAAAGAAAATTTTTAAAAAGCTGATACATATAGAACTGTAGTAGTAAAGACCAGTGAAACATAACTTACAAATTATCTCATTATATTGATACTAGAGGCCCGGTGCATGAAATTCGTGCACGGGGGGGGGGGGGGGAGTGTCCCTCAGCCCAGCCTGTACCCTTTCCAATCTGGGACCCCTCGAGGGGTCCATTTAGGCCCGATCCCACTGAGCAGTCGGACATCCCTCTCACAATCCAGGACTGCTGGCTCCCAACTGCTCGCCTGCCTGCCTTCCTGATTGCCCCTAACCGCTTCTGCCTGCCAGCCTGATCACCCCCTAACCACTTCCCTGCCAGCCTGATTGATGCCTAACTGCTCCCCTGCCAGCCTGTTTGCCCCTAACTGCCCTTCCCTGCAGGCCTGGTCGCCCCAGTTTCCCTCCTCTTCCAGCTTGGTCACCCCTAACTGCCCTCCCCTGCTGGCCTGATCACCCACAACTGCCCTCCCTTGCAGGCCTGGTCCCTCCCAACTGCCCTCCCCTGCTGGCCATCTTGTGGTAGCCATCTTGTGTCCACATGGGGCAGGAT
This sequence comes from Plecotus auritus, assembly GCF_963455305.1. Lineage (NCBI taxonomy): Eukaryota > Metazoa > Chordata > Mammalia > Chiroptera > Vespertilionidae > Plecotus > Plecotus auritus. The sequence continues at coordinate 73,590,788 of NC_137772.1, read as the reverse complement.
CTTTGACCACATGGGGGTAGCCATCTTGTGTGTTGGAGTGATGGTCAATCTGCATATTACTCTTTTATTAGATAGGATAGAGGCCTGGTGCCTGGGTAGGGGCCAGCTGGTTTGCCCTGAAGGGTGTCCCGGATCAGGGTGGGGGTTCCCTTGGGGCATGGGGCGGCCTGGGCAAGGGGCCTGTGGTGGTTTGCAGGCCGGCCACACCCCCCGGCGACCCAAGCGGAGGCCCTGGTATCTGGGGTTTATTTATCTTCTATAATTGAAACTTTGTAGCCTTAAGCGGAGGCCTGGGCCGGCCAGGGTGTGCGGAAAGCTTGGCTTCCTCCATCACCAGGGGCAACCCTAGCCTCCTGCTCTTTCCAGCTCTGTGGCTGCCGCCATTTCTGTTTGGGTTTATGTATCTTCTATCATTGAAACTTTGTAGCCTTGAGTGAAGGCCTAGGCCGGCAAGGGCAGGCAGAAAGCTTGGCTTCCTCCATTGCCGGGGAAACCCAAGCCTCCCTCCTGCTCTCTGTGGTGGTAGCCATCTTGGTTGGGTTTATTTGTATATTCCCTCCTGATTGGCTGGTGGGCGTGGCTTGTGGCTGTAGCGGAGTGATGGTTAATTTGCATATTACTCTTTTATTAGATAGGATAGCCAGTCTGACTTAATTCTGAAAGTTTTCTCATCTTTGATGTATTTAAAAATACAAATTTGGCAATTAAGTAATGTTACTATGTAATCAAGTCCTATTAATTGTTTCCATTTGCTTAACCTAGGATACCTTGGCTTTCTACTCAATAGTGCATCCGGTCTTGTGTAAAACTATAAGTATCCTGTTTTGCGGTAAAGAATAGAATTATCAGCAGATTTCAAATGAGGAAAGGCATGTGGTTTGTATAAATAGATAAATAAGATCTTTTCATTGAGAAGGAATAACTTTTCAGTTTAAGACAAAACAAATGGCCAGAGACAAAGGACATATATAGAATCCTTTATGCAGACACAATCCAACTAATCACAGAAACAACAAAAAAAAAGAGAAATGTGGGACTAGATGAGAAATATGCATCCTTATAGGAATAAGGGCATGTCTTCTATTGTTACAGCCAATATCCAGTGAAGTTCTAAAACAAATTTATCTTTGGAATTCTCTTGTTTCATTTTTTTAATTCCTTGAGGAAGCAACTTTTTTATTTCCAAATATTTCCTGTTTCTATTATGAATATGTCATCGACTACTATCATGTTCCTCTTCATTTTCCAGATTTACTAGTATCTATCTTTTACATATTTCTCAGATTATTAAATAGCAAATATCCTCTGAATTAAAGTCTGGACCTGCTTGTCTTTCTAGACTATATATAAGTTCTCAGTCTGTCATATAATTGATTAGAATATATTTGGTTTTAAAGAAGTAAGTCTTTGAAGTGACACATGATAAATATTTTTTGACATCCATGTGGAAAAATGAGCTGCTTTTCTGTTTCAGTGACTTTCATCAAATTGAATTAGTACTATATTGTATTACTTCCATTTCACACTATTATAAGAAGTTAGTTCTTAATAAGATAATTTTGTACTGTATTAGACAAATTTAATATTCATGCCTTTAAAAAAAACACTGTTAATATGATAGAAAACTGCTAGGAGAAGAAAATGATTTCATTAAAACTTAAACAAAGCTCACTTTGCATTTTTCCCCTCCTCAAATACCTGTCTATGCTAATCAGATGGTAGGAAAGGCAGATTGGGCCCTAGAGACTAAGTAGTACATAGTCCATATTCTCACCACAATCTGATGTCACCTTTGAGACTTAAAATCTTTCTACAGTATTGCAGTTGAAATGTTTTAGTACAGAAGAATTTAGGATGTTTTAATTTAAAATGATTTTGACTTGCTCTCCTTTGTCTTGGCCTTGCTGATTTTGTCTATCATAACTGCAGAAAAAAGACATTTGTGTGCAGTACAATAATGCACTGAATCTTCATGAGCTCTGAGTCAATAAAATGATGACTCAAATTTCACATTCCTTTAATGTGACATCTGCTTCATTGGTTGAAAGAATTATAATCCTCGCTTTGAAGGAATCCTAATGACACAGACCAAAATTTAATAGATAAGTAACTATGATGAACACACTGTCTCCTTCCATGCATAAAGAGAACACTATTTTAATTGGAACTGAATTAAGTGTATGCTGGATTTTGTGGATTCTCAAATATTTTATTTAATTTGGGTTTATTAAGTCCACACATAATTATAAGGCAAATTATAAGGCAAATGAGTAGGTGTATTTTATTCCATATTTTATTGTAAAATATCAAAGATCAAATTATCTTTCTACCCAAAATATTTGGAAGATTATTTAGTCTGTGTGATTCAATAGCTGCACAGTGAAAAATGTAGGAAATATATCAAAAATAAGTTCTAGCCCTAGCCAGGCACCTCAGTTGGTTGCAGCATCGTGCCATACACCAAAAGGTTGTGCATTTAATTCCAAGTCAGGGCACTTACCCAGGTTAAGGGTTTGATCCCTGGTCAGGGTACATATGGGAGGCAACTAACCAATGTTACTCTCTAGCACACCTCTCTCTCTCTCTCTCTCTTTCTCTCTCTCTCCCTCTTTCTTTTCTCTAAAATCAATAAAGACGTATCCTTGGGTGAGAACTAAAAATTAATCAATCAAGCAATCAATTAACTTTTAGATACTATTTATCATACAGACAGATATTAGGACTGAAGCACAATTGGGAATATGCCCGAATATCACTTGGTAATTTGCCTTTTGGAGTATAATTTTTTTTTTTCTGTACAGAAACTATTAAGAAGTAGTATACACATACTAATCTTCTGAATAATACCTTATAGTTAGACTTTGTGGAAAGTTGCTTTTCAATTTGTATCTATATTTTATAAAATCATCAAAGCATAATATTTTTAAAATATATTTTATTGATTTTTTACAGAGAGGAAGGGAGAGGGCTAGAAAGTTAGAAACATCGATGGGAGAGAAACATAGATCAGCGGCCTCCTGCACACTCCCCACTGGGTATGTGCCTGCAACCAAGGTACATGCCCTTGACGGGAATCGAACCTGGAACCCTTGAGTCCGCAGGCCAATGCTCTATCCACTGAGCCAAACTGGTTAGGGCAATGCATAGTATTTTTCCAAAATTTAGAGTTATGCAGATTTTTTTCTCAGCTACAATTTTGCATAAACATAACCATGCTGCTGAGGTTACCAATCATTAAAGAACAAAGGAAAAAGTAAACCATGTTGCATTTATAATGGTTCTGACCATTTGAAGGTCCTTGGGAACTCATTCAAAATGGGCTTTACATCTAAGGCAAGCATATTAACAAAACATAAAGCTTAGAGGTATTAATTCAAAAGCAACACATTGCCTGTCAAGTACTACAGCCAAATCAATATCAATTACACACATATAACATGTTCATAGATATTTGTGTTGATGGCCAAACACTCAAATGGAAGAAAAACAAACAAACAAACAAAACTACTGATTGTGAAAATTCAAGAAAACACACAAACATTTTTATTACTGTATTATTACTTCAACTCTTACTTGGACTATTCTTCAATGTATGCTATTTAAGTTACTTATAAATTCTAGCCAAAAGTAAAGTTAAACTGATTATGAGGAACAGAGTAGTACAGGACTACATTTTTAAAGCTTTTCATGTAGTATTTGAACTTAGAGATTTTATAAGTTATTTTAAAAGATTCCATTGTATGTAAACAAATTAGATATTAGCTATACCTTAAGTATTCTCATATACTGTGTTTTTCTCACAACCATGAATTAACTGATGTTAATTGTTGATGCATGGTATTTAAGCTGCTCTATGTCTTTTTCTAAATCCCTTATACTTCTAAAGGAATTGACAAGGTTATGTAAGTCAAAGTGTGCACAGATTTTTTTATTTTATTTTAAGCTCTCGAAGAATTTACTAAACAAATTAAAGAATTAATTTTACATTTGTAATGTTGAGCTTAACAAACAAAATTTGGTTAAATTTTAGGGGCATAATAACAAACACACAATAAAATAGTTTGCAGAAACAGAAGACAACACCATAAAGAAGGATAAGTCTAACATCTATTCAAAATAGAAACATGGCAAATCATTAAACTGTTAATATATAAATAAGCTGGCTGACAATGATGTAAAAGAGGTGGCCACTCGCCCAACCATGGTGGCTCAGTGGTTGAGCATCGACCTATACACCAGGAAGTTACTGTTTGATTCCTGGTCAGGGCATATGCCAGGGTTCTGGGCTTGATCCTGAATCAATAATTCTATCTCATCATTGATGTTTCTATCTCTCCTTAGCTCTCCCTTCTCTGAAATCAATGAAAATATATATATATATTAAAAAGAGGTCGCCACTCTTCCAGATCTTTTGTAATTTCATTGGAATAAATTTTGAAGTAAATTATACAGTATGAAAAATAATAAGGTCAGGTGAATAATCTAGCCTATCTTGTATTTCTTCAAGAATGAATGTGATAGACATGGTCTTATTGATATAAGTCATCACTCTGTAATTCTTTTTCAATTCAACCTTTAAAATATGCATATATTCTTATTTTGATTATTTATTTATGGTTAGCTGCTCCAATGATAGCAAAGTGTAGCAGCTGTGGTTTCATTTATGGTGTTGAAGAAAAGTGATTACTGTATTATGAGGCAGCCATACTCTAGAGTATAACTAAACATGAAATACGACTAGGTTGAGCAAGTTCTTATTTTCCAGCGATGTGGTTTCCTCTGAGGAGCCACGTCTTGTAGTTACCAGATGTTCCACAATAACAGTAACTCTGGAGTGGCTTAGTTGTTATAACAAGACGATTTTACTACACAAGAAAAGATTGGCATTTTCTCTGCTGGAAGAAAATAAAATTGGCAATTTGAAAGGCTGCTTCAACTGAGCTATGTGGTTTACATTGATTAATCTATCTCATTAGAATATTAGCCAGCCAATCAAAACCCATTCATATCCATTTTCTAATCTTTGCCATATGTCTAGGTCATAAAAAAGCATTCTCTTTAATTCCAGCTACTCTGGAATCTGCATTTGGACTTTTATTTTAGCCACCAAAAGTTTGGGTAATAAATTTTATTATTTTAGGAAATATTTTTGTTGTGATTTGAGGTACTTTAGAAGAAGGAAATGAAGACAGCTTTGGAAAATAATCCTATTTTTCTATTTTACTTCTACTATCATCTCTTCTTATTTCTTGGTGGCAGAGTGCAATAACATGCAGTGTTCATTGTCTATGAACCGTCTTACATATACTCATCATACAAATTTGAATGTATGTAATATCCAAAATAATGGGTAAAATAAAGTACAAATCTATTAATCTGGAGAAATATATACCCTGCCCAGCATGGCCAGTGGTGAACCTGAGGGGGAGCGGTGAAGGATTAAAGAAAACAGACAAGAGAATATAGCTGGAGCCAGGTAGGACACTGTTCTCAGATGGAGAGACAGTGACACAGCCTGCAAGCTGAGTCTTTATTTTATAGTCAGATACCATGAGGCAAAGCAAGGGCATGGTCAAAATGTTTACAATGTTCTTGCAAGTTTTGAATCTACTTAATTACATGCACCTGAGAACTCTATCAAGCTTTGTTTTGGCAGCACTTGCTGCATCTCCTGCAGCCCACATCACTCAGCCACCTGAGACGACAGGTTCGGACCATAAGGTCAAGCTTACAATTATAGCCTTTGGCTGTAATTATGCTGGGAGGGCTTTGCCCTCCAAGCTGGGACCTGCACGTGGCTTTGCCAGGAGAGGACTGCACCCTCTCATTAGTCCGAGGCTTGAACCTGTCCAAACGCTATAGTTGCTCTCCATATATATATATATATATATATATATATATATATATATATATATATATATTACATTACACATACTAAATATATATTTAAATTGCACATAATTTTATTTATTTTTTTCAATATATTTTATTGACTTCAGAGAGGAAGAGAGGAGAGAGAGATTGAAACATCAATGATGAGAGAGAGTCACTGATTGGATGCTTTCTGCACACCCCCTACTGGGGATCTAGCCTATAACCCAGGCATGTGCCCCAAACCAGTTTGGGACCCAGGACCCTTCAGTCCGCAGGTCGAGACTCTATCCACTGAGCCAAACCTGGTAGGGCGAGAAAAACTATATAATGTGATTTATGTAGTGAATAAATATCATAGACACATAATGGAAGACTTCCAATATTTAGTTCCTGTAAATACACTTCCTTTTAATGACATTGTAGCATAAAAAATCAGAGTGTGTTGTTATTGTCAGACAAAATAGGCTAGAAAAGGGGAGGGAAAACTTTTCTTAGAAGATGTTCAGAGAAGGTTCTCCTACTGGTGGACATATGTCACATCCCAGCCATTTTGTAAAGAACATTGGTAATATCTATTTAAACCACAATGATCCATCCAAATCCCTGTGGATAGATCTCATAAAAATAAGTAAAAGCATGCATATAAATGGTTCATCAGAATAGGTTTGACACATAATTTTTTTTCATTCACAAAAACTGAAATGAAAGTAAATGCCCAACAATAGGAGGATGGCTGAAACATTCATTCCATGGAATATTATACATTCATTAAAATGAAGGGTTAGGATTATGATATTTAAGCTAAAGAGATTTTTCCAAGATACTTTAAACAGTATTCAGGCTGACATATGTGTGTGTGTTTAGATATTATAAAAGCACTGAGAATAATGTGAAAGACTACACTAGGCTATAGTTGAAGGATGGGTGTTAGCTAAAGTGAAGGCAAATATGGTTGAAAAAAAGGAAGAAACAAAAGTACCAAATTTTAAAAGATTCGATATAAATGGTTATTTTAAAATAATAAACCACAATATTAAATCAGGTGATTTTAAGAAACTGCTGAATACATTTGTTATATCATAACAATAAATATCAGGGTATAGGTGTATAGATATAAATAAATTAAGTAAAAATATATATTAAAAATAATTTTTAAACTGAGCCTTGCATTGACTATTCTATCTAAAATTGTATTTTCCATTAGTTCCTTTTTTATCATCCTGATATTTTTCTTTACGGCGGTCTTCACAATTTGTTTTTATAAGTTTTATTGTTATTTGCAATTCTCCCTCCCACATTCTAAGATCTAAAAGGCCAGTGAAAATTTTATTTAGTTCAATATCTGGTGCAGCTTAATAAACACTTTTTAAAATGAATATTGTATGAATGAAAGGAAATGTAGCTGTTATATGTATATTATAATGGAAGATGTATAATCATATTAATGTATGTCATGAGAAAACTCAAAAATTGGAGATCAAGAAGGAGAAAGATGAGGTACTGCATATCCTTCTGAGGATTACAAGACAGAGAGAATAGCCACTGGTGACAAACATTGGTGAAAGGGCAAGTTGGACGGGTAAAAAAAATGACCCACAAATTTGGCATCATGGACACAGCTAATCACATGGATATAAGCCAAAATAATATTTAACATAAGAACCAGATTAGCAATATCACCAATCAATCAAAATAGACACTAATCTATTCCCAGAACAGGGTCATAGGGATCTTCTGTTATGCCAAGTATCAACCCTTTCAGTGGGTTTAAAGGAGGTCTAATACATTGAGAGAGGGCCTGGGATAGCCCATGCAGGAGTTCATGGCATTTACCAGTGTGACAGTCTCTTAATACTTCAGCAAACTGTAGGGACATAGTTGTGCACAGCAGCTGAATAACAATCTAGAGGTAAGCAAACACAGCAGATGAAGAAGACAGACTGAAGTCAGTTATAGAGACGATGCGGAACTTCTTTTCTCTGACAGTATAACAGGCTAAGTGGCATAAAGATCATTAATAAAATGATCAGCATGTCACTATCTCCCAGATTGAGAAATAGAACATTATTTGTAGTTTTGCAATTATCTGCTTGGCTGCAAATAGCTCCTACTTCTCTGCCTTTCCATTGTCCTTTCTTGAATCTTGTGTTTCATTTTCCAAGACCCTTAGTGAATACCTGAAACTGCAGATGATACCAAACTCTCTATATACAATGCTTTCTTTCTTTCTTTCTTTCTTTCTTTCTTTCTTTCTTTCTTTCTTTCTTTCTTTTTTTACCCACCATTTCTGTCTTTCCTTGATATCTAAAATTTGCTTCTCTCTTTTTAAAGTTAAATCTATTGGGGTAAAATTGGTTGATAAAATTTATAGGTTTCAGGAGTACAAGAGTATAATACATCATCTATATGTTGGATTGTGTGTTTACCAGCCAAAGTCAAGTCTCCTTCCATTGCCATTTATCTCCCCTATACCCTTTCTTCCTCCTCCCCATCCCCCATTCTCTCTGGTAACCACTATACTGTTGTCTGTGTCTATGAGGTTGTTTTATGTATGTGGAGGGGGTTTCTTATAATAATGCTTTTTTGTTATGCATACATACATTTTCACTTAAAGGAAGCACTCTAAGTCTTCTCTTTAGCATATCTAAATTGTCAGAATCACTACTATTACACTTTGGGGCAATTATTAAAGTAAAACAAGGGTTACTTGAACACAAACACTAGGATAGCAGGACAGACAGTAGATCTGATAACCTAGATGGCTACTGGGTGGCTACAGGCAGGAAGTAGCCAATACGGAATAGATATGCGTGACATACAGGTGGGATGGAACAGGACTGCATGAGATTTCATCACACTACTCAGAACAGTGCACATTTTATCGTTTATGAACTGTGTAATTCTGGAATTTTCCATTTACTATATGCAGACCATGGTTGACCTTCAGTAACTGAAACCAAGAAAAGTAAAATCACAGATAAGGGAGATGACTGTATTACCTACAACCTGGACATCTGTAGCCTGGAATGAAACAATCTCCTTTCCTATTGAACTCTTATCCATAGCCCCCCCAGCCAAACCACCCTTCTTATAATGGGACCAGGCATGATGCCTGCTTATTGCTGACTAGCAGACGGCTGTGCCCCGCCAGCCTGCTGAATTGCTTAATGGAGCCAATCACGACTTCCCACAAGAACCAGGAGGAGCCTCACTTTTTGGTGCTATCAGGCATGCTCCCATAGTTCCTGCTTGTGACTCTGTTCCAAAGAGCAGCTTCCAGGTGGCCCTTTGTGGTGTGCAGCCTGGACTGTGAGAACTTGTGGCTAATAAACCGCTGTTGGTCTTATCTGCCCAGTGCTGCCCATCACCCTTTAACCTTAAAGCAGATATCCCTCCCTTCCCAACCAACTGAATAGAAGATAACCAAAGTTTATAACCAGTCAACTCACTGTGTTCTTTTTATGCAGGTAAGATAAATACTTTTTTTTTATTTGCAGGATTGAAAGTATAAGTCATGTAATTTTCCTCCCAAAATTAGTACATTGATTTCTCCATGAGAAAAAATATTTCATTCTCTTTGCATGTAAGCACTGAATATGAATAGCTGAATAACTAAAAATATTATCTTATAATAGCCATGAATTACTTTTACAACTTAGAGTTTTTGAGGGTATTACATTCATTTATTTTCTTATTAAATTAGATTTTAATATAATTATTAACCAGATAAGTAATTTTATAAACTATAATTTTAGAGGTTTGCTGTATAAATTGAGTATATATACAAAATATTTATTTCCCATTGCCTGTATTTTTAAATGATCTTGGTTTTATTTCCCTAAAATTATTGAAATAATTAGAAGTTTTTATTTAAAACAGAAATAAAAGAAATACTGTGCTAATAATTATAATATGTTTTTCATTCTATTGAAATAGTAAAATAAATATTTCATTTAATCTTTTAGAGAGAGAGCAAGGAGGGGATGACAGAAGGAGGGTGGGGTGAAGCAGGGGAACAGAGGAGGAGAAAGGAGAGGAGAAGGAAAGAAGATAATATAAGAGACAGGGATAAAGGAAAAAAGATCCCATCTATTGCAACTTTATTCATAAATTTCAAAAAGCAAAACTGATGGAAAAGTCAGTGATTTCTTTCTAATAATAAGACTTTGTCTTTGTGAGAGTCACTGGACAATGTTTGCAATCATAAGTCAGGGCATTTTACAAAAACTATGGGATTGATTTACTATTTTCCAATGATCTTGCTGTCAGTCAATGTTTGCACTAAACACAAAAGAAGCTGACCTATGAGATAGGCTAGTGGCAACTAGATTGATAATTAAAGTGCAGTTGTACATGTACTACCTAAAAATGTAAGCAATCACCAAGGGAACAACAGAGGGGAATTGATATGGTTTACATTAGCATGAAATTTGGAAGTAAGAGGTTTGAATAAAGGCATGTCCAGGAAGATATCAATAGACAAATGTTAAAATGGAGTCACAAATCTCACAGAGTCCAAGTATTCAAAAATGTAGACAAATTCATTATGTTGATGTAGAAACCACATTTTGCAGAAAGAAATAAAATACTGTGGAAATCTAATCTGCACACATCTGACAATTGACATTACTATTCATATCCAAAGCCACAGAAATCCCTTTACTATAATCAGCCAGTGAGTGGAAATTTTTAAAGAGCCAAATAGTCTGGGATATTTCCATGCATTTACCATACAATTTATGGTAAAACAGGTACTTGTTTACACGGTAAGGGTTACATCCAAGTCAGATAACACACTTGGGACATCTGAACATGCATTAACCCCAGATAAGAAATTGAAGACAGTCAAAAGAGTAGATAACTCTAATCATAAAAGTATGCTAGTAATTTTTACTTGGGTAGCCATATGGGGGGGGGGACTTTATAATTTTATTAATTTGTGTTTTACCATCGTGAAAAAAAAAATGGCAAATGCCAATATTATAGTTGGAAGTTAATGTTATTGACTGAAAAGTCCCACAAAACTTTGTAATTTAAGGCTCTAAAGATTATTATAAATCTTTCCCAACTAAAGAAAATAGACAAAAATCACAAATATAAGAATGAAACAGACATCACATTACTATTGATTCCAAAGATATTAGAAGTAATATAAGAAAATATTATGAACAACTTTATACCCATAAATTTCACAAGATACAACAAATGCTCCAATTCCTTACAAGTTACAAACTAACAAAACTAACTCATGAATAATTAAATAATCTGAATTGCTCTGTATTTATTAAATAAATTGCATTTGTAGTTGAAAAGCTTCCTTTAAAAAGGAGTATTTGGAGTCAAGATTGTTTTACTAGTAGATTCTACCAAAAATTTAAGAAACAAAAAACACTTCTAGAAAATAAATGTGAAATTGCTTGCTAATATGTTATAAGGCCAGCATTATCTGAATACCAAAACCACACATCACACACACACACACACACACACACACACACACACACACACACACATGTCAATCTATTTATAAACCATTTGTGGAAGTGCTGAAGCAATAGTGGATGACTTAAGTGTGTGTGCTGCTTGCCCATGTAGCTTACATAGGATGTTTGATGCTCATGTTTATTACTGACATGCCACTTCTATGTTCCTATGAATTACTGCTGGGCTAGTCCAACTTTATGACTCTAGGGTCTAAGAATACAGTTTATTATGAACAGTTTTGGATGTATGAATATTTCATGTCCCCCAGTCAGGTTTTCCCTGTCTACCAGAACTACCATCTTACAAGCATGTTTTAAAAGGTGCTTAATACTCTACCTCAAATGGCATGGCCTTGCTCCATAGCCTGGGAATTTACACTGTGATATCTCTATTGGTGATTGCCATAAATTCTATGTTACCTTATTATATATACTAGAAGGTTATATTTGAATACTCTAAGTATGCCAGGTTATACAGCCCAGTATAATGGTTGCTTATAACACAACATAGTCTTGCTCCAGTGCACTCTCCTGTAATAGGTATAACTCAAAGTTGGCAACTTTGCTCATCACTCTGTAGATAGATCAAACAGTTTTCCTATGTGTAGAAATTTCTGACTCCAGAAGTCAGAGAATGTCCAGACTGTGATATTTTTACCACTTAAAGCAAAGGGTGAAATCATTTGATATTTTTGTAAAAATAAAACTATTTTAAAAAATCAATTTGACTTTTTAGTGTATATTTCTATGAATTTTAACAATTGTGTAATAAAAGTCATGATGTAATATTATTCCATTATTCACTCAAATTCCATTTATAACACTCTCTACTACTCCATAAATTTTTAGCCACCACTAAATTATTTTTCATCACCACAGTTTTGTCTTTTTGAGATGTTGTACTGAAATCCTACAGTATGTGACCTTTGAAAACGGCTTCTTTCACTCAGAATAATGCCTTGAGATTAATCTAATTTGTCACATATATCAATAGTTGAGTCCATTTAAATTTAATTGCCAAGAAAAGTTCCATTGTATGGATATATCGCAATTTATTTACTGAAGAGTTGATGGGCAATTTCAAATGTACTTTTTACAGTTAGTTAGAATAGAGCTGCTATAAACATTTGTGTACAGGTTTTTGTGTGAATATATATTTCTGTTTCTCTAGTGTAAATACTCAGAAGTGGGATTTCTTATTTATCTTTATAAGACACTTTAACCATTTTTCCGGCTGGCTGTAATTACTTGCAATCCCACCAGCAGTATATAATATTTTGAGTTATATAATTTTACAATCAGTGAATGCCTGGCATGGCCTAAACCACTAACCTCTAAAAACTTCACTGCTATGACATTGACCTGAATATTTTAATTTTTTTTTAATTTCCCAATCTGTAGAACACTTTTTTTTTTTAACAAGACTACCAAGGCTACTTTTCGCCTTTGCTCATTGCCAATTAACATGATGCCATCAGAATATCTTGATGGTTCACATCACTTTGGATGATTCTTTGTCAAGAATGGGATAAATAACATAACTCTGTGATAAGACTATCAATAAATGCTATTGTCAGCTTTTTTAAAAAAATGAAAACTGCTTCTTGTTCTTACTCCTTATGGATAGTATAGAACACATTTGTTTAATAAATGGCTTCTCTACTGTATCTGAGGCCATGTTATTCTGTTCCAGCAAATATAACACATTTACCACTGCCATGGAAATTAGGATTTCTCCTTGGTTGAGTTTCTTGAAGTCCACTGTTATCTTCCAGCATCCATCTTGCTTCTCTGAAGGGGAGACAGTGATTAAATGGGATTATGATGGGAAACATGAACCCTGCATTCTATAAGTATTTAAGAATCACTGTTATTCAACCTGGGATATTATTTTTTTTAAATTCAGTATCCTGACCAGGCTGAGAGAGGTATCATATAGATTTCCATGTTGCCTCCCTACTGCTAGAATTCTGACTCCATAGGCCAAGTAATCAAAGGGGGAATTCTGCCACGCCTCAAGTATTTTCACTACATTTATACATCTGGGTACCATGGAAATGAATACTGGATGGATCTGTGTACCCAGAGAATCTATTGTGATCTGTACTTCAGCTATGTTATGCCTTCTTTAACAGGGATATTTACTATCTTTATAAAATTAGAATAGTGAAAGCAACATAGTAAGTGCTTAATACTCATGTATCACTTTAGTGACATTTGTCGCAAGATATCTCAGTCATATTTCAGAATCTTATTAAAGAGCTACAATGTCAGCTTGAAAACAAAGATGTCTCCTGATGTGTATAAAATAATTTACCATTGTGCAATCTAAATTAGTTGATAAATGCTTCCAATTGTAGTCTTACATTTACTTTTAGTCTCTGTTGTTATTTTATGCCTAAATTTTAGGTTTATGTTTCAATTAGTTGTTTTCACTCCCTATGTTTTCTATCTAGTTTCACTTTATATTCTTCACTTTAATTTTAAGCATATTTCAAAACCATGAGTAATCAAAATTTAAAGGATGTCACTACTAGCGGTATAATTATGAGAGTACACAGATGGCTTGTTATGAGAAGAGAAAAGAATTGAAAAAGCCCAAGCAAAGCAGCAAATGCTAACTTTCAAACTGGGAATCTTTCTTTCTATAATATAAGTTCACTGCCAGCAAGTTGTGTATACAGAAAGCACACAAGCAGCTGTAAACGAGGATCAGAGGATTTTAATGAGACTGATATTCAAACTGTATTGATATTTAAGTATAGTTATGTATCTCTTCTCCACTGAGATAATTTGAAAGTATTCATTTCACTTTAAAGTGTGGTGGTGGATTAGTTGGAAGCTACATTCACCTCCTCCCAGGACCAAACTGGAATTACAATTAAGTATAGAAAAATCATCTTGAAAAACCAATTAAGGACCAGCTGGAGAGAATCCTTATAACCAAAGACTTAGAGGGGCCACATCAAGATGGTAAGGAGGAACAGAGGTGCACAAGGGCCGGCCAGGCACTCAATGGGCAGCAGCTGAAGTTCCAGAGGGATATCTCAGCTGTGGGGGTACCACCTGAAAAGTGTGGGCTCTAAACCCTAAGCCAGTCTCCTAAACCCAGGGCACCAGAACCAGGAAATACACCCAGATAACATCTGGCTATGTAAAGCAGAGGGGTTTTTCTCCTCCAGGGAGAAATGGCTAGAAATGCAGTAACAATTTTAAAGGCCCATCATACAAAATTTTGTTTGGAGCCACTCACTCAGGGCTCCAGTGGAGGGAGAGCAGAGCATGAGGAGAGTGTATTTGGTGGCTCTGAGGAGAGAGCTGAGAGGTCAGCTGCCAGGATTCCTGTGCTGAGTCATTCCTCCATACTGCAGAAGCCACCTTTCTCAGGAAGAGCATTCCCTTATGCAGCATTAGCCTGGGGAGGAGCAAAAGTCCCACCTGCTAGAATCCCTATCACCCCACCCTGTGGAACTTACACTTTTGCTGGAGCCTAAAAGCCTGCAGGCAGAGGCAGATCTGTGGGTGCTTTGAGACTTTAGTTGACCGGCCTCTGGGCCCAGTGCTAGTAAAAGCAGACCTTGGTGCACAGCTTGGTCCTTTCCACTTGCTCGCAGGCCCAGAAGAGGGGCCAAAAGCTGTGGATCATTGATAGTTCCAAACAGGTTGCCCAGGGCCGATCACAGACAGCATCTGACATTGGCCTGCACCAGATTCCCTCCAAAGAGGCCCTGAACCAATACACCCAGTGACCAGTGTCAGACAACAACAAAACAGGATCCAATAAGCTTCACAAGCAGCATATCCACAGGGAGATTATGTGAGATACAAAACACTGCTGAGGCAAATTCTGCTTTGTGTGATCAGCACCTGCACAGCAACTTGCATGCTATATTGGGGGTTGAGCCTTATGGTCAGCCAGCCTGAGGGTCAGTCCCTTGCTTATTCAATGAGTCAATAGCAATGAAGACTCAATGACAACAGTAGGGCCCACATAACACATACAAGATACATTCTTAGAGTACCCAACTCAGGTGATCATGGAGATTGTGCCACTGGGTCCCACAGGTCACCTAATATGTAAAACCATGCCACCAAATCCGGGAGTCATATAAGATATACCTAATACATAGAAACAAATACAAAGAGGCAGCCAATATGGAGAGACAAAGAAAAAGAACCCAAATGAAAGAGCAAGAAAATTTTCCAGAAGAAGAACTAAATAAAATGGAGGTAAGCAATTTACCAGATATAGAGTTCAGAGCAATCATTATGAGGATGCTCAACACCGTAAAAAAGGACCAGTCAGAAATGAAGAATGCCATATCTTAAATAAAGAATACACTGGATGGAATAAACCAGCCGTGGGCAAACTACGGCCCACGGGCCGGATCCGGCCCATTCGGCTGTTCTATCCAGCCCGCGGAGCCGAAGAAGCGGAGGGTTCTCTTGCTCTCCCCTCCGCTCCTTTACTTTGAATTTATATTAGTTCACACAAACACTCCATCCATGCTTTTGTTCCGGCCCTCCGGTCCAGTTTAAGAACCCATTGTGGCCCTCGAGTCAAAAAGTTTGCCCACCCCTGGATTAAACTGTAGGGTCAGTGAAGTAGAGGATCAAATCAGTAACTTGGAAGACAATATAGAAAAAAACATCCAATCAGAGTAGCAAAGAGAAAATAAAAGGAATTTTAAAAAGTGAGAATAGCTTAAGTGACCTTTGGAACAACACAAAGCATAACATTATCTGTGCCATAAGAGTACCAGAAGAAGAAGAAGAGAGAACAAGGGAATGAGAGTTTATTTGAAGAAATAATGAACAAAATTTCCCTTACCTGGTGAAGGAAAAACACACACAGGTCTAGGAAGCACAGAGAATCTCAAACAAGATGGACTCAAAGAGGCCCAGACCAAGACACATCTTAATTAAAATGGCAAAAGTTAAAGACTAAGAGATAATCTTAAAGGCAGCAAGAGAAAAGCAATTTGTTACCTAAAAGGCACTCCCATAAAGCTTTCTCAACAGAAACACTGTTGCTTTCTCAACAGAAACACTACAGGCCAGAAGGGAATGGCATGAAGTGTTCAAGGTAATGAAAAAAGCAAGGATCTGAAACAAAAATTACTCTATCCAGGAAGGCTATCATTTAAAACTAGAAGGTGAAATAAAGAGCCTCCCAGTCAAGAAAAGGCTAAAGGAGTTTATTACCACCAAGTCAGCAATGCTAGGGACTGCAGTAATAATAATAAGAAGAAACACAGAAAAAAAACAAACATAGCCGTAAAGAAAAAAAAAAAAATAGCAATAAAAATGAAAAGACAACCCAGTGAATGGGAGCACATACTCACTAATATATCTGATAAGTGGTTAATATCCTAAATTTATAAGGATCTTATAAAATTCAACACAAAATTAAAAAAAAAAAAACACAACCAAATAAAACACACACACACAAACAATCCAATTATAAAATAGACATATCTGCAAAGAAGACATACAGATGGCCAGTAGACATAAAAAGGTGCTCAATGTTACTAAACATCGAGAAATGCAAATTAAAGCCACAATGAGATATCATCTCATACCTGTCAGAATGACTATTATCAATAAATCAACAAACAACAAGTGCTAGTGAGGTTGTGGAGAAAAGGGAACCCTCATGTACTGTCGGTGAGAATGTAGATAGGTGAAGCCACTATGGAAAGCATTATGGAGCTACCTCAAAAATTAAAAATAGAACTATCTTTTGACCCAATGAGTCTACTTCAGGGAATATATCCAAAAAACCTGCATTTTTTTTTGAAAGACTATATGCACACATATGTTCATTATAGTGTTATTTAAGAGCCAAGATTTGGAAGCAACCCAAGTTTCCATCAGTAGATGAGTGGATAAAATAGCTATGGTACATTTATCCAATGGAGTACTAGTCTGATGTAAAAAGGAAGAAAATTTTACCCTTTGTGACAGCATGGATTAACCTAGAGAACATTATGCTAAGTGAAATAAGCCACTCAGAGAAAGGTAAGTATCACATCTTCTCACTAATATATGGAAGTTAAAGAACAAACTGAACTAACAAGCAAAATAGACACCAACTCATAGATAGAAAGCAGGCAGACAGCTCTGGTGGGGGTGGGTGATGGTGGGGTGGAAGGATTGAGGGGAAAAAAAGAGAAATAACTCATGGACATGGACAACAGTGGGGAGATTCTGAGAAAAAGGGGGAGTGGAGGTAGAAAAGACTAGAGGGGTGGATCAATGGTGATGGCAAAAATAAAATAAAATAATAAAATAAAATAAATAAAACAAAACAAAATAAAAACATTAAAATATATTTTACAGAAATCAATATATTAAACAATAAGAACTCAACTAAACAGTATTGTTTTTACTAGGTGTCTTAAGAAATCTTTTGGAAAATATAGCACAAAATATTTTATTCTTAATTCTAAACTAAAAATAATAGTAACTATGAATATAATGTCATATTAAATATTTAGTGTTATAATTCTTTAAAATGTTTCAATTTTATTTTATTAAATGTTTACTGCCTACATAGGTAGTCATAATACTTAAGTTCTACTCTTTGTTTTTTCAATTAAATTTGACCAAATATATATATATATATATATATATATATATATATATATATATATATAACTCAGGCAATATATCTTTCATTTGCCTTACCATTCCAAAGAGTGGAATATCTTTGTAGGCTATCTATTATTTCCAAAAATAATGTTTTCCTTCTACATAAAATTTAACCCACTATTTTTTTTTTCCTTTGGCATTTCCTTAATTAGATAGAAAAAAAAGAAGATAAGGTTTCAAGTGTTAGGAAAGGCAAGAAGTTTTAATTTATTTGGGAGTGATTGAGTGAACATAAGTGAGAATATAGCTACAAAGTATTATATTTTATAGAGTTGTAAATTATAAAACACATAAAATGCCTTATTTTTACTTATATATTCTCTAAGTGTACATTTATTATTTTTTAAAAATAAATTTTATTGATTTTTTTACAGAGAGGAAGGGAGAGGGATAGAGAGTTAGAAACATTGATCAGCTGCCTCCTGCACACCCCCTACTAGGGATGTGCCCGCAAATAAGGTACCCTTGACCAGAATCGAACCTGGGATCCTTCAGTCTGCAGGCCGACGATCTATCCACTGAGCCAAACCGGTTAGGGCCTCTAAGTGTACATTTAATTTTGTGTTTTCATTTTAATGATAATGTATCCTATCTAATAAAAGAGTAATATGCAAATTAACCATCACTCCACTACACCCACAAGCCACACTCACCAGCCAATCAGGAGCGAGTATGCAGATTAACCCAACCAAGATGGCTACGGCCACAGAGTGAGCAAGAGGCTTGGGTTTCCCGCCAATGGAGGAAGCCAAACTTTCTGTACACCCTGGCAGGCCCAGGCCTCCGCTCAAGGCTACAAAGTTTCAATTATAGAAGATAAATAAATCCCAACAAAAATGGCTGTGGCTGTGGATCAAGCAGGAGGCTTGGCTCCACTTAAGGCTACAAAGTTTCAATTGTAGAAGATAAATAAACCCCAGATACCAGGGCCTCCGCTTGGGTCACCAGGGGGAGTGGCCGGCCTGCAAACCACCACAGGCCCCTCGCCCAGGCCACCCATGCCCCAAAGGAACCCCCATCCTGATCCGGGACACCCTTCAGGGCAAACGAGCTGACCCCACACATGCACCAGGCCTCTATCCTATCTAATAAAAGAGTAATATGCAGATTGACCATCACTCCAACACACAAGATGGCTGCCCCCATGTGGATACAAGATGGCCGCCACAAGATAGCCAGGAGGGGAGGGTAGTTGGGAGGGACCAGGCCTGCAAGGAGGGCAGTTGTGGGCAATCAGGCCAGCAGGAGAGGGCAGTTAGGAGGGACCAGGCCTACAAGGGAGGGTAGTTGGGGGCGATCAAGCCTGCAGGGGAGGGCAGTTAGGGGTGAGCAGGCCTGCAGGGGAGGGCAGTTAAGAGTGACCAGGCCTGCAGGGGAGGGCAGTTAAGGGCAAACATGCTGGCAGGGGATCAGTTAGGCATCAATCAGGCTGGCAGGGGAGTGGTTAGGGGGTGATCAGGCTGGCAGGCAGAAGTGGTTAGAGGCAATCAGTAAGGCAGGCAGTTAAGTGATAGGATCAGGCCTAAACGGGCAGTCAGACATCCCTCGAGGGGTCCCAAATTGGAGAGGGTGCAGGCTGGGCTGAGGGACAAACACCCCCATGCACGAATTTCTTGCACCTGGCCTCTAGTGTGTGTGTGTGTGTGTGTGTGTATATATATATATATATATATATATATATATATATATATATATGCATAAGCGTATAGTCACTCTATCAGATGGCCCCCTCACAAGGAGTTTGTGAAATTTCACCACCATTAGAAATTCTGTTTGGCTTATCATGGTTGGCTTCATATATACTACATTAATTTTGTGGGATATTATAGGGAAAACTAGTAGCCTGGTGCACAAAATTTGTGCACAGCAGTGGGGGGGAGGTCCCTCAGCCCGGCCTGCACCCTCTCCAATCTGGGACCCCTCAGGGATGTCTGACTGCCAGTAAGTACAACACAGATGAATAAGAGACTATAATCTGATAAATAAAATTATTGGGAGGTACTGTTTTGAGGTATTATTACATATTCCCACACATTCTCCTTTGTTTTCTCTTTGTCCTCTCTCCAAGATAAGTAGCTGGTTCTGCCTTTATTGCTAATGGAGAAAGATTCAACAGAACATTCTGGATGGTGGCTACCTGGGTGTAGACATAGGTAAACATTTATTGAGCTGTACAATTGAGATTTCTATATTTTACCTGGGCATTTGGCTCTTCTGTTTGCATAAACATAAGCAGTGTCTTCTAACCCACAGGTTAGAATAGGGGTGGGCAAACTTTTTGACTCGAGGGCCACAATGGGTTCTTAAACTGGACTGGAGGGCCAGAACAAAAGCATGGATGGAGTGTTTGTGTGAACTAATATAAATTCAAAGTAAAGGAGCGGAGGGGAGAGCAAGAGAACCCTCCACTCTTTTGGCTCCGTGGGCTGGATAGAACAGCCGAATGGGCCGGATCCGGCCCACGGGCCGTAGTTTGCCCATGGCTGGTTTAGAATCATTCAGGGACACTTAAAATTTACTGTTGGCTGGATTCTCTCCAAATCAGCAAAATCAGAATCTATGGAAATTGAACAGAATTGGAACACTAACTTCTGAAGGGGTAGACTTGTTGTTTGGAATATTTTACACACACACACACACACACACACACACACACACACACACACACACACTCACACACTCCTCAAGTAATTCCCATGAACAGCTATCATTGAAAATCAACCCCCAAGGGAATTTAGAGTCCTTGTAAGGGGGCAGAAGAATTCAGGCACAATAAATAGACAATTGTGTTGCTAGAAACAGCAGGAAATTTGGGCCTTCTCTCATGCCCTATAGCAGCCTAAAACTCCTCGCGCTGCCCGCCTCCATTCCCCAGGACTCCGATGAAACAGGACTTTGTGGGTGGGGCCTGGGGCTGCCTGCCCTTCCTCCTCAGGCCCCCGATGGACTGGGACCCCATGATTGGGGCCTGGCGCTACCCGCCCCACCTCCCCGGGACCCTGGTGGACTGGGACCCCGTGGTTGGGGCCTGGTGCTGCCTGCCCCACCTCCATGGGTTCCCAATGGACCAGGACTTCTTGGGCAGGCCCTGGCCCTGCCTGCCCTGCCTGGGTATGCAAATTTACCTGCCATCTTGGTTGGGTTAATTTGCATACCACTCCTGATTGGCTGGTGGTGAAGCAGATGTATAGTCAATTTACATATTGGTCTATTATTAGGTAAGATAAACTCATTCTAAACAAATTACCCTCAAAAAGCAATAATACTTTATCCATGCCTTTGACAATGATATTTCCACAAGTGGGCTGATCTTCTGATAAAGTGAACATACATCACAGTTAAACAACTGAAGTTTTAGGGCAGATTCAAGAAAGCAAGTGTTCTTCCCTTCTTTCCATTAACTTGGCCATAATATCTAATAGCTGTCGTTAGATATGTGTGGTGCTTCATTAGAGCAAGATCAACAAAATTCTCAAACATGTGTCAACTACCTCAAAAAAAGAAAATGATCTTCTCCTACCACATATTTTTTGATTGTTGAAAAAAAGGTCAAGTGTATCAAACCCAGCCAGCCCAACAAGGGTTAAAAAAGAATGGTGATTTTTTTTTTTTTTTTTTTTTTTTTTTTACATATGCTGCTAGAGTATCCATAAAGGTTGGGAAAACAAAACCAAAAACAAAACCCACAAAACTAACCAAAGTAAAAAAAAAATAAAACTTTTTGGCTCATGTTTCTTGAAAGGTCTAGCAAATTTTCTTTGACAAGACAAATGACTCTTAATGAATGACTTCAATGTAAAAGCCATGCTTCTTTCATTATAAATCCATTTTAGATTATATAAATTATTTTAAAAATAAGCTTCAACCTTGATTTAGGTGTGATCACTTAGAAAAACAACCATGTAATGATGACTAAGTATAAGAAGCTAAACTTTCCCAAGCAAGTTCAAGAGTACATTAGAATCTACATGTTTAAAGAGATTTGATGACTTTCATAAGTGATATTTAGCCCCCCGTCAGATGCATTCTTTATTCTGAAATATATTGGTCAACTTTTAAAAATTAATCTGTATCTCTATTTTTATATTGTTATTTTCCATTTTAATATCACATAACCATATTCACATAAAATTTCAAATTCTTCATTTTAATCAACATATTTTTTTTTCATATCCTCTAGCATTTCTCACTTCTTTTCATGATTTCTGAGTTTGTTTAACCATGATATTAAAAATTACAAATACCTCACCATTTTTCTTTAGCTTTGTTATTATTCCTTGCCTCTCTTTAATCTAAAATCACACCTCCTTCCCAATTGTTCTATTTTATATGATAGCCTTTTCATTGTCCCTGCATGCTTTTATTTGCAATTATTCATTTGCCTTTTCAGCTACTATCTCCATGAAAAAATTTGGGTTGCGGTGTTCTACATTTTTAGAAAGATTTTTCTAATCATCAGTTCTTTTGATAATTAGTACAAATACTTACCAGAAATTTTCTCTGATTCTTTGATTCCTAAAAATGAATTCTCTATGTAGCTTATATAAGATAATGTTTCATTTCCATCTAGTTCTTTTAAAATTAACTAGAGCTGCTATTCAGATACTATATTAGATACCTAGTTCAAATTTGCCACATAATTAAAATGTGCAATTGAATCTCAGAGGAAAAAATATGTTTTTCCCTAGAATATACCATGAGCTAGTAAAATTAAAGAAGGCAAAAATTAGTTTCATACTTTTCCAAGAACACTGATACTCTTTACTTTTAAAAGAGGACATCTATCTTCTATCACTGTTATTGAGTTGCTTAAAATAATTATATATCTGCAAAAAATAATGTTTATAGTTTGTTATATCTGATATCATTCCTACGTTAGTTTCTTTTGTAACATGTTTCTTTTAAAAGTCAGGTTTCAAATTCTACAAAACAGTCTTAAAAACAGTCACTTCTTTCAAAAGAATTAAACAAATGTGCTAATAGCACAATGACAACTTGGGACTACAGAACAGAAAGACAGGACAAAAGGAAAGTGTAACTATGCTAACTCCTACTACCATGCTGTGTGAGCGCGCACACACATACACACACACACACATCACATTATTAACAAATACTAGTTAAATACACAGCATTTAAGAAATTGAGTTGAGCCATAATTATCTCAGTACTTAAGTAATAATGTAATGATTAAGGCTTAGGCTTTAATTATATATTTTGCAGCTAAATAAATGCTAGGGTATGTAGGACTAAATATCTAAAAGAACAAGAGACAAAAATGAAATAAATTAAGAGAAAGGAGGGAAATTTTTCACAAAGCTCTAGTTTTCACACCTCGAAATTTTATTTGACTTTTTAAAATCACTGGACTCTGAATTCTAGAAATTAAACATATATTGTCATGTTTATACACAATTTTGAAATATATGAAAGTGGCATATTTTTAAAAAATAATTTTTGCATATATTAAAATGGTCCATTAATATTTAAACACAAGAATTAAAAAGGAGGTATCTACCAGGTGAACACAAGGAAGTAGAAATAATTGCAAGCAGCTATTTAGAATAATGGAAGTATGAAGTTTCTAAACTTATTTATGTTGTTTTTGAGCCCTAAGTCACTTAGACTTTGTATAAACTTATTGCATCATCATAAATTAAAAATATTAATTTTATATTTAAAATGGTGATTACAAAGTAACACCCAACTCATACTGTTGTTATGAGCATGTGCTTTTGTCATAATAAATGAAAACTATTTAGCCTCATGCCTAACACCTGTTAAAAACTGAATAAAGAAACAACTATTTTATTATTAATAATGTCTCTAGGACCTTCTCTAAACTGTCAGCCAAACTCTAACCATGAGACAAAATTAGAATAAAGCACTTTGAGTTCTTTCAAAGAAAGGGATTTTAAAGATGAGACATCTTCCATTGTAAGGTCTTTCACTCCAGGGCACTCCTGCCTTTGTCTATCCAGCAGCTGGTTGAATCCAACACAAGGCCTAACATGCATTAGTACCACATCATTTCTTGTCAGATGAAATATAGTCCGTGTTGTAAAAAGTTATGCTTAATAGGATATGGTTTATATAATAGGTTATTTGAAATAAAATAATACAATATGACAAGTTAGGTCATTTTATTGAAAAACTAAATTGAAGAAAGGAGTGAACTCATATTAATGAAAAAATATACAGTTCAACTCATACTTTGCCCTGTGTTAAAAATATAAGGCTGAATGTAATGTTTTCTATACATTTATTTTAAATTGTGGCTAGCAAATCATGACCACATGACCAGTAAATTTGGTAAAATGTAAAGTTTGCTTTTTATTCAAATGCAATTTATTACCTGACACATATTGTTAGAGATTCACAACTCTATATTACAGAGAAATTAGAAAACTGACTATCATTTCAAATAAGTGATTATAATCTATATTGACTTTATCCAACCACACCAAAATTTCAGTTTTTCTTATCTCATTTTATTTATCTAGTATTGTAGGTGTTATTATTGTTAACAAATGATCATATATTACATCAAGTGTTAATCAGGATTCTCCAGAGAAACAGAAACAAAGATAGATGATAGGTAGATAGATAGAGGTGATATAGATATAGATGATATAGAAATAGATAGATAGATGATAGGTAGATTAGAGATAGAGATAATAGAGATAGAGATAGAGATGATGATAGAGATAAGAGATAGAGCTAGAGATGATAGAGAGATAGAGATAGGTATATAAAAGGGGAGATGTATTATTCTCTCTTTATGACTGAATAATATTTCATTTTACATATGTATCACACCATCTTTATCTAATTCTTTACTGATGGACATTTACATTGCTTTCATGTCTTGGTTATTGTAAATAATGCTTCAATAAACATGGGAATCCATATACTTTTTTGAATTAGTGTTTTGTATTTGTTTGGATAAATACCCAAAAGTGAAAATGTTGGGTAATGAGGTTGTTCTATTTTTAATGTTTTGAGGAATTTGCATGGTGTTTTCCATAGTGATGCACCAAATTACAACCCCACCAACAATGCATGAAGGTTTTCTTTGCTCCACATCCTAGCTATTTTGACAGTTGTGGAGTGGAATATCATTGTAGTTTTAATTTGTGTTTCTCTGATTATTAGGAAGTTGAGCATGAGCATGTTTTCATATGTCTATTGTCCATCAGTATGTTCTCTTTGGATAAATGTATATTTAGGTCTTCTGCCCATTTTTTTTTTAAATCCTCACCTGAGGATATTTTTTCCCCCATTGATTTCTGAAGAGAGTGGAAGTGAGGGAGGAATAGGAGAGAGAGAGAGAGAGAGAGAGAGAGAGAGAGAGAGAGAGAGAGAGAACACGTTGACATGAGAGAGACACATCAACTGGTTGCCTCCCACATGGCCCCCACTGGGGTTGGGGAACATGCAACCAAGGTGTGTACCTTTGACCAGGAATCAAACCCATGACCCTTTGGTCCAGGGCTGATGCTCTAACCACTGAGAAACCCGGCCAGAACTTCCCATTTCTTAATTGGATGAGGTTTTTATACAATTTGGACATCAACCCCTTATCAGATGTATCATTGGTGAATATCTTCTGCCAATTGGTAGATTGTTTTTTAATTTTTTTGATGGTTTCCTTTGCTGTGCAAAACTTTTTAGTTTGATGTAGTCCCATGTATTTATTTTTTCTCTTGTTTCCCTTGCCTGAGGAGATATATTCAAAAAATATTACTACTAGAAATGTCCGAGATTTGACTTTCTGTTTTCTTCTAAGAGATTCATGGCTTTGCATCTTACATTTAAGTTCAATCCATTTTGAGTTTATTCTTGTATATGGTGTACAGAGGTGCTCTAGTTTAATTTGTTTGCATATATCTGTCCAGTTTCTTTAACACCACTTATTGAATAGCCTATCTTTACCCCATTCTATCTTGTTGCCTTCTTTGCCATAGATTAATTGACCATACAGGCATGGATATATTTCTGGGATCTCTGTCCTGTCTCTTTGATCTACGTGTCTGTTTTTATGCCAGTGCATGCCTTGCCCACCCTCCCCCATCCCAGACCCAAGAGAACAAACTCCCTCAACAGTAGTACTGTCTCCATCACTCCGTTAAATGGAAGGAGAAAGAAGGCAATGGGGAGTATTTGCGAAATAAGGCGTGAAAACAGAGGAGTCACACAGAGAACAGTTTGGATGAGGCGCTGGCAGCAGCAGTCTCTTTAAATCCTTCTTCCCTCACTTCCCTCAGGGGTTGTAAAGAGGGACGTACCCATGGCTCTAAGCACCCAAAGACCTGGGCTAAGTCCCTGCAGCTGAGAATGTGTCCCAAGCCCAGCACTCTGGCAGCTCGGGTCTTCCCTCCCACCCCTTCCCCATATCATGCCATCTTGATTAAAAATATTTTAAATGTTTATTTTCTTAATAAGAAAAAAGAATTAAAATAAAAAAGTAATCATAACAGATTGAAGTTTTTTTTCAAAACATAAATCATATCAGTTTGAAAATTTTTATGCAACACTTTTGAGATACGAGGCCCGGTGCCCGGATTCATGCACCAGTGAGGTTCCCTTGGTGTGGCCTGAGGGGATTGGGCTGAAACCAGCAGTCCAATTCTGCCTTCTGCTCCTGCCTGTCCCTCCTGCTCATCTCGGCCTCACTGCACCTGCTGCTGCTGCTGCTCAGTAGGCTCCCTGCTGCTCCACTGCAGTCTCCAGGCTGGGGTGGCCAGCCATGAGCCCAGCTTCTGGCACCCATGGGTCACCTGAGCAGTGCTCCTACTGTGGGAGCATACTGACCACCAGGGGGAAGCTCCTGCATTGAGCGTCTGCCCCCTGGTGGTCAGTGCATGTCATAGCGACCAGTCATTCTGCTGTTTGGTCAATTTGCATATTAGCCTTTTATTATATAGGATAGATAATTTATCCAGGATACTACATCCCTCAAAGTAAACATTTTTTTAGAGTTGTGCAACCTTAACCAAAATTACTTTTAGTATATTTTTATTGCCTTAGAAAGAAACACTAAACCTACTAGCAGCTATTCATTATTACTCCAACCACCTACGCCTACCTATTCTACTTCCTTTGTCTATAGATTTGTCTATTCCAGACATTTGTTTAAATGAAATCTTATAATATAAAATATCTTGTTACTTAGTATAATGTATTCAAGATTCACCCATATCGAAGCATGTAGCAGTATTTCATTAATTTTATTATTAAATGATATTCCATTTTATTTACTGGTCATTACTTAATGGAGAATTTGATGATTTCCAATATTTGCTATGGAAACTCATGTACAGGTTTTATATAGGTATAGGATTTTTTCTTTACTTTTCTTGTTGACCCTCTTACAGGTTTCCCCATTCCACCCTTTTTCCTCCCTACACACAGCCCCTGACCACCTTTTGCTCTGGCCATCACCACACTGTTGTCTGTGTCCATGGATTATAGGATTTTATTTGTCTTGAGAATACGTTCACTTTTCACTGAGTGGTCAGGCTGTGCCACAGATTAGAATATAACATGAATGCAGTGTTATAGGGAAGTGACCAGTGCATGACCTGAGGTCTCTGAGACCAGGTCAGGCAAGGTGCATACCAAGCTCCAGCAGTACAGTGTTTACTTGTATGTAGGAAGGTGTACTGATGTTGCTGATCTTTGAAAGAACCAACTATTTTTTTAAATTTTCTTTATTGTTTTATATTTTATTGTTTATTAATTTCTACTCTAATATTTATTATATTCTTCCTTTGATTATCTTTAGGTTTAATTTTTTTTTCCTAGTTTCTTAAGGCAGAAAGTTAGAATCCTGATTTGCGATATAAGATGCAAAAACATCACCTGCTAGAACTGTGAGTCAGTCTCAAAGATAGTACAAAATTAGGAGAAACCTATAGACCCGATAATTCTACTGGCAAGCAGCAGACATGTTATGTTTCATTAAAAAAAAAAAAAAAGACAGGAAGATGTTTGAGACTATGGTATCAAGAGGCCCAAGGTCAGAATTGAAAGCCAGGGAAAATTATTTCTTAATATTGAGACTTAATGCAAGTACTGCCAACATTTGCCTAACTGGATGCCAGAGTTTCTATGAATTAGTTTCTTCCTTTGTCTTCTCAATGTTCCCTTTCTGAACTAGAATGCCTATAATTCCTATCCTATACCTATCCCAATATTATGTTGGGTGTTTGCTGAGAACAGTGAGGCAGAATGCTTATCTATTTACCTGCACAGATCCTCAGATCTGGAAAAGTTGGACTTGAGGTCCTGTACTTAAGGAACTATAGTTGTTTTATTCATACCTAGGACTGATTTAGATGATCAGATTATGGAATGTAAATTTATGCAAGAATGGAATGAGACTTTTGAGCTAATTTAGAGGGGATAGAGTCTATTTTGAATACTAGGAAGACACAGTCATTGGAAAGCAAGGTTAAGACAACGGCAGGCAGACTCTAGGATGGCCCCACTGCACCTTGCCTACTGGTATTCATGCTCTGATAAAATTTCCTTTCTTTGAACAGAGGCTGTACTTTTCTTTTTTTACCTGATATTAGTGAATAAAACATGACAGCAGTGATGAGATATCTCTTCTGATAATTAGGTTGTTAAAAGTTTGTCTTCTACATTGGGTATCCTTTCTGGCCTCTCACTCTCTGTCTCTATCTCCAGCTTTATCTCTACGTATATCCTTATGTCTTATGTTCCTTGGAGGAAAGAAAGATTACCATAGTGTTTGTATTTTTTTTTCCCCGTGGAGCTGATTACATGGTAAGAATCTGCTGTCTTTAGCCAACAGCTGGTGAAGACCTGAGGCCTGGCAACAGCCATTTGAGTGTGGTTGGAAAGCAATTCCCCTTCCAAAGGAGCCTGCTATTACTACAGTCCCAGACAACACCTTGACTGCAGCTTTGTGAAAGACAGTTAGGTAAATCTATACAACTGAATTGATACCATATTTCTGTCCTGCAGAAACTGCAAGCTAAGGCAGGTCTATGCTTTCAACTGCTAAGTCTTTCAAAACCTCAGCTCTGGCTTCTGTAAACCTTTTAAATAACAAAGGATGAGAAAAAATGTTACCTTATAGCTTCCAAAAATTATGTGTTTTTTAAAACAAAATATATTTCTTTTGCTATAACACAGAAAGCCAGCATATTCATTACCCATGACACTCATAGTAAAGTGATATTTTATTTGTAAATACTACCACAAATTTCAAATGTGTTATCCAAGAATCTGCTCAATGTTAACAAAGCTGTTCTTCAGTTGTCCCAGAGGAGATTTTTGAAAAGATAAGATTCAAACTCAAATAAATTGCTTAGCAATATTGTATGTATATATACCAAAATAATAGAATAATCAAACTCTCAGTCAGAATTCATTGATCATCTGAGAGACTGAATTTCATTGTTCTGTCTTCAAATTTTAAAACTATATATTTCATTGTAGAGAACATAAAAATGGATCAATTGTATCAATAACATTTTAAAATTATTGTAGCCTTGCCTACAAACTAAAAAGCAAAATCAATTGTGTCACCCCAAATCTGATAAGTTAACATAAAAGTTAAATTGACATAAAATAAGTTCACTTTGTTCTGATACACTTCTCATGCTTTTAAGAATGTGGTTATATATATATATATATATATATATATATATATATATACACTAATACTTATTTGGAACAGAATTATTTGACCTTAGGCTACAGTACTCAATGGGAATATTAGCAATGCATGTATTATTTGTCTATTTATTAGTTTAGAGTTTATCTAGGAGGTATAACAGCACAATACAGTAGTTAAGAGCACAGAATTGAAAACCAGATGCCCAGGGTTCTGATCTAGCCCTAGTCTACCTATAATGAAGACTGTAGTATCCCTCCCAGAACACCCTGGGACTCGATGCCTTTATGCTCATTCCATACCCATCTATGTACTACTTGCTTCAAACTGCTATACCAGGGACTATATTCAGAGGACTCCTATTTGCATTGGAAAGCCTTTTTGTCTACAGGTAGATAGTAGGATGCCCCTGGAAGCTTACTACTGTCTGGGGTATTGTTAGCCAATGAATAACTGATGTAGGAGTGGGAACATTTAGCTCATGTGCCTGGGGAATAAAATATAAGATCTGATTTATATTCTAGAGCTTCTCTCTGGGATAAGGCCACAGTTATCAGGAAATTACATCTTACTTGGTTTCTTTACCTTTCCCACGCTGCTTCCTCCATTTCTTATGTGCAACTGATTTCTCCTGGGAACACTTTCTAGATAAATCATTTGCTTAATATTTCTCATTCTAGAGTCTCCTGGGAAAATTGAGTAAAGACACCCAGTTTCTCATCTCAAAAATTAGAATTTAGTCTTTAAGTCAAAGGCTGCCATGAAGGTTAAGTGAGGTACTGCATGCAAAACACATAAAAATAACTAGCATATATTATGTGATAAATGTGTATTAGTATATTAATTATAAAATATTAAAACAAAATATTTCAATCAATACAACAGATAACTTGTTAAATGCTTACTATGTAGTACACACATTGTATGCAGCAAAAACAAGAAATCAATTACTCCATTTGTTCTCAATCTATCTACATAGAAGATTAAGCCAATAATAAAAATGCAATGTAGTCAATATTCTGGCAGCAGTGTACACAGAATGTAATAGTTTTTTTTTTTTTATAAAAAATAATATAAAAGATGCATCTTGGGCTCTTAACTAACCCAAGTTGTTAAGGAAGACAGACATTCATTCAAAAGGCTAAGTAGAAATTATACAATTTGAAAAGTGAGGAGATTAATGGGAAAGTGAAATAGAGACCACAATATGTGCAACTGTTGAAATATTTTGAAGAGTTTTATTATCATGTGACTTGAGTGCAGGTTATATATGTGTATGGGTATAAAACTGTGTGATGGTATGTCTGTTTTAAAGTATGTTTCGTGTGTGTGTGTGTGTGTGTGTGTGTGTGTGTATGTGCAAGTTCCTATTTTGAGGTGTATTTGGGGGAGCAGGATTGGCATTGAGGTTGAAGAGATAGATAGAAACTGTAATATCATTCTATAATATTTATAGGAGTTTGTTTTTCATCTTAAAAGCAATGTTAATTCAACAAAGGATTTTAGTAGGGAAATGGTATGTTAGAAACACAAGTTTGGCAACTGTGTTAAAATGGAATTGCAGGCAAGAATGGTAAATCGCTTTTCAACTCAAATGCCAATTCAAATTAATTGGTAATAGCTGTATAGATCACTTGTTGAGAAGAATTTTGAGGTTTTGTCCAGGCCAAGTAGGAAAGAACACCATGATTGATTATTAATGTCTTACATCTATTTCCTACATTCTAACCCTTTCTTTATTGAATATGTGCTCTGCAGTTTATATCTGTTATAGATCTCAGATGCAGATCAACTGATAGCATCATAAAAATATAGATGGAAAACTTGTATTTTCTAAATGCTTCTAACCTTGAAAATGCAATGATATTCTTACTTGTCATAGAAATAAATATATGGGTTAGCACAAATACTAGCACATATTCAAATATTTATTTAATTATTTCAGTCAATTTTGTAAACATTATTTGTAAACAAGCCCATGATTATCTATATATGTTTTAGTATCATCATAAAAAGAAAATCAAATACATAAATAAGGAGGAAAACTTTAAGACTATTTAAAGATTATGAGAGACTAGTTGTATTTGTTAATATATAGATTTTTCCCACTTTTCCCCTTTTCCACTTCAGTTAGACTAAATGAAGTTCCTGGAGTAGTTTTTATGTATTGCAATGGTGATTACAATTTAATTGATTGATTGTTATAAAATATTTCAAAGGCAACTTTAAGTAATAAATACTTCTTGGTAGTGCAAAGAATAAAGCACTTGGAGTCAAACAAGCCTGCTTTATAATCTTGACTTTGTCACTTACCAACAGTCAGTACTCAGGCAAGTTTTCTTGGTGTGTATCCTCTCTAAACATATAATAATTTGATAAAGTTTCTATGAGGCTCAAACTCAATAACATGTATGCATATAAAATGAAATTGATAAAATAGCTTAATCACATCTGACAAGCAACGCAATTACAGTTCCTGTGTCACATATTATTTTTAAAAGTGTTTAATTTTAAAATCATCACATACTAACCAATGTTGAAAAACAGAAAAATCCCATAAAATACCCAATTATTTTTAGTCTATTATATATTAAAATGTTAGGTATTATAATTACTAATTCAAAAATGCATGGTTTACATAAGGATAAGGTAAGAGTACAAAGAGATATATATGAGTACTTCATGTCCCATTAGGCCAAGTGCAACTTGAGTCTCATTTCCTAAGGTCTCCACAAGAGAAAATCACAGAGTGAATATTAAATATAAATTTAACTGTAAATCAATTTGTATAGGTCTACGCTGAATTGCATTCATAGCACATACTATCTATATGTACAAAAGGCTATTTGCTAAGTATTCCTTCGACCTTCTGACCAGTCACCATGATGTGCACTGACTACCAGGGGGCAGACGCTCAATGCAGGAGCTGCCGTGACACGCACTGGCCATTTACAAAGAAATGGTACCGTGGACCTGGTGCCCACAAAGCAACACTCAGCTTCCCCCAAGTGGAACACAGGTCCTGCCACCACCCTGGAGCGACAGCCCACCAAATCGCAGCCAATGCTGCAAGACCCCATGGTGCAAAATGCAGCCCACAGCTCATCCCAGCCTGGAAATAGTCTCTGTGAGCACCGGGTAATGACCTCACATAGCAACACCTGGCTTCCTCTCCCTAGTGACGACTAGCCTTCTTGCATTTTCTTCAGCCCAGGAACATGGCTTGCTTTATACCCAGGTGTAATCTTTTCACACTTTAGCCAAATGTCTATGAAGCGTTTTCCTGTGCCTCATCTCATTTGATCCTCAAAGAACTCCTGGATTAGGTAGATAGGAGACTCAGTGGAATCCTATTTTCTTTTCATTAGCTGGAAAATGGAGATTTAGAAAGTTTAGAATCTTGACCTGACTGAAAAGAAGTAAGAAATGGTGGACCTTGAAAATGACTTCAGGTTACCTCATTGCACAGAATATAGTCAAACACTGCTACAGTTAAATATTTTACCTTTGTTCTCCCTGTATGATCTACAATAATAACCTGCTTCATGTTGATATTTACTGCTGTGTTGCTGACAATTACCTGAAAGAGAAGTTAGAGTGCTTTACTGGGCTGGACAAAGTTTAGCTACATCAGAAAGCAGGTGTAATTAAGCAAGCTTATCCTAATATATAAAAACCCTGAGTTGTAACAACCAGTAACGACTGAGGCTTGACCCACCAGAAGTCAGTCCTGCAGTCAGCGCTGGGTTGCACTGACTGCTTCCATTGCAGGCACAGTGCCCCAGCACTGACTGCTGAAGGGGCTGTGAATCAGGGCCAGAGAGAGGCCTGAAGAGAGAAGCAGGGACTGATCTGTTGCATCAGTGGCAGCTTTTGATAAGCACTTGCCTCTCTCTTTCTCTCCAAGTCTGGCCAGCAGCCATGCCTCCATTTCTCTCCAGGCCTCAACCGGGGCTGCTAATCAGCCCTGACTTTCTGATCAGGTCCCGTTGATAGGCCCAGAGACGCTGAATGGCATAGGAACCGACCAATCAGAACCAAATGTGGGTGCTGTGAAGAACCAATGGCTGCCCAGGAGGGGGAGCTTATGACACTGACTGGCATAGACACCGACCAATCAGAACCAAATTTGGGTGCTGTGGGGAGCCAATGGCTGCCTAGGAGGCAGAGCTTTTGACTCTGACTGACATAGAAACCGATCAATCAGAACCAAAATTGGCTAGCAGAGGAGGGCAGTTGGGGGCAAGATCAGGCCTGCAAGGGAGGGCCATTGGGGCTGAGATCAGGCGGGCAGGGGAGGGCAGTTGGGGGCAACCAGGCCGGCAGGGGAGGGCAGTTAGGGGCGATCAGGCAGGCAGGCCTAAACTGGCAGTCAGACATACCCCAAGGGGTCCCCAATTAAAGAGGGTGCAGGCTGGGCTGAGGGAAACTCCCTCTATGCATGAATTTCATGCACCGGGCCTCTAGTCTATAATAATAAAAGTGTAATATGCAAATCAAATGAATGACCTAACAGCAGAACAACCCACTGGATGACCTTGTGGATGACCATGCTATGACATGCACTGGCACCAGCCAGCCAAAATGGGTGCGATGTGAGTGGTCGGGGGCCCCAGCCATTTCCCCATGATTGCCCTGCAGATGGAGGTCCAGGTCACCCTCTGTGGGTTTATTAATGGGGGTCCTCTGCGATCAATTGCCCCAAAGTGGGAGGCCCAGGCCACCCTTTGCATGGCGATTGATCACGGAGCCCTGGCTGGGTGGGCGGGGCCTCCCTCTGCTGGGCAATTGATCATAGAGCCCTGCAATTGATCACCCTGCAGTGAGAGGCCCAAGCCACCTGGCAGGCGGCCACAGGGGGAGGCCCAGGCCACCTGGCTGGCATCAGTGTGGCAGGTAGGTGGGGCTTCCATCAGTGGGGTGATTGATCTGGTGGCCCCACAATTGACCACCCCACAGACAGAGGTCCAGGCCACCGCCCAGTGATGCTGTGGTGGGTGTGTGGGGCTGGCCAGCCAAGTGATTGCACCCCACGCCTGTCGCTTTCAGAGGGAGGTGACCGGTGTCGGGGGAAGGGAGGAAGCGCCACACACATGGCAAGTAGTGGCAGTGGCAGGGGTGGAGCCAGCTACCTGCAGCCAGGGGAAGGAAAACCTCGATAGGCCCTGATCACTGGCCAGGCCTAAGGACCCTACCCAAGGGGTCCTGGATTGCAAGAGAACACAGGCCAGGCTGAGGGACACCCCCCACCCCATGCACAAATTTCGTGCACCAGGCCTCTAGTTCTATATATATAAAAGGCTAAGTTGACTTGCACATGTGTGATACATATAAAGCTCTCCTTGGCACCAATTGCATGTGTGTGTTTCGATCTGTCATTGTCGATTGTGAATTTGGTTGACACTTCTATTATAGAGAAAGGGCAAATAGCGATATTAAAATATTTATTCTAATTAATTTTTTTTCAATGTGCACGAATCTGTGCACCAGGCCACTAGTTAATATATAAATTCTCAGTTGAGACATGGCTTCAAATACCATTGTATTCCCACATGGGAGATCAGATGTGAGTGTAAATAGATCTCTTCATTTTTTACTAACTAATTATGACCCTTCCAAAGGACACCTTTATTGAAAGTACAATTAATTGACAATTTTGTTTAATTCTATTAAACAGGGTAATTTTGTAAATGGAACTAATGATTTTACATAAATTAATGATTTTCATCATGCTGTGTGTAACTATGAATGAACTTGTGGTTGGTTTGAGATACATTCAGTTTCTACTCCATCACGAGCTGCATTAACATGACAACAGGGGCTGGAGTCATTAAAAAACTGAAAAATAGAGCAAAACTTGTTAAGAAAATGACTCCTCTAGCAGTTAAAGATTTGGAAAAATATTGTTCTAAAAACTAGTGTCTTTGATCTCCTGCATTAAGTATATAGTGATTTTGATAGAAACAAACAAAATATGAAACCATTCCTCTAATACTGACACATTATGGTAAAAAATTTTCATTTTTCAGAAAGTGTTTCTATTAATTTTAAAGAATATCACATTCAATGTTTAGCATGTAATGCAACATTAGTGTATCATTGCTCAATTATATAAAGACCAACATACTAGAGAAATGAGCCATTTTATGAATTCTTACTTTATTTAGAATTAAAGTCTGTCTGTTTTGTGACCTCTAGGAATTTTATGTCACGCATTATCATCTTTTTTTCATTTAACAGAAGCATGGGGAAAGAAAATGTACTATCCAGTCATGGTTGAGTTTCTTTATGTTTCACTTCAGTTTTCTGGGCATTACTAGTAGCTTTTATTTCACAGTTGTTTCTTGTTTAAGTCTCACACAAGATGAGAACAGCATGGGGCAAATCATTTTTGGCTTAATTTGAAATGCTGTATTCAGGGTATTTTAACAGCAGCAATTCTCATATGAGCAAGTAAAGATCATAAATGTTATCTGTATCTCCCCAGATAAACTACAAATAGAAAAACAACAGAATTTGTAAAGTTATAGAGTAATTTAGTATGTCTTGGCCATGGCAGTAGAGTTTGATCATAGACAAAATCCATACTGATGAAATTTGACATACTCTGAAAAGGAACAGGGTAAAAAAATAAGGGAAAAAATGCTTACAAATCAAACAAACTCTACAATTTAAAATCAATATAAATTTATGCAATAAAGGCAAAATATATGCTGGGTGTCAAAGAAATTTAACAATTACAAGCTCATTGTTGTGTGTGTGTGTGTGTGTGTGCATATGCAGGTGCATGTTTTTTAAAGGTTTATTCTTAAAAAAAAACAAGAAAAAATATCTGGTCAACTAAACACAAAAAGTACTGAAATTATTTCAACAAAATAAGTTGATATATTCTTAGAAGCACAAACTGGGTCTTGAAGATTCTTATATCCTCTACCTCAAGCAAATAAATAACCATAAACCTGGTGGTTAAAAGGAAGAATGAGCAAATGGAATGGCCAATCCATTCACATTAAAGGTTAACCCCATTCAATATTGTTTTAAATATTAGAAAAAGTTTAAATCAGGCAGAAATTATTTTGGCTAATATAATTTCAGATAATAATAACACCTCACTTGCTATGTTTCAAGTGCAAATCCTGAGTGATTCACTCATTTCATCAGTGTTTGGAAATTTTGGGAGCCTCTTATATTCTAGTCATAGTCTTTGAGACTTATATTTATTGACATCTGATGTAGAATATTTTAAAATCATTGGAAAGGTATTATCATCTCCATACCAACTCAAACTAACATTGTTAATTGATTCTTTGCATAGAGAATAAAAGAGGCATACTTAGGGTAGCATTTCAATGCAAATGGAAATGAAAAAAAAAAAAGCTGGGGTACCATCCAAATTAGTAAGGGGAAGTGAACCTGTCATTATTCACAGATGACATGATATTGTACATAAAAAAACCCTAAAGACTCCACCAAAATCTAATGGATTTAATATATAAATTTGGGAATGTAGCAGGATACAAAATTAACACCCAGAAATTGATGGCATTTTTATATACCAATAATGAATTCTCAGAATCCCATTTACCATTACAACAACAACAATAAAATAAGATACTTAGGAATAATCTTAACCAAGGAGGTAAAAGACTTATATTAGAAAAACTATAGAATGTTGTAAAAAGAGATAGAGGAAGATATAAACAATTGAAATAATATACTGCATTCATGGGTTGGTAGACTTCACATCATTAAAATGTCCATACTACCCAAAGCAATCTATAGATTCAATGCAATCCCTATTAAAATATCAATGGTGTATTTCACAGATCTAAAACAAATACTCTAAAAATTTATATGGAACCAAAAAAGAACCTGAATAGCCGTAGCAAAGAGAAAGAAGAGCAAAGTTGGAGGGATCACAATTTCAGATATTAAGTTATACTACAGGGCCACTGTGACCAAAACATCCTGATACTGGCACAAGAACAGGCATATAGATCAATGGAACAGAACAGAGACTCCAGAAATTGACCCAAGCCATTATGCTCAATTAATATTTGACAAAAAAGGCAAGGCACACCATGGAGTTAAGACATGGTGTTGGGATATTGGACAGATACATGCAAAAGAAAATGAAACTAGACCATCAACTTACAACGTACATCAGAATAAACTCAAAATGGATAAAAGACCTAAGTGTAATTCATGAAACTATACAAACCCTAGAAGAAACCATAGACAGCCAAATCTCAGACATCTCTCATAGCAATATGTTTGTGGATACAGCTCCTAGGGAGAGGAAAACTAAGAAGAAATAAACAAATGGGACTACGTAAAAATAAAAAGCTTCTATGCACATCAAAAGTAACCATCAACAAAATGAAAGGGGTCCCACTATATGGGATTACATATTTGGGAATGATACATCTGATAAAGGGTTAATATCCAAAATATACAAGGAACTCATACAAGTTAACACAAGTAAGTCAAACAATCCAATTAAAAAATGGGCAAAGGACCTAAATAGATACTTCTCCAAAACAGACATACAGATGGCCAGGACACATATGAAAAAATGCTCAAAGTCATTGATTAGCAGAGAGATGAAATTAAAACAACAATGAGGTATTACCTCACACCTGTCAGAATGGCTAACATCAACAAATCAACAGATGACACATGCTGGCCAGGATGTGGAGAAAAGGGAACCCTCATGAACTGCTGGTGGGAATGCAAACTGGTGCAGTCACTGTGGAAAATAGTATGGAGTTTCCTAAAAAAATTAAATATATAACTGCCATTTGACCCAATAATCCCACTTCTAGGAATATATTCTAAGAAACCTGAAACACCGATCAGAAAGAATGTATGCACCCCTATGTTCATAGCAATGCAATTTACAATAGCTAAGGTCTGGAAACAGCCCAAGTGTCCATCAGTAGATGAGTGGATAAAAAAAGCTGTGGTACATTTACACCAGGGAATACTATGCAGCAATAAAAAAAGAAGAATCTCTTACCCTTTGAGACACCATGGAGGGACCTGGAGAATATTATGGTAAGTGAAATAAGCCAGAAAAAGAAAGACAAGTATGACATGATCTTACTCATATATAGAATCTAATGAACAAAATAAACTGATGAACAAAGTAGATCCAGAGACTTAGAAACATAGAACAGACTGTGGAATATCAGAGGGAAGGCAGAGGTGGTGGGTGGGTTGGAAGTGATCAACCAAAGAACTTGGATGCATATGCATAAGCCATGGACACAGACAATACAGTGGTGAAGGCCTGGGGCAGGAGGAAAGGCTGGCTAGAAGGAGTCAATGGGGGGAAAGGGGAACATGTGTAATACTTTCCACAATAAAGATTAAAAAATCCTAAAAATTCTGAAAGATAATGCTGAAATAAGGAGAGGAAACCTTGGGAAGTGATTCTTCCTTCTTTTTCCTCCTGGGAGAGAGGATTTCCCACCCTCCACCTCTTGGTCTCTGTTCATTTTCACTCTCCTCCTTGATAACAATCCCAGCCTACACCGAGAGAGAGAAATGGGTTTTTGAGGACTGGCAAAAATCTCCTAGCTTCTCAAGATGCCAGCACTTGAATAGAGCTCTTTCCTTTATGAGCATCTGTCTCACAAGTGTGGCTTTCTTTGCAGAGGCAGCAGAATCTGGATTCCATTACATTCTCATACCTGTGGCCACTGAAGGTGCCTTCTACAGCATTACTCCAGCTTGCATTCTCAGGAAACTTGCTTCGACATCAGTAGGAGTTTTTTTGTGTGTATTTTAGTTTGTTTTTTTAATTTCTGTGTTTGTCAAACCCTCTTCAAAGAGATTTGAATCTCAATCATTGGGCATCTTTTTTTCATCATACTTCCTTACTCGATAGTAGTTTCATGCTTGCATTCGCTAATTTGGATGTCTTTGAGTATTTTCTTACCTTTTTTAGCAGTCAAGCACCTTGGCCTTGTTAAACACTCTCTATATTAAACTTCCCTGTTCCAAATTATGTGCATTTTCTGTCTCCTGATATTAGATCTGACTAATATAGAGTGGACAGGGGAGTGCTCCAAGGAGACAGATTCTCTACACTGTGATTGGATTTGGTTTCAATGTGGTGCTGAGCTCCTCCAAATGGTCACCGAGACATAGTAATCCATAGCATGCAGTGCTTCTAATTTATCAAGTTGTTACATGTGGGTGACTGTGATAAAATTCTAACGGAAACAAGTGTCTTGAGAGCCCTAGAGGCTGCTCCACTTGCCTGCCATGGAAGTTAATGATGGGGAACTGTCTGACTGTGATACTACATGAATTCTTTTAAATACACTGCATCCCTTAGAGAAAGGAAAATTCAGTCTTAACTCTCAGTTTAAATTCAGTTCTAAAATGAAAGAGCTTCCATGGTAGCCATAAAATAATCGATTTCATATATCTACAGAACTAATATTGCTAAAAATAAGCAGAAAATATAATTGTGTGCAGCAGAAATACAATATCAACTAAATTCACCATCTCACCAAATTTCTCATGTGACAAATAGTGTGTGGATTAGGAGAAAAAGGGGGCCCTGAAAGTTAGAATGAAAATTTGGACTCCGATGAAACTGAGCTTTGGGACTCCGAGATTTCTCAGGCATCCTTGCAGTGAAAGTATCATGCCTTCTGTTTCTTCTCAGCCACTTGCCAATGCTCATTCTCCTCAAATTCCATCTCAAACACCTTCTGTTACCATGAGATTCCTACTAATGTTCCCTCCCTCCTAAGATAGTTAACAGAATCAAGTCATATTCTTGGTGGAACTACAGGTTTTAATATCATGGTAGATGTATTCAGAAAATCCTTGGTGGTTACATCTACCAAATTCCATTTATGTTTAGTCTGCAAAGAATCAGACAGTGCTTCAAGAATAAGTGAATTATTTTAAACATTAACCTAGTTTTAGCTTCAGTTGCAAATGCTATTTTGATGTAGTATCTTTTTTTTTTTTTTTGGGGGGGGGGTAAATCATCATGGCTCCTGGCATTTGATATGTAGCTATTGACTTGACTGACACTATTTTCTCTACATCAATATGCAAAGTTTATTAAAAGAATTTTTCCTTACCTAGTAGAACCAACAGCACAGCTTCACAGTTTTGTCTCAGGGCTAGGTTAATTCATTTATCTGCAATAATATTATCTGTCAATAGTTTGATCCTTTTCACATTCTAAAAATCATCACACTACTCATCGCTGATTCCATTACTTTGATTAGATTTAATGAGTGGAAAGTAGGGATATCTTAAATATCTTAGTATGATATATGCTAACAAGAGGAGAGATTAGTGAACCCTGCAGAATCTCTCTCAACCCAGAGGATACTTTTACTACAGTATGCTAGTTAAATCATTTATAAATAAAGTTTTATTAAAACAGAGTCATGCTAATTTGTTTACATAATATCTCTAGTTATTTTTATACCACAACCATAGAGTTTTGATGGACATATCTGTGAGATCCTCCCTCCTCCCAACTGGTGGGCAGAGTTATGACGTTACCAGCGTCTGCTGCCAAGACATTCCAGGACATTGAACCACCAATCAGCGCCCACCGAGTGCCCTGGGCCCAACCCCTTCCTGTTCCTTCCCTTTAAAAGGACTCTCCACCCATGCGCCTGTTGCTGTCTCTTCTGAACTGTAGGAGGCAGTCCGGTTGGGTCCCTCCTTCTTCTCCTCCTGTCCCCATTTTCCTGGTTTCTCTACCTCCTCCATAAGGAATCTCGCTCATTACTGTGGAATAAACCTCTTTTTAATATATCTTGGTTTCCGACTCCCGTTTCCTGCGTCTCGAACCTTACAATATCTACCACAACTCCTAAAATAATTATTATATTTGTGCTTTACAGAAAAAGTTGGTAGGAGATAAACATTTTTTAAAATGTGGATTTGCTACCTAAATGAAATTCCTGAGGATTTGGTGCTCTGTAGCATGCCAAGATATCTCCCATTCCACCTTAAGGTGAAGAAAAGTTGCTGTACATTGCAGCACAAGGCATGGTAAGTGTTTGTTTTTTTTTAGTTGAAGACAACTTATACCACATTTGAATGTAAAAATAATATATGACTAAACCTCTAGGAATAGACTCACAATTTAAAGATATTTTAATTACCACCAAAAGGCATCCACTGAATCATAAAGACTTATAATCAGATAGATAAATAATATGCTCTGTGCATGTGAGTCATACTCTTTCTCAAAATAGCTTAGTGTTTGTTTAATTGGTCCATAAAAAAGTGGCCCCGATAACAGAGAAGAGTCCATCAATGAGCTCAACTACATAGACTTCCCCTTAGCAGGACTGTTCAGCTACTGATCTGCCAATAGCAGAGTCCAATATTGAGTCTATGATATGGAAAACCAGCCTGCCATCTAGTAACAGATTGATCGGATTGGAGTATCTCCCATCATCAAGATGCATATATTTGCCTTTACTGGAATTGACACATTCTGGACATGGTTTTGCCTTCTTTCTTGTAATACTTTTGCAGGCATCCTCATCTGTGGACATACAGAATGCCTATGCATCATCATGATACTATACAGAACACAATTTCTAATTAAGAAATTATCTTTACAGCAAAAAAGAACAGCAAAGAGATAGCTCTCATCAAATTAACTGGTCTTAATGCAAATTCCATTACAATCATCTGAATGAATGTCTTCAGTAAGACTCAGTTACAGGACCTTTCAGGAAACAACAGATGAGGTTTTGATTCACAAAGTAAAAATATGCTTTTGATAAAAGACCATAATATGATGCTGTCTCCCCCATAGCCAAAATACATAGATCTGGCAATCAAGAGATGGATCCTCTATTATTCCTTAAACCAGTTACAAAGGTTTTGATTCCTATTCCAAGGACTTTTACTTGTGATAGTTTGGAGGTCTTAGTTCTTATTTGAGTAATGCTTCCACCAAACTACACAACAATGGTTCCAGTAAATTAGAAGATGAGGTGAACACTTTTTCATTTGTTGATCCTTATACGACTAAATCAATATGTCAAAAAAGGGGATTAGGACAATTGATTATAGTTACCCAGGATAAATTGGATTACTGCTCTCCATGAAGACAAGAAAGACTATATCTGGAGACCAGGGATTCTCTGAGGGCACTATTTAGTACTTCTACTCACAATAGTAAAAATTAATTGAAACTGTAGGTTCTAAAAGGCAGAAATTTTGAAATCCAGATCATTAAGAAATAAAGATTTATGTAACTCTACCAGGTAAAGAACGCAGACCATCTAAAATTTTTACTAAGGTTAAGGGAAGTATGGAATGGGTGGTAAAAGAAAGAAATAACTATCAACTCTGGCCTCACAATGATGACCTTAGTAGCTTTGCATATTTATATATTTTTGCATTTATGTATATTTGCATATTTTCTTTTTCTTGTTAATATATATACATATCCTATATAATAAAAGGGTAATATGCAAATTGACCCTAATGGTGGAACAACTGGGAACGAATGGTGTCTATGATGTGCACTGACCACCAGGGGGC
Organism: Plecotus auritus; assembly: GCF_963455305.1. Lineage (NCBI taxonomy): Eukaryota > Metazoa > Chordata > Mammalia > Chiroptera > Vespertilionidae > Plecotus > Plecotus auritus. Next base: position 73,547,576 of record NC_137772.1, on the reverse strand, counting down.
AGATGCTCAATGCAGGAGCTGCCCCCTGGTGGTCAGTGCACTTCCACAGGGGGAGCGCCACTCAGCCAGAAGCTGACTCATGGCTAACCAGCGCAGCCAGGGTGGCAGGAGCCTCTCCCGCCTCTGCGGCAGTGCTAAGGATGTCCAACTAACGGCTTAGGCAGAGTGGACCTAAGCCGTTGGTCGGACATCCCCCAAAGGCTCCCAAGCTGCCAGAGGGATGTCTGCTAGAGGGCTCCCGGGCTGCCAAAGGGATGTCCGATCCCCCGGGTGCAGGCCGGGCTGAGGGACCCCTCACAAGTGCACAAATTTTTGTGCACCAGCCTCTAGTATGTAATATGTGTGTGTGTGTGTGTGTGTGTGTGTGTATAAAGTGTGTGTGCATATATAAAATTTTATTTACTCTCCCTGTTTCTTTCCATTTTTATTGTATGTACAATTTATGGAAGTTGACTTCACAAGTTATTCTTAATAATTACACCTAAATTTCTGTCAAAGTACTATTGAACATTTGGTTATCTATGTTCAGTAGTACTTTGCCAGAAGTTGAGTAACTAATATACTTTGAGATGGATACAATTATCTTTGAGACTCTTTGTATTTCTATTTTAGAAAGAAGATGAAACTATACTTGAAAGAGGAATAGTTATGCCTTATTTGGTTTGAATAATGACATATGTGGAAGGTGAGGAGCCAAAAGTGTGGCCCATACCAGTTATTAATTTAGTTTCTATTTGCTTCAATTTTATTTTTTCCATGCTTTGTAATACTGAAGCTGGATCATTACTTTATTTTTTTTAAATTAGGCTTTGTTCATAGAATATTAGAATGCCACTGTAAGTCAAAAGCCTTAATTTCCTGTAAGGAACCACTCTTTGCACCCCTGACTACTTCTCTCTCTCTCTTACCCTGATCTAACATACTTTAAGGAGAGAGATGATTATGGGTAAGCCAAAGACACATTGTCCACAATGAGGACTGAAAATCAAGAACACCTGTGTGTGTATTCTGAGTTACTTTGGTGAGACAAGGAAATAAAATGTTATGCCTCTATTACATGCAGATACCAATGTTACAATCCTGTCTGGAACCATGGGTTCCAGATCCTACTAGTCATTTGAGAGTCCCATGTTGGAGGCACTTGTACCTCTTAGCAGATGTAGGTAAAATTTGCAAGGCCCCAAATTCAATGGATGGGGTGTGGGCAAATTTCATAGTGGATAAGGTACTAACACAACTCTTTGTGTGAGGTCCTAGAGACAAAATCTATATACTACTGTTAGAGGAAACCCCAAAAGTCCTAGATTCAGGATTGATTCCAAAGAACTGACATAAAGCCTTATTCAAATTCATAAGAGCTTTCATAGGAAGAACTACATACACAGCCAAACCAGCTGCTTACTTCTAGTGGTGGCCAGCAGGAAAGAGATCCATCCCCTCCCAGGACAGGGTACCTTTTTATAGAGGTTTAATAGAAAACCACATGGTGGGTAATCATGTAGACCACCAGAAAGAACAATGCATTTCTAAGTTAATATGTAACATCAGGCAGTTATCCATACTCTATACCAGCCTTGGGCAAACTACGGCCTGCGGGCCGGATCCGGCTGTTCTATCCAGTTCTCTTGCTCTCCCCTCCACTCCTTTACTTTGAATTTATATCAGTTCACACAAACACTCCATCCATGCTTTTGTTCTGGCCCTCCGGTCCAGTTTAAGAACCCATTGTGGCCATCGAGTCAAAAAGTTTGCCCACCCCTGCTACATTCATTAACCTCCTTATTGGGGCCTGATGTTTAGCTTTGGGTAGCATTCCAGCTTACTGGGTAGTCAGCTAACTTGAGGATACAGCGAGTTAAACAGTCAGAGCAGGTAAACAGAGAGTCCAATATTTCACAGATGCCATTAATGCTGGAGCCATATTGCATCTCTGAGATTCCCTACACTACTATTGCTTCTGCATCTAAGTGCACAGTAGAAATTACTGAACTACATGTTTGTACCTCACGGTACCAGAGAGCAGTGTCTTTTTAAAAAAATATATATTCTTTATTGATTTCAGAGAGGAAGGGAAAGGGAGAGAGAGTGATAGAAACATTAATGATGAGAGAGAATCATTCATTGGCTGCCTCCTGAACGACCCCTGCTGGGGATCGAGCCTGCAACCTGGGCATGTGCCCTTGATTGGAATCAAACATGGGACCCTTCAGTCTGCAGGCCGACGCTCTATCTACTGAGCCAAACCAGGTAGGGCCAGAGAGTAGTGTCTTGATAATGAAGATCTTCATGTAGGGAAGTGTTAGTGAAACAAATTTCCTTGGAACGTTTTCTTCAAGTTGGTAAGTCATAAGTTAGCATAAATACATCTCTGAGGTGCTAAGATCTCACTATATAGATGATGACCCATTAACTGGCAAGTCAGAAGCTTCAGTTCTATCAGCCATATTGTATTATTATCAAACCTTTACAGCAGAGGTAGATGATAATGTCTGATACCTGCTCTTCAAATAAATTTTCTTGGGGCTATTTGTGGATATATTTGTAATGCTAAACCCTTCTGCCGGTAAAAAAAAAAAAAAAAAAAAAAAAAAAAAAAAAAAAAAAAAAAAAAAAAAAAAAAAAAAAAAAAAAAACACAAAAAACCTGGCCACAATCCAAATCTGATCACAATTTTTCTTTTAATTTACTTTTTATTGAATTTATTAGGGTGACATTGATAAATAAAATTATATATGTTTCAGATTCGTATATAATTGTGTCTTTATCAAGTCAAGTCTTCTTCCATCGCTATTTATCTCCCCTTTACCCTCTTTACCTTCCTCCACTCCCCTTCCTTCTAGGAATCACCAAACTGTTCTCTGTATCTATTAGATTCCACATATAAATGAAATTATATGGTACTTGGAAACAAAACGTGATGGCCCCAGATCCTGCCCCTCTGCCACAAATGGCTGTCAACAATTCAGGATGTCTTTTCTACTCACAACCTCTGCACTTTCTCCATCTTTTCATGGGCTGAATGAATGTCATTTGGCTGTTGATTTAAAAAAGTTAGGGAGGTTGGAATAACTACCCTTAGGTAAGTCCTCCAAAACCAAGAACTAGACTCAATTGTTCAATTGATTGGAAACCCAGATCCTACTAGTCATTTGAGAGTCCCATGTTGGAGGCACTTGTTGGAGGCACTCTTAGCAGATGTAGGTAAAATTTGCAAGGCCCCAACATGTGCAACCAATATTTTCTTCTTATAGGCCTTTGGAATTATGCTTTTTATTTGGAACCAACCTTAAGAATTAATTTATTTTTTTTCTAAAATCATGGTGGCATGGACCTTAGAATGGTAATAAAGGACTTTCAAATGTTTGGGAGAGATTTCCAGTAGATCATGTAGCCCTCAGATGAGCCTACATGTCATTCCTTGGTGAACTTCCCTTTCAAAGGTTCTGCGGCTTGGAGTCCTTTAGAAGGTAGTCCAAATTAAGTACTACGTGAGACAAATAGTACTTAAGCCTCTGATCTAAGCCTCTGTTGGCCACATTATTGAGAATAGCCAAGAACAGTTTTCACTGTTCATGATAAAATTCAATTAAGTGCTATAGAAACAAATATCTATTATGGGGAGGCACTTGAATATATTACATTTCTGCATGTCTTGTGAACAAAGACTAACTCTTGTTTGTTTTAGACTATCTTTTCTAATATGTTTATGTAATGAACAATCTTGAAAAATAGACATCATGTCTTTTTCAGAACAAAGGACAGGTGTTGTTTCCTTCCTTCCTTCCTTCCTTCCTTCCTTCCTTCCTTCCTTCCTTCCTTCCTTCCTTCCTTCCTTCCTTCCTTCCTTTCTTTCTTTCTTTCTTTCTTTCTTTCTTTCTTTCTTTCTTTCTTTCTTTCTTTCTTTCTTTCTTTCTTTCTTTCGTGTGTGCTTGTTTTACTCCCTATTATAAAAGATTCAGGTTCATAATGCTCAGAGTTCCCCTTCTGTAAGTTAACAAACTGTGTACAGGCATCTATCTGGGCTAAGCAATGTTGCCCCTATGGGACTCTGGTTTAAGCAGAACTGGGACAAATATGCTAATGCTCATGATTTTTGCTGTGCCATCGGTGATAATGTTATTTATCTCTGACCCAGGAGTCTCATCTCTTCAATCAATGCCCATAATGTTGTGGCAAGTTAATATGTTGGTTTGCAATCAGAGTAAATAAACATTCAGACCCTTTATAGTTCTTGACATTCTTTTTTTTTCCCTATTCTGCTGTGTGTTCTTTTCCTCTTAGATTTTATCACACAATATATTTTGCTCCTTTCCTTGTTTTTCACTTCCAAAGTCTTTTCTAAAATCCACAATCTTTTAAAGTAAGACCTTGCATCGATTTGACTCACTGTTATATTCTCAGTTATTAGAAAAATACCTGGCAGATGTAGGTGATATATAAATACTGCATTTATTGAACAAATGAATAAACTCTGTACCTGCAAATATAATAAATACTTTTCTGAGCCCTAGCCAGTTTGGCTCAGTGGGTAGTGTTGGCCTGCAGACTGAAGGGTCCTGAGTTTGATTCAGTAAAGGGCATGTACCTGGGTTGCAGACTCAATCCCTGGCCCTGGTCTGGAAGTATGCGGGAGGGAACCAATGGCTGTGTCTCTGTCACATCATGTTTCTGTCCCTCTGTCCCTCCTCCTCCCTCCCCCTCTCTCTGAAAATCAATGGAAAAATATCCTCAGGTGAGGATTAACAAAAAAAAACCTTTTCTGAACAATAAATATAATGTGTGTGTGTTTTTTTTAAATTATCTAACTACCAAGACACAATAATCTACCTTATATGCAAATGGACCAAAATAGGGGGGGAGGAAGCATAGTATAGAAATCTCCATATTATTAAAATTAAATGACCAAAAATAATAATCAGAATAATTTGGAAGCAATTAATAATAAATTTTGATGAAATACTACATACCAAAACCTGCTAGATAAAGCAAATTTACATTAGAGATAAATTAGAGACTCCCATTTTCATAATATATGTTTAAATAAACTTGACAATAATAGAAGTAAAAAAAAAAAAAAGTTAAAATCCAATAAAAGAAAAGAGAGAATCCAAAGACAGTAGCTTCTCCATGTTATAAATATTACCACAGCAGAATCTTAATGGGAAGACTGGGAGTTTTTTAGCAGTGCAAATGACCCAAAGAGTAAGTTGATCTAATTTTGTCTGGGAGAATAAACAAGTCTATATGAGAAAGAAAAATAAGCCGCAGTATCCTACACAGTTTTTACTGGTAATATAAATGATAATTTGATCTTTGATGTGTATTCCCAATCTATCAACCAAAATTATTTTTCTGATTGTTTAGATGAAAGACAGAGGTGTTACTTATTATCATTCTAAGAATCTACAATATCAAATTCAGCAGTATTTTTCCGAAGAAAGCAAGAATAAACATTAGGACATTTATTAATAAATTGTACTGCCTTAGTTGAATAAATATAAAACATGAAGGTAAAAATCAAAATAAAAATGACTAATGTTTAAATGTATACATGATTTTTAAATATATTCTATCCATGATTGGGAATTGTGTATGCAGAAGTTCAACTTAAATTATATGTGGACTTTTTACTGTACCGAGAAAACAGCATTCCCAACCCCATGTTGCTGAAGGATCAACTGTAAATACATCTTAGAAAATTAGAAATAGAAGAATACTGTCTTAGCTTAGTGAAGGGAACCTGAAAAAAATCAAACGCTAATATGATCCACAGTGGTCAAACTTCACAAACATTCCCTTTCAACTTAGTGGGAACAAAAACAGCTATATTCCAATCATTTCACATTACAGTGCGAGCCTTAGCTAATTTCATAAAATAAGAAATGAGAAATTGGGATCACAAATATTAACAAGAAAGAAATGAAAACATCACTTACAGAAAATATAATGGCTTAAAAAGTATTTAAAATAATTTGATCGATATAGAATAAGCATACAAAATTAATATTGATTATGTAAAACTGCAATAACTAATTAAATGATAAAATGTAATACATTTTTTATCAACAATAGCTACAGATCCTCAGAAGAAAAATCAAATTAAGATACATTGATGAAGAAATTACAAATATTACCTTTTTTAAAAGCTGACTATAAAGTGAGATTTACAATGTTAATAAATGATATTATTCAAAATTATGAACAGAATAATGTATTACTTTTAAAAATTCAGTTAAAAACCCAATACTACTTTTTTTCACAACACTTTGAAAAAAAAAGTGTATATTATATTAAAATGAGTAAAGAATATAAAAGCCCAGGAGAAACAAGATCTTTATTAAGTTTTAAAAAAAAGATTTGGAGAATTTTCCCATCTAATAATAACATATCATAATTCTATTTTTCTTTGAATACTGCTTCAAAAAATAACAAATTACATGTTTGAAAACCCTCTTACAATGAAAGCTCAGTAATACTGTCATAAGGTAAATGTTGGACAAGGCAAATATCCTTTAAGGTGCTTATTTAAACAAATTAGAAAGTAAGAGGAATCTACAAATACCTAACAGAAAGCAGTGACTGAACTCAGAGTAATAATAAGCATTGGGAACATAATTTGTTTAAGGTAGACCATTGCTTCTAAAGATCTAAATGATGGAGAAAGTAAAGCCTTTAGCCCACATCAGGGGCAGAGTAAAGACTTAAAAAACAATCTAGGGTGAAGGTCACATTTTTATAGGAGAGGTAAACTTGGAGGTAAAAGAAATCACATGTTTTCAAAGGAAAACTGAAACAAAATGGCAACTGTCACTGTACCAGTTTGTATAAATATATGTATTTAACATATTAAATATTTATTCCATTTATCATAAATTTTAATATATACTAGAGGCTCAGTGCATGAATTCATGCACCAGTGGGGTCCCTCAGCCTGGCCTGTGGGATTGGGCTGAAACTGGCTCTCTGACATCCCTGGTGGGGTTCTGGATTGCAAGAGGGCATGGGCCTGGCCAAGGGACCCCAGCAGTGCACGATCGAAGCTGGGGAGGGACGCAGGAGGTTGGCCAGCCAGGGAGGGACCGCAGAAGGGCTCCAGAGCCTGTCTGGCCCGTCTCACTCAGTCCTCATCAGCCAGACCCCAGCAGCAAGCTGACCTACCAGTTGGTGGTCAGTGCATGTCATAGCGACTGGTTGACTATCTGCCCCCTGGTGGTCAGTGAACATCATAGCAAGTGGTTGAGCGACCTTAGCATATCATTAGCATATTATGCTTTGATTGGCTGAATGGCCGACCTGTCGACCTGATACTTAGTGTATTAGGCCTTTATTATACAGGATATCATAGAGCAAGAGAAACATGAGGACATTCAGTGGGAAGGTGGAATCAGTGCTCTGGGTATCACACACTAGGATTTCAATGTAAAAAATATTTCCCTTTATGTCGTGGGAAAATTTTTTTTCAGAGTCTCAAGAGATAGCATATCATTAGCATATTACACTTTGATTGGTTGAACAGACAACTGGATGACTGGACTCTTAATATATTAGGCTTTTATTATATAGGATTTTATTTAGTTAATATCTATATAATAAAGAGCCAGGGTCATAACAACCTTTACGACCTAAGGCTCAACCAGACCGGAAGTCAGTGCTGGGTTGCTGTAGACTCTGTGGCAGCCGTTGATCAGTACTTGCCTTTCTTTCTCTCCCAGCCTGGCCAACAGCCATGCTTCCATTTCTTCCCAGACCTCCACCAGGACTGCTGATCAGCCCTGCCTTTCTGATCAGGCACCATTGATAGGCCCAGAGACGCTGACTGGCATAGAAACTTACCAATCAGAACCAAATTGGTAAGTAGAGAAGGGCAGTTAGGTGCAAGATTAGGCTGGCAGGGGAGGGCAGTTAGGGGCAATCAGGCAGGCAGGCAGAGGCAGTTAGGGGCAATCAGTCAGGCAGGCAGAGGGGTTAGGGGCAATCAGACAGGCAGGCCAGTGAGTGGTTAGGAGCCAGCAGTCCCAGATTGTGAGAGGGATGTTAGACCACCAGTTTAGGTCCGATCCCCCACAGGGATCGGACCTAAACTGGCGGTCAGACATCCCCTGAGAGGTCCCTGATTGGAGTGAGTACAGGCTGGGCTGAGGGAACGCCCCCTCCATGCATGAATTTCATGCACCGGGCCTCTAGTATTTTATATAATATACAATACTTAATTATATTCATTATGTATGTTATAGAAGAGTCTATTTTCCACAGTCACATTAAGGATTCATAATTCTAGTACTGCCTCTATAAAGTTTTTTTTTAATCCTATTTGCATTTTTATTGTGATCCAGTAAAAAACTTTAAGAGATTGTTTAAGTTGATAGAATTCCGGGTACATAGCAGAAGTAAATACCTATTTTTTTTTTTTTTCTCAATACAGCTTTTCTCAATAGAGTCTATGTTACCCTGTGCATAGTACTTTATGAGATCCTGAGAAATTATTGGAAGGAAGATAAATAATTTTTCATTTATGGCTGGATATTTACCACATTTAAGAATATGACTTTTGTTTTGTAAAAAATTATATATATATATATATATATACATATATATATATATATATATATATATATATATATATATATGCATTTGTTATTCAGAGGGGTGTTCACACTAACTTTTAATTTTTAATTCCGTAGTAATAACAGATCAATAAAAAAAATTATCATATATGACTAAGAGAAAATGTTCAATTCTTGGTGGTTTGTAATTGATTTGTCTTATTCAGGTTATGAATGGAAATTGTCATTATAAATGGAAATTGTGAGTATCCAAGCTAAAAAATCCTTCCCCCATTGGACAGAAACACAGCATCATAATACTCAGTGTCATTCCTTTTCCCATTAGCACTCTCTGCTAAAATGTTTATGAATGTGCTTACTAGATATATAAAAACTCACCATAAAATACATTATTTAAGGTAGTAGCATTTTAATTTGTAACTTGTTATGGATAATAAAAGCCTATTATTTGCATTTTTCTATACCTTTTTCTGTTCAAACTAAAACCTCATTGCACTCTTAATTATCTTCCACTGTTTACATAACTAATTTACTGTCTGAGGCAGAAGGCAAGGCACATGCAAAGTCTTCACTGTGTTAAGGTCAAGCAATCAATTTCCCATCCCAAAAGACAAACCTGATAGCACAGAGGATTATCACTAAATACGAGCAGCTGCTTTTGTAAGACTGGAGCTTTTCTAGGGAATCCTGCAATAATGGAGCAGGTAGGAAACAGAATCCCATATATCTCTATCTTTGAATTCTTAAAAGCTGCATAGGTGTTTTTTAACTACAGATAAAATGAGGATTAATTTTGCTTTGATTCAAGTAATTGCTATTAAACATAAATTCATTTGAGGTGAAACACAGACTAGTTATGGGGAAAAGAATATTCTCTTTGTTTTGAATCCCATTTGAGATTTTTATCCTTAATAAACTTAACCCTAATTTTTTAACATGTAAGATTTTCAAAAATTGACCTGCTAGAAACCATGAAATACAAGTATTAACTTTCATATTTGCTATCTCTAAATATTATCATCAAAAGCTAACAGACTTTGATCCAAATTTATTTAATAGAATTGATAAGAGGATCATGTATTATTTCCTTTTCATAAGTTCATACAATATTGTAACACTCTGTAAAGGCTGATTAAATAGAAACAATTCCGAAATTTAATTAATGCTATAGATCAGTTTTATTTCATGAGAAAACATGTATGCGAGTTTATTCTTCTCTAATTGCTTTATCTTAAAATCTATTGATGCAATGCAACTCATTAATATTTTAAATCCTCTTTAGTTTAATTCTAGGCATGATAACATGCAGGCAAATTATATAAGTCTTTGCCTAGAATATAAACAAAGAAATAAGTTATCTTAATATTTAATTTATTTCTTTACATATTTAGCCATTTTGTGTGATATCTCAGCAACATTCAAACCAACTAAATGAACATTTCTTTTGAAATATTCTCTTTTCTTAATTTCCTTCATATTGTAAGTTTCTTCCCAGTTTTCTTTCATAGCTATATCTATTTAACCCAATGTATCAATACTGGAATTCTTCAAAACTGTCTTAGATTCTCTTGTGTTCTCATGTTCAGTATATCTTCAGGTAAATTAATTTATTTATATGTCTTTAAACCATCTGGCTTATTTTTTAAATTATATTTTTATCTATAAAAATTCACCCATATATTACACTATATTTTTGATAACTCCAGCTGTACATATACTTCTTAGCCATTTTAAAAGTAATATGTTCAGAAATGAATTCCTAATTCACGTCTCTTCCTACCACTTTCCTTTTCCTACTCCACACCTAGCTCTCCACCAAACTAGTGAAGCAATTTATTACACCTGGGTTCTCCATTTCAATAAGTCTTATTTTATTTGACAGGTTGATTCACCCTGAAAGCTAAAGATTATCTTTGACATAATGTTATCTGTCCTTTTCCTCTCTACTGGATCTTTAAAATATCACCAGATTGTATACATCTAACATCTAAGATACATTTACATATATTCACTGTTCTCTATAACACCCACCATCCATCCATTCATCCATCCACCCACCCATGTAGGTAGCTATGATTTTTGTAGCCATTTGTTTAGAGACTTCATTAATTTTAAGCATCATACTAGGGTGTTTATCTGTGTTAGTTTTGTTTATCATCTGTTCCCAGAGTCTTTCAATGTTGAAGAATAGTCAGTATATATTAAGTATTTTTGTTAAGCGAGTGAAAAATTGAATAAAATATTGATGAATGAACAAATTCATTATACATACATGCAAATGAATTGTCAAATTTCCTAATTCCCAATATATTTATACTTTCTAATTAATACTCATTACGTTTTCAAAATTTGGGTCAACAGCAAAAATTTAATACATTCATCATCAACATATATTTGATGCCAAGATATGATTGCAAAGAACATTATTAAAAAGACATAACACTATTAAAAATATAACTAAATGACATATAAAAGGATAACATTACCTTAAAAAACAAACATTTGGTTTACCTTAAATTTGTGAGCATGATAGTCTCATGTATTGCTAATAAAAATATAATATCCAGCCAGTGCTGCATTGTTTTCTGAAAAATTATTATTACCTAGAGGAAGTAATTGGGAGTTTTCCAAATAACTTTGGAAGTGAAACTTTCAGCTTTCATCTTCACATAACTATGGGTAAACATTTTGCAATAAAACAGAATCAGAGAAAAATGCACAAATGAGTATGTATAATCATCTAGAGTTTTAAATATTTTAAAAACTTGTCATACATTAGTAGTTAGGAACATTTATTGTCACAGAAAGTACCAGTGATCCTCCACACTTAGAGTAAGCTTCTATTGTCGTTTAAAGTGTAGGTTTATCCACATTTTAATAAATGATTATTGATTTAATCATCATTAATAACAAATAAGTTCCAAGTACCCACTCACCTATTCAAAAGTATTTTCAGTGTTCACTAAGCCAGCAGGAGACTTTGAAGATGTTTTGCCTCTCTCCTTGGAGCAGCCACTTCTGCAAAAGTTGATAGCAGAGAACTATCAAATATGCCTTATAAAACATCAGGAATGCAAACAGGGCCACTCAAGTAATCTGTTTATGGCATTATCCCAATGAAAGGTGAAAAAGGATAAACATTTATTAATATAATATTATATGTTACTAGAGGCCCGGTGCACAAAATTTGTGTACGGGGGCGTGGGGGGGGGACTGTCGCTCAGCCCAGCCTGCACCCTATCCAATCTGGGACCCCTCGAGGGATGTCCGACTGCCCGTTTAGGCCCGATCCCAGTGGGATCGGGCCTAAACGGGCAGTCGGACATCCCTCTCACAATCCAGGAATGCTGGCTCCCAACTGCTCGCCTGCCTGCCTTCCTGATTGCCCCTAACTGCTTCTGCCTGCCAGACTGATCACCCCCTAACCACTCCCCTGCCAGCCTGATTGATGCCTAACTGTTCCTCTGCCAGCCTGTTTTCCCCTAACTGCCCTCCCCTGCAGGCCTGGTCACCCCTAACTGCCCTCCCCTGCAGGCCTGGTCACCCCTAACTGCTCTCCCCTGCAGGCCTGGGTGCCCCCCAACTGCCCTCCCTTGCAGGCCTGGTCGCTCCCAACTGCCCTCCCCTGCTGGCCATCTTGTGGTGGCCATCTTGTGTCCACATGGGGGCAGGATCTTTGACCACATGGGGGCAGCCATCTTGTGTGTTGGAGTGATGGTCAATCTGCATATTACTCTTTTATTAGATAGGATAGAGGCCTGGTGCATGGGTGGGGGCCAGCTGGTTTGCCCTGAAGGGTGTCCCGGATCAGGGTGGGGGTTCCCTTGGGGCGTGGGGCGGCCTGGGCAAGGGGCCTGTGGTGGTTTGCAGGCTGTCCATGCCCCCTGGTGACCCAAGCGGAGGCCCTGGTATCTGGGGTTTATTTATCTTCTACAATTGAAACTTTGTAGCCTGGAGCGGAGCCAAGCCTTCTGCTTGCTCTGTAGAGGCAGCCATTTCTGTTGGGTTTTATGTATCTTCTATAATTGAAACTTTGTAGCCTTAAGTGGAGGCCTGGGCCGGCCAGGGCTGCAGAAGCTTGGCTTCCTCCATCACCGGGGGCAACCCTAGCCTCCTGCTCTTTCCAGCTCTGCGGCTGCTGCCATTTCTGTTTGGGTTTATGTATCTTCTATCATTGAAACTTTGTAGCCTTGAGTGGAGGCCTAGGCCGGCAAGGGCAGGCGGAAAGCTTGGCTTCCTCCATCGCCGGGGAAACCCAAGCCTCCCTCCTGCTCTCTGTGTCCGTAGCCATCTTGGTTGGGTTTATTTGCATATTCGCTCCTGATTGGCTGGTGGGCATGGCTTGTGGGTATAGCGGAGTGATGGTTAATTTGCATATTACTCTTTTATTAGATAGGATCATTATTATTTTATCATGTTATCAATAGAAAAATGTGTATTAATTCAAATTCAACAAAGAACTAATGAAAAAGTAAAGTGATTAGAACAGGGGTCCTCAAACTTTTTAAACAGGGGGGCAATTCACTGTCCCTCAGACTGTTGGAGGGCTGGACTATAGTTTAAAAAAAAAACTATGAACAAATTCCTATGCGCACTGCGGGTCCGGGATGAGTCGGCTGCTAAGCAGGACAGGCAGCGGCACCCAGCAGGCCGGATAAATGTCCTCGGCGGGCCGCATGTGGCCCGCGGGCTGTAGTTTGAGGACCCCTGGATTAGAAGTACCAATTGATAGTTACAAAATGGTCATAAGATTATAAAGCAAAGCACAAAGAATAAAATCAACAATATTGTAGTAACTATGAATGATGCCAGGTGCTGTGCTTGAAATATCAGGGGACACTGTCAGGTATCTGGTTGTCTAATGGCTGTGCCGTACACCTCAAACTAACACAACATAAGTTTGAATGTAAACTGTAACTGAAAAGTAAAATAAATTAATACATTTTTAAAAAGTTAATTTATAAAGACTACATAAAGAAGAAGCTGTCCCATTTATAGGGTTCATTTCTTAAAGGTCTCTTTATGCTGACATCTATACCACTGATAGAATTAATAGAAACCAAGGAAAGGAGATGGGTGTTTCCCATCACACTATTAAAACTATCAACTGATTGAAGGATATCTTGCTTTTGCTGCTACCATCTTAAGAGTTTGGCAGGTGCTAGTAATGGAAGGATGAATGCTCTCCGGAAAGACGTCACATTTCTGATAAAATAGAAGCTGAGACTGACATCCATACATTTTGGAGTCCTCATCCACCAAGCACATAGTAGAGAAGGTTGTGTATTAACTCTATTTAGAAAAAAAAATTGGCTCATTGCTTTACAATAGGCACAATTAAGTGTGTTTTTTTTTTCTAATTAATATGACTCACTATGGTGCTTTTTAATTCTTCCTGCCCGATAATCTCAATAGGTTGCAACTCAATAAAGATAAAGCTCCCAAGGACACAAATGATGCTGGAGTGAAGATTTGGGTTGCTTCACTAGGTAAAGACTTTGTCCAGCTGAGGTTAAAGGAAACATGGGGATGTAGGAAGTGATTACAATATTGAGCTGTATAACTAAACTAGAGGCCCATTGCACGAAATTCGTGCACGGGGGTGTGTGTCCCTCAGCCCAGCCTGCACCCTCTCCAATCTGGGACCCCTGGAGGGATGTCCGACTGCCCGTTTAGGCCCGATCCCACAACGGGCAGTTGGACATCCCTCTCACAATCCAGGAATGCTGGCTCCCAACTGCTTGCCTGCCTGCCTTCCTGATTGCCCCTAGCCGCTTCTGCCTGCCAGACTGATCACCCTCTAACCACTCCCCTGCCAGCCTGATTGATGCCTAACTGCTGCCCTGCCAGCCTGATTGCCCCTAACTGCCCTCCCCTGAAGGCCTGGTCACTCCACCTGCCCTCCCCTGCAGGCCTGGTCCCCCCGCAACTGGCTTTCCCTGCAGGCCTGGTTGCCCGCAACTTCCCTCCTCTGCCAGCTTGGTCACCCCTAACTGCCCTCCCCTGCAGGCTTGATCGCCCCCAACTGCCCTCCCTTGCAGGCCTGGTCCCTCCGAACTGCCCTCCCGTACTGGCCTGATCACCCACAACTGCCCTCCCTTGCGGTCCTGGTCCCTCCCAACTGCCCTCTCCTGCTGGCCTGGTCACCCCTAACTGCCCTCCCTTGCTGGCCATCTTGTCATGGCCATCTTGTGTCCACATGGGGGCAGGATCTTTGACCACATGGGGGCAGCCATCTTGTGTGTTGGAGTGATGGTCAATCTGCATATTACTCTTTTATTAGATAGGATAGAGGCCTGGTGCACGGGTGAGGGCCAACTGGTTTGCCCTGAAGGGTGTCCCGGATCAGGGTGGGGGTTCCCTTGGGGCATGCAGAGACCTGGGTGAGGGGCCTGTGGTGGTTTGCAGGCTGGCCACGTCCTCCGGCAACCCAAGCAGAGGCCCTGGTATCTGGGGTTTATTTATCTTCTATAATTGAAACTTTGTAGCGGAGGTCAAGGCAGGCCAGGGCTGCGGGAGCTTGGCTTCCTCCATCGCTGGGGGCAACTCAAGCCTCCTGCTTGCTGCAGCTTCATGGCCCCAGACATCTTGGTTGGGTTTACTTCCATATTCGCTCCTGATTGGCTGGTGGGCGTGGCTTGTGGGTGTAGCAGAGGTATGGTCAATTTGCATATTGCTCTTTTATTAGATAGTATATAAAAGAAAGGAGTATGTCAAAATTATTTATGCTAATACATTATTTAATTTTACAAATTCTCTGCTGCTACCTTATATGATAAACCCTGAAAAGAATATTTTAGGTTTCAGGTAAAAGTATGATCAAAATAACATCACCTATGATTACACAATAAAGGGTGAGAAATTGTACTGGGAAGACAATATTTCACCTCAATAAATAAAAGGAGGAGATGTTGAGGGTAAAAAGGGTTGAGGGTTTGACCTATCATTCACTTGCTTATCCAAATTAACTCTCCACCTTGCTGTATATTGCTCAGTGCCACAAGATTGTTTAATATATTCAATTTGACTCCATTGCCTCCTTGCTTCCAAATGGTTTAAACCAACATGTAACACAGAAAGTCAAGTAGGAGATCAGAGGGAGGGCAGAGTGGGGGGTTGTGTTACTATTTTTTCCAGTTTCCTTTCTTTGGGTTCATGTTGGTTCATTAGATAACTTTCCAGCTTTCTCTCTTTCTTGGTTTCATCAACCTTGGTTTCATCCTCTCCTTGCCCTTGCAGGCCTCATCATGGTATTAGCACTTCCTCCATTCAGCATCTCTCCACACTGTCACTGGTCCCTGTAGTTTCTCTATACTTTGTAAACTTTTTTTTTCTCTTGTCTGTAAACTTTGTGAGCTCTGTGTTTTTGTCCAAGACACTAATCTTGCTGGATTAAGCTTGTCTCTTTATAAAATGATAAAATGGATTATTTTGATCTCTAAATTGACAAAGCTAGAGTCATTAGATATTGTTTTGTCTATTTTTGTTGCCCGCAGTTAATTAAGTGTTAAACAATCTGTAGGACCTCAATATATATCAAATACATATTTTCAAAGTCATATAATTTGGCTGCATTATTTTGTAAAAATTCTAAGTTTGGCAAATGCATCTGAGTTTTCTCCTATGCTGCACTAATAAGTATTAAAATATATATAGTGTATTCAAATGAGCAAACTATTATTGTATTTATTATAACCCTGATGAATTTAAACTGATAATTTTGTCATAAGTTGCATGCAGAAACTTTTTATGACTTGTTCAGTATTTTAAATGTGGAAATCATTGTCATTAACTTACTATAGGTCCCTAGAGTCATTTATTGTATCTATCCTTTCATTTTGGCTTTAAACCTTACACTATCATTATATTACACTATCAGTACATTACCAGACCTTATTTTGATACTTTTGTACTTAGCCCTATTATCCTATACTAGAGGCCCGGTGCATGAAATTTGTGCACGGAGGGGTCCCTCAGCCCATCTGCACCCTCTCCAATCTGGGATCCCATGGGCCTTAACTGGCAGATGGACATCGCTCTCACAATCTAGGACTGCTGGCTCCTAACTGCTCACCTGCCTGCTGCCTGCTGCCTGCCTGATTGCCCCTAACCCCTCTGCCTGCCTGGCTGATGGCCCTAACTGCCTCTACCTGCCTGCCAGCCTAATTGCCCTTAACTTCCCCCCTGCTGGCCTGATCACCCCTACCTTGACCCCCTGCCAGCCTGATTGCATCTACTTTGGCCCCTGCCAGCCTGATTGCCCCTACCTTGCCCCCCCTGTCAGCATGATTGCCCCTACGTTGCCCCCCTACCAGCCTGATCACCCCTAACCACCTCTGCCTTGGCCCCCAGCCTAAGCTGCAGTCTAGTCTCCCTCTGCTTGAGGCAACCTGCCTGATCAGGGAAAGATGCCACCGCTAACACCCCACTGCTGCTGCCACTGGCGGTTTCCATGACTGCCTGAGCCTCGGGCTGGCCCTGGGCAGTGTCAGCCACCATCCAAGCCTTGCCTGAGCCTCAGGCAGCCACTGTGGCTTAGTCCAGAAGGATGTCCAGATGGTAATCTGGAAGATGTCCACCCTAATTAGCATATTAACCTTTTATTAATATAGATAATAGAAGGATAATATGCAAATTGTTCCCTTGACCAGAAGTTCAACTGGGAGTTCGATCAGGGGCCGGGGCTGGCCCACCAACTACCCACGTCACCTCCCCCTGGCCAGCCTGGAGCAATTGGTCCCAATCAGGGAGGGCCTGCTGGACCCCACCTGGGCACAAATTCGTGCACTGGGCCTCTAGTTAATTAATAACAAGAATGGAGAAAAGGGAAGCTGCAATTTAGACGCATGCCCAGTAAAGTTTAAATAACATAGGATACTTTCCTGTTAGTCATACCTGGAATAGGGCCTTGGCCAGAGTATGAGTGTAGGCTTGGCCACTGCAAGCATGGGAAGATTTGATATTTAAACTCCTAAAAAAGGGGGGTTCTCTCCCTTGGCCCTCTTGCTCTCTTGTGATTCTTATTGCAGGAGGTATGCTCTCAGGCTCTGCACTCACCAACATGACCCACAGCCATGTGGACCCCTCATACAATGGAATAATGGACTGTAACTAGCCTGATGCTGTGTCAGACACAGCTCCACCATGGAACATAAACTCTGGACACTGGCTTTGCTTTTAGTTCTGTCGAATCCCACTGCATCTTTTCCAGTACTGGTATAAGGGAAATTGGACTTTTGAAACTGAAGAATATAACTTCACCCATGTGAGTCTTAGAAAAAATTTTTTTCAAAATATGGTAAGAACCCCCGTCCCACTAAGCAACAGAGAAATTCAATCAGTTCAATTCTCCAATAACATTTGCACTTGTCATTTTATCAAAGATTATTAAAAAGAGTCTTTAAGAGAGATTAAAAATAAAATAAAAGTAAATATAATTTGTAGAATCAACAATCATTATTTTTTGTGCACAAAAATGCGTGCACTTGGTTGGGGGTCCCTCAGCCTGGCCTGCTCCCCTGACAATCTGGGAGCCCTTGGGGATGTCCTACTGACAGCGTAGGCCTTCTCCCCAGGGGAAGCAGGTTTAAACTGCAGTCTGGCCTCCCTCTACAGGAGGCAACCGGGGCTGATCAGGGGAAGGTGCCACCCCCATCACCCCGCTGCTGCTGCCACTGCTGGCCACGGCAGCTGCGAGGCCTGAGCCCCGGGCCTCGCAGCTGCCTGAGCCCACAGCTACCATGAGCCCCGGGCCTCGCAGCCGCTGCAGCTTTGTCTGGATGGATGTCCGGATGGACGTCTGGAAGACATCCACCCTAATTAGCATATTACCCTTTTATTAGTATAAATTAAAGCTCATCCAATAGCAGAATATTTTAGTTATAAATATTATCTATATTTAAGTTGCCCTCTCAATCTACTAATTACTTATTTGCTGTGTTGAGTGAATTGAGTATATCTCAAAGAGAAACAGAGAAACAAAAAGAGGCTGATACATGCTGAAAGAATATTTTAAAATATTGATTTGGCCCAGCTAGTGTTGCTCAGTGGTTAAGAGGTCAATTTATGAATCAGGAGATCATGGATCAATTCCCAGTCAGGGCACATGCCAGTTTTGTGGGCTCAATCCCTGTTAGGGGGCATGCAGGAGGCAGCCAATCAATGATTTCCTCTCATCATTGATGCCTCTATCTCTCTCTCTCTCTCCTTTCCTCTCTGAAATCAATAATAATAATAATAATATATATATACATATTAAAAGTACAGATTTGTTTTGCCCTTTAATTGAAGCAGAGCTCATTTTGTTAAAAAGTAAGTCCCCCCAGTCATAAATTCTCTCTTTTAATCTTGAGTTTATTTCAACATTATTGTTTACAAGTTCAACATTAAATTTTAAACCATTAATTATTAGCATGAACTCATTATAGCATTTTATATATGCTTATAAATATTCTAAATTTAATACATATAAAGAATGCAATTTTAACCCAATAGCTATAAATTCTCATAAATATGTTACTATTTATATTTATATACCTATATACATATATTCTTACATGTTTGCTATTTTTTATTTGTGCCAAATTTCATGGCATCCTTCAATATTTGTGACTGGATATATTTTGTAGGCTAGAAATGCATAAATAGTCTAAAAATCCACCTGCTTCCTCTGAGACATACATGGGAGAAACAATATACTTGAGGTCCTATAAGCTAGAACTTTCACAAACTTATAAATACTAATTTTTCACTTTTCTCTGTTATTTCCCCAATGGGTAGTATATTAAGTGGGCTGATCTCACCTGAGAAATAGAAAAATCTTGACTGATATAATAAAGACATCTGGTGAAAATATAAATTATTTTATTATTAGGTAAGAATATAAAATAAACATAAAACATATTATTTTATTTGAAAATTACTTTTTTTGGTACCTATTGTGTATTTCTTTATTACCTCAAAGGCATTTACTTAAAAACAAATTCCAAGAATGTCATTCAGGTATATGTGACTCTAAAAACTAATTTTCAGAACAATAGTCTAGCAAAAGCCCCCTCAGAAATATCTCTGAATAAAAGCAAATTGATGAATGTATACTTTCCATGCCATTCAAAATCAAATGAGTTTGTTGCTGAATATTGAAGAAACTTGTCTGTAGACTCCTTTTCTGTTTATATCATTCTACATAAATATTCGTATTTGTGTATTTCAGTTTCCTAACATTTTGTATAACTGATTCTCTTCTTTTTTCACTATGTGAAAGTGAGATTAGGAGACCTTTTTATTTTTTTATTTTTTAGTTTTCAGCCATTTCATTCAACTTTTAATTTATGCCAAATTGTTCATGTACCTAGCTAATTATTAATAGGGAATGAGCAAAGGGGCTTCAGATGTTACTGAGCACGGTCAGCTGGGGAGCAGAGGCCTGTTTGCTTCACCTGGGAGCTACAACTTTTCACACCCCAGGGGATTTTACCATTGTCCCTCCAAGGGAATCAACACTCCTCCCTTCCCACCTCCAGTAAAGGATTGTTGGGGGAATCTTGGGGAAATAAGGACATGAGCAATAAAGTCAAAATGGCACAGGGGGAGGAACTTAACCATAGAGGACTCTCAGTCTAACCTGGGAAACATATTTTTGGCTGGGGTAGACCCCAATGCAAGCCCCAAAATCTTGGGAAGTTAATTGGTTATTTTGTAAAGCTCCTGGTTAAAACCCCTCAGAAACAAAGCTCTCAATCTCTCTCTCTCATTCTCTCTCGATCGCCCTCTCTCTCTCTCTTTTTCCGGACCCACACTCACTCCATTTGTTCCTGTTTTCTCTCCTTCTGGATCATGTGATCATGTGGGTCCACCAGCTACTGGGGCCAGCAGACGATAAAGCTCAAAAGGACTATGAAGCAGAAACTCTGGACAGTCCTTTGGCTGCAGGGAGCAAGATGGCCTTGGCTGCAGGGAGCAAGATGGGGCATTGGAAGCCAAGGGGCAGGGGCAGCCATCACAAATAAATCATTTTGTCACATTACAATCTCACATGCAAGGATCCCTGGAATTCTTTCCTCGAGATCCTGTGAAAAAGCCTAATTATTTTATTCCACTGACAACAAAAAATGGGTCATTTGTTTTTATTTTTACCTAAATGCTTGCTAGCTTACAATATACCCTTGACATTTCAACAGTGACTATCAATACATTTAAGACATGAAAGTTATGCATAAAGCTAATAGTCATCTCTTTTTTAAAACATTTTTATTTATTAATATTTAATATATTTTTATTGATTTAAGAGAGGAAGGGAAAGGGAGAGAGAGATAGAAACATCAATGCTGAGAGAGAATCATTGATCGACTACCTCCTGCATGCCCCTTACTGGGGATCAAGCCCACAACCTGGGCATATGCCCTTAACTAGAATCAAACCTGGGACGCTTCAGTCCACAGGCTTATGATCTATCCACTGAACCAAACCAGCTAAGGCCATCGTCTCTTATATTACAAGCTTATCTTGACAAAATCTTGAAGTCATAATGTCAACACTCTGATAGTCTAGAAAATATGTCAAGCTCTCAAAAAATGTATCTTATATACCAGAAGATTACTTTTAACAACTTAGTTTCCCCAATGTAATTATTTTGAATTTCTTAAAAATTTACATATTCTATTTTCCAGAAGAGGAAGATCCTTTAAAAATTATGATTATATCATGTTTTATAGATAAACTAGAGGCCTGATGCATGGATTCATGCACCTGTAGGGTCCCTCGGCCTGGCCTGTGGGGATCAGGCAGAAACTGGCTCTCTGACATTCCCCAAGGGGTCCCAGAATGCGAGAGGGCACAGGCCAGGCCAAGGGACCCCACCGGTGCAATATCAAGGCTGGGGAGGGGCCCCAGGAGGACTCCAGAGCATGTCCGACCCTTCTCACCTGGTCCCGACCAGCTGGACCCCAGCAGCAAGCTAACCTACTGGTCAGAGCGTCTGTCCCCAAGTGGTCAGTGCACGTCAGAGCAACCAGTTGAATGATTGAACACTTAGCATTTTAGGCTTTTATTATATAGGATTATCAGTCTACAACTTACTTACTTTGGGATTTAGCTTATTTTAAAATAACACTGGCAAATATTACCATGTCAACAAAAAATCTCCAAAATGTGATAATTATTAATAATATATATATTTTTTGCAAATACAGAATGCAACAGCTCTAAGTTACTCATTTCAAATCCCCTCTAATATTCCCTATGACACATCCAAGTTTTAATCTAATTTTGAAATCAAATCAATAGAAAATATTTAGGGATCAAACACAGATGCATGGACAAAAATATACAGGTTTATAGCAAATGTGACCTTTAATTCTTTAAGATACACTCTAATATTGGCTTTTTATTAGAATTAAACTTCATAGGTTCAGAAATAGAAATCTCAAGACAAAGGACTACAATATGAACAAAATATGCAAAATTTTGTGGCATTTCTATTTTAAAAAGCATGTTGCACATTCATAGAAAAACAATGAAGACCTAAAATAGACCTTAAACACATGTACAAATGAGCGAAAGAGCATCTCAGTTTTTATGCTAATTGCAAAGCACAACAGCATTACCACTGAGTCTGAAGAGCAAAGTTACAAATTCTCCCTCTCTTTAATGCTTTTTTTTTTCTTCAGTTGCTTGTTAAAAAAATATCCCTTACCCTATCAAAGTTACATGTACATCCTTACAACCACAACTCTGCCTCGGGCACTTTGTGGTGTCAGAGGCTACCATCTGGAAGGTGTTTGTGTATAGTAAATGAGCTTTAACAGAACCAATTGCATTTGTTTCCTCCACAGGGAAGAACCCCTAACTGCAAAGATTCTTAGAACAGCACTGCCTTTTGCAGAAGGAGAGTCTGCCCTACCTATTTGCTACATACACAGTGGCCACCAGCTGTTTGATGCACTCCTGGCTCCCCAGCTGAGGCAATTAAGGGAATAGGATTTGGCATTCTTTATGAGTTAAGACTCTGGAGCTGTTTCCAGGTTGGCAGAGCATGGGGCAAAAATCAAGGCTTTGTTCCCGAATAAAGACTTTTTAATATTATAGGCAATGATTGAGAAATGAAAAGAGGATCATGTGGAGAAATATGGAATCCTGGCTTCAACAAATTAAATTAAGTACAGAGGAGTAGCTGCATCTTGTAAAATAGGAAAGGAGAGAACATGCTAAATGTTTGTGTAGGGGTAGCAGATTGGGATATTTTGCTTTGTATTCTACTTTCCTTGCATCTAGCTAAATGTTATCCACTGTAAGTGAATTTCACTTGTGCTTCCACCATCTACTGGGTTGCTGAATCTGAAGTCCTATAAAGAAATTGACACCTGCAATAATGCCAACATTAAAAATTTTAATTGAAAAATAGTGTGGGGAATAGGGATTTTGGAAATGATCCATGGGATAAGGTTGTGTTCTTTAACAGAACTATGGTTAGAGTTAAAGAAAAATAAACTAAAAAAAAATGTTTGGTGATATTGTAACTTCAACAATGCTATCTAGTGAACTATACTTTGTTTTCAACATTGAAAATCTAAAAATAAATACATCAAAATACTAATTTTTATGTTTACTGGTATATGTATTGAAAATATTGCTGTTTTTATTTTAAAATTTCCTGTGTGCTATTTTGATCAATGTACTATTTTTCAATAGAAATAAAAATAAAAATAGTATTTTTTCTCATACCATATAAAAACCATGATTGAAACTAATTTTAAGTAGGCATATATTTGTGTCTATAGAAAATTTATATGTGAGGATTATTCCAAACACTATATTTCCTACTCTAGCGTCTAGTTCAAATTCTAGACTGATATCAATAAGTATTTCCTTGATGCCTCAATAAGACAAACATTTCAAAACTGAAAGAGCCAAAACAGAAACCTTGATTCTGCTATTATTTAAATTACCAGTCTCTTAATTTTGCAAATGGCAACACTAGCAACAAATTATTCAAGGAAACACTAGCACAAAATTTTCAAGCTTAATATGATTTTATTTTCCTTGATATTTCTCTTTTCCTAACCCAGTCTCCAATTTATTTCTTCAGAAAATTCCATTTACACTACCTCCAAAGGTATATGCACTCTGCCCATATCCTTAGGTATGTCTTACTACCATCCTAGTAAAAGCCATTGGCAACTTTCACTGGGATTTTAAAAATAATAATAATAATAATAATAATAATGAGAAGGAGGAAGAGGAGAAAAGGAAGGAAGAAGGAAGAAAAGATTCACTTTTCCTAGCTAATGAAAGCCTTATGTGTTCACATGTATCTCATCACTTTTCATTTTATCTACATGTTAAAACCATAATACAATTTTAGATTTTCAAACATGATAAACTCTTAGCCACTTAAAAGGTTTTGAAATAGGCATTCTGATTTCCTGGAATATTCTTTCTTCTCCTCTCTCTATGCTTTATTCCTTAACCTTGAAATTTCCTCCTAAATATCACCCTTTTGCCCATCCAGTTAAGAAAAGTCACTATCACATTACAAATTCGCTATACAACACTTTGCACTGTTTCACATCTGTCACACACACATACACACACAGGCACAGTTTGCATCTCCTTATTAGCATAGAAGCTCTTTAAGACCCAAGGCCTTAATTGCATTGAGTGCCACTGACGTTTGGGAATTTAGACAGGGACTGGCAAGTAATGTTTATTCAGTAAATATTTGTTGTATAAGTGAATGAGTGAATAAGATTGGAAATTAATCATTCTAATACCTTAAAATTTATATCATTTTGATAATGCATAATGTCATTATATTTTATCCTAAGTTTCAAATCAAGCCAGTCATACATGCAATATAATTTTTTCATTGGGATACCAGAAAAATGTTCTCATTAAAAAATATTACAATACTTTTAATTATTCTTAAATATTTTATTTTAAATTAAATTTATTTTAAAATAAATTAAATAAACTAAATTATATACTTATAAATATAGTATATAAAATATCTTAATATTTTCCTGAATATTCTTATTACTAGTATCTTAAAACCACAGTTAATTTCAAAATTCCAATTGCTTTCGTATTTTTCTTAGTTAACATTCAATGAATGTTCTTTTATATTACATAACATCTCTCTAGTACATATCTTGCTTTTATAAAAGTTCTATGCTTTCTCCTAAATAGACTTGCTGGGCTGGAAATAAGCATAAAATATATAATAACATGAAACTATTGCAAAATAAAACAAAGAATGGCAACCTCACACGGAATACATAGATTTAAATAGTGACAAAGAAATGCAAAAGAGTAGGAAATATCAGAATAATCTAGTGCACTACAATCAGGAATTGATCAAAACGTTTTCTTCTATAAGATATTTTATAAACAATAAATGTTATTTTCATGTGATTAACTGTGATTATCCTCTAAGTCAGTGGTTCTCAACCTTCCTAATGCTGCGACCCTTTAATACAGTTCCTCATGTTGTGGCGACCCCCAACCATAAAATTATTTTCGTTGCTACTTCATAACTGTAATTTTGCCACTGTTATGAATCGTAATGTAAATATCTGATATGCAGGATGTATTTTCATTGTTACAAATTGAACATAATTAAAGCATAGTGATTCATCACAAAAACAATATGTAATTATATATTGTGAAATATTTATTTCTAATTACAAATAAATGAAATATTGTCTTGAAGCATGGTGTAGCATGGGCAACAGGCTTAATATAACAACAGTAAACTACATTGCTACATTTTGAGACAGTATTCATAAAAAGCCAACGTCAGTGCGAAGGTTGAGATTGCTTCTTTCTCACCAGATCAGAAATTCTCGGGGCAGTCTTTGCAAGAGCACAACAAAGATCATCTTCCACAACAAGTCTACTTCTGTACTTAGACTTGATAACCAACAAGCTGGAAAACCCTGTTTCACAAAGATATGTTGTTGGAAATGGGAGCAGAAGGAGCAACACAGTCTCAGACAGAACAGGATATGACTGCAAACACTTGATCCAGAATTTTCTAACTGGCATTGTAGAAAAATCAGTTCTCGCTGCATTGCTGTTAATAAGTTCAATGAACTCCTCTTGTGCTGTCTCAGGAACATCTTCAACTTTGACTGTGAATGGGCTTCTGGCAAGTGCAAATGGGATGTCAGGTAGATTTGGAAAGTATGATGAAATTTCATCTGCAAGCATGTGCAAGTGTTCTTTCACAGAAATTATCATCATAATCCTCTTGTCTGGTTCAATGTCATGTTCCTCAAAGAAAGCAGATAAGGTAGGCAACATGTAAATTTTATTTTCATCCAATTTTTTTTTTTGCCAAAGCTGAAGTTTCATTTACAATGATCAGATCTTTTCAGACAAATGGAGGCATGTTTCATTTGGTCCTTACAGTGATAAATTTAACTCATTCAAGATGGCAAAGATGTCAACCAACTAAGCTATTTTCTGTAGTTCACTTTTATCATTGAAAAGTGCTTCGAACTGCGGTCTTGCTTTCTGATTAAAAAACGTTTTGAGTTCATCACGAAGCTCAAAAACACGTTTTAAAACTTTTCCTCTGGACAACCATCTTACTTCAGTGTGAAATAGCAGAGCATTGTTCGGCGCCTCCATCTCGTCGCACAGTTGCAAAAACAGTCGACTGTTTAAAGTGCTCACCTTTACAAAATTGACAGAACTTATAACGCTTTTCATTACTTCTTGTAACTCTTGTGGCAGCGTCTTCGTTGCTAATATTTGCCAATGAATCATACAGTGAGTTCGATGACTTTTGGTGACTCATTCAGTACCAAACGTTGAAATCCAGATCGACATCCTAGCATAGCTGGAGCACCATCTGTGCAAACACCACAAACCTTTTCCCAAGAGATCTTATGCTCTTTCAGAAATGAACCAACTGTGTCAAATACATCACATGCAGTAGTTGTCGTTTCAAGGGGTTTGCAAAAAGAAACTCATCTTTAAAGTCGCCATCATTAATATAACTCACATAAACCAGTAACTGTGAACAGTTTGCAACGCCTGTAGATTCATCAAGCTGGATACTAAATATTGGAAGTGGAGCAGATTTAATTTCCTGGATTACCTGATCAAGAATATCAGCAGATATGTCATCTATTCTTCTGCGGACAGTGTCGTTAGATAAGGAAATTGCACTCAATTTTGTAACAAAATCGTCTCCGATCATAACTCGAACAATGTCTTTGGCTGGTGGCAACAATAAATTTTCAGCAATGGTGTGAGGTTTCATAGCTCTAGCGATTCAGAGTGCCACCAAATATGAAGCTTCAATGGCTGCTACGTTTTGTTTGTGGTACTTGCCACCAGTGTCAAGTCTGGCTTTCTTGAGTCCATCAGCTTTGCTTCTAAAATAGTTGGTATCCTTGCTGGCAAAGCTCGGATGCTTGCTATCAAAATGGTGTTTTAGTTTGTTCGGCTTCATAGATTCGACTGATATAACTTCAAAACAAATAACACATTGCAGTTTCTCAATTCCTGCTGTAATTATTATTATTTTTTTCCAGTATCTACATAAAAGACAATTTTATTTTTATTTATTTTTTTGAAGTTCTCTTTTTTTTATTGTTTGAAGTATTACAAATAGTAGTACATATGTCTCCTTTTTTTTCCCCATTGACCTCCCCCCTGGCCTTCCCTACCCCCCAGTACATGCCTTTACCTGCCCCCCACCCCCAGTGTCTTGTATCCATTGGTTATGCTTATATGCATGCGTACAAGTCCTTCGGTTGATCTCTTACAGCCCCCCCACCCAACCTCCCCTGCCTTCCTGCTGTAGTTTGACAGTCCATTCAATGCTTCTTTGCCTCTGTATCTATTTTTTCCCCATTTCTTTCCTTTAAAAAATCTTGCCTCTGCAGACTAGAAATAAACATATAATAACAAAAAATGTTTGAGTCCCAATTTTAATGTCCAACAGTTCTGAGTCCCCATTTCAATGTCAAACAGTTCCTTATGTGTACATGTCAGCAATGATATCTGGATGGTGGGCACATGGTGGCAATGCAGGTCCGACCCTCTCTGGTTTGGTCCTAGGCAACCTGCTGCGTTGCACAGCTGCTGACTGTTAGCGTGGCAAGGCGTCGTCAGCATCTTCCATCTCTGGACTGTTTCTCCTCTTGTCTTCGTGGTTGGAGCAGACCTGTCAATTCCTCTCTGTTGCAGGAATCCACATGGTCTTGGAGTTGTTTTCTGAAAATATACAAACAAATTCTCGACCAAAAGTTAATAAAGGAATCTTTTGTATATAATTGATTTGGGATCCTTTTTATTTTTTGCCCAAACGATTTCCCTTTGTCTTATTTAGACATCATGTGTGTTTTTCATGGGTGTCTTGCTGTTAGCATTACAAATGAAAATTAATTTTGTAAAGTAAAAATTTTCTAGATGTAATTTACTTATAGGATATTTTTCCTTACATGATATTACCCTACTATTTCCCCTTTTTTTGATTAATGGAGGCTTTTGTAAATTTTATAATGCAGTCTTGATAACTTTAAATTTTTTGCACAAAAATATGACTGCTTTAGTTTCATTGCATGTTCAGGAATTTTACCATGAGATTAACTACCAATAGAAATTTTAGTTACCACATTAGGAACAGCTTTTTGTCCAGTACAATTAAATTTTCTTGAATATTCACTTATTTCAATTAGCTTATTTAAATTAACCTGAAAACTTGATTATTATTTTACTGTCAAATTTAATACTCTACCAACAATCTTAATTTACCCTGTAAATATTAGTGGGAAGGATTATTTGCATTCTTGAGTAGGCCCTGAGCATTCCTGGTGCTAGGCTGGATTTAGATATAGGGCAGCTGCTGTCGGCCAAGTCTCTGTCTGTTACCTGGGTCCCAATCTGAGCTGGGCCAAGTCACTGTCTGTCACCTGTGTCCCGATCTGAGCTGTGCGTGGGAAGCAAAGAATCCATGGGGGCAGGAGACCTCCCTCCGATGGGGTGAGGGTTCAGGCTCCTGCAAGGTTGGGGGTCTGTGCCCCACCTCTGTTGACCCCCAAGTTCTCTCCTGATGGCCCCTCTGAGACTGTGCCTGTCTTAGCTTGTTCCTTCCCTGAGGAATCTTACCCGTCTCTGGCTAACCAGTCATCCTTCCTGCTGTAATTATTGAGGTAAAACCACACTGTAAAAAATCCTCACTATATTTTCTTTTCTTAACGTTCTTCTCTACACGATCCATTGTCATGGGATGGTTTGCTAATGAAAATAATATATAACAATAGCTTTAATAATACAAAAGATGATACATGGCATAGTTTAGTCAATACAGTTCATTAAAGTTTCCTATGATTTACCATTCTCTGTGTGTTTTTTTTTACATACATGTTACTATCACAAGGGGGCAGTATTCACATCAACCACAGCTGAATATAAAAAGACAGATCAGCATCCAGATTAAGTTCTCATGGCACAGATTTTTTTTTTTTTTTGCAGTAGTTGATGATTTTACAGTACATGATTTTACATTTACCCAGTAATTATAATTCATGAAGTGTCGTTTTACCTCCAATACTGCTGCTTTCAACACAGTAGCTGCTTTCTACACAGTAGCTACTCTCTACACAGTAGCTGCTCTCTACACATGTGTGACTGGTCCGCATAAGTACATTATGGCACCAACCCTGTCACATACACCTGTATTTGTACGAGGTGTATGTGATGGGGTTGGCGTGATGATGTCATCACGCCAGGTACTCGTATGTGGGCATATCTGCATGTGGGCGGACCCGCCTGGAGATGGATAGAGGAGCGGTGTCTCGGTTCCTAAGTCCATTGGAAATATGTGTTTTCCGATGGTCTTAGGCGACCCCCATGAAAGGGTCGTTCGACCCCCAAAAGGGTCGCGACCCACAGGTTGAGAACCGCTGCTCTAAGTAGTACTTAACATATTAAATTTTGTTTCCCTAATCTCTATATGCCTTAGCTCTTTTCTATCAGAGCAATGTTAATAACTTGTATTTCATAATATAAAGATGATGGGCTTTGAAAGTCATTTTTACAAAGTGCACTCAATCTTCATTGATAAAAAATACATTAGTTCTAAAGATTATCAGCAATTAAAGAGCAATTAAGTGGAATGTTCTAACTGTTTTAAATGAAGCATTTCTGGCAATTATCATAAAAAATTATTTCTTGAGACATGGTGAAAGTATTAAAATATCAATCTGTTAATGCTGTGAGAAAGTAACAGGGTGCATTTTTAAAAAATGACATTAATGCTTTTAGTCATTTAGACCTATCTTCATAGACCTTCATAGCTGTTCTATCTGTAAGTGTTATTGTCCAATTGTTATAAAGATGTTTTATTGTCATGAATTGCTCAAAATGTAAGCTAGATGGTGCTAAAGAACACACTTCTATTTATTTTGCAATTATATTTAAAACATAATGGTTGCTGGTAAGAATGAATGAAAAGGTTGAGATCCATTACAATGACCTGCAATTGGTATTGCACTTTGAATTAAATATAAAAGTTTACAAAGAAGTCTGATTCAATAATGTGGTAATATTAAAAAGTAGTACATATTCATAAGCTTATATTGAAGTACAACATAAAACAATCACAAAATACTCATCACTATAGCAAGGATATGCCAATTTCTAAAACAGATATGCCACTAACTATACTTTTAATAAATCTGTGTTAAGTGGATATTTCAATTCTTCTTGGAAACTTTTTTTTCCCCCTTGCATATAATTTAAAAATCAAGTTGTGGGTTTATATTGATAAACTACAACAGGAATATGCCAAATGTTTACTTAGATAGTATCAATAACTCATCTTGATATTGCTATTAATTCCACCTATACTTATTTCTACAGGAAAAATTGTTTCAATTAAAAATAAGTCATTTTTTTTCTCAAATTAAAGGAGTCTCTTTGGATTGCATAAACCTCCCTGGGACTGCCTCAGAAGCATCACTTGCTGGTTTGAATGCTTTGCTCCAGTCTGAAAAGGGTTCTAAAAGGCAACGGGCTGCTTAGGCTTCAACATCAGCTTTCTGGGACTCACGGTCTTTATGTCTAAAAAACAATTGTGTGATAACACTTTTTTTTTCTATTTCTATTTTAGCCATTTTTAGGCACATAGTGATATCTCATTGTGGTCTTAATTTTCATTTCCATAATGGCTAATGATGTTAAATATATTTTCAGTGGAATATTGGTTTTTAGCTTGAGACATTAGCATGGTGCCTTCCACGTTTTACATGTTGTATACATACCTATGAAAATAAATTACAAATCTCATTCTATGAATAAGGTATATTATCTTATACTCACAATATCATCCATGGGTATGACAGATACAAATTTGAAGGTGTCCTTGGCTCGGCAATAAAACAAAATCTTTTCAATGAATGCCATAAAATAAGAGTCAGTTATCACCATCAGGAATTGTAAGACTATGTGCCACTTTTCAGGTTAGTGATAAGTTTTATGTGTATTTTGTATGGATATAGGTTGTTATAATGGAGAAAGTGAAATGAGCATTGCTAAGAGAGTTGCTTAACATGTAGTCAGGAGGCTGTTAAGGAAGTGAGGCCCATGCAGCTTATG
Source organism: Plecotus auritus (assembly GCF_963455305.1). NCBI lineage: Eukaryota > Metazoa > Chordata > Mammalia > Chiroptera > Vespertilionidae > Plecotus > Plecotus auritus. The sequence continues at coordinate 73,516,401 of NC_137772.1, read as the reverse complement.
CACGCCTTGTGCCTCAGTTCCTAGAGCTGCGATTAAATTGCTAAACCTGTGGCTAAACTCAGCTCAAAACATCCTGGAGCCATAAACATCCTGGAATAACAACTGCTACACGGGCACACATGGACTTTACTGCCTTCTTTGTAGTTTTTGCTCACTTATTTGCATATTGGAATTAACCAATCACCGTTACCCTAACCAGCAATCCTCATTTGCATGAAAGAATTACCTTTTGTGGTTTTGGCCTTTAAAAAACCTGCTTTTCTTTGTTTTTTTTTTTTTTTTTTTTTTTTTTTTTTTTTTTTTTTTTTTTTTTTGCAAATTGCAGTTTGAGTCAGATTGCAATACTTTGCTCAATAAATGTACTTTTTCTTTATTACAGCCTAAACACTTCTTTTTTTGGTTAATAGTTGATAGTATATAAAATATTCTTAAAGGGTGTTACAGCTGTGTTTGGGAAAGAGAGGCTGATGCAAGAACTGAGGAAATAAATAAATTTCTCTAAGATTAGCCTAAATTTTACAATAGCAAATGTGGACTCTCTCATGATTTTTGTGTTAAAGATATTTAAAATTAAATTTAAAATCTGGCTACTTGTGATAATTCTTGATTAAAATTTGCATGGACCATTTTGACAACAGTTCTACAACAATAGAGTGTAATAATTGAAAATCAAGAAAAAAGAATAAATTCAAGGACAAGCAGATTTTTAAGTTTTACTGAAATTTTAACATGACAAAACAAACTCTTATGTAACATGCAGTATGGTTATTAAATACCCCTATACCCAAATATTACACCTGAGGCTTTCTTCATGCTTATCTTAATTTTGTTTCATTCATTACAGTTGTAGGAAGTTTTCAGAAGTAGAAGTTCGTGGTTGCTTTCTCCAGTCTCCTTCTCAATCCTGTACATGAAGGAACAGATAAATAAACTGACAACATTTCTTATTCTGTTTGAAAGGTAACCGAAGCTTTTTGCAGGAGCCAGAATGTGAATGAAACACACACATACACATATAAAGTGAATTGTAAAGTGCAAGAAATTGAGAGCAGATGGATCAGTTCTGCTAGTAAGACCATAACAAAATCATCTTCTCAGAGTTGAGGCTGTTGTTTGTTCATTCGAAGCATGCATCACAGACCATCCCAGAAGTTTAAAATCAAATATACAGATTAAGCTGGGTGAAATGTTAATCATGTAAAGCAAAACGAGAGGATTTAAGTTTCACACAGCAGTATGCACCATATGCATGTTAAATATTAGAATACAAAAATCCATCTAGCTAATTGAAAAATAGATATTGAATAAATTTTACATTAAGGAACATATAATTAGAGTGATGCCCCCCAAATGCTTGATTTACTTAATGAGAAGTTGTTTATCAAGATAAACTCTTACAATGGAGTGAATATTATTAGAGATCAGTTCCATATCATAATTTTCCTTTTATATCTTCTGCCTATAAAGACATCTTTAAGAAGAACTAACAACAGTTATAGAATTGATCTGCATTAATCTTTCTAAAATTTTAAGAACATTATTCTTAATTCTGAAAAAATCTACAATTCTCATATAAAATTTTAATAATATAATTCCTTCTAAGATACTGAATGCTATAATTAGAAACATAACCATGTTCTAAAGTGCTATCAAACAGATCCAAGTACCTTTAAGTAATGAAAATCTAATTTGGTAATGCAATAATAAATCAGAAAACCATAGATCATATTCATTACTTGCTATTTAATTTAGGACCAAGTAGTGAAAAGCAGAAAGATAGAGCTCCCTACATATTGTTTAAATAAGTTGAGACTAGTAAGTGTACTTCATGTAACAGACAATTTAATTTAGGATCTTCCCTCCACCTTTAGGACATTTTCTTACTAGATAATGGAAGAGAATTTGGTAACATTATAAATAAGAGCTCACCTAATTGCATTTCATCACAACTGCATTCAATAAATAACTTTTACCTCACGAAGATGCTTTAAAATTTCTTAGCAAATTGTTAACAGGTTGAAACATGTGAGAAAGCAGTGCTTTGATTGAATTTTGTTCCCTTTCCCTAAGCCTGAAATTTTATTTACCTAGTGGAGGGACTCCATATCATTTTCATATGAAAAACATTAAATGTTTAATTGCCCACCAGACTTATAAGCATATAGTGTATTGTTCACAAAATGAACACTTTCATTTGCACACTTAACTTCCTGAAACAATCATGTTAAACATATTGTTTTAGATGTGTCCTTAAAACTCATATAGTAGGCAGGATTCTAATATGACCACAAGGTATCTTCCCCTTGGTGTACATGTCCTGCATATGTCATTCCTATTGAGTGGAGCGGGGGCCTGTGAGTAAATAGCAGACATTTTGTTTTGTCCAAAACATCTATGGAGACTTTTGGTCCACACCAACCCATCTATCTAACCCCATGTGCCATTACCAGCAAAGCCACTGAGGCAAGATGGGTTACTAATGGCAATACAACCACAATGAAATAATGGGACTAATAGAACATGATAGGATTTTGATATGTTAATGCTGTAAACCAAAAGTATAAACAAATATATGGGCTATGTGATCCCAGGGAGGTTTTCTAAGTGTGAATGTTTTGGACAGGGCCAAATATCACAGACCATTTGATAAGTCCAAATATGTCCATGGGCATTTTAAACATGACTGAATTTCAAGGACTTTTGGCATGGACCAAATGTCTCCACGGACATTTTGAAGAGGATCAAATATTCTGTAGGACCTATAAGTAAAATAGCATAACACGCCTTTGCTTAAATTACATTATATGGTGCAATGGCTGGTGTGGCTTAATTGGTTGAGCATTGTCCCATGCACTGAAAGGTCACCAGTTTGATTCCCAGTCAGGGCATATGCCCAGGTTTCAGGCTTGATCCCCAGTAGGGAGCATGCAGAAGACAGCATGTCATTGTTTGTGTCTCTCATCAATGTTGCTCTCTCTTCCTTCTCTCTCCCTTCCTCTCTCTCTAAAATCAATAAAAACATATTTTAAAAATTACATTATATGGCAAAGGTAAGTGGATTTTGCAGATGTAACTAAGATCTCTCATCAGTTGATGTAGAGTTAGGCTATAGAAAGATTATCCTTGATTGTGCTTGTGGGATAGTCAGGTGAGCCCTATAAAAGAAGCACTAAAAACAAGAAGCAGCAGTAGACACACTTCTTCACCTTGAAACAGAAAACTTCCATGTTGTGAAGAGAGCTGTGTAAATTAAAGATTTACAATAAGCCATGAGCCTTGAGGGTCAGAGGAGAGTGCAGCCATTGCTGCCACCTTGCTGGACTCTGGGAAGGACCTTGAGCCAGGGATCCAGGGAAGCGATATCCAAGTCTGCCTTACTGAACCTGGGTCTTGTTAAAAGCCACAAAATTAATGTTTTATTACATAACAAAGATAACAACTCTTTCTTTAAAACAAATATATATTAATAGGCAAAATCATTCATAACTGAGGCACTTCAATAGGATATTCCAGGAATAGATAAAAGTTGATGAAAACATAAAGACTCAAGGACATGTTGAGAACGCTGAATAAAATAGAGATAGACATTTACAAGTAATTTTTTTCTGGAATTGAAACTGCATTCACGTCAATACTCTTACATAGAATAAGAGTCAGAAATATGGAACATGAGCAAACATGATTTTTCAGTTTGGTGGTCTGTATAGATTTACTCTAAATTTCTTCTAGACTAGAGTATGTGAAAATCCTTAAATATAAACCCCAACTTTATTTTTTGAGTAGATACAAAAATCATGAAATACACGGAAGCAAATTCTACTCTTAGAAGCGGAAAAATTGAAAGCATTCAGTCACTCATGCATTTGTAAATCGCCTCTAACTAAATACTTATATATTTGACTGAATAAGAGTAAAAAAGAATTTTAAAAAACAGTAGAAAGAAACTCACAATATAAAAACAGTGAACTGCTGCTTGGTGAAGTGGTACTTTGCTAATCAGTTGAAACGTTATTCTTATTTTTAAGTTTCACATTCCACTTCTATTCTTTCTACTTATTCAGAGATTAATATATTCTGCCTCACTGAAGAAACATTACCAGATACTATTTGATTTTATGTGATTAAAATAGCATGAGAATATTCTAATTTTTATTTTAAAAACAAAACATTTTCTATTGGTGGTTAGTCTATATTCTCAGATCTGGATTTGAGCCTACTTATAGAGGCTAGAAGTGAAAGGCAAAAGGAAGAAAGAATATTTTACATTATATATATATATATATATATATATATATATATATATATATATATAATGTAAAATTTTTCAAATGCTTTTTTATTGCACTTTATAGCCAATATAACATTATAATATACTAGGGGCCCAGTGCATGAATTAGTGCACCTTGAAAGAAACTGTGGGCTGCGAGGCTGCGGTGGGCATAGGGGTGGGTCTCAGCCCATCCTCTGTGCCCCTGGCTGGCCCCCCTTGCCACAGTCCCCAGTTCCCTCTCTGCCAGCAACCCCATTCCCACCGCCACCGCTCCCACATGCTGATGGTGCTGGCCACGTGCTGAAAGCTCCAGCCGCACTCACACCTGCTGATGCTGCAAAGCAATTGGGGTTGGCACCAGCAGCAGATGCAAGCAGCGGCCACTACCCTGATTGCCCCTCAGGAGCATGGGAGGTGGAGAAGCCCTCAGGGGTGATCAGGGTTGGCAGCCACAACTCGCACCTGCTGATGGCACCAAGAGATCAGGACCGGCGCTCGGAACCAGTAATGGGTGCGAGCGGCAGCTCTGGCACCAGCTGTGGGTGCAAGCAGGGCTAGCACCGGCAGCAGGTGCGAGTACTGGGTGGGACCACAGCACATGTGAGCAAAGAATTTTCAGTAACCACCAAAGGCTTGCCCCGATGACAGCAACTGGCACCCCGCCTGGGTCTGGTGACCCCACTCACCTGCTCCTCCATCCTGCCACGGCCAATGCCCACCATGTTCCGTGTATGCCCCTGGTGATCAGCACATGATATAGCACCAGTTGTTCGGTTGTTCTGCTGTTCAGTCTATTTGCATATTAGGGTTTTATATATATAGATAAGGGGAAAAATTCAAAAACAAACTGAAGACAGAACAGTTAGCAAAAACAGGCAGACCTGGAGGAAATCCCATCTTTGAATGAAAAGAAGCATACTTGATGATAGGATGCCCAGGATTGCACTAGCACTAAAGCAGCAGCTGAAGGGGGCAGCCTTATTGGGCTAAGTCAGTTCAACATGATTGCATCAAAATGAATATGAATCATTCCCCTCCTCACTTAGAACACATGAAGGTTTCTCTCTTTTCTTAGAAGTCCGAGAAAAAATGGGTGAAGACAAAGTCACCTGGCCCTGGACTAACAGCAACTTCATGAAGCTCCTCCTTTTTTAGTTCCCTTTTTTCTTCTATATATTTTATTGATTTTTTACAGAGAGGAAGGGAGAGGGATAGAGAGTTGGAAACATCAATGAGAGAGAAACATTGATCAGCTGCCTCCTGCACACCCTCTACTGGGGATAGGCCCACAACCCAGGTACATGCCCTTGACTGGAATCTAACCTGGGACCCTGCAGTCCGCAGGCCAATGCTCTACCCACTGAGCCAAACTGTTTAGGGCCTTTTTAAGTTCCTGCCTCACTGGCCTCCTTACATTGTTTCCTAACAGGATATATTCTGGACCCTTCACTTAATTAATTCCTAATTTCAAATCTCAGCAAAACATTCATTTCCTTGGGGAATTTTTCTCTGTAAACTGCAACAAGGACTGGTTCATCAGTTTCACAATTTTAAGTGACTCTCCTTTATAAGTTCATAATATATAACTTAAATTTATTTGTATGATAGTTTGATCACTGCCTGTATCTCCTACTGTCCTACAACTCCTATGGCATGATCTTGCATATAGTATAAGTGCTAAATTACTATTTTTTTATATTTCTGGGCCCTTGTGATCTTTACCAATATGTAAAAATGTAATACATCTGCACCTGCAAACAAAATTAAGAATATTTTAAATCACCATTGAAGGGGGAATATATACAATATTTCTGGACTGTAATAAGGAAGACTTAAAATTAATGGGTATTAATTTAGAATAGAATTCATTTGCTTTGTTATGTATGGTGTTTTCTCTATTTGAGCTCAGCTGCTTTGATGATAACATGGAGAAAGGCAGATTGGTGAATTAATGGGAAATAAGGCTTCTCCAACAGATGCACCATAAAAGTACAAAGACCTGGAATTTGTATTGATCTTTCTTAAGGTTATATTAAAATAACCATAATGCAATATTATCTCAATTTTCTATACTTTTCTACTCATATAAAACCATAATCATAAACAATTTATTTATTTTTTCAAATAACTATTCTGTAAAGCAACATACAAACAACTATTTTACCTTCTTGTCCTATAGGTGTGTTGGGGAGCACAGGACACTTGGTTGGAAAGTTGTAAGGAGCACATTCCGAGAAAAGGGAAGTGTGCAGAAGGCCGCCTGCCATGTTTATTGGAATTCTGACTTAGGGGAGTATTAGGGCAGTGTCAAAGGGGTCACCCCTAATTATTCCTTGACCTTTCCAAAAAAGTCTGGGCACGAGCAGACCTCCAGGTGTTTACTGAAATCCTTATGCTTAATCTTTGAGTGTCCTTGCTTAAAGGACACTACAAACACTTGTGTCCTCCCAAGATTACTTAGCCTATTGATTGTATCTTAAAGATAAACTTTATCTCAAACCGCTATTACAATAAAAGGCAAACAAGGCAGGCGATCAAGGCTGTCTGGTTCCTTTAGCCAGGCAGTCCCTTAGTACTCTCTTTCACAGCAAATGGTGTGTCAGAGTAATCATTCATTCGTCGCTCAGAGTCTGCTGGTCAGCCCTGCCATAGGTGTAGTTTAAAAAGACTTATTTGGACTTTTTTTTGCCATGTATGTGTATTGGTGCTTGCAGGAGCAAATTTTAAAATCAGAGATTTTCCAAAGGTACAATTTTGAGGGCACTGACTAGCCAATTCAAATTTTACTTAGTACTATAGGTTGATACTGAAGAAAATAAGGACAGTTTACATAAGCAAAAGCATAGTTTATTATGAACTATGGGTCCAGTGCACTAATTCGTGCACCATGAAAGGAAGTGTGGGCCGCAAGGCTATAGTGGGCACAGGGGCAGGTCTTGGCTCATCCTCTGTGCCCCTGCCTGGCCCCTCTCACTGTGCGTCCCCCAGTCCCCTGTCTGCCAGTAGCCCTGCTCCCCTGGCCACCACTCCCATGCACTGACAGCCGGCCCAGCTAGCACCCGCTGATGACGAGGAGAAATTGGGGCTGGTGCCAGCAGCAGGTGCGAGCGGCTGCTGCTGCCCCGATCGCTCCTTGGGAGCAGATGGAGGTGGAGAGGCCCTCACAGGCGATTGGGGCTGGCAGCCGCCGCTCATACCTGCTGACAGTGCCGAGAGATCAGGACTGGAGTTGGGCACTGTCAGTGAGTGCAAGTGGCAGCTCCAGTGCCAGCTGCGGGTGCAAGTGGGGCCAGTGCTGGCAGTGGGTATGAGAGGTGGCTGCCAGCCCTGATCGCCCCTCAGGAGCAGGGAGAGGTGGAGAAGCCCTCAGGGGTGATCAGGCCTGGCAGTTGCCGCTTGCACCCACTGATGCCACCAAGTGCCAGGTGAGATCCATGGCGCACAGGAGCAAAGAATTTTCAGTAACCACCAGAGGCTTGCCCCGATGACAGTGACCAGCACCCTGCCTTTGTCTGGTGCCCCCACTCACCTGCTCCACTATCCCACCACAGCTAACACCTGCCATATTCCACACTCTGCCACCTGCTGCCAATGCCCACCATGTTCCATGCATGCCCCCTGGTGGTCAGCACATGTCATAGAGACTTGTTGTTCGGTTGTTCTGCAGTTTGGTCTATTTGCATATTAGGGTTTTATATATATACTGCAGATACTAACTACCCCTAAAACAGGACTTCTTCAACCATTACAGTCCCTGTTCATTTACACAGAACCACCTCCTACCCTTCTGAAGAAACCTGCATGGATGCCAGAGTGCACTCTTCAAGCAAGTAAACTACCAGTCATCAAAATCTTAAGTGTTTCATGTTTCCAATTGTCTTGAAACTTTTCATCAGCTCTAGGAAACTCCAGAGCTCAAAATCAATTCATTAGTTCAAAATCAATAGAGAATTCTTTGGGTCTGGTTCATGTAAACCTAGAATCACCAGAGAAGTGGGCATACTTCCTTAGTTAGAGTGTCAGAGAGCACAGTGTCACTCATGCTTAGTAGATTGAATAACCTGTGTAAATCTCAGGGTATCAAAGTGCTAATTTAAATTGACAAATGTCTGAAAAGAATCTATTATTTTGATCACTTAATTTTCAGAATAAAATTATTTTAAACCTAAGCATGCCTTAGAATAGGTTAGAAAATGCTAAGAAATGCAAAATTTATGAGCATTCTTAAATTTATTTTTAACATGAAATCCCTAGCCAAGATCTTCAAAGCAAAACAAAAAGCACATTCTGTTTAGTTTAGTGAATGGCCTCCACCTACTTAAAAATGCAGCAATTCAAAATATTTTTATTTATTGAAAAAATACTTAACCTGATCACCATAATTAACAGATGCTGGTGATAAGAACATATGATTCTTTCATAGTACCTAAAATTAAACTTTAAAGTGCTACCATTAGTTTCAATTTTTCTTATAAAAAATCAATTTCTAACTTTTATATCTCAACAGTACATTGTTATGTTTTATTATAATTTTAGATAAAAGATCTTTTCAATGTCTTCTTCATCAGTCTCACATTGAACAATCACAGAGAAAAATGATGGACTTGAAGTAAATAGGAACCAATTTAAAATTATCCTTTTTAATCCTGGCTGTTTACCTAACTTTAATATCATTACATTAAGTTAATGTAATGAAAACCAATCATTCTATGTTATGGCTGTGTTGTTGAAGGTGATAGAAACTTAAGAAAATCAATTTAGCTTTTGTGCCATTTGATCTGATCCCTGTTTCTTATGAGTGCTGACACGTGAAGAAAGGTCTTTGGAAACCACTTTAGTAGCAACAGTGATAATTAAAATTTAACATGATTCTAAGCAACTTGTTTTATAATCAGTTCTTTTGTAGGTTGAAAAGAAAAATCCCTTTGTATTATTTAAATCACTTAATGCAACATACTGCAGATGTATTTCTTAGAATACATCTACATACTACAATGTACTACATACTACAATGAGGTATCACCTCACACCTGTCAGAATGGCTACTGATATTAATCAACAAACAACTGCTGGAGAGAATGTGGAGAAAAGGGAACCCTAGTACAGATATATTTGTGCAAATATTTTCTCCCAGTGTGACTTATCTTTTCATTCATATATATTGATTTCAGAGAGGAAGGGAGAGGGGGAGAGAGATACAACCATCGATGATGAGTGAAAATCATTGATTGGCTGCCTCCTGCACGTTCCCCAGTGGGAATCAAGCCTGCAATCAGGCATGTGCCCTTGCCTGGAATCCAACCTGGGACCCTTCAGTCCTCAGGCTGATGGTCTATCCATTGGGCCAAACCAGCTAGGACTACCTTTTCATTCTTAACAGTATCTTTCATGGAGCTAATTTTTAAAATTATAATTAAACTAGAGGCCCAGTGCATGAAATTCATGCACAGTGGCGGGGGGTTTGTGTCCCTTAGCCCAGCCTGCACCCTCTTCAATCAGGGACCCCTCGAGGGATGTCCGACTGCCCGTTTAGGGTTCGGGCCTAAACGCGCAGTCGGACATCCTTCTCTCAATCCATGACTGCTGGCTCCCAACTGCCCGCCTGCCTGCCTGTCTGATTGCCCCTAATCACTTCTGCCTTCCAGCCTGATCACCCCCTAACCACTCCCCTGCCAGCCTGATTGATGCCTAACTGCTCCCCTGCCAGCCCGATTGCCCTTAACTGCACTCCCCTGCTGGCCTGGTAACCCCTAACTGCCCTCCCCTGCTGGCCTGGTAACCCCTAACTGCCCTCCCTTGCCAGCCTGGTTGCCCCCAACTGCCCTCCCCTACAGGCCTGGTCACCCCTAACTACCCTCCCTTGCCAGCTTGGTTGCCCCTAACTGCCCTCACCTGCCAGCCTGGTCGCCCCCAACTTCCCTCCCCTGCAGGTCTGGTCCCCCCAACTGCCCTGCCCTGCAGGCCTGGTCACCCCTAACTGCCCTCCCTTGCCAGCCTGGTCGCCCCCAACTGCCCTCCCCTGCATGCCTGGTCACCCCCAACTGCCCTCCCTTGTAGGCCTGGTCACTCCTAACTGCCCTCCCCTGCAGGCCTGGTCCCCCCCAACTGCCTGTCTCTGCCGGTCCAGTTACCCCTAACTGTCCTCCCCGGCAGGCCTGATCACCCTTAACTGCCCCTCCCCTGCTGGCCTGATGGCCCCCAACTGCCCTTCCTTGCAGGCTTGATCCCTCCCAATTGTCCTTCCCTGCAGGCCTGGCCCCCTCCCAACTGTACTCCCCTGCTGTCCTGATTGCCCACAACTGCTCTCCTCTGCTGGCCATCTTGTGGTGGCCATCTTGTGTCCACATGGAGGCAGCTATCTTTGACCACATGGGGGCAGCCATCTTGTGTGTTGGATTGATGGTCAATTTGCTTATTACCCTTTTATTAGATAGGATACAGTTTATCAATTGTTTCTTTTATAAGTCATGCTTTTGGTGTTATATCCAAAAAGTTATCACCAACTTGAGATTATATAGATTTTCTCCTATGTTATCTCCTAAGAGATAGCATGTTGTCTGTTTGCATCTGATTTTGTGATACATTTTGAGTTAATTTTATGAAGGCTTTGTCTAGATTAATTACAATTTGTTTTTGCATGTGAATGTCTTGTTTCAGCACCATTTGCTAGAATGACTATATTTATCCTGTTGTATTGCCTTTGCTCCTTTGTAAAAAACCAATTAACTACATTTATGTATCTATTTCTTGGCTCTCCATTGATCCATGTGTCTAATATTTAGCGATGCAACATTGTCTTGATTATTGTAGTTTTATTATAAGTACTAAAATTATGTAATATCAGTTCTCCAATTTTGTTCTTCTGTAATATTGTGTTGGCTAATTGGAGTCTTTTACCTCTCCATGAAACTTTAGATATAGTGTGTCAATATTCACAAAATAACCTGCCATGGTTTTGAATGGGATTGTTTTAAATCAAGTTGGGAAATCTGATATCTTAACAATGTTGAGTCTTCTTATTCATGAACATAGCATAACTCTCCATTTATTTAGTTTTTTATTCTTTCATCAGATTTTTATACTTTTCCTCATATAGATCTTGCATATTATTTTTAAAGAAATAATACCTATTTCTTAAAAATGTTTCATATTTGGAGTGCTAATGTAAATGATATTATTATATTTTCAATTTTAAATTCCACTAGTTTATTACTAATATATGGGAAAGTGATTTACTTTTGTATGTAAACCTGATATTCTTCAACTGCACTGTAGATGTTTATAAGTTTCAGGAGTTTTTGAATCAACTCTCTTGAATTTTCTAGACAAAAAATTATTTTATTCATGAACAAAAACATGTTATTTCTTCTTTTCCATTCAGTGTACATTTTATTTCATATTCTAGCCTTGCTGTATTAGCTAGGGCTTCCAGTATAATGGTGAGAGGTAATGTTCTTGCTTTGTTTCTGATCTTATTCAGAAAGCATTGATTTTCTCACTATTAACTATGATGTTAACTGTAAATTTTTGTAGATATTCCTTAGTTGAGGAAGTTTCCCTAGTTTACAAAGAATTTCATCATTAATAGTGTTGAATTCTGTCAAATACTTTTTCTGCATTTATTGATATGATCATGTGATTTTTATTCTCTTACCTGTTGATGTGATGGATTACATTGATTTTTAAATGTTGAACCAGCCTTGCATACCTGGAATAAATTCAAAATATTGTGGGTAAATAATTATTTTTATACAATATTTACTTTAATTTGCTAGTTTTTTATTAAGGATTTTTACATCAAGTTTCATGAAAGAAATCGATCTGTAGTTTTCTTTTCTTGTTATATATCTGTCCAGTTTTGGAATAAAATAATGCTGGCCTCTTAGAGTGATTCAGATATATTCCCATTGCTTTGATCTTCTGAAAAAAACTGCAGAGAATTGATAAATTTATTTCTTAAGTTACTCATCTGGGCCTAGTGCTTTCTTACTTTCTTCTCTCTTTTCTCGAAAGCATTTGGGCAAACTGTCTTCTAAAGAGCTGGCTCATTTAACCTGGGTAATCAAACTTGTGCTCATACAATACTATGTTTTCATAGTATATTTATTCTTCTTCTAATGGCTGGGAAATTGAGAGTTATGTCCTCTCTTTCATCTTTTATTTTAGTAATTTTCCTTCTCTTTTTTTTCTTAGTTTGTCTAGAGACATATTGATTTTATTTATTGTTTTAAAGAAATAACTTTTGGTTTTGTTAATTTTCTCTATTGATTTCTTATTTTCATATTTATTGATTTCTGCTGTGATATTTATTATTTATTTTCTTAATATTTTGCATATAGATTTTTTCTTTTAATGTGTATATGAAGTGAAAATCTACTTGTTAGATTTTCCATCTTCTTTTCTAATATATGCATTCAATAGATGCTTCTATATATGCATTTCTAATATATGCATTTAATTGAATCCACAAATTTTGTTAAGATGTGTTTTCACTTAGTTCAAAATATTTTGTAATTTATCTTGATACTTTTTTTTACATGTATTATTTAAAACTGTGTTATTAAATCCTCAAGGATATGGGGGTGTTACAGTTATCTTTTGGTTATTATTTTCTAATTTATTTTCATAATGTTCTGAGAGTAGATTGTATGATTTCTGTTCTTTTAAACTTGTTAAGGCATGTTATATGGCCCAGAATGTGATCTATCTTGGTCAATGTTTCATGTGAGCTTGAGAAAAATATGTAATCTGCTGTTGATGGATGAAGTAGTTTGCAGATGGCAATATGTCCAGATGATTAATTAATTAAAACATTAACAGTATTTTTTTCTCACTGAGAAGCCCAGATCCTAATCAATTAATCTTTTTTAAAAATAAAAAAACATGAAACAAAATAAAACCAAGGTAAATTACATTTAGGAACTGATTATTAATTTCAGTTTTAATTTTCTGTTAAAAGGTTGATATTATATTTTAGAGAAACATTTTAACAATCTATCTCTACATTTTATCAAAGAAAAAATGATATTGCTAGAAAGCTACAAACTTTTAATGTATTTTTTCAACTTCTAATAAAAATATATTCTATTTTAACTACAATTGCACATTTAATTTTTTAGTTTTATCAAAGTTGAGGTAGGAAGATGGTTTGTTGAATTAGCAGATATCCTAAATATTTACACATTATGGACTGCAATATATTGTACATTATTAAAAATCAAATTTATCAATATCATTATTGATCATGTCAGAAAAGTCAAGTATTGAGAAGCTTGAAAGCTCTCATTTTCTTACTGAAAGCAAACACTGTGGTTATTTTTTATAAAGTGACAGTTTCACCTTGCTCATTTTAAGAAAATGTCTGCCAAATACACAGGACTGGATAATCATAGATTTTCTGTCAACTTATTTTTCAAATAAAAATGTCTGGCCAATGGAAGAAAAAACATGTTTGAACTTGCAACTTAAGCCAGGTGTTATGTACTTTTCCTAGGAAACGCTATCATAATTTGTCATGAAGCAAAAATACATTTCCTCACAAAATATTTTAAATTAAAAAAATACTCAAATTTTGATATTAAGGAAATTAACAACAAATGTGTATTCAATCTGAAGATTTAAAAATAATAGTATTTGTCTCTGCTTCAAAATAACATTAAGTGATATATTTATTTTAAGCTGTGTATATATAATAGGCCCTCTCTCTATACAGTATATCCTCTATTCTAAGACACCAAAAAGGTACCTGCTACTGCTTTTGCATATCCAGGGAAATATAACAATAAAAAAGGCAAGTAATTCTTAGTATCATAAAAAGTTTTCATTTTATAACCACCTAGTAGAGAGTCTCAGGGTCCATGAGATATAAAGTTTAAGATCTATAATAAAAGTGTAGCTTTGCAATTTTTCAGCTTTACAGAAATTATTCTCATTTACTCTGAACAAAAATCATTTCTAACATATTTATGTTTTATATGTTAACATAAACTATAGCTTTGTGATCCTAAGCAATAGTAAATTTTTGGTCTAGCAAGTGCTTATCCATCCATACACAGAAGATAATCTGAGACTTATTGTGAACTATTTATGTAATTACGTTTATAAATGTAGATAGAATAAAAATATACTTACAAAAACATCAATTACCAAATCTAAAGTAAAAATAAAAAATTGAAATATTCCTATAAACATTAAAAATTGGAATCAATAATGTAAAATGTATTTTTAAAGGAATGTTAACCACATTGTTTAATGATGAGTTCTTTTAAATACATCATAATCAATTTCAGTTTTACACAACCTCTGAAAAAGGAACATAGAGATGTAAAAGATTTAAATAAAAATAATATATTAAATATTAATATTTAAACATTAGAAAATCCTGAATATCAATTATTAAAATTTACCTCTCAAGTTACTGAGGTGATTGTATCTAAAATGGACTTAATAAAGAGTACTTACATAGAAAAATCTTTAGCACATACATACACCTTCACACTCAAATATATACAATCAACAATATAGTAGAAGCACTCAAAACCAATGCCAACGTTTTTGTTATTTGCTTTGCAATAGTCTGTGTGGTGCAGAAAAAGAAGTGTTACTGAGCTGTCTCTTCAAGGAAGAACTTGTCATGACTGTCCAACAGCCCTTTCAAGAATTGCTCTGTTGGAGAGCCACCTTGCAATACCCTTCACCAGAGTGGGTCCCAGTCCTCCCTGCCTCCTTGACATTGGGCCCACCAGGATGCATGGTCCTGCCACCCTTCCAGGCACACCCATCCTGGCACCCCTGGATGACTGGCCCCACTGCCTGGACGTGGGGCCCCGGCCCTGCCACCATGACCCAATGCCCCCAGACTCACAGACCAGCCATCCTGAACCATTGAGACCCTGGACAAACAGCCCTGCCACCTTGTTACCAGCTCCATATTGGTGACCTGACGTCCCTAAGTTGTTTAAGCACACTTATAACCATTATCTTATATTCTTTATCTGACAAATTGCTTGCCTCCATTTCCTTTACTTTCTTTTCTGGTGATTCCTCCATTTCTTTAATTTGGGGGTTGTTTCTTTGTCTCCCATTTTAGCAGTCCTGTACTCTGCAGCACCAGGTGTGTGCGAGCAGGTATGTGTATCTGGTAGTGATGGTTTGTGCTGCATCATAGCCATGAGTTCAACCTTCTGGTGGCACCAGTTTAGGTGTGCTGGGTTGTTGTGGCAAGTTCATTCATGTGTCTGTGGTGTCAGGTCACAGTGGGATTTGGTGTTCCAGGGGTACAGGGTGAGGCATGCCTGATGGAGGAGTCAAGTCCATGTGTCTAGGGCAGGGGTGGGCAAACTTTTTGACTCGAGGGCCACAATGGGTTCTTAAACTGGACCGGAGGACCGGAACAAAAGCATGGATGGAGTGTTTGTGTGAATTGATATAAATTCAAAGTAAAGGAGCGGAGGGGAGAGCAAGAGAACCCTCCGCTCTTTCGGCTCCGTGGGCCGGATAGAACAACTGAACGGGCTGGATCTGGCCCGCGGGCCGTAGTTTGCCCACGGCTGGTCTAGGGGGTATTTATCCAAAAAAAAGAGGCCAAATAGGCAAAGAAGAACAAAGCTGGAGGGGTCACAATACTGGATATCAAGCTACAGTACAAAGAGACTGTAATCAAAACAGTATGGTACCAGTACAAGAACAGGAATATAGATCAATGGAACAGAACAGAGAACCCAGAAATCAACTAGACCATTATGCACAATTAGT
Source organism: Plecotus auritus (assembly GCF_963455305.1). Taxonomy (NCBI): domain Eukaryota; kingdom Metazoa; phylum Chordata; class Mammalia; order Chiroptera; family Vespertilionidae; genus Plecotus; species Plecotus auritus. Next base: position 73,500,377 of record NC_137772.1, on the reverse strand, counting down.
ATTTGACAAAGGGCACAAGACCATACAGTGGAGTGAAAACAGTCTTTTCTGTAAATGGTATTGGGAAAACTGGAGAGGTACATGCAAAAAAATGAAACTAGACCACCAACTTACACCATACACAAGAATAAACTCAAAATGGATAAAAGACTTAAATGTAAGCTGTGAAACCATAAAAATCCTTGAAGAAAACATAGGCACCAAAATATCAGACATCTCATGTAGCAGAATTTTCACTGATACAATGTTTAGGGCAAGAGAAACAAAATAAAAATAAACAAATGGGAATACATGAGAATAAAAAAGCTTCTTCTCAGCAAAGAAAACATCATCAAAATAAAAAGGAAAGCTACAGTGGGAGAACATATTTACCAATGATTATCTGATAAGGAGTTAATTCCTAAAATATATAAAGTACTCATAAAACTCAACAAAAGAAAGACTTACAATTTAGTTAAAAAATGGACAGAGTACCTAGACACTTCTCCAAAGAAGACATGCAAATGGCTGAGTCATATGAAAAAATGCTCAGTTTCCCTAATTATCAGAGAGATCCAAATTAAAATGATACAGAGGTACCACTTCATACCTGCTGCATTAGCAACCATCAATAAATCAACAAACAAGTTCTGGCAAAGATGTGGAGAAAAGGAAACCCTAGTACACTGATGGTAGAAGTGCAGACTGGTGCAGTCACTATGGAAAATAGTATGATGTTTCCTTAAAAAGTTAAAAATGGAACTGCCATTTGACCCAGTTATCCCACTTCTTGGGATATATCCTAAGAAGCTTGAAACACCAGTCAGAAAGAACATATGCACCCTAATGTTCATAGAAGTGTTATAGCTAAGATTGGGAAATATCCCAAGTGCCCATCAGTAGATAGTGGTATAAAAAAGTTGTGGTACATTAACACAACAGAATACTATGCACCTGTAAAAATAAAGGATCTCTTACCCTTTGAAACAAAATGAAGGGACCGGAGGAGTATTATGCTAAGTGAAATAACCCAGTCAGCAAAAGACAAATATTGCATGATCTCACTTACATGTGGAATCTAATCCTATCTAATAAAAGGGTAATATGCAAATTAACCATCACTCCGTCACAATGATGGCAGCACCCATAGCCACAAGATGGCAGCGCCCAGTCCCCTCAGCCCCACCCTAGCCTCGGAGGCAATGGGCAAGGACGGGAGTGGGATGGGGAGGCTAAATCCAGTCTGGGCTCTGTAGCAGGGCACTGTGTGTGGATGGAGTGCCCAGCCCACATAGGGGTGCGGGCGGTGGGGGATGGGGAGCCCTTATTTGGGGAATGGACTCGCAAAGAGGAGCAGCACGGCTGCACGCAGCTCACCCACCTCCTCTGGAGGAATTCCAAGGAGAGAGAGGCGGGAACGGCAGGCTTCAGCTGTGCCTGCCACCTGTGGGCGGCGCTGCTTTCACTCACTCACGCACAGCAGACTCGCTCCTTCTGGGACGCAGATTGGCGGAGCCAGCAGCATGCGGCCATCAGTGCTGGGTTAGAGGGCCGCCGCCTCCTGCCCCAGGACAGGTGGGACGATTCGTGTAGGAAACTAGGGTGATGCCCCCTTCAACTCCCTGAAAACCAGACTCGCCCGAAAAGGATAAGCTCTTTGCTATTGTACTGATCTGTCACCTTTAAGCATCATTCACACAGTAGACACTTTATCCCTATCGTTAGAGTGTTATAAAATAGATGTGTGCTTTTTTTAAACTTTATTTTCCAGATAAAGAGAGGTAGACTCAGGGTCTGAATCCACAATTGTCTGGGTGGAAAGCTTCTGTTCAGCTCTGAAAGCTGGGCGTGTGGCAGTGAACGGCCATCCTTGAAATACTAGATGGTGAAAGAAGGAGCTGGAAATGAGACAAAATGGTGTGTGTGCATCTTCAAAGGAAAGTGGATGCCGCTCCAGTCTAGGCACTTTCTAGGAGACCTTGACAATTATCGGCAAGCTGCCATTCTGAAACAAGCAAAGGTGAGGAAGGAGTACAGGTAATGCAGAATAGAAACTGCAGTTTGGGCAGGTCAAGAACTTTGACCCAGCAATGTAATGCCATCAGAGTTGGGACGTTCTGGGATTCTCAGAACTTTGCAATTGATTTCTATTGTTTGCTTCAAGAAATTTCAAGCAAATGCCCTGAGATTTTATGTATCTATAATAAAAAAAAAGTGTAATATGCTAATTAGACTTGACATCCTTCTGGACGAAACCAGGGCTGTGAGGGGAGCCCCTTCTGGGTGCCAGAGGGAAGCCGGTGTTGGCAGCCAGGGAAGGAAGGCCTACTCTTGCACGATAGGCCTTCCCTGCTGGCCTGATACATCTGTACATTTGAATGTGTATATTATCTATACTAATAAAAGCCTTGGGGGTGATCAGGCCAGCAGGGGAGGGCAGTTGGGGGTGATCAGGGTGGCAAGGGAGCAGTTAGGTGGCAATCAGGCTGGCAGGGAGAAGGGGTTAAGGGCAATCAGGTAGGCAGGCAGGTGAGTGGTTAGGAGCCAGTGGTCCCAGATTGTGAGTGGGATGTCCAACTGCCTGCAGGATTGGGCCTAAACTGGCAGTCAGACATCCACTGAGGAGTCCCAGGTTGGAGAGTGTGCAGACCGGGCTGAGGGACGCCCCCTCCCCCATTCATGAATTTCATGCACTGGGCCACTAGTGAACAAAATAAATTGAAAAATACAATAAGGCCAGAGACATGGAAGAATGGAAACAGACTGAAGATTCCTAGAGGGAAGGTGGGTGGGGCAGGAAGAGATAACCATATATATAAACCCCATATATGTAAAACCCAGGACACAGACAATAATGTGATGAAGGCCTGGGTAGGGGGCGGGAGTGGGGGGGAGGTTGTCAATTGGGGAAGGGGGGTGGGGAAAGAAGGAGGGAATATCTATAAAACTTTCAACAATAAAGATAAATTTTTAAAGGTATATATTTGAGACAGATGTCAAATAGGGTGTACTTTCAATTATGAATAAGTGCTTTGACAGAGATATTCTTATTAGAAGCTGTGTTAGAAAGATGATATTGGTATTGGGAAAAAACTCAGTTTCAAGGTACATAATTTACAAGATTTCTTCTGGAGAAAAAGAGCATTCATTTTTTTATAGAAGAAGTTCTTTCAGAGATTATCCTATTGGTTATATTTAAGAAATCCTCAACTAGTGTTAGGTAGAAGTAAACTCTACAATTATATTCTTTTTTTAAATTACACTATTGAGATGAAATGTACAGTCATCACACATTTTTATTTCACGCTATTATCTCCAATACAATTCCTCATCTTAAAGTAAATATATATTGAATAAATTATATTTATGGTACTAATATACATTAAACAAATGTAATTTATGCTGTAATTTTAAATATCTTTTTGAATTATGTAATATTGGTTTTTACAATATTATCTTTAGGTTTCTAAAGACACTTCATTAAAAATTAAACTAATTGGTGCCTTTTAAATTTGACTTATAAATAAATATATCAAGAGAAATTTAGCAGCTCCTAGGAAATAAAAGCAAATTTTTTAGTAAATAGCCTGAATTATAGTAGTGTAATATACACTAAAATCTTCTATATTACCTATATGTCTATGCCAAAAAAAAAAAATGGAAGTTTTACACAAAATTTTGGAGGCCATATATTTCATGCAAAAAATATGGCATGTAAGAATAAGTACCTATTCCAATATTTGAAGTTATATTTTTATATTACACATATAATATTCATCACTTTATTTCATAGCTAAATAAATAGGAAGCTGTTGGCAATAAGAATGGTGAAAAGTTGAGAAATTTGGGATTGTCTATCAAATATTGTCATATATATGCTTAACAATAAAATAAGATGTTATTCATGAAAATTGCCATTTTATCAAAAAGGTGTTTCCCTATTTTCCTTGTGAATAATTTCGGTATCAAGTATATTTCCACAAAACCTCTACATATTTTTGGCCTATTTCCTGATATTTAAAATTTTCATTGTTATTTTAATAAATTATTTTATCAACTTCAAAATAAACTCAATATTTCCAGAAATGAACAATATGCAAATGTAATAAATGTCAGCTGCAAAAATATATATGCAACACCTACTTAATTATTTAAGTTACTGCACTCCTTTTAAATCTGTGCACCATTGTTCAAATCTTGCTCATTCAGTTTGTTTTTGTTTTCCAGGTTGCCACAGCTGAAAATAAATCATGACTTTTTTTTATTCTTTGTGTTGTTAAGAAAAATATGTAACTATTTATGTAAATATAAAATATGCATGTACGTAATCAGAAAGTGATTCTAATTAGCATCTTCTTACTAATAACAACAATAAAGATATTATTATTAGTCAGTAACACAATTTATCCTAACACAATTATTTTAATAACTAGTATACAGCTACAAGTAATTATTACAAATATGACTCTACAGGTAAATCCCACTTTGGATACACAATATACTTTTTGTCAGATTTATTTTATAAAATAAAAACATGAAATAAATACAACATTTGGGTTTACAAAAATAAAAAATCACAATCTGATGATTATTTTAATTGGTAAAATACCATTTTTTACTTATAGTATTTACTATCTAGAGAAAAATAAGAGGCAGATGCAATTTAGCACACATAAAATATCTCCACTGCTAGCAGATGTGTACTTCAACCCAAACATCTGTTTAATCTTTTTTCTTTGATGCTTATTCATGTGTGTGAGTATATAATTTATATTAATTTATAAAATAATCTTAATAAATGTTAAATATTTTAAAGGAATTGAGGGTTTAGAGAAATTGTGTGACATTTTGAATGAATTTTGTATAATGAAGAAGCTTGTCTCAAAAATTATCAAGATGTTTATATGCCTTTGAGATGTTAGGAGTATTGAATATATGTACAGTCCACGCATGTCTGGAAAGTATTACTAGCATTTCTGTGGAGTCATGGATTTAGTTTGATAAGAAATTTTAATGCTTTTTAGTAATTACTTTCTGTGAACTCTTCTTAAAAAATGACAATGAATCACAATAATTTTGTACTTCCTTTGAATCCTAAGTAATAGAGCTTTTCTTTTATTAATTTTGCTAAAATCAAGCTAAATTATTTTTTAAAATTAGCTGTTTTTAGGATGAAAATACTTATGCCATATCCTGTGTTTAATTAAACTTCAAAATTTTCTGTAAATTCAACATTAATCAATGAAAAATAATACTTTAAATGATATTTCTTTAAAATTTCATGATTTTAGTGTCTAAAAACAACTATTAATCTAATTAAAACATTATTCCCATTAACATTATTAAAGTTTTCTTATTTATTTTCTGTTACTTCTACAACCTCTCTTTCCCACCTACAACAGATACCTTTAGAATATGAATTCCTTGGTTATTACATTATACACGTTACAAATGAACAATTTTTGATTCACCTGTAATTTATTCCTAGAGCAATGTTGCTTTATTAAGTACTAAAGGCCTGGTGCACAGATTCCTGCACCGGTGGGGTCCCTCAGCCTGGCCTGCACCCTCTCGCAATCCAGGGGCTGTAGCAGTGCATGAGACAGCAGTTGTCCAGGGAGGAGCCCGAGCCGGGGCCTGGTGCCACACTGCTCCTGCTCATCCTGGCGGTGCTGCACCTGCCGCCTCGGCCGTAGCTTGGTTACGCTGCCTCTGAGGCAAGAGAGGCTCCAGCTGCTGCAGCTGGGCTCGCCAGCCATGAGCTTGGATTCTGGCTGAGCGATGCTCCTGCTGTGGGAGCGCACTGACCACCAGGGGGGCAGCTCCTGCATTGAGCATCTGCCCCCAGGTGGTCAGTGCATGTCACAGTGACTGGTCAACCAGTGGTAAGGTCAATGGGTTGTAACAGTCAGACTTTTATATATATAAATTCCAAAGTTCTAGCATATTACCCTGGCTATTTAGTGAGCAATTGATTTTCTCCTTAAGTGGTAATTGTCCTTTATGGTTTTCCACTCCTTCCTGAACACATGGGAAAATTACTCTTGTGTTCATGTGGAACATAGGACTTAGGTCTGAATCTTTTCCACATATTTGAGGGTCTCCTAAAGATTCACTTCAATAGTGGCAACTGCCTTATAGTATTTTACTTCCCTGACCCTTTCTCATGCCTCACTTCTCACTGACTCATTCTCTGCCATTCCCATTACATTTATAGGTCCTTGAAGGAAACAGCTGACACCACATGGTTTGGAGGCCATGGCATTGTTAGGGTCCATCTGGAGAGAGAAATTCATCTGAGTTCCTGGGGTACTTTATTTCCCTGGCCTTCATCTTTCCTTAGAGTATTTTGCCTTATCTATTTTCTCATTTAACTTGCTTTCTGCTAAATTCCTGTTTACTGAAGGAGATAATTAGCTCTGGGTGATTATGATAATTTTGTCTTCACTCTCCAGTTATCCTCCCAATAGACAAGCAGAAAAATGCTTAGTAAAGTGGTATCCCATGCCTCTTGGAGAAGCACAAGCTTTATGCACAGCTTCTGTTATTAGGATGTTTTAGATTTGTGCATGTATCCCCAGAACTTCTGCTTAACCTATCCATCTGCTTTACTCCAAATTAGAAGTAAAAGAAATTTCAGGATTTCTGTCTGATTATTATTTTTTTACTTTCACCTAATTTTCACAGAATTCTATGAAAGGGGAGAGTGGTCAGGATTAAAAGCTAAGAGATTTCTTTTTGCCTTTCCTGTTTACCAAATCCACTTAAGAAAGTAGACAATGATATGCATTTTCATATGTATTGCTGGGATTACGGTGATATATATATATATAAAGATAGATAACTGTAGATGTAGATATTAAAGAGACATAGAGAGATTTAAATCAGTTACATTTTTATTTTTTACCCTTTTCAATTTTTATTTACTTTATTTATTTATTTTTTATTTCGGAGAGGAAGGGAGAGGAAGAGAGAGATAGAAACACCAATGATGAGAAAGAATCACCAATCACCTGCCTCCTGCACGCCCCCCACACTGGGGATCGAGCCTGCAACCCGGGCATGTGCCCTTGACCAGAATTGAGGGACCCTTCAGTTCACAGCCTGACATTCTATCCACCATGCCAAACCAGCTAAGGCCCTTTTTCAATATTTCGCAGTGATGAGTAGGTCTTATTTTGTGTGGTTTTACTCTGTCAACATAAGCAATAATTTTGTATGGGATTTGGAATTAAAGAACTTTTTTAAAAACTGGATTAAAATCTGGTGTTTTCTTGTACTATGTGAACTGTGTTTTTAATTCTGTGTGTTAATACAGTGGGACTTGACTCGCACATCCACGTGGAGAAGAGACGGCCCTCCGCATGCCTCCTCCATCCTGGCCAGTGCTTCCCCAAGGAGAAGACGAAGCTCACCCAGAAGGGGAAGCTGGCCAGCTGGCGGAGGAGGCCCAGTGCTACCACGACCTGGTCACCTGCACGAAGGCCGTGAGGGAGCAGGAGCGAGCTGTCCCAGGAGAAGCGCAACCTGCTCTCTGTGGCCTACAAGAGCAGGGACAGGGAGGCAGGTCCGCCTGGAGGGTCATCGGGAGCATCCAGCAGAAAACTGACGTCTCCGACAAGACGTGGGAGCTGACTAAGGACTGTTGCAGCTGGTTAAGGACTACTGGGAGAAAGTGGAGTCTAAACTGAGGTCCATATGCATGCACCACGGAACTTGCATGTGGTGACGATTGAATAAGATAGATAATTTCCAAGGAGTTTACCAAGAGGCTTTTGATGTAAGCAAGAAAGAGATGCAGCCCACACACCCAATTTACCTAGCTCTAGCTCTTAACTTTTCTGCATTTTACTATGAGATCCTTAATAACCCCACGCTAGCCTGCACCCTGGCTAAAACCGCGTTTCATTAGCACTGAAGACTCATACGAAGACAGCACCTTCATCACGCAGGTGCTTAGGGACAGCGTCACATTTATGGACATCAGACAGTGCAGGAGAAGAATGTGTTGTGGCCGAAGGGGCAGGAAACTAACTGCATACAGGGTGTCCTCCCTCCAGAAACCTTTGTCCACATCTCCATTCCTTATTCCATTGGGATTTCCTCAAGCAAAGAAACCCATTCATGTGTATTCAATCAACTGTTTATAGCCTTCTCATACTGCAGCTGTGGGAAAGCTCCATTCCTTGATTTGTGTTGGTCTCCGCCTTCCTGGTGTGCAGTTACTGCTGTAGAAAAGTGTTAATAGCTTCATAAACATAAGTAACTTCCAAACACACTGAGGACTAAAAATGTATTTGGTATTTAAATAATATGAACCAGTTCTGCAAGTGACAGTTTTGTATTACTGTGAAGATATGAAAATGTAGTTAATTATAAATTAAAGAGTGTTTTACATAACTTCTTCATTTATTCATTCCCTCCCTTACTCTTCTTTGGGGGTTTCCTTTCAGTGATCAACTTCTCCATTTCTTAATGTATTCCTTTTGGTAGAAATCCAAAAGTATTAAATTGAATGGGAAAGTATTTGACATTTTTGGGTTGGGGTCACACATTAAAATGCTTCCTGTGTCACATATGGTTGAGGTCTCATGCATCTGAGACAACAGGGAATTTCCTTATTCACTCTTTATTTGATGCTGTTTCAGGTGGCAACTTTCCTTCCTAATAGAAATTCACTTACACCTACAAAAAATAAAATACACAGTGACTTGATTAAGTAAGGATAAGAGTCGTGATGTAATGGTTACTCATTAATGAAAATAGCAAAGCAAGCGTTTTGACACAAGTATTTCAAAAAGTCTTGGAGAATAAACAGTATTTTAATGCAATCTTTTAAAGATAAAAAGGTTTAATGTGTATTCAGATTGTCTTTTCAAAACAATGAACTGCTGTCAAGAGTTTCCTGAAGTAGTCTAATGTCATTGGGATGAAGATAGTGCAATACTTGAAAGTTCTATAGTTGTAGATGTTTTTGATTGTCAAATTTGCATTGACTTAAAATGTGAAAACCATATTATGCATAATCCTCACATTTTTGTAACGAAATTAATCTATTTCCATAGTATATTTTATTTAATTTAGCTCAATGAAAACAATCGAATCATAAAATTAAGCTTACAATTAGAAGAGAATTTAGTAATCTTCATTCCAAAGCAGAAAATGCTCTGCCAAATTCGTGATAGGCGATTGTCCAGTGTTTGCAAAATAAAATGATTCTGCCAACACAAAGGACCCTTTGTAACAGTATAGAAAAGCGATGAAAAACAATTTAACATTAAATAAACATTATCAGATGTGCAGGCATATAAGTTGGCACAAAAGTGACTACAAATCTAAATGGGATATCACACAAATTTAATCAGTAAAATGGAAGAAAGAAAACTTAAAACACCCTAGATTTTTGAAAAACAAATAGATATAGATACGCCAGGTGATTGTCTTATATACATTATGTGAAGGTTAATTTCACGGTTATGTATACATGGTCCCATGAGTCAGAAAGTCTTGAACCTTGCATTGTAAAGCAAAACCCTTGGTTCTCTTATCTGACCTCTTCTGCTTTTAAGGAGATATCCTACAGAGAAATGAGTAGAACTGCAGCTGGTGCCTCACCCTCAACAGAAATCTCTGAGTTCATAAAAGAGGAACTATATTCTTGGCTTAATACCTAACCTCTAGCGTGCCATATAGCAAACCTTGGAAGATATTTGTATTACTTATTTGATATATGTAAAATTTTACCAATATTCCTATTATAATATGATGTTCAGAGCAGAAAGGGATGCCCAGTGGAAAGTATGGACCTTTCTTTCTATAAGTCACACACTTTGCTAAAATTTCCAAGCCTTTGGAAGCATTGATTTTTCTACTGCTGGATCATCATGAGTGATTATGCTCTGCTGTAGCTGATTGCGCTTACCTCGATCTTTTTAACTTCTATTTGGTTGCATTAGCATGGACTAATACATTTTTCATTAGAAACTGCATCTAATGCTCATTTCATACTTATTTTTGCCCTATTAATGGTTTTTATGTTTTGAGACCGAAGCAATCTAAGGACTGGGTAATTGTATAAATGGAAGTTGATCAGTTTGATGCACAAATCACTTTTGATCCAATGTTATAAATGTTTAATTTCCATGATTTCTGAAGTGACCTCTCTACTAACACAGCTTAACTGCAGTTCTAAGGGCAGCACCATACATCAGCTGGAGTAGAAGTACCACCTTTTAAATTAGAATCTGCCTCGACATAATGAAGCTGCAAATATCCTCAATTCCTTTCTTAATTTGGAACTATGGAGGCTTTTTCCTTAGGCTTTGATTGAAATAAGTATTTATAGCATGGTGTGTTCAGCTTTTCTGCTGGATTTTTACAACAGAAATAGACTAAAATGTATGGAGACACGGCTTTCAATTGGAGCAATTGAAGATTGTGAGAACAATTGAAAAGAAAATGGGACACAGAGCCAAAACAAGTTTAAAAGTCTTAATGCCTTAGAGAAGCTACACCCTTGAAAAAATTTCCGTATAAAAATAAACTATAGTGTCATTGAATTTTCTCATATTCACTTGTGTATTTTTTAAACAACGAAATACTACAGAAGTATGAATTAATAAAATTTTCTAACATCAACTAAAATTTGAATAAAATATATATAGAAGTACCCTGCTGAAAAGTAAAAAGCGATTATTTGAAAAAAAAATATTGTACAATATAAGGATGTGGAGAGGTTCAATCTATAAATAGAAATGCATGAAATATAAAATATAAAGATTAAAAATTTTTTTAATCCTAGGTTTTCTAAAACCTTTCAAAAAACAATCCTATTTAAACTATATAAACCAAATTAACTTTCATTAAATCATTATAAAATAGAGTAAATTTTCAATAATTTTTTCAGATGAGATTTTAAAGGAGGGTGCTTTTAGATATTTTTGTGTTATTAAAATTTCAGTAGCACATTTTACAAAAAGTGGGCCATGTAACTGTCTTTAATTTTCAATTTTGAAATGATTATTATAGCTGATTTTTACATTATGCTTTATCACAATATGTCTACTATTACTATTTCTTATGATAGTATGCATTGTTAAGTAAAATAAATTCAACACATTTTATATATGTTTTAAATACTTTGTCTGATTCTATGTTCAACCAATTAAAAGTTATTGAAAATTATGAGTGTATGATGTTTTTCTGGAAACTGTAGAGAAAGCTAGGAAATAATGATAACAGAAATGTAGAGAATGGATAAAAGCATCTTGCATAGTGTTCAAATACATACACAGCAAATACTTAGAGGGAAAAATACAGAACTGAATTTTGTAGCAGGAACATACACAGATTTTTAGATCTTTATTTATTATTTTGATATATTTTAGTGTGACATCTTGTAAACAACATCATTTTTTAACAGATCTTTCCCCCTATAATGTGTTTTCATTAAGATTTATCCTTAAATCCCTCTAACCCTCCAATTCATCCAGTAAACCTATTATTCACAAGACACAAAGAATTTGAAACTAAATGGACAATGAAAATAGGCAAAATTATTTATTTTATTTATAAAGAAGATAGATGATATCTTTTTAAATTCTATTTTATCAGTACACTAAATAATAAAGACATATTCACCAAGAAACTGTAATGTAAAAAGGTATACAACTTTAGATTCTGTAAGAATTAATGCAAGATACATTACAATTCTACTTTCTGGACTATAAAATTGGTAAGGTTAAATTTAGTAAATTTTGAATCAAGTATGAAATGAGTTTCTTTAGCTATAAAAAATAGAAATTTAGACAAAAGGAAAAATCATTGAAATTGGATTAGCTGGATATATTTTTTAAGTTCATAAGTTGGAACTCAAAAGAAGAGTGAACTATGGTTATATGAGGTTAGCATTTTAAATTTAGGGTTTGGTGTAATCAAAGAAACAAGTGTGTTTTCTTAAAATGAAATTTATGGTACATTAAATATACACACGCATATATACATGTGCTACTACATATTCATTATATGTCTCATATATACATATATTCATATACATATGACTATATTATAACACACTTATTTTGTTTCATATATATCCATATATATGATTATGAAACTATATGTAACAAACCATTTGTTTTTAAGTAAGACTTTAGAAGTGAAATATTTGTTGAATATAATCCGTAAGTTTTAATGAAGGTTTTTTCTGAAAAGATTTAAAACATATTCCTTTTAAGAATGATCAAGTAAGCAGCAGTACCCTAGTATGGCTAGAGAATAGTAAGAATGGATGAGGTGTTGGACTAAGGAATGGTAGCAAAAACATTTTAATGATGAAGCACTGATTATAAGTGAACTTTAAAGATGGCTCAGGGTTTAAACATGAAATTATAGGTAACCAGAGATAAATGTATTTTTCTTATTATTTTGGGAAAATAAAAAGAAAGCTTTAAGAATATAAGATTAGAAATATCATTTGATACAAATCAAGATATTATTAATTTGACACCCATGGCAAAATAAATACAAAAGTAAATTAATGGCACTATATCAAACTAAAAAGCTTCTGTACAGCAAAGAAACCACCAAAAAGACAAAAATGCAACCAACTGAATGAAAGAAAATATATGCATACAACACATCCAAGAAAAGTGGTTAATATACAAAATATGTATGAGTTCTTTAACTCGTAAACTCAACACAAAACAAACAATCCAATGAAAAATTGGGCAGAGGACCTGAACAGACACTTCTCTCAAGAAAAATGGCCAATAGATATATGAAAATATGCTCAATTTCACTAGCTATTAGGGAAATGCACATTAAAGCTACAATGAGATACCACCTCATATCAGTTAGAATGTTTATTGTCAACAAGACAAGCTGTAACAAGTGTTGGAGAGGTTGTGGAGATAAAAGAATCCTCATTCACTGCTGGTGAGAATATAAACATACAGCCACTGTGGAAAACAGTACGAAGGTTCCTCAAATAATAAAGAATAAAGTTACCATGTGACCCAGCAACCCCCTTTTTGGCATCTATCTGGAAAATTTGAAAAACATTTATTTGCAAAGATAATATGCACCCCTATATTAATTGCAGCATTATTCATGGTGACCAAGACATGGAAAGAATCTTTATGTCCTTTGATAGATGATTGCAAGAAGCGGTACATATATACAATGGATTACTACTCAGTCATAAGATGAAATACTGCCATTTGCAACAACATGGATGAACCTTGAGAATACCATGCTAAGTGAAATAAGTCATAAGAAAAAGTTAACAACCATATGATTGGGTGGTGGGCACACCATAAAATATACAGAGGGGTGGGATGGGATTGAGGTGGTGAATCGGGGGAAAAAGGAGATACCTATAATACTTTCAGTAAAGATAAATTTTTAAAAAATATTGGACAGTTAGACCCATAACAAGATTAATTATAGAAATAATTATTCAAGAAGGCCATCCAGACAGTGTGGCTGAGTAGTTGAGTGTCTATCTATGAACTAAGAGGTGACAGTTTGATTCCTGGTCAGAGCTCATGCCTGGGTTGCAGCTCCACCGCCATTGTGGGCCATGCAGGTGGTAGCCAATCAATGATTCTGCCTCATCATTTATGTTTCTATCTCCCTCTCCCTTCTTCTCTGAAATCAATAAAAAATAAAAAAGAAGGGTATCCTTAGGTGAAAATAAATTTCATCTTTCAGTAGTTTGAGGAGAATACAGAAAAAAATTACAGAAAAATTGGGTATGTAAAGCAATTTACACAAGTAACTAAAACCTCAAGATGAACTGAAATTAATAAAGACAGAAGACATATGCAATTATTTAATTCAAAAATTGAAGGGAATACTATTCCACAAATGAGATCCCTGGTCCAAATTGGATCATGGATAACCAACCAATCAAACACTTAAGAAAAAAATACTAATATTTCATAAAACCATTTTTAGAAAAGAAGAGGAAGCATTTTCCAGCAAATCTTATTAGACTAGTATAACCCCAATATCAAAACTTAAAAAAGTATATTAAAAGGAAAGAAAATAATAGGTCAATATCTTTTATGACTATAAATACAAACATGTTAAGCACAATCTAGGAAATTGAATTTTGTGGCATAAAGAATACTATTTCATATCCAAAACAAGTATATTTCAGAAATGTAAGTTTGGGTTAACTTTTAAAATTAATCAACTTAACTCAGTAATTAACTTAGCACATGTGATATAGTGGTTTTTGTTGTTGCTTTGTTTGATTTAAAACATTGTCTTGACTCAATTTGGAGGCCTTAGTACAGTCTAATCACTTCCTTTTCTTTTTTTTTTTTTGGCTTCACTATTTTTTTTTATTTTTATTTTTTTAAATAAATCTTTATTCAGATTATTACTATTATTTCTCCTTTTTCCCCCCATAGCTCCCCTCCACCCATTTCCCACCCCACCTTCTGCCCTTACCTCCCCCCCACTGTCCTCATCCATAGGTGTTTGATTTTTGTCCATTCTCTTCATGAACCCCCCATACCCCTTTCCCCCTGAGAGTTATCAGTCCACTCCCTTTCTATGCCCCTGATTCTATTATATTCACCAGATTATTCTGTTCCTCAGGTTTTTAATTCACTTGATTTTTAGGTTCGCTTGTTGATAGATATGTATTTGTTGTTCATAATTTTTCTCTTTACTTTTTTCTTCTTCCTCTTCTTTAAGAATACCTTTCAGCATTTCATATAATACTGGTTTGGTGGTGATGAACTCCTTCAGCTTTTTCTTATCTGTGAAGCTCTTTATCTGCCCTTCAATTCTGAATGATAGCTTTGCTTTTCTTAACCAACTGAATAAAGCACATCTCATCCATTTCCCTTATTGGGACCTTACAATCATGGGTCATAACACATCCTCCACAATTGCCCCTGGTGCTAAGTACCAGACAGCTAGGGACATCCCTTATGGACATGGGGAAATTAATCAAATTTGTCAATTGACAGTGAACCCATTAAACCTAGCTAACCCTACCTCACCTATTATATATAAACTTTCTCCTATAGCCCTACCTTGCTATTACCCTGTGCTGAGGTACAACGCCCTGTGTGGTCCTACCTAGTGGCCATCTCTCACTTGTAAATAACAATGTTCTGCCTTTTATCTATGTAAGTGTCAGTGTGCTGTGTAATATTATCAAAAGAGTCTTTAAATCTTATAAAGTACTATGTTAGAATATTTGGAATTTTTCATTGTGGACAGATCACATTGTTGTTGTTTTTTAATTTAAATTCCTGGACATTGTATTATTTTATATTTTTATATTTTATTAGAGGCCTGGTGCATGAATCCCTCAGCCTGGCCTATGTGGATCAGGCCAAAACCAGATCTCTGACATCCCCCAAAGGGTCCCAGATTGTGAGAGGGCTCATGCCAGACTGAAAGACCCCACTGGTGCAGGATCAGGGCTGGGGAGGGACCATAGGAGGGCTCCAGGGTGTGTCCGGCCCGTCTCGCCCAGTACCAATCGGCTGGACCCCAGCAAAAAGTTAACCTACTGATTGGAGCGTCTGGCCCCTGGTAGTCAGTGCATGCCATAGTGACTGGTCGAGCGGTAGACCGGAAGGTCAACCGAATGGTTGGACACTTAGCATATTAGGCTTTTATATATATAGATTAGTTATCATACAGATGCACAACTATCACATAGTTATTATTATCATTGACAGTTTACATATAAAAATACTAAATCATAGAATAATAATTTGTAAAACAACATATATTTTTTATTATTTATTTATTTTTTAATTTCTTTTTATTGTCTAAAACTAGAGGCCTATTGCATGAAGAGATTCGTGCAATACGTCTTCCTTCCCTTGGCTTCCAGCACTGGTTTTCCTCCGGCACCCAGGACCCAGACCTTTGCTCCAGCCGGAGTCTGCCTTCTTCGTCTTTGCTGCAGGCTCCGGCCAGAGTCTGCCGCCTTCATCTTTGCTGCAGACTCTAGCCGGAGTCTGCCATTTTCATGTTCGCTGCTTCACTGGAGACCCCGGCTGCAGTCTGCCATCTCCATCTTCACTGCAGGCTCCGGAGTCTGCAGTCTTCGTTTTCGCTGTGCCAGAGTTCTGCTCCTGTAGATCCCTTTGCCCCACTCTCCCTCTCATAGCAGGTGTCCTGCCCTGCCCAGCCACTCTGCACCTGGAGCAGCTGGGCAGCTGCCATCTTTGTCCTTCTAATTTGCATATTCTCTCCTGATTGGCTGGTGGGCGTAGCGAAGTGATGGTCAATTTGCGTGTTTCTCTTTTATTAGTGTAGATTTTACATAAGTCTCCTTTTCCCCAATTGACCCCCTCCCCCATCCCTTTCCAGCCCGGGCAAGCCCCCACAACCCAGTGTCTGTGTCCATTAGTTATGCTAATATGCATGCATACAAGTCCTTTGGTTGTTCTCTAACCCCCCTCCACTACCATTTGTCTCTAGATCGATCTATTCTTGTTCATCAAATTATGTTGATCATTATATCCCACATATAAGTGAGCTCATGTGATATTTGTCTTTCTCCAACTGGTTTATTTTGCTTAGCATAATGCTTTCCAGGTCCATCCATGCTGTTGCAAATGATAAAAGTTCCTTCTTTTTTATAGCAGCATAGTATTCCATTGTGTAGATGTACCACAGTTTTTTAATCCACTCATTTGCTGATGGGCACTTAGGCTGTTTCCAAATCTTAGCTATTGTAAATTGTGCTGCTATGAACATAGAGGTGCATATATCATTCCTGATTGGTGTTTCTGGTTTCTTGGGATATAGTCCTAGAAGTGGGATTACTGGGTCAAATGGGAGTTCCATTTTTAACTTCCTGAGGAAACTCCATACTATTCTCCACAGTGGCTGCACCAGTCTGCATTCCCACCAGCAGTGCAGATGGTACCTCATTGTCATTTTGATTTGTATCTCTCGGATGATTAGTGACTTTGAGCATGTTTTCATATGTCTCTGGGCCTTATGTATGTCCTCTTTCAAAAAGTGTCTATTTAGACCCTTTGACCATTTTTTTGATTGGATTATTTATCTTTCTTTTGTTAAGTTGTGTGAGTTCTCTGTAAAGTTTGGAGATTAAACCCTTATCGGAAATATCATTGGCAAATATGTTTTCCCATGCAGTGGGCTTTCTTGTTGTTTTGTTGATGGTTTCTTTTGCTGTGCAAAAACTTTTTATTTTGATGTAGTCCCATTTCTTTATTTTCTCCTTAGTATCCATTGCCCTAGGAGCTGTGTCTGTAAAGATATCGCTACTATATATGTCTGCTATTTTGCTGCCTATGGAGTCTTATAGGATTTTTATGATTTCTCATCTTACATTCAAGTCCTTTAGCCATTTTGAGTTTGTTTTTGTGTATGGTGTAATTTGGTGGTCTAGTTTCATTTTTTTGCATGTATATGTCCAAATTTCCCAGTACCATTTATTAAAGAGACTGGTTTTACTCCATTTTATGCTCTTGCCTGTTTTGTCAAATATTAATTGAGATAATAGCTTGGGTCGATTTCTGTGTTCTCTGTTCTGTTCCATTGGTCTATATGTCTGTTATTATGCCAGTACCAGGCAGTTTTGAGAACCGTGGCTTGGTAATATTGCTTGATATCTAGTAAAGTAATCCCTCCAACTTTGTTCTTTCTCAGGATTGCTGTGGCTATTCGGGGTCTTTTTTTTTTTTTTCATTACAGATGAATTTTTGGCGAGTTTGTTCTAGATCTTTGAAATATGCCATTGGTATTTTAATGGGAATTGCATTGAGTCTGTAGATTGCTTTGGGTAATATGGACATTTTAATGATGTTGATTCTACCAATCCATGAACATGGTATGTTCTTCCATTTGTTTATATCTTTCTCTATCTCTTTTTTTTCAATGTCCTGAAGTTTTCTGAGTAAAGGTCTTTTATGCCTTTAGTTAAGTTTATTCCTAGGTATCTTAATTTTTTTGGTGCTATGGTAAACGGGATTGATTTTTTCGTTTCTCTTTCTGTGGGTTCATTATTGGTGCAAAAAAGGCCACAGATTTTTGGGTATTAATTTTGTATCCTGCTACATTGCCAAATTCATTTATTAGGTCTAGTAGTTTTTTGATGGAGTCTTTGGGGTTTTCTATGTTTAGTATTATGTTATCTGTGAATAAGGATAGTTTTACTTCTTCTTTTCCAATTTGGATGCCTTTTATCTTCTTGTCTGATTGCTATGGCTAGCACTTCTAGTATTATATTGAGCAGGAATGATGAAAGTGGGTATCTTGTCTTGTTCCTGTTCTTAGGTGAAATGAGTTTAGTTTTTGGCCATTGAGTATGATGTTGGTTGTAGGTTTGTCATATAAGGTTTTTATTATGTTGAGGTATGATTCTTCTATTTCCACTTTTCTGAGAGTTTTTATCAAGAAAGGGTGTTGGATTTTGTCAAATGCCTTTTTTTGCATTGATTGATATGATTATGTGATTTTTGTCTCTCAGTTTGTTTATGTAATGTATCACATTAATTGATTCACGGATATTGTACCATCCTTGCATCCCCGGAATAAATCCCACTTGGTCATGATGTATGATCTTTCTAATGCAATGCTGAATCCGATTTGCTAGAATTCTGTTGAGAATTTTAGCATCTATGTTCATCAAAGATATTGGCCTGTAGTTCTCTTTTTTTGTGGTGTCTTTATCTGGTTTTGGGATTAGGGTAATGCTGGCTTCATAGAAAGAGCTTGGAAGTTTGCCTTCCTCTTGAATTTTTTTGAATAGTCTGAGGAGGATAGGTTTTAGTTCTTTGAATGCTTGGTAGAACTCCCCTGTAAAGCCCTGTCTGCACCAGGGCTTTTGTTTGCTGGAAGCAACATATGTTTTTTAAATGGTGAATCCTTTGTATTATTATTTCTTTTTACATTTTCCCATAATTCTGCCTCACTCATTCTCACATTCACTCTCTCTCTCTAAATCTATAACTATCCAATAAGATGTTAGGTATTAGAGATTTTTTAGATGGTTCATTATACTGACACTTGCTATCTTCGGGTGCCTCACATGTATTAGGTCTGTGTTAGCTATTTAAATTTAAATGAATGCATTCAATGAATAATAAAAGTCATTTCTTTATCTTAATGGATAGTAATATATGAAATTGTTTAACTACCACCAAGAATTCACACTGAATTCTTGAATACCTGGGCTGTATGTTTTTCTTATGACCTTATTTAAGATTACTTAGCTTAGTTTCTTTGGTCTTTTCTTTAGTAATACATTACCCATATATTTCTGTCAGAGATACTTGGTAAAAGAAGACAGCACTTATGAAGTGATATCCAGGGACCAAAGATACAGTGGTTAATGTGAAAGATAATTATAATTACATTCTATTATAGCATTGATTAGAGTGCTTCTGTGAATTAAAAGTTTCCTCATTCATTGGGGCTTATCATTATGGAAATATATTAGATGAATCTTTAGCACGATGTCTTACTGAAGTGATTTTAAAGAAAAGGTCAAATATGCTAGCAGTTAAAATTACTTATATCTAAAGGAAACAAGATTTTTATATACACATCCAGGTACACATTTATTCAATTATTTAAATATCATATTCAAATATTACTTAAGGCCTAATTTATCATTTTTTAAAATTCTCAATTCTCTAGAGAGACTATTAATTAATTTCTTTAGGAACTTTTCTTTATAGACTTGGTATTATAATTCCAAATCAAAGTAAACTTGAGGTCATCTTGTTTACAGGTAACATATTTACCAATATTTTCTTTACAAGTACTAGTATTACTTTTTTCTTCAAGCTATTGGTGAATTTTTTTTTTTCTTTGAAGGCTACTTGCAACCCAAATAGGAAAAAGAGAATGACTTTTTATACATATGCTTGGAAAATTTCTAAGATACATTTAATTTTATAATCCTATAAAAAGTTTCATTAATACAAAAACACTGAAGACAGCAGATATAAAAATCTACTAAGTATTAAATTGACATTTTTGGGTATACATGTATATATGTTTCATTAATGAATGGCATATTAAGCATTAGAGAAAACAATAACATCCTTAATTAAATGACTTTGGAGATGGCTGCTGAGAGCCTAAACCATTGAAACATGAAATGTTATTTCAAATCTTCCAAGCATTACACAATCTGACAGGCTGAAACAATGCTCATTTCGTAAAATTTATCCTATTTCTTACAATTTTATCACACTGTTGTGAATAATGAAATCCATCTTTGTGAAGAGTATCAGTTTAACACTTGAATAACCCATGTTTTTTCTCTGGAAGCAACTGTCAGCATGTTTGGGGAATTATTTTCCCCATAGAAATTAATTGCAAGTTTATTTATTTTAATAAAATAGGTTGTTTTCCTTTGGTAGGATTGACTGCACCTAATCACAATTATATCTGATTCTCAGTTTATGTGGTGAGATATGATTAAACAACAACAACAACAACAAAACCTAGACTCTACACTTAATTATATTAATGTTTCCTCCTATGAATAGGAGCAATCATCAGAACTGTTTATATTTTACTAGAGGCCCAGTGCATGAAATTCATGCATTGAGGTGAGGGGTCCCTCAGCCCGGCCTGCACCCTCTCACAGTCTGAGAACCCTCAGGGGATGTCCAATGTAGGGAGTGGGCCTAGTCTAGCAGTCGGACATCCTTAGAACTGCTGCGGAGGTGGGAGAGTCTCCCACCACCGCTGCTGTGCTCACCAGCTTGTGAGCCCGGCTTCTGGCTGAGTGGTGCTCCCACTGTGGGAGCGGACTGACCACCAGGGGCAACTCCTGCATTAAGCATCTGCACCCTGGTGGTCAGTGTGCGTCATAGCAGCCAGTCATTCTGCCCTTTGGTCAATTTGCATATTAGCTTTTTATTATATAGGATTATTTCCATTGTTATAAATTCAGGACCAATATTTAAGTTATCTAATTTCTTTTTTTTTTGTAAAGTTGCTAAAATGGTGCCATTACTAAATAGTAAGGATATAGGAGTGCATTTTTAAATACATTAAAGAATAAATTAAGATTATTATACTGGCACATTGTCTTTTTTATTGCAACAGGTTTATATACTAATCTTAATCAAATCTTGTTATTAGGTAAACAATACAGCTTTGCAACATATGCACTGACTTAATTCAATAAAAAAGAAATGAATTGATATGTATTAATAATCTATCTGTAATTATATTAAAAAGCATATAAAGATATAAAGAAATCACCCATGTCTTATATTTATTATTAAAATACTGTGTTGGTGTCACTTTTTAATAATGAAAATTAATTGGGTATCTTGAATGTAGCTATGTACTGGACATAGTTATTCAATTTTAGTTAATCACTATGAACACAAGCTCCAGAATGCATTGTGAACAAAAGACAATGTATGAAATGATCCCAGTCTCAGTTACAAAATAAAGAAATAGGCATCTTGTATCAGGTAACTTTCTAGGGAGAGTAAAGACACCTAAAATAACCCATGCTTCTTTAAGTAGGGCTCATTCCTTCACAGGTAAACATGGATAAATCTTTCAATGGGCAAAGAAGAACCTGAAGATCTGGAACACTCTTGAATGAGAAAGATACTTCAAGATTAAATGATTTCAGGGTTTTTAATAAAGACTGACAAAAATTTGACCAATAGATGTTATTCCCTAACTTAAAGTATTGTGAACAAGGCAAATGTTTCTACATCTTTCATATCAAAAACTAAGTTCAGGAGCAAAAATTCTCCAGATACCATATGTTGAATGCACTAAAGTCAATGTCTCTCAAATGTTTAAAAAATAGCAGGTAGCTTGTCTCGATTGGTTCTTGGTAACTGCCAAGATTCTGTTCAGAACCTGGTATTTACCATCATTTACTTTTGTTTGTTTGTTTTGCATCAAGAGATATCTAGGTCTCCTTAGTTTAATTTATAAATATAACAGCTGTTTAGGGAAAGTTGTTGCATTAACCAGGACTCTGGATTAATTCCAGAACAAAACCATAGAGACCTAAGTGAAGAAAGAAGTAGAGAGCATGCTTCATAAAACAACTATGACCACAACAATAACTGATGATAAACTTAATTAAGACAACAGTAACAGCAACAATAATAATAAATTGGTGATGTCTTTGGGAGAATAAAAATGAATAATTCTGGATTGCACAAGGTGGGGAGTGGGAGCTTTAGCTAACAACAGGTGTGGCCAAGAAAATAAAAACTGTGGGGACATTTATGAAGAAGATAGATATTCTGAAGATAAATTGTTAGAAGATTCATAATAAAGGGAAAAAAAAAGAAACTGGCCAATGGCTATGACTAAAATCTCTGGAGCCAAAACAAATGAAACAAGGAATAGAGACTAATTCTGTTAACCTGATAAAAGTTATTTATCAAAACATATCACAACGATATTTAATGTTTGGATCAAAATAAGGATGTTCATCATCACTACTATATTCATAAATAATGCTATAAAACCATAAATATGCCCTAACTGGTTTGGCTCAGTGGGTGGAGCGTCAGCCTGCAGACTGAAGGGTTCCAGGTTCAATTCCAATCAATGGCATGTACCTTGGTTGTGGGCACATCCCCAGTAGGGGGTGTGCAGAAAGCAGCTGATCGATGTTTCTCTCCCATCGATGTTTCTAGCTCTCTATCCCTCTCCCTTCCTCTGTAAAAAATCAATAAAATATATTTTTTAAAATAAAATAAAAACATAAATAAATTTACTGATCATGTCAATAAAATTAACAAAACAATGTAATTAGTATAACATTTGAAAATGATAAGTCAAAATTTTGTTGTTGGGAGTCATTATACTGCTTTAACAGGAAAACTCTAGAGAATCAACACAACAGTAACAACATTAAAATATATATAAATGTTATAATTAAATCTTTATAGAAAGCATTTAAAAATTCCACCATTATCTATAAAGAACATTTGAATACCAGAGGAGACATATATTGTTCTAGGATGATTAAATATTATAAATGTACAAATTGCCCTAAATCAATCAGCAAATATAATTAAATTAATATCAGAAATCCAGCAAACTTTTTCGATAACCTAGACAAGCTTGTTCAAAATTTATACCAAGTCAAAAAGGAGAATAAATAACTGATACAGTTTTGAACAAAAATAACAAATGACAAAAGTCTCAACATGTCATAGATGGCTCAGAATCAGTTGAGCAAATAACATATATAGTCAAGAATTACAAGCATATTTGGGAACTTTAATGTAATCAACATGGTATTACAAAATCATAAGTGTTCACAGAACTGTGACTCAAAGTAGTATTAAAGACATCACTTTATAACTTCTTTACATTAGCAAAAAAAAATTAGAATAAGATTAAGATTTAGAGAGGATGTTTAGAAACTACCTCAAAAGTACAAATGGGTAATATAATTTTAAAGAGTAATACAACCCCATTTTGTAAAATTATGGACTCAAATATACCCCATACCAGCAACTCCATTCTCAGGTATTAGCCAGAGAGAAACTAGCAGAGATTTTAAAGATGACTCATCACAACATTGTTTGTGAGTGCAAAGAGTTGAACATAATGTAAGTTTTCATTAGTAAGCGATAAGCATACTACATATCTATGTGTGATGGGTGTCTATTCAGCAGATAGAAGGACTGAGTTAGGGCTACATATAATAGCATTAACTGATCTCAAAAATAAAATGTTGGGAGCACAATTTATAACAGAGCACAACTTGTGCAAATTAAATAACACATATACAAACAAACAACAACAAAAGCCCTAAGTTTTAGAATACTCCACCAGGTGTCTTTGTATATTTTATTACCTATACACATGCATATATTGATATCCGTGTGAATATATGCATATAGATATTTGTATTCATATACATGTACTTTATAATATGTACATAGTATAAAAACTTTATAAGAATACAATTATGCATGTACTCTCTATGTGTTCAGTGAAAAATGGAATCAATTACAATGTCTCTAACAGTGATATGTATCACTCCAATTCAAGATTGAACAACGCATCTCCAAGATAAGCATCCCCCATGCTTTTCAAATATAGTAACAGATTCACTATTTACTCATAAATACCCACATGTAAAAAGAACAATTTTTCCACAGATGAATCTGCCTTCCATTTGAGTCAGAATAACTGAAATACTTATTAATTGCTTATCCAAGGTCCTGACCTCAGATCTATCTATACTAATAAAAGGGTAATATGCTAATTAGAACAGGAGTCCTTCTGGACATCCTTCCGGACAAAGCCATGGTGGCGGGG
The DNA here is from genome assembly GCF_963455305.1 of Plecotus auritus. NCBI lineage: Eukaryota > Metazoa > Chordata > Mammalia > Chiroptera > Vespertilionidae > Plecotus > Plecotus auritus. The sequence continues at coordinate 73,476,107 of NC_137772.1, read as the reverse complement.
CCGACACAGAGGTGGTTAGGGATGATCAGGCCAGGAGGGGAGGGCAGTTGGGGGTGATCAGGCTGGCAGGGGGGGGGGGCAGTTGGAAGCAAGCAGGCCAGCAGGGGCGACAATTGGGGTGATCAGGTCAGCAAGGGGGGGAAGGTGGGGGTGAGAAGGCTGGCAGGGGGCAGTTGGAGGCAAGCAGGCTGGCAGGCAGAGTGGTTAGGGGCTATCAGGCAGGCAGGCAGGTGAGTGGTTAGGAGCCAGCGGTCCCAGATTGTGAGAGGGATTGGGCCTAAACCAGCAGTTGGACATCCCCCAAAGGGTCCCAGATTAGAGAGGGTGCAGGCCGGGCTGAGGGATACACCCCCGGGCACGAATTTCATGCACCGGACCACTAGTTGAATTATAATTTCTAAAATGAGGCCCAAAAGTCACTAGAGTTTTAAAGCATTCTTGGTGACTGGAAAGCAGCCAAGTTTGGAAAACAGGTGTTTACAAATATTTACTTTAAAACTATGACAAAATAGGAAAAATATTCTTTACATTATCAAAGTATTGCATGTCATTTGTTTTATTATTACTGTCATAATTTGTATTGAAGTTGAGTGTATCTTAATATTAAGAACATTTAGGCAGTGATATTCAAATATGTATTTAATTTCACTCATATCTAAAATATATATTTCTTTCTAATTTTACTTATATAGGTATTTTGTATTATCTAAGAATGAAACATTATTTTTTGAGGAGGGTTATGTTTAAGGGAAAGAAATATTGGCAATTTTACTAAGTGAAGTTGAAGTAGCCTTGGGGAGAGAAAGATTTCTCCTGAAGTTAGATAATTTTGCTTTTTGTGACAAATTTTCAAGAATTAATAATTGCCAATTATTTTTCCTCTAGTCTTCAGAACAACTTCTAGCTTAAGCACACACACACACACACACACACTTCTTTCAGAGAAGAAGGGAGCTCAAGGTCAAGTGATAATTTGTAGAAAATGCATACATGTGTTTTAAAAGCTGATCTAAAGTGGTTGTAAATGAGGAAAAATTTTGGCTAAAAATTGAAAATAATATAATAAAGAGGTGAAGTTTTAAGTCATTTTTTGAGTAAATGGTAGCTTAGTAAGATAAATATACATTAAAAATACATAATTTTGCAAATATTTTGAAATTTTAATAATACAGAAGTTGGATGAGAGGCACAAACTGGATTGAAAATACAAAGACAAATTTAAAAAGAGAATATTGAATAGGTTTTATGTGTTTTATAAGTAAATAAATACTGAGATATGATCAATTTAAAATAATGCATTTTTGCCTGGCCATTGTGGCTGAGTGATTGAGTGTCAATCCATGAACCAATAAGTCATAGGTTCGATTCGAGGTCAGAGCACATGCCCAGGTTGGGAGCTCATTCCCCAGCAGGGGCATGCAGGAGGCAGCCAATTCATCCATGTTCTCTCTCATTTATGTTTCTATCTCTCCCTCTCCCTTCTTCTCTCTATAAATTAATTTTTAATATATTTTTAAAAATATTTTTAAAAAATGCAATTTTGTTTACTAAATAATTAACAGAATTGATTATACATCTTAAAATCACTATACTAGTAAAAAAATATGATTTCAGGTAGGCCCTTAAAAATGTTTCCTTGCAAGAGTAGAAAAACTATAGCGTGATTTGATAAATAATTTGTTTTACTAATATATATTGTGCATATATTAGGCTCTAATTACTGTATGATATTTAGAAACTACAGAGAAGAAAATATAGGAATCCTGACATTAAGCTCCTCACAGACTAATGTGGAAGATTTACTGAAGAACAAGCCATATGTAATAATAATTGCATTAATTAATACTTATAATGAAAACAAGTAATTACACCTTGTACAATTACACCTGGTGTAATATCTATATATATAAAAGCCTAAGTGACCATTACAATCGGTCAACCAAACGACCAGGAGACCGGTCACTCTGACAACGCACTGACCACCAGGGGGCAGATGCTCAATGCACCCCTGGTGGTCAGTGCACTCCCAAAGTCAAACTCCCACAGTCAACCTCCCGCAGCTGACCAATCTCCCTCCCCTGGGCCAGCAGGCGTAATTGGGACTGGTCAAGACAGCCCTGATCAGCCCCAATTGCCGGCGAGGCCGAGGGACCCCACCTGTGCACAAATTCGTGCACCGGGCCTCTAGTATAGGAATAAACCTCAAAGGACACTTTACTTTGGGTGTGAAGGTTGCCAGTGATATAAGGGAAGGATTTATAAAAGAGGTAATATTTGATTCATGTCATGAAAACTAAGTAGAATTTTGTTACAAAACCAAAGAAATAAGCATATTTCAAATAATAAAGAGCATGTGTTTACAAAAAGAAGTAAGAAACACCTTGAAAAATTTGAGGAACTGCATGAAACCAATTACAGATATAAGCAATGTATTCATGTCCAAAAAGCATGATTTGTTCTTCTATCTCCAACACTTAGTAGTGTTGCCAAATATATCATTAGTAATGGGAAAATAAGTTAAGCAACTCATAAGAATATAGTGTGCAGGTGCATTGAAACAGTAGAAGCCATAAAGAAGCAAAATATAATTCTGCAAAAGTATAGAGGAGTCCTTCAAAGGGAATAGAAAATTAATGTTTCCCCCTCAAAAGAAAGTCAATAAGCTCCATTTATTGATAGCATGAAGTGCGTGAGATGTAATCACTGACATAGAGCTTTCTTTCACCCTGATTAAGCGATGGCCACACTTTCCCTAGCACCCTACATATGCTGCTCTTCTTTGCAGGCATTTATTGGTGTTTATGTGCATTATTTCTAACTCTTGTTTTTGAGATTACCTGAGTAAATCTGTTTCTTACTGCCATAAAACCTAACTAAGCAAGCAGATATAGTATCTATAATAATAAAAGCATAGTATGCTAATTAGACTGGACAGCCGAACGACCTTCCAGACATCATTCCAGATGTTCTTCCATCAAAGCCACGGAGATGGGGGCCAAGGCAAAGGTGGTTAGGGGTGATCAGGCAGGCAGGTGAGCAGTTAGGGGTGATCAGGCAGGCAGGAAGAGTGGTTAGGGGTGATCAGGCAGGCAGGTGAGCAGTTAGAGGTGATCAGGCAGGCAGGTGAGCAGTTAGAGGTGATCAGGCAGGCAGGCGAGCCGTTAGGGGCATCAGGCAGGCAGGCAGAGGGTTAGGGGTGATCAGGCAGGCAGGTAGAGTGGTTAGGGGTGATCAGACAGGCAAGCAATTAGGAGCTAATGGTCCCGGATTGTGAGAGGGATGTCCAACCAGCAGTTGGACATCCCCTGAGGGGTCCTGGATTGCGAGAGGGTGCAGGCCTGGCTGAGGGATCCCCCCCCCCCCCCACAAATTTCATTCACCAGGCCTCTAGTAGAAAATAAAAGTGAAGCTTTTCCAACCAGACAAACATGAATTCACATCCCAGCTCTTACAAATACTAGGTATTTGGCTTTGGCAATATAATCTTTTGGACCCTTAGTTTTATACTCAGTAAGAATAGTGATGCCCTAACCCATTTGGCTCTGTGGATAGAGTGTCAGCCTGTGGACTGAAGGATCCTGGGTTCGATTCCAGTCAAGGGCATTTACCTTGGTTGCGAGCACATTCCCAGTAGGGAGTGTGCAGGAGGCAGCTGATAGATGATTCGCTCTCATCGATGTTTCTAACTCTCTATCCCTCTCCCTTCCTCTCTGTAAAAAATCAATAAAATATATTAAAAAAAGAATAGTGATAATAATATATTTTTCATATTAGTTATTATATTTTATGCTTGATATCTGGCTTAAAACAAGCTAATAATAAATGTTATTCAGTGCCATTCAATTAACAATATTTATTTATTGAAGAAATAAATAAGCTGAGGTAGAAAGGATATTTATTTTCAAGCCCCAGAGTAAAATAACTAATCCTATCTTTCTTATTCCAAGTATTTGTGAATGTTTTAATAGAGATTTAGATGGCATGCTTATCAAATTGGCCAATCACATAAAGTCAGTAACACCAGTTAATTCTGGGTAGTGATTACATTTTCAGAATAATCTTGAAACAAACTAACAATAAAAAATTAAAGTCATGTGTTTGGAATATTTTTTTTAAGTGAAGGAAAATTTTCAGCGCTGATAAGATTTTATATGTGACTACTCTTTAAACCAGTATTTGCTAGAAAACTATCTTACAAAAATAACACAGGTATGCAAGACGATCCTACATAATAAAAGGCTAATATGCAAATAGACCGAATGGTGGAATAGCCTAACAACCGAACAACTGGTCACTGTGATGTGCGCTGACCACCAGGGAGAGTGTGTAGAACATGGCAGGCGTTGGCTGCAGCAGGATGGTGGAGCAGGTGAGTGGAGGTGCCAGACCAAGGCGGGGCACCGGTCACAGTCATCGGGAGAGCCTCTGGTGGTTACTGAAAATTCTTTGCTTCCACGTGCATTATCCCGCCTGGTGCTCGCACCTGCTGGCAGCGCCGGTGTCACTGCTCTCACCCACTGCCAGTGTTGGCCCCGCTTGCACCTGCAGCTGCTGCCAGAGCCGCCACTCGCACACGCTGCCTGTGCCCGGCGCCAGTCCCTATTACTCAGCGTCATCAGCGGGTGCAAGCGGCAGCTGCCAGCCCTGATCACCCCTGAGGGCTTCTCCACCTCCCCCTGCTCCTGTGGGGCAATCAGGGCAGCAGTTACCCCTCACACCCACTGATGGCACTGGCCCTGCTCACACCCACTGCTGGTGCCGGACCAAATCGCTCCATGCTATTATTAGAGTAGCGGTGGTGGGAACAGGGCTGCCAGCAGACAGGGGACCAGGGGTCATCGTGGGAGGGACCAGGTGGGGGCATGAAGGATGGATCAAGACCCACCCCTGTGCCTACCACAGCCTCACAGCCTACAGTTTCTTTCAAGGTGTGCGAATTTGTGCACTGGGCCCCTAGTATGTACATAAATGTTTTTTTCCCCCCAGTATTATTTATAATGCTGAAAAACTGAAGACAACTAAAAACCCATCAATTAGGAAAGTTTTAAATTTATTATGATGCATCTATATCATGTAATGGCAGACAGCTATTAAAAGGATAAGGATGACCTCTTTGTAGAAATGAAATATAGGGTAGTATTTAAAAGCAAGTTCTCTGGAGCCAGATTTTCTGCAACAGAATTTCAGCTAGGCTTCAATGGACTACTTACTTAAGCTCCCTCTGCTTGTTTCCTCCTCTATAAAATGGGAATGACAGACTACCCCATTTAGAACAATATTGGAATATATCAGGTTATATATGACCATTCTCCTTTATTAATAGTGTTAGTATGGAAAATGTTCACAGCATATTTAAAAATAAAAGTGGTGAATAATATCTATATGTGATTGTGCCTGTATATAGAAATAAGTAAATACAGAATTAGGTAAGGGTAGAGAAGAGAATGAGAATAACATGTAAATAAAATTTAGGTATAGACATCAAGTTACAATTAGAGGGAGAGATTAATGGTCAGAAGCCTTTTGGATTTTATATTAGAGTCCCATGGAAAGCTGTCAACTTAGGGAGACACTAATTTGGGGGGTGACTTTATTTACATGTTTAAAAAGAAGATAAAGGTGAAAAGATTTGGTGACAATTAAGCAAACAGGAAAGTACAAGGAAAAAAGAAGCATTAAAAGAGTGCTATAGTTTACACAGGGAAACTAATACATACATGCAAAGAATGTCATATTCTATTTTTTACAAAAAGCTACTTATGGTAGCTGGGAATATGCAATGCTATTACTCATTAAGATACTTTTATTTACTTTAAAGAAATCTTTACAGGGACTCTAGTTTTTCCCTTTAGTTTTTCCTTTTTCTTTATTTCCTATTAGCAACGTTTTCTAGAATTAAAATAAACTTGGCAAAACATATCAATTTTCACCCAAATAGCTAAGGTACTCTATTTCATTTTGTAATGAAGTGAAACATGGTTAATATGTTTAGGTTCTTTCTATTAACATGGAGGTGATCATGAGACTTAATAGGAAAGGTGACTATGTCAAAAGACTAAAGAAAAACAGGTAAATGATTATTACTGAGCACTTAGAAGATAATTAGCATTAATGCCACTCACAGACTAGAGACCTCTGGCAGTTACCTATGTCCAATCAAAACCTATTTTGTCTATTTGACACAGGAGCAATAAAAAATCTTCTTAAAGTTTGACCCTCAGAGAGGAAACCCATTTCTCCTTGGTCAATACACATTACTGGACTCAGTGGGACTTGAGAAATGGCAGTGACACCCTCCATAATCAGCTATTTGTGTGCTTACTCAGATGCATATTGTGCAACTGATGACCTGCCTTTTGGCTTTTCTGCTAGAAGAATATTTATTCCACTGTGTAAATCAGATAAGTCAAGTATGGCATGGCACAAGGGCAGATTATGGCTTATGGTTTACTTATTGAAAAGAAAAAGGCTTTCCTTTTTTTTTTTTTTTGTAAAAAGAAATTTGAGTTTACCTTAACCTCATTGTAGTGGTGTGCATTAAATACAAGTTAGCTAACAGGGGGCAAGGCAAGGATGTTCATGCTGTGGAGGGGATTAAACACTAAAACTCACAGAGCAAAGTATTCCGTTTATAAACATGGTAAAAACAGTCATGATTCTTAATTATAATTATCTCATTGTCCAGGTGAAATATGCTAAATTAATAAAAATGCAAATTTCATATTTGATCTTCCAAAAAATAGAAGAAATTGACAATGTAAAATATTGCAAATTTAATAACCTAAAATGTTCTATGGAAAATAGCATACAATACATCCTCTATTTTGTGGTCTTTGATTTAATGGACTTTGGATTTAATGAACAAAATTTCCAGTCCATACATCATATGTGAAAATCAACACCCTGTTAATTTTAAAATGCTTTTAACCAAGGTTTGCTTATATTTAAATTAAAAGGTTATTTTTTGTTATTCACTGTTATTTTTAACAAATTTCAGTGGATAGGCCATATGTTAGAAAAAAATACTATAGTAATTTCACTGACACAAATAAATATTACATATCTACAACCATAGTCTACATATTTAAATCCAAGAGTCACCACTCATAAACAATGCTGGGAAATGATTAGCAGGTGATCACACTGGATCTCTCCAGGAAATTGCTTCTGTTGTCCCATGGCTTGACTTTATGTAGCAGTTTTAATGTGTACCGATGAATGTTCTGATACGGGCTTAGTCACGCCCCAGCTGTGTGCATTGGTTTACTCTTGGTGGCTGGTGAATGCATGTGTTTACTAGACTTATTCAGTATAAATTTATTTATTTTTATTTTTGTTAAGTCTCACCTGGGGACATTTTTTCCACTGATTTTAGATCGAGTGGATGGGAGAAAGGGACAAGGAGGAGAGGAGAGAGAGAGAGAGGAGAGAGAGAGAGAGAGAGAGAAAGAGAGAGAGAGAGAGAGAGAGAGAGAGAAAGAGAGAGAGAGGAAGAGAGAGAGAGAGAGAGAGAGAGAGAGAGAGAGAAAGAGAGAGAGAGGAAGAGAGAGAGAGAGAGAGAGAGAGAGAGAGAGACATCAATGTGAGGACACATCAATTGGTTGCCTCCCTCCCGCATGCACCCCAACCTGGGCCAGGGATGGAACCTGCAACCCTGGGGTACACCCGCTGACACTCTAATCACTAAGAAAGACCAGCCAGGGCACATATTAAGTATAAAATTAAAATTATAGTAATATATATATATATATATATATAGAAAACTTTTCTGTGAAATTAAAATTTTTATAAATACATAATTTTATTTTATATTTATATTTTATTTTTTTTAATTTCTTTATTGATTAAGGTATTACATATGTGTCCTTATTCCCCCATTATCCCCCACCTCCCATTCATGCCCCCATGCCCCTGGTGTCTGTGTTCATTGGTTAGGCTTATATGCATGCATATAAGTCCTTTGGTTGATCTCTCCCCCTTACCCCCACCCCCCCCTACCTTCCCTGAGGTTTGACCTTCTGATTGATGTTTCTCTGTCTCTGAATCAATTTTTGTTCATCAATTTATGTTGTTCATTATATTCCACAAATGAGTGAGATCATGTGATATTTATCTTACACTGCCTGGCTTATTTCACTTAGCATAATGCTCTCCATCTCCATCCATGTTGTTGAAAATGGTAAGAACTCCTTTTTTTTTTTTTTTTTTACCGCAGCGTAGTATTCCATTGTGTAGATGTACCATAGTTTTCTGATGCACTCATCTGCTGATGGGCACTTAGGCTATTTCCAAATCTTAGCTATGGTGAATTGTGCTGCTGTGAACATAGGGATGCATATATCCTTTCTGATTGCTGTTTCTAGTTTCTTGGGATATATTCCTAGAAGTGGAATCACTGGGTCAAATGGGAGTTCCATTTCTAAATTTTGAGGAAACTCCATACTGTTCTCCACAGTGGCTGCACCAGTCTGCATTCCCACCAGCAGTGCACGAGGGTTCCTTTTTCTCCACATCCTCGCCAGCACTTGTCCTTTGTTGATTTGTCGATAATAGCCATTCTGACAGGTGTGAGATGTTACCGCATTGTTGTTTTGAGTTGCATCTCTCTGATGATTAGTGACTTTGAGCAGGTTTTCATATGTCTCTTGGCCTTTTTTCTGTCTTCTTTCATAAAGTGTCTATTTAGATCACTTGCCCATTTTTTGATTGGGTTGTTTATCTTCTTTTTGTTAAGCTGCATGAGTTCCCTGTAAATGTTGGAGATTAAACCCTTATCGTTGATATCGTTGGGAAATATGTTCTCCCATGCACTGGGCTTTCTTGTTGTATTATTGATGGTTTCCTTTGCTGTGCAAAAGTTTTTATTTTGATGTAGTCCCATTTGTTTATTTTCTCTTTAGTTTCCATTGCCCTTGGAGCAGGATCAGTGAAGAAATTGCTTCGTCATATGTCAGAGATTTTTCTGGCTGTGAATTCCTCTAGTATTTTTATGATTTCTCGTCGTATGTTTAAGTCCTTGATCCATTTTGAGTTTATTTTTGTGTATGGTGTAACTTGGTGGTCTAATTTCATTTTTTTGCATGTATCTGTCCAATTTTTCCAACACCATTTATTGAAGAGACTGTCTTGACTCCATTGTATGTTCACACCTCCTTTGTCAAATATTAATTGAGCGTAGTGATTTGGGTTGATTTCTGGGTTCTCTATTCTATTCTTGATCTATATGTCTGTTCTTGTGCCAGTACCAGTCTGTTTTGAGAACAGTGGCTTTGTAATACAGCTTGAAATCTGGTATTGAGATCCCCCCTACTTTGTTCTTCTTTCTCAGGATTGCTGTGGCTATTCGGGGTCTTTTTTATTCCAGATGAATTTTTGGAGAGTTGTTTCTAGGTCTGTGAAATATGCCAATGGTATTTTAATGGGGAATGCATTGAATCTATAGATTGCTTTGGGTAGTATGGACATTTCAATGATGTTGATTCTACCAACCCATGAACATGATATGTTCTTCCATCTGTTTATGTCTTCCTCTATCTCTTTTTTCAGTGTCATGTAGTTTTCTGCATATAGGTATTTTACATCCTTAGTTAAGTTTATTCCTAGGTATCTTAATATTTTTGGTGCGATGGTAAATGGGATTGCTTTTTTAGTCTCTCTTTCTGTGAGTTCACTATTGGTGTATAGAAATGCCACAGATTTCTTGGCGTTAACTTTGTATCCTGCTACATTGATGAATTCATTTATTAAATCTATTAGTTTTTTGATGGAGTCTTTCAGGTTTTTATGTACAATATTATGTCATCTGCAAATAAGGACAGCTTTACTTCTTCTTTTCCAATTTGGATGCCTTTTATTTCTTCTTCTTGTCTGATAGCAATGGCTAATACTTCCAGTACTATGTAGAACAGGAGTGGTGAGAGTGGGCATCCCTGTCTTGTTCCTGTTCTTAGGGGAAATGGTTTTAGTTTTTGCCCATTGAGTATGATGTTAGTTGTGGGTTTATCATATATGGCTTTTGTTATGTTGAGGTATGATCCTTCTATTCCCACCTTGTTGAGAGTTTTTATCAAGAAAGGGTGTTGGATTTTGTCAAATGCATTTTCTGCATCAATTGATATGACTATGTGATTTTTATCTCTCAATTTGCTTATGTGATGTATCACATTTATTGATTTGCAGATATTGTACCATCCTTTCATCCCTGGGATAAATCCTACTTGGTCACGGTGTATGATCTGTCTGATGTAGTGCTCCATCTGACTTGCTAGAATTTTGTTGAGCATTTTGGCATCTATGTTCATGAGGGATATTGGCCTGTAATTCTCTTTCATTGTGTTGTCTTTATCTGGTTTTGGCATTAGGGTGATGCTGGCTTCATAGAAGGAGCTTGGAATTGTTCCTTCCTCTTGAATTTTTTGGAATATTCTGTGGAGGATAGGTTTTAGTTCTTCCTTGAATGTTTGGTAAAACTCCCCTGTGAAGCCATCTCGCCCGGGCTTTTATTTGCTGGAAGCTTTTTGATGACTGCTTCAATTCCTTCCATAGTTATTGGCCTATTGAGCTGTTTAGATTCTTCCTGATTGAGTTTTGGAAGGTTATATTTTTCTAGGAATATGTCCATTTCCTCCAGGTTGTCCAGTTTGTTGGAATAGAGTTGTTCATGGTATTTTTTAACAATCCTTTGTATTTCAGTGGGGTCTGTTGTTATTTCACCTCTTTCATTTCTGATTTTGTTTATTTGGGTCCTCTCTTTTTGCTTCTTGGTGAGCCTGGCTAGAGGTTCATCAATCTTGTTTATCCTTTCAAAAACCAGCTCTTGGTTTTGTTGATCTTTTGTATTCTTTTTTTTTTGTTTCAATGTCATTTATTTCCACTCTGATCTTTATTATTTCCTTCCTTCTGCTTACACTGGGCTTTTCTTGTTGCTCTCTTTCTAACTCTTTGAGTTGTAGGGTTAGGTAATTTATTACCATTGTTTCTTGTTTTTTGCAGTAGGCTTGTAGAGCTATGAACTTCCCTCTCAAGACTGCTTTCGCTGTGTCCCATAGATTTTGGATTGTTGTGTTTTCATTGTCATTTGTTCCTGGGACGTTTATTTATTTCTTCCTTGATCTTGCTGGTAACACAGTCATTGTTTAATAGCATGCTGTTTAGTCTCCATGTGTTTGATTTCTTTGGATTGTTTTTATTGTAGTTGATTTCCAGTTTTATGCCACTGTGATCTGAGAAGATTCTTGATATGATTTCTATCTTCTTGAATTTGAAGAGACTTTGCCTATGACCCAACATATGGTCTATCTTTGAAAATGACCCATGTGCACTTGAGAAGAATGTATATTCTGTGTCTTTGGCGTGAAATGTTCTGAAGATGTCAATTGATTCCATCTGGTCTAGTGAGTCATTTAATATTGATGTTTCTTTGCTGATTTTTTTGTTTAGAGGATCTGCCCAATGATGATAGTGGGGTATTAATGTCTCCTACTATGATTGTATTGCTGTCAATCTCTCCTTTGATATCCTCCAGGAGTTTCTTTATGTATTTGGGTGCTCCTGTATTGGGTGCATATATGTTTACCAGGGTTATTTTTTTTTTGTTGGATTGCTCCCTTTAGTATTATTAACTGGTCTTCCTTATCTCTGGTTATGTCCTTCAGTTTGAGATCTAATTTGTTAGATATAAGTATTGTTACTCCAGCTTTTTTTTCAGTTCCATTGACCTGAAAAACTTGTTCCATCCCTTCAGCCTCAGTCTGTGTGCGCCTTTTTTTCTGAGGTGCATTTCTTGTAGACAGCAGATATATAGGTCATGTTTTCTTATCCAATCTGTTACCCTATGTCTTTTGATTGGGGCATTTAATCCATTTACATTTAAAGTTATTATTGATAGGTACTTATTTGTTGCCATTTTTATTCTTTACCCCTGTGTTCCTTCTTTGCTTCCTATTATTTTTTTTACAGCAGACCTTTTAGCATTTCTTGCATTGCTGGTGGTAATAAATTCCCTTAGTCCTTTTTTGGTCTGTGAAGCTCCTGATTTCACATTCAATTTTGATTGATAGCCATGCTGGGTACAGTATTCCTGGATTCAGACCCTTCCTTGAAATGACTTTGTATATTTCATTCAATTCCCTTCTGGCCTGATGAGTTTCTGTTGAAAAATCAGTTGTTAGTCTGATGGGAGTACCTATGTAGGTAACTTTCTGTCTCTCTCTGGCCGCTTTTAAGATTCTTACTTTGCTGTTGGTGTTTGCCAATTTAATTATAATGTGCCTTGGCGTCGGTCTTTTGGGTTCATTTTGCTTGGGACTCTGTGAGCTTCTTGGATTTGTGTGGGTTTTTTCTTCCCTATATCAGGGAAATTTTCTCTCATTATTTCTTCAAACATGTTTTCTATTCCTTGCTCAGTTTCCTCTCCTTCTGGAATCCCTATTATGTGGATGCTGTTTTTTTTCCGTCTTGTCCCAAAGTTCCCTTAGGCTCTCCTCCTGCTTTTTAATTTTTTTTTTTCTAGAAGCTGCTCTACTGGGTATTTTTTCCTACCTTGTCTTCTAGCTCACTGATGCGGTCCTCTGCTTCTTCTAGTCTACTCTTGATGCTTTCTATTGAGTTCTTTACAGCAGCAATGCAATTTTTCATTTCTTCTTGGTTCTTCTTCATTTCCTCTTGGTTCTTACTCATATTTTCGAATTTGTCTTCCATTCTTTACAGCCACCTTATGACCATTTCTCTGAATTCTTTTTCTGGCAGGTTGCTTGCCTCCATTTCATTTACTTCCTTTTCTGGTGATGTCTGCTTTTCTTTCATATGTGGGCTGTTTCTTTGTCTTCCCATGGTCTCTCTTCTCTGGGTGTCTGGTTATGTAGTTCTCTCTCTCCTGTGTTGATTTATTTTTTTTATTTTTTAAAATATATTTTATTGATATTTTACAGAGAGAGGAAGGGAGAAGGATAGAGAGCTAGAAACATCGATGAGAGAGAAACATCGATCAGCTGCCTCCTGCACACCTCCCACTGGGGATGTGCCCGCAACCAAGGTACATGCCCTTGACCGGAATCGAACCCGGGACCCTTCAGTCCACAGGCCGACGCTCTATCCACTGAGCCAAACCGGTTTCGGCTCTCCTGTGTTGATTTAAAGGCACAAGATACAACACAACCAGGTACCACACACAAGGCACTGAACAGAAATGTATTCACAGTATTAATAAGCCCAAATAAAGGTGACCACCAGAGAAAGGCAAAGTGGGGGATAGTAGAGAAAGAAGAAGAGTAAAAAAAAAGAAGTGCCAAAATGAAATTGGGAAAAGGAAAAAAAAAAAGTAAGAGAGAAAAGAAAGAGAATAAAAAAGAAAAGGGGAAAAAACTGTATATATCGTGGAAACTCCAATAGAACAGCCACTAATCCCAGCAAATGCCAGCAACAAGTACCTGGAGATGAATACAAATTACAAACAAGAATTAATATCAAGCGAGGCAAGGAAAAACAGATGCAAAAAATAAACAAAAACAAAGCAAACAAAAAAAAAGAAAAAAAGAATAAGCAAGACAATCTCACAAACAAGCATAAAAAATCGATATAATCAACATTCAAGCAAACAACAACAAAAGGACAGAGAGAAAAATAATTTTTTGGATAGTGAAGACAGAGAAGAGAGAGGTGTGTATGAACTTGGAGCAGGGGATTGGAAATTAGATATACAAGTAGGTTGAAATTTTTACAGGGAAACTCTAAAGCAGGAAAAGGGTAAGAGAAACAGGACAACAAAAGGGCAAAAATTAGGAAAAAAGTGATGGCATAAAGGTAGAGTTGAGGTAGAGTAGAATGATGCTAAAGGAAAGATGAAAATAGGATGTAGAACACTAATCTCAAAGTCAAATAAAGAGAAAATAAAATGACACGTTTTAGAAAAAGTTAAAATAATAGTAGTAATAATACTGATTGAAAATAAATATATAATAATTAAAAAGGTAAAATCAAGTGAGGAAAAAAGAAAAAAAATAGTTTCTTAAGTAAAACATGAAAAAGAAAAAATAATAAAAATAATAAATAAATAAATAAAAATAAAAAGTGCGGTATTGAAGGTAATTCACTTCCTCTATTGTTCTGTTTGCCACACCTGTTTCCCAGTCAGGACAGTATTGCAGTTCCCTGCATTCCACTGCTCCTCAGTGTTGTAAGCCAGTCCTGATTTTTAAGCAGCTTGTGTGTCTTACTTTCTTGTATTCCTTAATTTGTGATTACACAAGAGTCAATTTGTGATTCAGCCCCTGGGTGGCAGTGTTTCTCGGTTGATTTCTGGGTCTATAGGTCCTCTCTAGCCTGTGCTTAGATCCTGCTTTCTCTTTTACACTCAATACCAGTTTGTGGGAGTGGGCTGCCCCAGAGCTGGTTCTCTGACAGTCACTCTCTGCTCTGATCCCCAGGTTCCAGAAAAACAACTTTCCCCTGCAGTCTCCTAAGGTGTCCCCAACTGGGTGATCCTATGTATTGGGCTCAGTAATCCAAAGCAAGGATTCAAAGAGGAGAAAGCATGAGTGTGCAAACTCCGGGTCTGCGCGTAAGCCTGTACAATCCCCTTTTCCCCTTTGTGTCCAAGCAGCCGGCACACTCCCAAAACTTTTAGGCTGTCCTTCTGCGTCAATTCAAAATGGGTTGCTTGTTAGAGATCCCCTCTGTTAGCAGCTTTGAGGACCCCCTTCCACATTCATGGATCACGCCAGCCCCAACAGCCACGGATTTTTCTAGGTGCAGGCTTCCCCCGGTCCTCCAGCTCCCGCAGTGAGTGCATTTCTCTCTCCTGCCGGGATCAGAGACCTCACCTTATCCCAGGCGAAATCTGACCTTTCTGTGGTGGAGTGTAGAGCTCCTCTGAATCCGCGTGTTTGCGCCAATTGGAGACCAGTGCTCTGGGGTTCGCAGCTGTTTGGTCGGTGCCGCAGTTGTAGATTTTCAGGTTTCCCATACATCCACTTTCCCCTTCAAGATGATGCGGTCTCCAGGTCTGAGCCGGTGGCTCTAGGAGGGAACCCGGCAGCAGTGGGGGCTGCCTGGTCAGGGGACCCCTGTCCAGCTGTCCCCTACCTTCTCCTAGAGTATAGCTGTCCCTTAACTCTCCAACAGACACTCTCCATGCGACCCTCAGCTGTTCTTTCTTTCTGCTCTGGGACAAGGCTTGGGACTGGTCAGGGGACCCCTGTCCAGCTGTCCCCCACCTTCTCCTGGAGTATAGCTGTCCCTTAACTCTCCAACAGACACTCTCCATGCGACCCTCAGCTGTTCTTTCTTTCTGCTCTGGGACAAGGCTTGGGACACGTCTGTCTATTCTGCCACCATTTTTCCACCCTCCCTAAATACGTAATTTTAATTACACAAACATGTTCATATAAGTAAAACAGGTTAACTAATTTGTCAATTTTTTAACATATACATTTGGAAAAACTTCTTTATTATATAATGGACTTTTGGCTTTAAAAGACACCCTCTCGCCCAGGTTAACCCATTATATCAAGATTTTACTGTACTCTATTTTAAAAATACTAATTGCAGGTCACTGGTTAAATCATTTAATATTCTGACACTTTCAATGTTATTAATTGGTTAATTTGAAATATTGCCTACACTCAATGTTGAAAAACACCATTACATAAAATAGAGTGCCAAGTAGAGAAATGACTGTATATTATATTTCACCCCTTTTCAGAATATCATTGGGTAATATTTTTCACCTAGCTATTCACCCAGTCTTTACTATGGATTTTTTCATGTAAAGTTATCTTTAAAATTTCTAATATGCATGCTTAATAAAATCAAGTCTTTCAATTCTTCAGCTTAAATAATTCCACTGTATTATTATAGGTAACGTAAAACTTTTTCCTATTTTTTTTAATATATGTTAAACAACTGATAACTTATAAGGAATAGTTACACTTACAGGCTTAAAAATCATTAACACAACCAAGAACATTTGCTGATTTTTTTTTTCTGACAAAAAAACACAATTTAAGTAATCAATGCCTTATTACTAGAATTTCAAAAGAGGAAACGGTATATTAACTTTTGGACTTGAAAACTCTGATAAACGTTATGTTTGTATTTTTCACTTGTAAGTTTCACAGAATCCACTTAGACACAGCAAAGGAAAATGCAACATTCTCAGAATGCTACCATGAAATAGACTCCAACTCCTAGAGAACTCTCAATTTATTTAGTTATTATATTTATTCTTTCTAAAAATTATTTATTTTTTCATTTAGTGAACACTTAGAAATCCTTACTACAACCCAAACAATAGACCTGGCTCTGGACACACAAATATTACCAGCAAGGACTGTCACATCAATTTGCAATTTATATCCACAGTTCCTAAGCATTGGAAATGAATGTTTTCATTCATTCATTTGTTCGTTCAACTATGTGTTATTCTTTTTATTTTTGGAAAATAAAAAAAATAATGATTTCTATTTATTTATGTGCTAAGCATTTTATAAGTATAAAATCTTTTAAGTTTGAAACTATATGAGGTCCTAACTATATATGAAGAAATTAGCTTTGAAATTTTTAGACTTATTTAACACTAGAGGCCCGGTGCACAAAACTCGTGCACGGGGGGCGGGGGGTGTCCCTCAGCCCAGCCTGCACCCTCTCTAATCTGGGACCCCTCAAGGGATGTCCGACTGTCCAATTAGGCCCCATCTTATAGGATCGGGCCTAATTGGGCAGTCGGACATCCCTCTCACAATCCACAACTGCTGGCTCCCAAATGCTTGTCTGCTTGCCTTCCTGATTGCCCCTAACTGCTTCTGCCTGCCAGCCTGATCACCCCCTAACCACTCCCCTGCCAGCCTGATTGATGCCTAACTGCTCCCCTGCCAGTCTGTTTGCTCTTAACTGCCCTCTGCTGCAGGCCTGGTCCCCCCCAACTGCTCTCCTTTGCAGGGCTGGGTCTGCCCCAACTGCCCTTCCCTGCAGGCCCGGTTACCCCCAACTTCCCTCCTCTGCTTGCCTGATCACCCTTAACTGCCCTCCTCTTCAGGCTTGATCGCCCCCAAATGCCCTCCCTTGTAGGCCTGGTCCCTCCCAACTGCCCTCCCCTGCTGGCCATCTTGTGGTGGCCATCTTGTGTCCACATGGGGGCAGCCATCTTGTGTGTTTGAGTGATGGTCAATTTGCATATTATTCTTTTATTAGATAGGATTAGATATGATAGAGGCTTGGTGCATGGGTGGGGGCCAACTGGTTTGCCCTGAGGGTGTCCTGGATCAGGGTGGGGGTTCTCTTGGGGCATGGGGTGGCCTGGGTGAGGAACCTGTGGTGGTTTTCAGGCCGGCCATGCCCCCCGGTGACCCAAGTGGAGGCCCTGGTATCTGGGATTTATTTATGTTCTACAATTGAAACTTTGTAGCCTGGAGCAGAGCCAAGCCTTCTGCTCGCTCCGTGGTGGCAGCCATTTCTGTTGGGATTTATTTATCTTCTATAATTGAAACTTTGTAGCCTTAAGCAGAGGCCAAGGCAGGCCAGGGCTGCAGAAGCTTGGCTTCCTCCATCACCAGGGGCAACCCTAGCCTCCTGCTCTCTCTAGTTCCATGGCTGCCGCCATTTTTGTTGGGATTTATTTATCTTCTATCATTGAAACTTTGTAGCATTGAGTGGAGGACTGGGCTGGCAAGGGCAGGTGGAAAGCTTGGCTTCCTCCATTGCTGGGGAAACCCAAGCCTTCCTCCTGCTCACTCTGTGGCCACAGCTATCTTGGTTGGGTTTATTTGCATATTTGCTCCTGATTGGCTTGGGAATGGCTTGTGGACATGGCTGATGGGTGTAGCAGAGGTACAGTCAATTTGCATATTGCTCTTTTATTAGATAGGATAGTTAATGGATAACAAGGAAACCATATACATCTCTGACTTAAGAAATCTTATAGAATGAACACTGCAAATCTGGTCACAAGATAACAAGACCATGGTTCACAGATATGTTCTATAGGGGAAAAATGTGTTCATGGTCAAATAATTTATGAAAATACACACTTTCCCTCTTCATACACAATATAAAGTCATATCTGTAGAAATATTGCACTGAAAATTCCTGCTCAACTCTTAAATCCACCATGAATCCATTTTTACTTCAAGCACATATTAATATTCTCTGCCACTTGTAATACACAGAAAACACTTAGATAGACATTGATCTAGAGCAAGAGTTATGATTATGAAGTCTCATTGTGAAAAAATGAGAACTGAAGAAAAGAGAAAACCAATAAGAAACCCATAAATTCATTGGGCAAACAATGAATATTTATCCTGATCCTTCCAGTTTAAAATGTCTTGGGGAATTTTGTGACATGTTAGAAAAACTACTTTGATCATCATTATTTGCTGTGTTCCATTTAACTGTACTGTAGCATAATCTTACACTCTCCTCTGATACCAGGATGTCTTGAAAAGGTGAGTTTTTAATTACTAGAAGCAATAGAGGAAAGTAAACCCTTGACTCATTAAGAATCTATCACCACTATCAAAAGCAAAGTTAAATTACTTGTACTTCTAATAGAGACCAGTGGATTTATCATCTTCGTGTGAAAGATACTGAACCTTTTTGTACTATTTTACTTTTATTGTTGTAAGCAAGATTATTGATCTGGTAGATGGTGCTCAGTAAATTCTATATAGCCAACTGTTACTTTAACATTGTACTAAGTAGTAAGGATCAAGCATAGGATTCTTTCTTATAGGAGTCTTTTAGGACTGAAGAGTCTTGTGAAATAATGGCAAAGAAAGTGAACTATTATTCCCATTTCAAAAGGTAAGATTTAATCATTCATCAAGTCCAAAATTATGATAATGCCTCACTAAGAAATCCATCCTAAGTAACTCAATATCTTTTTGCTCAATCACTCCCAGAATTTGGTAGGATTAGAACCATTCTTTATTCTTTGAAGGGTCAGTTTTCTAAGTTTATATCCCATTACTTTCTTTTTTTCTGAAGAGTCCTAATAGCAGCACTTTTCTTTCTAAATTTGTGTAGCTTGTCCTCTCTCTCTCTCTCTCTCTCTCTCTCTCTCTCTCTCTCTCTCTCTCTCTCTCAATCCTCCTCCTCTTCCTCCTCTCTTGCTAAAATGCATGGTTATGCAATTTCCTGCTCCTGTGCAATCATGTGCTTCTCCTTAATCTGCACTAAAACAAATGGGAAGCAGTGCCTATGAAATTATTCTGCAGTGTCTTAAACATCGTTGCTTTAAAATTGAAGAGAGGTCTATAATGAGGTTCCCACTGTCATGCAAGACAGGTGAATCTGTAATTTCATGACACATTCAGAAATTATTTTCCATTTCAGTGGACTAAGAGAAGTGTTTCTCATTTCTGGGAACCAAGGGACTATTTGCTGGCTTCTTACAAAATGTGTTATGAGTAAATTTAGCTCAATGAGCTGAAGGGGGAAAATGTGGAAGTCACACTGATAGACAAAATGGAACTGAGTCCTTTTTTGTAGTGCATTAGGAAGTACTCTTTTTACTCATTACCCATATTTTCTCTCACTATATTCAGAAAAACCTAAATAATGAATGTTTTAGAAGCTTTTAGTAAAGAAGTGATTTTTATAAGGTAAAAGGAATTCAAAAGGGAAAGTGGTGTAGTGTTTATTAGTTTGGGGAGTGGGAGAAGTTAATCAGCGAATTAACCAGATTTATTAATCCTTCCACATCAGTTGGAATTTTTAAACATATTTTATGAAAACTCTAATGTAAGTCTGTCTTAGTCTATTCAGGTTGCTATAACAAACCATCATGGACTGAGTGGCTTATAAACAACAACATTTTTTCTAACAGTTCCGGAGGCTGGGAGACTGAGACTAGGTGCCAGTGTGCTAGGGTTCTGATGAGGGTCCTCTTCTGTGTTAAAGACTGAAAACTTCTCACCATGGATTCCATTAAAGGAAGGGGCAAGGGAGCTCTCTGGGGTCTCTTTTATCAGGGCACTAATTCCACTCATGAGGGCTTTGTCTTATTATCACCCAATGGCCCCACCTTTAAATACAATTACATTGTGGATTAGGTTAAACATATAAATTTGGGGATGAAGGGGTGGGCACAAAGATTCAGTCTACAGTAATGTGTTTCTAGAGATAACTCCTCAAGAAAAGAAATACAAATATATCAACATGTTGCTTTCCTACTTGACGATTAACATTGTTCTTTATTTATATAGTGGAAAACTCTTAAATATTGAATGTCATTCATCAATTATCTCATCATATTATCAAAGTATTATATACTAAGTGACAAAAACTTCCAATTGGGTTTTCTTTAAGACATTAACATAAAATATTTTTAAAAAGTTGAATATTTATCAATTACAAATATATGAAATGGAGAGTTGGAAGAAAGAGGTAAAATACAGCCACTAAATAGAATAATTTTGATGTATAGCTAATTCAAGTGGAAAAGTTATTAGTATTTTAGAATTTACTTTATTAAAATTTCTACAACAGGTCTGAAACAAAAGCAAGAGATTTTCATAAAATATAAAGAATAAGATATAAAAGTGTATTTTCTATGTTTCAAAACAGATTTTTTCCCTTTGGATGTGGCATTTAATATTTATGTAAAGCATCAAAATGTGTTCACCTTTACTAAATTTCACAACCTATATGTTTCTTTGCCCTAGTTATTTATAGTTAAGATTTCCTCTAAATACTAAGTGAGGATTTGGATAGAAGATACGCTGTGTATGACAAAGCAACCAAATGTGATTTTTTAAATAACATTCAGTGCCATATTTATTCTATTCATTATTCTATCATTGTATTCTACAATTGTCTTTTCATGTCCCTTTTCTGTCTGAGTTCCTAAAAATCAAAGCAAGATTTTATGTATCCACAAAATGTTTCTAGACCTGAAAATGATGCCTTATTTATCTAGCATTAGAAAGAATTAAAATCAGGTAAAATCCCCAAGGACTTAAAGCTAACATATATTTTGATCTAAAACATTTTTATCTTTTGTTTCCTAGGGAGAAATGTCTAAGAGATTAATGTCCTGCTAGTGTAAAATGGCATTTTTCTCCACTTTCATTGCCAACAAAGACTGAATAGTAAAATAATGGTATTGTTTTTAAGACTGGAAGTTCCTATGGGAAACTCCTTCAAAAATTATTTTGGGCATTAAAGAAATAATATTTGTACAAATGGTTTAGAAAAGCTTCTGAACTAACATCCTAATTACAGAGGGTAAGTCATTTTGATGTTGAAGTTAGTTTAATGGTTTTCCTCTACAAAGTATCCAATTATGCCTCAACCCCATAGTTTATTTTGAGTTTTATTCTAAATTTTATAAGCCAGACTAGTGTACTATATACTAACTACTCATTTCTTCTATGACCTAAGAAGAGCAAATGGCTCATTCTGGTCTTTGAGTTTCTTCATTTGTAAAATTGGTGGTTTTATTTAATAATTAATAATTTCCTCCATTTTGTCTACATGATGATTCTAAGGAGTTATATGAATTTTGGTTTATTTAAATTAATTTCAGGGTGGCTAGTGAATTTAATAGATAATGTTGAGATGGTGTAATTTTTAAAAATATTTACAGTTCCCAAAATCTTCAAGTTAAAGTAATATATATATAATACTGGAACCCCGGTGTATGAAATTTGTGCACTGGGGAGGGGTCCCTCAGCC
The DNA here is from genome assembly GCF_963455305.1 of Plecotus auritus. NCBI lineage: Eukaryota > Metazoa > Chordata > Mammalia > Chiroptera > Vespertilionidae > Plecotus > Plecotus auritus. Next base: position 73,454,435 of record NC_137772.1, on the reverse strand, counting down.
CAGCCTGCCCCTCTCACATACTGGAAGCCCTCAGGGGATGTCCTACTGATGGCTTAGGCCCGCTCCCCTTTGGGAGTGGACCTAAGCTGCAGTCTGACCTCCCTTTGCGGGAGGCAACCGGGCTGATCAGGGGAAGGCGCCAGACCCATCACCCCACTGCTGCAGCCACTGCCAGCCACCGCAGCCACCAAGGTGTTTTCATCAACACGGACTCCAGTCCCTTCACAGACTCCAGTCCCTTTTTAAAGAAAAAATGACTACTTTCTTTAAGCATTTTCAAGATGTGTGTTTCATAGGATATGACATTTCTTTGTTTATTTTTATTTTGATCCTCACCTGAGCATATGTTTCCATTGATTTTTTTCCCCTTCCCTCCGATTGCAGGCTTGGCCCCTTCCCAAGCCTAAAGCCTCCGCCCCAGGCTTTAGGCTTGGGAAGGGGTTCCCCCACCCACACCTCTGATCGCAAGCTCAGCCCCTTTCCAAGCTTAAAGCCTCTGCCCGATGGCCGGCTGGGAGTAACTTGGGTGCTGAGGAGGTTCCTGAGACCCAGGTATGGATGCAAATTAACTTCCATCTTTGTTGGGTTAATTTGCATACTCACTCGGATTGGCTGTGGGCATAGCGGAGGTACGGTCAATTTACATGTTTCTCTATTATTAGGTAAGATAACATTTTCTTCTGTCAGATGGCATTACTCTAGTTATGAAAACTCTCAGGATTTAGAAACCCATAATTCAGGTATTTAAAGAAAACACATTTTTTATGTGTTCACTTTTAATATATTTTTTTTTATTGATTTTTTTTTACAGAGAGGAAGGGAGAGGGATAGAGTGTTAGAAACATCGATGAGAGAGAAACATCGATCAGCTGCCTCCTGCACACCCCCTACTGGGGATGTGCCCACAACCAAGGTACATGCCCTTGACCGGAATCGAACCTGGGACCTTTCAGTCCGCAGGCCGACGCTCTATCCACTGAGCCAAACCGGTTTCGGCTATGTGTTCACTTTTAGAACATCCTTTATATCTATTTTTGAAGGTTGTAAGTGAATATATATTTTAAAATGGTCAACACCCAAAAGACTCAAAGGAGAGTGTGAGTCTAATAAAAGAAAAATTATCAGTTGCTAAAATTTGGGCTTCTGCACTTTGAATTATTCAAAGAACATTTCCTATTCATCTTTAAAGTCACTGGAATGGCACTAGTTTTTTCTCACCTTCTCTTCCTAACTTATATTTTTTGACTTCCTTCTTAGAACTATCCATGAACAACTATGGAACATAGGGACTCAATAACAAAGTTACTTCACAAAGGACTTGCAGAAAAAAATGTTTAGTATTCAGATTGTGTTAAACAGAGTACAAGCAAAAGAAATACATAAAAGTAACTGAAAATATTAGTAGACACATTGTATGTTCCAAAATGTGTCTGTGTAATCTTAATATGATAAAAGAAAAAACAGGGATACCCTAGGACAGGAATAGAAATATTCCTGCTTCTGTTCAGATGATCCTTAAGTGGTAAGCCACTTAATGATTTATTGGAAGGTAGGAGAGAGAGGTAATGAGAAAAAACTCATGGATGTGGATAACAGTGTAGTGATTTTGGAGGCAGGTGGGTGGAATGAGGTGGAAGAGGATATATGGGGGATAAGTGATGATGGACGGAGACATAACTTGGGGTGATGAACCCACAATACAGTGTACAGATGATGTGCTGTGGAATTGTGCACCTGAAACCTGTATAATGTTGTTAACCACTGTCACTCAATAAAATCAATAAAAAGGAAACAAAAATAAATAAAAAGTAAAATAAATACAAAAAATCTGGACTGCATATGTGGTGACAATATAAGCTATGATCTGTACATAAAACAATTACATAAAAATTATAGACAAGTTAAAGATGCTTGAATTTACAAAGGCAGAGCAAGAATACAAAAACTCCAAAGAAAAAGTTTCATTTATAGCTCTTATTTAATAGTTTATCTTTCTCTTGACATATTACTCTTTATCTCTTTTTTGGGCTTTTTTGTATTATCAGAAAGCAGAGCCAATTTTTGAGGTTGTTTACTTTTCAATTTCTGTTGAAAACAAAAAGAAATGAAGGACAAAAGAATGAAGCAGGAAAAATATCCCTTCAGGCAAATCTTGAACTCACCTTGTTATGTTATTAATGCATTAACCTCAAAGGAATCAATAGTCCTTTGAGGTTAACACATTAGCAAATCTAATTTCTTTTTTATGTGAAGCTGTTATAGAAATACTAGTTATGCGAACTATGGTGTTGGAATTTTAATTCTCTTGTATCTGTATAGTAACTTAAAATTTATAAAATACTTTAATAGGGACCATTTAATTTTTATCTGTACAAGCACTGTGATAGGAAGGCAGGAATGGGATTATATCAGATTTTATGGAAAGAAGGGTAAAAATGATAGATGGAAATTTCTTGCTCAAATTGATGGAACAAGTAAGTGAACCCAAGTTCCATGGATCTAAGCCCACCCACCATACAGCATGTCTTCCACTAATAGGGACTTTTAAAATACACTATAGCCTCAAAGTCCATTTCCCACATATACATTTATTTTTTTCCATGAAAACATTTTGTAAAAAGAAAGTGAATATGTTTCATAGTTTAAAAGGTAAGAAACAAATATATTGGACTAGAGGCCCATTGCATGAAGATTAGTGCAATACACCTTCTTTCCCCAGGCTGCTGGCACTGGTTTTCCTCCGGCACCCGGGGCCCAGGCCTTTGCTCGGGCTGCAGTGGAGAAGCCAAGCCTCTTCAGTATTCAGTCTTCAATCTTCAGTCTTCAGTCTTAGCTGGGGCCAGAGCCTTCAGTCTTCACTTGGCGCTTGCAAATTAACCCGCCATCTTTGTTGGGTTAATTTGCATACTCACTCTTGATTGGCTGGTGAGCGAGTGGAGGCATGGTCAATTTGCATCTTTCTCTTTTATTATTGTAGATGTCTTGCTAGAAAGTACTTTTCCAAATACTTTTTAATAGCAATTTCAAATTTTGCCATAGGTATTTTTATAGGTTATCTCTGTCACGATCACATTAGCATCTTGTTGAAACCCACAAACGTCTGTTGCAGTTTAATGAAAAAACTATGTGTAAACAAGGGGAGGTAAATCATTTTCAGTAATTGTGCCCTGTTAATTTTCCTTGGCTTAAGTATATATTAACTCCTAGTTTAATACAAAGACTAAGCCAGAAGTAATTAAAACTCAGAACAGTAATGTGCATATTTTAAACATTAAAAACAATTAAGTATCAATCCATATACTGATGCCTTTCTTTAATATCTTAGAAGTTAAAATAAATGAAAGTAGGAGCTATGCATTATTCAATAGCATTCATAGTGGGTGAAGTTTCATGGGTGTTGATATACTGACCTTGTGTAAATTGTGTTTCAATAGGTTAATAAATTTAGCCCCCTTCTCCCAAATTGAACTACATAAAAACATGTTCTATAATTGACATAATTAATTTATATCTAAACTATAAATGACTTACATTAAACAAGTATATCACAGTTTGAAGAAAAATCATAAAATGAATAAAATTAGTGTTATGCCTGGAAGCTTAAGCACTTTTAATTTTACTTAAGTATTTTATTTTATTATTCAAATTTAGTTATAGCAGTTTCCAGTTACAACACACAGATATAATAATAGTTTCTTCTTTTAATATATATATTTTTATTTTGATAGTATTACAGATATCTCCAATATTTCCTCCTTTTTTCCCCCTCCTCCCAGCCCCTACCCACCCTCCTAGGTCTTTAACTCCCTATTTCCCATGTCCATGGGCTTTGCCTATCCTATCTAATAAAAGAGTAATATGCAAATTTACCATACCTCCGCTACACCCACAAGCCATACCCACCAGCCAATCAGAAGCTAGTATGCAAATTAACCCAACCAAGATGGCTCCGGCCACAGAGCGAGCAGGAGGCTTAGGTTTACCCGGCAATAGACTAAGCCAAGCTTCCTGCACACCCTGGCCGGCCCAGGCCTCCACTCAAGGCTACAAAGTTTCAATTATAGAAGATAAATAAATCCCAACAAAAATGTCTGCAGCCATGGAGCGAGCAGGAGGCTTGGATTTGCAGGCTGGCGATGGAGAAATTCAAGTTCCTGGCCTGCCCTGGCCTCTGCTGAAGGCTACAAAGTTTCAATTATGGAAGATAAATAAATCCCACATACCAGGGCCTCCACTTGGGTCGCTGGCGGGCATGGCCGGCCTGCAAACCACCACAGGCCCCTCACCCAGGCTGCCCATACCCCAAGGGAACCCCCACCCTGATCCAGGACACTTTTCAGGGCAAATCAGCTGGCCCCCACCCATGCACCAGGCCTCTATCCCATCTAATAAAAGAGTAATATACAAATTGACCATCACTCCAACACAGAAGATGGCTGCCCCCATGTAGTCAAAGTTGGCTGCCCCCATGTGGACACAAAATGGCTGACACAAGATGGCCAGCAGGGGAGGGCAGTTGGGAGGGACCAGGCCTGCAAGGGAGGGCAGTTGGGGGCGATTAAGCCTGCAGGGGAGGGCAGTTAAAGGTGACCAGACTGGCAGAGGAGGGAAGTTGGGGGTGACCAGGCGTGCAGGGAAGGGCAGTTGGGGGTGTCCCAGGCCTTCAGGGGACAGCAGTTGGAGGGGGACCAGGCCTGCAGGGGAGAGCAATTAGGCGTGACCAGGCCTTCAGGGGAGGGCAGTTAGAGGCAATCAGGCTGGCAGGGGAGTGGTCAGGGCAGTGGTCGGCAAACTCATTAGTCAACAGAGCCAAATATCAACAGTACAATGATTGAAATTTCTTTTGAGAGCCGAAAACCGACTTCTGAACATGGGCCACGAAGTTTCAATTGCACTGTATGTGCGTGCCTGCACCTGGTATTTTGTGGAAGAGCTGCACTCAAGAGGCGAAAGAGCCGCATGTGGCTTGTGAACAGCAGTTTGACGACCACTGGGTTAGGGGGTGATTAGGCTGGCAGGCAGAAGCGGTTAGGGGCAATCAGGAAGGCAGGCAGGCACGCAGTTGGGAGCCAGCAGTCCTGGATTGTGAGAGGGATGTCTGACTGCCCATTTAGGGGAGTCGGATATCCCTCGAGGGGTCCCAGATTGGAGAGGGTGCAGGCTTGGCTGAGGGACACACACCCCCGTGCAAGAATTTCATGCTCCGGGCTTCTAGTCTATATATATAAAAGCCTAAGCAACTGGCCGACCAGCCAACTGTCCGACTGTCAGACCAGTAGCTATGATACACACTGACCACTATGGGGCAGATACTCAATGCAGGAGCAGAAACCACAGGCATGGAAACATGGAACAGACTGATGAATCTCAGAGGGAAGGGGATGGGGGGAAGGTGGGAAGAGATTAACCAAAGATCTTATATGCATACTAGAAGCCCGGTGCACTGATTCATGCACTGGTGGGGTCCCTCGGCCTGGCCTGCACCCTCTAGCAATCTGGGACCACTTGGGGGATGTTGGAAAGTCAGTTTCAGCCCAATCCCTGCAGGCCACGCCGAGAGACCCCACCAGTGCATGAATATGTGCACTGGGCCTCTAGTAAGTATATACGTTTTTGGTTTATCTCTTCTTGTACCCCCAACCCCACATTGAGAAAACTTGAGGAAGAGATTGAATTTGTCAATAGTATTGTAATGATGCACACTGAGGATTTATGTGACAAAGAAGAATCCAAAACACATACATTCATAATTTATATGCATTCTACACAGGAAGTCTCCCGCTCTAGAAGATATGAAGCCATAAGCTGACGTTTGGCCAAATAATCATCCAAGTGATGACAGGTAGCACACAGCAGTGGTCCCACAGTGGCTCTCTATAGTATATCTGAAACCCTATATTCTGGATGGATATGTATGTATGTAAGTATGTGTACCTATAAATAAATTTCTCAAAATTGAAGGCTGGCAAATGTCAGCAAAATTAATCCAAATTTAATTTTGACTCATTGAAAAACATTCTCCTTGATCTGGATTAAATAGCATCTCATAATTTATTACTGCATAATTTGTTAAAATTAAATACTTAATTCAAAAACCCACATTAATACATATATACATATTTATTTCCATATTAATACATGCACTCATATGCACATTTCAATAGGTATAAAATTCAATTGTAATATTTAACTAAATATTAAGGTTAAAACTAAATTATTGGAAAAAATACTAAAAGTAAAAGCTTGGCATATCATCTAGCAATTTGAACATTTAATTCACTAGGCTTTTTATGTTATTAAATTTTGATAGAATTAATAGATAGCATTTTAATAATAAGGTCTCTCATTATCTCTTAATTCTGATTGCTATACAAATAAAATAGCATAATGTTATCATTGAAATTATTAGTGTCTTAAGGCTAACTGTACACTGTGTAAATAATTTTTTGAATTTTATAAAATATTTTGACAAAACAGATCATAAAACCAAAACGTAAATATTTCTCATTTATTTTTTCTTAGCAATGAAAACTTACCCAAAGCAAGCAAGCTGGAACATAGATTAATTGAATAAATAGATAATGTTTAATAGCTAAAACAGAAAATTAATTCTTTTAAAAAATCCTTATTTATATATGGTTTTATTTTTTATTTTTTTAAATATATTTTATTGATATTTTACAGAGAGGAAGGGAGAGGGATAGAGAGTTAGAAACATTGATGAGAGAGAAACATCGATCAGCTGCCTCCTGCACACTCCCTACTGGGTATGAGCCCGCAACCAAGGTACATGCCCTTGACCAGAATCGAACCTGGGACCCTTTAGTCCGCAGGCCGACGCTCTATCCACTGAGCCAAACTGGTTTCGGCTATATATGGTTTTAAATTCACATTGTTTAATAAGCAAGTCAACTACATTGTCATTAGCATAATCAATCTAGCAATAATTATTCAACATCTACTTCATGTCAGAGAATATATTCTAGAAGTTTGCTAGCTGAGAATAAATAAAACACACAATAATTTCTGTTATCCCAGAGTCTATATTCTAGTAGGGGAAGACAAACAATACACAAAATATATATATATATATTTTTAAAATGGTCATGAGTGCTCTGGAGAAAATTAAGTGAAGGGCCTAGGATATGCCGAGTGTTTGTGTGTTTGTGGATGGAGGAGGGGGTGTGAGATTCTATATAGCTATACAGAATGATCACTGAAGCCAAAGAGAAAATGTCATGTGAGCAGAAATCTGAAGATGATGGCAAGCCAAAGAAAAAATAAGAACAGAGCATTCCATACAGAGGAAATAGGAAAGAGGAATTGCTAAACTTTGAGGCTGAGGTTTTCCTGTTATATTCAAGAACGAATAAAGAGGTGTAGGTAGGAGATGAGTAGCAGAAATCAGATCGCACAGAGCATACTAGGACATAGTAAGTCCATGGCATTTACTCTGAGCAGCATTGAAGGGCTTGAGCAGAGGGTTGTCTTGACCTAGATTAACTTTGTAAATAGGCCAGAGTGGAACTGTCAAAAAACAGCAGGATTCTGAATACATTTTGATATTAAATTTGAGTCCATTTGATTAAGCATAATATAAACAATGAATTCTTAAGCCACGCTACTGCTACCAAAGCCATCCTTGTGGTGTGAAAACATGCAGAACTGTGTTACACTAAGTTTATTTCATTGCTATGTATGCAAGTGACTATATACTTTTTAAGTTTGAATTGATTTGTATCATATAATATCATAAATAATTTATGTAGAACTAAATTGTCAAAATGAGTTAAATGAAGTTACTTTAATGAAGGTTTTTTATATTTAAACTTTGTTTTTTTTTTTTTTTACCTGTTTTGGTACTAGTCGTTGATAAAAGTTACCTAGGACTAGTGAAGGCACAGGCACTAGTCCTATTCAACATAAATACACAACACTTACAAATAGGCTTACACATATCAAAATGGAAATGTTCAAGAAGTCACTTATATAAGTACCATATATGTTTCTAAAGATGTTAAAGATATATAATAAAACATGGGGGAAATTGATTAAAAATCCCTTTCATATTGCTATAGTTCTATACTGAATTATCTGTACGCATTCCAAAATCTACTTTGTACCAAACAGCAGGCCTCATGAGAGTGCTTCTGAGCTTTGATTAGGAGCCAGGATATATGGTTGTTTTCATCTAATGCATCCCTATAGCTAAAACCCTAAAATGAGTGCACACTGTTATCTGCTCTGAAAACAACATACCATAATAACCAGAGGTCATCTTCCAGACAAGTCTATCAGCAGGAATGTTTGGGTCCAATGAGAATCCAACCGAGAGGCAGTCATGGCATGCAAGCTGCAAGCTGAGAACTTGTTCAGTTAAGGGGACTACAGTAGATGTGACCTTGCCTCTAGGTACCAAAAAATTCATACTTTTCATTAGCTATTTCATGTTAACCATAGACTCTGATTCTCACTGTTGGGTTTTTTGGTCTTAAAGCTTTTTTGGAGCATATTTTCTTTAAAAGACATGATTATACAGTAGTAGAAATCACTTAGAATATACACAAGAATGTATGAACTGAAACGTGGTTTCTTTTCACTGTGATAGTTCCCCTTAACTTTCAAATTTCATGTGAACTTAAGCTCCCATCTTGTTCTACTACCGTGCAATTGTAAAGAAATGATGAATTTTTCATCAGTTGCTTTCTTATCATAGCATAGGTAATGGTCACTGGAATAGAAGTCAAAATAATAATTACTATATTTTGGTTTTGTGAGTTGTTCCCCACATAGCCTTGGAAAATCCCTTTGACCTACAATTTCTTAGTTTATAAAAAGGGGACAATAACATTTGTCATTTATCTCCCAGAAATATGGTGAAATATTTTTAATTGTAAATATGCTAACATGTGCAAGGTGTTTTAAGTACAGGTTCCCCCCCCGCCGCCATGTATGTCTTGTTTATAGATATAGATAGCCCTTGAATAATAAAGTGTGGAATTTTTCAAACATAAAATATATTTCCCTTGCTTCAGATATTATCCAGTGCTTGTAGCCTAGGTAAATGTCTTCCACAGATCTTTGGCTTTGGATTGCTGTCTCAACTCTAACATTAGAGATCTGATTATGATTCATTACTACATTACTAAGTCTTTTCAAAATGAATTGCTTGAATACATTAATAAATGAATCATAAATTAAGAAATTAGTGGTTTATTTCTGCAGTATCTGTATTATTATGTATGTTTACACAAATTGTGGATAAACACTATTGAATTCATACATTGATAAAACAATTTCAAAATACTATTTCCAAAGAAAGTTTTTTTTTGAGGGGTTTATGCATTGTTTATGTTTTAGATTAGGACCATTTTGATCTCTATATTTTCTGGGTTGCTTATGTAATGGTGCATACACATGAAACTATCTATCAATTGATGACTAATTGAAATTTGCTGATCAAATGACACAATTGTGAATAAATAAATCTCAACAAGAAGTATGGAAAAAGTATACTAATATGTTATCCTGCGGAATTTATATAAATGTGTCTTAAAATAGAGCATGGACAATATTTGTCAGGGTGACATTTGTTTGACAAAGGGCAGAATTGTAGCCTAGGACCACCTGTCTTGATTTAATGCATAATTCCATTTTAAATATACATAAAATATAATATTTAAGTATAATAAGAATATCATCTCAGATTTTATAATGCTTTATAGTTTCCAACTTTCCCCCTTAAATGAATAAATTAATCTCTAGTTTTAATTAAAATACATATTTTTGTTGATTTCAGAAAGGAAGGGAGAGGGAGAGAGAGATAGAAACATCAATGATGAGAGAATCATTGATTGGCTGCCTGCATGTCCCCTATTGGGAATTGAGCCCACAACTGGGCATGTGCCCTGGACTGGAATCAAACCCGGGACCCTTCAGTTGGCAGGCCAATACTCTATCCTCTGAGCCAAACCAATTAGGACTCTAGTTTTAATTAAATACAAATAGTAACCACTAACAAAATCCTGAGGAAATATAATTTAATACCTAGTTGAGACGGTTAGATGTCTAGCAAACTGTAATTTCCTTATAGACCATCCAGAAACTTTCACAAACAATATTGTTGTGTCTGTACATGCATGTGTGTACATATTGGCATATATAAATATGTACATATACATATATACTCTGTATACATACATACACACATACACACATAATTTTTCTAGAAACATCTGCTTTCTCCCATAAGTGTTATTGTAACATGTGCCTCATGTCACCTTCAGAGATTGTGTCCCAACAGTATTGAAAATTAAGAAAGCTGGAAGATGTCCATATGTTAACTGAAAGAGTGGAAGAGAGATTTGAGCTGTAATAAATAATTTGTCTAACCTTATTCAGCTATGAGAACAGCTGGTTCAGAAACTAAGCATATCTCTGAATTCGTTTTGGTGTACTCAAATAAATTAGCTTGAAAATAGCAGATAGAGCTGCCAAATTGATACCATTTAAGTCTCTTAATCATATGCTTGATCCTCTTTACTATTTGCTCTTCTCTACAGATTGATACCAATTCTTAAAAAAAAATCTTTGTGATTTTGTGTCTTTTGCTATTGATCTAACACTCTATATGTACATTGCTTCAAGTTGTAACTACTTATTTTTGTTTGTACTTTACAAATTTATGCACTTGGATGCTGAAAAAGACAGAACAAAATTGTTTATTTTTTTGTTGTTGTTGTTAATTCTCACCTGAGGATATTTTTCCATTGATTTTTAGGGATAGTGGAAGAGAGAGGGAAAGACAGAGAGAAACATCGATGTGAGAAAAACACATCGATTAGTTGCCTCCTGCATGAGCCCTGACCAGGGCCTGGGCCAGGAGGAGCCTGTACCAAGGTACATGCCCTTGACCAGAATCAAACACGGGACTCCTCAGTCCGCAGGCCGACACTCTATCCACTGAGCCAAACGGCCAGGGCAATTGTTTGTTTATTACTTTAAAAAAGAACAACCTAGTTACTTGTATAATAAACATGCGTGTATATCCACATTATTAGGAAATTTTCATTATGAAAATATAATGACTCCAGTAGCTGTGTGTTTGTGTGTGGGGTGAGGGGAGTATGTGTGTGTTTCTACTGAAGGTCCTGAAGATCCACGTCAACACTACTTTGTTGATCTGTATCTGAAAGGGCTGATATGCCATTTAAATTCAAAGGGCAATAAGAAATAAAACACTCTTGGACTTGGCAATGAGCTATAGATTGCCCCAGTGCTATGAGTATAATTTAGAGAGGAAGAAAATCGGCAGCCCCTAATGCATTTGAAATCCTAGCTACCATTCCTTCCCCATGATGGTTAATGTTATGTGTTAACATGACTGAGCCACTGGATGCTCAGATATCTGGTTAAACATTATTACTGATTGAGTCTGTGAGGGTGTTTCTAGAAGAGATTGGTATTTGAATTATTGAACTGAATAAAGCAGATGGCCCTCCACAATTTAGGAAGGCATCTTCTAGTTCATTTCGGACCTGAATAGGACACAAAGGTGGAGAAAGGTTGAATTCACTATGGGCCTGACTGCGTGAGCTGGAACATAAATGTTTTTTTTTTGTTTGTTTGTTTTTTTTACCTATGCTCTCCTGGTTCCCAGGCCTTCATATTGGACTCGAATCTACACCAACAGCTCTCTGTGTTGTCAGGCCTTTAAAGTACACCACCAGCTTTCCTGGGCATCCACTTTGCACTTGGCAGATTGCAGGTCTTCTCAGCCTCCATTATCTCAGCCAATGACTTATAATACTTTGGGGGGGGGGGGAGAGAGAGAGAGAGAGAGAGAGAGAGAGAGAGAGAGAGAGAGAGAGAGAAACTTATAGGCTCCATTTCTCTCCTAATACACTCCCTAAAATATCAAATCCTATGTATTGCTATTACAAGGAGTTCTGATTACTTTTCAATTATATAGAACCCTTCTACACATTTCTCATATTATCATACTTATCACATAAATATAAGAAACATGTTTGTTAAAATAAGAAAAATGAATGCATATATAAAGTTCATATGTTTGTGGGGCTGTGTAGATAATATATAAACACAGGAGTTAATGCATTATAATAAGTTTACTATCATTACTAAATCTAAAATATTTAGTCCTTTATATATAATATCTCTATGTTACACTTATAACTACTCTTTTGATCTCTGTTTAATATTTAAGAATACTTACTCCTCCAGTTTTCAGTTAACATCCCCCAAGTTAAACAGCTAGTAGATGAGAGGTCCTAAAGTCTGAATTGTTTAACCAATGCTGCTTCAATAAACAACTATTATTAATTCCTTAGCAATGTAACAAACAATCCAACATGTGGATAATTTTATATTTTTAAAGAAATCCATACAATATAAACATTTCATAAAATTAATGGGAGTGAAAAGTTATTTGTTAAGTAAAACTATTTTTTGAAACTTCAAAAGAATTTATGTCAGACTTTTAAAGAATTTGATCTGAATATAATTGTTGACTTCTGCTTACTGGAACATATAAGTTCCAACAGAATCTCCTTAGCTATGTTGACAAAAATATTTGTTGAGGAGCCAGGCAATTTCCTTTTTACACGATGTAGCTTCAAACGCTTCTAATATGTTAAAAAGCATAACTACTTTCTCTTTATAAACTACTACAGGCCTGATGCATGGATTCGTGTACCAGTGGGGTCCCTTAGCCTGGCCTGCAGGGATCAGGACAAAACCGGCTCTCTGACATCCCCCGAGGGGTCCCAGATTGCGAGAGGGCGGTTCTCGGGTGATGCACCCCAGAATCAGGCTCCCTCCTCTCTGAGGTTGGGGTGTGGGTGAAACAGATTTGGAACTGACAGTGCCCCAGCAGCTACCTAACCCATGGCCTATTCCATAAGGAATCAGGCTCCCTCCTTTACTGGTCATAGGTCTGCCTCCTGGTGGTCATTGCGGGTCATAGCTACCAGGCAAATGGTCGAACAGTCAGATAGTTCATTAGGCTTTTATATGTGTAGATCTTTTGTTGATAAGCCTTTAACATAATGTTTGGAACATAAAATTTTCAACATTAGCTTTTATGTCATCAGAGGAGTTAAAAATTGTTTATTTTGATAAGATAATATTAACTTGAAAATAATTTTGGGCTATTATGTTAAAAGTGAGTAAAAATTATTATGTGAAAAGTTTGTTTTGTCTGTTTGATGAGCAGAAATAATACCTCACTAACACCATATGGAAGTTTTTAATTAAATTAATTAAACATAATCTTCAACTAACTTGTTTATTTTAGCATAAACACACACACACACACACACACACAGGCATGCACCTTTCTTCTAACTTACTTTTCAATAGTTAAAAATTATTTCCAACAGTACATGAATCTTTAAAAATGTCCCAAAAAACCTAAATAAAAGTATTGAATTTAAAATATAACATTTAAAAAATATGCTTTGAGGAAAAAATGTAACTATCCAATTTGGATTATTTTTTTGCATATTTTTTCTTAAAACACCTTTATAATGATTGTCATTCTGCATTCTGTTATTCACATTTGTAGTGTAAAGTCTGGAACTTACTTTCCTTTATAGAGCCTCTCTAGAAATGTGCTTAGTTGTTAGTAATTTAAATAGATTATTGAAGTCATAGGGCCCAATTTTTTGCAAAAGTTTCATTCAAGAATGAACACCTTTTAAACAAATATCAAACCTTGTTAAAACGGCTGAGTGTTATCATAGTAAAACAACTATTGATACACTTCAATACATTTTTTTTTTGTGTGTGTGTATATATATATATATATATATATATATATATATATATATGAGAGAGAGAGAGAGAGAGAGAGAGAGATTTCAGAGAGGAAAGAGGGAGAGATGGAAACATCAATGATGAAAGACAATCATCCATCAGCCGCCTCCTGCATGCCCCCTAACGGAGATTAGGGATCTAGCCCAAAACCCAGACATATACCCTGACCAGGAATCAAACCTCGACCTCCTGGTTCATAGGTCAACTGACACTCAACCACCTAATAACAATGGTGTTTGAAAACCCCACTTAATCCATAATGTTATATTTTCTTTTGCAAGATTGCAGTAAAACCTCTCTTGAAGTAAAATATATATACACACACATAGATGAGGATTTGCACATATTGCTGGAATGTCATCTTCTTTTGACTACTACATGTGGGCAATATATCTTAGTAGACATTTCTGAGGATGTCATTATTGATGGTATGCTATATAAAATAATCACCAGAAATTTTGACTCAAAACATGGGCCCATAGAGAAAATGGTTTCAAATACTACTACGTCTAACCCTAATTATAAGGATTTAATTTTCCTGAATGTATCTTAAATGTAAAATGAAAATCATTCTTACCTCACACAGATACTGTTTCTAAAACACCGGAGAGATAATTCCATGTAGTTTTCCTCTTACTTTCCTTCTCAAGTAAAACAAAATTTTCTTCTTATTTATTTCTTAAATACAGATTCTTTTTAAAATACAAGAATAAAATTCATTAAACTATATAATAAGATAAATATCACATTCCCCCTTAGAGAACTAGGTAGAATGTGTTTTTGGTTTGTAAAATTCAGGAGACATGAGCCTTATCCTATCATAGAGAAGATGAAAAATAGAATACTTCTGGCTAATATGGCTTAGTTAATTAAACTAGTATGTATCTCAACAATTAAGGCTTATAAAACAAAATCAGATATAAAACAAATGTTTTTGAGCTGTGAAAATTGAGGTAAGAGAAAGATGTGGCAAAGAGGTAAACCTGTACACTACTAACTGAAAGCCTTAAGAAAGAATCCTTACTTTGTGAAATGTTAATTTTTTAATGGTGGTGCTGAGTACTTAGGTATTATGGTGGCTACTGAGAAAATGTTCATGATGGTTGGGAAGCTAAAACAAGTATGTGTACAGAAAGGAAAGAACCTTTTTAAAGAAACTTTAAAAATTTTTTAAATACATTTAAATTTACCTAAAATTGTGAACATATCACTGAATTTCCATATATTGCATTCCCAATTTCTTCTATTATTAACATCTACAGTATGGATCATTTGTCACTATTAATAAACCAATGATGTCTTGTTATTAACTAATTTCCATACTTTAGAGTTCCTTAGGTTTTGTCTCATGTCCAGAGTATCAAGATCTCATCTGTAATACAGCCTCATTTGATTTAGTTGTTAACTCCTTAGAATCTTTACACTGTCACAATTTCTCAGACTCTCCTAGTTTTTGATGATGTTGACAGTTTTACAGAGTACTAGTCTGTTATATTTTTAAATATCTCTCAGTTTGGATTTTAAGATTTTTTTCTCAGGATTAAACTGGATTTATATTTTTTTAGAAGGAAGAGCACAAAAATGAAGAGCCATTTTAATCAAATTATCCCAAAAGTAGTGCATAATATTATTTTATTATATTTTTAATTCAATGGGAGTTGTAATAACATCCCCTTTTTCATTTCTGATATTATTAATTTGTATCTTCTCTCTCTTTTTTATTTTTTATTTAGCCAGGCCAGAGGCTTAACAATTTTAGTCATAATTTCAAAGAATCAGCTTTTGGTTTTGACTTTTCTCTATTGATTTCTGATGAAATTCAATATCACTAATTTATGTTCTAATTTTTATTACTCCTTTCTTCTATTTACTTGGGATTTAATTTGCCTTTTCCCCCTAGTTTCTAAAGGTGAAACCTTATACTATTAACTTTAGGCCCTTTTTTATTTCTAATATATGCATTCAATGCCATAGATTTTTCTCTAAGCACTGCTTTCATTGAATCCTACACTTTTTGATAAGTTGTTTTTATTTTCATTTGCATTTTGTTCAAAAATTTTTAAACTTTTTTATATTTCTTATTTGACCTACATATTATTTAGAAGTGTGTTTTCCATTGTAAGTATTTGGGATTTCTTCTTCTTCCTTTTCTTCTCCTTCTCCTTCTCCTTCTCCTTCTCCTTCTTTTTCTTCTTCTCTCTCTCTCTCTCTCTCTCTCTCTCTCTCTCTCTCTCTCTCTCTCTCTCTCTCTCTCTCTCTCCCCCTCTCTCTCTTTCTAGGAGAGAATTAAGGAGCTTTTACCTGATGGGCTCCAGGTCGCCAGCACCTGCCAGCAGCCCAGCACAGGCTCCGAGTGTCAGGCTATCAACCATCCAGACATCCTCATCCAGGATGTTGGGCATAGGGAGCTCTCTCCTCTCTGCCACCTAATGACAGACAGGACATGGCAGCCACACCTGCAATGCCTCTAGGGGCAGTAGTATTTGGGATTTCTAATCTATTTTTCTGTTATTGATTTCTAGTTTAATTCCATTGTATAATTTTATTTGTTAATTAGTTAAGATTTCTTTTATGACCCAGAATGGGGTCTACTTAGTGAATGTTTCAGGGGAGCCTGAGAAAAATGTGTAATTTTTTCTTTTGTTGAATGAAGTAATCCATAGAAGTCAATTATGTTCAATTACCTGATAGTGTTGTTGAATTCAACTATGTTCTTACTGATTTTCTGGCTGCTTGGATCTGTCCATTTTTGCTAGAGGAATACAAATCTACATCACTCATACTCCTTGGCTTTTGCACAAATCAATTGAAAATTTATGTCCACAAAAACCTGTTCACTGGCCCTGGTTGGATGGAGCACCATCCCGTACACCAAAAAAAGGCTTCAGGTTAGATTCCCGGTCAGGGCACATGTCTAGGTTGCAGGTTCAATCCACTGTCAGGGCACTTACAGGAGGCAACCAATCAATGTTTTTCTCTCACTTTCTCTCTCTCTCTTTCTCTCTTCTCTCTCTCTCTCTCTCTCTCTCTCTCTCTCTCTCTCTCTGACCCTTCCCCTCCTCTCACTCTAAAATCAATAAAAACATATCCTTGGGTGAGGATTAAAAACAAACAAAAAAACCTGCCTACTGATATATTCAGCAGCTTTATTCAACACTGCCAAAACTTGAAAGGAACCATGATGTCCATCAGTAAATGAATGGATAAACTGTGGTACATTCAGGCAATGAAATGCTATTCAGTGCTACAAAGAAATAAGCTACCAAACCGTGAAATGACATGGAGGATCCTCAGATGCATATTACTAAGTGAAGAAAACACTCTGAACAATACTGTTTGATTCCAACTATACGATATTCTGAAAAAGGCAAAGTTATAGAAACTAAATGTGGTTGTCATGATTTTTTTTTTTTGGGCGGTGGGCTGGTGGTACAGAGGAATGAGTAGGCAGACCAAAAAGTATTTTTAGGAAAGTGAAACAAGTGTATGAGACTATAATGGCAGATACATGTCACTATGCATTTATCCAAATACAAAAAACATTCAATGCCAAGAGTGAACTCTATTGTAAATTATGGACTTTGGGGATCTATTTTAACAAATGTACAGCTCTGGTGGGAGATGTCAATAAGTAAGGTTGTACATGTGTGGGAACAGGGTTTATACATAATCTCTTTTTACTTTCTGCTCACTTTTCCAGAGAAACTAAAACTGTCCTTAAAAATAAAGTTTATGAGTAAAAATTCAATATCAGTTTCTCTATTTTTTGTTCAAATAGTTCAATGGACTGAATCACCCTTCATTTAAGATGTTATATATTAAGAAGGAGAGTTGATATAGGTGTCTGGCCTTTAACAGTGTTATCATTGCATTACACGATGGGCTCTCAAAAGTGTGGGACCCAAGGAGTACCATGAAAGTCATCTGGCAGCTTGTTAGAAATGCACATATTGGACCATTTCCCAGACATACTGACTCAGAATTTCTGGAAGTGAGGCCCAGCAATCTGTTTATTAGAAAATACTTCCAGGGCTTTTATGTAGGCTGAAGTTTGAGAACTGATTGACTATTGACTATACCATACTAGACAATGACTTCTACTACTATATCTTCTTAGAAGTTCAACATAGCACGTGCAGGGGAAGACACCTTCCCTAGCAACCACAGTGGAAGCAAGCTTGACTCTGTCCCAGGCCAGAGGTATATGAACAAATAATAGGACAGGAATAGTTTATTAGAAAGGCACTTGATTAGAGATTGACCTATGATAAATAAGCCCCTTATTTGGAAATGTGGCTTTAGGATTCCCTTGAATAAAGAACTAAAGTTAGCATTCCTAGATGGTGTCATTTTCAAATAGAGTCTGGAAAGTATAAAATTTAGTCTGCCAATGAAGAAAAAAGTAAAGCTGAAATGAACAAGTGTTTCCTTTTAAAAAATGTATTTTTATTGTTAAAAGTATTACAGATGTCCCTCTCCCCCACTTAACCCCCTAACCCCACACCACGCCCCCCCAGGCCTTCACCACACTATTGTCTATGTCCATGAGTTATACATAGATGCATATAAGTTCTTTGGTTAACCTTTCCCCTCCCTCAACCTCCCACCCCAACTTCCCTCTGAGAGTTGAATGAGCAACTGAGGCAGATGCTTTTCTGTTTGTTTTTTCTTTGTCAGTGACTCTGGTCTATTCCTGAGGTAAAGCTAAACTCCCAACTTTATGTTCTTTATTAAAGTTATGCATCTTTAAATCAGATAGCATTTTTTCTCAAATTATCTTGATTGGTTTTCTTATTAGAAAACTGATAGCCATGAGAGCAGGTAGAAGATCATCTCTTCATTATTAGAAAAAGCTCCTTCCTGTATAATACTGTCTGATATTTATTTAACAGAAGACAAAATAGTTTATATCTACTATAATGAAGAGATCAAATAAAACTAATAGAAAAAGACAATACAATACAATGTATGTGTTCCAGTGAAAGAGCAAATTGAAGAAAAGGCATCATTGTAGTTAATTTACTGGGTAATATTGACAGGTCCTTGGATGGGTCGGTATAGCATCATGAACACAGTTATGTGTAAACCTCTCTGGACTGCAATAGCATCTCTGGACACACACACACACACACACACACACACACACACACACTTGTCCTAAGCACCTGGAGACTTTACGTAGTAGACTTTTATCTGCTGAGGGATTTCCATTTCTCTGGGATGTCTCCCTGTCTTTCAGTCCAGACATAAATGAAGACTAATACAAAATACATATTTCACATGTGTATATAAAGGGTGGGGCACAAGTTGGTTTACAGTTGTGAGTATGCGAAACAGAGTTTATTCTTGTATTATTTATTAATCCTTGTATTATTTTTCATATAGGTTACAAAATGTTACCTCCAATAATTTATGTGTCCATCTGACACCATAGATAATTATTATAGTACTAGCCGCCCGGTGCACAAAATTTGTGCACAGGGGGTGGAGGTGTTCCTCAGCCCAGCCTGCACGCTCTCCAAACTGGGACCCCTCGGGGGATGTCCGACTGCCGGTTTAGGCCCTATCTCAGGGATCGGGCCTAAACTGGCAGACATCCCTCTCGCAATCCGGGACCGCTGGCTCCTAACTGCTCACCTGCCTTCCTGCCTGATCCCCCCAATTGCCCCCCCTGCCAGCCTGCTGTCCCCCAACTGCCTCCCCCCCGCTGGCCTGCTCACCCTCAACCGCCCCCCCACAAGCCTGATTACCCCCAACTGCCCCCACCCTTCTGGCCTGCTTGCCCCCAAATGCCACCCCTGCCTGCCTAATCTCCCCCAATTGCCCCTACCCTGCTGGCCTGCTCACCCCCAACTGCCCCCCCCGCTGCCTGCCTGCCCACCCTGGCAAGGCTTTGTGATCAATGCTGCACAGAGTGAGGCCCTCCCCACTCTGCCGGGGCTCTGAAATCAATGGCAGAGCAGAGTCAAGTGTTTCCCACCCAGCCTGGGCTCTGCCATTAATCCCCACCCACAGGGAGGCCCTGCCCATCAGGCCTGGGCTCTGCAATCAATGGCAGAGCAGAGGCAGGCGTTTACCACCAGGCCTAGGCTCTACCATTAATCCCTGCCCACACAGAGGCCCTGTCCACCCTGTGATCAATCGCTGTCCACAGGGAGGCCCTACCTGCCCTGCCCACCCTGCCAGGGCTCTGTGATCAATGCTGCACAGAGGGAGGCCCTGCCCATGCGGCTGGGGCTCTGCAATGGGCCCTCACAGCCTTGGAGGCTTTCCTCTGCCCTCCCAGCCACAGCTTTGTCCAGAAGGAGGTCTGAAAATTCCTCAGTAAGTTCTCCCGGTCTAATTAGCATATTGTCCTTTTATTAGTATAGATTGTTATCTATGTTCCCTATGTTTTATCTTATATTCTACTGACTATTTTTTAACTCCCCACTAGTACTTCTTAACCACATTATGTTTTTTTACCCTGTCCCCCAACACTCCTTCCCTCTGGCCTTCATCAGTTTATTTTCTGTATCTGTCTTTTTCTATTTTGTTTGTTTCTTTATTTTGTTCTTCAGATCTGACATATGTGATATCATACGGTATTTATCTTTCTCTATCTGGATTATATAACTTAGCATACTATCTTCTAGATCCATCCATGCTGTTATAAATGGTAAGATTTCATTCTTTTTTATGGCCAAGTAATACTCCATTGTATATATGTACTACAACTATTTTATTCACACATTTATTGATGCTTCTAGATGGCAAATAGACATATGATGTTGCTCAACATCAGTAATCATCAGAGTAATGAAAATTAAAACCATAATGAGGTACTACCTCACACCAGTCAGAAAAGTTATCATCAGTGAATCAACAAACAAGTGTTGGTGAGGATGTGGAAAAAAGGGAATCCTGGTGCACTGTTTGTTGGAATGCAGATTGGTACAGCCACTATGGAAAAGGGAATGGAGCTTTCTCAAAAAAGTAAAAATAGAACTGCTTTTTGACCAAGATTCCACTTCTGGGCATGTATCCAAAGTAACCCGAAAGGCAAATTTGAAAAAAAATGTAAGTACCCTTCATGTTTGCTGCAGCATTATATATAGCTAGAGGCCCTGTGCACGAAATTCATGCACTCAAGGGGGGTGTCCCTCAGCCCGGCCTGTGCCCTCTCCCAGTCCGGGAGCCCTCGGGGGATGTCCGACTGCCACGGAGGTGGGAGAGGCTCCCATCACCACTGCTGTGCTCGCCAGCCATGAACCTGGCTCAAGTATTCTGGCTGAGCGGTGCTCCCCCTATGGGAGCGCACTGACCACCAGGGGGCAGCTCCTGCATTGAGTATCCGCCCCCTGGTGGTCAGTGCGTGTCATAATGACCGATCATTCCACTGTTCGGTCGATTTGCATATTAGCCTTTTATTATATAGGATACTTAAGATATAGAAACATTATTATTTTTAAGTGTACAGTTCAGTAGTGTTGAGTGTTTTCACATTTTTGTACAAATCTCTGGAACATTTTCATCTTACAAAATTGAAAGTCAATACCTACTAAACACTAATTCTTCCTCCTTTATTTCCGCAGTCTTTGGCAACCATATTTCTACTGTGTTTTTATGATTTTGACCACTTAAGACCCTATATGACTGGAACCCTACAGTATTTGTCATGTGCCAGCTTATTTCACTTAGCATAGTGTCCTTGAGATTAATCCATGTTGTAGCATGTGAAAGATTTTTTTTAAGGCTGCATAATATACCATTATACTTATATATCACATTTTCTTTATTCATTAATTTACCCATGGACATTTGGGTTACTTCCTCTGGAATTTTAGTGCCACTTAGAGTTTACAACACAAATTTGTTGTACACTGACCACATCATTCATGACATCAGGTTTATTGAAGAAAATCGGGGGATCCAGATTATTAGCAAATATGTTTCATGTTTTCTATGTCCAAAATATGACTTGACTCCAGTCATCCTAACAACTTTTTTACTTATTCTTAAATTATATTTAACTATTCAGTCTGGGATGGGACCTGCATATTCTTTCTATAAAAATAAAAATTTGAGAAGTTAATTTTGATGAACAACGTTGAGCACATGAATGTAGAAAATAAATGTAGAAACCAATTATTGGTCTCATTCAGAGTTCCCCACACTGACATTGAACTCATATAAATGTAGTTTCTTTGGGACACCAAATAACAAGTAGGAAGAGTGCCAAAATATGTTAGGGAGAAAATATTTTAATGAGTCTTTTTGTTTAGTGGTTTTTGTTTTTGTTTTTGTTTTTTTTTTTATTAGTGCTGCTTATATTTTAATGTGTCTAGGAATCACCTGGGAATCTTGTAAAAATGTAGATTCTGATTCACTAGATCTGGATTAATAAAATGTAATGCTGCCTTTCTACCCAAGCTCAGGAAAGCTACTACCAGACACCAGGCAACATATTGGAATTTTTAAGGAGAAATAACCTAAACTTAAGTTAATTTTATAATGTCATTTTAAAAGTATTAATCAAAAATAAAAAGAAGCTCAAAAATCTTTTTTTAAAATAATACAAAAGTTATTCTTACACAAAATAAACAATTAATTCAGACAACTGAATATTCTTTAATATAGTGGCTTATATAAGATGTCAAAATTTATCCTTACTGGAGATATGGATGCAACATACTAGGCAGGCATATTGTACACTGAGTGGCCAGATTATTATGACCACCTTATGTTTGTAGGCAAATTAGCCATACACTGCATCGTATGAGATATGGAAGCCGAAGGCCTGTTTGAACACCTTTGCTGTCTGCAGTTACCAAGATAAAACATCTCCAATTCACACAGGAACACAAGGATTGGACAGTCAAGCATTGGAAAAAAGTCATGTGGTCCAATGAATCACGTTTCCAGTTGCATCATGCAGATGGCAGAGAGAGAATTTTGAGGAAACAGCATGAAAGCACGCACCCCACACGCACCCCACATGCACCCCTTCAAGCTGGTGGGGGCAGTGTTATGGTTTGAGGCACGTTTTCCTGGCATGATTTGGGCCCTTTAATTCGTGTGGAACAACGTCTGAATAGCACAACATACCTAAGTATAGTTGCTGATCAAGTTCATCCTATCATGTTGATGGCGTATTCCAATGGAGATGGCTTCTTCAAACAAGACAATGAGTCATGCCATGGTGCTCATATTGTGCAAGAGTGGTTTCAAGAACATGAGAGAGATTTCACCTTGCTTAAGTGGCCCCCACAATCACCAGATCTCAATCCAATTGAGCATTTGTGGGACCAAGTTAAACAAGCCATCAGGCAGCTGGTTCCACAAACGAACTACGACAGTGCTATTCATCAGGCATGGTGTCAGATTCCTCGCATCACCTTTCAACATCTCGTGGAGTTAATGCCAAGAAGAATCGCCACAGTATTGAAAGCAAAGGGTGGCCCAACAAAGTACTGATGGGGTGGTCATAATAATCTGGCCACTCAGTGTATATACAATTTTATTTTATTTTATTTTATTTTATTTTATTTTATTTTATTTTTAGTTTAGGTACCTTTGTGTGACATATCATGTCATAGTACACTTTGCATTATGCTGGAATGGTAACAATGGTGAGTTAATCATTTGCCAGGAATATTTCCAAATATTTTTAGTGACTGTATCATCAAAATAGATCTTCATTAGGAAGGTCATATTATTTTACATTATAAAATTTACTTAAAACTATTTCAAGCCAATATGATCACCATATTATATGATGGAACACTCTTACTAGTATTTTAACATATATATATATATATATATATATATATATATATATATAATTAATTTAGATAAAACTTTTGAGATACTAAAGTGGTTATTTATGCAAATTTACATTGTGACACATACTTGAAATTACTTTTATTTTAAAAGTTAAGTCTTGATCCAAGATGGAAGCAGAGTATGTAGTAGGTATACTTACCTCCTTCCAGGACCAAACTTTAATTACAACTTAATTATAAAACAACTAGTGGCCCGGTACATGAAAATTCATGCACTGGAGCGGGGGGTCCCTCAGCCCAGCCTGCAGTCTCTCACAGTTCGGGAGCCCTCAGGAGCGGGATGCAACCTGGCGATCAGGGGAAAGTGACGCCCCATCACACTTCTGCTGCTGCCACTGCAGGCAGTGCAAGCCTCAGCTGGCCCTGGTTACCTGAGCCTTGGGCAGCCCTGGGTGGCTGGGCAGCTGCTATGCAAGGCTTGCCTGTGCCTTGGGCTGGCCCTGGGTGGCTGGGGGGCTGAGGGGACTGGTGGATGATGGAGGTAGGCACATGGAGTGGCCGGGCACGCCTGGGGGTGGGACCAGCTTTGCCATGCTCCTGCCACCCTGGCGGGGCTGAGGGGACTGGGTGCCACCATCTTGTGGATGTGGGCACCGCCATATTTGAGGGAGGGTCAGTCAATTAGCATATTCCCTCCTTATTGGCTGTGGGCACCGCCATCTTTGCGATGGCATGAGGGTCAATTAGCATATTCCCTCTTTATTAGATAGGGTCATAACCAACTGCGCACTAGCTGAAGAGAAATCTTATAACCAAAGATTTACAGAAGAAGCCACATCAAGATTGGTATAGAGGGTAGAGACATGAAAAGGACTCCTGGACCCCAGGGGTGCAGCTGAGGTTCCAAAGGAATATCTAAGCTGCAGAGGCTTCCCCCTGAGAAGCATGGGACCTCAACCCCATGCTGGACTCCCTAGTCCAGGTGATAAAAGCCAGAAACAGGTGCCCACATAACATCTGACTGTGAAAATCAGTGAGGATTCTGTAGGGAGAGACAAAAATCCACTAGAGCCACAAGCACACCCTTAATAGCCAACAAAATTTTGTTCAAAGCCACTCACCAAGGGCTTCAGTGGAGGGAGGACAGGCTGGACTAAAGTTGTATGAGGAGAGCTGGGGTTTCTGGCACTGTGAGTGCTGAAGGGACAGCTGCCAGGATCCCTATGCTGAGTCATTCTCCAGTACCACAGATACCCTCTTTCTTGGTTGGAGCTTTTCCTTCCATATGGCATCAGCCTGGGAGAAAGTAATAGCCTCATCCTCTGGACTCTCTCTCACATCACCCTGCGAATCATACATCCTGCTGAAAAGTCAGCTGCCATGGCCAGGGCATAGAAGCCTGGGAAAAGTTAGGGAGTGTCAGTGACTGAGTTGTGTGGCTTTGGGATGGGGGTCATTCTGCCCACTTTTCTGTGAACCTGATTAGTGCTTCCTCTTTAAGGGAGACCCATTAGCCCCACTCTCTAGGCTCAGGGTGGACCCACCTTCCAGGCTCCCAGTGGCCCCACATACCCAGCTCCTGGTGGGTCCTCCTTGCTGAGAGCTGGGTAAAATCAGATACAGATTGAGTTGTGTGACTTTGGGCTGGGGACCACACATCTTAAGTTTCCCAAAGCCTGACTGGAACCTCCTCCTCACAAAGATTCACTAACCCCATCATCCTGTCTCTCCAAGGCCCCACCCTGCTGAGTTCGGTTTCCTCTCAGAAGAACTGGGGCAGACCAAGCTGTATGGCTCTAGGACAGGGGCCATTTTCCCCTTGCAAGCCTGAACAGTGTGGAGCCCTCCCTTCACATAGTCAAATATTGGTCTGTTTGGGCCTGATAAACTCAGCTAGCCTACCCTGATGACTACCTGAGACCCTACTCCACTACTTATGTGTGCAAACACCAAGCAGATGACAAGCTAAACTTGGTATACCTTGAGACTTTAGTTGAGTAGCCTCAGACCCAGCACTGGCACCGATATTGAATCTGTATCAATCTGGTGAACACCACACACCCCTACCTGGTGATTCTCTGAGAACCTACCTCATGCAATTTGAGTACCACCAGAGGCTGTTTAAGTGACTGAGCCTAAGAAAGATGCCAGGCAAAGGCAGGTGGAGGCAGATCTACAGGTCTCTTGGGACTTTTGCTGACCTGCCCCCTGGATCTGTACTGGTAATAGCCAGCCTTGGTACATAGCTTGGTCCTTCTTGCACACACCCAGGCCCAGAAAAGGCAGCCACAAACTGTGCATCACTTTATAGCTTCAAACAGATAGCCCAGGGCTAGTAATAGGCAGAGTCTGACATTGGCCAGCACTAGACCCCCTCCCAAGATGTTCCAAACCAACACATGCAGTGGCCAGCATCAGACAACACCAGAGCATTATCCAATAAGCTTTCAAGGGACACACCTAAAGGGATATTTTGGTATGCACCACACCATGCTGAGGTGAATTCTGGGTCATGTGGTCAGCATGTGTATATAACTCACACACCATAGTTGGGGTTGAGCTCACAGTAAACCAGCTTGAAGGTTGATCCCATATACAATGGGCCAATATCAATCAAGATTCAATTACAACAGAAGGGCCCAAATAATCTACACAAGAAACATTCCTGGAGTACCAGCAACAGGTGATCAAGAAGACTGCACCACTGGACCCCTCAGGACATCTACATAAGGCCACCTCACAAAGACTGAGAGTCATAGAAAATCTATTTAACACAAAGAAACAAACAGAAGATAACAGCCAAAATAGAGAGATAAGACGTCAGGCTCCAAATGAAAGAACAAGAGAAAACTCCATAAAAGATAACTAAATTAAATGGAGGCAAGCAACTTATCAGATATAGAGTTAAGAAGAATAGTTATAATGATGCTGAAAAATCTTATAAGAATTACAAGGGACTTAGTGAGAACTACAACAGCATGATAAAGAACATAGAAACCACAAAAAAGTCAGAAATGAAGAATGCAATATCTGAAATGAAAAATACACTGGAAAGAATGAACAGTAGATTGGACGAGGCGGAAGATCGAATCAGTTATTTGGAAGACAAGGTAGAAAAAACACTCAATCATAGCAACAAAAAGAAAAATAATATTTTTTTTAAAAAATGAGAATAGTTTGATGGAGCTTTAGAACAACATGAAGCATAACAACATCTGAATCATAAGGTAACCAGAAGTATAAGAGAGAGAGTAAGGGATCAAGACTCTATTTAAAGAAATAATGAACAAACATTTCCCTAACCTGGTGAAGAAAAAACACACACAAGTTAGGAAGTGCATAGAGTCCTAAACAAGATGAATGCAAAAAGGACCATAACAAGACATATCATAATTAAAATAGCAAAGGTGGAAGACAAAGAGAAATCTTAAAAGCAACAAGAGAAACACAGTAGTCTACTAAGCAGCTCCTATAAGACTGTGAGCTGATTTTTCAACAGAAACATTTCAAGCCAGAAGAGATTAACATGAAATATTCAAAGTGATGAAAAGCAAGAACCTACAACCAAGACTACTGTAATCAGTAAGGCTATCATTTAAAATTAAACATAAATAAAGAGCTTCCCATATTAGAAAAATCTAAAGGACTATGGTTCCAATAAATCAGTATTACAAGAAATTGTAAAGGGCCCTCTTTGAGAAGAAGATGAGAAAGGAAAAAAAAAACTAACAACATAACAACAGAGGCACATAGTTAAATGAATAAGATAGCAATAAATATGTACCTACCAATAGTCACTTTAAATATAAACGGATTGAATGCTCCAATTAAAAGACATAAAATAATTGAAAGAATAAGAAAACTTGACATATATACGCTTTCATAAGAGACCCATCTTAGAACAAAAGATACACAGAGATGAAAATTTAAGGATGGAAATAGATATTTAATGCAAATGAAAAGGAAAAGGAAAGCTGAGGTAGTAATACTTATATCTGACACAATAGACTTTAAAACAAAGGTTATTGTAGGAGACAAAGAAGGACACTACATAATGATAAAGGAAGCAATCCAACAAGACAATATAACCCCATAAATGTTTATGAACCAAACATAGGAGCAAATAAATATTTAATGCAAATATTTATGGATATAAAGGAAGAGATTGATAGTAATACAGTCATAGTAGGGGATTCTAACACCTCATTGACATCACTGGATAGATTTTTCAGACAGAATATCTAGAATGGCAACCTTAAATGACACATTGGATCAGATGGATTTAATTGATATCTTCAGAGCATTTCACCCCCAAAGCAGCCAGATATACATTCTATTCAAGTGGACATAAAATATTTTCTAGGATAAACCACATATTAGAACAGAAAACAAGTCTCAATAAATTTAAGAAAATTGAAATTATATCAAGCATCTTCTATAATCATAATGATAGAAGATTATAAATCAATCACAAGAAAAATACACAAAGACGTGGAGACTAAATAACATGTTTCTAAACAGTGAATGGGTTAACATTGATATTAAAGAAGAAATAAAAAGATACCCTGAAACATATGAAAATGAGAACACAACAAACCAAAATCTATGGGACACAGTGGTAACAGTAGTCATAAGAGAAAAATTTATAGCATTACAGGCCTTTATTAAAAACAAACAAACAAACAAGAAAACCAACAAGAAAAATCTCCAATAAACAATCCAACTTCACAGTTAAAGGGGTTTGAAAAATATCAACAAACAAAGCCCAAAGCAATTAGAAGAAAGAAAATAATGAAGATCAAAACAGAAATAAATAAACTAGAGTCTAAAAAAATAAAAACAATCCAAAAGATCAATGAAACCAAGAGCTGGCTCTTTGAAAAGACAAACAAGATTGACAAATCTTTAACCAGACACATCAATATAAAACAAGAGAATCCAAATAAATAAAATCAGAAATGAAAAAGGAGAAGTAACAACTGGCACCAAAGAAATAGGAAGGATTGTAAGAAAATATTATGAACAACTATATATCAACCATGTGAACAATCTGCACAAAATGGATACATTTCTAGAAATAACTTCCAAAACTGAATCAGGAAGAATAAGAGAATCTGGACCGACAGATTACAACTAGTGAAATTAAAGCAGTAATCAAAACATTCCTAAAAAACAGAAGTCCTGGATCAATGACTTCATAGGTAAATTTTACCAAACATTCAAAAAACAAATATATTTCTTAACTATTCCAAAATAATTCCAGAGGAAGGAAAACTGCCAAGCTCTTTTACAAGGCCAACATTACTCTAATTCCAAAACTAGATAAAGACACTACAAAGGCCAATATCCCTGATGAACTAGATGCTAAAATCCTCAACAAAATATTAACAAACTGAATCCAGAAATACTTTAAAAAGATCGTAAACCATTATTATTTTTCTGGGAATGCAAGGTTAATACATTATCTTCAAATAAATAAATGTACAACTCATAAACAAAATGAAGGAGAAAAAACAAACACCTGCTCAACCTGGCCAGTGTGGCTCAGTGGACAGTACATAGGTTTGCACACCTAAGGATTGTGAGTTCAATTCCCAGTCAAGGGCACATACCTAAGTTGCAGGTTTGATTCTTGTCACTGGTTGGGGCATGTGTGGTTGGCAACCAATTGATGTGTCTCTCTGAAATAATGTTTCTCTCTCTTTCTCCTGCCTCCCTCCCTTCCACTCTCTCTAAATAATCAATTAAAAAAATATCGTTGGATGAGGATTAACAAAAACAACAAACAAATAAGAAAGCACATGATCATAGCAACAGATGTAGAAAATCATTTAATAAAATCCAGCACCCATATATTATAGAAACTCTCAGAAAAGTGGGAATAGATGAAACATACCTCAATATAATTAAAGCCATATGTGAAAAACCCAAAGCTAACTTCATACTCAATGGAAAATGACTACAAGTGTTTTCCATAAGATGGGGAATAAGACAGGGATATCATCTTTCGACACTTGTATTCAATACTAGAGGCCTAGTGCACGAATTAGTGCACTGGTCGGGTACCTTGGCTTAGCCTGTGGGGATTGGGACAAAACTGGCTCTTCGACATCCCCCGAGAGGTTCTGAATTGCAGTTCTCATGTGACACCCCCCAGAATTGAGATCCCTCCTCTCTGGGTCCGGGGTGCAGGCAAAGCAGATTCGGAGCAGACATTGCCCCAGCAACAACCTAAGCCACGGCCTATTCCATGAGGAATCAGGCTCCCTCCTCTACTGGTCAGAGCATCTGTCCCCTTGTGGTCATTGCCCGTCATAGCTACCAGGCAAATGGTAGAACGGTCAGACAGCTGCTTAGCCTTTTATATATATACTAGAGGCCCCGTGCACGAAATTCAAGCACGGGGGAAAGGGGATGTCCCTCAGCCCAGCCTGCACCCTCTCCAATCTGGGAGACCTCAAGGGATGTTTGACTGCCTGTTTAGGCCCAATCCTACTGGGATAGGGCCTAAACGGGCAGTCGGACATCCCTCTCACAATCCAGGACTGCTGGCTCCCAACTGCGCGCCTGCCTGCCTTCCTGATTGCTCTTAATCGCTTCTGCCTGTCAGCCTGATCACCCCCTAACCACTCCCCTGCCAGCCTGATTGATGCCTAACTGCTCCCCTGCCAGCCTGTTTTCCCTAACTGCCCTCCCCTGCAGGCCTGGTTTCCCCCAACTGTTCTCCCCTGCAGGCCAGGGTCCCTCCCAACTGCTTTTCCCCGCAGGCCTGATGGCCCCCAACTTCCCTCCTCTGCCAGCTTGGTCGCCCCTAACTGCCCTCCCCTGCAGGCTTAATCGCCCCCAACTGCCCTCTCTTGCAGGCCTGGTCCCTCCCAACTGCCCTCCCCTGTTGGCCTGATCGCCCACAACTGCCCTCCCTTGCAGGCCTGGTCCCTCCCAACTGACTTCCCCTGCTGGCCATCTTGTGGCGGCTATCTTATGTCCACATGGGGGCAGGATCTTTGACCACATGGGGGCAGCCATCTTGTGTGTTGGAGAGATGGTCAATTTGCATATTATTCTTTTATTAGATAGGATAGAGGCCTCATGCTTGTGTGGGGGCCAGCTGGTTTGCCCTGAAGGGTGTCCCGGGTCAGGGTGGGGGTTCCCTTGGGGCATGGGGCCGCCTGGGCGAGGGGCCTGTGGTGGTTTGCAGGCTGGCCATGCCCCCTGGTGACCCAAGCAGAGGCCCTGGTATCTGGGGTTTATTTATCTTCTACAACTGAAACTTTGTAGCCTGGAGCAGAGCCAAGCCTTCTGCTCGCTCCGTGGTGGCAGCCATTTCTGTTGGGATTTATTTATCTTCTATAATTGAAATTTTGTGGCCTTAAGCAGAGGCCAAGGCAGGCCAGGGCTGCAGAAGCTTGGCTTCCTCCATCACCGGGGCAACCCTAGCCTCCTGCTCTCTCCAGCTCTGTGGCTGCCGCCATTTTTGTTAGGATTTATTTATCTTGTATAATTGAAACTTTGTAGCATCGAGTGGAGGCCTGGGCCGCCAAGGGCAGGTGGAAAGCTTGGCTTCCTCCATTTCCAGGGAAACCCAAGCCACCCTCCTGCTCTCTGTGGCTGTAGCCATCTTGGTTTGGTTTATTTGCATATTTGCTCCTGATTGGCTGGTGGGCGTGGCTAGTGGACGTGGTTTATGGGTGTGACAGAGATACAGTCAATTTGCATATTACTCTTTTATTAGATAGGATATAGAGATAGTAGTGTAAATTCTAGCCAGGACAATTAGACAAGAAAAAGATATAAAAAGCATCAGATTTGGGAAGGAAGAAGTAAAACTGTCATTATTTGCAGAAGACATGATACTGTATATAAAGAACACTACAGATTCCAACAAAAAACTACTAAAGCTGATAAATGAATTCAGTAAAGTAGCAAGATACAGAATTAATATCCAGAAATCAGTTGCATTTTTATACACCAATAATGAACTATCAGAAAGGGAAACAGAAAACAAACCCAAGGTTTTAAATACCTATACTTGGAGAAATATAAGACATTAAAGAAAGACAAAAATAAATGGAAGCATATATCACATTTGTGGATAGAAAGAATTAACATAATTAAAATTTCTATACTACCCAAAGCAATCTATAGATTCAATATAATTCATATCAAGATACCAAAGCTGTATTTCACAGAACTACAACAAATATTCTTAAAATTTATATGGAACCCCAAAAAAACTAAATAGCCACATAAATCTTGAGAAAGAAGACTGAAGTTTTAGGAATCATGGTACCTGGTATCAAATTATACTACAAGACCAGTAATCAAAGCAGCATTATATTGGCATAGAAATAGCCATATCAATGGAACAGAATAGAGAACCCTCAAATAAACCCATGCCTTTATGAGCAATTAATATTTGACAAAAGAGGTAAAAAACATACAATGGGTTAAAGATAGTCTATTTAATGAATGGAGTTGGGAAAATTGGACAAATATGTGCAAAATAATGAAACTAGACCACCTTACACCATACACAAGAATAAACTCAAAATGGGTTAAAGACTTAAATGTTAGATTTGAAACCATAAAAATCCTAGAAGACAACATAGGCAGTAAAATCTTGGATATTTCTTGTAGCAATATTTTTTTCTGATATATTGCATTGGGCAAAAGAAACAAAAAATAAAATAAACAAATGGGATTACATCAAACTAAAAAGCTTGTGTACAACAAAGGAACCATCAGCAAAATGAAAAGACAAAATGGGAGAACATATTCACAAAACATACATCTGATAAGGGTTAATACCCAAAATTTATAAAGAACTTACAAATCTCAATACCAAATAAGCAGACAATCTAATTTAAAAATATTTGTCAAAGTACCTAAATAGAGGTACTTTTTCCAAAGAGGGCATACAGATGGCCAAAAACATATGAAAAG
Organism: Plecotus auritus; assembly: GCF_963455305.1. NCBI lineage: Eukaryota > Metazoa > Chordata > Mammalia > Chiroptera > Vespertilionidae > Plecotus > Plecotus auritus. The sequence continues at coordinate 73,421,892 of NC_137772.1, read as the reverse complement.
GCTCTCAATGCCAATAATCATCAGAGAATTACAAATTAAGAACACAATTAGATATCACAACACCTTTGTTAGAATGGCTATCATGAATAAATTGACAAACAAGTGTCGGTGAGGATGTGGCAAAAAGGGAACCTTCATGCACTTTTGGGAATGTGGATTGGTGCAGCCACTGTGGAAAGCAGTATAAAGTTACCTCAAAAAATTAAAAATGGAGCAACGTTATGACCCAGTGATTCCACTTCTGGGAATATATCTAAAGAAACTTGAGCCGAAACCGGTTTGGCTCAGTGGATAGAGCGTCGGCCTGCGGACTGAAAGGTCCCGGGTTCGATTCCGGTCAAGGGCATGTACCTTGGTTGCGGGCACATCCCCAGTGGGAGGTGTGCAGGAGGCAGCTGATCGATGTTTCTCTCTCATCGATGTTTCTGGCTCTCTATCCCTCTCCCTTCCTCTCTGTGAAATATCAATAAAATATATTTAAAAAAAAAATAAAGAAAGAAACTTGAAAAACTAGTGGGAATGAATATATGTACCTGTACTTTCATTGTGCTGTTATTTATAACAGCCAAGATTTGGAAGCACCCCAAGTGTCCATTATAGATGAATGGATAAAAATATGTGGTACATTTACACAATGGAATTCTACTCAGCAGTAAAAAAAGAAGGAAATTTTACCGTTAGTGACAGCATGGAGGAACCTGGAGAGCATTATGCTAAGTGAAATAAGTCAGTCAGACAAAGACAAGTACCACATGATTTCACTCATATGTGGAATCAAATGAACAAAGAAAACTAACAAAATTAAAATGTACTCAAAGCTACAGAACAGACTGACAGTTGTCAGAGGGGATGTGGTTTGCAGGGTGGGTGAAAAAGGTAAAGGGATTAAGTGAAAAACAAAGGGAAAAAAAAAAAAAAAAAACAACAAACACCTCATAAATAGACACCAGCCTGGTGATTACCAGAGGAAAAGAAATGTAGGAGAAGGTAAAAGAGAGTACACTGGGAATAAATTGTGATGGAAGGATACTTCATTTGGTATGGTAAACACAAAATACAATATCCAGATAATGTATTATAGAATGATACACCTGAAATTTATTAACCAGTGCCACTCCAATGAATTCATAAAAATCTTTTTGCAAATAATAATTAAAAGTCATTTATTTCTTTAAAAGATTTATTAGAAAAAAATTAACATCTTAAGTATGTACATGAGAAACTTTTAGCCTAATATTTTTATTCTTTTCTATTATCTACATTTTAAACCATTGACAAGCACGGTGAGATGATCTTTTTAAATCACTCATTATACATGATATTCTATTATCTTACATCCATTATAACTTGTTAGAAACTTTTAATAATGCATGATTCCAGAAGGCAATTCCCCTTAATAGATACAGATACTTAAATATTACTCCATCTATATTTTATTATTTTATGAAGCATACTGGCAACCGAGCCAGTAATTTTGTCAGAAATGAAGGGTTACTAAGCAGTTGTAAATGATCCAGAATATTAACTATGACAGCATAAAATAGCAAATCTATTTCATTTTCTTTTCTTTTTTTTACATTTTATTTTCCCAACAAAGACAGATATTTGAAGCTCTCTTATAAACTTCAAAACTCAATAAAAGGTAATACAATAATTTAGACTTGTGAAGTATCCAATATATATCATAATATCTCAATTAGAATGCTACAATTTAATGATTATTGTATCCAAAACATCATTGTGACAGAATCTATTATATTATCTTCTCATAATAGAATGAAAATCATCAGCATAAAGAATAAAAATTAATCTGATCTTTGTTAAATTATAGCATATATTATAGAAATGAAACCTAAAATATTTAAAAATTTTTCAGTTGGAAGAGAGGAAGAACTTTAACATTATTTTTCTCTTTTGGTATAAAATTATTCTATTTTGGAGCTATTTGTGAAACCATCTTCTAAAAAGAAATAATATGAAATGTATAGGAGAAAAAAAAGTTCCAAGATATGATTGAATAATTTTTGCAAGAGGTATTAAAATCAACATCGCTAGTTCTGAATAATGTAGTGAATTTATTTTTAGTCAAAGCTTATTCAAGAGTTTACTTGCTATCTATAAAATGTTAATTTTACATTATACATTCAATAAAGAAGGGTTACCTGGAGTGTAAGAATTTGCCTCAGCCAATTTTCAATGCTTTTGACATTGACAAAAGAATAAGTAGATAAATCAATGTGACTGAGGTATTAATACCTTTTCCAAAAATGAAAACAAATGAATCATCTCTAGATTAAGACTCTCCATGATATGGTAGAAGGTGCTACTTCTTTCTTGATAATCTATTCTTACATTTAAGTTTCTAGTCAATAAATTTACTATACATTTTAAGTATGCTTTGGTACTGTTACAGAATTTATCAGGAGACCAAAAAATACATAAGGAGTATGTTGAGATCCAGGATAAACCCATTTATTTTCAGACTAGAGGCCCGGTGCACAAAATTTGTGCACGGGGGTGGGGTATGTGTCCCTCAGCCAAGCATGCACCCTCTCCAATCTGGGACCCCTTGAGGGATGTCCAATTTCTCATTTACATTCTAAACGGGCAGTCAGACATCCCTCTCACAATCCAGGACTGCTGGCTTCCAATCACTCACCTGCCTGCCTGCCTGATTAGCCCTAACCACTTCTGCCTGCCAGTCTGATCACCTCCTAACCACTCCCCTGCCAGCCTGATTGATGCCTAACTGCTCCCCTGCCAGCCACATTGTCCCCAACTGCCCTCCCCTGCCGGCATGGTCACCCCCAACTTCTCTCCCCTGCAGGCCCCGGTCACTCCTAACTGCCCTCCCCTTCAGTCCTGGTCCCCCCAACTGCCCTCCCCTGCTGGCCTGATCGCCCACAACTGCTTTCCCTTGCACACCATCTTGTGGCGGCCATCTTGTGTCCACATGGGGGTGGCCATATTTGACCACATGGGGGCGGCCAGCTAGTGTGTTGGAGTGATGGTCAATTTGCATATTACCCTTTTATTAGATAGGATGTTTCAGATGTACAAGTACAGTGACTCAGCGGCTCAGTTTTCCAAATCCCTGAGTCTGTGAATATGGAGGAAGCTTTTCCTTTTTACCCTTTGGTTTATTTGTCCCCCAAATATGAATCAGCCTTCTGAACCTTTCACGGGCAATGCAAAAAGCCCCTTGTGTTGGGATTGGGGATGTGAAACCACACCCACTGGCCTGGCCTGGCCCCAGAGCTGATAACCCCTTCTGGGGGTTGTGTATGGTTCATGGTTTATAGCCTCTGTAAAATGGGAGTATTTAGGTAAGCAGGTCTTGCAAGATCAGATAATTAAGGAAGGGGCAGTGACTTGATTGTAGGCTAACAAGAATGTGCATTAGGGATACTGACTAACTAGGTGGAGTCAGGCTGCTAGCCTCCTACATTCTTTCACAAATGGAGTTAATTATCAGCTAGCAAGAGTGTGCATTAGAAGGCAGGTTACTGGCCCAGTTTCGGATTGCTAACTCCCCCAAAATGTGTTATATTCCCCATCAGTACCTTTTAATTACTGGTAATCCTATGTAATAAAGAGGTAATATGCAAATTGACCATCACTCCAATACACAAGATAACTGCCTCCATGTGGACATAAGATGGCCACCACAAGATGGCCAGCAGGGGAGGGCAGTTGTGGGCAATCAGGCCAGCAGGCGAGGGCTGTTGGGGGGGACCAGGCCTGCAGGGGAGGGCAGTTAGGAGCAACCAGACCTGCAGGGGAGGGCACTTAGGAGTGACCAGGCCAGCAGGGGAGGGAAATTGGGGGTGACCAGACCTGCAGGGGAGGACAGTTGGGGGGCCCTAGGCCTGCAGGGGAGGGCAGTTGGGGGAGGCCAGGCCAGCAGGGGAGGGTAGTTGGCGGCAACCTGGGCTGCAGGGGAGGGCAGTTGGGGGTGACCAGGCCTGCAGGGGAGGGCATTTAGAGGTGACCAGGCCAGCAGGGGAGGGCAGTTAGGGGCAATTGGGCCAACAGGGGAGCAGTTAGGCTTCGATCAGGCTGGCAGGGGAGTGGTTAGGGGGTGGCTGGCAGGCAGAAACCATTAGGGGCAATCAGGCAGGCAAGCAGGCAAGCAGTTGGGAGCCAGCAATCCTGGATTGTGAGAGGGTGCAGGCTGGGCTGAGGGACACCCTGCCCCGTGCACAAATTTTGTGCACCAGGCCTCTAGTAAATAATAAATAATAATACAATTTAACTGTGTATGTAATTGCCATTAGCATCTTCAGATGAGATAAGCACCGAGGCAGTTTCTAACAATCAGATATCATGCATCTGGAATTCAGCAAAATAAGTATTTTTACATGTCTCACTCAAACTTGAAATTATTTTATCAGGTTTTAATGTTTGTCCTAATGGCAAGTTAACAGCTTTCTGCATGCCTCCCTCCTAAATGTATATTTAGTACACATAAAAGTACAAAGTAGCTCTAGATGGTTTGGCTCAGTGGATATAGCATCAGCCTGCGGACTGAAGGGTCCCAGGTTTGATTCTGGTCAAGGGTACATGCCTGGGTTGTGGGCTTGATCCCCAGTAGGGGACGTAGAGGAGGCAGCCAATAAATGATTCTCTCTCATCACTGATGTTTCTGTCTCTCTTTCCCTCTCCCATCCTCTCTGAAATCAATATAGATATATATATATTTTTAAAAAGTACAAAATACCTTTGAGTTCAGTAAGTGACAACATTCTCTAATGTTCATTATAAAGCAGATTTAAAATAACTGTCTGATAGGGGGTTTTAATACTATATGGTGTTATTCTAACAAATGAACCATTTTAAAAAACAAATTTGCTAATTAGGCCATTATTATAACTCTTCTCTGCACTTTCTCCAAATTATTTTAATTATAAAACATTGCTACTCCTTCCAGCATATTATTTGGCTTGACCTTTCCAAATATTTTCTCCTTCATGAATTTTAAACTTTTAATGGGTTATGTTATATAGACTTTTCTCCATTACTTTTCATATGGCATTTCACATGGAAAAATTGAAGTTTTCATTAATTTGAATGTGGAGAAGTCTCACACTGAGAAAAATACATTCTTAACTGAAAGTATAGATAGTATAATCCATTACATAGCATTCTCTGCTTATAATAATATTTGTATTATACTTTTTGTGCATTTAGTGTAAAACAGATGCATCATTTTGATACAGGATTTGCAATTTAATATGTAATATAACTGAATATGAGACCTGGTGAGGCACTTTATCATAAGGTTTTACTCTATGTTTACATAAAATTCAAATTATTATAATCTAATGTTTGTTTTGATACAGATGCAATCATTGAATCTAGGTAGGGATTAGTTTAGTGCACAGATTGAATTTGATGCTATACATACAACTGAATAGTCCTGTCATGTTTTCTTACCAAGAATTGGATTGAAATACTTTATTCATTTCCCCTGTGAAAAATATATTACATAGCTTCATAGAACAAAAAAGCTGTCAATATAGCATTCTTCATACTTCTATAAGACTATGTTTGTATTTTAATTTAAGTAAATAGAAAATTGTCAAGAAAAATATTAAGAGGAAAAACATGCAATTCATTTAAATATTTACCCATCTCTACCCAATTACAAAGGTTGCCTAGTTTTAGAAACACATACCTTGGAAGACTTGGTTCAATGTAGGTTTTCAAAACCATTTATTTTATTTCTTTTAATTAGATAAAGATAAATAATTCATCTTATAAATATTAGTAAAGTCATACATTAAAAGTGGAGCTTAAAAAAGTCAGTCAGTGTTTTTCTGTGATTCTTTAAAACACATTGTCTAGAAATATGAGAATAGAATTCTTGGCAATATTTTTTTGCCTTAACCTGAGATTAAAAGTGCAGATTTTCCAATCTAAGCACTACTAGAAAAATGTGTGTAATGTTCAATAAAATTGTACTACATTAGTGACTGTGAACAGCATTCAATAAATGGTTTTAATAAGCATGTTTAGCAAATATGCATAAAATTATATTAAAACTGAATTACTCACAGAGGACTCATTTTTAACATTTGAATAAGATACATTAAGGCACAAATTTTGGCACATACTTTCATTTTCTCTTTCCCTTGCCCTGCAATTGGCTAATTCAGCAGCAAGTATGGATTGCAAGCTTCCTTTGTTAATTCAGGGTAGGTGAGCAATAAAAAATCTATTAAAAATATAAATTAAAAAACATTACAAATATATGTGCATATATATTAGAAATATCACTATATATATTAGTGATAGTTTGTATAGTGTCATGATATGAATATCCTCTTAATTAGCAATGGGATGTTAACTACTAAAATAATATTTGAAAAGCTATTTTTTAGCATTATTACAATTTTTAATCTATACATTATTGAAATAATAATTAATAGTAACTGAAAGTGCTTGCTATATATCCAGCATGAAGTTAAGTCATGTTTAGAACCTATGGTTTTTTACTAGTATATTTAAATTTATCTACCAAACATAATTAAACTAGAGGCCTGAAGCATGAAGATTCGTGAAAGAATGGGCCTTTCTTCCCCTGTCTGCTGGCACCGCCTTCACTCCGGCTGGAGCCACCTTTCTACCTTGGCTCCGGCCCGGAGACGCCTTTCCGCCTTCCCATGCTGCCCAGAGGCCCAGAGCTGCTGGGGTGGTGTGGAATGCCTGCGTCATCGCCTGGCTGCTTGGCGCCTGTGTATGCAAATTAACCTGCCACCTTTGTTGGGTTAATTTGCATACTCACTCCTGATTGGCTGGTGGGCTTCGTGAAGGTAAAGTCAATGTGCATCTTTATCTTTTATTAGTGTAGATTGTTTGCAAGATTATGCAAAAAGTCTGATTGTGAAGCAAAATTTTGGACTGGAACCGGATTTTTTGTCCACCAGAGTCCACGGACAGAAGGTGGTATAGCAAAGGTGGAAATTTATTAAAGAACAAGTACAGACTCCCACATGGGGAGGGGGAAAGGGTCCCACTGACTTCCCTTTCCCTACAGCTTAGAAATGCTGTAGATTTTTGTGCCTTGATATCCCTTCTGATTGGTCCCTATTCCCTCAGACTAGAGCTCAAAGGTAAAAGCTCACATGGGACATGTGAGGTTCTCCCCTCCTCCTTTCTTATTGTTTTTCTATTCCCTTTGGGCTTTCTTCTTCTTCTTCTGGATGAAGGGCTTCCTTCTCTTTATTTTGTAAATATAGACCTTTTGCTGTTCCCCCCTCCCTCATTCTATGGATATGTACCTGCTGCAGATTTTCAGCTTCCCTATTCTATGGAAATATACCTTCTGCTGCTCTGCAGCCCTGTGCTTCTGCCATGGTCCTCTTAATTTCTAAAATTTCCTAAAACCTGTCCTTTTCACCTCCAAAAATTCCTGTTTCAATTGCATAATATTCTTAGGGTAGAAGTTAAATAACATAAGTAAAGTTCTGTATTGTAGTATGGACAGATATATGTTGGACTTCAAAGAAATTATTAACTAAATATGTTTTTGTTCTCCATAACCATATTGCACCTACTGCAAAAAGTTGATTTTTATTGAATTAATCTTATTTGATATTCTATAAACCAATCTTTAGAAAAGTGCCTTAAAATTCTTCTTAAAGTTATACTACTTTGAGGAGGACTTTACTACATTACACATTTTTATTACTAAGAAGTGCCCAGTAGAATTTTTCTTTTTCTTAGAAATAGTTACATGTCTGAAAAGTACATTTGCTTTTTTCTGAAGGTCATCACAAACTCAAAACCAATCATGTTTAGGCTTTTCTATTGACTTTTAGAAAACTGTTATATCTTAATCAAAATTGTTCTCTGATTTCATCAGGTGATTCATTAATTTAATTAATTTATTTTATTTTTATCAGAAGTTATTAAGATGTCATATCAGGATTCAAAAATAAAACAAGGTAGTGTGAATAACAACAGGAAGGAAAACCACAAAAATAGTTTGTGTAACAGGGTATAGGATATATAAATGCTCATATTTAATTAACTAACCAAGAATTAAAAATAAGAGTATACTAACAAAACTTATAGTCTAAAATATTAATAGTATTGTTGCAGAAGACCAGAGAAGAATCAACCAATGCTTAGAGAATGGAGTTACACATTATTATTTTTATTATTATTACACGTGGGCTGAGAGAAAACTGTATTTCAAATGCTGGGCCCCAACATGGAGGAAGTTTCTCTATTTATATCTTCTTACCCTCTTTCTTTCCCAAATATAGGGTTTATCAGTCCCCTTTGCAAGTTCTTAAAGAGCCCTATGTGCTGGGGCTTTGAGACCTCAACCAAAGGCTTAGCCTGGCGCCAGCACTGATAACTTCATCAGGGGAAGATTTATGGCCTCTCTGGAATGGGAGTAGTCTTATTTTCCTTATTATTTAAGCAAGCAAGCATTTACAGAAGCCAAAATAGCAGGGTTAAAATTTTAAACAGAAGATGGATGCTTCAGTATCATATTTAAGCATGCTATGGGTAGCAGCAGTTCCAGTTCCCTTTTTGCTGGCCTTGACCACAGAAGTGTAGCCTATGCTGATGGCTGGCTAGGCCTGTAACATCCTCACCCAAGAAATCAGCAATAAAATCCCAGGGAGAAAAAATGTCAAACACTGACACACCCAAAGGGGAACATCTAAACCACCTGATAGCTGGAAGATGAAACTGCATGCTGATAAACCGCTTTCATTCCATCAGCATCTGTGCCAGGTGTTTGGCTTCACCGAGGCAGGCAAAAGAACCTGAGGGTGGTTTGGGCCGGTTTCAGTTAGGCTACTAAACAAAGTTGAATATGTAGCTACAATGGCAAATGATTTTATAAAGATAGTATTAGCTGTCTAAGGCAGCCAAACCCAAAATGTTACAAAACTCACTGGAGGCACAAATTTAAAACCAAATAATTTCATAGTCACTATTGCTATTCTTGGTCCATAAACAGTTAAAACATATCTTAAAATCTTAAAAAAAGAAAACAGTGTCTATTGTAAACTGTTACAGAATTTACCAGGTGACCAAAAAATACACAGAAGTACCTGGAGATACAGGAAAAACCCATTTATTTCCAGATGTACTAGTACCGTGACTCAGGGGGGCCTGTTTCCAAATCCTGAGCAAATCAATATGGAGGACGCTTTCCCTTTATACCCTTTGGTTTCTTTGTCCCACAAATAAGGATCAGACTTCCAGACCTTTCGGGGGCTTTGCTAAAAGCCCCGTGTGTTGGGATGGGGGACGTAAAGGCCTGGCCTGGCACCAGCACTGATGACCCCCTCCAAGGGTGGTGTATGGTTCATGGTTCATGGCCTCTGTAAAATGTGAGTACTTAGGTAAACAGGTCTTGTAAGACCATATAATTAAGGAAGGGGCAGAAACTTGATTATAGGCTAACAAGAATGTGCATTAGGGATACTGATTAACTAGGTACTGAGTCAGATTGCTGGCCCCCTCCCAAAATATATATTTTATGTTCCCTATCAAAACAACATTACCTTTATTTAAAACACTAGAGGCCCAGTGCACAAAATTCATGCATGGGGGCAGGTGTCCTTCAGCCCAGCCTGCACCCTCTCACAATCCGAGACCTTCCAGGGGATGTCCAACTGCTAGTTTAGGCCTGATCCCGCAGATCAGGCCTAAACCGGCAGTCGGACATCCCTCTCACAATCCAAGACTGCTGGCTTCTAACTGCTCATCTTGCTGCCTGATAAACCCTAACCGCTCTGCCTGCCTGTCTGATCGCCCCTAACCACTTGTCTGGCTGCCTAATTTTGCCCCTAAAACTCAAGCTTCTTCTTTTTTATTTTTAATATTTATATTTCTTCTTTATTTTTTATGTTAAAAGTCAGGCTTCTTGAGAACATGAGGCGTTTAACATTATTCCATATTCCTTACAGAGAGCTAAGCATGGTAAATACAGCAAATACTTAATACTTATGGGCTTCTATGCAAACACTTTCCAACCAGGAATGTTTTAATAGGCAGTCTCCAAAAACTTCAACTGGAAAACCTAAAAGTAGAGCACTCAGATTTTAGGCATCAGGTGCTATTAGCAGGATTTCTATCCCAATTAAATGCTAATTCTTAGCTCTCAACAGTCTGGACAAACTGCCCTTCACTGTCACAAAATTTCTTATTCGTCACTATCTCATTTTCCTTTTTTTTTTTAGTTCAATGTTTTATATCCACATCAGTATCAATGTACCATACAAAACCCACCTGCTAGCCTAGCTGGGCAGGAAGGAGGGGGGTCCATGGCAGCATAGAAAACCAGGGTTCTTGTCCCAAAAGAGGAGAAACTGGGTTTACAGTCAAGGAAACAAAATCAGAACCCAACATGATCAAGGAGAAGCCTTGAAACTGCATTGAGCGGAGGTGCTGTGGACAGCAGTGCATCTCGGCTGGCCCAGCTGTACCTGCAGCAGCCTCGGTTCCAGGGAAGCCTGGGGTTACATAGGGCCCAGCTCTTGAGGTTACTTTAAATAATTTTGCTTTTGGGGGAGGAGAGCTTCTGGGCAGCAGCTCCATGTGGGGGTAACCGGTATGGGTTTCACTTCAGGATTTGGAGGGTAAGTTGGGTCTGTGGGGTGGGACCGCCCAGCCCCAAATGTCACAGCTGAGGTTCTTGGAAGTGGCCCAGCGAAGTTCCTTTCTGCCTTCTTCCTGCCCTGACCCCAGGTCTATGGCTTAAAAATCAGGCACCAGGTTGGGGCTGAGCACCCCAGGGGCCTTTGTAAACATGGCAGGTACAGGCAGGGGGAGCTTGGGGGAACTGTAGGAACTGGTGGGGGCAGCCAGAGCCAGGGGAGGGCAGTGCCCATGGGGGAAAGGGGTATGGGGTGGAAGAGTTACGCTCCTCTAACAGAGACTTAGAGGTACAGAGACTAAGAAAGACAGAGAGGACAGAAATGGGGGTAGAAAAAGTGACAGGAAGAGAAAGACTCAAAGAAAGCAAGAGAGATTGAGACAGAGAAAGATTCACAAAGAAGAGAGACAGACAGACAGAAAGATGAAGTCCTGCTCTGTATGAGTTAGCAGGCTGGGGGGAGTGGGGGCCTGGGGCCAGGGGCCCAGGGCTCGCACAGGATGGGCCAGTGTGACGGTAAGTGCATCATTGTGTTGCATGAGGGAGGTGGGCTGGTAATGCAGCACCAGCTCCCTCAGACACCCGTACGGGTTGCAGGGCTCCGCAAAACCCAAGCCAGTGGTCATGCGGTAGAGGACACAGTGCGTGGTATCACCGTCCAACACCACAGGGCAGGCATAGCAGCCCCGCTGGCTGCTCTCACAGATGAGGAAGGTACCATCCCACTTGCTGTTCAGCATTTCCTCAGCCTGAGTGCGGTTGATCTTGCCCACATACCAGGTGCGTTCCTCATGGTGGGGGAGGTCATCCTCATCCTCCATCAGTGCATACTGGTCTTCATTCTCATTTTTGATTCCCACTCGTTGATTTTCTTCTGCCGGGTGCCTTTCTGGGTGAGCCATACCAGGTACTGGTCTCGGATCTTGTGCAGCTGCATGAGGTCTGGCTTCAGGCTATTCATGCACTTATCGATCTCCTGGTTGTCTAAGGCCTGTGTCCACAGCTCCTGTTCCAGCTTCATGTGGCTCTCATGGATCTCAGGGATGGGAGACTCAAGCCGCTCTGAGTTCAGCAGGATCCTCTGCATCTCTTTTTCATTGCCCTCATGGAAGCACTCCAGATACTCCTTGCTGCACTTCTCTTGAGTCTGGCCCTGCTTTTGGAAGATCTTTATGGTTTCATTGAAGGCTTCGATGGTGGTACACTTCATCTGCAGTTCCTGGGAGGTGCATGTGTATTCCTCGTAGAGCTGGTCGTACTCGCGGCTCATGTCCTCCGCTTCAAACCGAGTTAACAAACAAAACCTTTAATTCTGATCTTCCTCACCGCAAGGGAATAGAAAACCTCAGTAGAAATAATTTCCCGTCAGAAGTCACATCCAAATACTGTGAGACTGATAACTATAGGGCTGACTATTTGCATGTGCAATAACAGGTTCACGTTCTAGCTGTAGGCGCCCAGGTGTCCTCCACAATCCCACAATCCTCTGGTCGCATACTTCCGATTTTTCTAGCTCCTCCTTAAATGGTGTTTCCTTCCGTTGTGTTGCAAGTCCAGGGCCTCTAGTTGGAGAGGATTTTCCTGTTCTTTGATGTTGATAGCTGTTTACTATTTGGAATCAGTAAAATTTTGGGAGTACTGCCACTGCCATGTACATGTCGGTCCCAAGCACACTCATGAAGCAACCGCCCATTCAGTCCACAGCTGGCACTGTCCCAGTTTGCAATGAGAAAGGTATTGTGCTGAGCCGTTTTCCAATTGGATCTTCCTCTTCCTTCCCCAGCACACTCCAAACCTACTCTGGGCTGACCACCCCAACCTTGCAGACCCTTATGACCTTCCCCTCTATTTCTTTGACTTTCCCCCATCAAACTTGTACCCTATCACATTGCCTAGGGGTGCCCCTAACTGCTCACTGGGGGTGGGGCCAGCCTGGGCAAGGGGCCGTTGTGTTTTGGTCTCTGGTCACTCTGGTCATTATAGTAGCTGGCTTTTTATATATATAGATGGGGACAGATTGCTTAAGACTCATTTCTTGGAGGGTTTCTCAACATGGGTTGATGACATCTAATGTAACATGATTCAATCTAAGGATATTATTACAAGAATAATGTAATATACCACTCTGAAGATCTGTGGAAACCTAGAGCTATATTTTATAGAAACAAGACAAAGACATGATTTTTTATAACCTTCAGGCAATCCTTTCCACAAATACTGTTTCTCTGAACTAAGCTTTTGATGAACAATGAATGGTTGTAAGTTTGAAATTATCCCCCTTGGCTAATGCCTGTAGTTCAGGTCTAATTTACTGTTCATGGGTTGAAATCTGTCTCATGTTTCTGACCAGATATCCTGGGACTATGAAGTTAAACACCCTTTTATGAAAGCTGTTCTAACCATCAAGGGCATAGGACAAAATAGTATGTACATTATCTCTACATAATCTCCATTCCTAATTGAGTAAAGAAATATAGGAATATAAACATAGAATTTCTTTTTTTAAATATTTTTTATTGTTTAAAGTATTACATATATTAGTACATATATCTCCTTTTTTTTCCCCATTGACCTTCCCCCAGCCTCCCCTACCCCCTGTCATATGCCCTCATCACCCCACCCCCCAGTGTCTTGCGTCTATTGGTGTGCTTATATGCATGCATACAAGTCCTTTGGTTGATCTATTTCCCTCCCTCCCCAATGCTCCCCAGCCTTTCCGCTATAATTTGACAGTCTGTTTGGTGCCTTACTGCCTCTGTATCTATTTTTTTATTCATCAGGTTATAATGTTCTTTATTTTTCATAAATTAGTGAGATCATGTGGTATTTTTCTTTAATTGTCTGACTTATTTGACTTAACATAAAGCTCTCCAGGTCCATCCATGCTGCTGAAAATGGTAAGAATTCCTTCTTTTTCATAGCAGCGTAGTATTCCATTGTGTAGATGTACCATAATTTTCTAATCCACTCATCTGCTGATGGGCATTTGAGCTGTTTCCAAATCTTAGCTATGGTGAATTGTGCTGCTATAAACATAGGGGTGCATATATCCATTCTGATTGGTGTTTCTAGTTTCTTGGGATATATTCCTAGAAGGGGGATCACTGGGTCAAATGGGAGTTCCATTTTTAGTTTTTTGAGGAAACTCCATACTGTTCTCCACAGTGGCTGCACCAGTCTGCATTCCCACCAGCAGTGCACGAGGGTTCCTTTTTCTCCACATCCTTGCCAGCACTTGTCGTTTGTTGATTTGTTGGTAATTGCCATTCTGACAGGTGTGAGATGGTACCACATTGTTGTTTTGAGTTGCATCTCTTGGAAGATTAGTGACTTTGAGCATGTTTTCATATGACTCTTGGCCTTTCTTCTGTCTTCTTTCGAAAAGATTCTATTTAGCTCCATTTGCATTTTTTATTGGATCATTTATCTTCCTTTTATTAAGTTGTATAAGTTCCCTGTAGATGTTGGAGATTAAACCTATATCAGTGATAACATTTGCAAATATGTTCTCCCATACAGTGGGATTTCTTGTTGTTTTGTTGATGGTTTCTTTTGCTGTGAAAAAGCTTTTTATTTCGATGTAGTCCCATTTGTTTATTTTCTCTTTATCTTCCATTGCCCTGGGAGCAGTATCGGTGAAGAAATTGCTTTGGCATATGTCTAAAATTTCTCTGCCTATGGATTCCTCTGGTATTTTTATGGTTTCCTGTCTTATGTTTAAGTCCTGTATTCATTTTGAGTTTATTTTTGTGTATGGTGTAACTTGGTGGTCTAGTTTCATTTTTTGCATGTATCTGTCCAATTTTCCCAACACCATTTATTGAAGAGACTGTTTTGATTCTATTGTATGTTCTTGCCTCCTTTGTCAAATATTAATTGAGCATAGTGGTTTGGTTCGATATCTAGATTCTCTATTCTATTCCATTGGTCTATATGTATGTTCTTCTGCCAGTACCAGACTGTTTTGAGAACAGTGGCTTTGTAATACAGCTTGAAATCTGGTATTGAGATTCCCCCCTACTTTGTTCTTCTTTCTCAGGATTTCTGTGGCTATTCAGAGTCGTTTTTACTCCAGATGAATTTTTGGAGAGTTCTTTCCAGGTCTATGAAATATGCTTTTGGTATTTTAATGGGGAGTGCATTGAATCTATAGATTGCTTTGGGTAGTATAGACATTTTAAAGATGTTGATTCTACAAATCCATGAACATGGTATGTTCTTCCATCTGTTTACGTCTTCCTCTATCCCTTTTTTCAGTGTCCTGTAGTTTTCTGCATATAGGACTTTTACCTCCTTAGTTAGGTTTATTCCTAGGTATCTTAATTTTTTTGGTGAGATGGTAAATGGGATTGCTTTTTTAGTCTCTCTTTCTGTAAGTTCACTATTGGAATATAGAAATGCCACAGATTTCTTGGCATTAATTTTGTATCCTGCTACATTGATGATTTCATTTATTAAGTCTATTAGTTTTTTTGATGGAGTCTTTCAGTTTTTTTTTATGTACAATATCATGTCATCTGCAAATAAGGACATCTTTACTTCTTCTTTTTCAATTTGGATGCCTTTTATTTCTTCTTCTTGTCTGATCGCAATGGCTAATACTTCCAGTACTATGTCGAACAGGAGTGGTGAGAGTGGGTATCCCTGTCTTGTTCCTGTTCTTAGGGGAAATGGTTTTAGTTTTTGCCCATTGAGTATGATGTTAGCTGTGGGTTTATCATATATGGCTTTTGTTATGTTGAGGTATGATCCTTCTATTCCCACCTTGTTGAGAGTTTTTATCAAGAAAGGGTGTTGGATTTTGTCAAATGCATTTTCTGCATCAATTGATATGACTATGTGATTTTTATCTCTCAATTTGTTTATGTGATGTATCACATTTATTGATTTGCGGATATTGTACCATCCTTGCATCCCTGGGATAAATCCTACTTGGTTATGGTGTATGATCTTTCTGATGTACTGCTGGATCCGATTTGCTAGAATTTTGTTGAGGATTTTGGCATCTATGTTCATGAGGGATATTGGCCTTTAATTCTTTTTCATTGTGTTGTCTTTATCTGGTTTTGGTATTAGGGTGATGCTGGCTTCATAGAAGGAGCTTGGAATTGTTCCTTCCTCTTGAATTTTTTTTTGGAATAGTCTGTGGAGGATAGGTTTTAGTTCTTCCTTGAATGTTTGGTAAATCTCCCCTGTGAAGCCGTCTGGCCCCGGGCTTTTGTTTGCTGGAAGCTTTTTGATGACTGCTTCAATTCCTTCCATAGTTATTGGCCTATTGAGCTGTTTAGATTCTTCCCGATTGAGTTTTGGAAGGTTATATATTCCTAGGAATATGTCCATTTCCTCCAGGTTGTCCAGTTTGTTGGAATAGAGTTGTTCATAGTATTTTTTAACAAGCCTTTGTATTTCTGTGGGGTCTGTTATTATTTCTCCTCTTTCATTTCTGATTTTGTTTATTTGGGTCCTCTCTCTTTGCTTCTTGGTGAGCCTGGCTAGAGGTTCATCAATCTTTTTTATCCTTTCAAAGAACCAGCTCTTAGTTTTGTTGATCTTTTGTAAACTTATTTTGGTCTCTATGTCATTTATTTCCACTCTGATCTTTATTATTTCCTTCCTTCTGCTTACACGGGGATTTTTTTGTTGCTCTCTTTCTAACTCTTTGAGTTGTAGGGTTAGGTAATTTTTATCATTGTTTCTTGTTTTTTGCAGTAGGCTTATAGAACTATGAACTTCCCTCTGAAGACTGCTTTTACTGTGTCCCATAGATTTTGGATTGTTGTGTTTTCATTGTCATTTGTTGCCATGATGTTTTTTATTTCTTCTTTGATCTCTCTGATAACCCAGTCATTGTTTAATAGCATGCTGTTTAGTCTCCATGTGTTTGATTTTTTTGGATTGTTTTTATTGTAGTTGATTTCCAGTTTTATGCCACTGTGATCTGAGAAGATGCTTGATATGATTTTTTTCTTCTTGAATTTGAAGAGACTTTGCCTATGACCCAACATATGGTCTATCTTTGAAAATGACCTATGTGCACTTGAGAAGAATGTATATTCTATGGCTTTGAGGTGAAATATTCTGAAGATGTCAATAAATTCCATCTGGTCTAGTGAGTCATTTAGGTTTGATGTTTCTTTGCTGATATTTTTTTAGAGGATTTGTCCCATGGTGATAGTGGGGTATTAATGTCTCCTACTATGATTGTATTGCTGTCCATCTCTCCCTTGATATCCTCCAGGAGTTTTTTTATGTATTTGGTTGTTCCTGTTATGGGTGTGTATATGTTTACCAGAGTTATTTCTTCCTGTGGGATTGTTCCCTTTAGTATTATGAAGTCGCTTTCCTTTTCTCTTGTTATGTCCTTCACTTTGAGATCTGATTTGTCAGATATAAGTATTGCTAACCCTGCTTTTTTATTTCCATTCGCCTGAAAATCCTTTTTCCATCCCTTTACCCTCAGTCTGTGTGCATCTTTTTTTCTGAGGTGGGTCTCCTGTAGACAGCAGATATATGTTTTCTTGTCCAATCCGTTACCCTATATCTTTTGATTGGGGCATTTAATCTATTTACATTTAAAGATATTATTGATAGGTACTTATTTGTTGCCATTTTTATTCTTTACCCCTGTGTTCCTTCTTTGCTTCCTATTCTTTTTTTTACAGCAGACCCTTTAGCATTTCTTGCATTGTTGGTTTGGTGGTAATAAATTCCCTTAGTCCTTTTTTGTCTGTGAAGCTCCTGATTTCACCTTCAATTTTGATTGATAGCCTTGCTGGGCACAGTATTCTTGTATTCAGACCCTTCCTTTGCATGACTTTGTATATTTCATTCCATTCCCTTCTGGCCTGATGAGTTTCTGTTGAGAAATTAGTCATTAGTCTGATGGGGGTTCTTTTGTAGATAACTCTCTGTCTCTCTTTGGCCGCTTTTAAGATTCTTACTTTGTCCTTGGTGTTTGCCAATTTAATTATAATGTGCCTTGGCGTCGGTCTTTTGGGATTCATTTTGCTTGGGACTCTGTGAGCTTCTTGGATTTGTGTGGGTTTTTTCTTCCCTATATTGGGGAAGTTTTCTGTCATTATTTCTTCAAACAGGTTTTCTATTCCTTGCTCAGTTTCCTCTCCTTCTGGAACCCCTATTATGAATATGTTTTTTTTTGTTGTTGTTGTTGTCCCAAAGTTCCTTTAGGCTCTCCTCCTGCTTTTTAATTTTTTTAGAAGCTGCTCTACTTGGGTATTTTTTCCTACCTTGTTTTCTAGCTCACTGATGCAGTCCTCTGCTTCTTCTAGTCTACTCTTGATGCTTTCTATTGAGTTCTTTACAGCAGCGATGTCATTTTTCATTTCTTCTTGGTTCTTCTTCATTTCCTCTTGGTTCTTGCACATATTGTCAAATTTGTCTTCCATTCTTTTCAGCCACCTTATGACCATTTCTCTGAATTTTTTCTCTGGCAGGTTGCTTGCCTCCATTTCCTTTGCTTCCTTTTCTGGTGATGCCTGCTTTTCTTTCATATGCAGGCTGTTTTTTTGTCTCCCCATGGTCTCTCTTCTCTGCATGTCTGGTTATGTAGTTCTCTCTCTCCTTATCCCAGGCGAAATCTGACCTTTCCGTGGTGGAGTGTAGACCTCCTCTGAATCCGCATGTTTGCACCAATTGGGGACCGGTGTTCTGGGGTTCGTAGCTGTTCAGTGGGTGCCGTAGTTGTAGATTTTCAGGCTTCCGATACCATCCACTTTCCCCTTCAAGATTGCGCAGTCTCTGCCTCTGAGCCATTCGCTCGGGGAGGGAACCCAGCAGTAGTGGGGGCTGCCCAGTCAGGGGACCCCCATCCAGCAGTCCCCCACCATCTCCTGGAGTATAGCTGTCCCTCAACTCACCAACAAACACTCCCCGTGCAACCCTCTGCTGTTCTTTCTGTATGCTCTGGGATAAGGCTCAGGACATGTCTGTCTATTCCACTGCCATTTTTTTTATCTCAAACATAGAATTTCTTTACAAAATTAAACCTTACACATGGACACAGTAATTAAGCTATATTCCATATTGTTTACCTATATGTAACACAAACACAATTATTGGTATAATTTTGTTTCAGGAAGTAGTAATAAAATGTCCCAATTCTCTAGCAAAGTCGAATCTCAATAAAATATTAACATAACTAGTTTATAAGTGAAATATGAGTATTGATAGGTGTAGAAATAGTTCATGAAAAGCAGAAGCAGGAGAGTACTATAATGAAAAATAAATATTATATCTCAGTGGTAAAAAGTGCAGCTTTTTGGATTCATACTTCCTATGTTCTAATCCAAATGTATGTAGTTATGAGAACTTTATTTAATGTTATTAAGCCTTGGTTCTTTTGTCTAAATATCAAATGATAATTAATTTGAGGTTTAAATAAGATAGTATTTAACATGATCTCTGGAAGGAATTAATTTTTTAAATTATATTTTTATTTACTTCAAAGGGGAAGGGAAAGGGAGAGAGAGATAGAAACATCAATAATGATAGAGAATCATTGGTCAGGTGCTTCCTGCATGCCCCCTGCTGGGGATCGAGCCCACAGCACGAGCATGTGCCTTGACTGGGAATTGAACACTGACCTCTTGGTTCATAATTTGACGCTTGACCAGTGAGCAACATTGGCTGAGCTAAACTTTTGAGTTTGAAGTTAGAAGTTGCTAACTTTAGAACAGAATTATAAAACATGCATTTACACCAAATCAAGTTAAAATAATGATCACAAAAATAAATTGAATGCAATGTTTTAGGGGGGAGGGAAAACAAATATTAGTAGAAAGTTGGCCCCTTAAAGAAAAATCTTCCTGACTCTAAAATTTGGAAGGCTTCTCAGCTTACCTTATAGGAGAAGCCTTTTTTTTTTTTCCTCTAAATTAGAAGACTTTCAGGTAATCAGCATGTTCCAGATATATACAGGCTTCAGTCATCTTTTTCATTTGGTTAAAATAATGATTGGCAAAATTATTAATTTATTCAACAGAGAGATCAAACCTAACCTTCATCAAATATGAGAATGGACCACCTAAAGTTAATATGCTTATGAAAAAAATTAATGAGATATTTTTTTTAAATTTTGAAGTAAATAGTAAAATGAATCCTAGAGCACAAAATTATGGGAAAAATTCAGAAAATCAAGAGCAAATATCTATTAAATTGATAGGAACCAATAGAATAAGAAAGTGTTCTTAAAATTTTTTTAATGTTTAGAAATAAATATTCAGTCACTGTCTAAGGAATTAAATTTGAGAATATTTCATAGAACAGAGCAAAAACACAGATTTCAAAATATGAAATAAGATGGGCACTAATTCAGGTTGTGTAACAGGCAATTACTATGAATATAATAAACAGAGAACATGGAGGGGGAAATTATCAGGGCAAGAACAACAACAACGAATGTTTCCCAAAATGAAGAAGTTCCTGCATCTTAAGACTGAAAGGATTTATTGAAAATAAAGCAGGATAAACATAAAGAGTGCTCAAATTATTCTTGAATATTTTGGGTGGGAATGAATGGTTAGCAATACAAAATAAGTGAGAAATTTATGAAAAAAATGTCCTGAGGGAAAATGCTCTCATATCTTTACCCACCAAATTATCAATGAAATGTAATAAAATACATTCTTAGACACTTATTAAAGCCCAAGGTAACATATATGTTAATCCTTTTGTATTACAAAATTAAACCATATGTTTTTATATATTTATATATCTTTTCTGAAGAAATTACTTGAGAATATTTTCCAGTAAAGTGGGAGTGAAAGCATAGATGAAACTTAAGCTTTAAGAAATAGTCTAGCCTTGGCCGGTTTGGCTCAGTGGATAGAGCATTGAACCTGCGGACTGAAGGGTCCTGGGTTCGATTCCAGTCAAGGGCATATACCTTGGTTACGGGCACATCCCCAGTAGGGGGTGTGCAGGAGGCAACTGATCGATGTTTCTCTCTCATTGATGTTTCTAACTCTCTATCCCTTTCCCTTCCTCTCTGTAAAAAATCAATAAAATATATTTAAAAAAAAAGAAATAATCTAGTTCAAGGGTGTTAAAAGAAATTCAACCTCTAAGTAAGGAGTGATTGATCATAACAGGTCACAATTTTCATTACTAGCAACTAGAAATATAGACACATTTAAAAATATTATAACTTAAAACACATAATTTTGTAAGAGAAACAAGGAAAATATGGAATAATGTTTCAGAAAAAGAAGACCCATTTTTAAGTGAGGTAATAATAGGTACCTTCCTACCTCCTATGAAATCATTGTTCAACT
This sequence comes from Plecotus auritus, assembly GCF_963455305.1. Lineage (NCBI taxonomy): Eukaryota > Metazoa > Chordata > Mammalia > Chiroptera > Vespertilionidae > Plecotus > Plecotus auritus. The sequence continues at coordinate 73,400,973 of NC_137772.1, read as the reverse complement.
TGAAGGTAATGCCCTAGCTGGATTGGCTCAGTGGATAGAGCATTGGCCTGCGCACTGAAGGTTCCCAGGTTTGATTCCGGTCAAGGACACATGCCTGGGTTTCAGGCTCGATCCCCAGTTGGGGCGGGGGGACATGTAGGAAGCCAATCAATGATTCTCTTTCATCCTTGATCTTTCTATCTCTCTCTCCCTCTGCCTTCCTCTCTGAAATCAATAAAAATATTTTTAAAAAATCAAAGGTTAATGATCAAGGCTAGGACGACATTAGCAGGTGGGAGAGAAATCAGGAAAGGACTCATGATGTTGCTTCAAATCCCTAGATATTAATGTCAGTTTGGAAAATGAGTACACAATCCCCAAAAGGTTTGTATATCCCCTTTTCTCCAGTGCAATTTTCTAATGGTAGTTTCTTTGTAGAGCACTGTTCAGTACCATATACACTCACCATAGTTTTGCAATGTCCTTAATACTGAGGATCCACCCTCTTTTAGTCATTGTGTTCTTTGAATGAAAACTGGATTCAGGTCCATAAGTTGGCTTGAGCATCTGTCCCTGTGCCTATCATTTATTCATTTATTTATTTATTGACCATGCCATTGATGCAAAGCCATCCATATTGCCCAGGATATGCAATAATCATTTCCATAACACTTGGCAGGTCATGCCTTTCTGGCTGCAATTTAAATGTCATCATTCATCCTTGTAATTCCTCCCACCTTGCTTCAGACAGTTAAACCGGCATGCTTAGGCCTTTGTTACGTCAAGATTCTCTCTCTATTTTGAGAGTAGCAAGCCTAACACTGTAAGAGCATCCTCTGCCATCCCTGGGATTGTCTATGTAGAGAGCAGTCACCACTGCATGTCTCAATTATGCTTTGTCCCTCTCACCAGTCCATTTATCTTCGCTCAAGTGAATGGATTGACTTCAAGGACCTGCAGCAAAATGCTGGTGAGTTTCCCAGCTTTACTAATCTACTATGTTCATTTCCCTGCACATTTTAATCCCTTCTAAGCACCACCTTCCATGGCAAATCTGGCATTTCTACTTCACTTAACATAGAGAGAGCATTGCTTTCCAAGCTTCCAAGAGCCATTCTCATAGTGTGTCAGCATTGATTCCAGTTTTGCCAAGGAATTCATGCTGTATCATGGGGAAATTTTCTCATACTGGTAAGATTTCACTTATCTACACTTATGTTTGACCTAGTTGATCCAGACCCTTCAAACCCAATGCCATTTGTATTACTTAGGCTCCAGCTGTTACATGTTGATTAGTTTCTAAAGCTCCTCCAGGATGCAGTTACTTTTTTCTTTCACTAGATGTAGAGTGTGGGCCAGGTTATGTTTTATTACCTTATAATCATAATTAGTTTAGTGGCTAGGAAAAGAGATGTCTCTTACATTGAAGAAAACACGTGCTGTCTTGCAAGCAGAGACCTTGGCATCCTGGTTGAGCTGGGGGGGGTGCAGTTCTTTAGAGCAGGGAGCAGGTCTTTTTCAAAGGCACCCCATGTATAAGAGTTCTGAGGATTCAATATTTTCAGATACACAAACCCAATTACCCACATATCCAAATTCAAAGTCTTAGTTCTTCCTAATTAGACCTCAGAGTTTGATACAGAGTGCTAGCCAAGATTGAGAACTCAGACTTTTTTACATCTCTGTTATATAAATCATCAGCTTTGTTCCCCCATCAAGCTATAGGAAATAATAATCTCTTTATGCTGCCAAGAAAGCCTTCTCATTGTTACATTTGGTATTTAATTGGTGATTAATCATCCTCGGCCTTTTATTGTGAATCAAATTGTGTGTGTGTGTGTGTGTGTGTGTGTGTGGCAAATACCACCACCTAATTCCATAATATTTACAATGAAAGTTATCACTGTAGTCCTTATATGCCAGATTCCTATGTCCATCACTGTATTCCTGCCAGCTGGTATCCCTTTCCAGGCTACGACAGATGAACACTTTACAAATGGGGTGGCTACCACAAGCCAAGGGTTATCCTTTCTCTACCTACTTTCTTATTACCAGTGGCTTGCCAGCAGATGATCTAGTGCCATTTCCCATTATATAGTTCACTTTTGTTTTATAATCTATTAGATTTTGATCTTTATAAATCAAACACAAGGGCAGATTCTTATACAAGATGTTTTAGGGAGGTGCTTTCAGAGTCAACAAATATGAGTGAATGAATGCAGCAGGACTGAGGAAAAAATAGAATTGTGACAAGATTAAAACAAAGGCCACCTCAAATCCTGTAGGTGTTATAGGAAGGCTCTTTGGAGATATTCCAAATGGAGGAAATAAGAGTAAACCTTTATATCTTTACATCAACTTAACATTAGATGGGTTTGCACCCCGGCAAGGTACACAGCTTTGGGGAGGTGATTACTGGAGAGAGAGTCAGCTGAGAGCTGTTAGGCAAATGGGGCAATAAAGGCTTTAGTCGTGAAAGGAGGATCTGGGGGGCCCACAGTCACATGAACTACATACTCAATTCTTAATAATGAAAAAGCCAGGAGAAATAACTATTCTTATCATCACTTAATATTTTCATAATATATTAAAACATTGCACTTTCATTTCAGATTAAAAAAATAATTTCTTTTGAGAAAGGATTTTTGTATGTAGTTGAAAGCCTGCATTCAAACTGACATTTTATGTATTAAAAAGGGTCAATAATTATTATTCCTGATTAAATTACCACAGTTCTCTAAAACTCAATTCTTGGTTAAAGAAAGGAAATAATTAAATTTTAGTATGCCTGTTCATTACTTTTTATTATGACTTTTGCTAGCGTCGAAGCCATCCTGGGTGGTAGAGTGAGGGGGGGCTACAGACAAAGATCTATTAGTAAGACATTATCAGAAAAAATATAATTTCAATTGGGAACGTAAGATAGCATTTGTTCTGAAAATATTTTGATCATAAATTTATGAATTTTTAATTTTACATTTTCCTTTATATGGAAACATACACAGGAGTCTTTTTTTTTTTTTTATCTCTTAAGCAAGTTTTTTTACTAGCGTTTCCATACAAAGACTTGGATAATTAAGGCACTAATCCACTAAAGTAAGTAACCAATGTAATTCCTCCTCATTGCTCAGAATTCTTATCAAGCCATGATTGTTTCTTTAATATTGTTTTCCTACTCACATAAATTGACCTGTCCAAAGAAAGGCTGCTGAAACATTTCAGACAGTGATTTCTCTAAATCTGAATCACCTTTACTAATTGTGCATTAATGATAGTTTTCCATTTTGTGAATAACTGTGTTTAAGTATTCAGAGAACACATTATTATTATTATTATTATTTTGCTGAATGATTCATGCAGGAACACTAATTAGAGAAGAAGAAAAAAAAACACATAAAAAAGACAGAGTTGCAATTTTCCAAAATAGAAACTGTGCCAGATGAATTGAAAAAAATGTTTCTGCTAACTGGAACTTTTATATAGAAGCTGGCAAATAATACATACAATAATGATTAATGTCTTTTTCTGGACATTTAAAGATGAATTGTGTACTACAGGTCAGGACTGCTGGTTCTTATTCTAAGTTCTGTCATTCACAATTTCACTGATTGCCCTTTAGTAAGTATTTGGACTTATTTTTATCTTAATTCTCTTCTCAAAGTATATTTTGGGATTATAATTAAAAGTAAACAAATAAATATGCTTGGTAAAGTGACAAAATGAAAAATATCCTCCAGTTAAGAGGTTTTGATGTAAATTTTGTGTTTCTACATTTAATATTAATTAAATCCAATAGCACCCATCACTGTGAAAAGAATGTCATGTTATCATGGCATTTACCCTAAAAAGAAAATATCCTCAAGGTCATTCTTTTTGGAGACATTTTCTCTCCAAAGAGAATAACTAATTAAAATACATGATGAGTTCTGAAGTTTCATATTAAAGTCTGAATTTTTAATAACAAGTACAGAGGCCTGTACATACGAAAGCAAATAGTGGGGAAAATGTACTTTTTTTTTTTTTTTTTTTCTGTTCATGCTGGAAATCTAGGAGCCCTCTGTGGTACCCCTGTTTCCTTCTTTCCTTCCTTCCTTCCTTCCTTCCTTCCTTCCTTCCTTCCTTCCTTCCTTCCTTTCTTTCTTTCTTTCTTTCTTTCTTTCTTCTTTCTTTCTTTTTTATTGATTAAGGTATTACACTCCATTGATCCCCACCCCCCTCACCTCCTCACCCATGCCCTCACCTCCCTGTTGTCTGTGTCCATTGGTTAGGCTTATATGCATGCATACAAGTCCTTTGGTTGATCTCTCCCCCTTACCCCCACCCTCCCCTACATTCCCTCTGAGGTTTGACGATCTGATTGATGCTTCTCTGTCTCTGGATCTGTTTTTTGTTCATCAGGTTATGTTGTTCATTGTATTCCACAAATGAGTGAGATCATGTGATATTTATTTTTTTTAAATTCTGAAACAGAAAGACAGTAATAACTTTCCTGATTGTTTCAAATTAAATTATTTAAAATTAATATCCAAAAGTATTAGAGCCCCTATATAAAGGGCTTATGTTAGTTTTCTCTTTTGCAACCGAAGTGCCATTTTTCTTCAGTTGTGATACCTGATGTCATAACAGATATCATTTTATATTACCTCATACCCCTCACTTGAGCCCTTCAGCTCTCTGATAACAATTATGCAGCTCCGTTGCCACCCAATTTGCCCAGTTTGCTCAATTGCATGTTTGTGCCTTTTTCTATGTGCAGTGCCACCATGTCTGATAATTGTCTGTGCTCATGACATTTCCAAGCAAAGATTTTAAAAGATCATTTCTCTCAACACAAACATCTTTAGAGAGATAGGAAATTTACTTAAGATCACGTTGTCCCTTGTTCAATCTTTGCTAATGCTGCAGCATTTTGAAGTCTTCCTGAAAATAAATTGTGTGATGTTTTTCTACAGTATGCAGAAAGTATTATACTGGAAAGAATATACTAGTCAACTCAGCACATAAAATTCCTTTTCTAGCACCAAACTAAGCTTCAAGGAAATAAAATCATTTGCCCTCTTTACAGTGTCTTGCACATAGAGATTCTCATTAACTATTTGGAGCTGGAGAAACTTTTATCCCTACCCTTATTGCTGTGGTAATGTCCCTACCATTGACTATTTGGTTCATCTAATTTTTCACTGTAACTCTCAGGGCCATTAAAAATACCACCTGCCAAGTCACAAGGTACCTGTAGGTTTATAATAAATTCAGCATCTCTACTTCATTTGTTAGCAGATGTTGAACCATTCTGGAATGAAATGATTCTTTGTGGTATCTTGTAGCAATTAAATGTGTGGTGTTTTTACGAAGTGTTGAAAGATCTAATTTTTCATTTACTCATTTACATAATTATTTGTTCTAGTTAGAGAGTTGTTCAAAATCAAATATTACACAAATACATGTAAGGAAATAAAAGAACATTAAGCAAATTAGCAACTTTCTAGTTGAAGGCAACCTAGTCACAACTATTCATTGGCAATCCTAAACTTAAATTAAACTTGTAGAAATTCAAATGACAAGAATTTTATGAGTTTCATTTAAGTTTACTAAAGTTCAGATCTTGACATATAATTTATTTTAAGTGAAAGAAAAGAAGAACCAGTGCAATGAAAGCTGCATGTCTGAATCACAAAAATAATAGTAATAAAAAGACAGCTTCTTTATGTCAAAACAAATTGTACTCTTTTAGCTTCTGATTTTGTTTTGTTGTTTTGTTTTGTTTTTGTTAATAGATCCCCTGTCCTCTTCTTTTTCATTTAAGATTACACTGCAACACTACAATTTTGGATTTTGCATCCTCATAGGCGGGACAGTGCGGCTTATCTAAACCAGTAACCTAATGATTTTCTTATCCTCACAAGAGAGTAAGAGTATCAAAAGCTTACATGAACCTTTACTAAATATACTTCTTTAGCATGGACATTACTACTCAAAGCTTTAATATGGACATATATAATTGATGCTGTAGAATGGGCATACACACTCAATCCCTTAGTACAAATGCATAAACTCCATTGTTCAGCATGGCTATCCCCGCTCATTGTCTTAGCATGGGAATATTGATGCGTTAGGACAGACATGCACACTCTATTCCAAAGACCATATGTGAACTTCTGGGAATGCCATTTAAAACATCATAGTTGTGGCAAATGGCCCAAGAGAACAACAGCCGGCACCCAGAGGAATCAGGAAAGTAGAACCTTTATTATGCAGCGCTTCTACGTAGTTCAGGGGACTTTGATCCAAAGCCTGAACTGACAATGTGGGGAGGTTTTGATATATTTATATAACTTCTTGTGGCGGGCCCCTCAGGGTGCACTTTGCAGCTCCGCCCAAGTCAGTTAGAATGGGGAAGATTACTGTTTAATTAGATACTGAACTAGGCTGTAAGCCCCCAAAGTTGCCCCCCTATTTTCCTTCTCAATAGAAGGTCTTCAGTCTCACCAAATACCTTCTGTTCTATCCTACTAATATTAATGTTGCCTGAAATTTCTAAAATTAATTTGCTTATAATTGTTATATCACAATCTTCTTGGTCAAGATTGCCATATTCAACTGACAATAGTTCAGAATACTTTCAAAGCCTGTCAGTTAACCAAAATCAGATTAATTTAACAATGGAAATCTTGAGATTTTGGTCTGTAGGACTGTTACACTTTTTAGGTAAGTTGTGCCTAGTTAGGAAGAAAAACAGACAAAACAATTAATAGTTATGGTAGTTAGACAGTTGGGAAGCAGGTGAGAGAAGAGAAAAATATAGCATAAAAAAGTCTCAACTTTGCTATTTTATCAAGTCAACCCTATGATACTTCTACACAATTTTACTCAAAAAGTGTTTTTTTGATATATCCATGTAACTAAGTTAGTGGCATTCCCCATTCAATGTTTCCTTGTGTATATTTAGATTTTATTACAGAAAATTTTAAATACATACAAAGTAAAGTAGTATAATTAACTCCTATGTGCCTATCATCAAGCTTCAACAATTGTCAACTCTTGGCCTATCTCATTTAATCTGTACCCAGACCTGCTTTACACACTCATTTTCCTTATACCAGATTATTTTGAATTAAATCATACACACCAGAATATTTCATCTAAAAATATTTTAATCTCTACCATCAAAATGCAAGAAATCATATGTATGTTTAACTAAATAATATGAACACATTTAAAAATTAATTACAAACTTTTCTCTGTTAACCTTGTAATGTTTTTATAGATTTTTAAAATATAAATGTATATCCAAATAAAGTCCCCATAGATGAGTTGATATGTCTCATAACTGTCTTTTAATATGTAGGTTATCTTTCCATCTTAACTTTTCTTTTTCTTACAATAGTCATGGACACAGACAATAGTGTGGTGAAGGTCTGGGGTGGGTAGGGCCTGGGCAGAGGGAGGTAAAGGGGTGAGGGGGAGGTTCTGTAATACTATAAACATTAAAATATATATATTTAAAATAAAATTTAAAAAAATTCTGTTGGTTGCCCTGTGGCATTTCCTGGAGTCAGGATTTTGCAGATTTTCTTTTCATAGCACTTTTTAGCATGTTTTTCTGTCCCTTGCATTTCCTGAAGTTGTTAGCTAGATATGGAGTAGGGAATGGCAAATTATAGCCTGTGGCCAAATCTAGCCTTGAGCTTATTTTTGTAAATAAAGATTTATAAGAGCACAGTTACACCACTTATTTACTTATTGTCTGTGGTTATGTTCACTTAAAAAGGCATAGTTGGTAGTCATAACAGAAACTACATGGCTGAAAAAAACCTAAAATATTTGCTCACTGGCTCCTTGAGAAAACATTTGCTGTTTCCTAATTTTGAGGATTGAAGCTTTTATTTATTTATATTTTGTATTCTTCATACATAGAGTTATGGACTTCCTAGGAAGTACACATATTTTAGGCATTATTTTAGGAGTGGTTTAAATTTCTAAGTAAGATAGTATTGCTAAGAATAATTCAATATTTTAAAAATATATAGATTTTCCTCCCTTAAAGAAGAATGAAGATTTAACTTTGCTTTTTCCCCCTATAACTACAACATACACTGATCACTTTCCATTCACCAACCCATCCTCTCATTATGGTTCATTATAATTTTGGTTACATGAATATTGATATTTATTTAATGACTAGAGAGGCCTGGTGCATGACATTTGTGCACTGATAAGGTAATCCCTTAGCCCAGCCTGTGCCCTCTCGCAGTCTGGGACCCCTCAGGGGATTTCCAAGGAGGGGTCCTTAGCACTGCCATTGAGGCAGGAGAAGCTCTCGCCACTGCCGCTGCGCTCGCTAGCCGTGAGCCCGGCTTCCGGCTGAGCGGCGCTCTCCCTGTGGGAGTGCACTGACCACAAGGGGACAGCTCCTGCATTGAACATCTGCCCCCTGGTGGCCAGTGCACATCATAGTGACTAGTTGTTCCACCATTCAGTCAATTCGCATATTAGCCTTTTATTATATAAGATTATTATATGCACACTATTCAGATCTAACTAATAAATACTAATTTTTGAGTCCTTACGTATAAACAAAAATGTCTATATTGTATTGATAATTGAGTGATTGTTTGGCTGATTATGGCTCTAAGTTAGATTTAATTTTTCTTCAGAATTTTAATCTATTTTCAATTTCTTTTAGTTTCTACAGTATTTCAATTAAAGCCTGAAGCCATTTAATGACTGAGTCTAATTATGTAGACTGTTTCTTTTTTGTTTGTTTTTCATCTGGAATATTGTAGGATCCTTTTGTTGAACCCAATATCCTGAAGTTTCACACAGATGTGCTTTGGCATTGGTCAAATTTTCTCCACTCTTATGGAAAGTTAATGATTAATTGCAATATAATAACTCATGCCCTTAATATCTTTAAAAATTCTCAAATTGCTTATTTAATGTTTTCCTTTTTAAATATTTTTATTGATTTTTTTTTTTTTTTTTTTTTAGAGAGGGGCCAGAAATGAGAGGGAGAGAGAGTGAGACACATCCATAGAAGAGTGGAATATCAGTAGGCTGCCTCCTGCAGGCCCCCTAATGGGGATCCTGCCTGCAACCTGAGCATGTGCCTTGCCTGACTGGGAACTGAACTGGAAACCTTTCAGTGTACAGGATGATGCCCAACCCACTGAGTACACTGGCCAAATGGCAATGTTTTCCTTTTTAATTCCCATGTACTTTCTCAAAATCCAATTGTATATTTGAATTAATGGAATATCTCTCATTTTGTATATTTTTTCTATCCTCTCCTCCATTCCTTTTTCTTTGTTTTTTTTTTTTTCCCTTCTTCCTGTGAGATGTTCTCAGATCTATCTTTCAAAACATACTACTGAGTTTTTTTCTTTCTTTCATTCTTTTGTTTGTTAATCTTCCTCAAGGATATTTTTCCATTGATTTTCAGAGAGGATGGAAGAGAGAAGGTAAGACAGAGAAACGTCGATGTGAGAGAAACACATCGAGTGGTTGCCTCCAGCAGGAACCCACCCTGACCAGGGCCCGGGCAGCCGGGGAGGAGCCTGCAACCAAAGTACAGGCCTTTGACTAGAACTGAGCCCAGGACCCTTTGATCTGCAGGCCCATGTTCTAGCCACTAAGCCAAACTGCTAGGGAGAATCTTTATTATTATTATTATTAATTATTATTATTATTACTATTACTAATATTTTCAGATTGCAAAAGAAATCCACAAGAGTTATACTACCAATGTCTTGTTAAAAACTTGGAACTGCCCTAACCGGTTTGGCTCAGTGGATAGAGCATCGGCCTGCGGACTCCAAGGTCCCAGGTTCAATTCCGGTCAAGCGCATGTACCTTGGTTGTGGGCACATCCCCAGTGGGGGGTGTGCAGGAGGCAGCTGATGGGTGTTTCTCTCTCATTGATGTTTCTGGCTCTCTATCCTTCTCCCTCTCTGTGAGAAAAATCAATAAAATACATTTAAAAAAAAAAACACAATACTTGGAACTATCCCTTACATGGACATACTTAGGCAGCTTTCTTATATTGTTGTTTTTGTTTCTTCATTTATACAATAAAGCTTAAACAATTTTCTTACAAGATTTATTTATTTTTTTTTGAGAATGTAATGGAAAAACAAATGCATAACACTTAGGAGAGTACAGAGTAAGCCCCCAAATGTTAACAATTATATTTCCTGCATTTACACTTGAGGGTATTCTTAAAATGTCAAAATATTCAGATTAATAAACCTACTTTTTTTTTTAGGGGGAAGAAATGTGTATTACCAAAAAGAAAATTTAGTTAACTATCTGAAGAATTCCAGACCCATTAGTTAACAGATAATATAAAATTTTAATGAGCAAAAAACTACCCCAAACCCAAATTTATCTCAATAATCTTATAAACCTTCAATCAATTTAATAAGTGTAAATACTTTTTTTTTTTAACTACATGAAGAGTATGGAGCAAATAATAGGTAAAAGTACATATAAAACAGATCCACAAGACAATTAATCGATAGCATATTTTGAGAAACACCTAGGAAATGGTATTTTATTTTTATTTTTTTAGAGAGAGAGGAAGGAAGAGGGAGAAAGAGTAGAAACATCTATGAGAGAGACGCATCAACATCAATCAACTGCCTGCTGCATGCTCCCTGCTGGGGATCCAGCCTGCAACCTGGGGATATGCCCTGATCAGGAATCAAACGGCTACCTCCTGGCGCATGGTTCAATTGCTCAACCACTTAGCCACACCAGCTGGACTACCTAGAAAATTTTAATTAGACCTTTATATTTTGAAAAATACCTATTAATGATGATTACACCTTCAAGCCAGCAGAAGTTTGAAAAAACAAATATTGGTAGGCTCTTTTCATGCAGACTCGTGTAGTTCCTAGTAAGCTGCCCCATCTGAACAAATGACAGATGCTATTTCTGATAACTGAGCAACTTAACAACTGCTGTGTCACAGATGCACAAATCCTAATACATTCAGAATATAATCCTGCCAAACACAGAGAATCACTGTTAATTACATTTTCCTTTTGTAAGCTATATTTCCAATTTTTTGCAAGTTTTAAATGGCTGAAGGTTTACCCACAAGCTATGCCAACTTATTTTGCATGTATGTGATACCAACTCCAAATTTTTATAAAGCATATTACTTCAGTTTATTTTTAATTAATATTTTTCATGAAAAATCAGCACTTGCTGAGTAACGTATAATATAGGAAGTGTTGTTTATGCAGTTTCTTCTACGAATGACACCAGTTCTGTATGACTGTGGCTATAATATTAGTTGTAATTTTGATGTATGGCTGAGGAAGATATTTTAAAAAAATCAGGGTTTTAGTAGTTTAGTCATCAGACTTCCAAATTAGAATAACACTCATTACCAGTAGCACAGAAATGGCATCCTATGAGACTTACTCAAGAACATGTTTAAGATCACTATTAAGTAAACATAATCAGTTCTGCAGAACAAAACAAAGCACGAAAAACATCCCATTTTAAGTAATTAAAACATTCACCTTAATTCCATAGAATGGTTTAAGAAAAGACGTAGTTATGGTTTACTCTGGAAAATGCATCTAAAATAATATAAATATTTAAAACCATTCCATTTACCTTATTTATAACAGAATTGGGTTATTTTAATAATTTATTATTTGAGTACTTCAATAATACATTAAGCTAATTTTTGTTTGTGTATCTGAATAAGTTTTGTAATTTTTGCCAAAATTTAATAGCATGTTACATTGTGATTGTTTGAGACCAATCACAAAGAAGGCCATTTCTACTAATATATTTTAGGGCTTCATCAATTTCCTAAGGACCTCTCTCAATTCTTTGATATTTAAATCATTTTCTGTTGAAGCACATATTCAATCATCATACTTACCAAAATCTTTTTTCAATTTTTAACCAGTCTAACTCTGCTATACTATTCATTTGTCAAAGGCTTTCTTTCTCTGTGACTCCAATAATTCTAACTTTACTTCATTGACTTTATGAGATCACGTAGTTTATACAAGATTGCATTTTCACTTTGTATTATACTGTGTGGCTTTGTCAGATGAACACATCCTAAAACCAAAAGAAAAATGACTGAAAAAAAGATGTTTCCAAATGTATTGGAATAAACATGAAGCAGAAAAAAGTGAAATGGGAAACAGTTAAATCAGTTATATTAGTAAATAATGCTATTATGATGACTTTTGTAACATAATTGTACATAATAGCTACTCGGGTACTGAAGAATTCTTATACATCTGGAAATTTGAGTAGAATTATTGCCTTCAATTTGATTTATCATATTTTTCTTTTGTTTTCTAAAAAGGACAAAGTCAATTCTATTTTAAAAATATTAGTTACATCTGACAAAAGCTAGCGAGTGAGGCATCTTTATCTATAGTCCACATTTTGAGGACATTCTGAAGTCTAATAGCTAAAACACTATTTAAAAACATGCATTTATTCATTTATGTGTAATTTTTCTGGAAAGTGGTCAACCATCTTTTATTTAAATAACAACACTCAAGAGCTTTTAATTACCCATCAGGTTAGTCCATTTTATCTTTAACCTTTCTCCTTGTCAGAAAATATATACTCACAGTTGTTTCATATTTGAAAGCCTTTGCTGATTTTACTTCAGAATTTTGCACCCATGTAAACTAAGCCAAATTTTCCTTTCCTAAAGCAGTATTTTATATATGAAAAACATCCAATTGATATGCTTTAAGTGTTGTTTCTTCCAGGCTAAAGTTCTCCTATTTCTTGCATCATTCTTCATGACACCTTTATGCTCACTGTTACAATGTCTGAATTCAATTTGGTTGTCCATCTTAAAATGAGGTATCCAGAACTAATCAAGTCCAGTAAGAAACATCCCTCAAGGGTATAAAAGGCTTGGGCTATTTTTGTGATGGCTACCTCAAAGAATAAAACATTCTTATTTTCTCAAGTTCCTGCTTGTGCTGAAACCGACAAGGGGTGATCTATTACAACCCTCTCTTAAGGTGACTTTTGCCTCATGTCATTTCTCTTACCTCAAATTTCACTTGGGAAAAAGAGAGTGGCTTTTCTCAAATGACTACATTTTATCTCTACTGCCACACTCCGTCTATTTTTAATCGGTGTGTGGCTATAAAATACTGAGTTACATTACACATTTATTAGACCTTTTGCATACACTCTTACAAAAATATTCCCAAACAACATCTAGTCATAAAATAATGCTTATGTTCCCTCTAAATTTAATATATGAAATGAAAATTTCAAAACATTATGTTTTATATACCCTAAAACATTTTCTTTCATTCCTAAGAATGGATCACAATTTTCTTATATATCCAACTCTTTAGTAATAGGCTAATTAAAAATCTTATTTAAATATATTTTCTGAAAAAGAACAAGAATATAATACACACATTTTTTTAATTTAAAAAATATTTGATTTAACTTTTGATTGCAAAATTTTCATGAATTGCATGCTCCTCCAAAATAAGAAGAATATAGAAGTGAAAAAAATTCTATATATTTTAAAAAATTGATTACTACTGTAAGACTAGGAATCCCAATAAGTAAACAGAGTACCTGACCTCATAGAATTAACATTCCAGAGGGAGAAATATAAAATAGATATAATTTTTAAAATTTGTTATATATACTATAAATACATAAAATTTAAACTGAATTAAAAAAATAATTAACTGAGGGACATACTTTTCATAGGATGGTCAAACATTTTGACTAGGAAGCAAATCAGATAATATCTAAACAATGAGAAGCAGCTAACCCAAGAAAGAATCAGGATGCATATTCTAGAAATAAGAAATCACATTTGTAAAAACCACTATTATTTGCTTAAGAGATGTCAGCCATTTGAAGTCACTGAGATACCTTCAAATTTCTGTGGAGAAAAAAATCCAACAAAATGAAATTCTAAACTCCGAAAACTTGCTATTCAGAAGTAAGGACAAACTAAACATATATTTAAAGTTACTAAGTAAAAAGGTTGACCACTCAAAGATTTTGGATAATTAATTACGCTATTGCTAGGAACAAGGACAGAGGTTGAATGCACAAATGGACAATGGCCAGACCATGTGTGAGAATGGAAATCTGACCCACAAACTCCATGGCAATTATTTCAGGAAACCACTGAAAATGGTCAAGACCTGGTCACCAGTGTAAAACATACAGCCAAATGTTTTAAACCTTTCACGTAAGATGCCCACTACTACTTATTATTTCCAGCTTCCCATGCCAACAGTCTCAGAGCACCCCTGAGGTCTTTTTTCTTTTCTTTTCTTTTTCTTTCATTATAAAGTTTGCCCACTTTCCTGACTTTTAGTTTCTGCCAAAGCAAATGGTGCTGATTTAGTTACTTGTTATAGTGACATGTGAATTAACAGTCTCTGCTTATTCTCACTTATAAGAATTTAGTTTATTTTCAAAAATGAAGTAGAAAATTTAACACAGGCTGATTTTGCATGAAAGAAGACATGATGAACAAGAACTAGTAAAATACAGGCAAATCAAAATAGGTATTATTAGTAAAATAATTAAAATAGTTTTATTAACTAATTAAGTCTAGAATTAAAAAAAAAACACACCTAAAAAAGCAAGATGGTAAGAATATAGATGGCATGATGAGATAAAACAACCAAATAACATAGATCATCATATTATTCTGGTAGAGGATTTATAGTTATACTTTGTTAAGTGAAGTGTACTTAAACAATTTAATAAGTAATATGCACAACTTATAAAACATTTGAGAACAAAAGAGAAGAGATGAAGAAAAGGCAAACCAACAGGCAGCACAATAAGATATAGGCATAGATTTAGTATAATCCTAGAAAATGCTAGAGAAAGCAAAAAGCTAAGGTTATTAAAATCTTATTTTTTTCTGTTTTTAATCTTTAAAGAATTTGTTATGCCTATCAAAATTTCTATCATAATTGCTGTGAAAGTTAGTACTCTACCTTTTCACCATCAATGGCCACATCATTTCCTTTGCCATGCATGCTTCATTCAAAAGTGGATTTCATTTGAGCTTGACATAGACACATGAGAGAGAAAATTATCACTATGCTTATTAGATGCCTAGGAGTATTAAACTATATATAATTTAAATCAACCCTGTAAATAATTTAACACAAATGGTAGACTAGCTACTAGTCCTTGGGTGGAGCTTAAAACACTATCTAGAATTCTGTGCAGCATTCTGGTTTCCTCCAGCTTGACCAAACCATATACATTATTCTCCAAACAAGTGAGGCCGAGAGCAAGAACTGTTCAGCATATTAGAAAAACAATAACGGTCTTAATGTTGGACAAAAAGGTGGCATTTTTACATTATTATTCAATTAGAAAAACCTCCTATTAGTATTATGAAAGTCTTTTAAGACAGTGTTTGCAGTGACATCCACCAGCATGTTAATCAGATGTGATCTGATTGTCTCAAGCACTTTTTGCCCCTGTTGAACTTGACCCTTTGGCTGGGTGGAATTTAAAGAAAAAGATGCTGGAATAAGCACTACAAACCTTGCAAACTGCAAAGTGGATAATTCAATCTTAAGACAACCTCTCAAAGTAATATTTCTTCCATAACAGACAGGTGACAAGAATATTTCCATAGTTGAAGCATGTTTTAAAATATTCTTTTTGAAATTTTATTTTCTGAACTTTTAATTGCTCTTCTTACTACAAAAATGTCTTTTGGTTTGTTTTTAAGAACATAAACATTATACACATTTTATTGTGTCTCATCTATTTCTACCTATATGTATTTTATTGAGAGACTTATGATTCTTAAAATACTGTATCTGATATGTTCATTCCAAGTAACTTTTAAAAAATATTTACTTTTTGGCTTCAAAATTATTTTAAAATTTCAACTTCTAAAATTAGTACTCTGGGCTGCCATTTTATAATTATTTCTTAGCTTCCAGACAAAATTTAATATCAAAGCTCACATTATGAAGACTACTTAGCACTATGAAATTAAGTTAGACTATATCTTTCTGCTTATATTTCCTTGTATATAAACACAAAATAACATTATATTACTATTATAATATTTAATGTATTGCCCATAGATTACAGTTAAATATGTGGCTATTAAATATAAAAGAAAATATTTATAATGTTAAGCAGTTTAGACTAAAACACAATCTCTAACTCACATATTTGATAAGGAAATCAACCTAAATAATCCAAACATATAAATCCTTTCATTATCTATCTTTGAAAGAAATTCAACCATTTTTATATCAAGTTTATTTTAGATAATATATAGCATTTCAACTAAAATTAAACAGAAAATGTTTTATTTCAGATACTTGGTTGTGAAAAATAATTATGCTATGATGGTAATTTTGAAACTGCTAATATATGCTAAAGAGTAAAACATATTTTTCTACTTTATTGATCAATTATTGATCAGTTTTTGAATTCTAGTTTTGTTTGCATGTTTTGAAATCTCAAGACTTTTTTATTTATTTATACATTCACCCTATGTAGTATGTTTATTGATTAGTCATTATATGCTAGGGTCATATTAAACAGTAATGAATTAGATAAATTTAGACTATGCCTTTATGGACCAATGCTATGATTTCAAAAATATCTAAATCATCATTTTCTCAAAACTTTAAATAGATTTAACTATAAAATCAATTTCAGCTATCGCACTCAGTGAACTCTAGAGATAAATACACATTTACCTTTGAACACTTAATTATTGCATATCACATAAGAATATACTATTTTTCTGAATGAATATAAAGTACATATTTGTTTCTCATTTTTGAAAATTTAAACTGTATCAGATACATGCACAACTATCCAGATACATAATTGATTCATTTGTATAAATTTCTGGTGTTATTTTATTTTTAAAAAATTATTAGTATAGGGGGAAGATGTATAATTTTATTAAATACACAGTATTCTTTAATAATTTTATAGCAAAATAATTCCGTTCCCAAATTTCTAAAGTTTATCATTCCACAATTATATAATCATAAATATATATGAGTAGCTGTCTTATTTTTTTTACTGATGATATGTTATATACTACTAAATAATATTAATAACAAATAATGTATATATGTATATAGCAATGTTGTACAGATTAGTTTTACATCGGTTATTAATCCTTCACAATCCCCTAGTTTTATTATGTTTTGCAAAAAATACTTTTAAAACTCAGAACTTATAATTTAAAATTTTCATAAAAATTACAAATTATTTTTGTTCTAAACCTTCCACCCAATTGGAATTGGTTAAAAAAAAGGCAGCAGGCAAGCAAATAACTCCTACAGTGATGTAATTGTGGCAAATATTTAACTTAAAAGTTATTTATGATTATATTTGCACCACATATATTTGCACCACATCCTATATAATAAAAGCCTAATATGCTAAGTATCTGCCCAGTCGCTATGATGCACACTGACCACCAGGGGGCAGACACTCCAACCAGTAGGTTAGCTTGCTGCTGGGGTCCGATCGATCAGGACTGGGCAAGAGGGACTAGACATGCCCTGGAGCCCTCCCACAGTCCCTCCTTGGCCTCTAATATACTTCTTCTATTTAATTTCCTTTCAATGTGCACCGGGCCTCTAGTATATTTATAAGCCTCAAATTAAATGCTGGGTTCTACTGAGATATGTCTGTGGTTTTGGATGTAATGAGGGTGATGGTTATGGTCCACACTGCAAACAAATGAAGCAAAAAAAATCTTTCATTATAAATCTTATCTTTATATTGTAAGAATTAATAAAATAACTATAGTCACAAGGATCAGTGAATTTGACTTCACAATATTTTGGAATATGCCATGAGCTGATAGGTTATAACTTGTTCTTTATATGACCTGGCATTTATGACGAGGGTGATGTAAATGACTGTGTCTTCCAGAAATTTAACGTAGTCACTTGTTTTTTGTTAAAATGACAGTTTAACAGGATGTGGAAATTTCTAAATTAATGAATTTAGAAGCCAGAGTGCTCATTGTTTGTCAATAAAGCTTTCCCATTTCTTTTTGAAGTTTTTAACTTGTTATAACAGCACCTTTTAAATGTATTTGCCTATGTCTTTTTAAAAATAACATATTTTCACTTTCCTACTATTTTTCTAATTGTCTACTTTATATAGACAATTAAATATAATTTATCCTATAAACAGGGGGAGAAAAGCTATTCCTAACTAAACATAACTAAGAAACCACGATTCTTTTTATTTAGTAGCTACTGTTCTCATATAGATAAACCCACAAAGCAGTTTGTACTGAGAAGCAAAGATCGATATTTCTGCAACAATCTGAGTTCATCTGACATTTATGAGATATGGACATCTGTGACATTATTTTCTTGCTTATGATCCTTTACTCCTCCTGATTATTGGTTGTTTGCCTGCAATCTTCAGCATCTCTTGGCTTGAATGTGCATAACCACACTCTCTGACTTCCTTGTTCCATAGTTCATGGTCATCTTGCTATAAGGACAGTGGTCATATTGAATTAAGGGTCCATCCTACTCAATAATCTCATCTTAAGTAATTTCACCTGCCCTTTTCCAAAAAATGGTCACAGTCTGAGTTGCTGGGGGTTAGGACTTCAACTTGTATTTTTCCAGGAGACAAAGTTCAACCTATAAAGGACAGACAGAGCTCACATAATGAAAGTGAAGAATGGATTATGTCAAGTAGAAAAAATATTAATATTAAGTTAAAAAAAATAAGCTAAGTAATCAGAATAGGTCACAAAAAGGCTGGGCCAGGAAGCAAAATTTTCTTAATGTGGAGCATTAATAGTGGATTGCTCCTGAAGAGAAACAGGATCTGTGCAAAAATTTGAAAGACTTTCAACTCTGGTGCTTGAAAGTTTCAAAGACTGGAGTCAGCAAAATACACAGAAAGAGGGGAAAAGCACAGATGCTGTCTCACATGACTTATGGGGGGAAGGGTGACAATGGCACAGGAAAGGCATACAGCTATCTGATAATAATATTAGCAAAACATGATGTGTCACCAGGAATGACTATAAAGATGAAAAAGGCAGGATAGCATGTTCGGTTACTTTGTCTCATTACTCAAGGAATCAGGCATGCTCTCTGGAGCCTGGCTATTCCAAATGCATTCAAGCTGCAGCAGCATTCCTGGGAGCCTGCTAGAGCCCTGCTCAGCTTTGCAATAAGATCTCCTTGGGATCCATATACACTTTCAATTCTCAGAAGCACTGCCTCCCTGATTTAAGATATAGATATACAAGAATTCTCATTTCTACAGTGCTGAATATTTGTTATTTTGCCTGAAATGTATGTTTCTGCATCGATGGAAGTGGTATTTGAACTGGTGGAGTATTCAAACTTTGTGGTTTATTTTTATTATTATTAATAACTAGAGGCCCAGAGCACGAAATTCATGCATTTGGAGAGGGGTGTTCCTCAGCCCGGACTGCACCCTCTCGCAGTCTGGGAGCCCTCACGGGATGTCTGACTGATGGCTTAGGCCCGCTCCCCATCCGGACATCCTTAGCGCTGCCGCGGAGGCAGGAGAGGCTCCCACCACCACTGCTGAGCTAGCCAGCCATGAGTCCGGCTACTGGCTGAGCAGCGCTCCCCCTGTGGGAGCATACTGACCACCAGGGGACAGCTCCTGCATTGAGCATCTGCCCCCTAGTGGTCAGTGCATGTCATAGTGACCAGTCATTCTGCTGTTCACTCAATTTGCATATTAGCCTTTTATTATATAGGATTATTTTAACATCTATTGTTTCTTAGAACAATAGTGTTTCCAAATATACTAGTTCAAGTTTGATCAGGAATCAGTTACGTGAGTAAGAATAGGCTGATGATTTTATTTAAAGCAGTGTTTTACATTTTCTAGAGGTCTGTAAGAAAAGCAAATTTCAGACTTGCATTCAAACCAAACTTAGTCAGTTATCAAAAAAAAAGGTGCATAAACTAGACTAGAATACAAAGGTCCAAAGGTTGACATGCTGTAACAGACAAGAACACATACAGCATAATTTCTATATCATCTATCTATCTATCTATCTAGCATCTATCTCAATCTGATTTTATTGGTCTAATTGCAAATAAAACAAGTCTTCCCTATGATCATCAAAAATATTCCATGTGCCTTGATATTGACTTTTTAAGAAAATATTCACCATAGTCAATTGTGTCAACAGACATAATTTTTTTCTGTTAGTTTGCTTGTTTGTTTGTTTTTGTTGTTGTTCTTTTAGAGAGAGAGAGAGTAGAGAGACATTGATTTGTTATTCCACTTATTTATGCATTCATTGATTGATTCTTGTTTGTGTCCTAATTGGAGATCAAACCCATAACTTTGGTGAATAGGGGCAATGCTCTAATCAACTGAGTTATCTGGCCAGGGCCAACAGACATAATATGTTTTATGTCCACAGTCTAGTCACATATTTTGTACTCTGTCTTCACAAGAGGCCTTCTTAGTTATAATTTTGTAAGGCTTACCAATAATTGGACCTACATAATCTGGATAGAGAGACTGGGATTTAGGGTAATAAAGTTCCTACTATTTATTTTCAGTAGTAATGGAAAATTATTGGGGAAAGGGTGTTTATAAACACAACAAAAAGACTACCTGTAAAAGATTACACATCAATTATAAAACAAATTCCATTTAGTTTAAAAAGTTAAGAAATGTTGACATACCTACACCTAGAATTGATTTTCATTTGTAGAATCAGGAAACAGATTGTGAAAAAAAATGCTTAGTTTCATTATGTATTTGCTTAGGTTATAATCTTAAAACTCCTGCAGCAGTCTGACTTACACTACACAGATTTTTTAGCAGAATTTCTATTGTTCAAATTTTCATTTCCTAATCGATTTCTCAAAATTCAGAAACTTTTTTATACACAAGGTTTACCTCATTACTCATGAATTCATGCCTACAGCAAAAATACTGCTAAATAAATTTATATATATATATATATGTATACACATATACATACATATATACACATATATATATGTATATATATATTTATCTACACTAATAAGAGAGAAAAATGCTAATTGACCATACCTCCGCTACGTCCACAGTCAATCAGGAGTGATATGCAAATTAAGCCAACAAAGATGGAGGGTAAATTTGCATATGCAGGAATGGCGGGCTGCTCCTGACACCGCCTGTGGGGTCCAGGCTGCAATCAGTAACTGGGCAGGCCAGGCGGGCAGCACATAACGCTGCCCGTGGGGACCAGGCCGTCATCAGGGTTGGGTAGGCCTGGCAGGCTGCGCCTGACACCACCTGCAGGGTCCAGGCCGTGATCTGTAACCGGGAAGGCCAGATGGACTGCGCCTGATGCCGACCGCGGAGTCCAGGCTGCGATCGGAGACTGGGCAGGTGGGGCAGGCAGCTCCTGACACTGCCTGCAGGGTTCAGGTCGCTATTGGGGACCCGGGCAGGGGGGGATGGCCAGTGTCTCTGGGATCACTGTCTGCCCCCAAGCCGCCTGTGGACACCGGTGGAGCAGGCCGGGGTTGAACATTTTAATGAAAATGGGATGCCTGTGCCCTGGCCCACTGTGCCCCGGCCCTGGGGAGCAGAGGGCAGTGGGCAGTTAGCAGGCACCAGGGCTTGGAAGGGACTGGGAGCAACCTGCAGGCAAGCTACCAGGAAGAGGTGCTGAACCATGATAACTCAGAGGGCTGGCTGATGGAGGCACGCAAAGGTGCAGATGAAGTGGCTCTCGCTGGAGCTGAGCTGGAAAAGTGCATCGACAGCCTGATGGACTAAATCACCTTCCTGAAGAAGGTGCATGAAGTGGAGATCGCCAATCTGCAGGTGCAGATCCAGTACGCTCAGATCTCCGTGGTGATGGACATGTTCTCCAAGTCTGACCTCTCTGCCATTCTCAAGGACATCCGCGACCAGTAAGAGAAGCTGGCTGCCAAGAATATGCAGAATGCCGAAGAATGGTACAAGAGCTGCTTCACCATGCTGACTGAGAGCAATGCCAAGAACACCTATGGGGTGTGTGCCACCAAGGACGAGATGTCTGAAAGCCACTGCCTGCTCAAGGTCAAGACCCTGGAGATCAAAGCAAGCTGGGGCATGAACGAAGCTCTAGGAAAGCAGCTGTGAGAGCTGGAGGATATGCAGAACTCTGACGTTAGTGCTATGCAGGACACAATCAACAAATTAGAAAATGAGTAGAGAACTACAAAGAGTGAAATAGCATGATATTTAAAAGAATACCAGGACCTCCTCAATGTGGCTTTGGACATTGACATTGCAGCTTACAGGAAACTCTTGGAAAGTGAGGAGACCCAACTCAGTTTCACCAGCGTGGGAAGCATAGCCAGTGGCTACTCCCAGAGTTCCCAGGTCTTTAAGGGTCGATCTGCCTACGGTGGTTACAGACTAGCTCCTACTTGATGTCTGCTCGCTCCTTCCCTTCTTAATACACCAGCCACGTCCAGGAGGAGCAGATCGAGGTGGAGGAGACCATTAAGGCTGCAAAAGCCAGGGAAGCTGAGGATGAACCTCCCTCTGAAAGAGAATCTGAAGAGAAGGAGAAGGAAGTGGCTGACTAAGAGGAAGGAGAGGAATAGGAAGAAGGTGCCAAGGAAGAATTTGAGGATGCAAAGGAGGAAGAAGAAGGAAGTGAAGGTGAAGGAGAAGATGCACAAGAAGCTGAGGATGAGAAGAAAGATGAAGGTGCTGGGGAGGAGCAAGCAACCAAGAAAAGACTGAGCTCCCCTTTCCTTAATTATTTCAGGAATAATCCTCCTGAAACCAGGTCAACCCCATCACCAACCAAGCAGTTGAGTTCCCGATGCTATATGAATTAAGAAGCCAATATATATAACATTCTGAGGTGACTCAGGTTGGACATTAAATGTTCTGCTATGACTTTTCTCCTTATGCAGAGTATCTGTTTGCTTGCAGAGTGGCTTCCTGGCTTGCTGCCAGCCTGTGCATGGCCAATGCTTATGAGTTCAGGATCTATGACAATGTGAATAATTCAGATGTTTACAATAAAAACACATGAATACATGAATTCACTGATGTTAATGTTAAACTTCATGGAAAAAATAGTCCTTTGAATCTTTGGTGGTTAGAAATTAAAGTCCTCAAATCATGTTCAATAAAGTTACACTGAATGACAAAAAAATACATTAGGGGCCAGGAAATGTTCAAAGAACTGGAGAACCATTCCCAGATCAGGAAGGGAAGTCACAGGGTGTATATTATTGCTATGAATACAGTATTTCCTGCTACTTACAACATACACAATGTAATGTGTTAGATGCCTTCCTATCGCATGAAGTACGTATTCTCATAGAGTAATACTGGTACATATGTTAAAGTTATGGCAGTATGTCATATCCTATCTATATTAATAAAAGGATAATATGCTAATTAGACCATGAGACCTTCCAGACGCCCTTCCAGACAAAGCCATGGTGGGGGGGCTGAGGCAGAGGCCATTAGGGGTGATCAGGCCAGGAGGGGAGGGCAGTTGGGGGAGATCAGACTGGTGGCGGGGGGGCAGTTGGGGGCAAGCAGGCCGGCAGGCAGAGTGGTTAGGGATGATCAAGCAGGCAGGCAGGTGAGCAGTTAGGAGCCAGCAGTCCCAGATTGTGAGGGGGTTGTCCAACTGCCAGTTTAGGCCCAATCCCATAGGGGTCCCAGATTGAAGAGGATGCAGGCTGGGCTGAGGGGCACCCCCCCGTGCACAAATTTCGTGCACCAGCCACTAGTATGTGTGTGTGTGTGTGTGTGTGTGTGTATTCTTTCACTTGAATGGTACCTAAAAGAAGATTTTTCTTATCTTCCTCAAAAATTTTTTTTGTATGGATGATTTTTGTTTCTGTTGGAAACAGCATTTTTCCAACTTTAAGATACTTATGTATCACCTAGGACAGTGGTTGGCAAACTGCAGCTCCCAAGCCACATGCAGCTCTTTGGCCCCTTGAGTGTAGCTCTTCTACAAAATACCACGGCCTGGGCGAGTCTATTTTGAAGAAGTGGTGTTAGAAGAAGTTTAAGTTTAAAAAATTTGGCTCTCAAAAGAAATTTCAATCGTTGTACTGTTGATACTTGGCTCTGTTGACTAATGAGTTTGCCGACCACTGACCTAGGTCTTTGCTGAAATAGGTAATTTAATTCAGTAGATCTGGGCTGAGCTCTGCATTCTGCATTTCTAACACATTCCAAGGTGATGCTAATATTGCTGGTCCACAAACCACACTTTGAGTAGTAACACTCTAAGAAAGCCTCTCTCCAAAACTTGCAGTTAAAACAACATAGAATAAAATTTTCTCCTAGACATCTTACTGGGGAATAGAGTAGACAATTTGTTACATGGTCATTCCATGGGGGATAAACATACAGATACACAGAATCAAGTTTGATATAGTAGGAAAATAACTATTTCTTTAATCAGAAATACTAGTTCTAACATTAAATTTATGTGACATTAGAAAATAAAATTTTGGTTGCTTTTTATGTAAAACTAGAGGCCCAGTGCATGAATTCATGCACCAGTGGGGTCCCTCAGCCTATCCTGCGGGATTGGGCCGAAACTGGCTCTCCAACATCCTCCGAGGGGTCCTGGATTGTGAGAGGGCACAGGCCAAGCCAAGGGACCCCACTGGTGCCCAATCGGGGCCCAGGAGGGATGCGGGAGGTTGGCCAGCTGGGAAGGGATTTCAGGAGGGCCCCAGGGCATGTCTGGCCCATCTTGCTCAGTCCAGATTGGCCAGACCCCAGCAGCAAGCTAACCTATCAGTCGGAGCATCTGGCCCCTGGTGGTCAGTGCTCATCATAGTGAGCGGTTGAGCAGCCTTAGCATATCATTAGCATATTATGCTTTGATTGGTTGAACCGACTACCAGATGAACAGATACTTAACATATTAGGCTTTTATTATATAGGATTGAAATTATCATCCCATCTAGGAGTTCCTAAAAGCAAAGGAAAACTACCATATGAAGAAACAATCCAAAGGAGATGAAAACAGAACATGGACGGGACATCTGCACATCAATGTTTATCGCAGCACCATTCAAAATAGGCAATATATGGCTACAGCTGGGTGGCTCAGTTGGTTGGAGTATGGCCCTGCACACCAAAAGGTGCCAGATTCAATCTCTGGTCAGGGCATGTATAAGAGGCAACCGGTTGATATTTTTCTCACACATAAATGTTTCTCTCTCTCCCTTTCTCTCTCTATAGAATCAATGGAAACATATTCTCAGGTGAGGATTTAAGAAAAATAGCCAAGATATGAAAACAACCTTATCTGTCAATGAATGAATGAATAAGAAGATGTGGTATATAAATAATTCTATATAATAAGAGCCCAGCGACTGAATGGCTGAACCAGAACAATCATTGGACCAGAGGCTCGATGCAGGAGCTGCCCCCTGGTGGTCAGTGCTCGGTGCTCCCACAGCGGGAGAAGAGGGCAGGTCCACAGCTGCTTGCCTGACCCGCTGACCTGAGCGGGCTGATCCCTGCAGGCCGCCCCCGACCAGTGCACAAATCACAGCACTAAAAGCTGGCGGTTACTAAGCACCAACTTTATTGTGGGGAAGGCGGTGTCTACACAGAATCTCAGATAATCCCAGAACCCGCCTCACAGGGTTGATCTAAGGGTTTCTAGGCACAGCTTTCAGAATGGAATGAGATCCTCAGCTTTTAAGTAGTTGAGGGAAAACACACACTGCTCCTTTTACATTCTCTTCGTCCCGCCTTCTTGCAAGAAAAGGAACAACTGGCTCCCACAGCCCCAGCCTGAGCGCTGTGCGGAGAGCTCACTGGCCCTCGGCTCCAAGTGAGTCTGCCTTCCAATGGCCTTTACACCTAACACCGCTGCCTGCGCATCTTACTCAACCCATATCACTGACTGAGCACCCGCCCAGGTGATGCCCCAGTGCTCGCAGAGCAGCAGGGAGCCAGCCACCCTGTCCTACAGAGTGTGAGTTCCACCAGGAGAGGATGGGGTGCGGGGAGGAAACAGCCTCAGACAGACGTGAGGTGCAACTGTTAGAGGGCAAGGGCACCATGAAAACATGGGAATGAAGCCACGTAGGGGCTCCGCGAGGGCGGGGCAAAGGGAGGCTCACTGAGGGAAACTGGACTGATGGAGAAGAGCCAGGCAGATGCCTGCAGAAGGGCATCGGGCAGAGGGCACAGCCCACAGAGGGGCAGCAGGACGAGCAAGAGGCCAAATGGAAGGGGGTCAAGGCTGGGTCAAGGCTGGGTCAAGGGGCACATCCTGCAGGGATCGAGGGCCCGTGAGAACCTGGCGTCCCCTGATCCCCTGAGTGCAGGCAGAGGCACCCGGGCTGCAGGTGAGGGCCCGCTGGGCTTCTGTGTCAGGAGCAGACTGAGGGGGAAGAGGAAGTGGGGAGACAGCAGGAGGCGACAGTACCTTCCCCGAGGGCGATGCGGAGACAGTGGAAACTGTGGCAGCCGAGGTGGCTTTTTGGGGTGTGCTGGAGGGAAGCCAGAGCATGAGGAACGATGTGGGGGGGTGGAGGAGCCCCCATGCTCCGCTCGGCCCCTGGGAAGGCAGGGTCTCTGGCAGCTGCTGGCAGGGGACTGTCAGCCTCCCACCCTAAGGTCCAGGAGGCAGGTCATTCCTGTCTGGCTGCCCTAATCGCTCCACAGCCCGCCCTCCGCAAGCTCTCTTCAGTGATGACAAGTACTTATTGGAAACATGAAAATGGTTTTATTTTTGGTACAAAAAACAACAAAACAGAATGTACAGTATTATGGAAAGCTAATGTTGAAAACTAGGAAAATGAAGCTCCCTTTTAGACACGCAGATCAGCTGTGCCCGGAACCAGGTCATGCGTGACACAAAAGGACTCAGGGTCCAATGCAAAGGGCTTGTCCAGGTGGCCGGACTCCAATCCCTGACTCCAGTTTCGAGGACAGAGAGGATCCTGCACCACAGAACAGAACGGCAGAGACCAGCCCCAAGTCCCGTGGCCTAAGGCAATGCTTGCAGTGCTTCCAGAGAAAGAAACGCTCCTGAGACACTGGGACAGGGCGATCAGCATTCAGATCACTGCCTCTAACTCCCACCAGGGGTCTGTGGTGCTCCCATCTCTGCCCCTCCCTCCCCCTCCCAACTCTGCCCCTCCCAGGTCAACCACAGATGACCCTTTCCATCCTCCATCCTCCTCAGCTCCGATGGCGGATAGGGAGGGTGGGGGGTCATGCAGGGAATCTGAGGGCTTCAAGGAAGTGCCACTTGAAGAGCTAAAGACTGTCTGTCCACCCGCCCCCCTGGATGAACCCATTAACACAGAGGCCTCATGAGTGCGTGTTTAGAACCAGTCCCCCTCCCTCCCTCTGACTCTGCCACTGTGTAACTTGGCTGTTTTGGGCAAGTCGACCTATGGAGTTTAATTCTCTCTCCTTTAAAATAAGAACAAGAGCCCGGCGGGCATGGCTCAGTGGTTGAACATAGACCTATGACTCAGGAGGTCAAGGTTTGACTCCCTGTCAGGGCACATGCCCAGCTGTGATCTTGATCCCCAGTGTGGGGCATGCAGGAGGCAGCCAATCCATGATTCTCTCTCATCATTGATGTTTCTATCTCTCTTCCCTTCTCCCTTCCTCTCTGAAATCAATGAAAAATATCCTATATAATAAAACCCTAATATGCAAATTGTCCCCTCGACAAGGAGGTCAACCTGGAGTTCAACCGCTCGCTATGATGTGTGCTGACCACCAGGGGGCGGCACGGAACATGGTGGGCGTTGGCAACAAGGCACTGGGAGCGGGTGGCAATGGAGGCGCAACCAGCCCCAATGGACTTCTGGGTGAGCAGGGCCGCCGCTGCGTGGACCACAGGGGCTGGTCAGGCTCACCGTGGGTTCATGCAGGATCTGGTCTGCTGAGGTTGGCTGGGAGAGAGTGTGCTGCCCGCCTGGCTTCCGTGCAGTGCCGCTGGGAGGACCAGAGTCACACGCTGTGCCCCAGCCAGCAGCATCCAGCTGTGCTTACCGCATCTCCGTATGTGGACTCGTGTGCCATAACTCAGGTAGAGGGGGGAGCGTAGGGGCCCTGGGACCCAGGTGCTGACCAGGGCCCAGAGGTCAGCTGGTACCTGCCCTTCCACACCAGATGCTAGCGCTTCGATTGCTGGCCAGGCCTAGGGACCGCACCCATGTACGAATTTCATGCACCAGGCCTCTAGTATACATATAATAATTTAGCCATGAGAAAGAAGGAAACTCTGCTATTTATGACGTGAATGGACCTTGTGGGCATTATGGTAAGTGAGATAAGTCAAAGATAAATACTGTATGATAGTATTTATATGTAAAATCTAGAAAAGCAAATTCATAGAAACAGAGATTAGAAGGCTGCTTACCAGGGACTGAGAGTAGGGGAATTGGAGAAACATTGGTCAAGGGGTATAAACTTGCAGTTAGGAGATGAATACATTCTGGGGATCTGGTGCACAGCATAGTGATTATAGTTAAAGATACCATATTATACGCTTGAAAGTTGTTAAGAGATTAGATCTTACATATTCTCACCACAAAAAAAGATAAGATATTTGAGAGACCTGGTGGGGATGTTAACTAATGCTGTGCTATGGTAGTAATCATATTGCCATATATGTGTATCAAATCAACAGGTTGTGCACCTTAAACTCACACAATGCTATCTGACAATTATTTCCCAATAAAAATGTGGGTCTAAGATTTGAAAAGAATGATATACATTAACAGTGCTTCTTACACAATGAAAGGCTGTAGAGGCATATTATATTGTTATTGTGTGCATTTAGGTGCTTCTGACCCTCCCTCGCCCATCAGTGTCACAGCCCATGCCCTTCTTTTTCTTAGCTGTGCAAACTGCTTCAGAAACTGTCACTCAGCAGCTGCAAAGACTGCCAGCGCTAAACCAATTTGATAGAAAGATCCAAGAGGGAAGAGGACAGAGGATTTTCTTTCTTCTGCAGTTCTAGTTAGAAAGCTCATATATAAAAGGAGAAAATTATTGTGGTATGGCATATGAATTTTAAGATGCCTTCATGAGGTTCATTCATACTCTAGTGTGATGTCCTTGAGATTTTTTTACCATCTTAGAAAGTAAAATATGTTTATATATATGCATGTGTATGTATGTGTGCATATGTATTATATATAGTCTTTCTTTTTAAAAATATTAAAAGGAATATGTCATTTTTACAAAAATGGGTTATTGTAGTGATTGATCATGTAACTACATAGATAAGATTCTGGCCTTATTCATAGCTAGCTAGCTGCAAACCAACCAGCAACTTCATATTTGATATATAGATGAAGTGAAATTGCTTTAAAACTAATGCAGAATTTATTTGTAGTGTACAATTTATTAGTATGCGTGAAGATGAATTAGAACCTGCAAGCTATATTAAATTTAATGCATGAGAAAGGGAAGTAATGAATTACTTGAAAGTCATTCTAAAGCATCATTGCTAGCACAGCTGTTAACCCATAATAGTACTAACTGCGGAGACAAATAATATTAAACCTTCCAGAGTCCCCAAACTGTGTTTTACACAATTCCTTAGAAAATAAGCAAATGCATTCAATTCCCAGCTTCATGTATAAATACAACATGAAAGCATATGTACCAAATCTGCAGAAAAATACTCTCAGTTAATTTAAGATTTCCATAAAAGAATTCTTATTCGAATGGTTAAAACAAAAGTTGGTTTTAACTTGCAAAGGGATGATACATGTAATTTATTAACTTCATATTTCTGATGGATGAAAGAAAATGTAATAAATGAAGAGATGAGCCTGAAATTGCATTCAATCAGCTTTCTTTAGTGTTGGTGCTCAGTTAGCTGGCTTCAGTCTGGAATTGTAATATTGTACTAAGCCTTTTAGTGTGCCCTAAATCCTAGCCACATAAAAGTGAAGCTAAGTAGTATTTACAGGTCTTTTTCATACAAAGTGCAAACCAGCATTCCATTTATAATCTTATAATAACACTTTGCAATCTGCATAGCAATGCAGTGCAAATAACACATTTACTTTAGAAATGAGCATAATTAGATTATATAGATCACAATTGAATTAGACTGAGTGACCTTTTGCTAGCATTCTCTGATAACTCAAGAAAATTTTACTTGGCTGCCTTTTCTCTTTTAATCTAAATAATCAGTTTTTGGCTTAAGCCTCTAAACTCTTCAGAACCTTTCAGGATTTGATTTATATGAATATTTTTTTCCCCAGCAAAGAGAGTTGTAGTGTTGAGCACTGAGAGCTAGAGTGAATGTTATTTATACACACTTGAGATAAGGAGAAACACATAAAACACAACATGAAGAATGATATAAATATTTTTTATAATTGGGTTTAGTATGGTTTTTGTAATTAAATTTTTAATTAAATTTTTGAAGATGTGCATAATTTTTCATGCCTAATTTAAATTAAATTGAGACTGTATTATATATTACATAATTCAAGCCTAGTTTTTCCACTTAACAATATATCAGAAATTTTGTATCAGATGATTATGTCTTCTAGTCCTTTATTCACTAAAATAAGGTTGTGAACTTACTGCGGGTCTCAAACATTAGGATAAGTGATAACAATTGCATGCATGTTTCAAAGAATTTTTCTCCAGAATGCAAATGTTAATCAAAGATAAGGGATATGTGGTGATCACAACAATATACTAGTAAGCCAATTATTCACCAAGTAAATCCAAGATCTTTCTGATTAAGAAAATGAATATCCACTAAGAGCCATTTATAACCTTAGTGCCTTTCTAATTTCAGTTCTAGGTCCTCCCAATACGCAGACATTCATAAAAAGTAAGCCTATATTTCTGCATCTATGTCCCTGACATGGACTCTTGTCCCTTCAGGGTAATGAAGAGTTAAATTCAGAGCATCTATCTATCCATATCTGCATTCTTTCAATAAGAAAATTTAAAAATGTAGGTAAAACATCACAGAGACATATTGGGACACTATGGTTTACAGTTGTGAGTACATGACACAGTTTATTCTTGTACTATTACCTATTAATTATTGAATTATTTTCCATACAAACAACTGTAAACCTACCTTTGCCCACACTATATATCATCCCCCTGCCCCCAACTCATCTGTAAATTCCACACGGGAAAACTTGTTTCAAGGTGACTTCTGCTCAGAAAACAATCTCCAAGTAAATATACCTCATTTGGTTGGGTTAAGCCAGTGGTGGGCAAACCGAGGCTCGCGAGCCACATGCCGTTCTTTGGCCCCTTGAGTGTGGCTCTTCCACACAATACCACAGCCTGGGCGAGTCTATTTTGAAGAAGTGGCATTAGAAGTTTAAGTTTAAAAAATTTTGCTCTCAAAAGAAATTTCAATCATTGTACTGTTGATATTTGGCTCTGTGACTAATGAGTTTGCCAACCACTGGGTTAAGCCAACTGTATTTATAGGATGGTAAAAAATATCTCAAGTTTGTAATAAATATGAATTTTCACTCAATAAAAGCAACAACTGCAATATAGGCCACTTCAGAGTCCTAAAACACAAAATATTTAACAGATGTGCATGAATGGGTCTGTATTTAAATACGAATAGATAGGTGTATAACGATATACAATTGCAAACTCATTCTTCTATATTTTACATTAAGTCTAAAAAAACCCCACAATATTCTCAGTTTTCTGTCTTGTTTTCTCAACTCTCTTATGCTCCCTTATATTTATGCAATCTTAAAGATATATTTTGAACTTCCATTGGCATCATTTTAGCCCAATTTTCCCTAAAGGGTCCTACACACTGCTACTAACTGATCTGTTTCCATTCTTGTAATGTTCAAATAATTCTCTATACTTCAGCCAGAGTGATATATATATATTTTTAAAACTGGCCTCTTTTTATTTCAACTGTGCAGTGTATTCTCATTCCTATTGCCTTCATATAAAAATGAAATGTTTAATTACAGCTATACAGTCATGTGACCATTTCTCACCTCTGCAAACTCTATCTCAACTATTTGTCTTCAATACACTACTCTCATCTGGATACATGGTCTCCTTTGAGTTCTCTAAACACAGACTTTTCTCTTCCTCTCAGCCTTTGCATCATTTACACCTGCTAACAGAAAAGTTGCTTCTTCAAAGGCTGACTTTTGGAATTCTTCAGATCTCAGCAAAAATGTCACTTCATAGAGGATGTTCTGTATTTCCTTATTTAAAGTGACTTTCAGCAGTTCAGTTTTTATCCCACCATTTGAATTGTTTTACTTCTTCATAACATTTGCCACAGCCTCTAATAATCATATTTATTGTTTTACTTGCTTACTGTCTGTTTCTTGCAATAGTATAATCAGAGGAGTAGGGTTCTTGACTTCCTACTTCACTTATTAAATTTTTGTACCTGCATAGAGCCTGACATCTGATAGCCACACAGTTCAATGCTGAGTAAATGTGTTGTACATACTGGTGGCAATGGGAGGGGAGCATGCTTCAATAGTGGGATGGTTATGGATCTATATAGCTTCTGCTTAACATTATATTTAGATTTGCATAGCTGTCTACAGAGTATGTTATTTTATATCTCCTGGTTTAATAAAGTTGCAGAAAATATTTGTGTAGCTCAAGATACCTTTGATATTTAAAAATACTTTTAATTGCATGAATTATTATGACCCTAGCATCTGCATTCCTTCAGCATTCTGATTCTTTGAATCTTTTCTGGAACTTTCCTTTTATTTCAGTTGGATCTACTGGTTGTAACTTTTGTCTTATTTCTACATCTTGATTCTTATCTTTCTACATTGCTAACTTCTATGAATTCATTCATTTATATTAAAAATCACTTGTCCAATTTTGATCGTTTATATACACAACTGTAACCTAACACCTTGAAATGCAGCATGATTTAGATAATAAACGTTCATCTCAGTTTTGCCAGATTTTAAAAAAAATTAACTTTATTCCTTAAATTGTTTTCTCCTTACATATTTTCCATTTTGTTTGTTTACATATATATATATATATATATATATATATATATATATATATATATTTAGTATATATGTCTGAGACTAGAAATCTTGGAGCCATTTTTAAATTAATAGTCTTTATTTTATCTCTTTTTGCTTTGTTTGCTCCTAGCATTTCCTTTATAATCGCTCTTAGACTT
The DNA here is from genome assembly GCF_963455305.1 of Plecotus auritus. Taxonomy (NCBI): domain Eukaryota; kingdom Metazoa; phylum Chordata; class Mammalia; order Chiroptera; family Vespertilionidae; genus Plecotus; species Plecotus auritus. Next base: position 73,367,813 of record NC_137772.1, on the reverse strand, counting down.
ATAATTTATATTTATTTTCCCATGGCCCTCACTCTAATCTCTAAACTCACTCTTAAATAACTATAAATACTTTCAATAAAGCTCACTGCCCCCAGATTTTTTTTCTACTATCCACCACTACCATATTATATTTTTAAAACCCGTTTTTCATCATTTTTACTTCCACATAAGAACCCAGAATGGTTTAGGGTAATCTAGTTAAAACTGACACACACACCCACACACATACCTCCCAAACCAAATTTCTAAAAACTATTGATAAATGTGGCTCTTTAAAAAGTGAACTTACAATTTTATTTTCTTAGAAGCAATGAAACAAATTTGTTTTCTCCTCTATATCATTATGTTAGTACCCCAACTTCAAACTCTTAAAATTCCTTCCCTTCTGCACACCCATATGTTTGTTACATCATTTAGAGCTAAACTCCAATATCTCTATTAATTCTCCTTCTGTGTTGAGCTTCTTCTTTAGATTTCATACTCCATTATATGTTATATCATAAATGTGACTGCTTGAATATGCATGTCTTGTTTTTTTACTCACTTTTGTATTCTTAATTATGATCATCAAAGAAATAAAATTTTAAATGTCTTTAAAGATTAAGGTTGGAAGATAGTCTATACTTTTAAATGTAGGTAGTAAAATAAAATAATTTTAATAGAATACTAATATATAAATAAATATGTGTACATACTACATTTGTAACAATTCTTTTATGCCTGCACTAATGTAAGCATTACTCTATAGCAATGGTTCTCAACCTTTCTAATGCCGCGACCCTTTAATACAGTTCCTTATGTTGTGGTGACCCCCAACCATAAAATTATTTTCTTTTTTTTTAAATATATTTTATTGATTTTTTTTACAGAGAGGAAGGAAGAGGGATAGATAGTCAGAAACATCGATGAGAGAGAAACATTGATCAGCTGCCTCTTGCACACCTCCTACTGGGGATGTGCCCGCAACCAAGTTACATGCCCTTGACCGGAATCGAACCCGGGACCTTTCAGTCCTCAGGCTGACGCTCTATCCACTGAGCCAAACCGGTTTTGGCCATAAAATTATTTTCGTTGCTACTTCATAACTGTAATTTTGCTACCGTTAATGAATCGTAATGTAAATATCTGTGTTTTCTGATGGTCTTAGGCTCTAGAGCAGCGGTTCTCGACCATCAGAAAACAGATATTTACATTACGATTCATTAACAGTAGCAAAACTACAGTTATGAAGTAGAAACAAAAATAATTTTATGGTTGGGGATCACCACAACATGAGGAACTGTATTAAAGGGTCGCGGCATGAGAAAGGTTGAGAACCACTGCTCTATAGAGATATTTTTAAAAGCACCTTGAGACAGTATGTAGTCATCCTTTTACATGACTAAATATTTAAAAGTTTCCTGGTGGGTTTCAAACAGGATATAATGAATACATTTAAAAATGTCTTTATATATTAGAATCCATCATCTTTACATATTTTAAAGCACCAGATGTTTTATAATTTTGCTTGAGTATCATATAGTAATTTTAATAAATTATGTTAATGGGAAAATAAATAATATTAATAAATCCTTCAATTCTACAATGAATTCATTTTATATCTAAAACTGTTCAAAAGTCTTTGAGTCTACAATACAATTTCAAAATATTTTATTTTTGTAAAGCTGCTCAAGACAGGAGAGACAAATAGTTTATAAAATGTTCGTAGTTAGGAATGCAGCTTTCTCCTCATTTTGACACATCTGGGGCATGCAATTATTCACAAAGGTCACATTCTAAAGAAGAAAAAGAACAATGACCAAAGGCAGCATTTAGGTTTCAAATCAACTATGACAATTTAATCAATGACAAACTCCCAATGTCAAGAACCATCTTATTTCTAAGTAGATGGAGAATGCCATTTCATCAGAACTAAGCACAATTGTTCACATTAAGAAGTAGCTCCCAACTCAAATTACTATAAATACTCAAAGTAAGAATTAAAGAAAAAAATGAAAAATATAGTTATTTTAAATGTCAATACCACTTTTCTTTCTTCAGTAACATTTTTTTAATTGTTCTTATGAATTAAGTAATGTTTAAAATATTTTCAGGGTTTTTTTGTTTGTTTGTTAATACTCTAAGGATAAGGATATCTTTTCCATTGATTTTTAGAGAGAGTGGAAGGGAGGAAGGGGGACTAGAGAGAGAGAGATCGATGTGAGAGAGACACATCAATTGGTTGCTTCTTGTATGCACTCCAACCTGGGACCAGGGCGTCTGGGACAAAACTGCAACCCTTGACTGGAATTGAACCAATGACTCTTTAGTGCACAGGTCGACACCCTAACCACTGAGCAATTCTGGCCAGTGCAATGCTTATAATCTCAAAGGGACATGAAATTCAAAGTTTGATTGAGAGATTTACCACCTCGTCCCCCCTTACTAGTACTTTTACTTTTCAAATCTGTACTACAATGAGCTGAGATATTTAGCATAGTATGCTAGCCCTTTTGCCTGTTTTTTTGTTTTCCGTTTTTGTTTTTGTTTTTTTTTTTCCCCAAAATCAAAGAAATGTCTTAAACCATGCATGGAATACATTTTAAATTGTTCTGAGGCATAGCCTAAGAATACCTTTGTAGAAATATTCTAGGATGTCAACTTTTATGTTTGTTTTTAAAATAACATTGCTAAGCATTATTACCCAACAACCATAACCACTTCAATCTATGTATATCTAGTCTCTAATTGGTATTAATATTTACCTAGGAGACCACCATTTTAAATGATATTTCAACTCTCTAAAGCTCATTTTCTCCAAAAATAATATAATGCTTTAATAAACATGAGGCTTTGAGATGACACAGTAACAAAATATATGTAAGCCCTAATGATGTTTTAGACATATATTTTGCAATACATATTTTTAATGAGTAACTCATTATTATGTGCTTAATTTCTATTCTGAAAAATCTATAACTTCATTTCTACAAGGTACTCTTGGGTCTCTCAGTGAAATATACTAAGATGAGGCATGCTAAGATATTTGCATAATTTTGTTCACACACTTGCAAAGCAAAATTTTAGGAGAGTAAGAAATTAAGACAATCAACCTGATTTTTAATGGAAATAGCTAATCCAACCATCATGTGATAACATGCATATTAGTGATGAAGATGATGAGATTTCTGAAACAAACAGAAAGTACTAAAAAGTGAAATTTGTAGAACAAAAACAGATTTTACTATGTTTTTGCATACTGAAATGCCTGATTCAATTATACTAAATGATGTCATTTTCATTTCATGTTTTTAAAAAAATTATGTTATAGATAGATAATAATGGTTGGTAAAATAGCATGCTCTTTCCCCAGGCTACCATTAGTAGATTTGTTTGGGCGTGGGCAAAATAGGTGAGGGTGATTAAGATGTAGAAACTTCCAGTTGTAAATAAATAAGTCTTGAGGATGTGATGTACAGCACAGAGAAAACATTCAATAATATTAGAATAACTATGGTGACAGATGGGTACTACTAGACTTAAGGTGGTGATCATTTTGTAATGTGTATATATATTGAATCACTATGATGTACATCTATAACTAATAGAATATGAATGGATGTATATCTCATAAGATATCTAATTTACTTAAATTTATTGTATTTTATAAAATGTAACCAACATCAATGACATATTTTTTCATCTTTCTAATTCATTATGTATACACTAGAGGCCCAGCGCACGTTATCATGCGAGACCCAGACCCGTCAGGTGGGAGATGGGATCCAGACTAACTCCCACTGCATTGGGGGAGATGTGGGACCCAGAGTTAAGTCCCCGCCCACCTGCGCACGCCTTGCTGTGCACGCAGCCTCCTGGTGACCAGTCTTTGGTCAATCTGCCGTTATGGCTTCACGACCACAGGTCTTTTATGATATAGATAATATCAGACTATATTTAGATAACATAAAAAGGATTGAAAAACTATTTGCACAGTTCATATAATGAAATTCCCACAATAAAGTTGGGGTTTTTCAATGATGCATATATAGGGTGGGGAAAAAATAAGCTTATAGCTCTGAGTATGCAAAACACACAGTTTATTCTTGTATTAGTATTTATTCATTATTGTATTATTTTCTATATAAACAACTGTTAACCTACTTTTGCCATACCTTCTAAAGGAGCAAACATTTTTACTACTTTATACAACTGAAATAATAGATTACTGTAGTTTGTTTTTTTAAATAGCAAACTACCAACTAAGAATATAAAGTTCAATATCCTTAGTCAGCTTTGTGGACAGGCAGAACACATCAATACTTTCTGTTAATTCAAAATGTCCAAATTGGGTTTAATTTTGAGATTAGTCTTTTTATGTCTAGGCTTTGATCCCTATTAAAATTAAAATATGGTCTCACCAATATGTGGAATCTAATGAACAAAATAAATTGATGAACAAAACACAACCAGAGGCATGAATCCATGAAATATACTGATGTCAGAAGTTAGGGATGTGGGGAGGACTGAATAAAGGAAGGTGAAGGGATTAGCTAAAGAACAGATATGCATAGGCCATGGACACATACAATCGTGTGGTTTAGGCCAAGGGAGGGTGCATAGAGGCTGTATGGAGGTGAGCAAATGGCGGGGGGGGGAGGGAATGAGGGACATCTACAATAGTGTCAACAATAAAAACTATAAATAAAAATTCAAAGACACCTTGGAGAGGGAATGCTTTATCAACCATAAGTAATTAAGTGTGAACAAAAAGTCTGAATCTAAAAGGCAATGAAAGTAGCCCTAACCAGTTTGGCTCAGTGGATGGAGTGTTAGCCTGCAGACTGAAGGGTCCTGGGTTCAATTCTGGTCAAGAGCACATGCTGGGGCTGTGGATTTGATCCCCAGTAGGGGGCGTGCAGGAGGCAGCCCATGAATGATTCTCTCTCATTGATGTTTCTATCTCCCTCTTCCTCACCCTTCCTCTCTGAAATCAATAAAAATATATTTAAAAATAAAAATAAAAGGCAATTGAGGTATGGGAAGAAGATATTGGAAGAAAGAAATTTTAAAAATTAGGATGCATAAGAATTAAAGGAAGTCACATTCACTTTTTCCCTTAGGTCTTTAGAAGTAAAGCAATGAGCACACTGACCTTTGCAACAGAGATAAATACTCATAACTTCAGAATTTTTACCATTGTGCTGAACTATGTAGAACTGACCTACTTCAATATTTCCCCATGTATGAGTGGTGGATGCTGTAAATCTCTTAGCATTTCCTCTTGATTTCCCAAGGTTCCTCTTTTCACCATTGCCAGTATTAGACAAGAAGATGGAAGATGGTGATAATGAATAAGCAAGGAGTGAGATTTATATTTATGCATTTGTAAAATACATAATATGGCTGAGAAGAGCCACTCAAAAACATTAATTTGAGCACTGACTGGGACAAGTTCACTTCTAGTCCCTGGAGACACAAAATGGATTAATTCTTGGTGACTGAATTCCAATGAAAGTTCTGACGATTCTAATATAAACACCAAAAGCTTTAGCTATTTATTTTAGCTTAAAAGTTCTTAATTCATCTTTTTATCATGTTATTTTAATTAATATTCAGAAATATGTATTATTATTTCCAATTTTGTTGGTGTCTACTTCAAGGTATATCCGTTGATTTCTAGTTCCTAAAAAAATATTGAGTGTCATACAAGTTATATAATTTATGAATGGTAAAGATAAATTCAATAATTTTATAATGTCTAATAAATCACATCCTCTAGGAGCCACACATTTTTTCCTAATTTCTGAATTTCAAAGTTCAATTACATTACCAAATCGAGTTTTTATTATTTTATTTAAAAAGACCTGAGAGACTTGAGTGCAATATTTTGAAAAAGATTACATATGTATAAACCAAATTTGCAATAAATGAAATCAATAAAATATCTGATATTTTTATTGTCACTTATAGGTAGTAATGGGAATTAACATATTGCGATAGCTTTATTGTTAACAAAAACTACATAAGCCACCCTGGCTGGGTTGACTCAGTTGGTTTGAGTGCCATCCTATACACCTAAAGGCTGTGGGTTTGATCATAATCAGGGCACATACCTAGGTTTCAGGTTTGATCTCTGGTTGGAGCATGTATGGGAAGCAACCCAACGGATGTTTCTCTCTTACATTTCTCTTTCTCTCTAAAAATCACTTTCAAAAATTTCTTAAAAGATTCCACTAAAAAGCAACTGGATCTAATAAATGAATTTGGAAAGTAGCAGTATATAAAATCAATATTCACAACACAGTGACATTTTTACATGCCAATGATGAAATATCAGAAAAATAAGTTAAGAAAACAATCCCATGTACTATTGCAACAACAAAAAATAAGGTACCTAAAAATAAAATAAGTGGTAGCATATAAGGTGTTCATGGGTTTAAAAAATAACATAATTACAATGTCTATCCTACCTAAAGCAATCTACAGATTCAATGCTATTCTTATTAAACTACCAATGGCATATCCTGCAGATCTAAAAAAAAAAAAAAGCAAACATTTAAAAATTCATATGAAACCAAAAAAGGCCTTGAATAGCCTCAGCAATCTTGAGAAAGAAGAACAAAGTTGAAGAGATCACAATATCTGATATTAAACTATACTACAAGGCCATTGTAATTAAAACAGCCTGGTACTGGCATAAGAACAGACATATAGCTCAATGGAACAGAACAGAGAGCCAGAAATAAATCCATGCCTTTATGGTCAATTAGTGTTTGACAAGAGGATGCATAAAAAAAAAAAAAAAAAAAAAAAAAAAAAAAAAAAAAAAAACTACAAGGGAATAAAGACAAGCCCCTATATAAAGATACAGGCAAAAAACATGAAACTAGACCATCAACTGACACCATACACTGAAAAAAGCACAAAATGGATTAAAGACTTAGATGTAAGCTGCAAAAAAAAAAAAAAATCCTAGAAGAAAACATAGGCAGTAAAATTTCAGATATTTCTCACAGCAATATTTTTGTTGATATATCTCCTTGGGCAAGAGAAACAAAGGAAAATAAACAAATGGGACTATATGAAAATAAAAAGCTTCTAAATAGCAAAAGAAACCATCAACAAAATAAAAAGGAAACCTACTGCATGGGTGAACATATTGGCCAATAATACATCTGATATGGGGTTAATTTTCAAAATATATAAAGAACTTATGCAACTCAACACCAAGATGACAAAAAAACAAAACAAAACAAAAACAATTTAAAAATGGGCAAAGGGCCTGGCCAGTGTGGCTCTGTGGTTGAGCATTGACCTATGAACTAGGATGTTATGGTTCGATTTCCCGTCAGGGCACATACTTTGGTTGTCGGCTGGATCCCCAGTAGGGGACATGCAGGAGGCAGCGGATCAATGAGTCAATGATTTTTTCTCATCATTGATGTTTCTATCTCTCTCTCCCTTTCCCTTCCTCTCTGAAACTATATATATACTAGAGGCCCACAAAATTCATGCATGGGTAGGGTCCCTAGGCCTGGCTGGTGATCAGGGCCAATTGGGGCCTTCCAGCTGCCGGCCGGCACCTTTCTTTGTTCTGTGCCGCCCCCTGGTGGTCAGCATATATCACAGAGAGCTATCGAACTCCCTGTCTCCTGGTCAAACTCCCAAACTTTGCATACATATATATATATATACACACACATACACACACACACACACACATGCATGTATGTATATTAGCCATATATGGGCAAAGGATCTTAATAGACACTTCTCCAAAGTGGACATACAGATGGCCAATAGACATAAGAAAAAATGTTCAACATCACTAATCATAAGAGATGCAAACTGAAACCACAATGAAATATCACCTCACACTTTTCAGAATAGATATCATCAATAAATCAACAAACAAGTGTTGGCATGGGTTAGAGAATAGTAAACTATTGTGCACTGTTGGTGGGAATGAAGACTGGTGCAGTCACTAGGGAAAACAGTATGGAGTTTCCTCAAAAAAATCAAAAATAGAACTGCCTTTTGACTCAGCGATTTCATTTTGGGAATATATCAGAGACACTAATTTGAAAGAATATATGCACCCCTATGTTCATAGTAGTGTTATTTAAAATAGCCAAGATCTGGAAACATGCCAAATGCCCATCAATAAATGAGTGGATAAAAAACTGAGGTACATTTATCCAATGGAATATTTCTAGAAAAAAAAAAAAAAAAGGAATTCTTACCTTTTGCAACAGTATGTATGGACATGGAGATTATTATGCTAAATAAAATAAGCCGGTAAGAGAGAAAAAAATCCTATATAATAAAAGGCTAATATGCAAATTGTCCCCTCGGGAGTTCGACCGGGAGACTGGGAGTTCGATCACTTGCTATGACGTGCTCTGACCACCAGGGGGCTGTGTGTAACATGGTGGGTGACCAGTGGCAGTGGCAGGGTGCTGAGGGAGTGAGGGAAGGAGGAGGCAGGGAGGCGGGGAACCTGATTGGCCCTGATCACCAGCCAGGCCTAGGGACCCTACCCATGCATGAATTTCATGCACCGGGCGTCTAGTATCATATAGTGTCATTTACAGGTGAAATGTAATGAACAAAATTAACTGACAAACAAAATAGAGATAGAGGCATAGATACATGGAACAGACTGACAGCTATGAGAGGGAGGTGGTTTGGGTAGCTGGATGAAAGAAGGTGAAGGGATTAAGCAAAACACCCCCCAACCCCCACAACACACACACACGTAAATACACATATATCTGTGGGGATGGCCAGAAGGAAAGGTAGGTGGAGGTGGGCGGTGAGCAAAGGGGGGATAAATGGGGACAGAAAGAGACTTTGCTTTGGGTGATGGGCGCACAAGGTAGTGTACAGATGATGTTTTCATGAGTTGTATACTGAAACTAGTATGGTTTTGTGAACTAACATCACCCCAATAAATTCAATTAAAAATACAACATGTGCATACGTGGTAAAACCTTGAAAGAGCATATAGAGCACAGGATAGCTTTTGCTTACTGGGAATGTAACAGATTTTTTCATTATCCTGTCTCTAGGTGTTCAAAACTCCCAAGGCTGTATGAATTTAAGCACCCTAGTACACTGTTTGGTCTCAATAAAATGAATTGGTTTCTTAGAAAATCAGTACTTTTATCTGAAATTTAAAATATCATGTATGTAGAGTTGTCTAGTTCCTTGCCATTTAAAAATTTAGTTTATAAAATGTGGCACTTAGAAAATAGTTTTGTTCGTCAGGTTTTTAAAATATATATAAAACTCAAAGTATTCAGAGGTGGGTAAAAGTAGTGAGTATGTGGAAGAGTTTACACTTGCAATATTCTTTATTAATTAATGTATTATTTATTCATATTACAACTATAAACCTACTTTCGCCCACTCCTGTATATGTGTAAACATTATATATGTATTAATATATGATGTATTTATATTATTTGAATAATATTTATATAATACTTAGATGTACTCTCAGATTGTCCAAAATATAATTTACAAAGTTTCTATCATGTTTGTAAACAAACCTATTTCTGCTTGGATAAAATCATTGTGAAAAGCCTGCAAAAATCATATCTTAAGAGTGTATTACAGGATAAAGCCCAATTTTCAGATATACATATATAAAAGCTTACCTTAAAAATAAAGTTACTATAGGACTCAGGAATGCCACTTCTGAGTATTTTGCCAAAATAATTAAGTTAGGATGCCTAAGAGATATATATACTAACTTGTTAATTGCAACACTGTTCAGAATAGCCAAGATGAGGAAAAAACCTAAATGTCTATTGACCAATGAATGGGTAAAGAAAATGTGGTATACACATACAATGGAATATTATTCAGCCATAAAAAGAAAGAGATCCTGAAACACATGTAGATTAACTTTGAGGACAATATGCTAAGTGAAAAAAGTCAGACAGGGAGGGAAAATACTTCATGATTCTACTTATATGAAGTAGCTAAAATAGTCAAACTCATAGAAAAAGAAAGTGGGAGGGTGTGGAAAGGGGGAAATGAGAAGTTGTGTTTAAGGGGTATAAAGTTTCAGACATGCAAAATGAATGAGATCTACACATCTACTGTGCAAAATTGTGCCTATAATTAACAATACCATACTGTACACTTAAAATTTATGAAGAGGGTAGATCTCACATTATTTTTATGAGAATTTTAAAAAGCACAGAAACAATAACTTTACCTTCTAAAATGTGTGCCTTGCTCAGGAAGATGGAGTACAAGACTTGCACACCTTATTTCTTCAAAAGATAATGGGTGTCTCAATTAAATTTTCTCATATTTTAAAAGTAATTTACCTGTCATCTGCTGCAGGTCATATGCAAGAAAATAATTACAGCTATGGCAATGTTCTTTGGACAATGTGAAAGATATTTTGCTATTCATCTGCATTGTTCCAGAACAGTAGCAGAATGAATTTAAATAAAGTTCAAGCTGTAATTATTTATTGTTATCTTTTGGATTGTTTTTTACCTGGGTAATACAGAATAATAAACATAATCAGTTCCAGCTGGAAACACTTTTACAGTATGTCGAGGACAATAAGTTCGCCAATTAACTTTACCTGCTATTCATGCGGTATGTGAAAAGAATCACACAAAGGAGATTTTATTTTATTTTTTTAAATATATTTTATTGATTTTCTACAGAGAGGAAGGAAGAGGGATAGAGAGTTAGAAACATCGATGAGAGAGAAACTTCGATCAGCTGCCTCTTGCACACCTCCTACTGGGGATGTGCCCGCAACCAAGTTACGTGCCCTTGACCGGAATCGAACCTGGGACCTTTCAGTCCGCAGGCTGATGCTCTATCCACTGAGCCAAACCGGTCTTGGCACAAGGAGATTTTAATTAGTGTATCTCATCTATACTAATAAAAGAGAAACATGCAAATTAACCATCACTCCGCTACGCCCACCAGCCAATCAGGAGGGGATATGCAAATTAGAAGGAGAAAGATGGTGGCCGCCCAGCTGCTCCAGGCACGAAGTGGCTGGGCAGGGCAGGATGCCTTCTATGAGAGGGAGGATAGCGAGGGGGGCAAAGGGATCTACAGGAGCGGCACTCTGGCCACAGCGAAGACGAAGACTGCAGAATCCGGAGTCTGCAGCAAAGACGAAGGTGGCAGACTCTGGCCAGAGTCTGCAGCGAAGATGAAGAAGGCAGACTCTAGCCGGAGCGAAGGCCTGGGTCCCAGGTGCCAGAGGAAACTGGTGCTGGAAGCCAAGGGAAGGCAGGCCTTTTGCATGAATCTCTTTGTACAACGGGCCTCTAGTAGTATAAATAAATAAAAGATAGACTACTGAGTGCATTGAAAATGAGTAGTCTCCTTAGCTGTAAACAGTTGAGCAGAAATGGTTTGTTAGTATTTCTTTGGTCACTGAAATTTTGATTTTATTAGATTATCTTATGTGGAGTTTAACTTGCTTATGATTTTAAGTATAAATGCTAAAATGCAACTTTATTATCTACTTATAAAAAAGCCTAAGCGACTGTTACAACCTCTCAACCCCTCAACCAGTCACTATGACTATGCACTGACCACCAGGGGGCAAACACTCAATGCAAGAGCTGCCCCCTGGTGGTCAGTGTGCTCCCACAGCCAACCTCCCCTAGCTGGCCAACCTCCTGCTGTCCCTCCCCCCAGCTGGCTGGCCCCGATCTGCCGTGATCGCCAGTCAGGCCGAGAAACCCCACCTGTGCATGAATTTGTGCACTGAGCCTCTATATTTATATAAAGAAAATATCAAAATTGATAATGACAAGTATTTATACTGGAAATCTGAAGGGTTATAATATTTACTGAAGGCTTTTATAGTAATAATAGATGCCTGGTGCATGAAATTTGTGCACCAGGTGTGGGTGGGTGTCCCTCAGCCCAGCCTGCACCCTCTCAAGTCTGGGACCACTCGGGGGATGTTCAACTTCCAGCTTAGGCCCGCTCCTCCCAGCCGGCAGTTGGACATCCCTCTCATAGTCTGGGATCCCTTGCTCCTTACCGTCTGCCTGCTTGCTGCTCCTTAGTGCTACTGTGGAGGCAGGAGAGGTTCCTGCCACCACCGCAGCACTTGCCAGCTGTGAGCCCATCTTCTGGCTGAGTGGCGCTCCCTCTGTGGGAACACACTGACCACAAGGGGACAGCTCCTGCATTGAATGTCTGCCCCTGATGGTCAGTGCACATCATAGCGACCTGTCGTTCTGGTCGTTCCACTGTAAAGGTTGCTTAGGCTTTTATTTTTTTATAGATTTTTTTCTTTTTTTTCTCTCTTTTTATTTTTACCTTTTTCTTTATTGATTAAGGTATTACACATGTGTCCTTATTCCCCGATTGCCCCCCACCCCCCACTCATGCCCTCACCCCCCTAGTGTCTGTGTCCATTGGTTAGGCTTATATGCACACATACAAGTCCTTTGGTTGATCTCTTCCCCTTACCCCCACCCTCTCCTACCTTCCCTCTGAGGTTTGATGGTCTGATCAATGCTTCTCTATCTCTGTATCTGCTTTTGTTCATCAGTTTATGTTCATTATATTCCACAAATGAGTGAGATCATGTGATATTTATCTTTCTATGACTGGCTTATTTCACTTAGCATAATGCTCTCTAAGTCCATCCATACTGTTGCAAATGATAAGAATTCCTTCATTTTTTTACCACAGCATAGTATTCCATTGTGTAGATGTACCACAGTTTTTTTAATCCACTCATCTGCTGATGGGCACTTAGGCTGTTTCCAAATCTTAGCTATGGTGAATTGTGCTGCTATGAACATAGGGTTGCATATATCCTTTCTGATTGGTGTTTCTAGTTTCTTGGGATATATTCCTAGAAGTGGCATCACTGGGTCAAATGGGAGTTCCATTTTTAGTTTTTTGAGGAAACTCCATACTGTTCTCCACAGTGGCTACACCAGTCTGCATTCCCACCAGCAATGTATGAGGGTTCCTTTTTCTCTGCATCCTTGCCAGCACTTGTCCTTTGTTGATTTGTTGATGATATCCATTCTGACAGGTATGAGATGGTACCGCAGTGTCGTTTTGATTTGCATCTCTTGGAAGATTAGTGACTTTGAGCATGTTTTCATGTCTCTTGACCTTCCTTATGTCCTCTTTTGAAAAGTATCTATTTAGGTCCGTTGCCCATTTTTTTTATTGGGTTACTTATCTTCATTTTGTTAAGTTGTAGGAGTTCCCTGTAAATGTTGGAGATTAAACCCTTTATAGGCTTTCATTATATAGATACACAAGCAAAGAAGAAATAATACCAAAGAAAATTTTCTTTTATATCTAGACTCTCCCTCTTAAAAACTAGAATAACAAAGCAATAGATATCTCAGATTCAATGAAGCACATTCTCAAATATATTTTATCATGTTTGTGTAATTAACATTTACTGTCTTATTTAAAAAGGGAAAGAATTCAAAAAAGTGAAAGAAAATATTTAAGTAATTTTTTGTGCTAATTACTATAGGTAAACTATGTAAATGACAAGTATTATAATATTTTTATCATGGTAAAATAAACAGTTGCATTGCTTTAGCATTCATATAAAGAAGAGTAAACATATTTACAATTCTTTAAAAAAAATGATTGTAATAATTTGTATCATTTGACATTATGTGATATTCCTGATTCTTAAAAGCTAATCTAACCTCAATTTTTACTTGTCCCTTATCTATTGCCTTAAAATTAGCACAGCCTAGTTCATGAGTCTTGCAAAAGTAGCTTTTAGTTTTTAGTTTGCTTTGTGCTATGCGAAGAATCCAAATAAAATGTATTCAAAACTTATTTATTTTACAAAACTTATTGAATGCCCAGTATATGCATTAAAAAATGTGTAAGATAGTATTTTTATCTAAAAGAAATTAAAACTATACAGGGCATTGCCAAGATGGCAACATAGGATGCTCCCAAATTCTCCTTCTCTCATGGATGCACGGAATATACAACCACACTTAGATCTGTTTCCTCCAGAGAATTCCAGGAACTAGCTGAGTGTCTCTTACACACCAAGCAATTGAGGAAAGGCCTACATTGAAATACCAGTAGTTAGGAAAGGCTGACACCATTTCATCATAAACTCCAGCTTCAGCACAGCACCACCGTACGATCAGGAGAGATCTTCCAACTCCCAGCTTTTCCATAAGGAATGAAGGGTTTGGACCACACTTCTAACACCCCAAATTTGTAAGCCTGCCCATGGACAAGTGGGGGTCCTAGATTATCTGGCTCTGAGGCCCAACAGAGCTTGTATTTATGAGTCCCACAGGACCATCGTAACAGGACGCAGTTGTTACATGAGTGTGGGCACTCTTTGCTGCTCTCCTTCTGAGGCTCAGTACTTAGGGAGCTGAAAAGACACCCATCTGCCAGATTTTCCCTGAAAGGGTTTGAGTGCACATTTTCTCAGATGCTGCCTGAGGGGCTGGCTCCTCATTAGCCCACACCTAGGTGCTGACTGCAATCCTCTCCGAAGCCTGAAATAACTGGTGGGCACTTCCCCTACGTTAGCCCTTTGGCTCACTCCAAGAAACAAACCAGGTCTCCAGCTTCTCCCTGGAAGCAACTGGTCCCCATATTTACAGCCCCAACCTTTTCAGCTGCCACCCAACGAATGAACCCTTAATTCACCTAGCTGTGACAGCCAATGGAGCTTTGCATTCATATCAAACAATCAAAAATGTAGTTCAAATGGGTATACAAGTACTACCTACCACCGTCCTCCTTGGGTTTAATGCAGACAGAGCAAGTGAAAGTGTCCTAGTCCTAGTTTCTCCCAGGAAGGAAGCTGAGTCCATGATTTCCCAGCTGCTGCCTAAGGTTCCAGCATCTAATCAGCCTGCGGGCAGAGCTGCCTGGGATCCTCCAGAGAACCTGTAGAGTTGGTTGGCACATTCCCCACTGTCTTCCCCCAGCTGCCTACAACTGTGAAACCAAGTTTTCAGCTTCTCCATGGAAGAAGCTTATTTACACATTTAGCATCCCAACTGTTATACTGTCACCCAAGGGACTCACTCCCAAATCTACTGTCTCTGAGACTGATAGGGATTGGCTTTCACAAGTTCCCTCTGCACCACACAAAGCAAAGAGGTGGTTCTACTTGGGCGTGCAGACACTCTCATTGATATTTCCTCTGGCTCAGCAGAGAGAAAATAATTACAAACACCCAGCTCTCAGTTTCCCCCGATAGGGACCAGACTGCCTATCTAACATCTTGATTTTCCCAACTAAAAGTGAGGTATCCAATTAGCCTGCACTGGGGCCTGCAGGGGCAGGCAATTAGATTTCCTTTGAGAACTTGAGCTGGCATACCTGGCTATTTCAAAAGTCTTTGGAACACTGACTGACCAGTCTTGGCACTTCATCAATTATCAGAAGACATTAGGAACAAAGACCAGCAGGTTGGGCAATTACAAAGGTTTGAGAGACAACCAGGAGCTTGGGTTGGGTGGATTGACAATCTTCATTGTCTGCATGAGGCCAGTCTGTAAAGACAGGAAGAGGTGGCTGCTTTATCTATTTGGGCAGAAACCAACACAGACAGTCAAGGAAAATGAAGAAAACAGAGAATATGTTCCAAATAAAAGAACAAGATACTAGGAAATCTCCAGTGATCAACTTAATGAAACAGTGTGTGGGAGCCCTAATCAAAGTATGCCAGATATTCAAGGCCAATTTCAGTGTGGAGGCCCTGTCCAGGGTATACAGGATGCTCAAGGTTAATTTGTCATATGCAGGTGCAAAAGCAAAGACACAGTGATTGTACTGTTTGAAATGCCCCGGCGTGCCTTTCTGTAACCCAAGTATTGTTGTCACTATTTGGCAAGAAGCCTCTTTTGTCTGAATTCGTATAAAGATATGTTACTGAACAGCTGGTATGAGGATGCTTTTATGTAGAGCACAGCTGCTTGGTGTAGCTCCTATGTTTGCTACTGTATGTACGGCTACTTTGTAAGGCTACTTTGAAGAACTGTTTTGTCTAATGGCTTCTTCTTAGCAATGGCTACTTGGTCTGCAATAAAGACTCTCTTATATGCCTATGACTTCTCATGCCTTCTTTGTCTAATACCTGTCATCCATGAAGGGCCAGTTGCTGGCAGAGAAGGACCTGTGCACCCCACACAGTGACAAAGAGTCCTGATAGAGAGTCCAAAATAATAGCCATCAAGTTGTTCACTGAGGTCAGAAGAGCAAAACATGAACACTGTTAGAATTGCAACAAGAAGGTAAAACAATATATGTAAAAAATACCAAAAACAAATCACATCGGTGAAAATTCAATATAGGGATTTAACCCCAGACTAGAACATGCAGAACGAGAGAAGCAAATTCAAAGAGAGTTGAGTAAAAAGCAACCACAGCAGAATAAAGAGCAGAGTGAAGATAGTCTCTGGACTTATGTAATAATATCAAGCAGACCACTATATACATTGTAGGGGTTCCAGAAGGAGAATAAAAATGAGAAAACCAGGAAGCTTATTTAAAGAAATAATAACTGAAAACTTACCCCATCATTAATGCTACCTATCATCTGTGTCTAAGCCATCATTATTTTGTGTTGGAATGGCTTAGTTGATTGGATGCCATCCGTGAACTGAGAGGTTGCTGGGTTTGATTCCCAGTATGGGGCGTGCAGGATGATCTGTTCTCACATAGATGCTTCTCTTTCTCTCTCCCTCTCCCTTCCTCTCTTGCTAAAAATCAATAAAAATATTAAACAAACAAACAAAAAACTTCTAATGGTCCTATTTTTCTCTAACAGTAAAAAATAGATCTTTATAAAAGCCTTTGATGACTTACAGGATTTGATCTTCTATTATTTGTCTCCTCTTGTACTAATTCTCCATATTTTATGAGTCAAAGAACCTCTTTGCGATTCTTTAATTATGCCAGGAATACTCCTGAATCACCTTCTTTGCATTAGCTATTTCCTGTGCCTGGAATGTTCACATAAATGCATGTGTTGCTTCCCCATCTGTTTTAATTTTTATTCAAAATGTCAAATTCTCAGTAAGGCTTAATATAATATCCTGACAATCCCCACCCCATTATTGCTTGATTTTCTTTTTTAAAAATATGTTTCATTGATTTTTAGAGAGGAAGGAAGAAGAATAAAGCTGTAGAAACATTAATTAGCTGCCTCCTGCACACCCCATACCTGGGATCAAGCACCCAACCCAGGCATGTGCCCTGACTAGGAATACAACCGGTGACCTCTTGGTTCCTTTGTTGATGCTCAACTGCTGAGCCACACTGGCTGGGCTTGATTTTCTTTTCTCACAGTAATTCTCACTTTGTAATATACAATATAAATTATAATATCTACGAATTATATTTATTTCAGTTCCCCTTGTTGGAATATGATTTCCACAACCTCTGGTTATTTTCTGTTGAATTGCCAGCCATCCTCATTGCCTAAAACACTACCTGTTGCAGCCTACATTCTAAATGTTTGTTAAATCAATGGTAAACAAGGCATTCAGGTGAAGTTCTCTAGTAGACCATTGAAAGCTAAAGAACAGCACTCAGAAAATCCATTAGGGTTGATGAATATTTAAAAGTAGCTGTAGCCAGTTTGGAGCACTGGCTTGCGGACTGAAAGGTCCCAGGTTCAATTCAGGTCAAGGACAGGTACCTCCATTGCAGGCTCCTCCCCATCCTGGGCCCTGGTCAGGTCCTGTGCAGGAGGCAACACATGTGTTTTTCTCACAATAAATATTTCTCTCTGTCCTTCCCTCTCTCTTCTACTCTCTATAAAAATCAATGGAAAAGTATCCTCAGGTGAGGATTAAAAAAAATAAAAAATAAAGTAATTGGTGAGCAATTTGGATGTTAACAGGGAACTAAAAACAAGCAGAACTTCCAAAAAAACTAGAATTAAGAGTCTGGAGGAAGTTTGAATGTAAGCTGAGAATAAGCATTTAGTGACTTAGATCTCTATCCTTAAAATTATTTTAAAGAATTCAACAATTATTATTTCTCATTTTAAAAAGAATGATTAGAAATTTATGGAAAGTCATTTTGGGAAGATTATATATACAATATATCTATTCCCTTACAACCCCTAGTTTGTCATTACTTGGTCAGGAAGTGTTGAAAGGATTCAGAGCATAATGACTGGCTAATCCTAACAGTAAGAGAACAAAACTAATTCCTTAACATGGGTAAAGAACTAAAATTTTTGGATGTTTAAGTAGCCACTGTTATTAAATTTTAAAACTTTTATTCTGTTAAGGGGGAAAATGTCATTCATTTACTTTGTTTAAAAATTCCAGGAATCTCTTGATACATATTAAATAAAATTAATTATGTATGTATATCTTCGATAATAGTTTAATATAATTTTATTACCAAAAAATGTACTTTTTAGCAGAATTTTTAAATGATGGTGAATATTTTTCTTAGTAACTTTGTTTAACCATCTTTGATGAATCACTACCAAAGGTGCATTGGAAATTTGAAATGCTTAGAAGCGATATTAAAGATTTGTTTTTTAGGCATTTTAAATCCTAGATAAAATGTTGTTACTGATATTAAAAATATAATTCCTAAATATAATACAATATTTGAACAAGAGTCAGCTAACTATTCAAATAAATGCTATATTTCAATGGATAGGGTGAATTTTAAAGTTTAGATAGGTTGATAAATAAAGATATATCCTTAAGAGTTGTATAGTAGGGTGTTATCTTTTTAGGTAATATATAATATAAATTTTAAATATGGTCTCATATAGCATAGTGATTAATTTTGCTTCACAGGAAAGCAGTGAAAATCTATGAGGCGATAGCTACAACAAGCCTTTAGCCCTTTGAAAGGCAAATCTGCAGTGAATTTTGAATTGTTAAAAAGTTGAATAAGAAAATAGAAACTAAGAGGTGGCTATGAAAACCATAAAGTTTTAAAAATCAGGAAAATAATTCAGAAATAAAATATGATAGATAAGATTTCTGGTGATATTACAAGAATATGGCAAAGATTAGGAAGAAATATTAACAACAGATGCTACTGTTAAAACTAGCCATAGTAGACTGAAATTGAAGAAAGTTATATTTATCTTAGATATTTTAAAAACTTTTGACAGTAAGGTCAATCAAACTGTAGAAAAGTTTTACTAATGAGGTAGATATGGCAAAGTCACTAAATGTCTTTATATAAAGTTTAGCCATATTAACAGAAATGGTAGGAGAGTTCTTGTTTGGACTAGACATTTCTTCCAATCATTGCATTTGCTTCCAAGCTTTTCACCTAGAAATTTTGATGGGCTACTAGTCTCCAGGTAACTGGCATTTTCAATGTCACACCTTAATCTTTCTGTCTACCTCAGGGCATCAGAAGCCCCTATTAAAAACAGTAGGAATCTTGAAGTCAAAGATTCAAAATCTTTGTTTGCAACAAAATTTAATACAGTAAATTAGGCACAGGAAACAGACCAAAGTAACATTTAAAGTAAATTATTTAATTTTCATGATCAAATTTCTCATAATTTCCAAAGATCTAGCAGAAAGCTTAATACAGCATATAAAAGCAACTCCAGATACATATTTTTAAAACTTGCTTTCTAGCGAGAGATTACTATCTGGCATATATTAGGATCAAGTTATAAATTTCTACTGTATTTATGTTTTAAAAAATCTAGTGGCTATATCAATTTGGAAAATTATAAATTGTATATAATGTAATCTATGAACCATATCTATAGAAAAAAAGTAATTAGACATTTGAATAATGCAAATGAAAAGGTATAAAAAAATACAAAAAAAATAATAAGAAGAATTTAATCAGATCAAAGGTGGATGTCTGTCCCTGGCCAGATGGCTTAGTCAGTTGTAGCATTATCTTGTACACAAAAAGGTTGCTGGTGGATTTGATTCCTGGTCAAGGCACATACTTAGATCCAGGGTTAGATCCCTGGTTGGGTGACTGGGAGAGGCAAAGATTGATGTATCCCCCTTACAAGGTTGTTTCTGTCTTTCACTATCCCCTTTTCTCTCTCTCTCTCAAGTCAATAAAAACGTATTCTTGGGTGAGGATAAAAAAAAATATATGGATCTTTCAAATACATGAAGAAATTCACTGAGAGAAATGATAAGAAAAATATCAAATATCATGGTTTTGCCCCCGAAAGTAAAGAAAAAAATATGAATTTTTCAATTATTTAAAATAGATTGTGCTTTAGACATATAATTCAGAAAGGAAAGCCCAAATTTATCAGGGACCAAACAATTTTTGTTGTTGTTGTTGTTGTTTGTTTTTAACAGCACATCTATTAAAAAAAGATATAATCTTCTGCTAAATAATTATTAATCCTATCTAATAAAAGAGTAATATGTAAATTGACCATACCTCCTCTATACCCACAACCCATGCCTACCAGCCAATCAGGAGAGATTATGTAAATTAACCTAACCAATATGGCTGTGGCCACAGAGCGAGCAGGAGGCTTGGGTTTCCCTGGCAATGGAGGAAGCCAAGCTTCCCGCACACCCTGGCTGGCCGTGGACTCCGCTCAAGGCTACAAAGTTTCAATTATAGAAGATAAATAAATCCCAGATACCAGGGCCTCTGCTTGGGTCGCCGGGGGATGTGGCCGGCCTGCAAACCACCACAGGCCCCTCGCCCAGGCCACCCCATGCCCCAAGGGAACCCCCATCCTGATCCAGGACACCCTTCAGGGCAAACCAGCTGACCCCCACCCATGCACCAGGCCTCTATCCTATCTAATAAAAGAGTAATATGCAAATTGACCATCAATCCAACACACAAGATGGATGCCCCCATGTGGACACAAGATGGCCAGCAGGGGAGGGACCAGGTTTGCAAGGGAGGGCAGTTGTGGGCAATCAGGCCATCAGGGGAGGGCAGATGGGAGGGACCAGTCCTGAAACAGAGGGCAGTTGGGGGCAATCAAGCCTGCATGGGGGGGCAGTTAGGAGTGACCAGGCCAGCAGAGGAGAGAAGTTGCAGGTGACCAGGCCTGCAGGGGAGGGCAGTTAGGGGCAATCGGGCTGGCAGGGGATTGGTTAGGGGGTGATCAGGCTGGCAGGCAGAAGTGGTTAAGGGCAATCGGGAAGGCAGGCAGGTGAGCAGTTGGGAGCCAGCAATCCTGGATTGTGAGAGGGCAGTGGGACATTCCTTGAGGGGTCCCAGATTCGAGAGGGTGCAGGCTGGACTGAGGGGCACACACATCCCCATGCACGAATTTCATGCACCAGGCCTCTAGTATTAAATAATATTTATTAATAACTAAATCCAGGCCCTTGAGGTTGATTTATGTGCACACTACATTCATTCCATCTACAACCATTTACTCACTAAATCATTTTCTCAGGTACTATGCTCTGCAACAGATATATAAAGATAAAAAATGCAAGAACCTCATAGAATTCAGTCTCAAGTCAGTTTCAAACATAACTCATAAGGAAATTTTATTCACTTTCATATAAGTATGCCTTTAGAAACCATTTTTTCCCATTTATAGTTTCTTTTTACATAAAACAATGCACAGCAATATTGACTGGACCACACAGCCCATTTTGTATGGGTTCTATACAAAATCCATCCAGCTCTGTGCATGAGACCTGCTGAATTCTCACAGGTTTTCTATAGACCATTCAGAAAATGATTATACATCTCCTGGTAATAACCATGTGGTCAGGCAGAGTACTGTACATTTTCTGCACATTGTATTCCCAATAGCCCTAGGAGTGCCTCTTTATACAAATATGGTAACTGAAGCTAAGAGAAGTTTGCAACTTGTACAGGGCTATAATTATGTGAATTCTCAGGGACATGATTTCAACTGCCTGACTCCCAAGACTGCTCTTAACTTCTTACCCATTTCTGCCAGTCATGAATTCACTGACCTTCCAGGAACGTTCCCATAGCAAACTGTCCCAATATGTGAACATTTCCTAGCATGATTATACAGAAATCATTGGATTAGTCATTAGGCAACGACTTTTTGGAACTAGACACCATTGTGCATAATTGTGGAAAGTAGCATTGAAGGAACTTCCATGAAAATATAGTGGGTTTTCCCCCCTTTTAATACAATTAAAATGTCTGGTATAAATCAGCCTTGTTCACTCAGTGAGCACCAGTGGCCAGTCCTTTTGGGGAGAGCGACTGCTCCTTAAGGAAGCTGCTGCAGTCTGAAAGGCTGCTCCCTCCCCTGCATGTGCAGCACCTTGGCCGCTCTGCTTGTTCCACACTGGGCTGCACTCTCCCCTGACATCGCTTCCCCGCATTCTGCAGCCATGCTTCATTACCTGAAATTGTTCTTCAGGGTGTCTGCAGCATGTTCTTCCAGTTTGCCCTCTTTAAGATCGCCCCACTTCAGCTCACCACACAACAGCTGGCCAGGTATCCTGCTGTCGTTCATTTTTTGCACTGGTGCAGTCCAGTGGAGCTGCATTGTAGCGAGTGTACTTCATACTGTTGGGCTGGCCGTGTTCCAGGGCTTTGTGCTGGTGACTGTGTCCTTAATTGTGATGCTAACTAAAAATCAATGTGAAACATAATCTCCAACAGTCAGCTTATTTTTTTAAAACTTTTGGTATATTAGTAAACATGTATATATCTTCACATTTTAATAATCTTTCTCATTAATCAAATTATTCAAAATTTAGTTTAATAACATATTCCTTTCAGCATAATTTAAGTATAACCTTATTACTGTATTAGAAATTTGAACAACTGATGTGATTACCTTCATCTAACAGGTTATGTATAGGTTCCATATTAATAATCAATTTCTGGTCAATTATTCAGAAATTTTGTAACATGCTCTTGTGCAAAAAATAATCAACACAGACTATTTAAAGAAGATATTAAAGTTGCACCAGACAAAATACACATAGAATAAAAATTATTCTCATATGCTTCCCTAGAGATATGGAAAAAATATTGAGAACATCAGCATATATTTTGGAAAGCTACCAATAGGAACCTGATATTAATAAAAATATGAACCTAGTCACTAATATGTTTAAGATATTGGTTTATGTATTATTTTGAGCTCTAAACATAGAAAAATATCTTTAAATTCTTACTCTTTAAGTTACTTTGAGGAATAAATGATACCTCTGCTGACTTGATATTCAATTTCAACCCAATTCCACATACTCATAAATTATAGATAACAAAAAATAGCCAAATACATCAAAATCAGATCATTAGCACTTTTCATTTACATTCAATATATGATGAGGTTTATTAGTTTCTTATATGGGACGATATCATAATCAAAACAGAATATGATTGAAATCGTTGCATTCGAAACTTAAGTGTAGAGTATTCAAGTACTACAGGAGGCAGTACTTCCAGAAAGAAAAAATACAAGAAAATAAAGTATAGTTACGGACTAATTGATTATGAGAGTATCAGGCAGACCATGTTGGTATGCAATAGACCCCTTAATTATAGTAAATTATATATCTTCTTGACTAAAAGCTAATCCTCATATATCTTTAGCACTACATAATTTCATGGTTTGTTATATTAACAATTCTTACCTAGAAGATGTGAGGAACAAATAAAGGCTAAAGTTATAATTGATAGAGCAGCCACAGTTATATGCATTAGCTAACAGTTATATATATTAGGAGTGTTTGGTGGCTTTTTTTGAGTGTTAGAAATGTTCTTGTCTTGCTTCAATAATGTAATGGAGTGGTCCTGTTTTTGTCTTGACCCTCATGCTCACAGTGACTTTGTCTGTTGTGAATGTGCTGTAAAGTTGTTTATGTCAAATAGTAGAACACCATGGTCTATCTCGGAGTTCCAAGCCAGCTGCTAACAATAGCAAGGCATAAATGATAGTGTCAGACCATCTTCCAGCTTTTAGTGGGTACTTTTCACTACGTCAAAGGTAATCACCTAAGGAAGCTAAGGCATGTTATAGAGAACATTTTCAAACATCCAGATAATGATAAAAGAAGGATTCCAGTCTGCTGTTTTGAGCATTGTACCACAGTATCATTTTTTTTTTTAAATTAAGGGATATAGCCCTTTCCTTACTTCTATTCTACCCAATTCTGTCACATCATTATAGAGTAATTAGAGTATGATGCATACCAATATTTGTTGTATCACAATATTTGTAGTTATCACAAGTGATAAACATAATTGTGCATGTACATGTTCTTAAAATTAAGAGTTAAACTACAGCATAGGTTATCCTATCTAATAAAGAGAAAATATACTAATTGACCATCATGCCCTCATAAGATGGTGGCACTCACAGCCACAAGATGGCAGCACCCTCAGCCCCACCTCATCCAACCAGAGTCCCCCAGTCCCTTCAGCCCCACCTCATCCAGCCGGAGTCCCGTACCCCTCAGCCCCACAGGAGAAGGCATTTGAGGGGGATTGGGCTGATAGGGGCAGGCAGTTGGGGACAATCATGCCAGCAGGGGAGCAGTTAGGTGTCAATCAGGCCAGCAGGGGAGCAGTTAGGGGCTATCAGGCTGGCAGGCAAAGTGGTAAGGGGCAATCAGGCAGGCAGGAGAGTGGTTGTAAGCCAGTAGTCCCAGATTGTGAGACAGATGTTGGCCATCCCCTGAGGGGTCTCAGATTGGAGAGGGTGCAGGCTGGGCTGAAGAACACCCCTCCCCCCCCCCGTGCACAAATTTCATGCACCGGGCCTCTAGTACATATATAAATGGTAAGCATCTTAATCCGTAAATTCCATTCCACAAGAAATGTATTATCCTACAAAAATGCAAATTGCTTTGATTTGAAAACTTCTATTATGAAAAAAACAGATATTTATTTTCAGTCAGTTGGTTTCTTCTCATCCTTTCTGTCTCTGAGTTCTTTGGTTTCCTGTGGTTGATTCAAAGTTGCAAGGGGCCAGAGACATTATAAGACTACTAGAGACCCGGTGCACAAAATTCGTGCACTGGGGGGGGGGGGGGTGTCCCTCACCCCAACCTGCACCCTCTCCAATCTGGGACATCCCTTTCACAATCTGGGACTGCTGGCTCCCAACTGCCTGATTGCCCCTAATCGCTTCTGCCTGCCAGCCTGATCACCCCCTAACCACGCCCCTGCCAGACTGATTGACGGCTAACTGCTGCCCTGCTGGCCCAATCGTCCCCAACTGCCCTCCCCTGACAGCCCAATCACCCCCAAATGCCCTCCCCTGCATATTCCCTCTTTATTAGATAGGGTTTTTTCTTTAACATATTGGACAGCCCTAACGGGTTTGGCTCAGTGGATGGAGCGTTGGCCTGCAGACTCAAGGGTCCCAGGTTCAATTCCGGTCAAGGGCATGTACCTTGGTTGGGGGCACATACCCAGTGGGGAGTATGCAGGAGGCAGCTGATCGATGTTTCTCTCTCATAGATGTTTCTAGCTCTCTATCTCTTTCCCTTCCTCTCTGTAAAAAAAAAAAAAAATCAATAAAATATATTTAAAAAAAACACATATTGGACAGTGTACCTGCTGTGGTCTTGACAAACCAGTAAAAATGTAAACCCAAACTAAAAGTCTCATAAAATAAACTCCTTACACAGGAATTTCATGAGACCTTGGAAAGGTGATATCATGTGGTTGTTTCTTCCTTTTTTCCTTCTCTTTCTTTTTCTTGATGTTTCATCTTTTGCCCTTTCTTTTCTCCTTTCATTCCTCTTCTGTCCTCTCTTTCTCTTAACTTTTCCATTGGTAGAATCGTCAGTACTTGAATCTGTCTTGCTTCCAGAAGATGAAGAAGAGGGAAACACACCGTCATCTGAAGAAAAAGATGATCTATGTTGGGATCGGTGGTGTTGCTGGTTTTGATCTTTTCCCGGTTTGTTTTTCATTTCTGCCGGCCCCGGCATCTTCAGGACTTGTGCGTGGGTACTTCTTATTCATGTCTACAAAACCTCCCTGCCTTGGTGAAAACTGTAGGGGAAAAGGCCTTCCTGGGTGGGCTCAAGCCCTGCCCGAGGTGCTGAGGAACCAGGGCGGGGAGCACCCACCACTGCCCTTGCAGAGCCAACCTCCGGACCACAGGGTACTCTCCAGTAATGTAACTGCAATGTCCCCATTTGCCTTCAGAAATTAGTTGTAAGTTACTTCTGATGTGAAACCCTACCTCAGACATTTCCTTTGCTGTTTGTAAAGATTTTAAATGAAACCCATTTACCTCCCTAACCTGGTCAGAAGTTTCTACCCAATGGAAGAGGTTTGCTGGGCAGCATCGTCCAGATACCCCACCCCCATCTCCAATCACTTGGCCTGGGTCAAGGGAAGTTCCAAGGTGGACTCCCCTAGGCTGCCAGTGGGGCAGGATCATTCGCCCAGTCGCAGGTGCTTCTGAGGCTGAGACCCTGAGGCTATAGGTGTGTGTGTGGGGGGATCACTCCATGGGGGCACAGGTGCTTTCGAAGCAGACACCCCAGGTTGCTGCTGGGAGGGGATTGCTCCATGGGGGTCCGTGTGCTTCCCAGACCGAGACCCGAGGCTGCAGGTGTGTGTGTGTGGGATCACTCCGTGGGGAGTGAATTTGTTTTTGTTTTTTATAAAGGGTCAGGAGAGCCTCTGGACAGCATTTTGCCAGGCCGCTTACGCTGCCGGCTCTCAGCAGCAGCCCTCCCTGGGACTTAGGGACTCTGGTGGGGCTGAGAGGACTGGGCGCCGCCATCTTGTGGCTATGGGTGCTGCTATTTTGTTGCGGAGTGACGGTTAATTTGCATATCATTCTTTTATTAGATAGGATGGTATTCTTTTGGTGAATTATCACCTAATCTCACTCATTTACAGAAATACAATGTTGCAGCTGGTCTTTAGAGAACCATGCATCTCACAGCTGTTGCCTCCTCATCCTTATTTCAAAACATGTTAAGTTCATTGGCTCTTGCAACTTGTTGTAAGTACTCTTAGGTACATGCAAAGCACACTGGAGCCAGAATAAACTGCAGGCTGCCTCAGACACATCTCTATAGACAATTCATAAAGAAATTTCTGCTCATTTCCCACCACCACACTGGTGCAGGGACACTTGAATAGTTGAGGGTTAGAGGACTCAAGTGAGTACCCTACTCTTCATTTGTCCAAATTTTCTGGGTATTCTAACACTACTAGAAACCCAGTGCGCGAAATCGCGTGGCCCTGCCCCCCACATGGCCTCGCCCACCTGTGCGCACAGCCCCGCCCACACGTGCCGGTCTTTGGTCATTATGGCCTTAGTGCCACAGGCCTTTTATAATAAAGATTCTTTCTTGGAGTCAAGTAGGAAAAAAGTTCTGTCTTAGCATCTGATTACATCATTCTCTTTTTCTGAATCCAGAGCATTTTATCTAGTTCAGTGTAATCTTGACTCTTTACTCCTCTAAATCTATTTTCTATAGAATAAATATTCCTTGAATACAACTATCTAGCTTTAGTTTTTGAAATAAACTATTTTGAAGAAGGTCCAAAGGTACATGGTAATATGTGGAAAATAACTTAATTTAGTATCCTAAAGTATTATTCTACCAAACATACCTTTGCATGTAGCAAAATTACTAACCACTCAACATTGTTTTTAATAATTCTAATTCATACTTATATCTGGTTTATAAGAAATACACCATGTACAATCACTAAAATATAAATTGGGTTTTAATATAATAAAGTATTGTAGTTTGAAGTGTGATATTTTAGGCCTGGTACTATCCAATTGTTAAAATACTCATCTGTTTTGTTATTACCGGTAGAATATATATGTATTTGAAGGAACAGTAAAGAATTTGCTACATTACATTTTGCAGAAGTAATTATTCTACACAATTGCAATATTTCCCATACATTGAAATAAGGAAACAGAAACATATATAAATTTGTTATTTTTAGTTTTAAAATAAAAATAATCAAGGTTTGTGCACAGAACCACATCTAAATAGTTGAAATTAGTTTTCCTTAGGTTATTGTCCTGTGTGCAAAATCCCGCAGTGATTTTTAAAATTTTTTCCTATATTATAAATCCTCAGGAGAAAAAAAAAAGAATTTTTAATGAGATCTCTGTTGGAACATAAATTTCTTTAGAGTTCACCAGATGATGATAGTGTGAAACCCAAGTAGTTGTGCTGTAGTTATACAATGCAAAATGCAGCATTCAGAGAGGAAATTTTATCCAGACCTCTATCAGGAGTTTAAAGATGTGATGCACCTCTAAGAAGGCCTTATGACTACAAAATTAAGTTCTTTTTTTGTGTCACTGGGATATTATTAGAGAAATGTTATTCTGGATGATAGATTGTGTAATAAAGTAAATAATGTACATCATGGAGGACCTTAAGATGACCTAACATGATTTCTTCTTCACATGGGAAATATTGAAGTTTAAGTGGGCAGTGAATCTCGGAAGATTTTTTTTTAATGAAAATATGTGGCTAATGTGGTAACTTTACAAATTTCTATTTAATAATCTTAATATAATTTCAACTGGGCTGGACATTTTCCAAAGAAATAACTCACACATAATATTAGACAACACAAAAGAACTCTTAAGACCTAAGAAACCCAACTTTAGAAGGTTATTCTTAGCAGTCCCTAAAAGTAACATTTATACTGTCTTTTACTAACTTTGAACATAAAAGGTAAAGATATATGAGATAATTTCTTTATTCCATTAGATTGCAAAAAGAGGTAAGGGACTGTTTTCACATAATTTATTCCAACTATTGTGAACTTTGTACTAATGGCTGTAGATTTTAGCTTGCTTTGGCAGCACATGGTCTGCATTTGGAAGAAGTAATACCCTGAGAAGGCCAACATGACTCTTTTTTGTATGGTTAAACGTCATACTTGTGCCTGGCTGGTGTGGCTCAGTGGTTGAATATAGACCCATGAACCAGGAGATCACAGTTCGATTGCTGGTCAGGGCACATGCCTTGATTGCTGGCTCAGTTCCCAGTAGAGGGTGTGCAGGAGGCAGTCGATTGATGATTCTCTTTCATCACTGATGTCTCTCTCTCTCTCACCCTTCCTTCCTCTCTCTGAAATCAATAAAAACATAAAAAACAAAGTCATACTTGCCAAACTTTTACTTGCTATACAGAGGCTGACTTTATGATCCAACGTCCAATTGAGAACTATTTGATTCATGTCTACCAAATATAAAGCAAGGAAATAACAGTTTCATTTATTAATCATAAATACCCCAAATATATTTCCTCATTTTGATTTTCTTAAGGAAAAAATTTTTAAAGCTTTGTAAAGGTGATTTTCCACATCTACTTAATTCAGTAGATATTTATTTAATGTTACTCACTTCCTCAGTCAGGGCACATGGAGGTGGGCAAAAGTAGGTTTACAGTTGTGAGTACCTGAAACAGTTCATAAAGTTTTTGTAATAATCATGACCTTCATGCCTTTCTTCATATGAGCAACTGTCAGCCTACTTTTGCCTACTCCCGTATAATAAAAAAGATGACCGAAACGGAATGGCCGTCCTAAAGTAGCTTAGAGCAAAGGAAAAACAAGGACAAAGCCAGAGTTTATATTTTTACTAGTATGCACTAGCTCTTTTAAACATCTGAGAAAAAAAAAGCCACAAAGCTCTTTTTATTTGGGCCTTCACATGCTCACTTTTAGCATATTCTTTTCTTTAACACATTTTTAAAATAACATATCCTTTTAAAAAAAACACTTTAACATATCCGTTTTTAACATATCCTTTTTAAGAGAAAGCACTATCACAAGTTTTTAAGAAAAGTCACTATATCTCTCATGAGACTAAAAATGATTTCTCCATATAGTGTAGACAACTCAAAATAAAAATAATAAGAATTAAAAGTTCTAAGTTCAATGTCAAAGTAACCAAGTTTAGAAGTAACTAAGCCAAGAAACAAAGTTGGTGTATTTAAATGGATAGAATGAAATAATGTAAGTTATAATGTGATCCCTAGGTACAAGAAGATGTTCACACAGATCACTTATGTATATTTATCTTTGAGAACCTGAAACAATTACAAAAAAAAGAGAAAGGATCCCCTTCAACTAAATGTTCTCTTTCTCTGCTGTTCCTATTATTACCATCCCTCTAACAGTCTTCACTACCGAAGGCTTGTTCCATTACAACATTTCACCACTTCATCTTGCCTCTGCTCAGGGTTGACTCCCCTGTGCAAAGCTATTTCCCTACTCTCTGCTGTATGGTAGCCACCCATTCATTAAGAATAAATGATAACAATAATACCTGCTCCTAAAACAGCCAGTGCTTTTTACATATGTTATCTCAATTGATGTTGTCAATGGTCTCAGAGGTAGATAGTCAAGCTTGTTTTCATTTGAAACATTCATAAATTAACTCTTGGAATGCAGTTTGTGATTGAGAGTTCCCAATGAATTTTCAACCTCTCAGGGTTATCAGGCCTTTTTCAATAAATAAGCAAAGAATCTTTTCTTGCAAATAAGAAAGCTTAGATCTATCCTAACTTCAATAAGGTTCTGAGTCAGCTGTAATTAATAACAGCAGCTACTCTCATAAACTCAGCACTTTCTTACCCCTGTTTCAGAACATATATAGTAAACCTTTGCTTAGCTTTTTCTAATAAGTTCCTGACTATTCTGTTTTGTTTTCTCTATTTACATAAATGAAAAACTGTGATTCAGCCTGTCTGGTGTAATATATGAATACCCTCACAGACCCTGTATTATTAAATAAACTAGAGGCCCAGTGCACGACTTCATGCATGGGTGGGGTCTGGCTGGCCCGGCCCCAATTGGGGTGGATGGGGGCCAACCCTTTTGAGAGGAGGAGATGGTGGGAGGTTGGCTGGCCAGCCTGCCCCGATTGGGGCCCCAACAGGGCCGGATGGCCATGGGGAGGGGCTGTGGGTGGTGGGCTGGTCAGCCCCACCCTTGAATGAGGTGGGGGGGGCAATTGGGGCCAGTGGCCTGGGGGAGGGTCCATGGGTGGTTGGCCAGCCAGCCCTGCCCTGCCCCTGATCAGAGTTGGGGGGCTGATCGGGGGTGGAGCTGGCTGGGGGGAGGGGCTGTGGGCCAATCGGGGTCGTGGGGGCCCATCAAGGACAGGGCCAGCCAGGGGGAAGGTCTGCAGGAGGTTGGCCACCTGGCCCCGCCTCCTATTGTAGTAGGGGGGTGATCAGGGATGGGGCTGGCCAGGGGGAGGGGCTGCTGGCCAATTGGGGTGGGGTGGGCAGATGGGGGTGTGGGGCTGGCCGGCCAAACCCCCACAGCTCTTCCCCCTGGCCAGCCCCACCTTCCCCCCCAATCAGGCCAGTTCACTGGCCTCAGTGGGCGTCATAGCTACCATTAAGGCATTCTGATCGCTGGCTTTTTATATATATACTAGTAGATACCCATTTGTTTCTCTTGTAAACCTACAACTCTCATTGTCTACTCTACCCACCACACCCCAATCCATCACCTTGTCCATGTGCTTGCCTACACAGGTATCACATTTAGGCATTACCTTGTTTCCTGCATCTGTAGGACTGGGCACATATTTATTACCTCTGCCTCCCTTTCTTACATTTGGAGTGTGTGTGTGTGTGTGTGTGTGTGTGTGTGTGTGTGTGTGTGTGTAGTGAGTGGGAGATTTACTTAAGATTCTCCCACTGCTAAGGCCAGTGATCCCTCTCTGAGACCTAGCCTTGTTTTTCTGCCCATTCTTTATCCTAGGGTCTGGACTGGACCCTTTACTGGTTTTTATAGCACCTAATGGCATCATTTTTTTTTTTATTTACTTCGGCATAAAATAAATTTATAACCTAACTAACCAATACAAAAATTCACACACACTCACTCACTCATACTTAAATACGTTTTTTTATGAAATGATACTAACTCTTGGCAAGTTATTTGGCATGTGTGAGCATTCTGAATTTTTTATTTTCTTTTTTTTTGTATTCTACTTTATCCTGTTATGTTTTATTCTAGTCTTTTCTCTTATGTCATCTAAAAAGAGAAGGATAAAAAGAATATACATTACTAACTTGATAAATGGATCATGGCCTACAATTTGATAAGGCAATTCAATACTTTGTTAGTAATATTCCACTTAGGAAAATATTTACACAACGGATAAGAGATGCTGCTTACCAGGCTGCCATAATCTTTGGCTTTAAATGTGGGAACTGCTCTCTAAGTTTTAAATAAATTCCTTTCTTTTTTTTTTCCCAGCAGAGGTTAAGAACACATTAACTGTGATGGGCAGTTAGACACAAGCAAAGCAAGGAAAATGGGCCAGTACAGAAGGTTACCAAGGTGGAAAACCCAGGTGCCTAGAAATGGGCAAAACTGAAAAAATTAAGACCTCACCCCCAGAATGACCTTTCTTCCCGTAGCATCTTGCTGGTCATGTGGTTTGGACCCCTTGACTTTTCCTCCCTAGAGATAACAACTAGGCCTAGGTTGGATTTCAGCTCCAGGCCCAGAAAAGCAGCATAAGAGACAAGCAATGCCATGGCTGCCGGCTGACTTCAAGACCAGCAGATTGAATAATGACCCCTTGTCCTGGCACTGACCAATCAATCACTGGAGACCTAGTCCCTAAAAGGACACACCTATAAAGCTGCTGAATGTTCTATTGAGATCTTCCCCTGGGATTTCCCCTAAAAATCTCCACCCTTAAAACCCTTAGGAGGGAGGACCCAGCCTGCGCTCCCTCCTGGGAGCAGCTGGAACCTTTCCCCTTCCCTCTCCCATCCCCCAGGTGAATTACCCTTACCTTCCTCACTCCCAAGCTCCAAGGGCCTTTCCTTTACCTCTATAACTTATTTCCTAAGCCCACTTTTTAAATGAATTACTTCTTCTACCTCTGTGATTGCCCAAATAAATGTTCTCTTTTAGCTTGAGTCTTGCCTCTGAATTCTTTCCTAGTCAGAACTCAAGTATCAAGGTTGCTGAACCCAGGTGCAGTCTGACCTGACCAGTCTAATGCTGGGTGCTATTCCTGTCACCTACAACAGAACCACTTCCATTTGGTCATCAATTCATAATATTATTAGGAAATCTTATATTAATTGAGCATAATGGCTTAAGTTTATTTCTGGGTTCTCTGTTCTGTTCAATTAGTCTATATGTATGCTCTTGTGTCAGTACCAGGCCATTTTGAGAACAGTGGCCTTGTAATATAGCTGGATATCTGGTATTGTGATCCCTCCAACTTTATTCTTCTTTCTCAGGATTGCTGTGGCTATTTGGGATCTTTTTTATTCCATATAAATTTTTGGAGAGTTTGTCCTAGGTCTGTGAAATATGCCATTGGTATTTTAATCAAAAAAATGAGCAAAGGACCTAAATAGACACTTTTTGAACGTGGACATATAGAAGGCCAAGTGACTATGAAAACATGCTCAAAGATGTTTTGCATCTGAGAGATGCAAATCAAAATGACAATGAGGTACCATCTCACACCTGTCAGAATGGATATCATCAACCAGCGACAAGTGTGGAGAAAAAGTAACCTTTGTGCACTGCTGGTAGGAATGCAGATTGGTGCAGCCACTACAGAGAACTGTATGGGGTTGCCTTAAAAAATAAAAATAGAACTCCCATTTGACCAGTAATTCCACTTTTAGGAATATATCCCAAGAAACCAAAAACACCAATCAAAAAGGACATATGCACCCGTACGTTAATAGCAGCACAATTTATAATAGCTAAGATTTGGAAACAGCCTAAGTGCCCATCAGCAGATGAGTGTATTAAAAAACTGTGGTACATCTACACAATGGAATACTATGCTGCTATAAAAAAAGACAGAACTCTTACCATTCCCAATAGCCTGGATGGACCTGGAGAGCATTATGCTAAGTGAAATAAGCCAGTCGGAGAAAGATAAATATCACATAAATATAAATACCCATTACCAGTATACGTTAGTCACTCTGCTTGTTACATTATATAAATGATTCAAACCAAATCCTTATTTTTAAGAATCTCTTGAACTAGTGAAATATGTCTTCGGTACATTTCTGAAGGTTAAAGAATGTTAAATGACAGATACTTATCCCTTACTATATATGGATTTCATATACCTATATCACATATATTAATTTTATCCTTGTCAATTAGTTAACAAATTCTTAAACAGCACCTGGAATATGTCTACCATTGTTCTAGGTCTGGGAAACAAAATGATAAAAGAAAAATTCCCACCTTCCAAGAATTCACACATCAATGGGGCAGGATAGAAATGCAGTATAAATAAATGCACAATTAGATAAAAATAGACACTATGAAGAAATAAAACATGGTGAAGTGATTGGAAATGATTTGGAAGAAAGGATTAGATTAGAAAAGAGAGATTTCTACATTAGCATAGTTTCTACATTCTTCTAGAGGACAATAGGAAACTGTGGTATTGGGGAAACTGTAGCAGAAAAAGGGGAAAAAAAAGTGCCCTCTCATTTCTCAGTTCAAAAGGACACATGCTTGCACCATTCAAAATTTAAATGAGAAAAAAATACTTTAGTGTTGGTCATTCATCTTCTATGAATATAAAAAATTCACAGAAATATAAACAGTATAAAATGAAACAGAACTTTTTATTTTTAAGCAACCAAGTTTGATACAAACTATTTAGCTGGGAAGGAGGACAGAGTGTTAAATTGAACCCATGTTTAAAGGGAAATGATTACTTTGATGTGCATTTTTTCATGTCAGAGCAATTTAGATAGGAAATAACCAGTAAGGAAACATTCTGTATTATAAATGAAAAAATCCTGAAGGATTATTGTTGTCTTTTCACAGAACATATCAGCAGGAAAATTATTCAGCCCCAGGCAGAGGAAACAAATATCATTGAGTACAACAGTGTTGTTTGGATTCTTCTCCTCTCCTCAAGGACTGTCATGTTTTCAATACTCATTTCTTTGTATGTCGCCTTTCAGTACAAGTCTTTATGTCTTGTACACATTCAGTCTGTTCATTTTTTTATTGCCTCCATTGTGAACTTCTAGAATCTTAAGCATACCAAAGACAATTGCTTTTCCTGAAAAAAAAATGTATTATAACACAAAAGTTAAAAATAAATACAGTTTAAACAAACATGAAGTAAATTCATATAAGTAGACTGTTTTAAATGTTTACATTTAAAAGGCTAGATTTCATTTTCACAGAAATTTAAATAGAAAATATTTAGCATAGGACGGTATTATAGTAATCTCTCAGTAAACACAATATAAATGGGAGAAAATGTGGTAAAAACATTCTATTACAAAGGAAGTCTGAGAAGAAAAACAGAAATATAGAATAGGATTTTTTCTGCTTATGGGATAGGATTCCTGGCACTAAGGGCTCATTTACCAAGCTCTTAAATCATCAAATTTTTGACCCTCATCCCTGGGAGCCCTGTAGGAGACAGAGGAATGAGAGAAAGGAAGAAGCTAGAATATTTTTTCCTCTTTGTTAGCATTTTATCACCATGCCAGTGATATCTCCAGCAGCCTACATCTCTTCTGTGTCTCTTCCACTGGACAGTACTGCCTGAATCCAGCTGTTGCAGATAAAACTTTTCCTTTAAATAGGTGATGTGCTTCTTTCTTTTTTGCCTCTAGTCAAAAGAATTAGTGGCTCTATATTGTTGCCGATAACTGCCTTATATTGTTGTCCCCATTTTGTGGCTCAGACTTTCTATTTTGCCAGTATAACCTATTCTCTTTCTTAAAATCTCTCTGCTTTAAACTTGTGTTCCAAGTAAACACACAATACAATATACAGATGATGCACTGTAGAATTGTATATCTGAAACCTATATAATTTTATTAACCAATGTCACCCCAATAAATTCAATAAAATATAAAAATAGAAAATATCAGATAATAAAACAATTAAATTAAAAAATAATAAATTAGTTGTGTAGTTTTGTTTTCCTAGTTAAAACTTGAAGAACAGAGCAACGTTTGGTCTGCTCTATACATATATACACTATTAAAATATGATGTCTGTATTCAAATGTAATCTACTCAGAAATCTGGTCATAAATACCTATCCTTATATTCTTTTACAGTCCAAAATTTTTAAGTTTGATATTTGTATAAGTGCTCTATAAATTGTTCCAACAAAATTATTTAATAATACTCATCAGCTTCTGTGAGATAAAGGCTTTCCTATTCCTCTGTGGATAACACTTACTTGACAAATTTGAGTAAATTTCAAAATATTCCTCCATTTTGTGAAATCAAACGGCCTTTCTCAGTATTCTCTTCTTCCTGGCTTCACCTCGTTCATATTGTTTTTATTGGAATATCCCCCCTGTCCCCAATTCAATTTCCCATATTTGCTTGGTCGAAGCCAGGGGGAAGGAGAAGGAGTAATCACTTTTTTTGGATTGTGGATTGCTCTGTGTTTGGTTGCCTCTGGTTTCTGTATTATGAAGAACACTACTCTACCGATATTCAAAAAGAAGCATAACATGAGAAAAGTAGAATTTTAGATTCTCCTTGCAGTTCCTTTGAAGTCTTTATTTCTAACCTTTCCATTTATGTTTTCTAAATATAAATATATAATATATATGTACATATACATGTTAATTTAAAAAATTGTAGCGTATTTTATTATTTACTAGAGGCCCGGGGAACAAAATTTGTGCAAGGAGGGGGGGTTTCCTCAGCCCAGCCTGCACCCTCTCCAATTGGGGACTCCTTGGGGGATGTCTGACTGCCGGGTTAGGCCCGGTCCAGATCCCTCTTGCAATCTGGGATAGCTGGTTCATAACTGCTCACCTGCCTGCCTGCCTGATCACCCCTAACTGCCTCTGCCTGCCATCCTGATCACCCCTAACTGCCCTCCCCTGCCAGCCTGGTTGCCCCAAACTGCCTCTGCCTGCCTGCCAGATCGCCGTTAACTGTCCTCCCCTGCCAGCCTGGTTGCACCCAACTGCCCTCCCCTGCTGGCCTGATCTTGCCCCCCATCTTCCCTCCCCTTGAGGCCTGATCTCGCCTCCAATTGCCCTCCTCTGCTGGCCAATTTGGTTCTTATTGGTCAGTTTCAATGCCAGTCAGTGTCAAAAGCTCCACCTCCTAGGGAGCCATTGGTTCTTCACAGCACCCACATTTGGTTCTGATTGGCCAGTTCCTATGCCAGTCAGCGTCTCTGAGCCTATCCAAGGGGTCTGATCAGAAAGGTGGGACTGATCAGCAGCCCTGGTGGAGACCTGGAGAGAAATAAAGGTGCAGCTGCTGGCCAGACGTGAAGAGAAAGAGAGAGGCAAGTGCTGATCAAAAGCTGCCACAGAGGCAACAGATCAGTCCCTGCTTCTCTCTTCAGGCCTCTCTCTGGCCCTGATTCACAGCCCCCTCAGCAGTCAGTGCTGGGGCACCAGCCTGCAGCAGAAGCAGTCAGCGCTGAGTTGCCACGGCAACCCAGTGCTGACTGCAGGACGGACTTCTGGTTGGTCGAGCCTCAGTCATTACTGGTGGTTATAACCCAGGGTTTTTATGTATTAGGATAATTTATTTTATGATTATTGGGAGGTTATTTATAAATAATTGTGGAGTATACTCCAAAAGAATATATTTTTATTAAGCTGAGTTAATTTCTGTCACTTAAAACCTAACATTTTTTAAATAATACAAATAATACAAATATCATTTTATTATCTCACTAGAGGCCCAGTGCAACAAATTTGTGTACAGTTGTGGTCTGGCCAGCCTGGCTCCAATTGGCGGATTGGGGCTGGGCCTGTCAGGAGGAGGAGAAGGCAGGAGGTTGGCCAGTGGGCCCCACCCCTGATTGGGGTTGGGGAGAGATTGGGGGCAGGGCTGGCTGTGGGGAGGGGCTTTGGATGGTGGGCCCATGATTGGTATGTGGGGGGGATCAGGGGCGGAACTGGTTGGGGGGAAGGGCTGTGGGCTGATCGGGGTGGTGGGGGCTGACCAGGGGTGGGGTCAGCCATGGGGAGGTCCTATGGGTGGTGGGCCAGCAGGCCCTGCCCCCAAATTGGGTGGGGAGGGCTCATCAGGGGCCAGCAGCCTGGGGGAGGGGCCATGGGTGGTTGGCCAGCCAGCCTTGCCCCTGATTGGAGTGTGGGGGCTGATCAGGGGTGGAGCTGGCTGGGGGGAGGGGCCGTGGGCCAATCGGGGTGGTGGGAGCCCATCAGGGGCAAGACTGGGTAGGGGAGGGTCTGCAGGAGGTTGGCCAGCAGGCCCCTCCCCCTATTGGGGTGGGGGGCGATCAGGGCGGGTCCGATGGGGGGAAGGGCAAGGGGGGGTTGACTGGCCAGCCTCACCCCTAGATCTGGCTGTTTCGCTGGCCCCAGTAGGCGTCATAGAGACTGGTCGTTCCAGTCATTCCGGCATTCTGGTTGCTAGCTTTTTATATATAGATATTGATACTAGAGGCCTGGTGCACAAAATTCATGATGGGGGGGTCCTCAGCCCCACCTGAACCCTCTCACAATCTAGGACTGCTGGCTCCTAACCACTTGCCTGCCTGCCTGCCTGATTGCCCCTAACCACTCACCTGCCTGCCTGCCTAATCAGCCCTAACTGCTCACCTGCCTTGGCCCCCACCGCCACAGCTTCATCCGGAAGGATGTCCGAAACGATGTCTGGAAAGTTGTTTGGCTGTCCAGTCTAATTAGCATATTGTGCTTTTATTATTATAGATATTATACTATTGAAACTGTTTCTCAGGACAAGAAAATGCCTTGTGTTAAGGTAATAAGGTCTCACATAAAAGTTAAATTTTTCTGGTTTTCTAGAATCTATTTTTAAAGTCTTGAATTCCAGATTTCAAACAAAATTGAGAACCAAAGCCACAGATGGGCTGCAGATTGGAAACTCAGCTCTTCTCAACCTTGACCATGAAAAAGTCAGAATATCTACCCTTGTTGGGGAGAATTTTAAGACAGTTTACAAACAGGCAGGAAGCTAGAAAAAGGAGAATCAGAAAATATATCAGGGAAGTTTAGCCAGCTCAATTTCATATTTTAAGATCTAATACACATATTTTAAGGAAATGGGTAGAATAGGATTAGTACTGAGACCTCTGAACAGTTAACTGATAAGAACAGAAAAACTTGCAATGTGAAATTATACCTTTTTTTGTCTGTGTTCTGTTTAGTGTATTTTTTTTTGTTCCTCCTATATAACTAAAAAGATAGATTCAAAATGGAATTCTATTGACAGAGAGATAGCATGGCAAGTTAGAGATGGTAGCCACCATTAAAATATCTGTTTTGTTTTCTTAAATATTTATAAAGGAGACTTTAACTTTTAGGTGTTCACAGTAGAAATATAGAGGATTATCCTAATTCAGTTTCCTCCAATTTCTTCTACCTCTTTAAAAAAAAAAAATGCTGTATCACATCTTTTTATTTAATTTTAAATGGGACAGTTATATTTAAAAACATTTAAAAAATTCTTGTTTTGCTCAACAGGCATGGCTCAGGGGTTGAGCATCAACCTATGAACCAGGAGGTTATGGTTCGATTCCCAATCTGGGTACATGCCCTGGTTGCGGGCTCAATCCCCAGTAGAGGGGCGTGCAGGAGGCAGCCAATCAATGATTCTCTCTCATTGTTGATGTTTCTATCTCTCTCTCCCTTCCTCTCTGAAATATATATATATATATATATGTATATGTATATATATATATATGTATATATATATATATATATATACATATACATATACATATATATATATATTTTAAATCTGGTTTCTAGAAGTACTGCCATAAAATGACCTGGAAAAAATGTTAATTCAAACCTACATGCCCAGGGTCTAGGCTATTCCTCAACACACACTTTTACCCTTTCCTAAACACATATACACACACAAATAGGTTTTTTTGTGTGTGTATGCGTGTGTGTGTGAACTAATGTTAATATGTCTAAAAAAATGAAAAGTTAAGCAAAATAATTAAGCAGATAAATTTGTCTTATTATACTTTGCTTCTCCAATTTCTTTTTCTTCTCAGAACCTTCGAGTATATGTGCTCTTCCATCCTCAACTCACTGGCTACTTCCCAGTAAATATAATGAGTTACATGATTAAAAATATTTTCCCATTTCATTTATACTAGTATTTTAAGTGGGAGATTTTTGCAGATTGAAACTTTCAGGATTCATAATAAATAAATGTTTAGTGATGGAAATTCTGGCTTTGATAATATATGATGAAATAGTTCACTGAGGTGAACACTTCACTAAATTGCTAGTACAATATAGCAAAAATATGGCTAACGACTGTAAAATCTCATTTTAAAATCATGCATTAATTATACATAAACAAATTAATGTATCTTTCACTTATCTAAGGATGAACACATTTCATTCTTTAAAAGAGCAAGTTTATTCTTGTTAGCTAGTCTTATATTTAGGGATCCTATGACCTAGGATCTATTTCACTCAATAGGACACAAATATTTTTTTAAAACATTTTATTTTATTTTATATGTTTTTATTGATTTTAGAGAGAGAGAAAGGGAGAGGGAGAGAGAGAGAAACATTGATTGGTTGCCTCCACTATGCATGCTGAAACAGGATCAATCCTGCAACCTGAGCATGTGTCCTGATCAGGAATCAAACTGACCTTTTAGTGCTTGGAAGGATGCTCAACCAACTAAGCCACACTGGCCAGAGCCAGTTCTGTGCTTGTTTATTTTATTTTTATTTTTTTATTTTTTAAATATATTTTATTGATTTTTTACAGAGAGGAAGGGAGAGGAATAGAGAGTCAGAAACATCGATGAGAGAGAAACATCGATCAGCTGCCTCTTGCACACCCCCTACTGGGGATGTGCCCGCAACCAAGGTACATGCCCTTGACCAGAATCGAACCTGCGACCTTTCAGTCCGCAGGCTGACGCTCTATCCACTGAGCCAAACCGGTTTTGGCAGTTCTGTGCTTGTTTAAATTAAAGTTCCTTTTCACTGACATAAACAAGGAACTGTCTACTCTGTAAAATGGTGATTATTAGATCTATCTCCAGATTATCTAGGTGTTTTTTTTTTTGGTTTGTATTTTTGTTTGTTTTGGGGGGAGGGGAGGAGTCAGAGGATAATTTTTTTAAATTTCATAATCTAATATATGAATTTGGCAAATTACAGGATACAAAATTAATATTCAGAAATTGGTGCTATTGTCATACACTAATAATGAACTATTAGAAAAAGAAATTAAGAAAATATCATTTACCATTGCAACAAATAAAATAAGGTACCTAGAAATAAATTTAACCAAGGGAGTAAAAACCTGTGCTCAAAAAATTATAAGAAGTTGAAGAAAGAAATTGAGGAACATACAAATAAGTGGAAGCATATACCATGTTCATGGATTTTTAAAAAATAACATCATTAAAATGTCCATACTACCTAAAGCAATCTATAAATTAATGCAATTATTATTAAAATACCAATGACATATTTCACAAATCTAGAACAAATATTCCAAAAATTTATATGAACAAAGAAAAAGAACTCTGAATAGCTTTAGTAATCTTGAGAAACAAGAACAAAGTTGGTGGTTTCAAAATACCTGATAACAAACTATACTGTAAGATAATTGTAATAAAAACAGCCTGGTATTGTCATAAGAACTGGTATGTAGATCACTGGAACAGAACAGAGAGCCCAGAAATAAACCCACACCTTTATAGTCAATTAATATTTGACAAAGGAGGCAAGAACATACAATAGAATAAAGACAGTCTCTTCAACAAATGATGTTTGGAAAATTGGGCAGGTACATGCAAAAAAATGAAACTAGACTACCAATTTACACTATACACAAGAATAAACTCAAAATGGATAAAAGACTTGAATGTAAGTTATGGAACCATAAAAAAATCATTAAAGAAAACATAGGCAGTAAAATCTCAAACAATTCTCATAACAATACTGTTGAGGATACACTTCCTAGGGCAAGGGAAACAAAGGAGAAAAGAAAAACAAATGGACTACATAAAAATAAAAAGCTTCTGCACAGCAAAAGAAGTAATCAACTGAATGAAAAGGGAACCCATTGTATGGGAAAACATATTTCTCAATGACATATCTGATAAGAGGTTAATTTCCAAAATAAATAAAGAATTAATATAACTCAACACCGAGAAGATAAAAAATCCAATAAAAAAAATGAGCAAAGGACCTGAATAAAACCTTCTCTAAAGTGGACATACAGATGCCTAATAGAAATATGAAAAAAAATGTTCAATTTCATTAATCATCAGAGAGATGCAAACTAAAACCACGATGAGATAGTACTTCACACCCAACAGAATTGCTATCATCCTATCTAATAAAAGAGAAACATGCAAATTGACCATACCCCCCGCTATGCCCACAAGCCATGCCCACCAGCCAATCAGGAGCGAGTACGCAAATTAACCCAACCAAGATGGCACTTAATTTGCATATCCAGGTGCAGAGCAAAGACTGAAAACAGCATAGAAGGAACCCAAGTGCTGCAGAAGGGAGTGAAGCTGCGGAAAAGCAGGCGGGGAGGCGGAGAAGGGAGGGAAGCAGGCGGGGTGGTGGAGATGGCTGCAGGAAGCCCTATTCTTTCAGGAATCTTCCTGCAATGGGCCTCTAGTACCTAATAATAGACAAACATGTAAATTGACCATACCTCCACTACACCCACAGCCAATTAGAGTGAGTATGCAAATTAACCCAACAAAGATGGAGGTTAATTTGCATACATAAGCCCCCAGCAGCCTGGGTCCTGGGAACTTTTTCAGCACCCAGGTCCCTCTGAGGTAGGCCCCCTTGGGTCCTGAGCAACCTGGGAAGGGCCTGAGTCAGAGGCTTGGGGCCTGGGCAGGGGTGGAGCCAGGCACCTCAATAGGACTTCCCCTGAGGGCTTCCAGTATGTGAGAGGGGGCAGGCTGGGCTGAGGGACTCCCCCCCCACCCCCAGTGCACGAATTTCGTGCACCGGGCCCCTAGTCATCAATAAATCAATAAAC
This sequence comes from Plecotus auritus, assembly GCF_963455305.1. NCBI lineage: Eukaryota > Metazoa > Chordata > Mammalia > Chiroptera > Vespertilionidae > Plecotus > Plecotus auritus. The sequence goes on along the minus strand of NC_137772.1, from coordinate 73,324,938 downwards.
AGCAAGTGTTGGTGAGGATGTGGAAAAAAGGGAACCCTCATGCAATGCTGGTGGGAATGCAGACTGGTGCAGCCATTGTGGAAAACAGTATGGAGTTTCCTCAAGAAACTTACAATGGAAATGCCTTTTGACCAAGCCATCCCATCCTGGGATTATCTCCTAAAAAACTTGAAACACTGATTTGAAAGAATATATGTACCCTATGTTCACTGCACTGTTATTTACAATAGCTAAGACCTGGAAACAGAATGAGGGCCCATCAGTACATGAGCGGGTAAAAAAGCTAGAGTACATCTACACATGAAATACAAATTAGCTGTAAAAAAATAAAATAAAATAAAAACAAGAAGGAAATTTTACCTTTGCTATAGCATGAATGGACCTGGAGATGATTATGCTAAGTAAAATAAAAGCCAGTCAGAGAAAAAAAAATGCCATGTGATTTCACTTATTTGCGGAATCTAATGAACAAAAGAAACTGACCAACAAAGAGGCACAGATAACAGTGTGATGATAGCCAGAAGGAAAGGGGATGGGGTGAAGGTGGACAAAGGCGGGGGATGGGACAGAAACAAACTGCTTGGGGCTGTGGGCACATGATGCAGTGTGCAGACGATGTTTTCTTGAGGTGTACACTTGAAACCTGCATGGTTTTGTAAACCAATGCCACCCCAGTACATTCAACTTAAAAATGATTAGTCATGATAGCACATTAAATTCCTTGATAAGTTTCAGTTTTTTAAAAATTAAATCATCTTAATCAACTTTAAAACATTTCAGTGAATGAGTATGTCTAGTAATGAAAAATACCAGATTTAACCTAGAAGTATAAAATATTGGTGGTGAAGTGAGCATCCAGGTTAATTTCTCAAGCAACTTCATATTATTTCATATTACTAATAGTACTTTTTCATTCTAAAATTGCTCATTCAATAAAATTATGCAAGGCATAATTTTTCAAATAAATGCAAAGGAAACCACTACTGATAGTTATGTTTAATGAAAATTTCCATGTATCTCTAAAATGTGATTCCTTATTCCATCACCTGGTGGTAATTACTTACCCAGTAATTCAGTGTCTCAAACATTTCCTTTGCAGGTTCTCAATGTCCGCCTGCTGTAATTAAAATAACCATATAGCTGGGACCATACTGGTCATCTCAACTTTATGTAATTTTTAAAAATCACTTAAAATAGTTCTTAAGTTATTTGCAAGACAGTTCATATAAATGATTTCACAAGTCGAAAATAAGTCTTTGTTAGACCTTTGGTAATGACTTTTATTTTGCTAAAGATGGTCCCAATAATAACACTGTTTCTCAAAATACTTTTCAACCACTGCTACAGTTGGTCTTGTGGCTGCTGTCCATTTTACACTGCCTTCTCTTGGCTTCTGCACAATTATGTATAGCATTAACTTAAATGCTGTACCTCCTATTGCTGTGTTATTACCATAACCATTAAGATCAAACTTTTTTTTTTTGTAGCTGTCATTTGTTCTAATGGAGATCCAGGTGGCCTTATCACTGTGACATATCATTGCTGTCATTGTCTTTAACTCCCATCACTGCCATCTTCAAGGTAAAGTCATCCTATCTTTGACAATACAAGTTGTACTATTGTGGTCAAGGCTGGCCCCTCACCATTAAATCTTTCCATTCTAGCAGATCCTATAAATGATTCTGGTTTAGTGCTAAATACTGAGGTTATAAATTGTAAGCTTTTGCACTAGAGATGCTAACATTTTGGTTTATTCACTTTCCCCTTCTATCCATATTCTGAGTATTAGGTTAAAAGGAATATTTTCCAGGTAGAATGTCACTAGAAAGGCTTCTAGCATCTGTTACATAGGACACATAATAATATACTCAGAATGATACACATATTTCTGAAAGTAGTACAAAAAAAACTTGATTTTAATATAAACATTGAAAATATTCAAAGATAAAACACATGACAAAAATAGTTGTGCTACAATGGAGGCTAAAGGTGTTAGTGTCCATCAAGTACACTAAAACAAGAGTTTTATATGCCACGCTGTGGGATGAAATTACATGTAGTTACAAGAGATAGTATCTAAAAAAGAAAGTAAAATTTTAAGAGACTAAGATACACTTCTCTCTTAAGATAAAAGGAGAATGATACATTTAAGAAACAAATTCCAACTTATGAAAAAATTGCACATTATAGAAAATGGGTAGTCAAACCATTTATTGAATAAAACAAAGAAATCTTAAGAATTTAATTAAATTCTAATATTTTATTGTTTTATTCTTTTAAGTGTACTAACAAAACTGGAAATAGTAAAGTATAAATTAAGTATTTGTAGACACTAACAAACCCAAAATATACATATATTAATTTCCTTTTTATTCCACAATTCTTTGATTCATTGCATTTAGAAACCTTTAAAACTTTTGTGCTAGATACTGTTTGACTGTATGAGAGATAAAAAATAAAGTGGAATATGTTGCTGAAATATCGAGTTGAGAGAGATTTACAGTTAAGCGACACCTGATGATAAAGGAATGTCTTTTTAATGTGTAAGAAGGAAGTATGGCTATAAAATCTGAAGGAACAACAGAGGAAGATATAGAGGCTTGTAAGTGCCCATCAAATGTAAATATTGATGATAAATTCACCAGTTCCAACTTTCCTTTCATGTCGAATGATTATTAGATGAAAAAGGGCAGTCACATCTTTGATAGAAGATAATCAAAGTCCAAAATATACCAGGAAATAAAAAAGTGAGCACCTGGGAGATACAGTAAAATTGGCATTGATATCATAGATTTGCAGTTAATAATCTCTGAGGAACTGTGTTGAAAATTAACATAGTCTTAAATGCTGTGTCCTATTTTAGGAACATCATGAGAAGGCAGGGTTCTTCTGAAAAGATAATAATGCTGCAGAAAAATACACGAAGGCAACAGGAAAAGAGAAAGATCCATTATGAGATGGGTTGACTCCATTAAGGAAGCTGCAGGCATGAATTTACAGGAGCTGAGCAGAGCTGTTGAGGACAGGACACTGTGGACATCACTCATTCCAGGAGTTGAAGCAAACTCTCAGTGGCACATCATACACGTGAAAGTTGTCAGGCTGGTTAAATCGTGGAAAATGACAGATATGATTTAAGGTTTTATTGAGTAGATGCCTATGAGAATTTAAAAGGACAAGAAGGGAAGATTGCTAAAAGCCAAAATAAAATTACAAGGTACATCAAAGGTCAAGCCTCAATAAGTATACCTAATTTCCTATTTTCTTTCCTATTTTTTCCTTTCTATATCTCTCTTTCTTCCTTCCTTCCTTCCTTCCTTCCTTCCTTCCTTCCTTCCTTCCTTCCCTCCCTCCCTCCCTCCCTCCCTCCCTCCCTCCCTCCCTCCCTCCTTCCTTCCTTCCTTCCTTCCTTCCTTCCTTCCTTCCTTCCTTCCTTCCTTCCCTGCCTCCTTTCCTCCCTCCCTCCCTCCCTTCCTCCTTCCTTCCTTTCCCCCTTCCTTCCTTCCTTCCTTTTTTCCTTCCTTCCTTCCTTCCTTCCTTCCTTCCTTCCTTCCTTCCTTCCTTCCTTCCTTCCTTCCTTCCTTCCTTCCTTCCCTCCTCCCATTCTTCTTTTGTCCTTACTTTCTTTCTTGTACTGGTCATAGCTAATTAGTGAAATGATATAGATAGGGTTTCTCAATTTTGACATTTCAAAGTCTTGAGACCAATAATTTTTTGTTGTGAGGAAACTGTCCTGTGTATTATAGGATGTTAATCACTTCAACCTACCAGATGTTAAAAAAAATCTTTCCCTCCATCTCCCCTCCCTAGGGTTTTGACCACCGGTTTCTTTTCTGGATGGCAAAGTTTCATATGATTGAGAACAATTGTAATAGATATAAGGTATCTAAATTATTCAGGGAGTCTGACAAAGTCTTTCATATTATTTAAAAATAAACAAATAAATGCAAGTTCTCTAATAAGCATATTCTTATCAGGCTTATTTATATATTCACAAATATTTATTGAAAATCTACTTAGAGTTAGACACAGAATCTGGTATTAGTATAAAAATATGACAATATATCAGTATCAATTTTCCAGAAGTTTTTTTTATGTTTCTATCTCTATTTCTGTAATGTTCTGATGCTCTGGCTGTAGACAAGATGTGGGCTTTTAAGCCTCATTTAAGTGTATTTCTAAAGATTGGTCAACATTTGCTGTGCAAGGGGAAGGGAGAAAATGAAGTTGGAGAATATTTTAGGCTGAAGAAATAACAAGTCTGAAAAGCCCTGATGATGGAAATCACAAGGTCTGTTAGAAAAACTTAAAAAAAAAAAAATGTTTCAGTTGGAGACAAACAGTGAGGAAAAGTGTGGACTAGCATGAGTATATAAAGGCAAAGGAATAAGAATGTCATGATGGGCCTGGTAAACAATGCATATAAAGTTTTACTTGGTAGAAAGCAATGAGAAAACATTGAAGGGTATTAAGAAGTGTCTGATAGGAAGGCATTTGTTATTTGTCACTTTAACTCTCTTTTCACTGAAGGGAAAAGGTTGGGCTGAGGACAATAAAAAGCCACCCTAGTAATCTAGGTGAGAGGAGACTGTGGCTTTAATTAGAATGGCGGCCATGTGGTTGGAGAGAAGCAGAAGGATTTGAAATACATGTTGGAAGTAGGGAGAGAACATGCTCTTGTAGAAGATCCAGATCCAACCCCTTTTCTTTCAGAAATGAAGTGATCCCACAGCTGTGTTGGAAGCCGATAGCTCTCACCTGATTGCCTGCCTGGAACTTGCCTCCCAGAAGAGAGCCACCTCACCCAAAGGTGTAACCAGCCTGTGATCAGCCTGCATCCAATGAAAGGTGAATGCAGAGTTTTACAATTCTGTGGCATTTGTTACACATAAATAGTAAGTAGAAAATGCCCATTGTTTCAGACACTTGTGATTTTACTTATAAATATCATGAAGCTACATATGATTAATGATTAAAATAGTACTCCTTGATAGAATATTTGCATTTCTTATGGACACGCTACTAAACGAGTAATGGTGTTGGATAAAAATTCCTCTGTCAAGCAGAGACTGTCGTGTTAATGAAAGGTGGTGAAGTGTTGACTTTTTTAGGGTGTTTCCTGAGTAACTCTCACTGTTTGGAAGTTTCAGAAATTCTATTTATTCTGCTGCAATGTCAAAATTGTATCGATAGCCAAAATATGCACAAGGTGTCACAGTTTTCACTTGGAACATTTGATGTGAGAGGCTAAGTGACAGCCAAAGTCAGAAATACACTTAAATCTCAAAAGAATAAAATAACTAGCAGCAAGGGGGGAAAGTTAACAAAACATTGATAGTGTGAAGCTCTCAAAGGGTGTACAAAATATACCTATCTACTGCTTTCCCTTCCATACCCCAGCTTTGTTAAATGTTTCCCTCTAAATTTTATTTTATTTTTTTTAATGATTAAAGGAAATAACATTTTTAAAAAATATATTTTATTGATTTATTTACAGAGAGGAAGGGAGATGGACAGAGAGTTAGAAACATCGATCAGCTGCCTCCTGCACACCCCCTACTGGGGATGTGCCCGCAAACAAGGTACATGCCCTTGAACGGAATTGAACCTGGGACCCTTCAGGCCGCAGGCCAACACTCTATCCACTGAGCAACACTGGTCAGGGATACCCCTAAATTTTAGAAAGCTGCCTATAGTGGTGTTAAAATGAAAATAGTTATCCTCCAATGCACATTGACTCAAAGTTCCTTGCTCCACCCACATCTGTCCTTCCTCAGAACGTCTGTTGTATGGCTGCTAGAAGGACCCAGGCAGAAGACAGCTGTGTGATGATCCTCTCACTGCAACGTGTGAATGTCCATGTGCTTCCTCCTGAGTCTCCTTCAGTACTTTTGTTCTGATATGTGACAAAAAGGGTGTGATTTGCAAGATGAGCCACAATGCAAGTCCTCCTTACTTTTAACTTTTCCATTAACTTCTCTTTCTGGAGACGTTTATTTAAAAGTGGTCTTGATTATTATTAAACCTGGCAGATTCATCCCGCATGCCAGCAGTGCACCAGTTCCTTTTGGAACGCTGGAAGCAAACGCAGAGAGTGACTGCAGCACAGAGAACAACATCCTTCTGAAATAGCTCTAAGCTTTGACCTTGGCAGTTTCTCTTTAGCTACTTGGAGGGTTATGCAGAGTGGGCAGTGACTCATAGGCTTTGTCACTCACTACCTTTGTCAAGTTACACTAATTCTAAAGCCTTGATGCTTCAAAGCCCCTATCTTTAATGTTTACATGTGTACCATAAGAGTTCATATTTGAATACACTTACCCATCAAAATAAACCACCTGTTTTATGCTTGCAACATTTATTTGGAAATAATAAAGGTCTGGCTATGAGATAGCATTTCTACTTGGAGAGTAATGTTAATATAATCGTTTGCTGGACTAGCTTATGTGTGGATACTTTATGTTGGCCTTTACAAAGTAATTTATTAACTTTTATTTCTATGGTAAGAAACATAAAATGTGCCTTTTATTTCTTCTCTCTAGTTCCATTAAAGTAGGGATTTTACCAGCATATTCATATACAATGTTAAAATTTTTATATTTTATGAACATGCGAAAGTTATAACATTTATAAAATAACATATATGTCCATTTAAGTTCATCCATATGATTGAAATTATTCAAACTAATGAAGATTTACATGATGGGTAAGTGATAAAATTAATCATGCCATCTATATGTATATATGGTTTTTTGCTAGATATTTTTATATATAAGCACGAAGCTTATATATTGTGAAATATAGATTTACTTGGAAAAATATGCTGTATTTTCACATAAATATGATCTAGATTTGAAAAAAATACCTATTTTTTATTGAGTGGAAAATAGAGAAATAAACATTTAGCAATAAAAATTATAGTTCTACAGTGACTAACATATCACATATAGTCTGTGTAGTATATATATTTTTCTTCAGCTATCAAATGCCAATTAACACAGAAGGAAAAATGTACATTTAATGTAATTATTGTAAAAAGTAGACTCTTATTTCCTACAACAATCTAAATCTTTTAAAATTGCATTAGATTTACATCTTTAAAAAAATTGCCTCTCCAATTTTAATACTAAAAGTACAGTTAGAAAAATAGTGTTTTAATTAGTCATTTTCTACAGCACAGTCACCATTTTATGTAAAGTACATTTGATTATTTATTCTTTTGAATACTGAGTGAAATTATACCTTCCTCTTTTACTTTATCACATGGTTATATTTTGAAGTACTTCTCTCTCATTGTTGTTCATCAATTGGATCAATGAACTGTGAAATCAGTTATTATTCTGTGTGTACAGAAATCTTAAGTTCTAAAATCGATGCTTATTTTCACCACACAAATCTGGGAGGCACTTTTCATAATTCCTTCAAAAAGATTTAAATGAACAACAACAGCATAAACTGGAAAATGCTGTCGGGTTAGAAAGTGTAAGTCACTTGTCACACACGTGATTCCAGCTGAGGTGCTGTACTGTGTATAGCAGCGACAAGTACGTGGTGTTGAAAGTACAGTACTCTGTCAGGGCAAATCTGTCCTCTGGGTCTCCACCGAGCATAATTAGTTTCATGTAAAATGACTGGTTTTCAAGTTTATTATATATGAATTTAATATACCAAATAGAATACAAGAAATGATAAGTGGAAAAATTTCAACAGATTTATATTTCTCCAGTGAGCACAAAAATAGCCTATACTGTATTCTTTTCAGTTGCTACAAGCTGTGAATTACTCTGACTTTTCCCACAAGTGAAGTGATTAACAGTTTTATGAGGAGCTTTTTATTCTTTTATTTTTTTTTGCTTCTGAGGATAAAAAAAGAAGAAGAAGCCCATAAAGAGAATACATGACTGAGTTTGTAAAATTAAAGTGTGTGCAAAAATGGCACTTCTTTCATTTAAAATGTTTGAATTATAAAAATCCCTGAATGATAACTTTAGAAAATTTGGTAGGTGCCTTGCAGTCCAGTTCAGTTCATCTAGTTTACTTGTTAATGATAATATGAATACAGCAGGGAAATTAATTTGATCAATTTGTTCTGCTTGTTAAAATTGTCTATGATCACAGTTATTTTAGGCAGTTTTTTCTTTTTATAATGAATTAATAGGGATGCTACAATAATTCATCTTTATTTTTTTAGTATTAGACATGCATATTTTCCTTGCAGAGAGTGAAATAGTTCTACAGCATTTGCTTTCCAATATAAACTATGCTTATCTAAAAGCTTTTATAGCCAGAGGCAACTTATTCTAAACTATGTATTTGATGGATCACATAATTTATAATATATATGCTCAGAACTTAACTCTTTAGAAAATCCTTCTCTGACCACCAGTTCTAACTCATGCTCACTTGTAATGTATTGTAAGACTCAGTCACTTCCTACTATGTAATTTCATTCTCCAAGATTTACTAATCAACAACACAAATTCTTTACTTATTTTGTCTTGGTATATTTACCCCCACCATCCTCCCCAGCCCATCATCCTACACATTAAAACATCAGTGTTCTTGCCAAACTGGTTTATTTCTTCCTCCTTAGTACCTAGGATTTCAGCCTCAACTATGAGTCTGATAATAAACTATGAGTATGTGTGTGTGTGTGTGTGTGTGTAACTAGATCTTAAAATTATATTTTGACTGAGGTGTTTTTCAAAATGTGGTGCTGATACCATGATTCTCAAATTTTCAGTTTATTCTGAAAAAACAAACACACAGATTAGCAAGTGTGCAGATTGAGAGAAACTGGCAGAGCAAGAGAAAACAATGTGGAAAGCATATATTTAGGATACAAAATTATTACATTTTTCATTCCCCTGTTCTCCTGTCTACTGAACATTCTATAAACATGTTCTGTACATTTACAATTTTAAATGCAGTATTTTATTTCTTCACCCCAAATGATTACTGCCCCAATTTTCTACCAGAAAGATCATTCAGAGTAGTTAAGACTTAGCTCAGTTGCCATGGTGTCTATGTTTTCTAATTGTACAAGTAAAAAGATGATAGATGATAGATAGATAGATAGATAGATAGATAGATAATATATAGATAGATAAACTTCAATTGCAAATGTTTCATTAGGCCTTGGAAGATATTTTTTAAATTCACATCCATTTTTCCCACTCAACTTTAAAGTCCTTCATTTTAGGTGCACACTTTATTGGTCTTAGCACCCCGTGCAGAAGAGGATAGCTTGTGTGTAAGTGCCTATAATGAATGAAATGCAGTACACTGAGGTGGAAAGGGTGTGGGCTTGGAAGCTACACAGAGGGTTCTGTCAGAGGGCTCTTACACATCCTTCCTAATCAGTACATCACCAACTAGCTCTGCCACTTTACAGCCTATGAATTCGGAAACTCAACACTTACCTGGTAGAGTTTTTGTAACAGTGACAAGAGTTAACATATACTATAAAGAACTAAGGAATTCCATATATCACCAATGTTATTATTGACATTTTAATAGTTGTTCTTTTTAATGAAAATAAATTTAGTTAGAATGGTAAACAAATATAGACACATGAAACTAGAAGCTGTTTTGTTCTAACCCTGGTTCACAGTATTTGTTTTCTATTGCTGCGTAACAATTGCCACAGACTCAGTGGCTGAAAACAACACCCTTTTATTGACTCACAGTTTGCAGGTCAGGAGTCCTGGCAATGTTTAGCAGGGGTCTTTCCTCTGGTTCTCAAAAGGCTGCATGGAGTGTCAGCCATGATCAGCGTGTCAGCTAGCTGGTTGTTGGAGGAATTCACCTCCTTACAGCTATAGAACTCGTGAAAGCTGTCTATTCTTACCTTTTTTAAAGGCTTACTTGGCTATGGCAGGCAAACCCAAGATAATGGTCCTTGGATTAATTCAGTCAACTAATTACTGTCTCATTCTATTATATCCACAGATTAAGTACAAACTCAAGGGGAGGGCATTATACAAGACTTGTTCAGCCAGGAAGGAAAATTTAGGGGGACCATCTTAAAAAGCTGCCTACTACATTTAAGCTAGAAAAATGCACACATGTAGTTATGAACATGTGGTTTCAGAAATTGCCTTGGAATACACAAAGTGAAGGACTTATAAAGATTCCAATGGACTCGTACATGTGAACAGTTGTATCTCAGGCACTGAGAATCGAAACTTATATAAAACAAAACATTTTTGTATAACTTTCAAACATTCATCATTATAATTAAATGAGTAAGATATATATATATATATATATATATATATATATATATATATATATATGCAAAATGTCTTCAGAATTAAAATCAACTAATGCTCCATGTTTTACTTAGTGAGAAAAGAGGATTCTGGTAAAAAATATATAGAATATAATTTTTAAAAAAGGCATTCAGTTTGGTGAGAAAGGCTTTGGGTCTTTGAGTAGTATTTGGGCAGCAAAGATAAAACAATCAATAAATGAGCATTTCACCCCTGGTGGCTTAGTTGGTTGGAGAGTCATCCAGTACACCAAAAGGTTGTGGTTCAGGCACATACAGGAGGCAACTGACCAATACTTCTCTCACATCGATGTTTTTCTCTCTGTAAAATAAATTAAAAAATATCCTTAGGTGAGGATTAAGTAAATAAATAAATAAGCCTTTCAAGAGAATTAAAGAGAGAAATGGAGGAGGGACCCAGGAAGGAAGGAGAAAATAGAGAAAGACCGTGAAAGAAGAGAATGGGGAAAGAGTACCCCATTTTGTTCCCTTCACTGCAATAAAGACAAAAAGCAATGAAAATGAGCATAGGCAATAAATTATATAGAAAATTATTCAGGAAAATTACAATATATATATATATATATATATATATATATATATATATATATATATATATATTCCATTCAGCCAATCAAAGCATAATATGCTAATGATATGCTAAAGCCACTCAACCACTCACTATGACGTGCACTGACCACCTGGGGGCAGACACTCCAACCAGTATGTTAGCTTGCTGTTGGGGTCTGGCAGATTGAGACTAAGGGAGATGGGCCAGACATGCCCTGGAGCCCTCCTGCAGTCCCTACATAGCTGGCCAACCTCCACATCCCTCCCCAGCCCTGATTGCGCACCAGTGGGGTCCCTTGGCCTAGCCTGTGCCCTCTCACAATCCAGGACCCCTCAGGGGATGTTGGAGAGCTGGTTTAGGCCTGATCCCACAGGCCAGGCTGAGGGCCCCAACAGGTGCATGAATTCATGCACCAGGCCTCTAGAGTGTGTGTGTGTGTGTGTGTGTGTGTGTGTGTGTGTGTGTGTGTATATATTTATTTATTTATTTATATATTTATACATTTATATATTTATATATCTGCCATATAATAAAGATGTAATATGCAAATGGTTGTTAGACTGTGAAGTATAACAACCGACCATGTAATGACCAGATCATGGATCAGCAGGAGGGTAGGGCAGCAAGCTACAAGCGGGCGGTGGAGAGCTACAAGAGGGGGCAGGGCAGAAAGCTATGAGGGGTGGCAGGGGGGTGGGGGGAGCTACAGGAGGGCGGCACAAGCTACTGGCTAGAAGCAGGCAGTGGAGAACTACATGAGGGGGCAGGGCAACAAGCTATGAAGGGGATTGGGGGGAGGGGGGCAGGGGGAGCTACAGGAAGGCAAGGCAGCAGGTGGAGAGCTACTGGAGGGCGGTAGCGAGCTACTGGTGAGCTACTGGTGCACGGGTTCGTGCGTAGGGCTACTAGGATAGATAGATAGATAGATAGATAGATAGATAGATAGATAGTACTAATTTAGTACTAATTTATAGGATCACACTTTTTTAACCAAAAATATTATATCATGAAATTGCTTCAATAGTAATTTAAAACTTCAGAAACATTACACTTTGCCCAAATGCTGCCCACATAGCCTATCATTAAAAAGAGGATTCTTGTTAACAAACCAAACCACTTGTTTTGCATTTCTTCTGTAGTAAACAGAAATAGATTTGGGCCAAATTTTAAAAATTTATTGCATATTATTTCTCAGAGGGAAAACTTGAATAAAGGTTTTTGTTGTTATTTTGTAATTAGCTTCTGATTTGCAGTATACTAAATGTGTTCTTTCCTTAGGTATGTTCTCTGTAAAACTGAACTGATGATGAAAAATTAAGTCCATATGTTAACCCAAATGGCAAGCTGCAATTCTCATGGTTCTTGTCCTGCAAAGTTTGAAGAATAAAATCCGAGGACAAAGGGGTTTTAAGCTAAAGCTTGGAAATGTATTGCAAGTGTATACAAACTTCCTCCTGCAGAGGGATCCCCCAAATGGGAAAACCAGTGAGTCTCTTTGTCTAAGGGTTTATAAATGCTGGCAGCTTCTGTGTCTGTATATGCCACTTTCTAATGGGACACTTCCTCATTTTATGTCCCCCTGTGTTTTTTCCTAATTGGCCAATTTCCCCCTTCCCTGGCTGGTATCAGTTTCAAAGTTTCAAAGCTCACCCAGCATACCCCTTCTCCTCCCTCTTCTCTTGTAACATTCTTCTGTCCTCTGTGTTTGTAAGATAAACAATCTGGTGGTTTGAAGCTGTCTCCTCTTGTTACCTTTGCATTCCTTTCCCATGAACACCCACCCTAACTGCCTCTCCTATCTCTAAATCCTCTCACATATATACGTATATTGGCATAATTCCACACTGAACATCCATGTATGTATGGCATGGAGATTGAATTCTCTTAGAAGAGGGTAATAAAAGAGTGTAGGGCCAAAGAACTAAATGGAGAAAAAAAAATGTGTATACTTTTATTTAATAATAGATAAGTAGGTCTTTCTGAAAACTTGCTTGGGGCTACAGTATTTAAATTAATCCCCAGGGACATTAAAAGTCAAATTCAGTGACTATTGAGCAATACCTGATCTAGACCTAATTGTTGGGGGTGGGGGTGGGGAATATACACCTCATTAGGAGACTTTAGATAGACATCTACTTGTTTAAAAGGAGAAGATGGTTAAGATTAACTTCCTAATTGAATTTGATGGTTTTTATGTCCCAAGATGCAAGAATACTAAAACCTTTCCTAGATGGAGATTTATTCAAATGGAAAATTTACAGAGAGTAGATCAAGTTATAAAGAACACTTTTATACCCTACACACCAGCAAGCTCGAGAAAAGCCTGCATTGGAGCACTGAGTTTTAACTGAAGACTAAATGAGACTCCTAATCAGCTCAATGTCCTCACCTGTAAGCATATGACTAATGGAGAAAGAGAAATCTGCAGTGAAGACCCTGGCTTGATTAAACTTACAAATACTATGTTCACAGGATTTCAAAAATAAGAGAAAAAACTTACCCTGAAAACATGTCAGTCCAAGGAATGAAGTCTTTTATAAGTTTACTTAGTATATAGAGGAATGCAGACCAACCAAAAGAGTGAATTCCTGATTTTAAACATAAAGCCTGTCCTCTTTAGTGCAATTTAGTTGGAGACTCGAAGAGAAGGCTTTGCAAAACAGGTCCAAGCTGTTGGGCCAGAGTCCCTGCAGCTCAGTAGCATGACTCAGTGAGTACAATGATGCTAAAGGCATCCATACGAGATCGAGAAGCTGCATGAGGTCTCTGTGAAGCTCTAATTGGAGTGTCTCAGCACAGATGCTAGTGTTCTGTGGCAGAGTCCTGTCTTCAGCAACAGAGAGCTGTTCTTTGTGTGAAAAACAACTCCTGTTCTGTGGGAACAGTGAGTGACTATGCAGGCAGAGCTGCCCACCATCATCCTGGTATTGTCAGTTACCAAATCATAATAGTGGGTAGTTGCAGAAGGACTCTACTGCGCCATGGAGATGGTACATTCTGGGAATTATCTTAGCAGACTGGAGTGCACAATTATATTACACAAGCTGGTAGCCTAGACTCTGTTTTACGAATGCATCTTCCTCAGCTCCAACTCTACCTTCGTGGCCAACAGAAGCACAGTTCAGAGATGAGTTGGCTTGAAAAGCTGATGCAAGGTAAAAATGTAAAGTCACTGCAGAATACAACAATGAGGAGTTTATTAGATTTCTTGGGTTGTCATAACAATAAACTGTGGACTAGGAGGCTTAATACAAAGGCAATCTGTCCTCTCACAGTTCTGGAAGCTAAACGTCTGAACTCAAGGTGTAGGCAGGTCCATATTTCCTCCAAAAACTCTGGAGAAGAATTTCTTCTCTCCTTTTTCTAGCTTTTGGTAGCTTTCAGAAATCTTTGGTTTTTTCTTGTTTTACAGCTGACTTTCCCTAATCTCAGCCTCAATTGTCACGCGACATTCTCCCTGCGTGTGTACTGTGTCCAAATCTACCCTCTCCTTTGTCTCGGAAAAACACCAGTCATTGGATTTAGGGCCACCCTAATTATGACCCAGTCTTAATTTGATTCCATCTATGAAGACATTGTTTCCAAATAAGGTCACATTCACAGGTACCAGGAGTTAAGACTTCGGTCTATAAAACAGGGGACACGATTCAATACATGCAAGGAGTGGCACTAAAGGGCAGTGACAAAGGGAATCCTCACTGTGGGCAGAACTGAGAAGACTATGCTTGATCAGTCACTTGTAGACTTGCCCAGTCACTTCATGGCAAAGTAATTACCTCAGATCCTTCTATCCTGAAGAGTGGGATTTTATCCTAAACAGAATTGAGTGCTACTTTATTACTGATTTGACTTCCCTGCCCATACTTTTTACCAGAACCAATATTCAAGAAATAACATGTGGCGTAACTTCAGTCTAGTATAATAATTTCTCAACAGGTGTGCCATAAAAATTTCTAAAACATGCAATACCTGACCATTTACTAAAGGGCATTGACCTCTTTTCCCTTAAATTGGCAAGTAAAAAAAATGACAACAACCAACACAGCAATAGCAACCCAGTGTCAACAAACCAAAATTACACCTAATTTTTTTTGTCAGATCAGCAAAAAAAATACATTTTTCGTGTACTGCAAAATTTTAATTATTAGTTTATGTGTGTCATGAGATGATAAAAGTTGAAAATCTCTGCTCTCTTTTTGTAAATAAAAGGAAATAATAGGTATATAATATGTCTTGTAGTAATACATGTTAAGAATAAAATGATTAGGAGGGTAAGGGAAGAAAAAAGGAATAAGTATTAACATTTAGAAATGGAGAAGGAGACACTTCAACCGAGTCCCAAGGAACTGAGGGAATGGCTCATCAACTATTTGGGCAATAGTTTTTAAGACAGAAGGAACGACAAGGAAAATGATCTAAGGCAGGAGCATGCAGGGCACCCAGGGGAAGAACATTGGGGCCAGTGCAGGGTGCAAAGGAGTGGAGTGTAATCGGAGGGCAGATATGTAGGCCACTGTAGCACTTCTGAGTTTTGTTTTGTTTTTTCTTAGAGTGATGAAAAGACACTGGGGTTGTTTTGAGCAGTGACATGGGTTCTTAAGAAAGTTTTAAATGGCTCCCTTTGGTTGTTCCAAGGAAAATATATTTTATTGAAGCAAACAAAGTTGTATTTTAAAAGAAAATATGAAGTCCTGCAAACTAGACAGGAAATTTGGAGATAAACTTAAATGACTATATTACCTTGTTTGAAATGTTCATAGACCAAAAGTCATTTTTAAAAGTTTAGTAAACATAAAATGATTTAATCCACTCTGGAATATTTCTTTGTTGCTCTTTCTCCACATCCATATTCACTCTTCACTATGATCTTTTACCATTTCATAGGAAAACACACAGAGAATTAAAAGGATCAAAGACATGCCCCAAAGGATCTATTTGTTTTTGCTTAAACAGAAGCCCCAACACTATTGTCAAACAGCCAAAGAAACCAGGAATGTCCAGGGTGCAAAATCAGCTCAGATTAAAAAGGTTTTCCTAGAGGTAACCACTGTTCCATAAGAGGGTGAAGTCCTGAAATTATCGAGGGCATATTGTGAGATGGAGTTTAAGTTCCACAAAGGTGCTAATTCATGTGTTTATCTGTGTATACATAGTACCTAGAACAATTGAGCACAAAGTTACAGCCTAATAAGTATTGAAATGCAACTTAAAAAGAAAAGAAAGAAGGAATATCAGGATCTATGCTTTAGCTGCTGTGTTATTGGGGAGAAAGCCACATAGTGCCATTTATCTTTGCTCCAGAAAGACAGGTGCGACAGTTAACAGGCATCTGCTCCTGGGAGTCCAAGATGGAGCCTGAGCTAGCAGGGGAACTGAGAATTCACTCCATTTGAAGAGCCAGTGATCATGGAGCAATGCCCAAATTAGAGGATTTTTTGGAAAAGATCATGCTATTGATTATTATTTGTGGATGAAAACATTTAACATTCATCTATTTTATACTCATGGAAACCTTGACACAAAGGGAAGATGAAAGATATTAGTGTGATTGAGGCCCTAAGCAGGCAGTGTCTGAATAGTAGAATCTCAGGGTTCCATTAACCATCAAAGCACACAAATTTAATTAGAAGGTTAAACATTTTGTAAAATGCTTGAAAGTTCACATTAGCTCTAGGGTAACACGAATTAGGTTTTAAGCAGCTCTTCTCTATTCTATTTTTCTCTGAATATCTGATTGTTGACTGCTAAAATAAGACTATCTTTACTATTATCTGTTACAAGCGAACATTTTTGAGATCGCTGGTCTCTGAAAGCTTCCCAGACAGAATGCAGAAGGCAGGGATAATGCTGAGCATCAGACCTCAGGGATTATTGTTGGTTAATTGCAAAGTTTATTTTCTTCTCTTTTTAGAATTCTATGTTATCTAGGGGTTCCCAGTCCACTGGTATGTATTCTGTTGCTTAGCTCCACATGTCTACTGAACAGCTGTGGAATGTGCCAGCCTGGTGTGCTGAGGCCACGAGTCACATTGGCAGCACGTGCTCCCACTTTGCCATCATCATTTCCCATTGTTAAGTATATCAACTGAAAATATATGGTCAACTTTCGAATGGCATTGCAAAACCCATTTAGGTAGATCAACGATGACAGATAGATAGATAGATAGATAGATAGATAGATAGATAGATAGATGATAGATAAACATGTATACAATTTAACATTCATACAACCTTTATTTTATATAAAAATAAACATAATTAACACTAGAATTATTCATTGATTCAAAAATCCCAAAGTGGTTAAATAACATGCACTCTATTTTTATAGATCATTATACAAATCAAAGGGAAAACATCATTGCAATTTCAGGAAACCAGCCTCGGGTTTAGAATGTGTCTTGTATACCTATGCCTTGATTTTTTTCTTAATTGGGCAGATTTTAGAAAGTGGCTCTCATGACATTCAATTACCATTTCTTAGTGTGCCAGGGTTTCCAGAGAATATGATTACAGTCAATTCGTAGAGATTATTCCATTGGTCAATGAAAGGTGTTTACAGAGTAGGAAAGTGTCACCCAATCTGCCCTCAAACACACTTTATCTACCAAAGATGGTCTTTATGGAAAGCCCACAAGCGATTATATAATCCCCACCTTGCGCCAAGAACCACACTGGTTTTGCAACTCTGTGCTTCTGCCTTGTAAGAGCACAGCCAGGAGAGAGAGAAGGAACAGGTAAAACTGGCGGTGTGAAACTGTGCACCAGCAGGTGTCTAGTCACAGCCTCTGTGCTCTAATGTACTCCAGTTTCCTAAGCAACTATGCTCCCCAGGAAACAGGTTAAACTGCTTCTATTGAAACTATTAACTGAGCAATTTCTCCTTCAAACCAGCCTTATGGAGAGAGTACAAGAATATGACGGAAGGTTTTTCTGCTTCTTCAGTTCCAGAGATTTTCTTGCGGAGTATTTCTGAACTATACTGGATAATGGTGAACTCGTACTTCCTTAGGTATTCATTACTTTTCTGCTTATTTCATCGCATATAATACAGAGAAAACAATAGTACAGGATGTTGTTTGTTCATTTGGTAGATTTGAAAGGCTAGGGAAGTTTCCCAATTTGCTTATGGGACTAATTTGCTCTTTTCTTTTTCTAAACAATGCCATGTAAATTAATATCTTCAACAGAACATTACTTTAACCTGCCTCATAATGAATAACAATTACTGAATTGAGTTGCCATTATATATTATTAAGAGAAACTCAAAGGTATTTTTAATATAATAAAAATCCACATGCTAATTAAAGTACATATATTCTTGTGATTTCTATTTTTTTTTTATTCACATCATCATGAAAGTTACTTTTACTACTAGTTTGGTCTATTTACCCAATCTTTAAACATTCTGCCTATTTCTCCTTTTTATTAATTTCAAGACAAGTTAATATAAAAAATCTGGAAGTAAAAATTATCCAAAGGCTTAGGTATTTGAGAATGTCAAAAGAAAGGAGATTTATACAAAATAAATATATATAAAATCCTTGGCCCATGTTATGGTGCTTATAGAGTAAAAAAGTAAAAGTATATGTACTTGTTTTCAGATATATTTTATCTTGTGAGATCAGATGGGAGGTTTCTGTGCCTAATTCCTTACTCAGCGAATACAATCATAAATGTTTCTTCAGTAGATTTAAAAGTATATATATCTAGGAAAGCTGAATCAGCCCATATATTCACAATGAGGATATATCTGTTGTTCTTCTCTGCATTATATTAAATATACAAATATTACTAGAAGAACAAAAAAAGAAAAAACACCTAAATTTTCATCTCCTTAAATTAGGCACTATTCATAGACTATAATTGCATGAATCTCCTCATGCAGATATATATTCTATAAATATATACAAATACACATTCTTGTACTTAAATAATATAGCATAGTATTATTTTATCATATGAATATTTGTTTTAATTTTTTCATAATCTTATCACACGCTTCCCTACAACTTCCATTTTTGGTGTTTGTAAAATTGATGT
The DNA here is from genome assembly GCF_963455305.1 of Plecotus auritus. Classification (NCBI taxonomy): domain Eukaryota; kingdom Metazoa; phylum Chordata; class Mammalia; order Chiroptera; family Vespertilionidae; genus Plecotus; species Plecotus auritus. The sequence goes on along the minus strand of NC_137772.1, from coordinate 73,306,054 downwards.
ACAAGTGAGTCATATTTTACAAATTTTAGTATTAGATATAATAGGTCAATTAGTTTTTGTCTGTTGACTTTGCTTTTGATATCTCCCATGGCTTATAAAATTCTTGTTTTAGATTTTTATATAATTACATATTCTTTTATAACTTTTAGCTTTGCAGTATTTTTTTATTCTCATCCAAAGATATGTGCCTATTGATTTTAGAGAGAGAAGAAGGGAGAGAGAGACATCGATGTGAGACAAATAGATTGGTTGCCTCCCGCACATGCCCCGGCTGGGGATCTAACCCCAAAACTTTTGGTGTACAGGACAATGCTCCAACCAACTAAGCAACCCAGACAGGGAAGCTTTTCAGTATTTTTAAAATACACAATTATCCTATCTAATAAAAGAGTAATATGCAAATTAACCATCACTCTGCTATACCCACAAGCTACGCCCACCAGCCAATCAGGAGCAAGTATGCAAATTAACCCAACCAAGATGGCTGCGGCCACAGAGAGAGCAGGAGGGAGGCTTGGGTTTCCCTGGAGATGGAGGAAGCCAAGCTTTCCGCACACCCTGGCCGGCCCACTCCAGGCTACAAAGTTTCAATTATAGAAGATAAATAAATCCCAACAGAAATGGCTGCCTCCACAGAGCAAGCAGAAGGCTTGGCTCTGCTCTAGGCTACAAAGTTTCAATTGTAGAAGATAAATAAATCCCAGATACATGGGCGGGACTAAACGGGCAGTCGGACATCCCTCATGGGGTCCCAGATTGGAGAGGGTGCAGGCTGGGCTGAGGGACACCCTCCCCGTCCCACATGCATGAATTTCGTGCACCAGGCCTCTAGTCTATAATAATAAAAATGTAATATGCTGATTAGACCAGACAGCCGAATGACCTTCTGGAGGAAGTTGGGGCTGCGAGGGCTGAGGCAGCCACCATGATTGTGAGGACCAAGGCAAGCTGCTGCGGCTGAGAGGGCCAAGCCCCTTTGACGAATTTTGTGCATTGAGCCTCTAGTATATATATAATTTATATATTTTTATATAAATTATCTTTTCAAGTTTTTGTTTTGTTTTCTACATTTATGTCACTTGTGAGGAATGAAACTTTTTTTCTCTTAATTCAGAGTCTATATTTATATGTATTTTTCCATAATGAGCTGAAAGAGTTCTTATATTTTGTCATATACATAGACAACATAGGTTAATTAGTCACAAATAATTATTTTAATCTTGGAAGTTAGCTGTTATTCATCATTGAGTTTCCAGGGAAAATTAACACCTAAATTGCATCTGTAATAATAAAAGCGTAATATGCAAACAACCAAACAGCTGAAAAATGGAAAGATCATCTGGACAACCTTCTGGACAAAGCTAGAGCTGTAAGAGCCGCTGAGGCAGCCAGGGCTGCGAAGGCCTACTCTTGCACTAATTTTGTGCATTGGGTCTCTAGTAATCCTATTTAATAAAGAGGGAATATGCTCATTTACCCTCAAACCATCGCAAAGATGGTGGTGCCCAAAGCCAATAAGGAGGGAATATGCTAATTGACTGCCCCACCCTCAAAGATGTCAGTGCCCACAGCCACAAGATGGTGGCACCCAGTCCCCTCAGCACCACAGGGGCGGCAGGCTCAGCAAGGCAGGGCCTACCCCCAGGTAGGTCCAGCTGCTCCACGCGCCTGCCTCTGGAGTTCCCCAGTCCCCTCAGCCCCCCAGCCACCCAGGGCCAGCCTAAGGCACAGGCAAGCCTTGGATGGTGGCTGCCCAGCCACCCAGGGCCACCGGAGGCTCAGGTAACCAGGGCTGGCCGAGGCTTGCACTGCTGGCAATGGCAGCAGCAGAGATGTGATGGGGCGTCACCTTCCCCTGATCACCGGGTCGACTCCCAGCCCTGAAGGCTCCCAGACTGTGAGAGGAGGCAGGCTGGGCTGAAGGACCCCTCCTCCAGTGCATGAATTTTCATTCACCGGGCCTCTAGTAATATAATAATCACATCTATGGAAATCCTTCTAAAAATCACTTCACATTTTCTCACTTTGTTAATAATGTTGACCTGAAATGATTTAATATTTTGTTGATGATCAGAATTATCTCTGTAAACATTAGCAATTCCATTGTTCATTGATGACTTTAGCCAATTTCTGCCTTCATCTTATACCTCACAATTGTACATTGTTTACCACTGCTGCCTCAATGTTCTCTCTACATAAGGTGATGGAAATGCACACCTGAATTCCTCCTAGCTAATACTCTAAATGCTTCACCACAAGAAATCTAAATGCTGAAATTCTTCAAATGTTCACTACTAAACTTGTTTCTTCTTTCTCTACACTCTGTTGATAGGTGATTTATGAGTTGAATTGTGTCCCACAAAATGGTATGTTGGATTCCTGACCCTCAATACCTCAAAATGCAACCTTAATTGGAAATAATGTTATTGTGGATGTAATTAGTTAAGATGATGTCATACTGGAGTAGTCTGGGACCTTAATCCAATATAACTGGTGTCCTTACAATTAGAAGAGAGAATGTCATATGAAGACACAGAGGCACACAGGGAAGACAGCCATGTGAAGATGGGGACAAATATAGTAAGAAGATTACCACAATCAAGGAATACCTGTCCTACCAGAAGCTGGAAGAGAAAAGCAAAAGTGCTCTCCTGGAGGCTTCAAAGAAACCATGGCTTCACAGACACCTTGAATTTGGACTTCAAACCTCCAGAACTGTGAGAGAATAAATTTCTGTTGCTTTAAGTCACCCAGTTTATGGTACTTTGTTATGGCAGGCCTAGTGACACCACTGTAATTAACCTAGCTACTGGTATTAATAACAGGAAGGGAGCAAAGGGGAAAGTCAGCCATTGTAGGCATATCATTTGGACAGTTTCATTAGAAAGCTACAACTTTACACTCCACAGGGGTCCAACAAAGGGAAGATAGACTCATGCCCAGTAAAGATTCAGGGACTAAGGAAGGTGCTTGCTGTCAATCACACCCAGGGACAGAGATGGTTGGCTAACTGGGTGTGGCCACTACAAGAATGCAGAAATTTGGGATACTTAAATCTGTGAACAAAGAAGTTATCTCTCTTATGTTCTTGTTTCTTCCTACCATTATTGGGACTCTTGGGACTTGTGTGACTCTGGGTTTGTGGGGCTCCCCTTGCATTCACCCACATGGCTCATGGGCATGTGGACCCCACATATAGTAATGGGCTAATGGACTGCAACTAGTTTGATACTGAACTGGATCCAGCTATACCATGGGAAGGAAACTCTGGACACTGGCTTTGCTTCTAGCTTTACTGAAACCCCAGTTACACTTTTTCTCTGATTAGATTTTTTTTTTTTAAATGGGACTTTGGAAAACCAGGAATGTAATTCCATGCAAATAACAATCACTCATTCTCTCATGCAAGTCCCAGAAAATTATTTTTCTCTAGGTATTGTAAGAACTCCACCCCTAGCAGCCAGTGGGGGAAAGGATACCTCTCACTTTGTCTGATAACACTAGGAAACTAATAGAGTGAAGTGATTTCTTCCCAAGATTATGCTTCATTCAAGTTTATATCATCAATGCCAGTTCCTCTTTTAATGTATAGATAAAACAAACAAACAAAAAATTACTTTAGAGAGATCCAAGATGGCAGCTTACAGGAAGGCAGTGAGGAAGAGAGTGTGAGTGGGCTAGGGAGCAAAAGAAGAGTATGTGGACATGTGGTATGTGTGTGTGTGTGTGTGTGTGTGTGTGTGTGTGTGTGTGAGTGAGGGACAGTTATATTCCACAGGACTGTTGGAGGCTGTCAGACTGGGCTCCCATGGCAGGGCAGCCTCTGCTAATGCTGCAATCTCTCCCAGGGCATCAGGCTCTGCTGCAGAGACCATGCCATTTTGAAGGGGAGGGCTGCTGTGACTGGGAGCCCAGCCTCACCTCCACCCAGGGAGCCCTCAGACACCACCCAGGACCCTACAGCCACACTGGCCAGGACCTGCTGCCTTGGCTACAAACCCACAAACACTCCCCGGCCACAGGTGCCTAAAAAATTTGTCCAGGGGAGACAAATGACAGTGAATAGGTGGACAGGTCCTGCACCATCTCACAGAGCAGATAGATGAAACAACAACATCCATCCAGAACTAATGAATTAAACACAGCTGGTGAGATAATCTGCAGCTGGAAAGGATAGAGGTCACCTGGAGAAAGGTAGGATGGGGATATGGGCTGGAGAGAGAGATGTCCGGCCACTGTGATGAGAGGGTCTGAAGGAAACTGTGCTGTACCAAGTCACGTCCCTTGAGACACACATAACACTTAACTGTGGAAGGGGGTCCACAAGGCTGCTAGCATCAGGGGATTCTAGATCTAAGCCCACAGCCGTGGGAGACTGCACCCAGAAAGGCAGCCTGAAGTTCTGCACTGGCTGTGCATTACGGGGCGGGCGGGGGGTGGGGGGGAGGGAGAGAGACATGAAGCAGTGTAGTTGCTCTGTCTTTATATTTTCCTTTTTTACTCGCTAAACCCAGTACATAGGATCTTTCAGTTACAAACACTCACTGAGGCTGCAATGGAGGTGGAGGTGGTTTTGTGGAGGCAGGGGAGCAAAGCAGGGAGAGGCGTCCAGGAATCCATCTCTGGGACAGTCCAGTCCTTCCAAACCTAAACAGCCATTTTTCTCCTGAAGAGCCAGCCCCTTCTAGCAGTGCAGCTAAAACCAGCCTTGAGCTAAGCATGGAAACAAGGATGCTGAATACCCCCAGGGACTCCTCAGGGACTGGGATGAGGGGCCATTTGGTCCCAGAAACTAATACAGCAACACCCCCACCTAAAGCCCATGTAAGAAATAGGTGCTTGTGTAAATATGACTGAAAGCAGGCAAAAAAAAAACCAAAGTGGGTAGATTGGTCCCACTGAAACCAAGGCTGTGGAGACAGACACAGAGGAGTGGCGGATTGCTGGGAACTTCAACATGATGCTGACTACCTAACAGGAAACTGACAAGTGGCAGACAGAAGAGTAGAGAGGGGACTTAAACCAGCCCTCATGGGACATTAAAACTCAGCTGAAGTGAACGACACTTTACTTCTTCACTTTTGTATTTATTTTTTTTTACTTTATTTTTATTTATTAAATTATTTATTTTTATTGTTTGAGGTATTACAAATAGTATTACATATGTCTCCTTTTTTTCCCCATTGACCTCCCCCCAGGCCTCCCCTACCCTCCAGTACATGCCTTTACCTGCCCCCCACCCCCAGTGTCTTATATCTATTGGTTATGCTTATATGCATGCGTACAAGTCCTTCGGTTCATCTCTTACAGCCCCCCGCCCCAACCTCCCCTGCCTTCCCACTGTAGTTTGACAGTCTGTTCAATGCTTCTTTGCCTCTGTATCTATTTTTTCCCCATTTATTTCCTTTAAAAAATCTTGGCTCTGCAGACTAGAAATAAACATATAATAACAAAAAATGTTTGAGTCCCAATTTCAATGTCCAACAGTTCTGAGTCCCCGTTTCAATGTCAAACAGTTCCTTATGTGTGCATGTCAGCAATGATATCTGGATGGAGGGCACATGGTGGCAATGCAGGTCCGACCCTCTCTGGTTTGGTCCTAGGCAACCTGCTGCGATGCACAGCTGCTGACTGCTAGAGTGGCAAGGCATCGTCAGCATCTTCCATCTCTGGACTATTTCTCCTCTTGTCTTCGTGGTTGGAGCAGACCTGTCAATTCCTCTCTGTTGCAGGAATCCACATGGTCTTGGAGTTGTTTTCTGAAAATATACAAACATATTCTCGCCCAAAAGTTAATAAAGGAATCTTTTCTATATAATTGATTTGGGATCTTTTTTATTTTTGCCCCAATGATTTTCCTTTGTCTTATTTAGAAAAAACACCATGTGTGTTTTTCATGGGTGTCTTGCTGTTAGCATTACAAATGAAAATTAATTTTGTAAAGTAAAAATTTTCTAGATGTAATTTACTTATAGGATATTTTTTCTTACATGATATTACCCTACTATCCCCCCTTTTTTTGATTAATGGAGGCTTTTGTAAATTTTGTAATGCAGTCTTGATAACTTTAAATTTTTATTTTTTGCACAAAAATATGACTGCTTTAGGTTCATTGCATGTTCAGGAATTTTACCATGAGATGAACTGCCAATATAAATTTTTTACTTAAGAAAGAAAAGGGGAAATTTTTTTCTTTATTTCTATATATTATTATTAGTAGTAGTATTATTATTTAAACCATTTATTTTTTTGGATTAGTGTTCTACATTCTATTTTTATTTTTTTATCATCATTTTACTTTACCTCATTTTTTCCTTTTTGCCAACCTTTTCTTCCTCACCTGTCCTGTTTTCATCCTGTTTATTTTATCCTGTTCCTGCTTTAGTTTTTCTCACTCCTTTCTTTTTACTCCTTGTTAAATATTCATCTTCTTTATCTTCTTTATTCATGTGTTACTATTATAGTTGTCTCTATAGGCTTACTCATATATCTAATTTCCTCTTCCCTGTGCCAAGTCCATGCACCCTTTTCTTTTCTTCTTCACTAGCCAATTTTTTATTCATTTTTTAATTAATTAATTAATTAATTTTTTTTATACTTTTGTTTTTCCTCTCCTCACTGGCTCTCTTCTCATAATTGTTTAATTAGTTTCACTCACCAAACTCAAGCCTATATGCTCTCTACTCTATTCTCCTTGTCCATAAATAGATTAATATATAGATAGATAGATTAAAGAAAGGGGAAATTTTTTATTGATTATTTTGTTTTTTACTTTTCTTCTTATCCACTCAATCTCTTTCTACATCCTCTATACTGAACTGTGGTCATTCCCTCATTCATTCAATTCCTTTAACTTATTTTCATGAAATAAACTCTGCCTCTTCAGATTCAGTTCCTCCCTTTTTTTTCTGGGTGTTTGTTGTTTGCATTTTGGTTTATTTAGATGTCTTGTGGAGTTTTCTCCCTATATACATTTTTTTCTTCTCCTTCTTTTTGCTTCTTTCTCTTTTCTCTCTTACCTTTTTTCCTTTTCTCAATATCATTTTTGTGCTCTTTTCTCTCCCCTAATTCTCTTTTCTCTGGTGGTCAACTTTATTGGGGTTATTGGTGTTATGAATACATTCCTGTTTTGTTCCCTCTGTGTTGTGTCTTCTCAAGTTGTATCTTGTGCCTTTTGGCCAATGTGGTAGAAAGTGAGCCACAGAAACAGACACTGTGAGAGGAGGAAAAATGGGGAGACAAAGAAACAGCCCCCATATGAAAGAAAAGGAGGAATCACCAGGAAAGGAAGTAAATGAAATGGAGGCAAGCAATTTTTCAGAGAAACAATTCAGAGCAATGGTCATAAATACACTGAAAAGGATGGAGGGCAAATTCAACAAGTCAGGTAAGAATTAAGAGGAAATGGAGAAGAACCAAGTAGTAGTGAAGAATGACATAGCTGCAATAAAGAACACAATAGAAGCATCACCAGTAAACTAGAAGAAGCTGAGGGTTGCATCAGTGAGCTAGAATACAAGGTAGAAAAAATACCCAAGCAGAGCAGCAACTGGACAAAAACTTAAAAAGCAGGAGGAGAGCCTAAGGGAGCTTTGGGACAACATGAAACAAAACAACACCTGCTAAAGGGGTGCCAGAAGGAAAGGAAACTGAGCAAGGAATAGGAAACCGGTCTGAAGAAATAATAACAGAAGACTTCCCTGATATTGGGAAGAAAAACTCATTCAAGTCCAAGTAGCTCACAGAGTCCCAATCAAGATGAACTCAAAAAGACCAACACCAAGACACATTATTATTAAATTGGCAAACACCAACAACAAAGTGAGAATCTTAAAAGCTGCCAGAGAAAGACAGAAAGTTACCAATAAGGGATCTTCCATTATACTATCAACTGATTTCTCAACAGAAACACATCAAGCCAGAAAGGAATGGCAAGAAATATACAAAGTGATGCAAAGCAAGGGACTGAATCCAAGAATACTATACGTAGAAAGGATAACATTCAAAATTGAAAGTGAAATAAGGAGCTTCATAGACAAAAAAGGGCTTAGAAAGTTTATTATCACCAAGCCACCAATACAAGAATTGCTAAAGGGACTGCTGTAAAAAGAAGAAATAGGAATGGAAGAAGGAACACAGGCATAAAGAACAAAAATGGCGACAAACAAGTACCTATCAATAATAACCTTAAAAGTAAATTGATTAAATGCTCCAATCAAAAGACATAGGGTAGCTGAATGGATAAGAAAACATTACTCATATATCTGCTTTCTATAAGAGAACCACATTAGAACAAAGGACTTACACAGACTGATAGTGAAGGGATGGAAAAAAAAATATTTTTTTCAGGCAAATGGAAATGAAAAAAAGTTGGAGTAGCAATACTTATATCTGACAAAATAGACCTCAGAATGAAGGCCATAACAAGAGATAAGGAAGGCCACTTCATAATACTAAAGGGAGCAACTCAACAAGAGCATATAACTCTGGCAAACATATATGCACCCAATACAGGAGAACCCAAATACATTAAAAAAAAAAAACAACTTCTGGAGGATATCAAAGGAGAGATAAACAGTAATACAGTCATAGTAAGGGAGTTTAATACCCCATTGATACCACTGGATAAATCTTCTAAACAAAAAATCAACAAAGAAACATCAATCCTAAATGACTCACTAGATCAAATGGAATTAATTGACATCTTCAGAACATTTCACCCCAAAGCCATGGAATATACATTCTTCTCAAGTGCACATTGGACATTTTCAAAGATAGACCACATATTGGGTCACAGGGTAAGTCTCTTCAAATTCAAGAAGGTTAAGATCATATCAAGCATCTTCTCAGACTATAATTGCATAATATTAGAAATAAACTATATGAAAACAATAAAAAAAATTCAAACACGTGGAAGCTGAATAGCATGCTATTAAACAATGACTGGGTTACCAAAGAGTTAAAAGAAGAAATCAAAAACATCATGGAAATGAATGACAATGAAAATACAACAATCCAAAATCTATGGGACACATTGAAAGCAGTCTTGAGAGTGAATTTCATAGCTCTACAGGCCTACCTCAAAAAAAAAAAAAACAAGAAAAAATGGTAATAAATTATCTAACCCTACAACTTAAAGAATTAGAAAGAGAGCAACAAACAAAGCCCTGAGTAAACAGAAGGAAGGAAATAATAAAGATTAGAGTGGAAATAAATGACATAGAGACCAAAATAAATAAATAAATAAAAAAGATTTTGAAAGGATAAACAAGATTGATGAACCTCTAGCCAGGCTCACCAAGAAACAAAGAGATAAGACCCAAATAAACAAAATCAGAAATGAAGGAGGTGAAGTAACAATAGACCCCACAGGAATACAAAAGATTGCAAAAAAAAAAAAAAAAAATACTACAAACAGTTCTACTCCAACAAACTGGGCAAAATGGACATTTTATTAGAAAAATATAAGCTTCCAAAACTCAATTAGGAAGAATAAAAAAACCTGAATAGGTGGATAACTACCAATGAAATTGAAGCAGTAATCAAAAATCTTCCAACAAATAAAGCCCTGGTCTGGACGGCTTTACAGGGGAGTTCTATAAAACATTCAAAGAAGTACTAAAACCTATCCTTCTCAGACTATTCCAAAACCTTCAAGAGCCAGGCATACTTCCAAGCTCTATTTATGAAGCCAGTATTACCCTAATTCCAAAACCAGATAAAGACACCACAAATAAAGAGAACTACAGGCCAATATCCTCGATGAACATAGATGCTAAAATCCTCAACAAAATTCTAGCAAATCAGATCCAGCATTACCTTATAAATATCATACACCATGACCAAGTGGGATTTATTCCTGGCATGCAAGGATGATACATCCATAAATCAATAAATGTGATATATTATATAATCAAATTGAGAGACAAAAATCACATAATCATATAAACTAATGCTGAAAAGGCATTTGACAAAATCCGACACTCTTTCTTGATAAAAACTCTCAGCAAAGTGGGAATAGAGGGATCATACCTCAACATAATAAAAGCCCTATATGACAAACCTACAGCCAACATCATACTCAATGGGCAAAAACTAAAACCATTACCCCTAAGAACAGGAATGAATAAGGGATGCCCACATTCACCACTCTTGTTCGACGTAGTACTGGAAGTGCTAGCCATAGCAATCACACAAAAAGCAGAAATAAAAGGCATCCAAATTGGAAAAGAAGAAGTAAAACTGTCATTATTCGCAGATGACACAATATTGTACATAAACTCCATCAAAAAACCCTAAAGTCTCCATTAAAATAACTACTAGACTTAATCAATGAATTCAGCAATGTAGCAGGATACAAAATTAACACCCAGAAGTCTGTGGCTTTTTTATACACCAATAAGGTACTCACAGAAAGAGAAACAATCCTATGTACCATTGCACAAAAAAATATTAAGATACCTAGAAATAAACTTAACTAAGAAGGTAAAAGACCTGTACTTGGAAAACTAGAGATCATTGAAAAAAGAGATAGAGGAAGACATAAACAAATGCATGAACATACCATGTTCATAGATTGGTAGAATCAACATCATTAAAATGTCCATACTACCCAAAGCAATTTATACATTCAATGCAATCCCCATTAAAATACCAACGGCATATTTCACAGACCTAGAACAAACTCTCCAAAAATTCATCTGGAATTAAGAAAAGACCCCAAATATCCAAAGCAATCCTGAGAAAGTAAAACAAAGTAGGAGGGATCATAATACCAGATATCAAGCTATATTACAAAGCCACTGTTCTCAAAACTGCCTGGTACTGGCACAAGAACAGACATATAGACCAATGGAACAGTACAGAGAACCCAGAAATCGACCCAAGCCATTATGTTCAATTGATATTTGACAAAAGAGGCAAGAGCATATAATGGAGTCAAGACAGTCTCTTCAACAAATGGTGCTGTGACAATTTGTCAGATACATGCAAAAAAAGAAAAAAAAAATGAAACTAGACCACCAACTTACACCATACACAAAAATAAACTCAAAATGGTTAAACGACTTAAATGTAAGAAGGGAAACCATAAAAATCTTAAAAGACTCCATAGGCAGCAAAATATCAGACATATGTCATAGCAATATCTTTACCAATACAGCTCCTAGGGCAATAGAGACTAAGAAAATAAACAAAAGGGACTGCATCAAAATAATAAACTTCTGCACACAAAAGAAACCAATAAAACAACAAGAAAACCCACGGCATGGGAGAACATATTTGCCTATGCTAACTCAGATAAGGGTTTAATCTCCAAAATTTACAGGGAACTCATATAACTTAACAAAAGGAGATAAACAATCCAATAAAAAAAAAAATGGGCAAAGGAACCCTAAATGACACTTTTCAAAAGAAGACATACAGAAGGCTGAGAGACCTATGAAAACATGCTCAAAGTCTCTAATCATCTGAGAGATGCAAATAAAAACAATGAGGTACCATCTCACACCTGTCAGAATGGTTATCATCAACAAATCAACAAATGACAAGTGCTGGAGAGGATGTGGAGAAAAAGAAACCCCGTGCGCTGCTGGTGGGAATGCAGACTGGTGTAGCCACTGTGGGAAACAGTATGGAGTTGCCTCAGAAAATGAAAAATGGAACTCCCATTCGACCCAGTGATCTCATTTCTGGAAATGTATTCCAAGTAACCAAAAACAACAATCAGAAAGGAAATATGCACCCCTATGTTCATAGCAGCACAATTCACCATAACTAAGATTTGGAAACAGCCTTAGTGCCCATCAGCAGATGAGTGGATTAGAAAACTGTGGTACATCTCCAGGCGTTTTCAAACTACGGCCCATGGGCCACATGCGGCCCCCCGAGGACATTTATCTGGCCCGCCGGGTGCCGCTGCCTGTCCTGCTTATTAGCCGACTCGTCCCGGGCCCGCAGTGCGCATAGGAATTTGTTCATAGTTTTTTTTTTTTTTTTAACTATAGTCTGGCCCTCCAACGGTCTGAGGGACAGTGAACTGGCCCCCTGTTTAAAAAGTTTGAGGACCCCTGACACAATGGAATACTACACTGCTATAAAAAAAGAAGGAACTTTTACCATTTGCAACAGCATGGATGGAACTGGAGAACATTATACTAAGCACAATAAGCCAGTCAGAGAAAGATAAGTATCACAAGATCTCACTCATATGTGGGATATAATGAACAACATAAACTGATTAACAAAAATAGATCCAGAGACAAAAAAAACACTGAACAGACCATCCAACCTCAGAGAGAAGGCAAGGGATGGGTCGGGGGTAGAGGGGGAGTTAGAGATCAACCAAAGGTCTTTGTATGCATGCACATTATCATAACCAATGGACACTCACACTGGGGTGGTGGGGGCTTGTCCTAGGGGGCAGGAGTGCTGGGGGTGTCAATCGGGGAAAAAGGGGACATATGTAATACTTTAAACAATAAAAAAAACTATTTTCAAATATAATATTTTCAATACAAACTCTTAATTTTTCCATTTCATCTTCTACCCCTTACCTATCTTTTCAAAAAAAAACAACACACAAAACAACAACAACAACAAAAAAAATCAAGAATCCACATTACAGTAAATGGTATTACAATTTGCAGAGCCATTCAAACTGAAAACCTAGGAATCACATTGTATTCTCTTCCCTCTTAGAGAATGCTCTGTCATCACCAATTCTGCCAAATTGCCCTAAAATGAAACCTACCTTTTTCCTGGTTTCCCAACTTTCTATTGTACTAGCCCTCACCACCACCAATACTAACATGAATAATTTTAATAAACTATTAGTTTGTCTTATCTTTTCACTCTTTCTATATTTCCATACAACAAAACAGTAACATTTTATAAGTATAAAATAGATCTAATAACATTTTTGGTTAGCATTTTTAATGTTTCTTCATTGCACCTAGACAAGGATTCCAACTCCTTGACATAGATTGCTGTCTGCTAAGGCTGTGCTTAATTCCCTGACTTAAGCTAAGTCACTGGCACTCAATACCATCTATCCACACTGCCAATCTTTCCCATATCAGAATCTGATTCTGTTCATGCTCGTCTTTTGAGTGAACTATTATCTCTCGGACACACAGTGATCTCTTTCATGAGTGTCTCCTCCTCATTGTTTAAATATTAGTCCGTGTGCTACTTCCCAGAGAAGCCTTCTTTAAGTATTTTATTTAATTCTGTGGTTATACTCCCTCTTACTATTAATCTATTTTAAAATGTTTGGCTATTGCCTTCATTGTACTTGCCCTAATATAAAATGACAAAATTTTATATTTATTTGTATACAATTTTGATAATTTTCTGTCTTCCCCTTAAACTTTAAGCTCTGTGAAGAGAAGAATCACAATTCCTGTGATATTCACTGTATTCCAATATGTTAGCATAAGGCCTGGAAATAAAATAACAACAATCAGTTAATGAGAAAAGGGAGGAATAAAGGAAGGAAAGAAAAGAGGAAGAATGAAAGACAGAAACAAATATATTATCCCAAATATTAAAATGGCTTCCATAGAATGTGCTGAAGGACTGGGTAGAAATGAATTCATCTGTTATCAGCTGTTCCTTGTCACTGTTGACATGGATCCAGCAATTGGAATGTACTGTATCATTCCAGAAAAGAGAGTGACTGTAGCTCCCAGATGGTGTACAATTTGGCTAGTCTTTGAATTTTCTCTAAATTTTAGGTTAACCATATATTTTTAAATTTAATCTTGGAGGAAATTTGATTCTTGTCCCATCAAGATATTATCACCACTACTAATTCTTACATCATACACAGGTTGGGGCAAAAGTAGGTTTATAGTTGTTCATGTAAAAAATAATACAATAATTAATAAATAATAATGTTATTGGAGAAATTAGGGTATCCTCTTTCCCATTGGGTTCTGGGGGTGAGCTCCTTATGATATCTCCAGAAAAAAATAATTTTCTGAGACTCACAGGGGAGAATGAGTGATTTTAATTTATGTGGAATTATATCCCTGGGTTTCCGAAGTCCCATTCCAGTGATAGAAGTGTCGCTGGGCTTTCAGTAAAGCTAGAAGCAAAGCCAGTGTCCAGAGTTTTGTTTCCATGTTGGAACAGGGTCCAGTTCAGCATCACGCTAGCAGCAGTCTATTAGTTCATTGCTGGTGGGGCTCACATGGCCTTGGACCATGTGGTCAAATACACGAAGCAGAATAGAGAGAACCCTGAAAACCAGGAGTTAAGTGCAACATACCAAAAGCAACCAAAAGCAACCAAGAGAACAAGAGCTCAAGAAAGCAAATTCCTTTGTTCAAGGGATTAAATATCCAAAAATGTGTGCCCTTGCAGTGGCCACACCCATTCTGGCCAACGATCCAGGTTTGATTGACAAGCAAGTATCTTCCCTATGTCACCCCAGCTTTATTGAGTATGTGTCTATTTCCCCTTTGTTGGATCCCTGGTGAGTGTAAAGTTGTAGCTTCCTAGTGAAGCTGCTCAAATGTCATGCCTATAATATTTGGCCTTCTCTTTATTCCTTTCTTTTTATTAATGACTAGGTTAATTATAATACTATCAATAACGCAAGAATAAATTTTGTGTTTCAGGTACTCACAACTGTAAACTTATTTTGTCCCACCATGTACTTATAGAGTATGTATTATTAATAGATAATTGTTATAAGTACGGCACTAAATTATTATTTTAACTATTTGTCAAATGTGAAAAATTGTTAATCTTTTAATGAACTATCTTTTTCAATCAAACTGCAGATTTTGGAAAATATTTAGTTCTTACTGAATGTGTATAAAACAGGATGGGGGATGTTATCTTAGTTATCAGTTATTTTATTGCATAGTGAAATTTTTATGGCTTTAAAGAATCATGGAAAGATGCAATATTTTTCACATTCCTAGATTTGGGAGAACGGATAGGATTTTCCATCCAGTTATTTTCACTCTTTTAATTTATTCTATGGCTGAGATGCAAATAGAGTAATCAAGGAAAGGACAGCAGACAGAAACAGTATTTCATAGGTTTACCCCTAGTTAATCCAGGAATGTTTAGAAACCACATGATGTGCCCATAGAACACCTCCAGGAACTAAAGTAGTAAAAGAAAGCATCTGTGGGGGAGAAAAAGTAATTTTCTTTTTACCCTTTTAAGTTCTTCTGGCTGTTCTAATAAAATTAAGATGCTACAAATTAACATGAGACAATAACAAATGTATTAATTATGTAATGAGTTAAGAGTGAAGATAGGAAATATATAAATGGGGTCACTTTAATCAAGCTGCTAAAATTATTCACATTATGAGGCTTGAGGTATAAGAAAAGGTCCCATTTTTATTCTAACTAGCCTGGGAACTTATTATTATTTTTTTATTTAACTTGACAGGCCTGAGTTAATGTGTAAATGCATCTGGACCTCCAGATACCCCTCTCATTACCCCCTAAAGGACTTATGGACCCAGATTACCTGATTACTTTCTAAAGGACTCACATATACATTGACCTGACATCTATTAAACTTGTCTCTCTTCTTTGGAACACTACTGGGTTTTTTGCCTAGCTGTGTTTACGGTTTATAAACTCTAAGATCCTTTAATAAATCACTATCATTTATTTCTAGTGAAGGGTTCAGACTCTTTTTGAGTTCCAACAGTACTTATGGGGTTTCTCTAAAAATATGGATGCAAGACAAATAGGGCAGTTGAGTTTATATGCCATTCTAGACTAAGGAGAGGGAATCAGAGATCTGGGGTTCAAAGGGAAGGAGGCAATTTATAGGGTGATGAGAAAGAGCAAATATTTGGTAAACACATTCTTTCTGGACCACCCAGAAGTAATAGGACATGCAGGGCAATTTTATAAGCTGACTTTGCAGGTCCCTCTCTGTCTACTAAACTGAGCTTATATTGTGATTCCAAGGTGACAACTCCCTTCTTTTAAGCAGGTTTTTCTATCTGAATTCCTTTAGCCTGGTAAGGGGAAAGGTCAAAATTTCTTTCTGTGTATGGCCGGTGTGGCTTGGTGGTTGAGTGTTGACCCGTGAACCAGGAGGTCACTGGTTCGATTCCTGGCCAGGGAACATGCTCAGATTTCAGGCCTGATCCCTGGTGGGGGGCATGAAGGGACACGGGCAATTGATGTTTTTTTTTCTCATCTATGTTTCTATCTCTATATCCCTTTCCCTTCCTTTTTCTAAAATCTATAAAAAGTCATATATTGTTAAAAAACTGTGTTCACATTTAAAAAATATTTCTGAGTCTCTTGTTTCTTAAAAATAAGCAGTTTAAACTAATCACTATCCCAAAAGGTATGTTTTGGGGTGGCAAACTCTGCTTCCTCACAACATCATAGGTTTTAATGCCTCAATCATGAGTGTTTTCTCAGGAAATTTTAAACAAACCAAAGGCAATAAACTTTACATATTTGAAGTTGTATTTATAATTCAATGTAAACTTTTCATTAATAAAATAAAGGAAAACCAAAGAAAAGAAAATAGTCACTGATAGATGAATTTAGTGGTCTTCTTGTTTTTGGATTCTGACTTCGAAAACATTAGGAATTATGGACATTTTATTTTTGTAGAAAAGACAGCTTGAGTTGATCTAATACATCCTAAAAGCTCTGTTAAATGTAAATTCAGATAAGATTTACATTATATAGCTACCAGCAAAATAGCAAGTGTCTAAAATGGACAAGACTATGTCTAAACTATTTATCTTTGATTTATTAGTCCTTCATTCTAGTGAGGATATATTTTTTTCTCCTGGTATTTTATAGTTCCTACTATCTTTCTGTAACAGGAAAATAGTAACTAAAACCACACATTTCCTGAAAATATAATGAATGCAGATTTTCAGATTTAATGTTCAACAAAATCAATGAATAGAAAAATATAACCATTCTTTTTGCATTAACAACTAATTTAGTTTATCCCCGAATAAACTGTTGGCAATTGCAATAAATAAATAAATAAATAAATAAATAAATAAATAATAAAATAGTCCAAATTAAAAACCATCTTGGACTGGGGACCAGGTCCAGAACAGGTCTGCATAGCACCAACTGTGTGGGTTCTTGATTTCATGCAGGAAAGATTTCACAACGGGAATCCAGGTGGGTGACATCATCCTATCTAATAAAAAAGGAATATGCTATCTAATAAAAAAGGAATATGCTAATTGACCCTCACGCTGTCACAAAATGGTGACACCCACAGCCAAAAAGGAAGGAATATGCTAATTGACTGCCCCTCCCTCAAAGATGGTGGCTCCCACAGCCAATAAGTAGGGAATATGCTAATTGACTGCCAGGCCCTCAAAGATGGTGACGCCCACAGCCACAAGATGGCAGTGCCCAGTCCCCTCAGCCCCACTGGGGTGGCAGGCATGTGGCAAGGCTGGGCCCGCCTCCAGGCCTGCCCAGCCACTCTATGTGCCTGCCTCCGGAGTCCCCCAGTGCCCTCAGCCCCCCAGCCACCCAGGGTCACCTGAGGCTCAGGTAACCAGGGCTGGCCAAGTCTTGCGCTGCCGGCAGTGGCAGCAGCAGAGGTGTGATGGGGCATTGCCTTCCCTGATCAATGGGTCACCTCCTTCCCCTGAGAGTTCCCGGACTGTGAGAAGGGGCAGGCCAGGCTAAGGGACCCCCCCAACCCAGTGCATAAATTTTCATACACTGGGCCTCTAGTTTATTAATAAGGGTACATTTATTAAAGCTAGGACAATACAAGCATGTCGAACTCACAGCCGGCGGGCCACATGCTTTGTGAACGAGGCATGCAGCCCACTGACTATGAATTTGACATGCTTGAAACAGGACAGACCTATGTGGTGTAGCTTTGGCTCTCTAGAAATGTTATCCTATATAATAAAGAGGTAATATGCAAAATGACCCTCATGCCCTCACACAAGATGGCTGCCCCCATGTGGTCAAAGATGGCTGCCACAAGATGGCCGGCAGGAGAGGGTAGTTGTGGCCAATCAGGCCAGAAGGGGAGGGGAGTAGGGGGCAACCAGGCCTGCAGGGAAGGGTAGTTGGGGGTGACCTGGCCTGCAGGGGAGGGCAGTTAGGATCGACCAGGCTGGCAGGTGAGGGCAGTTAGGGGTGACCAGGCCAGCAGGGGAGGGCAGTTGGGGGTTACTGGACCTGTAGAGGAGGGCAGTTGGGAGGCACAAGGCCTGCAGGGGAGGGCAGTTGGGGGCAATCGGGCTGGCAGGGGAGCAGTTAGGCGTCAATCAGGCTGGCAGAGGCGTGGTTAGGGGATGATCAGGCTGGCAGGCAGGTGAGCAGTTGGGAGCCAGCAGTCCCAGATTGTGAGAGGGATGTTCGACTGCCGATTTAGGCCTGATTCATGTGGGATCGGGCCTAAACCGGCAGTCAGACATCCCCCAAGGGTCCCAGATTGGAGAGGGTTCCAACTGGGCTGAGGGACACCTCCCCCCCGCCAGTGCATGAATTTCATGCACCGGGCCTCTAGTAGAAAATAAATGAGCTAAGGTGGGGCTGCTTTAGCTCACTAGTAAGTCAGAGAAAATGGGGTCTTGGTGACAGGTTGAAGGGATTAACCCAGTACCAGCTGCCACTGCAAGTGGTAGCACCTCTGGAGACACATCTCTAGGGCCCTTAGAGTTTAGATGTGTACCTGTGGGGAAGGAAAGTGGAAGGGTAAGTCTGGGGTGCTCTCGGCAGGGAGAGAATGTGTTGGGCTCTTTGTGGTGAGGATTTTCTCTTACTCTCTTGCAGGCAGAAATGTTAGGGCAAGTCTCAGTGGAGGGTTTGAGCAAAATAATCATTAGTTTTCCAGGTGTGCTGTTTCAGGGTTGTGGTCTTTACTGATCGGTCAGCACCAGAACTGGGGATCATTGGTCATTGCAGCTGGTCCTCCTGTCACCCACCTGGTTTTGTTGCTTTTCTGGGCCTAAAGCTGAAACAAAATTGAGGTCTAGATGTTATCTTTAGAGAGGTGATCTTCTATAAATTGCTCAGCCAAATTGTTCAGCTATCTGTCTCAGTTTCCCCATTCTACTTGCCAAGGAATTTTCCTAGCTTCTCACTATCATGTTTCAATGCTAGACTTTTTCTCATTGCCTAAAATTTAGAGCTTAATTTTCTTAAAATTATTTTTTTCTTAGAAAATTGGCAATGCTACTGGCTTAAAGAAATTGTTAAATTTCTGAAAAGACCAAGTATCTTCTCTTTTAATGTTCATCATATGTATATTTTCAAGAAAAAGTAGTTAAAATATGGTTTCTGCATTCATATAGATGAAAGAAGTATAGAGGTAATTTAGTTTATTCTTCCGTATGCACAATGACTATTCCCACTGAGCAATCTTAGATTTATAAAAATCAACGCTGTTTTTCACAGAAGCCTGTATAACAAGTGACTGTTAGATCTTTTTATCTAATAACAGTGTGCAAATTTCTTCACGGTATAAAAATGATGTCTCAGTTAATCTCTATCATTACAAAGTTAGTAAGAAATTCCAAAGATAATTTATCTACCCCAGTATCTATAATAATAAAAGCATAATATGCTAATTAGACTGGACATCCTCTCGACGTCCTTCCGGACAACCTTCCAGATGAAGCCATGTTGGTAGGGGGGCGGAGGAGGGGGGGAGGATGCTGAGCACCGTGCACATATTTCATGCATTGGGCCTCTAGTTTTTATATAAGAATGTAGTCAAATCATTAAGATCACCAGTTATCTAATTTATTTTTACAAACCTTTGCTTGGAAGCTTGCTGAAGAAATACCACACATATTTGATATCCATAGGAAAGTAGTAAGAATTTTAGAACAAAGATTCTGAAGTTGAAAAGGACTGAATCCTACCTTTTTTTAAAAAAAAATTTATGGTCTTGTACAAGTTATTTCAATTATCCGATACTCAGTTTTATCATTTGTAAAATGACAATAATAGTACATTCTCATATGCTTGTTGTAAGAAATAACTGGCATAATTCATGTTGAGCTCTTTAAAAAGTGTCATGTATATTTATAATATTGTCATTGCTTTCTCAAAAAAGAATGCACTAAATTGAACTTTCTAAAGATGTGAAGTCAATCTATCTTTTATATAGGTAAACTAGGCATTTATCTATGAGATATGATTTAGGGGGGGAAACAGTTTGATTTGAAAGTATTTAATACCACCCTGGATGGTTTTGCTCAGTGGATAGAGCGTTGGCCTATGGACTAAAGGGTTCCGGGTTCTATTCTGGTCAAGGGCACATGCCTGGGTTGTGGGCTTGATCCCCAGTAGAGGGTGTGCATGAGGCAGCTGATCAATGATTCTCTCTCATCATTGATGTTTCTATCTCTCTCTCCCTCTCCCTTCCTCTCTGAAATCAATAATCCTATATAACAAAAGGCTAATATGCAAATTGACCAAACAGCAGAATAACCGGTTGCTATGACATGCACTGACCACCAGGGGACAGACGCTCAACACAGGAGCTGCCCCCTGGTGGTCAGTGTGCTCCCACAGGGAGAGCGCCACTCAGCTAGAAGCCGAGCTCATGGCTGGTGAGCACAGTGGCAGTGGCAGGAGCCTCTCCTGCCTCTGCAGCAGTACTAAAGATGTCTAGGATGTCTGACTGCCGGGGAGCGGGCCTAAGCCATCAGTCAGACATCCCTTGAGGGCTCCCAGATTGTGAGAGGGCACAGGCCGGGCTGAGGGATTCTCCCCACCACCCAAGTGCAAGAATTTCATGCACTGGGCCTTTAGTGCACACACACATAGATATATACATATATATATATATAATCTAAATATATATAATCTAAAATCAATTAAAATTTTAAAAAACTATTTAATACTTAAGTCATAATTATCACATACTTTAATAGGAGCTATTAATAGTTTGAATGAGATTAAATTCTGAAAGAAAATAAGATCTCATCTAATGTGTGATATGAATTACATATCTCAAAATATATTGCATAAAATATTATGCCATGTGATTATTCACAGAAAAGGATTCTGTGGGCAACTCTGTTTTATAAACACTGACTATTTCTCAATGAATATTCAAGAAGTGTATAATTATATTAAAAATTCGGAGACAACATGCATTGATGATGCATGAAGAAACTATTTCCTCTGAAACCCAGGGTTTTTACTTGGATTGAATTTAGCTTTAAATTCTAGCACTAGAAATCATATCTCTTTCTCTCTAAACCTGTCAAAGATCTAGTCTTTCTTACGATAACCAGAAACCTCCAAGGCAGCAGAGCACAGTGTCTCAGAAATGATTGATGGTCATAAGCTCCAGAACTCTGGCAGGCTAAAGAGAACATCTTGACCTAAGTTAGATTTCAGCTCCTGAGCCCTAATATGGAACATCCCCTCGTTACTTTCTCATTCACCCAGGCAGAGGGACACCAGAACAGACCTCAGAACTGTCTTCAAGACCAGGAGAAAACATTTATTGCCCTTACCTCACTTCCAACCAATCAGCTCCCAGCACAACCCTTAATCTTGAACCCATGGTGTCTTGTGATTTTACCCTATACTAGAGGCCTGGTGCACGAAATTCGTGCACAGGGGTGTGTGTCCCTCAGCCAAGCCTGCACCCTCTCCAATCTGGAACCCCTCAAGGGATGTCCGACTGCTTGTTTAGGCCTGATCCAGGTAGGATCGGGCCTAAACGGGCAGTCAGAGATTCCTCTCATAATCCAAGACTGCTGGCTCCCAACTGCTTTTCCGCTTGCCTTCCTGATGGCCCCTAAACGCTTCGGCCTGCCTGACTGAACACCCCTTAACCACTCCCCTGCCAGCCTGATTGATGCCTAACTGCTCCCCTGCCAGCCTGATTGCCCCTAAATGCCCTCCCCTGCAGGCCTGATCACCCCTAACTGTCCTCCCCTGCAGGCCTGGTCCCCCCCAACTGCTGTCCCCTGCAGGCCTGGGTCCCCCTCAACTGCCCTTCCCTGCAGGCCCGGTCACCCCCAACTTCCCTCCTCTGTTGGCCTGGTCACCCCTAACTGCCCTCCCCTGCAGGCTTGATCACCCCCAACTGCCCTCCCTTGCAGGCCTGGTCCCTCCCAACTGCCCTCCCCTGCTGGCCATCTTGTTGTGGCCATCTTGTGTCCACATGGGGGCAGCCATCTTTGACCACATGGGGGCATCCATCTTGTGTCTTGGAGTGATGGTCAATCTGCATATTACTCTTTTATTAGATAGGATAGAGGCCTGGTGCCTGGGTAGGGGCCAGCTGGTTTGCCCTGAAGGGTGTCCCAAATCAGGGTGGGGGTTCCCTTGGAGTGTGGGGCAGTCTGGGTGAGAGGCCTGTGGTGGTTTGCAGGCTGGCCACACCCCCCGATGACCCAAGCGGAGGCCCTGGTATCTGGGGTTTATTTATCTTCTATAATTGAAACTGTAGCCTTGAGCAGAGACAAGCCTCCTGCTCACTCCGTGGCCGCAGCCATTTTTGTTGGGATTTATTTATCTTCTATAATTGAAACTTTGTAGCCTTGAGTGTAGGCATGGGCCGGCCGGTGCAGCAGGGAAGCTTGGCTTCCTCCATTGCTAGAGAAAGCCAAGCCTCCTGTTTGCTGCAGCTCGGTGGCCACAGCCATCTTGATTGGGTTAATTTGCATACTTGCTCCTGATTGGCTGGTGGGCGTGGCTTGTGGAGGTACGATCAATTTGCATATTACTCTGTTATTAGATAGGATAATCTTCAACCTCCATACCATTGAAGAGTCCAGTCTTTAGAGTATAATCTTGCACACTCTCTAGACTGACTAATTCTCTAACTGCAAACTCCTGTTTGAGCATTTCTTTCAAACAGTGCATGCAGGCAGATGGACTCAGATTTTGGGGTTCATTAACACCTGCACAAACGCTGTTCTGTATATACACAATGCAAATGTTAGAAATTTGTGATAATATTTAATTGCAATTTACTTCACGTAATTTCTACTTGTTCTAATATTTGAAGATGTCATCAAGCTTCACTCTTGTTTTTCTTTTTCCCCTTCAAAGTAAATCTTATTTGTACCTCTTACAATTAAAATTCAATGAACCTAAAGCTGTCATATTTTAGTGCAAAAAATTAAAATTTAAAAGCTATCAAGACTACATTATAATATTTCCAAAAGCCTCCTAATATTTAAATAAAAAGGGGGGATAGTAGAAGAATATCATGTAAGGAAAAATATCCTGTAAGTAAATTACATCTAGAAAATTTTTACTTTAGAAAATTAACTTTCATTTGTAATGCTAACAGCAAGACACCCATGAAAAACACACATGGTGTCTAAACAAGCCAAAGGAAAATTGGGCAATAAATGAAAAAGGATCCCAAGTCAAATTTCTAGAAAAGATTCCTTTATTAACTTTTGGTCAAGAATATGTTTGTATATTTTCAGAAAACAGCTTCAAGACCATGTGGATTCCTGCAACAGAGAGGAATTTACAGGACTGCTCCAGCCATGAAGACAGAAGAGAAACATTCCAGAGATGGAAGATGCTGACACCGCCTCGCCATACTAGCAGTCAGCAGCTGTTGCTTCGTGGCAGGTTGCCCAGGACCAAACCAGAGAGGGTCTGACCTGCATTACCACCATTTGTCCACCATCCAGAACTGAAATACCATTGCTGACATGTACACATTAGGAACTGTTTGACATTGAAATTGGGACTCAAAAGAACTGTTGGCCCAGAAAGAAACTCACTACCGACTGATTCATTTGCCTCCCAGCATAACCGTTATTGATTGTCTCATTTTCGGTTCTTATAAGTATATTTCTAATATCACATGATTTTACTCATCTAGGGGAAATAATGAACAACATAAACTGATGAACAAAAACAGACCCAGAGACAGGGAAGCATCAATGAGACTGTCAAACCTCAGAGGGAAGGTAGGGGAGGGTGGGGGTAAGGGGGGGAAATCAACCAAAGGACTTGTATGCATGCATATAAGCCTAACCAGTGGTCACGGACAACAGGGGGGTGGGGGAATGCTTGGGGAGGGGTTTGGGATGGGAATGGGGGGATGAGGACAAATATGTAATACCTTAATCAATAAAGAAATTAATAAAAAAATAAAAAAAATAAAAAAAATTCAAATCATCCCATAATCACATCAGTCCTTGAAATGTAATCTAGTTAGTCCATAAAACACTTGAGTTAACAGATTGGAATAGTGTTTGCCTTCTCTGTCCCCTTTCTCTCCCTCAAAGGCAAGGCTAGGGCTCCATGTACTTTCTTAATGTCCCACCTGCAGGTCTGAGCGATAAACTAGTTATATTAGCTAATGACATAAAGTATGGTGTGTCCTAAAAGTTATTTTCTTTTTAAGAGGAATCCAGATGAGCAAATCAATTTAAGTACAAAGTAATTAAACTCTAATAGTAAGGTGAAGCTATATTTTAATGATATTATATTTTTTTAAAAAAGACTTGTTTTAAAGCTACATCACATCACAACATCAAGAAAGCTTGTGATATAACTGCCCACAAAGGATTATATTCTTTAAATGACTCATTGAGACAGATTCTCTAGATTTTTCTACTTTTCCATAGAGTTTTGCTTTAGATTTAAAATCCCATGGCCATTTCAGTCAGGGAATTGAAAGAGTATGAGAACTTTATAATTATCTACTCTACCTTATTTTTTTTTCTATAGCAACAATGATAGGTTCAGAAATATTTAGAAATTTGCACAAGGTTATGCTATTGACTATGAAGATGTCTTACTTAAATCTAGTCGTCTTGAGTCTTAGACACATTTTTGTTCTCTTAACTCCATAAAACCACTATCAGTTGATGTTTGTGGGGATGGGGGGTTGTTTCAGATGGTAATAAACTTAATCTAAAGTCAGCATGCTGTCCATATTTGGTATGTTCTTCTGTATGGGATAGCAGTTGTTTTTTTTGTTTTTTTTCACATTTCAAAAGACACATTACCAGAATTTATATGTCTGTGGAAAACAAAATTTGCTAATGATGACATTAGACCTATACAAATTGTCTTTGCAATATGTGTGTATCCTCTTTCTGAAAGTTAATTTCTGTGCAATCACAGATGTAATTGAAACTTACAATTACTAGGCAGGTGTCTGCCTTAGTGAGCCATCCAAATTCAATAACATCTAATGGCTATTTGATTGACATCATCAATACAATACGCCTGCTTAAGCAGAAACCTGTATTCTGCACAGCAATTTTAAAAATTAACACAAATTATGTTTTGAGCCTAAGGGTCATTGTCCCTTCTTTCAGAATAGAATAGAATAGTTGTTCATGCAACTGTGAGATAGATTGCTTGGTGCCTGGGTTACTGCGATTAAAACAGAGGCCTTTAGTTTGCAGTGCCATCAGCCTGGTACATGTCACTAATACCAAATTCATTTCTTAGAGCAGAACCATACACCCATCTTCCATTGCAATTACTGCAGAGGAGAGGAGATCGAGAAGTAAAAATGAAGCATTTCAAGGATGAATGGGCACTGGAAATTGGTAAAGTGGCAGGAAAGTCCAAGTTTGAAGAATGAAGAAGTGAATGTACATAGAAAAAGCAGTTTGGAAAACATGGGGAAAAAATGATACTTGGTAGAAACATCTGTTTGCTGTTGCTGAAAAAAATTAGCATTTAAATGTCCTCATTTGGTTCTGAAGTTAGCACTTCCCTGAAGTAGTTCACACCTTTACTCTTGCTCCTGTTCAGCTACAGATCATTTTATGCAAGACTGATTTTAACAAGAAAATGGTGCATTAATTTACAATGTGTTAAGCATTTTAAAAGTGGCAAAATATAGTCTTTTGTGAAATTTTTATAATCTGAAGAAAATAGAAATACTTATGTAAAGCTCTTTCAAATACCAGAATGACTTCATGCCCAAGAAATTATATCCTTATTAAGACCATTAGAAAATTCAGTTGTTAAATATATCTATATATCAACCTCTAACTAGTGGATTTTCTATAACTCTGCAGAGTCTCTATTAAATAGTGAAGCAGATGTAATCTCAGACATCATTTCACAATACTTTTAACATGCTTTTCAGCCGATTGCTCTTGCTCTCACTTTTCCTTCCAAATCTGCCTTCTTCTCACCTCTCTTCAATTCTTTCTTCATTCTTTTATTTCTTTATTTCATTTCTTCTTTTTTCTCTTCATTGCTTGTCTTTTTTGTCTCTTATCTTTTATAATTTTAAAAATTTTGTGTTTCAATTAAACAAATAAACTTGATAATGAGAGCTTGTTCACACTCTATCTTCCTCATTGGGGTACTTAATATTTTGAAGTTTTATATTTCTAAAATATCTTAATATTTTATATACACTTAAGATAAGCAATGGAGCTACCTGGGCATTATATATGTAACTTGACCTATGCATTTTTTATAAGTAACAAACTAAGAGGCCAAATTAACTCAAATTTAGAGATTCTATTTTATTGTTTAACTGAGTGAAGTCTTCTAAATTAAAACCATAAATATGAAATCAAGTCCTTGTATTTTTTTAAATCCTCACCCAAGGATATGTTTTTTATTTATTTTGAGAGAGAGAGAGAGAAAAACATCTGTCAGTTGCCTCCTGTACATGCCCCAACCAGGGATTATTCTGAAACATTTAGTTATTCTCTCATCCAAAGTACCATGAAATTGAGTATCCAAATGGAAAAGAATAGAAATAATACTTTGCTTATTTTATAGACTAAAATCATAATATGTAGTAGAACAGAGAGACCTTGTTTGTTTCGCATATTTGCAGTTATATTAGCCTTCAAAGTATAATGGCCCAGAAAGAAAAACTAAGTGGGAGGCAGGCTTGCTCTTCTTTGATATTTTTTTACAGGAAAATTAACGTTAAAAAATATTAATATAAGAAAATATATGCTATATTAAACCTAGTTGCTCCAACACTAATTGTCGGTCAAAATATCTTTCCCTTGAATTACTGTGCAGCCAGGAATGAAGAAAGGCCAAGGGCCATGCTGTATCACAGGGGCAATCATATGAAAACATAATTAGGGTGTGTGAGAATTATCACCTGGATGTGTGATCATTTGTTATATTTGTAGAAACATTCTTCAAACTATGTGAAAAATTATTGTGCATTAATTTAACATAACTAAACATAAAGATATATGAAGTTGGATACATAATGGATATATTATAGATGATAGATAGATAGAAAGATAGATAGTGAATAAAAGAATAGGCTCTTCATTTCATTCACAGATTTGTAGAACATATGCCATATTTTGTTCTTACTTATCTCATTCTTATTAGTATCCCAACAGTTAATGAATTTATGAATATAGTGCATATCTTACTTGGAATTAAATTCTATAAGTAGTACAAATTTTCTACTAAACTAGCAATGTTTTGCTTTGAAGCAAAAATGCTGAAGATATGCCCATTTTTAAAGATGTCAAAATTGAAGGATTCCAAAGCTATGCCCACTAATTACAAAAATAGTTTATTGAGCATCTGGAAACAGAGAAGCAGAGGTAAAGTAATTTATTCTTAAAAAGTTAGAGTGATTATGCTTTCTTTTCTGACCTTCTCACTTTTCAACATATATTTCCATTAGGCTACGAATATGCTTCACACTTAGATTACAAAAGATCAGTTCTACACTGGTTATATTGGTTTCCAATCAACTAATTTGTCAATATCATTTCTTGTTGCTGTTGCTCATTCTCTTATCTATTTTTTATTCCTATTTAAGCCTTGTTTCTATTTATTATTTCACCCTTTACTTTTGTGTTCTCTGTACTTTGCCTCTCCACCTATAATTCCAAAGCACTGCATATAGGCGTATATCTATACTAATAAAAGCCTAAGTGGCCCTCGCACCTGTGCACCCTCATGTCATCACAAGATGGCCATCCCCATGTTGTCACAAGATGGCCACCACAAGATGGCTGTCACAATATGGCCACCACAAGATGGCCGGCAGGGGAGGGCAGTTGTGGGTGATCGAGCCAGAAGGGGAGGGCATTTGGGGGTGACCAGGCCTGCAAAGGAGGGCAGTTAGGGGCGACCAGGCCTGCAGGGGAGGGCAGTTGGGAGCCATCAGGCTGGCAGGGAAGGGCAATTGGGGGCGATCAGGCCAGCAGGGGAGTAGTTAGGCATCCATTAGGCTGGCAGGGGAGTAGTTAGGGGGCGATCAGGCAGGCAAGCAGGCGAGTGGTTAGGAGCCAGCAATCCCAGATTGTGAGAGGGATGTGAGAGGGACATCCCCCAAGGAGTCCCAGATTGGAGAGGGTGCAGGCTGGGCTGAGGGACACTCCCTTAGTGCATGAATTTCGTGCACCAGGCCTCTAGTGTAAATATAACTATATTTCTATTTGTATCTACATCAAATGTATTATTAATTTAGTCCAGGCTTATTGAATCCTGAAAAAGCCAGATAGTGTAATTGCATATTTAGTCATTATATCTGAATTTACTCATTAAATTCACATTTCTTTCTTTACTTATGGGAAATTCAATATCCTTCATGTATGAGAAACCTTCTTCTGAAAGAGGATCATTAAATAACAGGAAATCTAAAACAGAGACCCTGGCACCTGATAATGTACAGGGACCAACTTGTAGAATGCTTTTGTGTTTGTTTTTTTAACTAACCCATATTGGCTGATTTTTAAGCTATTTTCTCTCTGCCTCAAAACAAGCCTTTTATGTTCTGCTTTGTAATCCTTGGGCTGGGACTTTGAGAAACTCATTTCAGCTTTTTGAGCACACTTATTGCTGGACTCTGCTAGCAGAGGGCTCTTGAAGGAGACCCATTGTTAGTGGGGAAGAAGGGGTACTGTTTCCTGCAAACTCGCAGCAGTGGTTGTTCACCCTGAGAGTGGAAGTTTGCTCATCCAGAAGCAGCCTCCTGGTTCAGTATTCCTGTATTCCCAGAACAAGTCCCCTCATCTCTCTTCAAAAGGACAAATTACATCCTGTTGAGCCTCTTTCTCAGAAATCTAGTGTCCACAGGGCCCTTCCTCCAAGTGTGTAAGGTTTAGTAATTCCAATCCCTTCTCACCCTAGTAATGGTAGCTACTTACAGTTTTTACTTCAGTGTCCCCTTTTTGTTTTTTTCTAAAATGTATTTTTACTAGAGGCCTGGTGCACGAAAATTGTGCACTTTGGGGGCGGGGGGTGGGCTCAGCCTGGCCTGTGCCCTCTCACAGTGTGGGAGCCCTCGGGGGATAGACGACAGTGGGACATCCTTAGTGCTGCTGCAGAGGCAGGAGAGGCTCCTGTCACCGCTGCTGCACTCACCAGCTGTGAGCGCAGCTTCTGGCTGAGCAGTGCTACCTCTGTAGGAGTGCACTGACCACCAGGGGGCAGCTCCTACATTGAGCGTCTGCCCCTGGTGGTCAGTGTGCATCATAACGACTGGTTGTTCCACTTTTCAGTTGATTTGCATATTAGCCTTTTATTATATAGGATTAATTTCAAGAGAAACAGGGAAAAGGAGAGATAGAAACTTCAATGATAAGAAAGAATTATTGATCAATTGTATCCTGTACACCCACTCCTGGAATTGAGCCTGCAACCCAGGCGTGTGCCCTGACAGGAATAGAACTATGACCTCCTGGTTCATAGATCAAAGTTCAATCACTGAGCCACACCATCCAGGCCTTGGATTTTTATTTATCTAACTAGAGGCCCGGTGCATGAAACTTGTGCATGGGGTGTGTGTTCCTCAGCCCAGCCTGCACCCTCTCCAATCTGGGATCCCTCTCACAATCCAGGACTGCTGGCTCCCAACTGCTTGCCTGCCTGCCTTCCTGATTGCCCTTAACTGCTTCTGCCTGCCAGCCTGATCACCTCCTAACCACTCCCAAGCCAGCCTGATTGATGCCTAACTGCTCCCCTGCAGGCCTGGTCATCCCTAACTGCCCTCCCCTGCAGGCCTGGTCACCCCCAACTGCTGTCCCCTGCAGGCCTGGGTCCCCCCCAACTGCCCTTCCCTGCACACCCGGTCATCCCCAACTTCCCTCCTCTGCAAGCCTGGTCACCCCTAACTGCCCTCCCCTGCAGGCTTGATCACCCCTAACTGCCCTCCCTTGCAGGCCTGGTCCCTCCCAACTGCCCTCCCCTGATGGCCATCTTGTCGCGGCCATCTTGTGTCTACATGGGGGCAGCCATCTTGTGTGTTGGAGTAACAGTCAATTTGCATATTACTCTTTTAGTAGATAGGATAGAGGCCTGGTGCACAGGTTGGGGCCGGCTGGTTTGCCCTGAAAGGTGTCCTGGATCAGGGTGGAGGTTCCCTTGGGGTGTGAGGCAGCCTGGGTGAGGAGCCTGTGGTGGTTCGCAGGCCAACCACCCCTCCCCCCACAGCGACCCAAGCGGAGGCCCTGGTATCTGGGATTTATTTATTTTCTATAATTGAAACTTTGTAGCCTTGAGTGGAGCCAAGCCTCCTGCTCGCTCCATGGCCACAGGCATTTTTGTTTGGATTTATTTATCTTCTATAATTGAAACTTTGTAGCATTGAATGGAGGAAGCTTGGCTTCCTCCATTACCGGGGGCAACCCAAGCCTCCTGCTCTCTCCAGCTCTGTGGCTGCTGCCATTTTTGTTAGGATTTATTTATCTTCTATAATTGAAACTTTGTAGCCTTGAGCAGAGGCCAGGGCAGGCCAGGGCTGGAGGAAGCTTGGCTTCCTCCAACGCTGGGGAAACCCAAGCCTCCTGCTCGCTCCATGGCTGCAGCCAACTTGGTTGGGTTAATTTGCATATTCATTCCTGAATGGCTAGTGGGTGTGGCTTGTGGGTGTAGCAGAGGTACGGTCAATTTGCATGTTTCTCTTTTATTAGTGTAGATATTTCATTAACAATTTTTTATATTAAAGCTCTTGTTAAAATAATGTTATCTCTGGTCTCCTGACTGGACCTTGCCTAATATACTATTTCTTTTTTTTTGCTATTAGCTACTAGCTATACATAGTTAAGTGACGATAACTAAAGAAATAAAACCTGGAAGTTACTTTCTCTCCTCAACATCCCTGCATGTGCAGTTTCCCTTAGAAAACATGGGATCATAGGACTGACTTGTAGTATTTTCTTCAGGTAAAAAACCTTCAACTTACCTACTGATTTTTATTTCAACATATATCATTGTTGTAAAGAATGGATCATTTTTATTATAACCTACTTCAAGTAATCATATTTGGAAAAAAATATATTACAAATTATAAAGTTACTATAGTGAGAAATACAGTATTTCAGTAGGAAAAAAATTTAGACTCCTTGAATGGGAACTTTACGCAAGGCAGTGTTTAAATCATTCATTCTATCAAAATTAACATTGATTATGTGACAAGTATGATCCCTAAAGGGATGAAAAAATGTGGTACTTATTCTCTAAGATTTTATAACCTGTATATAAGAAAACTTGACACCAGTTTATATAAGGTTAAAAATATATCAAACACACACTATAAATTTTTTTAAAATGCTAAGGCA
Organism: Plecotus auritus; assembly: GCF_963455305.1. Lineage (NCBI taxonomy): Eukaryota > Metazoa > Chordata > Mammalia > Chiroptera > Vespertilionidae > Plecotus > Plecotus auritus. The sequence goes on along the minus strand of NC_137772.1, from coordinate 73,274,592 downwards.
AGAGGAATATAGGACATGCACGGGAAAAAAATTAAAGGAAGTTGAAGAGTAGGATATGGTTTTAGTGAAGACATTAAGGAGGACACAGAATATCCAACAAACAAATACTTTGATGTTTTAATGGTAATGGCAATTGTTATGAATACAGAGTAAACATAAAAAAATAGCCTTCCTCACACCTTACATAATTTATGTGGAGATTTATTTTTCTAGGATTATCTACTGCTTTATAACAAACAAAACCTAGTGGGTTAAAACAATAATATCAATTATTTTGCACCTGAATTTGCAATTTAAGATCATTCATCTCTGCTTCAATCAATTTTAGATTTAGCATCTCTACTTGAGCTGGAGGAAATTCTAAGATATGTTCACATTGCAAGTCAATTGACACAGGCAGTCAGCTGGAATCTTATCTGCAGTTAGCAGCAGGAACTGAGTTTTCCTTCCCATGGCCCCTTCACATGGGGAAGCTGAGTTTCCTCACAAGATGGCTGCTGAGTTCCAAGAATGAATATTCAAGAGACAGGAATTAGAAGCTTCCAGTTCTGCAAATCATCTGTCTTGAAACAAGCACTGTCACTTGTTTATACTTTTTGGTAAATTAGTTGCAGATCGCTCAGATTTTAAGGTAGGGTACAAAGATTTTACTTTTCAGTGGGAGCATTGTCCATTAATGTGAAGCCACCGTTAATGTACCATATATTCATTCTGTACTATTTGTACATATCTCTTATTTAGCTTAACACACATCCAGGTAATCACTTTGGAGCTGTCAATATCAAAGCATTAAGAACAGCTCATAATTAAAAAATATGTTTAGAAATTGCATGATTAATTTTTTAAAGTGCATTAAGTATATAATAAAGCAGTATCTCCAAAAATGGGCACAGGCATTTACTGATACCTCTGGAGCTGATAACTCCTAATACATCTACAGACAGATGGGTAAGAAGGCTTGATAACAAATAAGGAGTTATGGCTTTACTATTCCATTCCTCTTTCCTTAGCATTTTTAAAAAGTCACAGCGTGTTTTTAATATATGGCTTATTGTCACTGCTATTTTCTCATCCATGTCTACCTGTCTTTCTATAATGTAAACTCCATGATATTAGGAATTGTCTTAAAATGTATTTTTCAATTAATTATATTTGTAAGTTGTTGACGTAAAGTTAATAATGATAATGAGTTTTAGTAGATTGACAAGGACATTATTATTCCCAAGTATTTTGGAATTCTAAGGGTAAAAGAAAACAGTACATACTAGTACATTTAGAATGAATATTATTGTGGACTATATACAATTATTTTTAACTTTTTTTTCTGACTAAAAATGTAGTTATTTATCATCATTCTAATTCTGCCCAAGTTACTGATTTAAGAATACTTTATGACATCAGGGATTTACTTCACATGCCTTCAAGGGTAAAAAAAAAAGGGTAGACAAATTAAACAATGTTGGCCATGAATTGATAATTGGGAATTAGTTATACTATTTATTATACTTTTTTATATTTGAAAATTTTCATAAATAACTTAAATACAAAGGTTTTATTCATAAAAAGGTTTAAAAAGGCATGTGAGTAATAAACATTGTTGGAATTTTTCTGATGACAAATTGTTAAATATTAATAATAATACTGAAAGCATTTGAGTCATTTAGGATTACTGTTTCTTTGCTGATTTTTTGTCTAGAGGATTTATCCAGTGATGTCAGTTGGGTATTAAAGTCCCCTACTATGATTGTATTGTTGTTGATCTCTCCCTTGATATCTTCCAGGAGTTTTTTCATGTATTTGGGTGCTCCTGCATTGGGTGCATATATGTTTATAAGGGTTATATCTTCTTGTTGTATCAATCCCTTTAGTATTACAAAGTGGCTATCCTTATCTCTTGTTATGGCCTTCTCTTTGAGGTTTATTTTATCTGATATAAGTATTGCTACCCCAGCTTTTTTTCATTTCCATTTGCCTGAAAGGTATTTTTCCATCCCTTCATTTTCAGTCTGTTTGAGTCCCTTGTTCGGAGGTGGGTCTCTTGTAGACAGCATATGTATGGGTCATATTTTTTTTATCCATTCAGCCACTCAATGTCTTTTGATTGGAACATTTAGTCTGTTTATGTTTAAAGTTGTTATTGATAGGTACTTGTTTGTAGCCATTTTTATTTTTTGTGCCTATGTTCCTTCTTACCTTTTTATTTCTTCTTTTTACACCAGTACCTTCGGCATTTCTTGCATTGCTGGCTTGGTAATGATAAACTTAGCCTTTTTTGTCTGTGATGTTCCTTATTTCCACTTCGATTTTGAATGTTACCCTTGCTGGATAGAATATTCTTGGATTCAGTCTCTTGCTTTGCATCACTTTGTAAATTTCCTTTCATTCTTTGCTGGCCTGATGTGTTTCTGTTGAGAAATCATTTGATAATCTAATGGGAGATCCCTTGTATATAACATTCTATCTCTCTATTGCAGCCTTTAAGATTCTCTCTTTGTCCTGAACATTTGTCATCGTAATTACAATGTGTCCTGGTGTGGGTCTCTTTGGGTTTATCTTGTTTGGTACTCTCTGTGCTTGTGTGACTTTTTTCTTCCCCACATCAGGCAAGTTTTCTGACATTATTTCTTCAAATAGGTTTTCTAACCCTTGTTTCTCTTCCTGTCATTCTGGCACCCCTATTATTCTTATGTTGCTTTGTTTCATGTTGCCCCATAGCTCCCTTAGAATCTCCTCCTGTCTTTTAATTTTTTTCTCCAGTTGCAGTTCAGTTTGGGTGTGTTTTGCTTTCCTGTCTTCTAATTCGCTAATTTGGTCCTCCACTTCTCCTAATCTACTGTTGAAACTTTCCATGGTGTTTTTAATTGCAGCTATATCAGTCTTTATTTTTTCTTGATTCTTATATAAGTTGTTGATTTTTCATCCTTCCAGTTTATGAACTATACTAGAGGCCCAGTGCACGAAATTCGTGCACTGGTAGGGTCCCTAGCAGCTGCTAACTGCTGGCTGGGTACTCCCTCGCTTACCCCGGCTGCCTGTTCCCCTGCTGCTGAACAGCCCAATCACACCACCTATCGCCCCACCACCGCGTGGCTCCCAGGTGCTGAATTAATTGATGACTATAATATACGTAGAGACAGACAATTGGAAAGAGCCCTGTGATCAGATTGGCAGGGCATTGGGCCCCCGCGTGGCTCCCTTAGCGCCTGGGAGCTGGATGGCAGTGGGGCGATGGGATCAGCAGGGAGATTGGATCAGTAGGATGATTGGCCCCCACCCGGTGACCAGTGGCTTGCACCCGCCTTTGCCTGGCACTGCCCACACACCTGCTCTACAATCCTGCCCTGATCCCATTCTCATCAGGGCTCATCAAGGCCTGCAGTGCCTCCACTGCCACCCACTGCCAGCACCCCATCACCAACGCCCGCCATGTTCTGTGCTTCCCCCTGGTGGCCAGAGCATGTCATAGCAAGCAGTCGAACTCTTGGCAGAACTCCTGGTAGAGGGGATAATTTGCATATTAGGCTTTTATTATATAAGGATGACCCTTATTCTGAATTTTTTTTTATTAAGTTATTATATGTGTACATATCTTACCATTGCCCCCCGACCCCACTCCCATACATGCCCTCACCCACCAATGTTTTGCATCCGTTGGTTACTCTTATATGCATGCATATAAGTCCTTCGGTTGATCTCTTATTTCCCCCACCTCTCCCTAACCTTCCCGCTGTAATTTGACAGTCTGTTTGATGATTTACTGCCTCTGTATCTATCTTTTTGTTCAACAGTTTATAATGTTTTTTATTATCCACAAATGAGTGAGATCATGTGGTATTTTTCTTTCATTGACTGGCTAATTTCACTTAGCATAATGTTCTCCAATTCCATCCAGGTTGCTACAAGTGGTAAGAATTCCTTCTTTTTTATGGCAGCATAGTATTCCATTGTGTAGATGTACCATAGTTTTCTGACATATTGCATGCTTCTGTTTCACTTAACTGCTTTTCTTGTGATTCATCCTTTTCTTTCCTTTGGGGGTTATTGCATTAATTTTAAATTTTCTTCAGTTTAAGGATGATCTCTGACTATTAAGAAGAAACTAACAGAATCCAGAAATAAACCCTTATGTGTGTGGGCAAATGATTTTCAACAAAAATGCCAAAACCATACAATGATGTAAAGCTCCTCTTCAATAAATGGTGCTGGGAAAATTGAAACCCACATGCTAGAGAGTTCAACTAGACTACTATTTGTCCCCATATACAAAATTAATTCAAAATGGATCAAAAACCTAAATATAAGACCTAAAACAATAAATCACATAGAAGAAAACATAGGTCCCAAACTTATAGACCTCGGTCTTAGAGAAGATTTTATGAATTTGACCCCAAAGGTAAGTGGAATAAAGGCAAAAATAGATTAATAGGACTATGTCAAAATAGAGGTTCTTCACAGATAAAGAAACCATTAACTAAACAAAAAGGCAACCTTTTTGGGAGAAGGTATTTTCAAACAATAGTTCTGACAAGGGAGTTAATTTCCATATATATATAATATATAATAATATATATTATAATATATATAATAATTATATATATATATATATATATAAATCTCAACAGCAAAGAAACAAACAATCCAATTAAAAAATGGACAGAGAACCTGAACAGACACGTCTCCCAAGAAGACATACAAATGGCCAATAGATATATGAAAAGATACTCAACTTTACTAGCTATGTGGGAGATGCAAATCACAACTACAATGAGATAGCACCTCACACCTGTTAGAATGGCTTTATCAGCAAGACAAGTAATAACATGTTTTGGAGAGGTTGTGTAGAAAAAGGGATCCTCATTCATTGCTGGTGTAAATGTAAACTGGTATAGCCACTATGGAAAGTAGTGTAGAGGCTAATCAAAAAATTAAGAATAAATTTACCATATGGCCCAGCAATCCATCTTCTGGGTATCTACCCCCCAAATTTGAAAACATTTATTCACAATGATATATGCACCCCTATGTACACCGGAGCATTTTTCTCAACATTGAGGCAACCAAAGTGTCCTTCAATAGATAATTGTAAGATATAGTACATATATACAATGGAATACTACTCACCCGTAAAAAGATGAAGTACTGTCATATGCAACAACATGGAGGAAACTTGAGAATATCATGCTAAGCAAAAAAAGTTAGACAGAAAAAGTTAAGAACCATATAATATCACTCATGTGGGATATAAAACAGAAAGCAGCATATAAACCTACAAAAATAACAAACTGACAAAAACTCATAGTCACAGACAACAGTATGGTTATCACAAAGAGGGAGTTGGATGGTGGTAAAGAGTAAAGGTGATGGGAAAAGATTTGACTTTGAATGGTGGGCACATAACTCAGTATACAGATGATATATCATAGGACTGTACACTTGAAAACTATATAATCCCATTAACCAGTGTCATTCCAAAAATTTTAATTAAGTATATGACCAAATGTCAAAGAAAAAGAATCTAGTATGCATTGCTTAGTCAAAACAAACAAACAAACAAACAAAAAAAAAACCTTTAAACTCACTAACATATTTCATATCTAATAGTCATTTGAAATCTCTGGATTCTACTTATGTTCTCTTATTCCTTATAAAATACCTGTGTTTAAACATGAAGTTTTAGTCCCCTTCTGCAGCAAAAATAATCTTCACAATGCAGATCAACGCAAAACTGTCACAATAAGCCTGTGGCCAAACAGTCTTAAACAATATGACCAAAGGTGATGTTATATTTCACATATTAATGAAGTGTTACTTTATGAAAGAGGAACCATTTAAATATTAACACGATTACTCTAGTATATCAAAACAAACACCTTGTTTCATACATATTTAAAGACTTGGAAACATAAGCTTTTTCAACTCCAGACTCTATTCTTGTAGTAGACAGAATGACCCTCCACAGAACAGGGCTCTTGAGGTATTCTCTCACTGCAATTTCACCAGCTGGGGATGGTGTATAACATTTAGATAGAAAATAACAGTAAGTTGTTTGTTTTAGAGAGAGTATGGTAACACATTTTGTAGTCATGCTCAAGAAAAAGCTACAATATTTATTTAGCTACTTGTGCTTATGTACTACAGTTCATGCAAATGAACTGAACATCCTACCTCATGTGGTCAATAAAAATGTGTTGAAGCTGTTGATACCTGCAGTACTCAGGTATATGCTTTGGTGAAGAAAGTCTACTTACCTTTATAAAAGAAGTAGAAGAGATGATAAGAGAATCTAAGGTAATGGGAAGAGAAAATTTCAGACATTATGAAAACTAATTATTCTTTCTAACAATGCTTAATAGTGCCTATCTATTCAGAGGTTGAAATTCATCACAAAAATCTGAGAATTGTGTCATTATGAGGCTACTAATGGTAACAGTTTCTGTAGGTTCTGTAACAGAATAATGACAACTGCTCTAACAGATTATCACCAGGAGAATTTTTTTTCTTACCCATTGAGCAACCCAATATGAGCTTTAGTAGCCGCCTTCTGGGAGGTAATTCAGAAAGTCAAGTTCCTTCCAAACACTGTCTCCATCATCAACACATTTTTTCAAAAGTCACTTCTAAGGAGTAAGTAAGCCTGGGGGAAGATAAGCTAATTTCTTAACAACTTCGGCCCCCAAAATAAAACATATAACATCTGAAACACACAAAATAGTGGTAGAAATTTTATTTTTTGAAGTGGATAGAGGAGGAAAATGTTACGAGATGGCAATATAGGAGATATTAGCCTCGATTCTCTTTCAAATATCAACAATTAGACATCCACCCACAAACAAAAACAGCTCTGGGAGAGTTCTGGAGTTCAGCTTCAGCAACAGTGGAAAACTGAGAATGAAACAAATAGAAACAGCAACGTAATTTTGCCTGTGTTATCCCTTTCTCCACGCTGGCACTGCTCAGTGCAAAGAGGGAGCTGCCTCGCTAGAAAGAGTTGCCCTGGCTGGGAGAGAAAGAGCTGTATGACTGACCAGATTTCACAGCTTTTTAAGGTTCCTCACTAAGGATTTACTTTGGTTTCATTTCATCCCGATAACTGGGAAACAGAGATGGATAGAGATGGCCAGGAACAAGAAAGAAAGGTAGGGTTACCAATTTCAGCCACCTAGTGGAAGTAACAGTGTCCCTAATGATGTCCTCTGCAGACAACCCCAACAACTTTTGACTCTGAAGAAATCAAGAGCCAGCACAGTAGCTTTGGAAACCCTACAGATTTCACAGGCTTTTGCCTTGTCTTCTGTCCCTGGCCAGCCCCACTGAAATGATCTGTGCGTGCCCTCACAGTTGGGCACCTGTGTGCCTCTCCTACAGCCCCCATCACCAGTCTCCACTGCTGTGTGCCCATGCAGAGACCCACTAGCCAAAGTAGTGCACACTGACAACCAGAGTCATTATAGCTTCCAGTGTTCTCACAGTGGTCCCTTGCTACCGGCACTGGCTCCCACCACTACATGTGGCATAGAAACAGACTTATATGCCAATGTAACAAACCCAGAAGTAAACCTAAGGATATATAGTCAACTAATATTTGACAAGGGAGCCAAGGATTCAACTGGAAAAAGACAGTCTCTTAAAAAAATGAGGTTGAAAAAACTGGATTTTTTACATTCAAGAGAATTAAACCCCTGTCTTAAACCACTTACAAAAATTAAGTTGAAATGGATTAACGACTTAAATATAAGAACTAAAACCATAAAACTGCTATGAGAACACATGGGAAGAAAACTCTTGACATGAGTCTTTGCAATGATTTAGATTTTTTTCCCCAAGAAGAGATAGAAATGGCCAACTGGTACTTGTGAAAGGTGCTCAACATCACTAACCATCAGGGAAATGCAACTCAGAACCACTATGAGATATCACTTCACACCTCTTAGAATAGCTTTTGTCAAATGGAAGGACCTGGAGAGCATTATGCTAAGTGAAATAAGGCAATGGAAGAAAAATACCACTCATGATCTCACTCATTTATGGAAAATAAAGAACATTATAACCTGATGAACAAAAAGACAGATACAGAGGCAGTAAAGCATTGAACAGACTGTCAAATTACAGTGGGAAGGCTGGGGAGTGTTGGGGAGGGCGGGGAAGAGATCAACCAAAGGACTTGTATGCATGCACATAAGCACAACCAATGGACAAAGACACTGGCGGGGTGGGATGAGGGCATGTTACAGGGGGTAGGGGAGGCTGGGGGAAGCTCAATGGGGGAAAAAAGGAGATATATGTACTACTATATGTAATACTTTAAACAATAAAATAAAATTTTAAAAAAAGAATAGCTATTGTCAATAAAGATAAAAATTCTGCCATGAATGTAGAGAAAATGGAACCCTGATGTGTTTTGTTTGGTGTGTGTTTGTGTGTGTGTATGTGTGTGTGTGTGTGTGCACATTCTTGGTAGAAATATACATTGGTATAGCCACTATGGAAAACAATATAGAGGTTTATCAAAAGTTAAAAAATAGAACTACCAAACTATCTATCTATAGAAATCCGAAGATGAAATCACTATTTCAAAAGAACATCTGTACTCTATGTTCATTTTAGTTTTATTCACAATAGGCAATTCATGGAAACAGCCTAAGTGTCAGATAACAGATGAAAGGATCAAAAGAATATGATACCCTGGCCGGGTGTGACTCAGTGGGCCCACACTTAGATTCCCTGTCAAACCACATATCCGGGTTTCTGGGGCTCGATCCACATTGGATGGCATGCAGGAGGCAGCTAATTAATAATTCTCTCATCATTGATGTTCCTATCTCTCTCTCCCTCTCCATTCCATTCTGAAATCAATAAAAAATTAAAAAGAGAATATGATAAACAGACACACAAACATACATGCACACACACTCACACACACACAAATGGAATATATTCAGTCATTTTTTAAAAAGCAAATTACTTTAATTGTGACATGAATGGACTTCAGGGCATTATGATAAGGGAAATAAATCAGACAGAAAGACAAATACTGTTGCATGTTCTTGATATGTAAATAAATAAAAAATTTGAACTTATGGAAACAGAACATAGAATGATGGCCTCTGGGTTTGAAGGGTGAGAAAAATGGGAAATATTGGTAAGTAAGGTTACAAGTTTTCATTTAGTAGATGAATAAGTTTTAAAGAGCTAATGTACAACATATTGATTATAGTTAATAATACTGTATTGTATTTAAGGCTACCATGAGATTTTGGCTTTAATCTTCTCACCATAACAACAACAACAAACAACAAAATGCTAATTATGTGACATATTAACTAATCTCATTGTGGGAAGAATTTTACAACATATGCATGTATCAAATCATCTTATTGTACACTTTAAACATAAACAATGTTATATGTCAATTATATCTAAATAAGGCTGAGAGAATGAAAAGAAGGGAAAAAAGGAAAGGAGGAAGGAAGAAAAGGAAGGAAGGAAGGAAGGAAGGAAAGAAGGAAGGAAGGAAGGAAGGAAGGAAGGAAGGAGGAAAGAAGGAAGGAAGGAAGGAAGGAAGAGAGGAAGGAAGGGAAGAAAGGGAGAAAGAAATGCTATTTTTTTTCTAATGTATTTTTATTGATTTCAGAGAGGAAGAGAGAGGGAGAGAGAGATAGAAACATCAATGATGAGAGAGAATCATCGATTGGCTGCCTCCTGCACAACCCACACTGGGGATGGAGCCCACAACCCAGGCATGTGCCCTGACAGAGAATTGGACCCTGACCTCCTGGTTCACAGGTCAACGCTCAACCTCTGAGCCATGCTAGCTGGTCAAGGGATTCTCTTTATAGAAGGACCATCTCCTTCAGAGTTTTGTTTTTTTTAAATATATTTTATTGATATTTTACAGAGAGGAAGGGAGAGGGATAGAGAGTTAGAAACATCGATGAGAGAGAAACATCGATCAGCTGCCTCCTGCACACCTCCTACTGGGGATGTGCCCGCAACCAAGGTACGTGCCCTTGACCGGAATCGAACCTGGGACCTTTCAGCCCGCAGGCTGACGCTCTATCCACTGAGCCAAACCAGTTTCGGCTCCTTCAGAGTTTTAGTAGTCCTTGGGTTGACCACCTGAGCATGTATTATCTTCTCTGGACATACCTGAATTAGACGTAAGAGAAAATGGACAAGATCTTGGCCTGCTTTCTATAAAAGTGATTTTACAATTTACTGAAATATTGCAAGCTTTTTTTCACCCCAAGACCATGTAGATAATGGTTTATTTCATGAGAAATTGTTTCACACTTAGTATAGGCTGATTTCTGCTTCTTGGAAGATGTAGTAGTCATACTTTTTACTATTTCTTCTGCTAATGAAGTACAACACAAACCCTTGTCCGTTACATAAAAACAGATATTAAATAACTCCAAAAGGTTAAAAAAAAAGAATAAAAGGAAGACTGGTTTGGAACCTCAGGTCCTGAGAACAACATGGTAGTGAATTTTAATATCAAAAGTGCAATCCATAAAAAGAAAAATCAATAAATTTTACTTCATCAAAATTATAAAATTTTTGATATAAAAATTTTGTTTATAGGATGAAAACTCAAGCTATAAACAGGAAAACATATATTTGCAAACTACAAGCAGAAATCAAAAGGGTAGGATATAGAATTATATATGGAATTCTCAAAACTCAACAGTAAAAAAAATCTAATTAGAAAAAGATCAGAAAACATGAAGAGTCATTTCACAAAAAGAGTTATATGCAAATTGCAATTAAGCACATGAAAAAATGTTCAACATTATTAACCATTAGGGAAATACAAATTAAACATAATGAAATATCACCACACACCTACCAGAATAGCCAAAATTAAGAAAAAAATGGTGACCACACCAAATTCTGGCAAGGATGTGAATTGGATCACTGGTACATTACAGCTCATAATGTAAAATTGTACAGCCACTCCAGATTGTCAGTTGTTTTTTTTAAACAAAACATGTAACTTTCATTTGACCCAGCACTTGCATTGCTGGACATTTGTCCCAGAGAAATTAACTTATGCTCATAGTAAAATCTGTACCTGAATGATTATAGTAGATTTATTCAATTACCCAAAATAGTTTTTCAAAAAATGGAAACAACTCAGATATTTTTTGTGAGCAAATTGCTAGACTGCTGGTGGTACATCCATACCATGAAATGGTATTAAGCGATAAAAAGGAACTACTAATGTACACAACACCTGGATTGCTCTCCAGATAACTTTACTAAGTGAAAACCCAATACCTAAAGGTTATATTGAGAATAATTTTATTTCTATATGTTTCTTAAAAGTACAGAATTATAGACATAAAAATAAGATCAGTGTTTGCCTAGAGTTTGTGATGGGAGATTTTTGTGGTAATGGAAGTGTGTCATCTTGAATTCAGTGGTGATAATCCAAATCTAAATATGTGATAAAGTGATAGAGAATTATACATACACACTTACCAATGTTAAAATCTTGGTTTTGATAATATGCTACAATTATGCAACATGTTATCATTGGGAGAACCTGGGTGAAGAATACATAAGGTCCATTTCAGCATCTTTGAAACTTGTTGTGCATCTTTAATAATTTCAGAATTAAAAATTTAGAAAATAGTAAATGTGATTCATTTTCTTCATCTGTTCCATATATAGTAACTATACTCAAAGTATTTTCTCATGTATCATTTTAGGTCCATTTTATTATTTTTGGCTTCCTTGCATCCATGTCCCCCAACCCCTTTAATTTTGTTATGGCAAACTTAAAACAATCTGAAACAAATGGCTTGAATCTTTAATGATAATTCTGTTCTGTAACAATAAGCTTTAATCTTTTCTGTGATGCTGAATTATTCACTTAAATTAAAAGTCTTGCAAGACCTTTGTGACTCAGGCCTCTTCAGTCTTCAGTCATCAATATTGGCAGCACAAGTAATTCTGTAATATAAAAGTCAAATGTGGCTCTAGCAGGGGTGGGCAAACTTTTTGTCTTGAGGGCCACAATGGGTTCTTAAACTGGACTGGAGGGCCGGAACAAAAGCATGGATGGAGTGTTTGTGTGAACTAATATAAATTCAAAGTAAAGGAGTGGAGGGGAGAGCAAGAGAACCAGATAGAACAGCCGGATCCGGCCCGCGGGCCGTAGTTTGCCCAAGGCTGCTCTAGGGCAATGGCAGGCCATGTGAGACAATGATAGGAACGTTTGGAAAACTAGAGCTCTTCATGCAATAACAAATTACTTAATATGTAAAAGGCAGACCACATGCCTACTGAGTTTGAAGCTCTACTAAAAATGGCAGTAAAGGGCCAGTATCAGTGTGAGTTTGCTGCCCTTGGATGAATGTCATTCTCTGCCATATTTATCAATGAGCTTTCTTTTTAAAAAACACATCATACCTTGTTTGTACTATCTTAGAAATTGCTTCTAAAAATAAATCTCCCTATTGCAGGAGACTGCAAATACCTTAAGTAGTAGTAAGTATATTTTAGAGCAGTAATCATTTATATAACAATGTAGCCAATATTAAAATTATTATTAATGTCAACTGTTTCTTGATTCAAATAACAGAATGCACATTTTTTATCTATGAAAAATTTGTTATTTCAACATAATAAATATACATGTAGGTTTGAAGTTCCTGAGCTTGTTTAGTGGCTCAACAATGACAGGGATCTGGGTCAGCATCTCTGTGGAGCTCTTTTTAAAAGTAATTAATTTTACTATTTATTGTTGCATGTATTACATGTATCCCCTTTGCCCCAATTGATCTCTCCTACCCTGCCCCTGCCCCCCACCCTAGGCCTTCACCACCCTATTGTTCCTGTTCCTGGGTTATACATTTATGGTATGCATAGAAGTTCCTTGGTTGATCTCTTCCTACCCGCCCACCCTCCCCTGCCTTCCTACTGAGGTTTCACAGTCTGTTTGGTGCTTCTGTCTTTAGATCTATTTTTGATCATCAGTTTATGTTGTTCATTATATTCCACAAGTGAGAGCAATCATGTGATATGTATCCTTCTCTGACTGGCTTATTTTGCTTAGCATAATGCTCTCCAGGTACATCCATGCTGTTGTGAATGGTAAGAGTTCTTTCTTTTATACAGCAGTGTAGTATTTCATTGTGTAGATGTACCAATGTTTTTTAGTCTACTCATCTGCTCATGGGCACTTAGGCTGTTTCCAAGTGTTAGCTATTGTAAGTTGTGCTGCTATGAACATAGGGGTGCATATATTCTTTCTGATCGGTGTTTCTGATTTCTTGGGATGTATTCCTAGAAGTGGGATCACTGGGTCAAATGGGAGTTACATTTTTAGTTTTTTGAGGCAACTCCATTCTGTTTTCCACAGAGGCTGCACCAGTCTACATTCCCACCAGCAGTGCATGATTGTCCTAGAAGATGTATCGGTAAACATATTGCTACAAGAGATGTCTGAGATTTTGCTGCCTATGGTTTCTTCTAAGATTTTTAGTTTCAGTAGAGGCCCAGTGCATGAAATTCTGCACTCAGGGAAGTCCCTCAGACCAGCCTGTGCCCTCTCTCAGTCCAGGAGCCCTTGGGGGATGCCCAACTGACTGCTTAGGCTTGCTCCCCGTGGGCCTAAGAGCTGCTACATCCTTAGCTCTGCAGCAGGCGGTAGAGGCTCCCGTCACTGCAACTGCGCTTGCCAGCAGTGAGCCTGGCTTCTGGCTGAGCGGCACTCCCCCTGTGGGAGCGCACTGACCACTAGGGGGCAGCTCCTGAGTTGAGCGTCTGGCCCCTGGTGGTCAGTGCACATCATAGTGACCGGTTGTTCCACCATTCGGTTGATTTGCATATTAGCCTTTTATTATATAGCAGGATGTCTTACATTTAAGTCTGTTATCCATTTTGAGTTTATATTTGAATATGGTGTAAGTTGGTGGTCTAGTTTCTTTGCTTTTTTTCTTTTTTTTTTTTTTTGCATGTATTTGTCCAATTTTCCCAACATCATTTATTGAAGAGACTGCCTTGTATGATCTTGCCTCCTTTGTCAAATATTAATTGAACATAATGGTTTGGGTCGATTTCTGGGTTCTCTGTTCTGTCCCATTGGTCAATATGCCTGCTCTTGTGCCAGTACCGGACAGTTTTGAGAACGGTGGCTTTGTAATACAGCTTGATAGCTGATATTGTGATTCCTCCAACTTTGTTCTTCTTTCTGAAGATTGCTGCAACTATTTGGGGTCTTTTTTTATTTCATATGAAATTTTGGATAGTTTGTTCTAGGTCTATGAAATTTGCCATTGGTATTTTAATGGGGATTGTACTGAATCTATAGATGGCTTTGAGTAGTATGAACCTTTTAATGATGTTGATTCTACCAATCCATGAAATGGTATATTCTTCCACTTGTTTAAATCTTTCTGTATCTCTTTTTTCAATGTCCTGTAGTTTACTGAGTACAGGTCTTTTACCTCCTCAGTTAGGTTTATTCCTAGGTATCTTAATTTTTTTGTTGCAATTGGAAAATGGAATTTTTTGTTCTTTTTGTTTGTTTGTTTGTTTGTTTGTTTGTTTGTTTTTAGTTTCTCTTTCTGAGAGTTCATTATTGGTGTATAAAAATTTGTGGAGCTCTTGATCTACTTCCTTGTGGTAATAAGATGGCTTTCAGCATCTCTAAGAAGCATAAAATTGTCCCAAACCAAGAAATAGGTATGGGAAAGAGGTGATGAGAGAGTTTCATAGCATTTCCTTATTTTCAATAAAATGGATGCTCTGATGCTGAGCATTCTACACTAGTGCTAATATAATTTTATATTTACCTGCTACCAGAGGCAAGTATTTAGTCCATATATACTATTGAAACCCCTGCCCCCACCTCTTGGAATTGGAACATATGTACTTCTAAATCAGTGTGTCTAGACTTTCAAGTATCTTAACTCATTGCTGGACATGTAACATGTTAATAAAACTTTGGATTTTTAGCAATATATAGAAAACACATGCTTTGACAAACACTTCACAAGTTCCACTCACTGTCAGCCATTGCTGCCATCCTGTATCAGTGAATATACAGCAACATCTGATATGTTGCAAGATTTCAAAATAGCCTGAACTTTCAAAGTTGGTCCATTAGCTGTATCTGATGGATGTAAATTTGCCTTCTAGTTCAATTTGTGTCAATGGCTAAAACTGCAAATCTAACTTTCTTTTATTTGCTAGTAATAACTAAAAATACAGTATTTTTCAGACGTTCTCTCTACTGGTAAAACTTTCACTTATATATATTTGCTAGACCTGATCATATGACCATTCCTAAACTAATCGTTTGCACAATAAATGAGTTATTTTGCTACAGATCATTTCTTACACCTGACAAACTCTAGAACAAGCCCCATTGTCCTTTAAGCCAGAAAGAAGTAGGTAAAGATCAGCAACAGTAGATACCACACTGTGAAGAGACAGGACTAGAAGAAAGTTACAAATCCTAGTAAAATCTAGTGCACCTTACTAAATATAACAGAAACTGTATGTGGCAAATGCATTAGTTTTATTAGAATTGGTTGGAGTTTCATTCAGATCTCACTACTTAGTACATAGTCAACTTTAAAATCTTTAGAATCTCATAAAATACTTGATCTTAAAGTCTACAGGCATATTATTTTCATTCAATGTCACTACTTAGGATCTTGAAGTGAGGTTGTCATATCTTTTTCTCATCTTCCCCTACCAGTGATAGAAAATTTGAAGGACAAATTGCTATGCTAAATATAATACCATACTTATTAGATCACCTTTGATAATCATAATTTCAAAACTCCATTCCATTAGTTCTTAAGTAAATTTAGATCAAATATCCCAAATTTTGCTTTCATAATCTTTCATAAATATTTTACACTTACTCCACCCAGCATACTCTTGGTGCCATTGATCACAATGATTCTCAAGATGGTCAAGGAAATTACATATATGGGAAAACTATAGTATTTTCTATTCATTCTCTTCAGACAGGTGGATAATTTATCATAATAATTCAAAATATACATTGAGAGAATAAAATATTTTAATGTTTATTAAAATAAGACATTTAAATAATAAATATTAGCTTATTATTTTAAAAAATACGTTATGCAAATATATATTGAATAGACATTTACTATGAGAAATACAGTGAAGGTCATTGGGTAATACAGAGATTAATCAGACTTGATCATCTTAAATTATTTAGATTCTAATATGAAGATAACTCAATAATGGTAATTCAACAGTTCAATTTCAGAACATGTAAATGTCCTATAAATATTCAGAGAAGTTAAAACTATCCCCTGCTTCTCTCTCTCTCTCTCTCTCTCTCTCTCTCTCTCTCTCTCTCTCTCTTATTCCACTGAGTGTGGGAAGGGCATAAAATATATCAAGAAAATTTCAAGGATAAAGGAAAACTCAGTGTTAGAAAAGTCTTTTTCTTGGAGCTTTGAAACTCAAATTTTGTATTTGCAAAGATAGAAATAAATAAAAAGGCAGGTGGAGAATTCTGCATAAGAAATGACACATAATAAATTTAGGGGCACATTATAAAAAAACATAAATAATAACCTAAATGGATTGGACTTCATATAGTTCAAAATTCATCATGTTTAAGTGCACACTAAGAATTCAGCAAAAGCTAAACTGAAAATGTGTGAAACAGAGAGAGAGAGAGAGAGAGAGAGAGAGAGATGATGATGATGATGATGATGATGAGTAACATGAAGAAAAATAGAAAATGACTCTTATTTGTTAAATGGTGATTTTATTTATTTCTCCCTTTTTCATACCTTTACCTTTCTGCTTTGACATGTGTTGTTGTTTATACCCATGTTTTTTCTTCTCTATTTTCTTCTAATCTCTCTCCTTATGACAATTAGAGAATGCCCCACCCTCTTTACTAATAAGTACAGACATGATGGAGGATGGAGATAGGGAGTTGGAGGAGGGAAGGCTGCCTTCTTCCTACAGCAGCCAGACAGGTGGGCACATTGTTGGGCTGATCTTTCCACTTCCTCTCAGCACAATATGACAGAATTGCACAGCATGAGGGAGATGGCAAATAGCAGCAGACGAGGAATAAGGCAGCTGGCTTCCCACCCTGCAGGTTTAGAAGTTCATAAATTGGAAGAAAATCTAGTAACAGTATTTTTCTTGAGGAACTTAAGGTGCTACAGAAAACAAAACCTAATCTATAATCACTTCCTCAAGGGAAAAATATAGCTTATACATTTTTAATGCACAGATTATTAAGTTGAAATTGAAAATAATCATGGTTGAAACTGCATACATATTTTCATTGCTCAAAATAAGAGAAAAAAAGTAGAAAAGATGTGTCCTCAAACCAACCTTTAAAGATATAATAGGATTAAAATGTTTATATTTATTATAAAATAAATGTTATTTTTATTGGATTGGTTCAGATATTTATTTAATTATATAGAATTATTAATTTTATCATAATGATCATATTACATATTTATTGAACATTATCAGTTTGAATAAAATTTTCAAAATAATCATTTAAAAGGGTAAGAAAATATTTACAAGAGCATGTGTAAATTAACACATAGCAAAAATGGGTAGGGTTGTAAAGAAGGTGAAACCAAGAAGTATATAGTTATAATCATATGCTATTTCCAGGCAAGCATTTTCAAACATCATTAGAAAAACAAAAAAGAGAATTTTGTTTCTGTTTAATTTACTTTAAATCTTTATTGTTAAAAATATTACATATATCCTCTTTTCCCCCCCCATTGACCTCTTCTAGACCACCCCTGCCCCCTGGCCCAGGTCTTTACCCCACCCCATTGTCTGTGTTAATGGGTTATGGATACATGCATAGAAGTTGTTTGGTTTATCTCTTCTATCTACCAACCCTCCCCCATCTTCCCACTGAAATTCTACAGTCTGTTCCCTGCTACTATGTCTCTGGATCTATTTTGATGTTTTTCTCTGACTGGATTATTTTGCTTAACATAATACTCTCCAGGTCCCTCCATGCTCTCTCAAAGGGTAAGAGATCCTTCTTTTTTTTTTTACTGCTGCATAATATTCCATGGTGTAAGTGTACCACAGCTTTCTTATCCACTAATTTGCTGATGGGCACTTGGGCTGTTTCCATATCTCAGCTATTGTGAATTGTGCTGCTATGAACATAGGGACCCATACATTCTTTCGAATTGGTGTTTCAGGTTTTTCAGGATATATTTCTGAAAGTAGGATCACTGGGTCAAATGGCATTTCCATATTTAATTTTTTGTTGAAACTCCATACTGTTTCCCATAGTGGCTGCACCAGTCTGCATTCCCACCAGCAGTGTACAAGGGTTCCCTTTGCTCCACATCCTCTCCAGCACTTGTAATTTGTTGATTTGTTGATGGTAGCCATTCTGGCAGGCGTGAGGTGGTACCTCCTTGTTATTTTAATTTTCATCACCCTGATGATCAGAGACTTTGAGCATGTTTTTCATGTCTTTTGGCCATCTGTATGTCCTCTTCAGATAAGTGTCTATTTAGGTCCTTTGCCCATTTTTTAATTGTATTGTTTGTCTTCCTTTTGTTAAGTTGTGTGAGTTTCTTATATATTTTGGATATTAACCCTATATCAGAGGTATCATTACCAAACATTTTCTCACATACAGTGGGCTCCCTTTGCATTTTGTTGGTGGTTTCTTTTGCTGTGCAGATGCTTTTTATTTTGATGTAGTACCATTTGTTTATTTTCTCCTTAATTTCTCTTACCCCAAGAGATGTATTGGTACATATACTAGTATTACTACCAGAGATGTCTGAGATTTTGCTGCCTATGGTTTCTTCTAGGATTTTTATGGTTTCATGACTTATATTTAAGTCTTTTATCCATTTTGAGTTTATTCTTGTGTATGGTGTAAGTGGGTGATCTAATTTTATTTTTTTGCATGTATCTGCCCAATTTTCCCAACACCATTTATTGAAGAGACTGTCTTGACTCCATTGTATGTTCTTGCCTTCTTTGTCAAATATTAATGGAGCATAATGGCTTGGGTTGATTTCTGGTTTCTATGTTCTGATCCATTGTTCTATACTCCTGCTCTTGTGCCAGTACCAGGCAGTTCTGAATACAGTGGCTTTGTAGTATAACTTGATATTTGGTATTGTGATCCCTACTACTTTGTTCTGCTTTCTCAAGATTGCAGGAACTATTTGGGGTCTTTGTTAGTTCCATATAAATTTTTGGAATATTTGTTATAAATCTGTGAAACAAGCCATTGGTAATTTAATATGGATTGCATTGAATCTATAGATTGCTTTGGGCAGTATTAACATTGCAATAATGTTGATTCTACCAGTCCATAAACATGGTATATTCTCCTACTTGTTATATCTTCCTCTATCTCTTTTTCAATGACCTATAGTTTTCTGAATACAAGGCTTACTTCCTTAGTTAAGTTTATTTCTAAGTATTTTAATTTTTTTGTTGCAATGGTAAACGGGATTTTTTTTTTAGTTTCTCTTTCTGAGAATTCATTATTGGTGTACAAAAATGGCATTAATTTCTGGGTGTTAATTTTGTAACCTGCTACATTGCCAAATTCCTTTATTAAATCTAATCATTTTTTGGTGAAGCCTTTAGCATTTTCTATGTACAATATCATGTCATCTGTGGATAATGACAGTTTTACTTTCTCCTTTCCAATTTGGATGCCCTTTATATTTTCTTGTGTGATTATTGTGGCTAGGACTTCCACTACTATTTTGAAAAGAGTGATGAAAGCAGACATTCCTGTCTTTTTCCTCTTAGAAGGAATGGTTTTAGGTTTTGTTTTCCTTTTTTATTGATTAAGGTTTACATATGTGTTCTTTTCCTCCCATTGCCCCCCCCCCCCACTTCCCCACTCTTGCCCTCACCACCCTGCTGTCTGTGTCCACTGGTTAGGCTTATATGCATGCATAGAAGTCCTTTGGTTGACCTCTCCCCTTTACCCCCACCCTTCCCTCTAAGGTTTGACAGTCTGATTGATACTTTTCTGTCTCTGGATCTGTTTTTGTTCATTGGTTTATGTTGTTCATTACATTCCACAAATGAGTGAGATCATGTGATATTTATGTTTTCTAACTAGCTTATTTTGCTTAGCATAATGTTCTCCAGTTCCATCCATGCTGTTGCAAATGGTAAGAATTCCTTCTTTTTTTACCACAGCATAGTATTCCATTGTGTAGATGTACCACAGTTTTTTAATCAACTCATCGACCCAAATAACTATGCTCAATTAATATTTGACAAAGGAGGCAAGAACATTCAATGGAGTAAGACAGCCTCTTCAATAAATGGTATTGGGAAAATTGGAAAGATACATGCAAAAAAAAAATGAAACTAGACCACCAACTTGTACCATACACAAAAATAAACTCAAAATGGATAAAGGACTTAAACATAAGATGGGAAACCATAAAGATATTAGAGGAATCCATAGGCAGCAAAATCTCAGACATGTGCCAAAGCAATATCTTCACTGATACAGCTCCTAGGCCAATGGAAACTAAAGAGAAAATAAACAAATGGGACTACATCAAAATAAAAAGCTTCTGCACAGCAAAAGAAACCATCAACAAAACAACAAGAAAGCCCACTGCATGGGAGAACAAATTTGCCAATGTTATCACCAATAAGGGTTTAATCTCCAACATTTACAGGGAACTCATACAACTTAACAAAAGGAAGATAAACAATCCAATCAAAAAATGGGCAATGGATCTAAATATATACTTTTCGAAAGAGGACATAAGGAAGGCCAAGAGACATATGAAAACATGCTCCAAATCACTAATCATCCAAGAGATGCAAATCAAAACAACAATGAGGTACCATCTCACACCTGTCAGAATGGCTATCATCAACAAATCAGCAAATGACAAGTGCTGGTGAGGATGCTGAGAAAAAGGAACCCTCATACATTGCTGGTGGGAATGCAGACTTGTGAAGCCACTGTGGAGAACAGTACGGAGTTTCCTCAAAAAACTAAAAATGCAACTCCCATTTGACCCAGTGATCCCACTTTTAGGAATATATCCCAAGAAACTAGAAACACCGATCAGAAAGGATATATGCACCCCTATGTTCATAGTGGCACAATTTACCATAGTTAAGATTTGGAAACAACCTAAGTACCTATCAGCAGATGAGTGGTTTTAGTTTTTACCCATAATAATGGTGGCTGTAGGTTTGTCATATTTTGGCCTTTATTTTGTTGAGGTATGAGCCCTCTATTTACACTTTGCTGAGAGTTTTTGTCAAAAATGGGTGTTGGGTTTTGTTGAATACTTTTTCTGTGTCTATTGATGTGATCATGTGATTTTTGTCTTTCAATTTGTTTATGTGATGTATCACGTTTATTGATTTGTGAATATTGTTCCAGGCTTGCATCCTTGGAATAAATTCCACTTGCACATATTGTATGATCTTTTTAACATATTGCATGAATCCGATTTGGTAATATTTTGTTGAGAATTTTAGTATCTATTTTCATCAGGGATATTGGCCTGCAATTCTCTTTCTTTGTAGTGTCTTTATCTGGTTTTCGAATTAGGATAATGCTGACCTCATAAAAAGAGCTTGGAAGTATTACTTTCTCTTGGAGTTTTTGGAATAGTTAGGTTTTAGTTTTTCTTTTAATATTTGGTAAAACTCCCCTGTGAAACTTTCCAGACCACAGCTTTTGCTTGCTGGGAGTTTTTTAGTTACTTCTTAAATTTCATCAGTTGTTCTTTGCCTATTCAGGTTTTCTGATTCTTCCTGATCCAGTTTTGAAGATTGTATCTTTCTAGGAATTTGTCTATTTCATCCAGTTGCCCAGCTTGTTAATATATAGATGTTCACAGTATTTTCTTACAATCCTTTGTATATCTGTGGTGTCAGTTGTTAGTTTACCACTTTTACTTCTGATTTTATTTATTTGGGTCGTCTCTCTTTGTTTCTTGATGATTATGGATAAGTGTTCATCAATCTTATTTATCTTTTCAAAGAACAAACTCTTGATTTCATTGATCATTTATATATATTTTTTAGTTTCTATCACAACTGTGATATTCCTCTGAAACCTTGGCTGCTGTCTGTGGGAGCCTCGCTAGTCCTCTCCCACCTCCCCACTTTCTACCAGTCTCTATGCGGTGTTCACTTTCCATCCTTGGTTATCAGGGTTTTCTCTGGCCACCCTTCAGTTGATTCTTTAGAATGGTTTTTCTGTATTTTAGTTGTAATTCCAATTTGGTCTTGGGAGAGTGTCAGTGTAGCTTCCATTTATGGAAGCTCCACTACCATTTTGTTTGTGTTTGTTTTTAAATTAAATTATTTTTTAAAATATTTCTTCTGGTGCCAAAACCGGTTTGGTTCAGTGGATAGAGCGTAGGCCTGCGGACTGAAAGGACCCAGGTTCGATTCCGGTCAAGGGCATGTACCTTGGTTGCGGGCACATCCTCAGTGGGAGGTGTGCAGGAGGCAGCTGATCGATGTTTCTCTCTCATTGATGTTTCTAGCTCTCTATCCCTCTCCCTTCCTCTCTGTGAAATATCAATAAAATATATTTTAAAAAAAATATTTCTTCTGGTGACAAATATATTAAGACATGGATAGTTTCCCGAGTTTTCAAAATGAGGACTGATGGTAAGATATTTACCATTTTCCTTTGCAATAATGAAATGTGACTCATGAAATCAACATGTTTTGGGAAATATTAAATTATTGTTTTCAAATTTCATGAAAATATTGACAGAAATAAACTAGGTGGGGGAGGAAAATCCTCTTACTTGGAGACAGCAAATCTTCTACCTTGCTTTCCTCATTCTTTTCCTTATCTAAAGGGACCAGCTTAAGCATTTCCTGTCTCCTTCTACCAATTTTTGGATTTTCCGATATTAACATTCAGCATGACCACCCATGTGTGTAAATCTTAGGCTAGATAAGCACTAGCTAATGCAGCTTTTTCTGCTTTCTGTTGCTTACTTTGAATTTATATCACTAAATTCAAACATAATCTTTTACTGTCACTAATACTATATCAGAATGGTCTGAAAAATTTTATTCCTCTTTTTCTGATTGCTCAGCCACTGACAGTCTCTGGAGAAGGTGACACATAGATGTCTAAGCAAAGCATAAAAATGGAGACATGCTATCTGAGCAGCCACAGTGATCACAACAAATAAAACAGACTGCAAAAATAGATAAAGTGTTTAGTCTAATAGGAGTTCAGATCCTAATTCCCCAATGACCTTCTTAGTTGAAAAGGATTACCTTTGGGAGTAAATACAATTCTTACATGTGGTTGTTATTAAAAAATAACAAAAAAATTTATTTGAGACTTCATTAAATAATGCATATGATTAAAACCAAGAGGCTTATTAATAAGTCAACATAAAAATAGATCATTTTACATTTAAACACTATATTTTCCTATTCTTGCTGAACTTTCTATTCTAAAACTGTAAGATGTAAAATACTGCAAATATCTCTTAAACCTTTGGCAATTTTTTCCCACATTTAAAACAAAGAGTGAAATTAATACATGCAGTTCCTACAACTTTATCATAAATATTAAAATGTACCTGGTTGTACAGTATTTTATTTTTAAATTAATAATGTTGCCCACTTAGTGACTGGTATATTATTGTTCTGTTATAATGTATTTCAACTTTTGTTCTATGAATATTAGTGAAGTTGAAATTATGTGTAATTTTTCATTAATTACAAAGATGACTAACCATAAAATTATAGCAAAAAATTTTTAAATAAAGCAAAACAAAATAAAGTCAAACACATAACTAGTCACTAATAACAATAATTGGTTTGACAAGTCATGGTAAAAAAGTGTAAATAAAATGTAATTCCTTAAGTATAAAAATTTAGCATGTAATTTTTAATAGTTTATTGAACTGATCACATAGTTCATGACATAGTCTTATTCAAGCATTTCATCCATATATAAAATTATGCCATTTCTCAAGGAACGGATAATTTTATAAATCTTTGAGTATTCCTATATTCATAAACATGGAAGTCTGGCTAAATGTTGAGGTTTATACAAAAGAAGAAAATGATGGAAGAAAATAAAAAAAAAGTACAAAACTTGTCTCTTTCTTAAATCATCTCCAAAAAAAATGTAATAAAGAAGTTATAACTCTGCAAATAATTTTGACTAATACTTTGAATTTATCAACACATAATTATAGTATAACATCTGGATATTGGCCATCCACAAGTCTGATAAATTTGTCCATGAGCAGTAGGAGTTGAGAGATAGTGAGGGAGAAAAATAAGAGAAATAATGTACTTAGTAAATAAATCTGGAATTCATTCTAGTAGTTAAATGAAAAAAGAGATGACATTTTTTATGTTAAATTGACACCCTTTCTTTTCTTTGCTCTATAAGTAATTGTCTCTACCCACAAAATGTCTGAGTTTTTTTGGAGCGTGAGTAATTTAAAAGTAGCAACTGAATGTTTGTTATAATCTTAACTACTTTGTTCATTCTTCCATTTTCCCTTTCCCAAAATTGAAGAAAGTGTATCATGGTTCATCACAAAACATTATTTTGATATCATAACAATAACATTTTATTTGACTAAGGGTAGCAATACATAAATGGTACAAGCCTGTTGGGACCATTTATATATGAAATATGTAGCTTTTACCCAGAGGTTATTGAAATGATTCAGTGGATTTATAGCAAGAAAATTTTCTGATGCTGAAAGATTATAAACCAATAGAGGATTATGGGGAATGAAAACAGCTCAACCTGTAATCAAGTATAAGGCCTCTAGGTAGTCAAATCTTGTTTAAACACACTCCTGAGTGGCATATGACTAACATGAACCGGATAATTTTCCATGGCTTCCTGAATGACTTTCTCCTGTAGGTATAAATATTAAATTGCATATCTGCATCAAATCCAGACTGTGATAATACAGATACATTTGATATATCTGATACCCTACTTTTCCATTTACTTTTACATACTGCTCCAATAACTGTCCCATTTTAAAAATAAAAGCATTCCAATATCATTCAAAAATATTAGTGGGTTTTTTTTATTAAAATGTTTCATTAAACAGATGTTAAAGGCTCAAAATCACTTCAGTTTTATAGTCTTTCTACATTGGTTGTCAGAAATATTAGAAAATGGAAACACATAGACATCTATTAAATGAAACTGTTTTACAATATAGTTTTATCTTTTAAATCTTCATATGTATTGTAAAAAAAAAAAAAACTAGGTAAGTCATCAGTAAGAAAAGAGAATAACAAGATCTGGCCATTAATAAAGTATTTTGTTTTATCTTCTCTTTTAAATGAAAAGGACAAAGCATATTAAACAGAACAGTAAAAATATGTATTACTAAAATGAATTTCTACCTTCAGAAACCATGATTACTTTTTTGGGCAGTTGAAAAAGGAAAGGGCAAAATAGCCATGAATTCATGGTGATTCATAAATCACAGCATATCCAGAGAAATAAACCTTATTACCAATGAGTTCTATCCAATGTGTTTTTAACTGCATTTGTTCTCTCTGGATCCTGGAATCATGTTTATAATTGTAATGTAAAATCCTCCAAAACAAAATTCAAAATAATATCTGAAAAACTTTTAAAATATTTTTATATCAGAATAGCTACCAATATCTAAACTCTGCCTTCAATTGAGAACTGTATGCATTTTCTACAAATTCATTTACAACTAGCTATAAAGCATATTCAATGACTTCTGTTGCAAAAATTCACTTTTCACTAAAAATCAATAAGCCCTAAAAAATAATTGACTATCTTCTGATAAAACTTTACTGTGAGAAACTAATAGTTTTCTTGTTTATTTGTTTTTCTGTGTCAATAATTATATAAACACTTATAATTTCATGTGCTTTATTTTTGCACTTGTTTTTAAGTACTTAGTCTTCTTCAAATTAGTTCATGGAAATCTTTATTTTTTTTCCTCCCAGAATATTTGGCAAAATATTTCCTGCTCTCTTTCAAAATACCAAGAAGGGCTATGTTTCTCCAGTTTCTCACCTCACTTTACAAGAATATTCTCATGAATATTTGAAAAATTCAAAATCTAAGTTCATATTTTGCAAGAGACATTTGTTTCAGAAGTCCAAGCAAAGACTGATTTTTGCATTGTATGATTCCTTGGTACTCCTTAAGTAAAATCTTTAAAATTTTTCAAGTAGATATAACTCTAAACATAAGAAAAACTTTCTTTTAAAACACTATGGCCAATAATATGGGAATACAAATTTAAGTTTAAGTAAAACCATCATGCAATGTCATTGGCGATGCCTGTATTTTCTTTTTTTAAACAAGACATGTTTCATTACTCTATGATCTCTTAGATGTGGCCTCTTATCTAAATACACAATCTTTTTTTGTTTCCATACATAATCTTGATGTAAATATTTCTGTATCCCAAATACTCTTTGATAAAACACACAGTTTAGGAAAGAAAAATGCCAAGGTACAAAGTCCCCAAATAGATTATAATCTAGTAGAGACTTTTGAATCTAGTGTTATGTTCCTCAAAGCATTGTCTATGCATGTGTTATCTGAGAGTTAGAAATGCAAATTAAGAGCAGGCCTCTAAACCTACTGGACAAAAATTTTGGGGAGTTTGGTCAGGAATATGCATTTTATTTTTTTAATATATATATGTATTTTATTGATTTCAGAGAGGAAGGAAGAGGGAGAGATAGAAACATCAAAGATGAGAGTCATTGATTGCCTGCCTCCTGCACACCCCCCACAGGGGGGCAAGCCCGTAACCCAGGTATGTGCCCTTGACTGTAATCGAATATGGGACCCTTCAGTCAGCAGGTCGATGCTCTATCCACTGAGCCAAACCAGCTAGGCCAAGAATATGCATTTTAAAAAGATGATTTATGCTTGGAAAGTATTGGTCTAATGGACTTATAGTAAGTTTAAATTAGATTATTAAATAAATTTCCAACAATATTTGTATAATAAAATACTTTATGATCCTCAGTTGTTCTACTATGTCTATGATAACATATAATATATAAATAGGTAATGCATAGATAATGCATAGGACATATTGTATATATACTATGTATAGCATAAATAATACCAAGACTCAAAATATATTTTATTAATAAGACTGTAACTTTCTGAGATCTTAGAAAGAAAGAGGCCAGTGGCTTAAATCTGTTAATCTAACTTTAAAATTCTAAGATTCCAATTGCTCTACAGGTGAATGACCCATAACATTTCAGTTGAAATATATTAAAAAAATTCAAATACATCCTGTCCAAATAAGTAGTCAATGGTTTGTTATATGTTACATCTGTGTGTTACTGGCCAAATTGAAAGAAAAAAAAAGTTTTTCATCATAACTAATGCAATTTATCTGACATGAAGTCATGCCACATCCATATTTACCAGGATTCAAAAGTTAAATTATGATAAGACTTAATGAATAATAAATATATTATTTCATAACTAAATATTCATCTAATATTTTCTAATCTGTCAAGTTCCTGTTCTGTATATTTCCCTATCAAATGCAGCTTTTTGAAAAATAGGGATTTCCTAGATTATAAATTCCATAAGACTAGGAATCATATTTTCCTTGTTCTTATATTATTCCCAATACTAAACATAGGGACTGACATACAAGGTTCTAATAAATATTGACTGTATAACTGTATCAAAATTTGTATCTGTGTAGAATTACATGTTTAAAGAATTGATGTGTGTTTGGAAGAGTGTTTTGCAAAATAATAAATTTTGAAAAAATATATAGTAAATTGAATTGAGTTCAATTTATCTATACCAGTGGTCGGCAAACTCATTAGTCAACAGAGCCAAATATCAACAGTCAACGATTGAAATTTCTTTTGAGAGCCAAATTTTTTAAACTTAAACTTCTTCTAATGCCACTTCTTCAAAATAGACTCGCCCAGGCAGTGGTATTTTGTGAAAGAGTCACACTCAAGGGTCCAAAGAGCCACATGTGGCTCATGAGCCAGTTTGCCGACCACAGATCTATACTAATAAAAGGGTAATATGCTAATTAGATCAAGAGATCTTCCAGGAGGCCTTCTGGATGTCCTTCCAGACAAAGCCATGGTGACAGGGCCAACGCAGAGGTGGTTAGGGGTGATCAGGCCAGGAGGGGAGGGCAGTTGGGGTGATCAGGCCAGCAGGGGGTCCAGTTGGGGGCAAGGAGGCTGGCAGGGGGGGCAGTTGAGGGCAAGCAGGCCAGCAGGCAGACTGGTTAGGGGTGATCAGGCAGGCAGTCAGATGAGTGGTTAGGAACCATTGGTCCCGGATTGCAAGAGGGATGTCCAACTGCTGGTTTAGGCCCAATAGCATAGGGATCGGGCCTAAACCGGCAGTTGGATATCCCCCGATGGGTTCCAGATTGGAGAGGGTGCAGGCCAGGCTGAGGGACATGCCCCCTCTTGCACGAATTTTATGCACCAGACAGTTGTGGATGATCAGGCCAGCAGGGGAGGACTGGTGGGGGTGATCAGGCTGGCAAGAAGGGGCAGTTGGGGGTGATCAGGCTGGCAGGGAAGGGCAGTTGGGGGCAATCAGGCAGGCAGGCAGAGTGGTTAGGGGAGATCAGGCAGACAGGCAAGTGGTTAGGAGCCAGTGGTCCGGGATTGCGAGAGGAATGTCCAACTGCAGGATCAGGCCTAAACCGACAGTCGGACTTTCCCCGAGGGGTCCCAGATTGGAGAGAGTGCAGGCCAGGCTGAGGGACGCCCCCCCCACCGTGCACGAATTTCATGCACTGGGTCTCTATTATTACCATATTTGAGAAGAAATAAATCAATAGAAAAATTTATCAATTAATAGATGAGTACTTGCATTACATTCACACATATACATTAAAGACTTACTGCATATGTTATCTTCAAAGTAAATAATATTGCATCTACTAATTTTCAATTAGGATTATTATATAAACACTAGAGGCCCAATGCATGAAATTCTGGCAAGGGACTCGGCCCTTGCAACCCCGGCTTCATCCGGAAGGTCGTCCAGACGGTCGTTCTGCTGTTCACTCTGATTAGCATATTAGCTCTTTATTATATAGGATGTATTTATGCCTTCATGCCAATTTGTGTGCAACACATATATCTAGATGGAATGCATGAACACACACTTACACACTTTCATATTAATTGATTTTCCAAATAAAAAAAGAGTTACATGAAATAAATCAGATTGAGTAAGAATAAATTGCTTTCCTATGATAAAATTTTTGAGAACTACATTTATGTATGAGATTTGAAATGGCATTGTCTGAAAATAAACTCAATTTAGTTAATAGATTTTGGTTTATCAAATTACTGAGACATATGAATGATGCAGTTTGAGAGCACTACTTAAAATTAAATGAAATTTAATATGTGACTTAAAAGACAGTTCCAAAATAGAATCACCTTTAAGTTAGTTTTCAATATTTTCTGCTTATAGAACAAATATATAAAGAAACTGGAGCAGAAAATCAGTCATATTACATTTACTACCATCAGAAACATCCAGCTAAGCTAAAAAAGTACCTTTGGCTTTCATATGCAGGTAAGTTTTACAGGTCATCAGAGACAAATAAAAATTATTGCTAGGTCTAGTAAAATAGTCTACTCAAAATGGAACTTAAAGATATTTTTAAAATCTTCAGTAATTTACATAAGTTACATTTATTTTCCCATGCCAAAAAATTAAATAAAATAAGTAACCTTGCACAGTTAGTATCTCTTCTATTCCAAGTAATTATTGTCTGCAGCACATGATTTATAGAAATATTAATAATATTTGTGATTTAATTGTTAAATAATAGCATAAATCAATTTCTTTTGTTTTTCCTGCCCTTTATACATTAGTAAGTACAAATATATATTTCAAAGGCCACATTGTCCCATTTTATTCATGATATCCATCTCACCATGTGTTGGGAGTTTATGTTTAACTGCAAGTAGTGATTTTTTAAAATGCAAATCATAATATACAATGGGTATAAAACATTACAACTGTCAGAAGGTAAATGTCTGCAATAGTACGACAGGAAACAGTTGAAAATGCTGGGATGGGGAACTCCAAGCTGTCTGACCTTAGTGAATAAAGCTTTTGCTGAACAGCTCTTTTCTAACTTCAAACTTTCTATAATAATTTAACAGAAAAAGTGCAAAACAATTTGTTCCAAGCATCAATCCATCATTAATTTCATCTTATCTATTTGCATAGATCTGTTAACAATGTTCATTTTATTTGTATGTAAAGCTATTTTACTGTCCTTATAGTAGAATTGCAGAACTTAGATTAAAACTGTTCCAAATGGTAGTATGAAAAGCATGCCTTGGTGAATTTTGTTTTTCAATCAAATTTTAAGGATTAAATACATAATGATTTGAGTGATATTAATTAGTTAGAAAACTCTAATGTTGAGTATGGCTCACAAATGTTGTCCACAATATATGGTGCTTCTTAGAAAGCCATCATTCTTTAAGTTTAAGAAGAAAACAAGGCTAGAGGTAGTTGTCAATTTATACTAATTACCTATATTATTTTGAATTATTCCCTTAAATGATCTTGAAGTCAGTTGCCTCGTTTATTTAAAAAAAATGATAATTAGATTAAAGTAACTTTAAGGTGACTATCAGTCCTATAAAACTAAAATATATACTATTATATTTCATCTTTAGTGGATAAGATGATCCAAGGCCCAATGTTTCTGTTAGACATCCTGAGGAGAGAATGTAATATGATTTTTTTAAAAAAATTCCTATTCAAAGAATATAAAAATATTCAGAAATATGTGAGATTGGCTCAAAACTCTTAATATTCTCAGCTACAATAAACACATAGTAAAAGGACATGTTATGACTAATGGTCAGCCTAGAAGACCCAAATTTAAGAACACCTTGTTTATAAAAACACTAGAGGCCGGTGCATGAAATTTGTGCATGGTGGGGGGTCCCCTCAGCCTGGCCTGCACCCTCTCTAATCTGGATCCCTTCGGGGGATGTCTGACTGCCGATTTAGGTCTAAACTGGCAGTCGGACATCCCTCTCGCAACCCGGGACCTCTGGCTCCTAACTGCTCACCTGCCTGCCTGCCTGATTGCCCCTAACCCCTCTGCCTGCCTGCCTGATCGCCCCTAACCACCCTCCCCTGCCAGCCTGATCACTCCTAACCACCCCTGCCTCGGTCCCCATCACTGTTGCTTTGTCTGGAAGGAGGACTGGACTACCGGAAGATGTCCAGTCAACCCGGTCTAATTAGCATATTACCCTTTTATTACTATAGATGTTCTTTAAAATGCCCAGATAGTAAGAAGAATACACAGAGAGGAAATTTACTCTACTGAATGAAAACCAGTGTGAATGAATTTAATCCAGGATTAATGACTCATAAGATGGAGTGTTTTTCAGAGTGAAATGGTATAGAGCAGCCGTGGGCAAACTACGGCCCGCGGGCCGGATCCGGCTGTTCTATCCAGTTCTCTTGCTTTCCCCTCCGCTCCTTTACTTTGAATTTATATTAGTTCACACAAACACTCCATCCATGCTTTTGTTCCAGCCCTCCAGTCCAGTTTAAGAACCCATTGTAGCCCTCGAGTCAAAAAGTTTGCCCACCCCTGGTATAGAGTCTCTCAAATTATCTGGAATAGTCTTCTAATGAACCTGGGCTGCTTCCCAGAGAAAAAGAAACATACAGAAGCAAAGATCTAATGAAAGAGTTGAATTTCATGTAAGAACACAATTACACAAGGCCAGTATTAGTTTTCACCACTGACTGAATAAGGTCACATTCTCCACTTTTCTGGCCAACCATTGGAGCAGTGATCCTATATAATAAAAGTGTAGTATGCAAATTGTCCCCTTGACCAGAATTCTTCTGGGATTTCAACCAGGGGCAGGCCAGCCAGGGTAAGAGAGGGAGGCCCTGGCCAGAGGACATGGCAGGTGGCCAGGGGAAGGGAGGGAGGCCCCAGCTGGCAGCTGGCAGCCGGCAGCCACTAGGGACCCTACCAATGAACGAATTCTGTGCACTGGACCTCTAGTAATACAATAATAGAAAAGTCTATGACCAGGAGAAGGAACAGAAATTTAGTGTCTCTTGGAAACTTGCAGTTAAAATGAAAATAGAGCCACTATTATGAAATTTCAGAGAACTTTAGAAATATTTGAGAACATTGAGTACTAGAAAGGAGGACTTTAGGAACATTATTTCCTTTAATTTTAATAACAATACAGGAAGAGTAAAAGGTGAAGTAGCATTCAAGGTGAAGTAGCATTCAAGATAGCCTTTGGGCAGGAATCAAACAAACCTGCATTCTACATCTGGCTCTACCACTTATTGCCTGTGTGATATCAGAAATGGTTGCTAAATGGAAAAGGGTGAACAAGGGGGAAGGGATTAAGATGTCCAAATTACCAGATATAAAAACAGTCATAGCATGTGAAGTATAGCATATGAAATATAGTCAATAGCATTGTAATAACTCTATATGGTGTCAGATGGTTACTAGACTGACTTTTTCAGGATTAAATGTCTAATCAGTTTGTTGTACACCTGAAGCTAATATGATGTTGTATGTTAACTGTAGTTAAATACTAATATTGTTTATAACAAAAGAAAAAACAACTTATCTTTTAGTTGCAAAATGTGAATAATGACAGCTGCCTCATAACATTATTATAATGATTAAATGTGACAATATAAGCACAAAATACATATTTAATTATTGCTGCTGCTGTAAAATTACTGTTGTCATTTCTTTCAGTAAAATGATAAGTAAAACTGTTGACATTCCTAAATCCTAATAAAAATAATCATATTTCAGAAAGCAGATTTTTTGAATGCCACAAGTTTTCTCCAAAGACTGGTCAATAATGTTCAATTTAATACATTTCATCTCATCATAGTACCATTTATTTTATGTTTTCAGAAAAATGAAAATATTAAATGGGTACATGAACATTTTCTAAGATGATTGACATAATTTTTTTCATAAAATTCTTCATTGCTTCTCTTTAAACTAATAATTAGCGATGTAAGTAAAATAGAGCATATGTGGGGCAATTTACATTTCCTGATTTTGCTCATAAATTCCTTGAAATAGCATTTACAAATAACCTATATTGAGAAAAGATTCCATGTGGTAGCTGGACCTGACAAATCTTGCAGATAGGACTGAGAAATGGAAAAATCTTGCCTCTGACTTTCAAAATCACAGTTCCAACTTTACTCTCCTATAGGTTCCACTGCATTTTGTCCATTTACATATGATTCTAGTTTATATCATGTATTAAGACTAAAATAAAAGTTTTTCATAACTGGCAAGTATTACCTTTGCCTACTTACCTTAAATCTTTAAAGCAAAAGTATATAACTACAAGGAAAATATGCTTTTGGAAGTGAAAAAGCAGATAGGGAAATAAAGGGACTACAGGTGTCTATTTACCTCTGTTCTGTGTTCTCAGGTACAATATTTCCTTTACTCCAAACCAAACCTTGCAAAGTAGGACTTTCATTATAGCTTTGCACCTGAGGAAATTCTGGCTAAGAGCTAGGGTGCATGTCAAAGGTAACTCAGCTCTTAAGTGGTCAGGGTAGTATCTCAAGTCTCAACTCATGTGTACCAGACCTCAAAGCTGAAGCTCTTTCCAGTATCCATGGTGCCTCTCTATTCAAAGAGTAAGCATGGCTATGTTTTCACAACACTGAGGTAGAAATATATTTTACAAAGTTTCACGTGGTTCAAGAATACATTTGCTAGCAAAGTTCATTCTTGTGATGTAAACTTTAATCCCCAGGAAATACACACACACCCAGCATGAGAAATGTCCCTTTTTTGCTTTGAGTTATATTCCCAAAGCATGAAGTGTTACTGCACTTCCTCTTGTTCTTTTCAGCCATGAAAAGTCCTATTCATCTTTAAAAGGGGTCTAATATTGCCTCCTCTATGAAAGTTTATTTATTCAATCCCTATATCTTCCCAATCCACACAAAACGTTGGGTACTTCCACTGTGGCACCATGAAACAGGACACTTTTGCATGACAGCATCCCTTAATAATTGTCCTTATTTGTTAAAACATCAGTCTTTCCGCTAGCCAGTTTGGCTCAGTGGTTGAGCATTGAGCTATGAACCAGGATGTCAGAGTTCAATTCCTGGTCAGGACACATGCCAGGGTTGCAGGCTCTATCCCCTGTGTGGGGGCATGCTGGAGACAGCTGATCAATGATTCACTCTCATCATTGATGTTTCTATCTCTCTCTCCCTTTCCCATCCTCTCTGAAATCAATAAAAACAAACACACACTCATCCACACATCCACACACACACACACACACACACACACACACACACACACACACACCAAACAACACACACACACACAAAAAAAAAACAACAACCCATCAGTCTTTCCCGTTTTTGGCCATGACCTCTATAAGGCTAGGTACATTGGTTTATTAATGTCTCTTTGCCTTAAGTGACTAAAAAAGTGAACAGTACATAAGTTCCTAATAAATGCCTGATCGTGACTAAATGACTTTTTATTGTTACATGTTCTGCTACTAAAAGAAAATATGAAACTAATTCACTGGCACAGAGATGGAAGCCAAAAATGAATTTGAAGTTAGTCGTGTTTCCTCTTTTCTAGCTGCTCCACAAATGGGATGAACCTGAGGGAAATTTTACACTGAATTTAAGTAAAAATAAATTCAATTCGAAGTAATCACTTTCCTGAAATAGACCCTTCACTTTCTTCCCACCCCAGTGTTTCTAAAAAGAATGGAGCATACAGACTTATTAAAAATACCTAATGACTTTTATTTTCCAGACACCGAAAGTGCTTGGATACCATATAGATAGTTTCATTATCTTCTCCTTAGAAGCACTCTGAATGTGAATTTCCTCCAAGTCAGTCTCTCCTTCCAGAACGAAATTAGTTTTCCTCAGACTCTCAAGGAAGGTGATGCATAACATAGGTTACATGTCACAAGCATTCCCCAGAGAGGATGAGTTTGATTCTGCATCCTACTGTTTCAAAAATATAGCTGTACAATTATAATATGCTATGGGGTCCATATGCTTGGAGCAGTTACCACTTTGAAAGGGATCAGATTAAAATGTCTTTATTAGTTAATATCAGCTACAGAAAGTCAGCCTTACAACATCAATAATTTTATTTAAACTTTTATGTATTAGATTTCTTAAATTGGATTCTTCATGATAAAGCTGGCTCAGTGAATACAAAAGATACAAATAAATAACTCAAACTTCCCTGTGCCCTTCCTATTCAAAGATGATGTTACTGCCAGCGCTTGCTATTTGTGTGGGTGGGCGAAGCGGAAAAGACTGATCTGTAATCTCCATCCCTTCCACACCGTGCACACGTAGAGATTGCTCTTTGATTTGCAGCTGCTATTTGCAGAGCTTGTCACTGTTTGTGACTCTGCTTCCTGGGCTTACTCTACTTCCATAGGTGCAGACTCAACTCCTCTGCCCTAAAAACTGTGCTTCCTCATTGCAATAAGCCTGCCTTCTCAGTCTGCAATTTTCTCAAAGTTGACTCTCATGACAAAGTATTGGAAAATCTTCCGTGCATATTTGCAGAGATAGTCTATCTCCTTTCACCATCTTACAGTTGTTGGAACAAGTTGTTCTCAATAATCTTCAGATTCAACTATGGATTTTTTTTTCTTTTGAGAAATAGTCTTCTATACTAGTGTCATGATTGTTTTGTTATGAGAAAAATCATTTCTGTTTTGATAGAAAGAACAAGACACTGTTTATGACAACTTTGTCCGGGCCTGACTTTTTTTTTTTTTTTTTTTTTTTTTTTTTAACCAGGAATCATCAGGGAACTTTGACAAAGTGGATAAAAAAGGATGGATATAACATGAATTACATATTCAGGTAGCATTTATTTAATAAGCATTAATAGAGTTTCTACTATCTTTAAGGCATTCTGATCAAATCTGGGGCTATTAAAAAGTATAAGGCCCTTTCCTGTATTTGTCAACATAGTAGTAGGGAAGACAACTAAATATAAATAAAAATTATAAACAATGTGATAATTCTGTATGTCTTATAAGAATAGCAGGTAGCCCTAACCGGTTTGGCTCAGTGGATAGAGCGTCGGCCTGCAGACTCAAGGGTCCCGGGTTCGATTCCAGTCAAGGGCATGTGTCTTGGTTGTGGGCACATCCCCAGTAGGGAGTGTGCAGAAGGCAGCTGATCGATGTTTCTCTCTCATCGATGTTTCTAACTCTCTATCCCTCTCCCTTCCTCTCTGTAAAAAATCAATAAAATATATTTAAAAAAAAAAAAGAATAGCAGGTAATCTAACATGGTAGAATCCAAATAAGGTGATGAGCTCTTGAAAAGGTGGGTGACTTTCCTGATTTTTAAGCATTTAAGAGAATGTAACACTTAAGACTTTATTTTAATCAAATGTTTAGGGATATAGTAATGATTCAAACAATTAATATGCATTTGCATAAAGATAACTAGTTAAATTCTTTAAAAAATAACAAAAACACTTAAAAGGATAGTTAAAAGATAAAAAAATGATGCATACATGTTATTTTACATTTTTCAAAACCTCATAGAATATACTACACCAAGGGAGAAGCCTAATATAAACTATGGACTTTGAGTAATAATGATATGTCAAGGTAGGTTCATCCATTCATTGTAACCAGACTGGTGGGGAATGTTGATAGTGGGGGAGACTTTGTGTGTCTAGGGGCATTAGGTGTATAGGAACTGCATACTTTTTGCTCAGTTTTGCTGTCAACTTAAGGCTGCTCTAAAAAATAGTCTGCTTTTTTTTAAGAAGTGGTACATCAGCTCTTATAAATATGAGTTATAAACTTACAGAATAATTTATCACACATAGGCCAGAAAATAATTCCAGCAGCCCTTTGCGAGCCTCTTTCATCCACAATAGAGAGGAAGAGAAGTCTGTTACAGTGAATGGCACATTTGCATGTACTGTCCTGAATGGAAGCTTTTAGGGAGAAAGATAGCTAACTAAGTATTTCTTATATTCTTTCATTTTATGTTCAAGTGTGTAATACAACATAGAATCATACTATAAAACCATCAAAATGGACAAAAGGGACAGAGAAATATTTTTAAAGCTCATATAAAATGTAGCATACTCATTTTTTATATGCAATGCCATGAATAATAATAATGGTGTAAAAGCAAAAATAATTTTTAAAATATTATTGGGATATGAGATGAGATAGCTATCCCCCAAAAGTTATTAATTTCCAATGAATATCAATTGTTCAGAATCAGTTAATCATAATCTTTGATGCATGAAATATTTTAATAGTTTGTATATAGCTGGCCTCTATGTACTTATTTATGTGCATATGTATTTTAATTGTGCAATAAACCTTTGACATTATCCAAAATAAAATTTAGTACCTTAAATATAAATTACATCTAACAAATGGTTTCTTGCTCTTCTTATACCATATCCTCTCCCTATTATTTTAAATCTTAAGCTAAAAATATCCTAAAAAAAGTGAATTTTTAGGGTTTTTGTTTAGTTTTTTAAAGGGTATCAGGAATATACAACTTTTGAAACTTATTTTTTTCATATGTATTATATTGCTAAGATTCATCCATAGTCTTGAATTTATCTTTAACTGTTTTGTAATATACATTATCTGAGTATACCATCACAATTTATTTCTTAATTTATTTTTATTGTTGAGTATTATAGATGTCCCTCATATCCCCCCTTTGACCCCATCCACCTGGCTTCTGCCCCACCCCACTGAACTATTGTCTGTGTCCAAGGGCTATGCATATCTATATATATAAAAAGCCAGTGACCAGAATGCCATAACGACCAGAATGACCGGTCATTATGATGCCCACTGTGGCCAGCAAACTGGCCTGATCGGGGGCTGGGGCCAGTGGCTAACTTCCTGCAGCCCTTCTCCCAGCTGGCCCTGCCCATGATGGGCCCCCACCACCCCGATCAGCCCACAGGCCCTTCCCCTGGCTGACCCTGCCCCTGATCACCCCCCTCACCCCAATAGGGGGCGGGGCTGGCCAACCTCCTACAGCCCCTCCCACCAGCAGGCTCCATCCCAGATTGGACCCCTCACCTCAATCAGGGGCAGGGTTGGCCAGCCAACCACCTGCAGCCCCTCCCCTAACCACTGACCCCCAATGAGTTCTCCCAATCCCATTCAAGTGCGGGGCCAGCTGGCTCACCACCCACAGCTCCTCCCCATAGCTGGCCCGGCTCCCAATTGGCCCCCCACCCCAATTGGGGGTGGGGACCACCAGCCAATCACCCTCAGCCCCTCCCCCCTGCCAGTTCGGCCCTGATTGGGCCCCGGTCAGGGCAGGCCTGCTGGCTAACCTCCTGCAGTCTCCTCTTCCTGACAGTCCCAGCCACAATTCGCCCTGATTAGGACCAGGCAGGCCAGACCCCACCCATGCACGGATTCGTGCACTGGGCCTCTAGTGTGCATATAAGTTCTTTGGTTAGTTTCTTTCTGTCCTCTCCCCTTCTCCTTCCCTCTGAGATCTGTCAGTCTGTTCTATGCTTCCATGTCTCTGGACCTATTTTGTTGGTCTGTTTATTTTGTTCATTAGATTCCACATGTAAGTGAGATCATGTGACATTTGTCTTT
Organism: Plecotus auritus; assembly: GCF_963455305.1. NCBI lineage: Eukaryota > Metazoa > Chordata > Mammalia > Chiroptera > Vespertilionidae > Plecotus > Plecotus auritus. Next base: position 73,235,916 of record NC_137772.1, on the reverse strand, counting down.
CTCTGACTGGCTTATTTCACTTAGCATAATACTCTCCAGGTCCATCCATGCTGTCTCAGTGGGTAAGATATCCTTCTTTTTTTTTTTTTTTTTTTTTTTTGTATTCTTTTTTTTTTTATTAAGGTATTATATGTGTACATATCTTACCATTGCCCCCCCCACCCCACTCCCATACATGCCCTCACCCCCCAATGTTTTGCATCCGTTGGTTACTCTTATATACATGCATATAAGTCCTTCAGTTTTTTTTTTTTTATATAGACATTTCTCCAAAGAGGACATACAGATGGCCAATACACGTATGACAATAATGCTCAATGTCAACTACTCATCAGTAAGATGCAAATGAAAAGTATAATGAGATATCACCTCACAACTGTCAGAATGGCTATGCTAAAATATAAAAAGCCAGGGGCCATCACGACTGAAACAACCAGATGGACAACCGAACTGCAGGCTGCATGGGGTGACCAGGCCGGCAGGGGGAGTTAAAGAGGGACGACCAAATGACTGAACAGCAGGCTGTATGGGGCAACCAGGTCGGCAAGGGGGGGCAGTTGGGGGTGATTAAGCTGGCAGGGGGGGCAGTTGGGGACAACCAGGCCTGCAGGGGGGCAGTTGGGGGCACTCAGGCCAGTGGGGGTGCAGTAGGGGGTGACCGGGCCAGCAGGGGGGGCAATGAGGGGTGGCCAGTTAGGGGTGACCAGGCTGGCAGAGGAGGGCAGTTGGGGGTGATCAGGCCAGCACGGGGGGCAGTAAGGGGCAACCAGGCTGGCAGGGGGGGCAGTTGGGGGCGACCAGGCCAGTGGGGAAGGCAGTTGGGGCTGACCAGGCCAATGGGGGGATGTTGGGGGCGACCAAGATGACAAGGGGGGCAGTTAGGTGTGATCAGGCTGGCAGGGGGTCAGTTAGGGGCGATCAGGCAGGCAGGCAGGTGAGCAGTTAGGAGCCAGTGGTCCCAGATTGTGAGAGGGATCCTGGATTGGAGAGGGTGCAGGCTGGGCTCAGGGGACCCCCCCCCCCCCATGCATGAATCTTGTGCACCGGGCCTCTAGTCATCAACAAATGAACAAACAAATGCTGGGAGAGGTGGAGAAAAGGGAACTCTAGCATACTGCTGTGGGAATGCAGACTGGTACAGCTACTGTCAAAAACAGTATGGAGTTTCCTCAAAAAAATTAAAATGAACTGCTATTTGACTCAGTGATTCCACTTCTGGGAATATATCCTAAGAATCCCAAAACACCGCCGAAACCGGTTTGGCTCAGTGGATAGAGTGTCGGCCTGCAGACTGAAGGGTCCCGGGTTCGATTCCGGTCAAGTGCATGTACCTTGGTTGTGGGCACATCCCCAGTGGGGAGTATGCAGGAGGCAGCTGATCGATGCTTCTCTCTCATCGATGTTTCTAGCTCTCTATCCCTCTCCCTTCCTCTCGGTAAAAAAATCAATAAAATATATTTTAAAAAAAAAGAATCCCAAAACACCAATCAGAAAGAATATATGCACCCCTGTGATCACAATTTATTCTTGAATATTGGGTCCACTGATGGGCACTTGAGTTGTTTCTAAACTTTAGTAATTGTGAATATCATTGATATAATATTACTGAAACTGTCTATGATGTGCAGGTACAAGAGAGTCTCTTGTGTATATACTTAGAAATGAATTTTCTGTGTCACAAGATATGGGAATAATTAACAGGAGAAAATAATGCAAACTATTTCTATGGTGAATCAGTTAACTTTTTAACTAGGAATGTATAAGAAATTCTGTAGATTCTCATAGTCTCTAACATTGTTATAGGCATAATTAGATTTTGTCAGTGTAATAGGATAATAGGAATAAGACAGAATGGCATAGAGTTGTTGACACGTATATCTTTAATCAAGATAAGGTTAGTCATCTTTTTATTTAATTGGCTTTCTGTAAAATGCCTGCTCCTGTCTCTTATCCATTTTTTTTTCTATTTGTGTGTATGTATATGTGATTATTTCTCATTAATTTGTAGGTATTCTTTAAATATTTTTAATAAAATGCAATTACATGTTCTACCAGTGTAAGGTGTCTTTCACTTTTTTAACATGCCTTTTAATAAATAAGAGTTCTTAATTTTGGTAGAGTCAAATTCTGTTAAACGTTTTATAAAATTTTATTTTGATAAATAGCCATTTTGGTATCTTATTAAATAAGTATTTTTCTATACCATATCTAACATATATTTAGAAACTTTTATTTTTACTCACAAATTTAAAGTATTCTATTTCAACATTTACTACTTAATATATCTGAAGCAATATATGATCTGAGTCAGGGATCCAATTTCATCTTTTTGTAACTGATAACAATTTTTTACTTCAATTTTCAAGAAAAACACATTACGAATGAAGAGTTTTTCAAATATTTATGAGTATTGTAGCATCTCAAAATTATTTGAATGTTAAACAATGTTGTTGTTTTTTATATCCCAAGGTAGATAATATCTCAGAAATGACAAATTATACAATAAATCAAAAATAATACAAGAAAGAAAAATGCAGAATTGAAAAGGTATAATGCAGCAAGAATCAGAGTTGTGAATTATAATTTGTCACAAAATACACTCAGGACCTATCTAGTTACAATGGTCTATTGCAAGAGGGTACTTTTATTTGGTTAAAGCATCATGGGACTTCAACAAGAGGACATATAACACTGAACATTTATCTAAACTTTTAATTTAAAATAATATTAATTGTTTTATGATCCAGATATTAAAGTACTCATGATAAAACTACCTACTCTGAGCATAGTGTTCCTTAATTGTCTGGAGAAAATATTACTGAAGAGAGGGGATACAGTTCACGCAATTTTTTTGTCAGGTAGTACACAAAATTTGCTTGTTTTAAGATTCACAGACCAGAGTAGATTAATAACATTTTTGTAGTCATACAAAAAATAAGTTCTAGAAATATAGTTTTAAGGAAGTCTTGTGTTAGCAAATAAAATATTTAAAATATATTTGGCAGCCTTCAGTTTTTTAATAACTTTGTTCAAATGATTAACTTCTGTTTTAACAAATAAGATATTTTCATTTTCTATAAAATTTACAACTTGAAATCACAGGATATAAATTTATTAGTTTGCACTAATAGTATTGTATACAGAAGATACCTTGTCAGGTTCAAAATTTGTGTATTGTAGAGTGCCATATATGCTAGATCATCAAGAGATAGTAACTTATGTACCAAAGAAGAAATAGTGCTAAAGAATAACTTTAAATTTCGAATGAAAGATACACCATTATTCTCAAGAGCCAAAACACTCTGCAGATGTTCTTTCAAAGGAGAGCTAAATAAGCATCTAATGTCTATTTATCTTGTGTTTCTATGACACAATCTATTACTTCATAGTGCAGCAATATATTTGGTTTATCACTTTGAAATTTAGTGCTATCTACCCTAATAGTTCCCAGGTGCCCATGGAAATTATTTTCTGCTTTGAAAATACCAATATAAAGATATATATTTCCTCTATTTCACTTTCAGTTACACGAATGGAGTTTTATAAGCCAACCATACTTTTCAGTTTTAAAGATGACCATATCTACTTTTCATGTTAAGGAAGGATGGCGTGAGTTCTCTATAATTAAAATCATTTTCTATATCTAAACAGGAATATTTCACTATTCATACCATCTCTTTTGGCCAGGTGAGTAATTTGGTGACACTCCTATTATTTGTATAGCATATGGTAGAGTTCAGTAATACACAGGCAATCAAGATTCAGATTTTGTTTAAGACCATATTTAATTGTTGAGAAATAAAAACACAAATTGACTTCACAGTTTAATTATATAAATTAGGTCTAAAAAATGAGAACCAAGAGAACAAAAAGACATTGTAATAAACACTGTCATCAAACATCTCTGTTATAATAATATCAGTTCTTTGCTTACAGTCTTATATTTATTAATACCCTCAAATATGGTTAAGGCTACCCTAATATTTCAACTTAGTATATTATTTTCTGATTGATCTAATTGATGAACAGACATAGTTTAATTACAAAGGCAAAATTTTTATCTTCACCCTAAATTATAGGATCTCAAGCTGATCATTGGATAAATATCAATATCCAATGAGCAGCTTTAAGTTCTATAATTTAACACATTCTTCACCTAATTAATTATCTTATGAAGCAAGTTTGATAATCACTGTACTAATGTAATTATCCTCAGTCCTGACTGGATGTCAGCTTCAAATTCAAGAAAAACTATACCAGAGAAACATTTTTATATCCATCATGTTTTTTGTTTTTTTTTGTTTTTTTTTTTTTTTTCTTCAAATTTTTATTAAGGTATTATATGTGTACATATCTTACCATTGCCCCCCCCACCCCACTCCCATACCTGCCCTCACCCCCCAATGTTTTGCATCCGTTGGTTACTCTTATATGCATGCATACAAGTCCTTCAGTTGATCTCTTATTTCCCCCACCTCTCCTTAACCTTACCGCTGTAATTAGACACTCTGTTTGATGCTTTACTGCCTCTGTAACTATCTTTTGGTTCATCAGTTTATAATGTTTTTTATCCCTAAATGAGTGAGATCATGTGGTATTTTTCTTTCATTGACTGGCTTATTTCACTTAGCATAATGTTCTCTAATTCCATCCAGGTGTCTATAAATGATAGTAATTCCTTCTTTTTTATGGCAGCATAGTATTCCATTGTGTAGATGTACCATAGTTTTCTGATCCAGTCATCTGCTGACGGGCACCTAGGCTGTTTCCAAATCTTAGCTATTGTAAATTGTGCTGCTATGAACATAGGGGTGCATATATCCTTTCTAATTGGTGTTTCTGGTTTCTTAGGATATATTCCTAGGAGTGGGATTACTGGGTCAAATGGAGTTCCATTTTCAGTTTTTTGAGGAAACTCCATACTGTTCTCCACAGTGGCTGCACCAGTCTGCATTCCCACCAGCAGTGCACGAGGGTTCCTTTTTCTCCGCATCCTCGCCAACACTTGTCGTTTGTTGATTTGTTGATGATAGCCATTCTGACAGGTGTGAGATGGTATCGCATTGTCGTTTTGATTTGCATCTCTCGGATAATAAGTGACTTTGAGCATGTTTTCATGTGTCTCTTGGCCTTCCTTCTGTCTTCTTTCGAAAAGATTCTATTTAGGTCCGTTGCCCATTTTTTTATTGGATCATTTATCTTCCTTTTATTAAGTTGTATAAGCTGCCTGTAGATGTTGGAAATTAAACCTTTATCAGTGATACCATTTGCAAATATGTTCTCCCATACAGTGGGGTTTCTTGTTGTTTTGTTGATGGTTTCTTTTGCTGTGCAAAAGCTTTTTATTTTGATGTAGTCCCATTTGTTTATTTTCTCTTTGGCTTCCATTGCCCTAGGGGCAGTATCACTGAAAAAGTTCTTTTGGCATGTGTCTGAGATTTTGCTGCCTGTGGATTCCTCTAGTATTTTTATGGTTTCCCGTCTTATATTTAAGTCCTGTATCCATTTTGAGTTTATTTTTGTGTATGGTGTAAGTTGGTGATCTAGTTTCATTTTTTTGCATGTATCTGTCCAGTTTTCCCAACACCATTTATTGAAGAGACTGTCTTGACTCCATTGTATGCTCATGCCTCCTTTGTCAAATATTAATTGCGCATATTGGTTTGGGTTGATATCTGGATTCTCTATTCTATTCCATTGATCTATATGTCTGTTCTTGTGCCAGTACCAGGCTGTTTTGAGGACAGTGGCTTTGTAATACAGTTTGAAATCTGGTATTGAGATCCCTCCTACTTTATTCTTCTTTCTCAGGATTGCTGTGGCTATTCGGGGTCTTTTTTTATTCCAGATGAATTTTTGGAGAGTTCTTTCTAGGTCTGTGAAATATGCTGTTGGTATTTTAATGGGGAGTGCATTAAATCTATAGATTGCTTTGGGTAGTATGGACATTTTGATGATGTTGATTCTACCAATCCATGAACATGGTATGTTCTTCCATCTGTTTACATCTTCCTCTATCTCTTTTTTCAGTGTCCTGTAGTTTTCCGCATATAGGTCTTTTACCTCCTTGGTTAGGTTTATTCCTAAGTATCTTAATTTTTTTGGTGTGATGGAAAATGGGATTGCTTTTTTAGTCTCTCTTTCTGTAAGTTCACTGTTGGTGTATAGAAATGCCATAGATTTCTTGGCATTAATTTTGTATCCTGCTACCTTGCCGAATTCATTTATTAAGTCTGTTAGTTTTTTGATAGAGTCTTTCGGGTTTTTTATGTACAATATCATGTCATCTGCAAATAGGGACAGCTTTACTTCTTCTTTTCCAATTTGGATGCCTTTTATTTCTTCTTCTTGTCTAATTGCAATGGCTAATACTTCCAGTACTATGTCAAACAGGAGTGGTGAGAGTGGGCATCCTTGTCTTGTTCCTGTTCTTAGGGGAAATGGTTTTAGTTTTTGCCCATTGAGTATGATGTTAGCTGTGGGTTTATCATATATAGCTTTTATTATGTTGAGGTATGATCCTTCTATTCCCACCTTGTTGAGAGTTTTTATCAAGAAAGGGTGTTGGATTTTGTCAAATGCTTTTTCTGCATCAATTGATATGACTATGTGATTTTTATCTTTCAATTTGTTTATGTGATGTATCACATTTATTGATTTTCGGATATTGAACCATCCTTGCATTCCTGGGATAAACCCTACTTGGTCATGGTGTATGATCTTTCTGATGTACTGCTGGATCCGATTTGCTAGAATTTTGTTGAGGATTTTGGCATCTACATTCATGAGGGATATTGGCCTGTAATTCTCTTTCATTGTGTTGTCTTTATCTGGTTTTGGTATTAGGGTGATGCTGGCTTCATAGAAGGAGCTTGGAAGTGTTCCTTCCTCTTGAATTTTTTGGAATAGTCTGAGGAGGATAGGTTTTATTTCTTCCTTGAATGTTTGGTAAAACTCTCCTGGGAAGCCATCTGGCCCCGGGCTTTTGTTTGCCGGGAGCTCTTTGATGACTGCTTCAATTTCTTCCATAGTTACTGGCATATTGAGCTGTTTAGATTCTTCCTGATTGAGTTTTGGAAGGTTATATTTTTCTAGGAATATGTCCATTTCCTCCAGGTTGTCCAGTTTGTTGGAATAGAGTTGTTCGTAGTATTTTTTAACAATCCTTTGTATTTCGGCGGGATCTGTTGTTATTTCACCTCTTTCATTTCTGATTTTGTTTATTTGGGTCCTCTCTCTTTGCTTCTTGGTGAGCCTGGCTAGAGGTTCATCAATCTTGTTTATCCTTTCAAAGAACCAGCTCTTGGTTTTGTTGATCTTTTGTATTGTTTCTTTGGTCTCTATGTCGTTTATCTGTGCTCTGATCTTTATTATTTCCTTCCTTCTGCTTACACTGGGCTTTTCTTGTTGCTCTTTTTCTAACTCTTTGAGTTGTTGGGTTAGGTAATTTATTACCCCTGTTTCTTGTTTTTTGCAGTAGGCTTGTAGAGCTATGAACTTCCCTCTCAAGACTGCTTTCGCTGTGTCCCATAGATTTTGGATTGTAGTGTTTTCATTGTCATTTGTTGCCATGATGTTTTTTATTTCTTCTTTGATCTCTCTGGTAACCCAGTCATGGTTTAATAGCATGCTGTTTAGCCTCCATGTGTTTGACTTCTTTGGGTTGTTTTTATTGTAGTTGATTTCCAGTTTTATGCCACTGTGGTCTGAGAAGATGCTTGATATGATTTCTATCTTCTTGAATTTGAAGAGACTTTGCCTATGTCCCAACATATGGTCTATCTTTGAAAATGACCCATGTGCACTTGAGAAGAATGTATATTCTGTGGCTTTGGGGTGAAATGTTCTGAAGATGTCAATTAATTCCATCTGGTCTAGTGAGTCATTTAGGATTGATGTTTCTTTGCTGATTTTTTGCTTAGAGGATTTGTCCAATGGTGATAGTGGGGTATTAAAGTCTCCTACTATGATTGTATTGCTGTCAATCTCTCCCTTGATATCCTCCAGGAGTTTTTTTATGTATTTGGGTGCTCCTGTATTGGGTGCATATATGTTTACCAGAGTTATTTCTTCTTGTTGGATTGCTCCCTTTAGTATTATGAAGTGGCCTTCCTTATCTCTTGTTATGACCTTCACTTTGAGATCTAATTTGTCAGATATAAGTATTGCTACCCCAGCTTTTTTTTCAGTTCCATTTGCCTGGAAAACCTTTTTCCATCCCTTCACCCTCAGTCTGTGTGCGTCTTTTTTTCTGAGGTGGGTTTCTTGTAGACAGCAGATATATGGGTCATGTTTTCTTATCCAATCCATTACCCTATGTCTTTTGATTGGGGCATTTAATCCATTTACATTTAAAGTTATTATTGATAGGTACTTATTTGTCGCCATTCCTATTCTTTACACCTGTGTTCCTTCTTCGCTTCCTATTTCTTTTTCTTTTTACAGCAGACCCTTTAGCATTTCTTGCATTGCTGGTTTGGTGGTAATAAAAGCTCCTGATTTCACCTTCAATTTTGATTGACAGCCTTGCTGGGTACAGTATTCTTGGATTCAGACCCTTCCTTTGCATGACTTTGTATATTTCATTCCATTCCCTTCTGGCCTGATGAGTTTCTGTTGAGAAATCAGTTGCTAGTCTGATGGGGGTTCCTTTGTATGTAACTTTCTGTCTCTCTCTGGCCGCTTTTAAGATTCTTACTTTGTCGTTAGTGTTTGCCAATTTAATTATGATGTGCCTTGGCGTCGGTCTTTTGGGGTTCATTTTGCTTGGGACTCTGTGAGCTTCTTGGATTTGTGTGGGTTTTTTCTTCTCTATATCAGGGAAATTTTCTGTCATTATTTCTTCAAATAGGTTTTCTATTCCTTGCTCAGCTTCCTTTCCTTCTGGAACCCCTATTATGCGGATGTTGTTTTGTTTCGTGTTGTCCCAAAGTTCCCTTAGGCTCTCCTCCTGCCTTTTAATTTTTTTTTCTAGAAGTTGCTCTACTTGGGTATTTTTTCCCATCTTGTCTTCTAGCTCACTGATGCGGTCCTCTGCTTCTTCTAGTCTACTCTTGATGCTTTCTATTGAGTTCTTTACAGCAGCGATGTCATTTTTCATTTCTTCTTGGTTCTTCTTCATTTCCTCTTGGTTCTTGCTCATATTGTCGAATTTGTCTTCCATTCTTTTCAGCCACCTTATGACCATTTCTCTGAATTCTTTTTCTGGAAGGTTGCTTGCTTCCATTTCGTTTACTTCCTTTTCTGGTGATGCCTGCTTTTCTTTCATATGCGGGCTGTGTCTTTGTCTCCCCATGGTCTCTCTTCTCTGGGTGTCTGGTTATGTAGTTCTCTCTCTCCTGCGTCAATTTAAAGGCACAAAATACAGCACTACCAGGTACAACACACAAGGCACTGAACAGGAATGTATTCACGATATTAATAACCTCCAATAAAGGTGACCACCGGAGAAAGGCAAATTAGGGGATATTAGAGAAAGAAGAAGAGGAAAAAGAAAGAAAGAAGAAGAAGAAAAAAAAGGGGGGTGTCAAAATGAAATTGGGAAAAGGGAAAAAAAAAAGAAGAAAAAAAAGTAAGAGAGACAAGAAAGAGACTAAGAGAGAAAGGAAAACAGACTATATATATTGGGGATAAAACTCCAATAGAACAATCACTTATCCCAGCAAATGCCAGCAACAAGTACCTGGGGATTAATACAAACTACAACACCAACTAATATTGAGTGAGGCAAGGGAAAGCTGAAGCACTAAACAAACAAAAAAATAAACAAAAGAAGAATAAGCAAAACAATCTCACAAAAAAGCATAAAAATTCGATATAATCTACATTCAAGCGAACAACAACAAAAGGACAGAGAGAAACACAATTTTTTGGATAGTTAAGACAGCGAAGAGAGAGGTGTGTATGGACTTGGAGCAGGGGATTGGAGATTAGATATATAAGTAGGGTGAAATTTTAAAAGTGGGTAAACAGAAAGAATAGGGAAAATCTAAAGCAGGAAAGGGGTAAGATAAACAGGACACTGAAAAGGGAAAAGTGAGGAAGAGAGTGATGGCATAAAGGTAGATTTGAGATAGAGTAAAATGATGCTAAAGGAAAGATAAAAATAGAATGTAGAACATTAATCCCAAAACAAAATGAAGAGAAAATAAAATGACACTTAAAAAAAAAAAAAAAAAAAAAAAAGATAAAATAGCAGTAGTAATAATACGGATTGAAAATAAAAATGTAATAATTAAAAAGGTAAAATCAAGTGAGGAAAAAAATTAGTTTCTTGAGTAAAAGATGCAAAAAATGAAAATAAAAAAGTAAAAAATAAAAATAAAATGTGGGGTAGTGAGGGTCATTCACTTCCTCTGTTGTTCTGTTTGGCACGCCTGTTTCTCAGTCCGGACAGTATTGCAGTTCCCTGCGTTCCACTGCTCTTCAGTGATGTAAGCCAGTCCTGATTTTAAGCAGGCGGTGTGTCTTAATTCGTATTCCTTTATTTTTGATTACACAAGAGTCAATTTGTGATTCAGCCCCTGGGTGGCAGTGTTTCTGGATTGACTTCCGGGTTTATCTATGGCCTCTCTAGGCAGTGTTAGAGCCTTCTTTCCCTGTGGCACTCGCCACGGGCCTGTGGGAGTGGGCTGCCTCAGAGCTGGCTCTCTGATGGTCACTCCCCGCTCCGATCCCCAGGTTCCAGAAAAACAACTTTCCCCTGCAGTCTCCCAGGGTGTCCCCAACTGGGTGAACCTATGAATTAGGCTTAGTAATCAGAAGCAAGAATTTCAAGAGGAAAAAGCCCAAGTGTGCGCACTCCGTGGCTGCGCGTAAGTCTAGCACACCCCTGGAATTCTTAGGGTGTCCCTGCACTTCAGATCAAAATGGGTTGCTTTTTAGAGAGCCCTTCTGTTAGCAGCTCTGAGGACCCCCTTCCACATTCACAGATCACGCCAGCCCCAGCAGCCACCGATTTTTCTAGGCACAGACTTCCCTGGTCCTCCAGTTCCCGCAAAACGCGCGTTCCTCTCTCGCGCTGGGACCAGAGACCTCACCTTATCCTAGGCGAAATCTGACCTTTCCGTGGTGGAGTGTAGAGCTCCTCTGAACCCGTGTGTTTGCGCCAATTGGGGAGCGTTGTTCTGGGGCTCGCAGCTGTTCCGTGGGTGCCGCAGTTGTGGATTCTCAGGCTTCCGATAAGCTCCACTTTCCGGTTCCAGATGGCGGCGACTCCGCGTCCAAGCCCGCAGCTCCGGGAGGTGACCCAGCCGCAGTGGGAGCTGCCAGGTCAGGGGAACCCCGTCTAGCAGTCTCCCACCTTCTTCTGGAGTTCAGCTGTCCCCCAACTTGCCAACAAACACTCCTAGTGCGACCCTCAGCTGTTCTTTCTTTCTGCTCCGGGACAAGGCTTGGAACACGTCTGTCTATTCCGCCGCCATTTTTCTCCTTCCCTCCATCATGTTTTTTGGTCTAGGTTTGATTAAAAATTGTAATTATTTCAGATCATTTTAGGAAAAAATATACACACATATTGACTTTTAAAATGTTAAGCAAAAAGAAGGCTGAAATGTGCAAAAAACAATGTATTCATTTACTATATTTATTGGTAGCTATGGCTAATATATTTATTCTAAATAAAATATTGCACTCCATTGTATTAACATGCCATAAATTATTTACACATTCCTAAGTTATTCATTTTAGGTTACACAATAAAATTATTGTACATGTCTATTCTTCCATGGGTGGGATGTTCACTAAGATATATATTAGCTGTGCTGGATAGCTTCAGTACTCCATAAGCCCTTGAATGGTGTTATAGGCATTGCAGGTAGAGAATGCAAAGATATATCCAGAATATTTGTCATTTCCAGTAGAGGCAAAATACCTGTCTTTTCAAAGGGAAATGGAACATATGTAATCAATCGACTGGCATATCTCATTATGTAATGGTGTTAAATGAAAGCTCAACCACACTCCGCTACTGATGTTTGGATATTCATCAGTGACAGTAGCTAGAAGATTTTGATGAGGTTAATTCCATGTTTCTGAGCCAATGGATAATCTCCATCCTTATCCCTAAGCTTCTATATCCATGTATCTATTACACTAGCACTGATGTGACCAAGGGGAAGACTGCTTGTCATCTCCAGGACAAGCCTATATCAGTTGATCAATGAGTTGAAGCAGGATTGTCAAATATATATATATATATATATATATATATAGTCAGTTGATATTTTACTGAATAGTACTATAATAAAAGTATCTGCAGGAGATCAGGAGAGTTAATGTGACACATGGGCTAAATAGTGAATGTATACTTCTGTCTTTACCATATGAAGCAAATATGTTGATCCTGACTTTAGTGAAATCCAAAAGAGCTCTTATGCCAAATCAATAGTTTCTTGACAATTGACAGAGGCTGGTGTGATTTTATAAAATAAAATAACTCTGTTCTCATTAGTATATTCCTTTTGTCTTAGATAGAAGTGTCTTGTGATTCCTACAGTAGAATATAAGCAAATAATGGATTCTCAGTTCTTATATTTCAATTCATTTTAATATATCTACCCCCCTTAGCTTTTTGTTGCTTCTTAAATAAATGCCAAAAAGTAGTTTCAGTAATTCTATCATATAAATTTATATAAAGCAATCATCATTTATATGTCCTAATTAAAACAAAAAAAAATAAGCAAATTATTAGAACCACCTTCAAGTAGCCTGGCTAGAATAGTAAATCCAGGTAGGAGATAATTGCCTCTATATCTTTAAATTTACCTTATACTATAACCTACAACCCACTCACACATATGCTCTTGTAGTTCACAGTATACTTATTCAGAATTTGTAATTTGGGGGCATACACTATTTTCTCCTAGCCAGGGACGTAATTCTCCTACTCAGACAGCTGAGATGTGACCATAATAATACACATGGAGTCAATTTGAGGTGGCAAAGGAAAATTAGCATCATTTTTGAGGTAACTATTTTGGTTGTGTTGCTACAATGGCTCAGGCAAATTGGGCATTCAAGATTCTCAGGCTTATATTATTCAAATGCTGTCATCCCACATCTAAAGGACACACTCATTCCCAATTACATCCCAGATATTCAGGGCTGAGAAAAGGTCCACTAATTCATAGGACATATTTTTTCAAGTTATTAGACCTTGAAAAGTTCTCAGATTAATCAATTTTCAAGAAAATAAAGTCTATATATAGCTTCAATGAAGATTTAGATGTCAAATATAATCTAAATTACATATATGCATTTCGTACATCATTGGGACCCAATGATGAACAATGATTTCTTCATTTTTTTTTTTAAATGTTAATACTAAAGTAAGTGGGGTTTTTTTAATTTTAGATTTATTGCATGTATCTTGTAGGATTTTTTCTTGGGCCTATAAAAATATCAGATTTCTTTTTTTCTCTCTCAAGAAGAATCTTGTTAATTTTTTATTATGAACTTCACACGAGATCTTTGGTTTATGCCATTAAGAAATACCCCAAAGCCCAGCCAATATGGCTCAGTGGTTGAGCATTGACCTATGAACCAGGAGGTCACAGTTTGACTCAAAGTTGGGGCACATGCCCGAGTTGCTGGCTCAATCCCCAGGAGGGGATATGCAGGAGGCAGCTGATCAATGATTCTCTCTCATCACTGATATTTCTATCTCTCTCTTCCTCTGTGAAATTAAATATATATATATATATATATATATATATATATACACACACACACACACACACACACACACACACATATATATATATACATATATATGTATATATGTATATATATTATGTATATATATATATGTGAAATATTCCAAAAAGGATAAATGGTGATAGTAGGAGACTAGACTTTGTGTGGTGAACACACCATACCATATGCAGATGATGTATTTTAAAATTGTATACTTGAAACTTAAATAATTTTATTAACCAGCATACCCCAATAAATTATATATCCCAAATTATAATATTGTGATAAGGAGCAAACATTTATATTAGAAAAAAATCTAGGATATTGATTCAAAGTGAGAAATTTAAATTCTGTACAGTCGATACATACTAACTGAAGCAGGGATTGATGCTTTTATTTTACTAATGTATCAGTGTATTTCAACTAAATAGGCTTCCATGTGAAAACCTGAAGAAATAAATTTTAAAGACAAATAATCTAAAAAATTAGAATAGAAACACTACTCACTTTACTAAAGTAGTTCCTAAAAGTAATTTCACTATATGTTTGATTGATTTTCTTTGCTTTATGGTATAAAAGAATAAAAATTTCATTATAAGAGAAGTATATATATAGAGAGAGAACAGAGAAAAATAGGACTTCCTTGAAAAAAAATATATTGTTTTCTGTTAAAAAATGACTCAGTTCTAACCCAAATGAACCTCAAATTGTGAAACTGAACCATGGTTCCCTAGAGTTATTTAATAGGAAGCCCTCTCTGTACCTTTTCCATTCCCGCTTCTCAGAGGTCACCTGTGACTGCACTGAAGAAAAGAGCTCTAGAAGCGCTCTGTGTTACTTCCTGGACGCCTCTGTCAGCTCCTCTGGCCTTGCCTTTCCCTCTGGCCACTCCTGGTGTAATTGACACATTCTGCTGTTGTGTCTGGACAAACGTGAGAAGCCTACATGCTTCACTAAAAGAGAAGAATCAAAGGTTATGTAATATTACTCGAAAAAGACAAAAGACAAGGTAAAGATTTTTTTTTTAATCTTTTTTTTTTTTTGTTCCCCGCCCCTCCCCAATGATGCACTGTGGGCCAGAGAAAGATTTCTTGAATATAGAAAGTGCTCAATAAAAAAACATATATTTAAAAAAGAATTGAGGTCCATCCCAGCATTCTAATCATTGAAAGATAGGCCACAAATAATTGTCACTATAAGCCCAATATTGTTTTAACATCCAACTCTGATATCTTTTCATATCAAATATATTAAAAGTAAATACAAAACAGAAAAATCCAATAATTTTATGTATAAAATATATTTTCAAATGATTTGATATACATAATTTATAATCAGATATCTGACAAAAATATCTACAAAATATCATTTTAACTCTTCTTAATCAAATCTGGTTATCATTCTTCCAGTTCACCTTCCCTATTAATTAGAGATTTCATTCCTCTTATTCTTTATTAAATTTTTATATCTGATATATAAAGCCAGTTTAGACTCCATAACTGTCCAATAAAATAATCGCAAGTGTAATCCATTTGAAGAACTAACTCTGTGAGCATATCTGAGACCAGAAGAAAGGTATATAGATGTAATTATGTCAAATTATCAGGTAGGGCTCCAGGAAGATAAACATGTATTTCACTATCTTTGTAATGTTAAAGCCCTTCCCTTAGATAACATGGTATAGAAAAAAAAATGGTTTACATATAGGCAAACTGTTTTCTATATGTATAAGAGAGGAGGCAAGGTGCATGCCAGCAGAGGAAAACCCCTCAGCATAGATTTCCCAACTTAAGTTTTGTGGTAAATGTCATGTACTGTGTTATATAATTGTCACCTTGAAAAGTTCTTTGATATCTTGAACTTTATGACTTGCAAGAGCTGGGCTGCCAACTAAAGAACATTTTCGAGGTTTCTGAGTCCATGCTTGAGCTAAATAAAGTTTGACAAATCCCCTGAGGGCAACCCTGGCTTTTCATGCCATAGGAACTTCTGACTCAACAGTTACACACACTTAAAGTAACATAAGACTGCACGGCCAACTACAAAGGTTGCCTGCTCTAGGAAAGAAATTCTCCTGAGACCATGTCTACATGATATCTCCAAAATGCTTCAGAACTGACCATAAAATAAAACCTGTGATTTTTTTTTCTGTAGAAAATAGTTGATTTAATAAAATGAAGATCATGTGATTATTTGGATTTTAGACTTTGTCTTTGTCTAGCTGAGTGACGTTAGTGATATTTGAAAAAAACAAAAAACAACAAAACAAAACAAAACAAAAAAAACACCACAATTTTAAATAAATTGATAAATATGGAAAAAAAAGTAGCTTTGAACAATGAGCACTTGGACATTCATGAAGCATCTTCTCCTGTTGGAGTCAATAAGACAGGAACTCAACTGCTTTTTCAGTTTCCAGAAAACAAAATCATGCTTTTTGAACTGATATTTTTTAGCTGCCATAACAGTGGTGGATTCTTAACTGGTCGACCAGCTTTTAAATCCAGTTTAGTATGTGAATTTCTTATGCAGGTGAAATGAGAATGTGTCTAATCTATATATACTCCTCAAAAGTGTTTTTTTTTCTCACATTCCAAATATCAAAACCCAGGAAGAATTGGCTTCACTGCAACTAAGTGTCTAAAAAATGTTATGGAAAATGGTCAACATAAAAGTGTATATTATTGGTTATTCTAAAGGAAGCCACAGCATTTGTGCATAGTCCAAGATGCTCCAGCTAAGACAATAAAATTGCTTAATGTGAGGCATAAAACATACTCCCTTTCAATTGTGATGCCACATTTTCTACACATTTCTCACATGATACATAATAACTTAGCCATTCCTTCCAGGTTCAACCACAGGCATTGCCAGAGTGAGTAATGAGTATGCCATCTAACCACTGGGTTTCCAGGAAGCCCCCACCTTTCGCCCGATGCAAGGAAGTGCTGTCAGGTGTTCCATGTCTCTCAGGCTTGTCTGGAACCTCAGGAGTCTACTCAGAGGAGGAAGACCCATCAAAGCAGGAGTAGATATGAAGCTTCACAATGTGGATACATAAAAGCCAAGTGCACTTTGTGTATTAATTAATTAAGCAGCTGTTATAAAGTATATTCTACCTATAAATAATTTTATACACAATTCCAGAAGAGAAAAAAAGCATTTCTTATTGAAGTAAATTTAAAAACAGACATAGGCTTGTTGATTTACTAGACACATTTTCACATGAAAACTGGTAAATTTGAAGTAAGAAAAGTTAATAGACTTAAAGCAATTATTTTTTCAAATGCATTCACAAATGCATGTTTATTGCATTTAAAAAAATAATGCTAATGAGTTTCATTTTGTTTCCTGTCTTGACTTATGCCTCACTTTTGGAATCACTCTGTTTCTAAAGACTTACTACACAGTTACTGAATTCTATCAATGAACACTTACAAGCTAATCCTTTCTTAAATTTAGGAAGAGATAATCCACTTGCAATTTTAGATTATCGATACAAAGAACTGAAAAGAGTTTACTTTCACCTTACTAGTAAAAACGTTGGACAAACTTAAAAATTAATGATTTATGAAAATCACCAAAATATTGAAGTCATGGAACAAATTAATTTGAAATCTGGAAAACATTCTAGGAGGTAGAAAGACACCCAAGCATTTTATTGAGTGGATCAAATGCCACTAGATTTTATATAAGGGAAGAAGATTCAGTGATAAATTTTTATAAATTGCTAAACTCCCAAGTATGAATTCTCATAAGGGTAGGGCACCTGAGGGCCACAAATGTAGGTAGATTCCCATCCACTTTCAGGCTTGCCCTCCCAGGAACTTCACCAGCTGCTCAATGAGACAATCAGGGAGAATCCTGAGGAAGCTTTCCACATGTTGCTGGCTGGTCAAGGGGAAAAGGAGCCACTGCAAACACTGCCCAGATCCATTCTTTAACTTTCTCAAGGAAAAAAAGAATAACGTGTTAAGAAGGAAAAGAAACATTGTAATCTGAGGGCCGCTAAAGGAGGAAAGAGAAACCCTGCGCAGATTCATCAATTTCCCTAATAACACCTAAGAACAGAAGCCCTAATTTGTAGGGGGTGTTGGGGGAGATTAAAAACGGAAGGCCAGGTGAACACTCAGCAGTTGACAGAGGAAAATAGAAAAAAGCTCTATTCTGGGATGGGGTGCTGGCAGTAGTCTTAGTCTTTGGTTATTGAGTTTGGCAAAGGAAGAATTCAGAGCCAAGAACTCTAGCATATGAGAAAGTTTATTTATCAAGCAAACAGAAAGTACACTCATAAAGAATAATCTAGTGGGGTGAGCTGTCTTCACTATTTAGAGAGAAAGTCACAGAGGCAAAAGAAGTGCACCAGCTGGGCTTCATAGAATCAGGAAACAAGTTACAGAGGCAAAGAAGGGCCCTTGTAGACAGGTTAAAAAAAGCAAAGCTACACACCTGAGAAAAGAAGGGGGAAAGGTACAGGTGTGCTGCAGAGAGAGAGAGAGTGTGTGCACTGGGTCTCTTGTCTTAAGGGTTTTTACCTGTTTTCTAAAGGCAGGGATTTTAGGGGAGATCTCAGGAAAGGACCTCAATTGAATATTCATCAGCTTTCCAGTCCTGTACTTTCAAGGTCATGGTCTCTACTGATTGGTCAGCACTAGGATAGAGAGTCATTGGTCATTGCATCTGTTCCTGATGTCAGCCATGGCATCACTTTGCTTGGTTTTGGGGCTGTTCTGGGCCTGGAGTTGAAACACAACTGAGGCCTGAGCATTAACTCTAGTTGGACCAAAACTCTATCTTTGTGGCCAACAAACCCTAGGTTTTTTTCCCTAAGATTATTTGATGCTGATCAGAACCATCATGGTCCTGAGGGCTTAATGCTTAAAGGAGTGGTTGTGCAAGGGAGAATGAGTCAGGTGAGTCAGGGTGCTAAATGAGGCCAGTGTGATTCAGCTATCTGTCTCAGTTTCCCCATTCCACTCACCAAGGAATTTTTCTAGATTCTTACTAGCCTGCCTTAGGGGCAATAATACATGCTGGGTACAGGCTTACAGAGAAAGAGAAACTTCCACTTGTATAGGCTATAATTTGAGATCCAGGTTTAAGACCAAGGATAATTAGTTCAATAGATTGCCTAATAATGAGTCTTAATTAAAACAAGGGAATGCATTCCTCCCCACAATCCCCCACCTCCCCCTAAAAACACCAATAAGTATCAGCTAATAATGATGGTAAAATACAGCTGAAAGAGCTGCAGGACAGAATCTTCTTCAGGAGTGAAGAAAAACAAAACCAAATGGAGAACAGAGAAAAAAAATTCTGGCAAACAAGTCAATGCCATAAATATAAGCATCACTAAAAGAATTTGAAGCTTCTGGTACACTGAATTTAAGCATCCCAACAATACACTTCAAATCCAAACAAACTCCTGATCAGATTAACACAACCCCCCTCCCCCCAATTAAAAGCCTACCAGGAAGAAAGGCATGCTCATTTCCAAACAAAGAAATGTTCAACAGAATGAAATGCTCCATCTCTCTGACTCTATCTTAATCCTAGCCTGAATTTTTCCCATGGCCTTCAGGCAAAATAGCTCCTGCCATAGATATGTTAATTATTAGAGGAATTCTGCTTGAGGCTTGAGCTTTTGGCAAAGATTTGTGGGAGCCTCAAGACAGGATTTAGATCAGCAGGTGTCACAGGACCTTGAACAAAGAGATTTCCTGCTCTTCCTTGGATCCCTGTTGGAAGCTAGATGTCTTCAAGTCACCACACATCTCTTGCACCACGCATTCTTCCTTACCTTAACAATAAAAGAAGCCTGAATTCTGGTCTCACTTAAGATGGTTTTGTAAAGCCCTAAGGACTCCCATCTTCTGGAGCTGGCACTTTCTCGAGCAATAAACCTTTCGTCACTCCAAAGGCTGATATTTTGAATATTGATCTTTTGAAGTGTCCTGGCACAGGAACCTTGAACCTGTAACATTTATAGTCCTATACATGTCCTGCATCCAAAAAAAATAATTATAGTGAATACAAAAAGGCAAGAAAAACCACATTCTAAAGCAAGCATGTCAAACTCAATGGCTAACATGGACCAAATAAACAAGGTTTAAGTTTATGTGGGCCACAAAAAAAACAAAAGCTTCAATTTTCATAGAAACATAGGTTTATTTATAAAAGTATAGTAACATATAAAAAAAAAAAAAGGAACAAGAGCAATGATAAAATTAATGTTTTCTTCCTGATACTTGGCATCTCTTCTCTGCTACTATCTTTCCTACTTCGGGGGAAATTTTGTTTGCAGTGATTACTTTCAAAACCGACCCAAGGTGAATGTCAGTAATTCTGGATCTGACAGGAGACTTATTTCCTTTCATTATTGTAAATCACTGCTCACACTGTTGCAGAAGACCAAAGAAAACAAATGATGCTTCAAAGAAGAGGAGGGACACTGTTTAATACACCAGCGGACTCAGGGAACAGCCTTCCAAATCTGAGTGAAGGAACATGCATGGGGCTTTCCTTTATATCTCCCTGTGGTCTTTGTCCCGCAAATATGTATTATGCTTTCGGTCCTTTTTAGCGGGCCTTGCAAGAAGGCCCCCAGGTGTTGGGGGTCTCCAGGCCATATCTGATGGTCTGACCTGGTGCCAGGGTTAATAACCCTCCCTCGGGGGCAGTGCACTGTTCACAGTAACAGGTTCTGTAAGACCAGTATCTGGGAAGGAGGTAGTGACTTAATTATAGGTTATCAGGAATACACACTGAGCTTGCTGGCATGGATTCCGATCACTAGCCCCAAATATCAGGGTTACATTGGAATTAGCCCTTTTTAGCCTTCTCAACACTGTTATATTGGCTGGGCTGCAAAAATATTCATTGTGGGCCACATGCAGTCCGCAGGACATGAATTTGACATGCTTGTTCTAAAGAAACAAATTAACATCGGATCAAGAATCATATAGGACAGAAATCTTGGAACTTTCAGATGAGGAAGTTAAAAAGCCAGATTTAAGTAAAAGTTAAAGGTTTTAATGAAAAATGTAAACACATGCCAAACCAAGTAAGTATTTTAGCCAATACGGAAACTATAAGAAGAATTCAGTTGGAAATGCTAGAAATCAATAACATAGTAGTAGAGGTAGAGAATAACTTTGAAGGGTTCATTTGCAGACAAGACACAATCAGGGAAAATGAAGGTAGTTCAGTAGATCTGTTGCAAATTGAAATCCATAGAGAAAACTAAGTGGAAAAAAAAAAAAAACAAGAAAGAAACAAGAGAGCATCCACAAACTGTGGGACATAGCAAATGATCTAAAATATACAAAAATTAAATTATGGAAGGAGAAAAAAGGAAGAAGAAAAATGAATAATTATTTAAAGATAATGCTGATAATTTTCAAAATTAGTAGTAGCCTCTAACCACAGGTCCAAGCAGGATACATACAAATGCATATCTAGGTATATCATCTTCAAATTGCTGAAAACAAAGACAAAGAAAATCTTGAAGACAGCCAGAGAAAGACACACTCATGGGTTCTGGGTGTTTATTAGGAAAGAGACACCTTTGGGGCATACAGTCCTGTTTATCACAATCCTCCTGGGTCCAGGAAGTGAAACTTAATATCCCCTTATACCAGTAAGGGCAGGCTAGATTCAGAGACTCATTCATGTTTATAGTGTGGAAATGATAAAAAAAATAACTTCACCATGGAGAAATCACGAAGAAACCATCTTAACCACGTGATCAAGTTTAATATCAACAGTAATAAACCATGTTGATATCATGTACTTTCTGAAATGATGAAACAAGGAGGTAATTTAACCTCTGTGATATTCCTTTAAAATTTTTCTAACTTCAAGATAATAATAAGAAAACCCAAATTGAGGACCAATCTATAAAACACATTGCCAGCACTTTGCAAAACTGTCACTGATTTTAAAAACAGAAAAGGACTTAAGAAACTATCACAGATTGGAGGTGACTAAGGAAACAATGCAAGGGGGTAAACACGATTGGATTCTGGAACACAAAAATGACATTACTGGAAAAACTAATTTTTTTAGTTTACAGTAGCAGTATTGTATCATGTTAATTTCTTAGTTTTGATCAATCTACCAAAGTTTTGTAGGATGCTAAGTTTAAGGAATGCTAAGTAAGTATATAAACAATTTGTAGTATCCTTGTGAGTCCTCTAAAAATCTAAAATTATTTCAAAATTAAAAATGTAAAAGGATAGAGGCAATCACTTAATCCCTTAGTATCATATCTAATGGAATCTTATAAAAATTCACTTGCCTTTCTATTTCTGTCATATCTTGTTTAGGATTACAGATATAAGAAATGAAGATAGCAATGGATGTCTTTTATATTTTTCCTTCAAAACTGTATATTTAAAAAATGTATCAATGCTCTTAATCAGAAATAAAAGTTCATAAGCTCAATTAATTATGAGTGGGATCTTTCTTCTTCCTACTGCATTCATCTATATTTCAGTGTATAAGTCCAACATGGTGTTCTCTTGCTGAATACATGTTTCTTTTCCATTCAGATGTATTTTTACAATTTGACATTTCTCTTTCCTCTCTACTCTTCCCTTCTTGTCATATTTTTAATATTTCATGCTTTTTTTGAGCCTCTGTCCCAGTGCTATTTAAAGGAGAAGATTTTCAGTGAAGTACGGGTTTGACTGCTCCTGAACCTTAGTGTACACCTACTAGAAGAACCAAAGGTATTTTTTTAAACATTGCTGTATTTTAAACCTACAGCTTGTCACAGAAAGACAAGAGTTGGTGACATTGGCTTAAAATACATGTTTGGATTTTTATTGTTACATCATATTTCATATTCTCTCTTGGGAAATACCTTCTATATTGACAAATTCAAGCAAGCATTAGAATAATCATACTAAAAAGTGTTTTTAAAAATGTAATCTACATGCAGATAGTGCAACATCAGATCAAATTCCTGTGACATCAAGTAACTATAAACTAGAATTTAAATGACACTGACTCCAAAACCCAAAAGTTCGATTCTAAAAATTAAAATTAGATGTTACTTTAATTTGTTAATGTATTAAAGATTCAAATAATCTATAAATCCTTGTGTGGAGCAAAGTGTGATGACATTTACCAGAAAAATTAGTATCATCTAATAACTTATTAGAAATAGAATATCCTTTGCCTTTCTCCCAAGATGCACTGAACTAAAATCTGTACATCAATGAAATAGCCAGATTATTTATAGGCACACCAAAATTTGAAATTCACTAAATCCAATGTGCTTATTTACAAAATTAATGTTTTTTAGAAGGATACTATTTTGCCCTGACCAGTGTGACTTGGTTGGGAATCCTCCTGTGCACCAGGAGGTTTCTAGTTTGATTCTTGGTAGGTGGCATGCAGGAGGCAGCTGATCAAGGTGCTCTCACATCAATGTTTCTATCTCTCTCCCTCTCTCTCTCTCTAAAAATAAATAAATAAATAAATGAAATATTCTTTAAAAAAAGGAAGAATTCAGTTTTCTGTGACCATTAGGCATTTCATAATTTTGAAACTTGGATATTATACCTCTTTGATAAATGAATGAGTTGAGAGTATAGAATGATGCAGAGATAAGAAGAACTGACAAAACTAAGGCATGGCATATTTAAGTTATTACTGAGATCTTAATAGAAATGACTTATTACATACTTTATCATAAGTATATATTCTCTTGGATTCAAATAAGAGGTATAAAAACTATGAGTATAAGTTTTTGTGAGAGTTGAAAGTATTATTCTCTTAGCTAGTAAAGGATCAGATAACTACGTAGTATATGTCTTTTTATGCATCAGGAATTAAATAATTACCTCTATTTCTTCTGTAGAATAGAACCAGGAGTTTAGCAGAAGGAAGACATCTGGAACCAGAGCAACCCTTCAAGGCTAGATAGTATCACTATTTATTGTTATATTTAGAGTTGCTCACCCTTAGTGGATGCCAGGCATAGTTCCAAATGCTCAATATACATTATCTCATGTATCATTTCTAACAACTCTAGAAGGGAGGTATTACTATAGTCTTTATGTTATAGATTAAGAAAAAGAGAAAGAGAACAAGCAAGCAATTTGTTTACGGTAGTTCATAGATGAACCAGGTTTTAAACTCAGTCTGTCTGACTTTAGACCTCCATGTTCTTCAACTCCATCCCATTCTCAATTTACAAAATGGTGGGTTCCAGGAAATTAAGTTGATTATTTAGAATTAAGGAAGCATTTACTTTAATAATGAAGTTTATGTTTAACCAAAATGCATAGCTCTATAATTTTAGTAAAAGGGTTATCAATATTTAAATATTATTACTAAATAAAGCAGAATGACAATTTATATGGGCAATACATTATTAAAATCAGGATGATTATAGAATAAATTCAGAAAAAGGGAAGGGTCTGGCTACAATTTAATGAAACATTAAAGGAGTCTAGAAGTTGATTCTACTCAATGATTTTTCTTCCTAATATCAAGGGAAGTGTACTATCTTTTTTATTTTAAAACTGTCCTTATACTTATTATCTACTATAATTATTCTCTCTCTTTTTTTTTTCTGCTCCATGTGTGTGTATGTGTGTGTTTAATCATGAAGTTAAGAGGATAAATAAAAGGCAGACTTTTCTGAGCTAATGGTGCAAAGGGTGGGTGTTGACAGAGGAAATTAATTGGGAGGAAGGATATATGAGAACATGTGAAAAAGAAATTGCTTCATGGTAAAAATCACCTAATCTGAAAGATATGAAAGTGAAAGAGATAATGAAAAGGAGTAAGAATCATAGCAATGTGTGTACATTTCCCCTGTAAACCAGTAAGGCTTATACTGAGGCACAGGGAACAAGAAATGAGGGCAGACCACATTAGAATCTTAGGAAACAGTATGTGAAGCTTGAATAAACATATTAAGCATTTATAATTTTAAAGTTTAAAAATATAAAAAAAATAGTTTTCTGTAGCAAAACCCCCCGATATCAATGCCCATAACATTCTTCACAGGTAGTGGTGGCACTAATTCTTCATGACACAAAGAGGCACAGGACAGTCCATCTTTCAGATATTTCTTACCCAAAAGAAAGATGGTTTTTTAAAAGGTCGAGATAGACCTCTTTAGATAATAAAAAAAGTGTGAGCTTTGAAACCAAATTTCAGTTTGAGCTCCCAGGAAAAGCTGTCAGCCCGAGGCAGGGAAGCTGTCTGGAATGTGTCCGGGGGAACAAGGCCTATCCACCTGGCTCTCCATATGTATAACGCATCCCAGAGCTACAGGACTTAGCAGAGATTGAACTGGGGAAAATCGAGTTGGAAGAAAGCATGAGCCAGTCTTGGCTGAAAGTGGTATCTCAAGTGTGCAGCACAGTCAGCACTGGACTTCTCCTCAGAGAGGAACTGAGAACAATGTTAGAGATGAGTCCAAAATATTGTAAGCTGTGAAAACTGGGTGATGAGCCAGCCACATAATGCAGATTAGTGCAGTGGGGGATCAGGATATGGCATCTCTGACATTTTGCCAAAGAATTGACTGCTCTCAGCCAGCTCTTATTGGCCAAGTTATGGCTCTTATCTCTAATGTTTTTAAAGGCGCTGGACATCCTGAAGTATTTTGAGGAGGGTGGAAGAGGAATCTTACAAGGTCAAAAGAGTCAGTCAGATGATACTTCATTGTTTATGGATGTTCTATTTGAAATACCTTAAGTAATTCCTTGTTGCCGCTTCACAGTAGCATGCATTAAAGGTATAGGAATTAATAAAATGTCTTCTTTTTCTAGATAAGAATTGCATTGTTACTATAAAACACGCTCCTTAAACAGTGTTATGAAAAAAGAGCTGGACTGGGAGCCAGGAACCCCAGCCTTGCCATTGTGCTCCTGGGCATTTCTCTCATTCTGTCTTAGCTTCAGTTCTCTCATCTGTAAAATGAGCAGGTTGGGACAGATCATCTCTGAGGCCTATTCCACATGCATAATTGTACAAATCCATCATTATTATCACTACTTAATGTGAACAGCTATCTTGTCAGGGTATTCATATAACAATTCAAAGCCGTGGGCTTAATATAATAAGACTTTTTTAAATGTCTATTTAATTTTCCATGGAAAGAAAACTGAAGTAATTGATTAAACAAATTTTAAAATAATATAAATTAGTTTGATAGGGCTTCTTTCAGAATGCAAAAATAGTTTGATTTTTTAAAAACTCTATTAAGGTTGCGCTTTCTTCCAATATTTTGTTACAGATTTTCCTTCTGCCAACAGCAGTCACCAATTTTAATTGAATGGGGCAAAAGGAGTTCTGATTTTCTATGTCATCCTATTGGATTTTGTATCATTGAATTTCAAGCCAGTTTCACTGGGACCTGCCAGGAGTGACTTATGCCAACCTCTGAGTCTCCTTGTTATACTTCTATCCCGAGTAGCATTGTTTGCGTTTTCTTCTGCTTTCTGATTAAACTGACATCACTTTGCCTTTTGTGACTCTGGTGTCATTTTCTGTTGACAGTGTCTAGTAATGGTAACAGACTGGTGTCCTTGTGGAATGGGTAGAAGCCATTGATTGGTTAGGTGTATTAATGCAGACCCGTTAAATGACATGCAGACTTGTCTTTGTGCTAAGTGGCAGCTGAATGGCTGCCAGTGAGAGAGGTTATTAAGCACAGATAAGAGGCAGCACCTCTATTCACTGGCAATGTCACTTTCTCCCATTTGAGGAGAGACATTTGTTCAAGACATTTTTTTCTCCTCTCACTGGCGATATTTAAGGCGAAAAGTTGCTGTCTAAGTTGCCGCATTACTGCAGAATAGATTGTTTCCAGAAGGTGAACTCTAAAGAGTTTCATTTAGAACAGTTTTTCCTTAAAACTACATTGCATTGAATGCAACTGCTTAAACAAGAACAATTAAATAGTTAATACTATCAGAAAAAAAACATAGAGACCCAGTGATAACAGGTGCCATTTGACATTGCTTCATATCAAAGAAATAAGAAATAAGAGGATAGAAAAATATAGCAGAATTGTGAAACTTACCCAAATCATTACATTTGAAATAAAATGATGAAAACTATTATTTACTTTTATTTTGTTGTTCAAATTTCCAGGTATACATTGTCTATGGTCTACGTTACCTAAATATGCAATATAAATAACGTTAAGCTTTATATCACAAAGTGTGAAAGTCCTTCCATTCACAGGAAACATCCTGACTGGTCTTCCCTTTGCAAATTGAAAAATGCTCACGTTTTCTGTGCAAGTTTAACTGATATTTTCTAGGCTTGTTATTTGTGGGTTTGGGTTTAATTTGAAATATCCCACAGTCTATCTTAGAATCAATCACACCCTTTAGGAGTTGAGCCTCTTGCAGTCATTTACCACTCCTGCTCTCTTCCTTCAGTCTTGAGCTTCACAAGGATGCATTTCTTTCTGCCTTATCACAGAGTAGCTGTTAGGGTCTGCTTACATACTGTATTAAATCTATTTGTAAGTTCAAGTCATTCTCTTAGGCACTAAGGGCAGAGACAAATGCACAATGAAAATCAATCTTCTACTTCCATTACACAACCTTTTTGAACTTCTATTTTCTCTTCTATAAATTAGGATTATAATACATTAGAAAGTTGCTCTGAGAATTAGATGCAATGGTGTATACAAAGCATCAAGTTCATTGCCAGCCACGGAGTTGATGATTAAGAAATTTAATATCTTTATCTCTAAACCATAATGAATGAGTGAAATGATACCTTGCTTATACTTACTTCGTTTATGAATCAGCTTTATCCAAAGCTATCCCATATTGATGATAAATAAAAAGCTGAAGATAAAAGATAGGATCTCTGATATGTTTATCTCTTAGTCCTATAAAAGGTAGGAGTCTAACATGCACACATACAATTATATGACCATTATTTACTTGGTATTTCAAATGCACTGCATTTTTATGTGTTATCTCAAACCTTTGAAGTATTATAGTTATTTTACAGATAAAGACTCCTAGTCTGAGAGATGTTAAATAAATTCCTGAAGATATTCTGGTTAGGAACAAACCTGAACTCCAGGTCTCCTATTTTCAAGCTTTTTATGCTTAACAACTCATTTTGAACTGTACTCTAGCATCAATTCTGGAAGACACTTCAGCTGTTTGATGCTGAGCTATCAGACATTATTAGTAATTTCAAGGAAACTAGCAGACATGTGGCCCAAAGGAAACCATGAGAATCTGAGAAAATCCACATAGACCTCATGTTCTTCCTTTCTGCATCTGACATTTTTTATCTGCTCAAGTAATAGATATTATCTCTAAGTGAGATTTGTGGTCACTTCATAGAACGAGTGTTTACATCACTGATATTTCCATTTTATAACCCAGATAGTTGTATAGGCCATGAGACATTGACTAGAAAGCTGTAACTCATAACTCCATAAGTTCTAGATTGGGTTACCATAATGCTTAGACATCACTCTAAGTGAATTTCCTAGCAAGTACAAGTCTTCTATTTACCAAAAGGCCCAACTACCATAATGCTTACATGTTTACTAGATAAGATGAGTTGTTTTCTTCCTTTGCCAGGAATATCTCACCTGTAATTGGGAGAGAAACAGATCAAAGTCCGGCCTGTTTAATCCTTCCCTTTCCAGGTGCAAATGTTTGCTTCCACCCCTCACACACTTTATATTTTTGAGAATATGAATCACTTTATGAGACACGATACAAAATTAGCGTATGTATGTGTGCATATGATAGCTTTATTAAATCTGTGCCTTACACAGATTTAATAAAAGTCTAAGTCTGAAAGGACCATAAGGTGATCTCATTTTATTGTTGTGAGAAAGTTAGAATATTTATTTTTTGGATAAAACTTTTAATAACTTCATTCACTTTGTATTAGTATTATAGTCAGTTCATTCATTTATTCACAAACCAAATATTTTGATGGGTCTAAAAATGTAACAAAGAAGACAAACAAAAGTAGCTCATAAATTTATATTCCAGTGAGGAAAACAGACAAAAACTCAAGTGAGGTAACATCTATACATACTATAGTATTTTAGATATACAGTGTTAAGAGGAACACAAAATAAAAGCAAAGAAAGTAAATAGTAAGTTGACAGGAGTCAAGATGAGGAAGTAAAGTTTAGATGCATTGGTTAGGGAAGTCCTCGGAAGATGATATGCAGCCCTAGCTGGTCTGGCTCAATGGACAGAGCGTCGGCCTGCAAACTAAAGGGTCCCAGGTTCATATCCAGCCAAGAGCACATGCCCAGGTTGCAGGTTCCATCCCCCACCATGGAGGGTGTGCAGGAGGCAGCCAATCGATGATTCTCTCTTATCATTGATGTTTCTATCTCTCTATCTCCCTTTCTCTCTGAAATCAATAAAAAAAATTAAAAACAAAGAAGATGATCTGCAGCCAATACCTGAGGGAATGAGGAAATGAAGTGTGTGTCTAACTGGAGAAGAGGATCCCAGGCAGGGGCCAGCCTGAGGACTGAGCACTTTTGATGTGTTGGAGGAACAGCAGCAGTCTAGGGTGCCTGGAGTTGAGCTGGGTGACAGATCGTGAGGTCAGAAATCCATTCACTTGCCATTTAGATCCACATATCTAACATAATATCTTCTCTATAAACCTCTGATCAAATTTAATTAGGTGAAAGAATAACTTTCTAAAGTTTAAGTTTTTTGAGCCATTGAGATGAGATTCAATTAGGATATGCTAATATTTGACATAATTATTTTAAAATTCATAATTATAACAGCTTCAAGATCTTAATTTTCTGTATCTTCTCTTGAGTATAAAGTTTCAGAAACTTGTAATTCATAGGGGCTCACATACATGCCTAAATTACAGAAGATACTAGTGTAATTTATTAGCTACTATTTTATGTGTAACTATGTTCCCAGGGGTATTTTTGTTTCCTAAGACCTCAATTAAAATCTGGTATTATGAATGTCATATTGGGGTGCATATATTCAAGGCTGAAAGATGTCAGATGGAAGGAAGGTGGGTAGGATGGGAAGAGATCAACCAAAGAATATATATACATAACCCATGGATGTAGATGATAATGTGGTCAAGGCCTAGGGGGGTGTGGGTGGAGGGAGGCAAAGGGAGGGTAATGGGGAACATCTGTAATAGAGTAAAGAATAAAAAAAAGACTTGGCTTATATTAAATGTATTTTAGGGAAATAAAAATGAGTTATTGGTTATTCATTTGGGATTCAGTATATTAGGGTTTGAGTAACCATAATTGTAATGCTTTTCAGAAATTAATGATACTCATCTATATAATAAAAGCCTAAGGAACCATTACAGTGGAACGACCAGAATGAATGGTCATTATGATGCACACTGACCACCAGGGGGCAGATGCTCAATGCAGGAGCTACCATCTGGTGGTCAGTGCACTCCCACAGGGGGAGCCAGAAGCTCAGCCAGAAGCCAGGCTCACGGCTGGTGAGCACAGTGGCAGTGGTGAAAGCCTCTCTCACCTCTGCGGCAGCACTAAGGAGCAAGGGGGATTTCCACCTGCCGGCTTAGGGGAGCAGGCCTATGCTGGCAGGCAGACATCTCCCGAGGGGTCCCGGACTGCGAGAGGGTGCAGGCTGGGCTGAGGGACACCCCCAAGTGCACGAATTTGGTGCACCAGACCTCTAGTGTTTTTATAATGACATGGGCTTCTTAATATTTTCCAGAATATGCAGCATTGTTTCTTTTACTTTTAAAACTTGTTCTGCCTGCCGAAACCGGTTTGGCTCAGTGGCTAGAGCGTCAGCCTGCGGACTGAAAGGTCCCAGGTTCGATTCCGGTCGAGGGCATGTACCTTGGTTGCGGGCACGTCCCCAGTGGGGGGTGTGCAGGAGGCAGCTGATCAATGTTTCTCTCTCATCGATGTTTCTAACTCTCTATCCCTCTCCCTTCCTCTCTGTAAAAAATCAATAAAATATATTTAAAAAAAACAAAAACTTGTTCTGCCAAATATAAATGAACACATAATAATTTTATAGTTTTAGATAATATTGTGCTTCTTTAAGTATTGAGTTTATAATTATTGGTAATAAATAAAGCTCAAAGAATGCCAGATAAACTTGCCAGAAACAGAGAATGCAGGGAATGGAAAAATGTCATAGTAGGATTGTTTTAAGAGCATTTTTCATTTTATTTATTTATTCATTCATTCATTCATTCATTCATTCATTTAAATTTACTGGCTTGGTCTTTATTTATTTGCTAGAGGTCCGGTGCATGAAATTCATGAATTTGGGGGGAGGGTCCCTCAGCCTGGCCTGCTCCCTCTCGCAGTCCAGGAGTCCTCAGGGGGATGTCTGATTGCCAGCTACATCCCCCTGAGGGGTCCTTAGCGCTGCCACGGAGGTGGGAGAGGATCCCGCCACTGCCACTGCACTCACTAGCCGTGAGTCCAGCTTCTGGCTGAGTAGTGCTCCCCCTGTGGGAGTGCACTGATCACCAAGGGGCAGCTCCTTCGTTCAGTGTCTGCCCCCAGGTGGTCAGTGCACTTCATAGTGAATGGTCATTCCCCCGTTTGTTTGATTTGCATATTAGCCTTTTATTATATAGGATTTATTTTATTTCCTATGGACAACAGTGTGGTGGTTGCTAGAAGAAGGTGGGGTGGCAAAAGTTAGAGGAGTGTATAGGGGGGCTACATGATGATGGAGGGAGACTAGACTTGGGATGGTGAACACATAATACAGTATACAGATGATGCATTGTAGAACTGTGCATCTGAAACGTGTGATTTTGTTAACCAGTGTCACCCTAATAAATTCAATTAAAATAAATTAAGAGCCATTTTTAAATCTTATTATGTCCTTACTCTCCCTTGATGCAAAGGAATGAATATTTACTCTGAAAAATTAATGTTTGCTGAATAGTGTTCTTCTCACATTTTCTGACATCTTGCCATGCAGCTATGATGCTAAAATAGGATTTCATATCATCATTTTTTGATGATGTATTAGAGGACACAACATTATTAGAAATTATTTGTAACAATTTAAATAGCATAATATATTGTTAAAGAAATCTTAGTAATTCTATGTAAAAAATATTAGTTTTTCTATCTCTACAATAAAAATGTGCTAAAAATAATATGCCATGACTTGTAATAGACTATAAACTTTTACACAAAAATGCATACCAAAAATACATGAAATTGAGCTTATGTTATTTTACTTGGTGCATGCTACTCAATTTGAAAAGGTTTTCCCAGTCTGGCACATTTGAAAAATGCCTAGAAAATGTCAAATTAAAAAAAAAATCCAATGTGGTATCTTCATGTTATTCCAGGCCCTGTAATTCTCATGTCTGGGTGACGCAAATGGAACTGCAGCTGTTTCTTCAGTGTACTTGATATATACTCTCAGAGTAATTTCCTGATGGATATTTTGGTTGCTAAATCTCCAGTTGTTGTAGGAGCAATGATGCCTCTGACTCTCTTAGTTTGAGGTAATTAAACTTTCAGCCCATCTGTGCAGTAACTTTCATAATATTTTCAAAGGGCACAAAATTCTTTTAATATTTGTACCACTTCATTTTTTACTTGCTAAGGGACCTATTATCTAGCTGAACAATGTTGAAACAAGTTTTTCAAAAACTGGCTAGTGGAAGGGAACTTTAAAATGTCACATGAGCAAGAAAGTAATGTAACTAATGCTGAATTTTAAAATGACCTGAAATATATCTTGTTTACCAAAACTACATTCTGCATCCTTGCATTCAGTATTTTATCTTTGACTCTCTATGATGTTAAATCCTGAAGTGAAATGACAAGTACTAGAAATGTCATTTCTTGTTCTGGAGATATCCTCTTTGCTTCAAGAAGTTTCTAAAAGCTTTTATGTTCTCACTAACAGATTATATAAAAATAGTGAAAATAATGAGTAAGTTAGGCACAGAAAGACATGGATATTTTTATCAGAGGGTTTCAATTGATTAAACAGCATGCAAAAAGGATTATTGTTAGAAAATAAATTTTAATGCATCAACCAATTGTCTAATGACATTTATGTGAAAATAAGTTTTTATGGAGAATAGAAACTTTTATATTTGAAAATGTGCTTTTAATTATATATATATATATATATTTTCTTACTATACATGCTTATTGTGAGAAATTTAAAATTAAAGATATAACATTTTTAAAAAATTAAAATGGTATTTAACTTCATCATCTTCATTAATTACTATTTAATTATGTAAACATTTAAATACACACAGACACAAATTAGAATAACCCTATGCATTTTGTTTTAATGCCTGAACTTTTTACCTTAACATTAACATTTCAAAATATAAGAATTTTTTTTTTCAATATTTACATAGACTTTCACCAATTGATATTACATATGATCTATCCAATCACAATCCCCCTCACCCCTTGTTTTTTTCTAATAGAATGTTTATCTTTGGTGACCTGTCCTTTTGATGCCAAAATTTCTGGTCTGGTCCAAGTTCATTGTCTGGCAAAATAGAAGAATGAATTCAAGGACAAAGACAGTAAACAGAAGCAAAGTTTGTTGAGAAATAGATGGACTTTCTGCAGCAGGAAGCAGTAGGGAGAGGGCCCAAAGGAGTTTCTGGTTAAGATTCTTTGTCTAGGAGTAGATATATGCTTTGCTGGTTTCTGGTTGGTTCTTTCCAAGAATTCTGCACTAGCAACATCCATACATTTTAAAGCTCAAGTTCCCTCTGGCAGGACAGACCTAATTGAGTATTGCCACTTCAGGTCTGAGGTGATGTCACTGTTCCTGCCTAGCAGGGTTGCTTTAGCAACTCCCACCAGCAGGGTGCAGTTCTAGGTCATTTTGTCTGTCTCTTGATTCTTCTTGAAACGGAACAGCAAGCTGCATCCTGTCCATGTTTAAAGGATCCTGTATTCCTGTTACTCTACTTTCCCTCACATGGTCCCCTCCTTGACTGCCTAACCCTGTTCTATCTCCTCACTTTTACATATTCTTTCTTTCTATAGGCTGTTCATATATTTTTTTGGTTTTTCTATTAAAAAATTAATAAAATAAAGATAGCAAGTCTCAGTTATATATGATGCAAGTATTTTATTTCAGGTAATTGGATGTTTAATATTATTTATGGTGATTTGGGAAATACAATAATTTATAGTGACTTTTTTTTCATCTTGTTTGTCCATACAACATTAATTTTATATTTGGATATGTTCTTGTATAGAAAATAAATACTTACCCACATATTCTTTTGTTTTAACACATTTGTTATCTAATTAAAAGTCACGTAATTTATTTAATTTCATTTTTATGCCAAAAATGAATTAGTACTTGATTTATTTTTTCCAAAAGAGTGATAATTATCTAAATGCAATGTATTTAATCTTTTTGCCTCTAATTTTTCATTTGATGTGTTTATTAGTATTTTCATATTTTATCATTCTTATTTAATCATTTTAATGAGATATAAATTATTTAGTGTTAAAATAAAGCATCAAAACTTTTCAAAATTTAAGATTGAAATGCTATAATTGAACACAAATTCACCTTAAACAAAAGCATACAAGGATCTTCAAAATCTATCAATAACTTTTAAACAGATATTTGTCAATGTCAAGATAGAGGAATCAAAACCAGTGAATTCAGTTTATACATTAGGTACCTTCTATATTCAAGTGCTTCTGGGGACATGTATCTCAAAGACAAAGAAGATGTAGTCCTTTTCTTTAAGACACTTGTGAAGGGATAGTGTCCCTTGAAAAGGTTGTAAGGTTGTGATAGGATTGATGGATATGTAGTGCGATGTGCTTGCAAGTCACTCAACTTCACTTGCTGACAGAAAAGACTTCTGGAGGAGCCACATCGGAGCTGAGCAATAAAGGATGAATAAGGATTTTGCAGATAAATAAATAAATAAAAATATGTCTCATACCACATGAACAAAGCCATGAACATGTGTAAAAAATGTTTAAGAGCAATAAAAATGACAATCTTGTAAAACCAGATGAGTTCAGCTACTCTTTTCAGGCAATCTAGTACCCAGAAACTGAAAAGAAAAAGCTTAATCATGCCTCCAATGCCTGCCTACCTCTGTATCTGTCTACTTATCAATCTATCTATCATCTACAAATCTTTTTTTTTTTTTTTTTTTTACAGAAATGATAATTGCAGAGAGGGAAAGAGAAAAAAGATGCAGCAAAGAGAATAGGATGAGAATGAAAGTTATTCACTAGTAGTCATTCCCCTCTTATTCTCATCAATATTTAGCCTATTTAGACATCATGATAAGTCATAAGCTCCCCTCTCTTATTGACTTGTTTAAAGGGTAAGTTTGGCCCCAAACTATGTTGTTCCCATAATATTCACAAGCATCAGGATTCCTAGAACTTACTCATGAAAACAAGGTCTAATATCTTGGTAATAAAGTTTTAAGCACCACAATATTTGCTAACACAAAGTTCATCATCCTAAATTAAATAAAAATTATTTACTTACTTACTATTTATTAGATATATAAAGTGAAGCTTACTGAGCTTTACAGAAACTGGCAAAGTAACATGACAAGCACAGAGTAAGGGAAGACAGCCTATTCCTCTCCTTAAACATGGTGTATGCAACAAATGAGAGTAACCGTACCTCTGCTACACCCACAAGCCACACCCACCAGCCAATCAGGAGCAAGTATGCAATTAACCTAACCAAGATGGCTGCAGCCATGGAGCGAGCAGGAGGCTTGGGTTTCCCAGTCAATGGAGGAAGCCAAGCTTCCTGCACACCCTGGCCAGGCCTGGACTCCACTCAAGGCTACAAAGTTTCAATAATAGAAGATAAATAAATACTAACAAAAATGGCGGCAGCCATGGAGCTGGAGCGAGCAGGAGGCTTGGGTTTCCCTGGCAATGGAGGAAGCCAAGCTTTCCACCCGCCCTGGCTTCTGCTCAAGGCTACAAAGTTTCAATAGTAGAAGATAAATAAACCCCAGATACCAGGGCCTCAACTTGAGTCACTGGGGGGCATGGCCAGCCTGCAAACCACCACAGGCCCCTCGCCCAGGCCACCCCACACCTCAAGGGAACCCCCACCCTGATCCGGGACACCTTTCAGGGCAAACAAGCTGGCCCCCACCTGTGACCAGGCCTCTATACTATCTAATAAAAGAGTAATATGCAAATCAAATTGACCGTCACTCCAAAACACAAGATGGCTGCCCCCATGTGGACACAAGATGGCTGCCACAAGATGGCCAGCAGGGGAGGGCAGTTGGGAGGGACCAAGTCTGCAAGGAAGGGCAATTGGGGATGATCAAGCCTGCAGGGGAGGACAATTAGGGGTGACCAGGCTTGCAGGGGAGGGCAGTTAGGGGCAATCAGTCTGGCAGGGGAGCAGTTAGGCATCAATCAGGCTGGCAGGGGAGTGGTTAGGGGGTGATCAGGCTGGCAGGCAGAAATGGTTAGTGGCAATCAGGAAGGCAAGCAGGCAAGCAGTTGGGAGCCAGCAGTCCTGGATTGTGAGAGGGATGTCTGACTGGCAGTCGGACATCCCTTGAGGGGTTCCAGATTGGAGAGGGTACAGGCTGGGCTGAGTGACACCCCCCGCCCCCGTGCATGAATTTCGTGAACAGGCCTCTAGTTTCATTATAAAAATTTTAACTAAAACTGCTTGTAAATTGAAACATAAGAAAAATCCACAAAGATAAGGTAGTTTAAGTTATCAGTAGTCATTCCAAACTTAGAGAAAATTAGCACTAAATATTTGAATCTCTTAGCTCAGAACCCATGTTCATCATAAAAAATTTAGAAGGCAGAGCATAGTTGCTTTTCTAATAATGTGTATCCAATGGTGTCATATTATCTTGCAATTAAAGAAAAGGCATTCATCATTGTTCTTTTGAAAAATAATACCACCAATAGACATTTTGCCTCCTCTTTTAAAACAGGTTTTAAATAATTAAGCACAAATTTTATGGTAGGCATAATGAGCATTATCTTATTATAGAGTATTAGAGGCCCGGTACATGAAATTCATGCATGCTTAGGCTCCCTAGGCCTGGCTGTGATCAGAGCCAATCAGGTTTCCCACCTTCCGACCTCCCCACCTTCTCCTTCCCTTGCTCCCTCAGTGACCTGCCATCGCTGCTGGTCTCCTGCCATGTTCCGTGCTGCCCTCTGGTGGTCAGCACACATCATAGCCAGCAATCAAACTCCTGGGGATAGTTTGCATATTAGCCTTTTATTATATAGGATTATAGAATTTGTTTAAGAATCCTATGTTATAGAAGATTAACATTTATCTAGTTTCCTGTTTAAGAATTTTCTACTTTTTTTTGCATTTTTTTAACACTAGAAAAGGCAAACTATATTTGGGAACAATCTCATATTTGAATGGCTACAAAAATTTACTTTAATTACCTTAACATGCTTTAAGAATTAAATGTAATTTATTATTTGAATCAATTTTCAACCACCTGCTAGTTTTCATACCTTACTCACTAAATTTTACTTAACACATTTAGCCAAGTTGACAGAAAATAAGTTCACAGCAGTGCCTTACATCGTTGAAGGAAATTTACTTTATTTCTCCCACAGAGATCTCACTGGAGGTTTAGCATTTACATTTCTCAGGAATCTTAATATTCTCAGCTGGGTCAAAATAATTGTTTTAGGTGTTTATAGCCTCATAAATCAATATGAGCCAAAAATAGCTGAATATGTAGAGAAGTTATGCCAAAACACAAGCATCACATATTTAGAATAATCTATGCATTTCTTCTCTCTCACTTGGGGTGGGGGGGTAGTAGAAATTAAGTTCAACCTAAATTTTATAAATTGACTTAGCTTCAAATTGTCTTCCTTTATTCACATGTAAAAAAGGTACACATTTTAACTATGTATATATATATATATACTAAGTGTTTCATTGAACCATTTCAGAGACTGTTAATTAAAAACTAAATTACATAATGTAGTAGTTTATTACTAGAGCTGTAGGATATTCACAGTGTAGGGAATGTGACAGCAACACTTCTAGTAACCAAATACTTTGCCAATAATCAAAAATCTTTGATGATCATTGAGCTATTGAAAGAGGCACATAAATAGCTGAATCAGTCTATAGTTTGTTAAGAGCTTTACATTCTTACATATTAATTAAAATCTACATTGCTTATTACTATCATGTCAGCTCTGGCACAAGTTCTACCCTTATGAGCACATGATATGAGCTACTACTCCACGTTGTAAGGGACAACTCTTACCGAAAGACACAGTAGCCTAATTTACAGAGATAGGGTGGAATGAATACACCTGTACTTTCTCCCAGTTAGCCGAGATCTCTAGTTATAGAAATATGCTTTTGCTTGATCTCTCACCCCCTCACCCTCTGCCTTCCCTCATAGACCAATCGACACTGACAGTAGGGGGGTGAGGGCTTGTGCTTGGGGTCAGGGTGGCAGGGGAGGGGGAAAAAGGAGACTCCTGCAATACTTTAAACAATAAAGAATTTAAATTTTAAAAAATGTAGTCAACAGCAACAAAAAGAAGTAATAACTAAACTTTTCAGAACACTTTCTGTGTGCCTGGTTTTATATGCTACTAATTACAATCTGAATAATCCCTGTAAAGCAGATCTCCTATGTCGTTCTTTTATAGATGAGGAGACTGAGGCTTAGAGAGATTAAGTAATTTGTGTAAGATTCTAGATTTTTCAGGGGTGAGGGTCAAGTTTGAATCAAGTAATCTGACTTAGAACTCAGATGCTTAACCATTATGCCAGGCCAGTGAGGAGTGTTTCAACTTTAGTACATGTAAAAATGTACAATTTATTATTATCATTCATGTGGCTTTAATACAGGATTTTCTCAACCAATTTTCTAAACTTTCAGATCCAAATTACTAAACTAATTACCATTTCTGTACCTCAGTGTTCTCACCTAAAACTATAAATATCTACCTCATAGAGTTGTTTTAATTGTTAAATGAAATAATATTACTTGTGACAGTTAATATGGTATGTGCCAAATAATAAGATATGTGTCATATAAAATGTTAATGTATTTAATATTTTTAAGTAATGATAATAATAAAAGTTCTTGGCATTAAAAAAAAGAAATATGCTACTAGTGTGTCATGTCCCACAGACAATGAAGCAGCTATAACTAGACAATACTGCTAGTATAATCTAATCCACACATACCATAGTAGGGCTAATATTTTTATTAATAAATTAATTCTCTAAGCACAGATCTCTGTGTTTTCTGTATACAGATTAATTTTTTACAGTTATGTCAACCATAAAGCTCTGAAAACTGGAGAAAAAAAAAAAGCTTTTTCATGTTGGGTGGAAACTTGTTTGCTGCAAAAGCTAATTTGATCCATCAAAAAATAACAATTTGCCCTAACCGGTTTGGCTCAGTGGATAGAGCATTGGCCTGCAGACTGAAGGGTCCCAGGTTCGGTTCCAATCAAGAAAATGTACCTTGGCTGTGGGCACATCCCCAGTAGGGAGTGTGCAGCAGGCAGCTGATTGATGTTTCTCTCTCATCGATGTTCCTAACTCTTTATCCCGCTCCTTTTCTCTCTGTAAAAAATCAATAAAATATATTAAAAAAAAAAAGATGTAACAATTTATAGACCTTATTAATCCTAACTGATGTAAATATAGGCAACTTTCACTACAAAAATGTTAAGGTGCCTTATAATGCATTTTTGATTTCCATTTTGTCCAAGTATTCCATTTCTTCTTTTTGTTTTTTAAATATATTTTATTGATATTTTACAGAGAGGAAGGGAGAGGGATAGAGAGCTAGAAACATCGATGAGAGAGAAACATCGATCAGCTGCCTCCTGCACACCTCCCACTGGGGATGTGCCCGCAACCAAGGTACATGCCCTTGACCGGAATCGAACCTGGAACCCTTCAGTCCACAGGCCGATGCTCTATCCACTGAGCCAAACCGGTTTCGGCAGTATTCCATTTCTTTAAGTCTCACTGTATATCCTAGAAGGAAATATTCTGATGTAGTCCTAATAATATTTTGTTGTCTTTTTCTGGGAGCAATAAGCATATAAGACAAAGAAGGGCAAGATATTTTTAGTTTATTTATATTTTTCAAAATAAGAATACAGTATGATATTGGAAAAGCCCCCCATCCTCATTGAGCCAGTAGAGTAGAAAAATAATACATATCCATTTGTATTTTTTGGTTTATTATATTTTACTAGAGGCCCGATGCATGAAGATTCACGCAAGAATGGGCCTTCCTTCCCTTGGCTGCCAGCACTGCCTTTGTTCCAGCAGAGCCGCCGTTTCGCTCCAGCCCAAAGGCAGTGCGAAACACCCCGCCCCTGGCCGCTTGGTGTCTGCATATGCAAATTAACCCACCATCTTTGTTGGGTTAATTTGTATACTCACTCCTGATTGGCTGGTGGGCGTCACAAAGGTACGGTCAATTTGCATCTTCCTCTTTTATTAGTGTAGATTTTGTTTAACTCCCTTTATAGTCCAAATTTTGAAATGCTCCAATTCTTTCTTACTGGAAGTAAATTATTCATCCCAATACCTTTGGAAAGTTTAAAACAATGTCATGCTAAAACTCATCAAAAGGCACTCAGATTTTGATTATTTGTGATTAGATTTATCAATGATTGCTTTATAATTACCATGTACTCAAAATTGGGTTGGATGATATTTCAAATTTTTCCAAAATTCTAACCATCATGTATCTAGTGCTTCAACAACTCTATTCCAATAATTTCAAGCATGCAAAATCTTAGGACGTGAGATTGTTAAATTAAGATACAATGCTAATTATCTTCATACACTTCAGGATAATGTTTTTTCATAAAACAAAACATGAACAATGAGGGCTTAGTCTAGCAAATGTGATGTGATCATGAAAATAAAATACTACATTAAAGTATTTCAGTAGTCCTAACTCTCCAAAATGTTATTTATTTTATTATCATTAGCCCTAAAGTCTTTTTTTTTAACATATTCATGAAACTCATTATGAATTCTGATATAGTTATACTGGTAGACTTTGTGATACAGAAAAATGGATTCACTTTAGTTCATGATTTAAGCACACACACACTTTTAAAAAACTAAAGACCATAAATTTGTGCCAAACTATTATATTTTAGTACTTAAATTAGGCATTTATACACTTACTAGAAATATTAGTATCTTTAAAGTAAATAGGGAATAAAAAGAATGAACATGTTTTAAATTGGTCCTGTGCTTTTTTATTTATTTTTATTGAATTTATTAGGGTGACCTTGGTTAATAAAATTATGTCAGTTTCAAGTGTACAATTCTATAAGACATCATCTGTACATTGTATTGTGTGCTCACCACCCAAGTCAAGGCTCCTTCCATTACTATCCTCTTCTACTTCCCTGCACTCTTCTTTTCCTGTGGTAAACACCATACTGTTGTCTGTGTTTGTGAGTTGTTTGTTTGTTTGTTTGTTTTGTTTAATCCCTTCAACTTTTACATGCAGCTCAGCAACTCCTCTCCCCCAGTCAGCTGTTCTGTATCTATGAGTCTATTTCTATTTTGCTTGTTTATTTCACTTAGCATAATACTCTCCAGGTCCATCCAGGCTGTTGCAAAAGGTAAGATTTCCTCTTTATTCATGGCCAAGTTGTATTCCATGGGTAAAGTATCACAACTTTTGTATCCACTCATCTAATGTTGGCACTTCAGCTGCTTTCAAATCTTGGCTATTGTAATTCTGAAATGAACATAGAGGTGCATATATTCTTCCAATTTAGTGTTTTTTGTTTTTTAGATTATATTCCCAGAAGTGAGATCACTGGGTCAAAAGGCCGTTCCATTTATTTTTTTGAGGAAGCTCCATACTGTTCTCCACAGTGGCTGCACCAGTCTGCATTCCCACCAGCAGTGCACGAGGGTTCCCTTTTCTCCACATCCTGGCCAGCACTTGTTTGTTGATGGTACCAATTTTGGCAGGTGTGACGTGGTATCTCATTGTGGTTTTAATTTGCATTTCTCTGATGACTAGTGACCTTGAGCATCTTTTCCTAAGTCTGTTGGCCATCTAGAAGTCTCTATTCAAGTCTGGGCTCATACCTTTAAATTAATTTTCCTATGACCAATGTACAAAGAAGTAAACAGTTTATTTAGCTTTTGTTTAGAGACTGATAATAGTTATACTGGTAGAATAGTTATTTCTGCCATAACAGAATATTTCAAAGTTATATTGGTTGTATTAAAAAAATTGTAGATAAAGAAATAATGCAATTTTTATTTTGTTAAATCTCATTTGGATGTTTTATAAATGCCATATGCACAAAATAATAAAGGAAAGACCATTCAGAGTCCTCTAAGAACATTTCACTTTCAATAAATTTTACAGCCACAAGTTGGTATTTATTGTATTTGATACGTTCAGTTTCTTGTGATGTAAATGTCTTATAGCATTCACAGAAACAAGGATTAAGTCCTCATTGACAAAGTATAATAGTAAACCTCATTTTACTTCCATAGTCTTTTAGAGTGTGCAATTTGATTTCATATAGGTTACATTGTTCAATAAGACATTTACTTTTGTTAAGGAAATCAAGTCTCTCTCTTTCTCATTCCCTACCTGCTCACCTCTGTCTTTCTCTCTCTCTGTCTCTCTCTCCATCCTCCCCTTCTCCCCTTTTCTTCCTTTCTCTCTATCTCTTTTTCCCTCTTTCTCTGTCTTTCACCTTTCTCTTCTCTTCCCTCTCACTGAAACAAATTTATAGAGGGTAAGATTGTTCCTATGAACTTCAGAAGAAAAATTTCCAGGACTATTTTTTAATATCATGCAGAACATATCTCGGCATACAAATGACTGGCACTTCTGATACTCTACCAATACAGCAGCATGTAATACTTATTGAAAGCTATCCTGCTTCTAATCATGTAAGCACATAACTTAAATGAAGGTGAAATTATTATGAAGTCAACTGCCTTGATTTTCTATTTACATAAATATAGAC
Organism: Plecotus auritus; assembly: GCF_963455305.1. Lineage (NCBI taxonomy): Eukaryota > Metazoa > Chordata > Mammalia > Chiroptera > Vespertilionidae > Plecotus > Plecotus auritus. The sequence goes on along the minus strand of NC_137772.1, from coordinate 73,193,231 downwards.
CTACTTTCTCTTGTGGACCTTATTGAAGAAACAAGTTTTGACAGTGTACAATGTTATTTTTTTTGCTTGTTTTAAAATAATAAAAATTGTTAATATTTTCCATAAATAAAGATTTGTCTTTTTTTTACACATATAATATGTATTTATACATATTATATATGTAAAAACAACAAGCCACTAAAAAATGTGAGCTACCTAAGTTCCTGGCTTATCTAGTTTATTGAATTTTTCAGTCTACTAGAACTTGGAAGAGAAAGAATGAGGATACGGTTCTGCTTGTTAGAAACTTGTTGATTCCATTTCACTGAAGTCCATTAGTCACATGAAGTTGATTCTTTCTTAATGTCTATATGTTACAAAAAGACTAATGAATTCATTTATAGACAGACACACATTATTCTGTTTCCAGAAAATGCTTAACAAAATTGATTGTATCAGTCTATATTGAGAGTCAACAATCTATAAGATTTTGTTAAACTTTCTCTGAGACCTTCTTATATATTTTTTTCTTCTACTGAATTTACTACTCTAGATCTTCTGTAACATTCTTTCTGATTCCATGTATGTGCTTGATACACACAAAATTACCATGATTAAATCAACCTTGTCATTAAATTAATCTAAAAAACAAATAAACAAAAATATTTACTTATATTTTTAATTCTAATATATAATTAATTAATATTGCTCAAAAACTTTCTAAGGTTTCATACCAAAGAAACATCTCCTATAAGTCAATGTAGACTCTTGCAGTCCAAGACACCTTGTAATTAGTCTCTAACTAATCTTCCAACACGTATTGCATTATACTCCATTAGGCAAATCTTCAGTCATCCTGCTTTCTCAAAAACAGGCATTTCAGATAAAAATTCTTCGACTCATATATAGTGAACTCAAACAATCCTATCTTTTTCATAGTATATAATTTTCTTAATATTTCAGTAAGTGTAAAAGTACTGTGCTACTTCACCTCTTAAATCAACTTAATTTAAAAAATAGCGATTTAAAAGGGAAAAGTCCACATGAAATTATTCATCATTATAAGTAAACTAGAGGCCCGGTGCAGAAATTCCTGCACAGGTGCGGTCCCTAGGCCTGGCTGGTGATCAAAGCACAAGCATCTGGCATGGAAGGGCAGGTCCCAGCTGACCTCTGGGCCCTGGGCAGCACCTGGTCCCCTGAGCCCCCACATGCTCCCCTCCGCCTGAGTTACGGCGCCCGAGTCCCCACGTGGAGATGTGGTGAAAGCTGCGGGCTGGGGCGCAGCGTGGGCCTCTAGGCTGCCCAGCAATGCTGCAAGAAAGCCTGGCAGGCAGCGTGCTCTCTCCCGGCTGGCCTTGCAGACCGGCTCCTGTGTGAACCCATGGGGAGCCCAACCAGCCCCTGCAGTCCCTGTGGCTGCGGCCAGGCTCAACCAGAAGAGGCCACATGGGTGCAGGGCAGGCTCCTCACAGGCTCCTGGCACCTGAGCGCAGGGTTTTCCCTGGTGCACGAGCCCTGGCATCCCAGGGAATGGTAGCAGGGGGAGTGAGAGTGAGCTTGGCAGACACCCCGCATTCTCAACACACCCCCATCCACATCACCCCTGCCCCCAGGTAGCCGGTGGTGAGAGGTCTCAGCTTCCCACTCTCCAGTTCCCCATTCCAGCCCAGAGCCTATGATTGGGTGATCAGGGCCTACCGGCCACTGGTCGCCTAGTGGCCACTGCCTGTGGGGTGATCAGTCGGGGCCGCCCCCCCCCCCCCCTCCACCGCGACTGGCTCCCTCAGTGCCTGGGAGCCAGCCAGCAGCCCTGCTCCATGCTGCCACCATTGCTGGTCACTGTCAGCAGGGTGATTGGTGGGGCAATCAGGTCTCTGCTCACACCCCCCTTGGCCTGGAGCCACCGGCTCACCGGCTCACCGGCTCCACCATCCTGCCACAGTCCTGCTCTTGTTGGGGCCTATCAGGGCACATCAGAGCCGGCACATCTCCACTGCCAAAGGCTGCCAGCACAGCATCGCTGATGCCCGCCATGTTCCGCACCACCCCTTGGTGGTCAGTGCACATCGTAGCGAGCAGTCGAACTCCTGGCTGAACTCCAGGTCAAGGGGATAATTTGCATATTAGGCTTTTATTATATAGGATGTGAAGTAAATTAGTTAACAATTCCTACAGCAGAGTAGTATAAAGCTCATAGAAAATAAGATTGTAGAAGAGAAAGTCAGAGAGAAACATCGATGTGAGAGAAACACACTGATCAGTTGCCTCCTGCACAAGCCCAGACCAGGGCCTGGGCTGGAGAGGAGCCTGCAACCAAGGTATGTGCCCCTGACTGGAATCAAACCCAAGACCCTTTGGTCCACAGGCTGATGCTCTATCCACTGAGCCAAACTGGCTGGGGCAGATTGTAGAAGAATATTAAGTGACCACAAAATATATATAGAATAAATTGATGGTGAAAATTGAATATATTATATGATCTTATATTTAAATAAAAATATGCACAGTTATTTGTCTATATTACATTTATAATTTTATGTAATTAGAAATTACTAGTGAAAACTTCTCTATAAGAGAAATAAATTTTATAAAAAGTAATAATTTGAAATAAATCTTATAAATACCATTAGTTTATTTGGGGGGGAGTACTTATGTTCCATGCCTGTCACTAACACATTTATTTATTAATCAAGTAATTAGTAAATATTACCCTATTTTTCTGTGTTCTAGTATAAGACGCCCCCCCCCCACTTTTCTAACCCAAAATTAATAAATCAATATCTTAAACAAAACAGAACACATTTTTATTTAGTAATTACAACAGGTAATGTTTACATACCAGTACTGTGATATTATGCAGCATATCACTTTATTCAGCCTCTGTTGCATCACTGCTCTCTTCTTCATCACTATTAGTTCCAGACATATCAATTTCTTCACCTTCTATTTTATCGCTGCTGTCTTCTGAGTCACTGTCTGTATATGTGAGATCATCCTCATAAACTGTTGGCATTTTCTGAGCTAACTTTTTTCCTGTTCTCATGGCCAACCCTTCTCTCCTCATGAAACTGAAGCACCATTTTGCCTTTCCTATAAAATCAACAATGTTCATTTCGCTTGCAAACATTCTTGCCTGACATTGAATAAGCTTGGTTGACACACATAAGCCACTCAGGCGCTGCTCCATAATCCAAGTCTTAAGCCTCTGCTCCAAGTTTGCCCATTTTGCTGGTTTTCCTCTTAAGGCCTTCTTCTTTTTTGGCATCTTAACGAGTTGTTCTTCCTGTTTTCTCCACTGTCCGATCATACACTCAGTGGAAGGAGGTCTAAATTGTCTCTCTGAAGCTCTATCTACATGCTCTTTTTCATAGCTGATTACATTCAGTTTGAATTTTGCAGAGTAAGACAATCACTTATGAGTATTTATCTTTTTATTTTTTGACATTTTTATGATTTCAGAATGCTCTGGTCCCTCTTGCATCTGCGCACTCTCCACCTCCACCTCCACCTCCAATTACAGCATTAGCTGACATCAGTAACAATAAGGCTCGTGATTAGAGGAAGTCTATTTGACAAGGTTTAGGCAGGTATACATCCCTACGTGGCTCCCTCCTCGGCTGAGTTCCGTGTATAAGACCTCCCTCAATTTTTAGTTTAATGATTTTAGAAAATAATAGCATCTTATACACAGAAAAATACGGTAACTCTGTGCCTGATATTAAATGAAAGGCAGGAGCTTTGCTAGAGGACTATGTGGACATGGTCCTCCTGTTCATAGAAAAATAACAATACAAAGTTATTTTATTTTTACTTGAATGAAATTACTTTTCATTCTTCACACTTTTTTAAATAATGCATATTTTAGCAGCAACATTAAAGAATAATTTATTGAGAAAATGTAAGCTATAAAATTTACAAAAAGACATTTAGGATCTAAATTAGATGGACATGAACTAAAAAATCAGCTCTTCCCTTTTTCACCTTCCATACTGGACTCAGTGAATGAAAGTAAGATGTAGAATAAACAGAAATATTTCTAACAATATCAAATTTCCACAAAATCTATTGGGTCATTTTGCATGAATATCCACTGGAAATATAAAACAATTGTGTGGAAAAATGGGATTCTTACTTTTATGGGTCATTTCTCTTATGGATATAAGCTAGTTACTCAATTACGCTTGGCTACTACCAATATTAGCATATTTACTAGACAGATTGCTTGTGAATGAAAGTATTTGATATCCTTATTATCTCCACCAGATATTGGGATCAAATTCACACTTGACGACACACAGTCTGAGCTCAGAGTCTTTATTGTAATTGGAAAAAACATAACTTGCTTGCCAAAAACTCACATGACTATGTGATGTGATTTAATGAGCGTTTAATCCCAGATCGTACTGCTGAAGAACTTCAAATGCCCTTCATTAGTATAAATTTACTGTGAGCTGCAATATAATTTTTTTTAATTAATATGTTCCTGAGACAGGCAGGTAAACCAAGACAAGTGGAATAGGTAAACTGAGACAGATAGCTGAACAAACTGTGGAGCAATGTACAGCAGATACAGAAGGTCACCCCCCTAGAAATAACATCTAATGGTAGGCCTCAGTCCTATTTCAGGTCCAGACACAGAAAAGAAGCAAAACCAGGTGGGCAACACCAGGAGCAGCTGTGATGACTGTGACCCCCTGCCCTGACAATGACCAATCAGTGAAGACCACAACCCTGGAGGAGCACACCTTGAAAACTGATGAATATTCCATTGAATCCCTCCCCTGAGATCTCCCCTAAGATTTCCCCCTGCAAGAAAGAAAAAGCCTCAAGACAAAGTACACAGCTCTGCTCTCCCTCTGGAGAGCAGCCTCAACCCCTGCTGTTCCCTTTCCTGTCTTCTTCCCCCACTACTTTCTTCCTGGGCATGCATCTCCTAAAACCTAAATCACCCCACAAGACTCACAACCTGGGGAGCAATGGGCAGCAGCAGCTTGTCATAGGCTTGTTCCCTGAACCTGTTCCCAAGGCCCCCTTTTCTCTGACTTCCCAGAGTGCTAGGGCAACTCAGCCTAGTTTCTCCAGTTGCTTCTTCTATGCTAACCACCCCCCCCCCTTTTTTTTATTGTCTCCAGCTTTAATGAATATTCCCTCAGAATCACCTGGACTTATGTTGTAATTTCCTGCACACATTACAGAACCCACACACTCCCAGACAGCCCTAGGCAGACCCACTCAGGGCCAGGTCCCCTTCCCAGTAACATTCATAGTTCTTACACAATACTTGTCATATGGCACTCAGCCAAGACATGTTTGTTGGTAAATTTTTCCTAACTTGTTTTTAATTTGCATATGCATTTCTATTACATGTAGTCATTATTGCCTTAATGAGTAAAACTTGAGACTAATATACCCTACCTAGTCAAGGGTACTGTGAAATAAAGTAGTTAGTTGTTTATGAAAGTGAGAAGAGGGAGAGATCAACAATTAGGAAATTTCCAGGAGATTATATATTGGGGGTTGAGAGAGGGGTGTTAAGGCAAAGGGGGCCCTAGCTGGTTTTGCCCAGTGGATAGAGCCATCAGCCTATGGACTGAAGGGTCCCGGTTTCGATTCCTGTCAAGGGCACGTACTTGGTTGCAGGATACCCCTGGCCCAGGGCCTGATTGGGGCTCATGCAGGAGGCAACCAATCGATGTGTTTCTCTCACATTGATGTTTCTGTCTTTCCCTCTCTCTTCCACTCTCCCTAAAAATCAATGAAAAAATATCCTCTGGTGAGGATTAAAAAAAAAAAAAAAAAAAAGCAAAGGGGACTGAGAACAAAACATGCAGCCTTGATACCGCAGGAAGCTGTTGGGTTGCTGTATTGAAGATGAAAAGCAAAAAGGGAAAAAAGAGGAAATGATAATTGTGTTATAAACTAAATTGTGTCCATCCAAAATTCATATGTCGAATGTTTTACTCCCAATATGGCTGTGCTTGGACATAGGATCTTTATGGAGATAATTAGGGGTAAATCGGGTCATAAGGACAGAATTCAGATTTAATGGTATCAGTGTCCTTATAATGAGAACCCGCAGACTGTCTATCACTCTGCCATGTAAGGACACAACGAGAAAGCAGCCATCGGCAAGCCTGGAAGAGGGCTCTCACTAGAACCCACACATGCTGGCATCCAACTCTAGGACTTCCAAACTCCAGAACTGTGTGAAAATACATTTCTGATATTTAAACCACCCTGTTATGAATTTTAGCATGGCATCTAGATTTGACTAAGACAAAGTTTACACAAAGCCGAAGAGACTTAAAATTAAACATATCAGATTAAATACATTTATTTACCTCAAATGCCTTTCAAAAAATGGACAATAGTGAGGTTATTACAGGGAAGAGGAGGGTGGGTGGAGGTAAAAGAAGGTATAGGGGGGATAAATGGTGATGGAGAAAAAAACAAAGAAAGTAAAATGTATATAGCCACAAGGGGAAAAAAAATCAAGAAATATCAAAACAAAACAAGTTGTAGAAAAGTACATTTACTATATTTCCAAAGTTATACTTCAGAGGAATAAAGAGAGAAAACACCCTGACATTAAAAGAACTCACAAACCTTGAGGAGGCTGTTTTTGTTTTTATTAATATTTTTTTTATTGATTTAGGAGAGAAAGGAAGAGGGGGAGAGATACAGAAACATCAATGATGTGCGAGAATCATTGATTGGCTACTTCCTGTGCACCCCCTACTAGGGATGGAGCCTGCAACGTGGGCATGTGCCCTGACTGGGAATCAAACTGTGACCTTCTGGTCCATAGGTTGATGCTCAACCACTGAGCCATGCTGGCTGGGTGAGGAGGCTGTTTTGAACAGCTGTAAGTAAGGGAGGAGGTTTATGACTGAGACAGAGAGCAGCTCTGCCCAATTATGATAAAACTAGAGGCCTGGTGCATGAAATTTGTGCAGTGGAGGTGGGGCCCGGTGGGATCTCCCTCAACCCGGCCTGTACCCTCTCCAATCTGGGAACCCTCGGGGGAAAACGGCAGTCAGACATTCCTCTCACAATCCGGGACCTCTGGCTCCTAACCTCTCGCCTGCCTGCCTGCCTGATCGCCCCTAACCACTTCTGCCTGCCAGCCTGATCGCCCCCTAACCACTCCCCTGCCAGCCTGATTGACACCTAACCATTCTCCTGCAGGCCTGATTGATGCCTAACTGCTCCCCTGCTGGCCTGCTCTCCCCCAACTGCCCTCCCCTGCCGGCCTGATCTCCCCCAACTGCCCTCCCCTGCCGGCCTGATCGCCCACAACTGCCCTCCCCTGCTGCAACCCGCCTCCTCTGCCAGGTCCTGCCTCCTCTGCTGAAACCTGCCTCCTCCACACGAGGCAGTGGAGATGCGCGGAACAGGCTCCTCCACGCCGTGCAGAACCACAGGACCCTTAGGCCTCACCATGCAGAGTGGCCACCGGGCCCCGCCTCCACTGTGCACGTGGCCATTTTGTGGTGGCCATCTTGTGATGGCGTCATGCGAGGGCATCGTGTGAGGGCATGATGCTATCTAGGCTTTTATTATATAGGATAAAAATAGGAAAGACACTCTTGGAATTATGCTTCTGCTTCGTCCCACTCTGCATGGGCCCAACAGTGCCAGAATCCACACCAGTGGTGACTCAGATTTATTTCTCTCTGATGCAGATTTTCTCTGGAGTAAAATCATAGCAACACAAAACCATGGGTGTTTGAGGAGGTAAGGAAAGCAGGGGTGCGGGGTCTGTGGTGGCACAGCAACCGTCCAATACACCTCCAGGAAAGAGGGAAGAGAACAAGAATAAGGGTTCCTCCTGTCCATCTGTGTCTCTTTCCTTAGCTGGGGATGACCTCCTTCTCTGAGAAGTTGTTAAGAAATAATAACTGGATCTCTGATGTTGGTGCCTCCCCTGCTTCAGTTTATTCAGCCCAAAGTTGCTTTGTGCAGGGTTAAAGCAGGAAAAGACAGTGCTTGTTATGATATAAAAGAATTGTACTTTCTTTCACATTTTATATTTCAGTTACAGTGTACATTCAATATTACTTTGTATTAGTTTCACGTGTAGAGCATAGTAGTTAGATAACCATATACTTTAAAAAGTGGTCCTTTTGATACTGCAAGGGAATTGTACTTTGATACCTTGCACTATTGTAGGAGGAGCTAGGGTAGTTAAGATGTGAATTCCGGAACTGGAGAATCAGTCACTGATCCGATCACTCTGAGGAGCCTAATGCTGAAGTGGGACTTCACAGGAGGAAATTTACAACAGGAATAGATTGGAGCTGTTGTCTCTAAGGGTCCTCAGCCAGGTGTCCAGTGATAGCCTAGAAGTATTGTTGTTCAATTAAACCAACATGTTGAAACAAAATATCTGAGCACAGAAGTGGAGAAAGCAAAGGTAAGCTGGATGCCTTGGTTACACCTGACATACTGGGTGGGGAAAAGTAGGTTTACTTTTGAAAGGTAATACAATAATCCTATATAATGAAAGGCTAATATGCAAATAGACCAAATGGCAGAACAACCCAACCGGAACAACCGAACAACTGAACAACCAGTCCCTATGATGTGCGCTGATCACCAGGGTGCGTGCGTGGAACATGGTAGGCGGCGGCCATGGCAGGATGGTGGAGCAGGTGAGTGGGGGGTGCCAGACCAAGGCAGGGTGCTGGTCGCTGTCATCAGGACGAGCCTCTGGTGGTTAGTGAAAATTCTTTGTTCCCACATGCCACAGTCCTGTCCGCCGCTTGCACCTGCTGCCAGCACTGGCCCTGCTCACACCCACTGCTGGTGCCCGGCACCAGTCCTGATCGCTCAGCACCATCAGAGGATGTGAGTGGTGGCTGACCACCCTGATCATCCCTGAGGGCTTCTCCACCTCCCCTGCTCCTGAGGGGCTATCAGGGCAGCAGCTGCCACTTGCACCCACTGACAGTGCCAGCCCCAAATGCTTTGCACCTTCAGCTGGTGCTAGCAGGGCCAGCACCATCAGTGCATGCGAGTAGTGGAGGCAGGAGCGGGGCTGCCAGCAGACAGGTGACCGGAGGGCTGCTGCGGGAGGGGCTGGGCAGGGGCGCAGATGATGGGCTAAGACCTGCCCCTGTGCCTACCTCAGCCTTGCAGCCCACAGTTCCTTTCAATGGGCACAAATTTGTGCACTGGGCCCCTAGTTAATAAAGAATAATACAGAATAAACCCTGTTTTGCGTACTCATGACTACAAACCTACTTTTGGCCCACCCTGTATGTCTCTCATCGCATCTAGCTATCGGACATCCAGAGAATACTGGCTGCTGCTCCACTCCCACCCTCCCAAACTTATAAAATTCCTCTTTAACCAACTCTAACCCAGAGCCAGAAGGAGAAGGGGATTCAGGTAAATGTAGGCTCAACCTAACCAAGTTGACAGAATATAAACCACTTTGGTATACTTTAATGGAAACTGGCACAGCTTAGGGTCTGGCCTTGCCAATTGTGCATTGCATGACTGTGTAGCAGATAAGCACATAACAAGTGTGTGTGTGGCAGGGGGGCGGGATCTCACAAGTCAAAATAACTAGACATCTGAGGAGCACAATTATTTCAAATGAGAGGCAATGAACTATATGCTTGATTGCATCGGAAGTATTAGTATTTGACCAGAGAGACCAAGAATTTAAAAATGAGCCTAATAAACATGTAAAAAAAAAAAAAAAAAAAGGACAAGAAGGATATCAGCAATATGAAACTAGAAAAGGAAATAGAAAAAAACAACAAGCAAAATACTAAGCTGAAAAATATGATTGAATAAAAGAACACACTTGTGAGAATAAATAGTGGGAGGATTCCGTTGAAGAATAAATTTGTGTATTAGAAGGGAAATTGAAGTGATGCATTGTTTAAGTTACATTGGTTGAATCAGGACCACTGTGTGTCCTAATATGACAAGGGAAACCCCAGAGAAATGCGTTGGGTGTCTCAGACTACTATTTTATTGGTGTCCCACCATTTTCTGTTTCCTTATGAATTGTTAACAAGATTTGTTTTCAGATATGTGAGTCTGATTTAGCGACCTTGCACTCCGATATCTCATAATATGTCTTTTCACTATTCTTGTTTTTAAATACTCAAACCATGCACAACATACATGCATTATAGGTAATATACAAGTATGTATATGGATATATGTATTCCTTTAATGAATACTATACAATTATCAAAAAGTCAGGTAGCATTATACCTATAATTTGAAAGCCTTTAGATATTTAGAGAAAAGAGCAAATTTAAAAAAACAATATATTTAGTACATAACAAATTTTGGAAAAAAAAACAACTACATGCAGATATTCTTATCCATGTGAGCATTCTTATGCATTTCATATATTCATGAAAAATTTCTGGAAATATAAACACCTTACTATTATGTGCAGTTACCTATGTGTCATGGGTTTGGGAGGAAGAAAAAGAAAGTATTTTACCTTAAATACTTTAATATTATTTTAATTATTTATAAATATTATTTATATTTGACAATATTTTTTATATGCAAACAAAGCATAACAAAACACACACACTTTCTAGGTTTATGGTCAGAATTTCAGGTTCAAGTTTTAGTTCCATCTCTTATAGAGATATCAGATGTGTGATTTTCTGCAAGCCACTGCTCCTACTGGAATATCTGTTGCAATTCTTGCCTGAAAATTTTTATTAAGGAGTAAACGTGTGAAAGTTCCTTGCCCGTTGCTTGCATATAACAAGGCAGTACTCCAGAAATGCTTGTTCCTTTAATACAAAGTAAGACAAGAAGGAGCAGGAGGTGTAATTCCTTTCTCTTGGATATCTTTGTTACAGTCTTTGTAAGAGTTAGTAACATTCCAAAAAGCAAATTTTAAATAAAAGCAAATTAGTACAGTGCTAAAGCTATAACTTCACTTGCCACCCACTAGCAAGTGCTATATGTGGAATTTCATTGTGTAAAGATGAGCAAGGGAGACTGCAGATGGGCAGAACAGGTGAATTTACATAGATCCTAAAAATTAACAACACCAGGAGATCTCAAGCAGACTTAACTTTATCCAAGATTTGTCTTGCACTGGGACAGATCTCAGTGGGTCAGGCTTACTGTCAGAATACAGACGCTCTTCCTATTGTTCTGTCTCTGTTAGAGGCCTATTTGCTGGCATTTCCATCATCAATTATCACCTTACAAATGGTCCCCGCCAGTAGAAATTAGGAAACTAATTTCAACATTGGAAATTAGCAAGTAAAAGTCATTAATCAGTAGCTCTTAAAGAGAGAGAGAGAGATCACAATCATAGCTGGAAATTTGGAGAAGTCAGACCCCTGAGGGCAATTGGAGTTTTAGATAAAGAGAGAAATGATGGCTTTGCAATAAGAACACCCTTTGTGCAAAAACAATTCTGGATTGGCTGTCATTGTCAACTCTGAGACCTCCCTCGCCTGCGATCTTATAATAAGTTCACACAACATGAAGATATTCAAATCATGATAACTGATGAGCAAGAAATCCAGTTTATTGCCAATCTCTCTCCTCACAGATTCTGAAGAACTCCTGGGATGTTGACTTTGGCTCATTAAACAGTTGGCCATGCTGTGCCAAAAAAGCAGATACTCAGATGTGGTCACTTGTGTCCAATTTTGTTAATGCTGGCCTCTGGAAAGCCTACCGGCTAGGCCGCATCCTCGGCAGCTATGGTGACATCCGTAACATGGCCAGATTTTGCTGTTGGACCTGAATTTTTAACAAAAACAACAAAAACTGCTGCTGGCAAGGACTCCAGCACTCCCCTGGTATGCTGCTTTCACAAAACAGAAATGCAGGTTTCCATTAGATTCACCCCCACCTGGGTGACTGCTAACAAAAGAGTGGGTACACCTTCAGGGTTGAGTCCAGTCTGTGAAAAACCAAAGCAAACAGTTCAGGGCCTTAAAGAGATCAAGCAGTAGAAAATAACTCTTAGAACTTACACAGAGCCATTTTCCCAAAGGAAGAGCAACTGTGAGCAGAGGCAGAGGTAATAATTGGGAATAAAGGGAAAACTCGAACCGCCTGTCCGAAATCTATTGTCCTCCCAGACCTCAGTTAAGGCAAAATAATTTTCTTACATCCAAAATGTCAGAAAGAATTTATCTCACTTCTTGCCGGTGGGTTTAGAGCACAGCTGCATGTTTGAAAGGGGAGCTGGATGCTACCTTCCCAGGCATCACTGCTTTTTCAGACAGCTGATTAAGAGCACCGCCATTAAGGCTACTGCAAACATCATTGCCAAAAAGGGGCGAGGGGAGGTGTTTCATGGACCAGCTAGTTCTGTTGCTGACTCTTTGTGAACAGAAACCAACCTCACCAAACCTAAAACTCCCCTCCTTCAGAATAGAGTGAAGAAAAGGCCTCATTCTCTCTGTCAAGTCGCTTTTCTGCCGCAGGCTAAACCATCCCCCAGGTTGATTCACAGTAGTTTATATTCACTTGAAAGAAAACCCCCTCCCCACCTATCAGGGGTAGTTTTTATGGGCTCCATAGAGCATTGAAAAAATGTCAAGAAATTAAGTATAGTGTTTAAGAACCACACTCCCTGGTCTGCACCTTAGCTCATCATTTATTAGCTGTGTAACATGAGCAAGACACTTACCTTCTCTGTTCCTCAGTATCTTTATCTGAGAGCAAAAAATATTTAGAGTGTAGCACAGGGTAGCTGTGAAGATAAACATAAAGTAATTTATTAACAATGTGAAAAAAATGTGCCTGCATAGAGTAAATGCTCCATAAGTGGTTTTCTTACTCTGGCATAGGTATTTTTCACAAGTGTGTTATATCCTATCTAATAAAAGAGTAATATGCAAATTAACCATCACTCCACTACACCCACCAGCCACGCCCACCAGCCAATCAGGAGCAAATATGCAAATAAACCCAACCAAGATGGCTAGGGCCACAGAGAACAGGAGGGAGGCTTGGGTTTCCCAGGCAATGGAGGAAGCCAAGCTTTCTGCCTGCCCTTGCCGGCCTAGGCCTCCACTCAAGGCTACAAAGTTTCAATGATAGAAGATACATAAATCCAAACAGAAATGGCGGCAGCCAAGGAGCTGTAAAGAGCAGGAGGCTAGGGTTGCCCCCGCAATGGAGGAAGCCAAGCTTTCCACACACCCTGGCTGGCCCAGGCCTCGCTTAAGGCTACAAAGTTTCAATTATAGAAGATAAATAAACCCCAGATACCAGGCCCTCCACTTGGGTTGCCAGGGGGTGTGGCCGGCCTGCAAACTACCACAGGCCCCTCGCCCAGGCCGCCCCACACCCCAAGGGAACCCCCACCCTGATCCGGGACACCCTTCAGGGCAAACCAGCTGGCCCCCACCCATGCACCAGGCCTCTATCCTATCTAATAAAAGAGTAATATGCAGCCGAAACCGGTTTGGCTCAGTGGATAGAGTGTCAGCCTGCGGACTGAAAGGTCCCAGGTTCAATTCCGGTGAAGGGCATGTACCTTGGTTGCGGGCACAACCCCGGTGGGAGGTGTGCAGGAGGCAGCTGATTGATGTTTCTCTCTCATCGATGTTTCTAACTCTCTATCCCTCTCCTTTCCTCTCTGTAAAAAATGAATAAAATATATTTAAAAAAAAATTTAAAAAAAGAGTAATATGCAGATTGACCATCACTCCAACACACAAGATGGCTGCCCCCATGTGGTCAAAGATCCTGCCCCCATGTGGACACAAGATGGCCACCACAAGATGGCCAGCAGGGGAGGGCAGTTGGGAGGGACCAGGCCTGCAGGGGAGGGCAGTTAGGGGAAAACAGGCTGGCAGGGGAGCAGTTAGGCATCAATCAGGCTGGCAGGGGAGTGGTTAGGGGGTGATCAGGCTGGCAGGCAGAAGTGGTTAGGGGCAATCAGGAAGGCAGGCAGGTGAGCAGTTGGGAGCCAGCAGTCCTGGATTGTGAGAGGGATGTCCGACTGCCTGTTTAAGCCCAATCCCACTGGGATCGGGCTTAAACAGGCAGTCGGACATCCCTCTAGGGTCCCAGATTAGAAAGGGTGCAGGCTGGGCTGAGGGACACACACTCCCGTGCATGAATTTTGTGCACTGGGCCTCTAGTTCAATTATATCCAGGAACCTCTTATATAGTAGCTACCATAAGCCTATCATATCACAAGAGGTGACAAAAGAGAAAGAAGAGTATAGACTGATTATGAAGAGGAAAAAAAGAGTTGATGAAAGCTTGACACTCTTTCAAGACAATCTGCCTAAATCCAACAACTCTGGGTCATGAGCAGCATTTCCCCCCAAAAAATCTGGAAACAGTTCTCCATTCTTTCAGGACAAGGGTAAATTGCAGCACTTTAAAACTCAAGTTGTTGCGCAGTAAAAATATGAAATGCTATATTTTATGTGTGCACTTTGGTATGTTTATTGGGTGGTCATCATTGCAGCCTTTCAGAAAAATGATTAGAGACACAAGTGCATTTGGTGGCTCAAGCCTTGTGGAAGGGTAGCTCTGACCAATGAGGAGCTCTAAAAATAACTCTCCAGTAGAAGACTTTCAGAGACTTTTACCTTTTTTTTTTTTTGTACCAGGCAACTCTTCCAATTATTCTTTCTTGCTGTCATTTATAAACAGTGAAGAGCTATAAGAAAGAGCTTTTCAGCAAAGGAAAGCAGTGACATCCAACCTTTAGTTGCAGCATTCTATTTTCTGACTCCCTTTTTGAGACAGTCACGAAAATGCCATGATTTAAATTGTGAGAGTTGGTGATGGTATTTCAGTAGGTTTCAGGAAAATTTTATGGTACTTTTATTGAATAATAAAATGTTTTATCTCCATTGTGCAAGATTTAAAATGCAGAAAAGTGTATAAAAGAATTAAAAGTTATCTGTACCAATGTAATAACCAGATGTAATCACATTAAAAATAGTGTGTGTATGTGTGACAGAAACAGAGAGACAGAGAAACTGAATCCAATGCAATGCAATTAGATTGATAGATACATACTTAGAATTCCTTAAATGTTATACCAATGAGAAAAAAGCAATTGACATAATTTAAAAAAAGCACAGTGGTATTCATTAACATTACAACATGAGGACATCTCCATGTCTTTAGACATGCTTTAAATACATGATATGCAATGGCTACAGGAAATGTTATATCAGTACTAGACGCCCAGTACATGAATTCATGCATGGGTGGGGTCTGGCCAGCCAAGCCCCAATTGGGACAAATTGGGGCCAGGCCTGTCGGGAGGAGGAGATGGCAAGAGTTTAGCCAGTCAGCCCTCCCCGATCAGGGCCTGATTAGGGCTGGGCCAGCTGAGGGGAGGGGCCAAGGGCAATTGGCCAGTGGTCCCTGCCTCCGATTGGGGTAGAGGACCGATTGGGGGTGGGGCCAGCTGTGGGGAGGGGCTATGGGTGGTTGGCCAGCTGGCCCTGCCCCTGGTCGGGGTGGGGGGCTGATGTGGGGTGAAACTGACTAGGGGTGGGGCTGCAGGCCAATTGGGGTGGTGGGGGCCCATTGAGGGTGGGGCCAGCTGGTGGGAGAGGGGCCTCAGGCAGTTGGCCAGCAGCCCTGACCCTGATCAGGGTGGGGGGACAATCTGGGGTGGGGTTGGGTGGGAGGAGGGACTTCAGGAGGTTGGCAGTGGGACCTGCCCCATGATTGGGGTGGGAGAGGCTAATCATGGGCAGGGCTGGCCGGGAACAATTCCCTAGCTGCAGTGGGTGTCATAGCGATAAGTCGTTCCAGTGTTCCAGTTGCTGGCTTTTTATATATATAGAGATATAATCATTTATTTAACCTATAATTTATTAAATTATTTAATTTAGTAAACTATTCCTATACTATTTGAAATTCGTGCACAGGGGTATGTGTTCCTCAGCCCAGCCTGCACCCTCTCCAATCTGGGACCCCTCGATGGATGTCCGACTGCCCGTTTAAATGGGCAGTCAGACATCCCTCTCACAATCCAGGACTGCTGGCTCCCAACTGCTCGCCTGCCTGCCTTCCTGATTGCCCCTAACTGCTTCTGCCTGCCAGCCTGATCACCCCCTAACCACTCCCCTGCCAGCCTGATTGATGCCTAACTGCTCCCCTGCCAGCCTGTTTTCCCCTAACTGCTCTCCCCTGCAGGCCTGGGTCCCTCCCAACTGCCCTCCCCTGCTGGCCATCTTGTGGTGGCCATTTTGTGTCCACATGGGGGCAGGATCTTTGACCACTTGGGGGCAGCCATCTTGTGTGTTGGAGTGATGGTCAATCTGCATATTACTCTTTTATTAGATAGGATAGAGGCCTGGTGCATGAGTGGGGGCCAGCTGGTTTGCCCTGAAGGGTGTCCTGGATCAGGGTGGGGGTTCCCTTGGGGTGTGGGGCGGCCTGGGCGAGGGGCCTGAGGTAGTTTGCAGGCTGGCCACGCCCCCTGGCAACCCAAGCAGAGGCCCTGGTATCTGGGGTTTATTTATCGTCTACTATTGAAACTTTGTAGCCTGGAGCAGAGCCAAGCCTTCTGCTTGCTCCATGGCGGCAGCCATTTCTATTGGGATTTATGTATCTTCTATCATTGAAACTTTGTAGCCTTGCATGGAGGCCTAGGCTGGCAAGGGCAGGCGGAAAGCTTAGCTTCCTCCATTGCTGGGGAAACCCAAGCCTCCCTCCTGCTCTCTGTGGTGGTAGCCATCTTGGTTGGGTTCATTTGCATATTCGCTCCTGATTTGCTGGTGGGCGTGACTGGTGGGTGTAGTGGAGTGATGGTTAATTTGCATATTACTCTTTTATTAGATAGGATTGCTGAATGTTATGTTGTTTCTATTATTTTCAAATCTTCAAATTTGAATAATTTTCTGGAACATAATTGGTTTAATTCTTGATTATTTCCTTAGGGTTTATTCCTTAGAAGTAAAAAGACTTATCAAAGAGTCAAGTTTCCCACCAAACACCTTGAACTAATTTCAATGTATATCACAAGTATATGAGATTACCTAAGTGTATTAATTAGTAATGTTAGGCTTGGACTATTAGAATGGGGAGCATGATATTGATAACCTGAATGGTGAGCCAAGGTGTTTCCCCCGGGGTCGTGTCTCAAGACATGAGCTCCACGGACCAGAAGATCTAAGAAAAAATGTGGAAAACTTATTATAAGCAGATTCAGACTCCCCAAAAGGGGAGGGGGACCCAATAGTGGGCTGCCCGTTAAAGCCTTGTAGTCCAGGGGTATATGTTTGCTTCAAGCCTGCTCTTTGTCTACCTGTGTCCTCACCTGATTGATTCCCTCAATTGTTCTTGCCCAGCAACGGGCCTGAATGTTCCCTGTTTCTATGTTCTTTCTCTGTCCTGTGCTGAACTTTCTCTGTTTCTATGTGTTGTACACCGTGTGACTGCAGGCCCTCCCTTGGTTTCCCATGCCTCCCACTTTGAGTCCAGAAACATTTGATTATTTCTGCTTGGTTGGTTCCTGTGATTAGGCTGCTCAAACTGCTGTGCCTGCCCCTGTCTACGCTCCACCTGCCTTTGTTTCCACTGGACCCCTGCCCTGCCTGCCTGCATTTCAAGTTAAAACTCTCATTATCTTACTGTCATCACTGGGAGTAATTATCCTCCAGGCCAATTGGCTGTGAGGACCAACTGAATCTACAATGGAATAGCTGCTGTGCAGGGGACACCCCTATGGAGCAGGCCTTTCCTCTCGAGTGTGTCACTTGTGGCTGTGTAGAGTTGTAATCTGGTATGGTCTGAAGCTGTCCACTTGGTGCACTGGCTCTGGGGCATCCTGGGAGGTACAAAGGCAGCCACTGCCTGGTGCCACTCAGCAGGAGGTACAGAGAGATCTGTATATGGCTGCTACTTGTATTAGGCTACGAATTGCCCTGGTGAGGTCCAGCTGTGAAACAGGGCAGGCTGGTGCTAGTGCCAGGTCTTGGACCTTTATTGGTAGTTTTGAAGCCAGCTGCTGCTTATTTGAGAGATTTTAGCAAAGTCTGAAGCCTGAGCCAGGACAGGCCATTTATATGGAAAAGCCGCTTCCAACAGCTTGGGTGGGGATGCAAATTGGATGGGTAGGGCCTCAGGGAAATGCCAGGGTGGAGCAAACAGTGTGGGCTACATTAATGAAAACTCAGATATGGCTGCAACTCAGCTCTGTGATGGGGCAGTTCCAGCACAGGAACAACGACCCCTCTGAGCACCCCTGTATGGGATAAAGCTGCTCCTGAATTCTTGCCCCAATGCCAGATAGTCCAGTTCCTCCCCATATGTCCCTGGAATCCCCCAAAGCTGCCACCTGGAGCTGGAGCTCAGAGGAAGTGGGACCCAGTAAGTTCTTTTGCAGGCCCTTTAAGAGTAACACCTGTGACTCCAGCAGCCTCCCTGTCACTCAACCACAATCCCCACTGGTTTTTAAAGCCTAAAGTTATGGGGACTTCTCTTCACAGCTCTAGAACGCTGGGCTAGGGATTTATTGTGTGACTGGGACCCCTTTCTTCTCACAGAAGGCCCTGGAGATATCCCTCCCAATTAAAAACACACTACACATGGGTGTCAGACCAGCTGCTGAGGGCCTCCACCCCCCTGACCACTCTCAATGTACTTTCCTCTTTACTTCTCTAGTTGTAGGACTTCCATTCAGCCAGCTTTCAGGTGGTTCTGAATGATGGTTCTGTATTTTAGTTGTAATTTTGACATGGTTGTGGAAGGTGGTGAATACTGGTGTTTACCTATGCATCCATCTTGGTTCTCCTGCTCTAAATTTTGGGAATACATAAGTGGCAAAACAGATTACAATTATTGCCATCATGTGGTTTATACTCAAAAGAGAATGGAGAGACAGTGAGAAAACAAACAAGAACAAAAAATAAAACTCACTGTCAAATATTTATAAAATCTATGGAAGAAAACAAAACAGAGAAGGAGAATGGAAGATATTTGTGCAGATTGGGTGATCAGGAAACAAATCAGTAAGAAAATCATATTTTAGCAGGAGCCTGAAACTGGGAAAGGCAAAAGCCAGTAACTTATCTGGGGGAAGGGCATTCCAAGAAAGGGAACAACCAATTCAAACTTTTTTTTTTTAATGTAAGATGCCATCAAGTTCTGCCTTTTTTAGATGGCTTCCAATCCTTGCAGTATTACTGTATTATATTTTATATTTTTATTATCAAGGAAAACAGTGTAATTATTGTATAGTTAGTATCATTATTAATATACTGTCTGAGTTAAAACCTTTTATAAAACATAAATTAATCATTTCTTACTTTTTACTTAACTTTTTGGTAATAAAATTGTTGATATTAAAATACTATTATAAATAGATTTACCTGACATGTAGGTAAAAACAGTGGTCCTAACCAGTCCCCCTTGCTCTCTGTTCATGCAGCTTAGAAGTAGTAACTTACTATTGTTATCTATTTCTATTTGTGGTTACTCCTCATTTCTAAATAGTATGCTTTCAATACTATTTATTAGCCTTAACTGGTTTGGCTCAGTGGATAGAGCGTCGGCCTGCGGACTAAAGGGTCCCAGGTTCGATTCCGGTCAAGGGCATGTACCTGGGTTGCGGGCACATCCCCAGTAGGGGGCGTGCAGAAGGCAGCTGATCGATGTCTCTCTCTCATCGATGTTTCTAACTTTCTATCCCTCTCTCTTCCTCTCTGTAAAAAATCAATAAAATATATATTTTAAAAAAATACTATTTATTAACTTTTCAGATTTTAACTACTTAATCACCTTCTTCTATCAATACCCTCACACATACATCTAATAGTGTCTCTAATGTGGTTATATCATGCTTTTTTAAAAAAAGTAAATAATGTTCTGTGATTGTTATAATTATTGTTTAGACCTGTACAGTTTAGTTATGACAATTAAATTTTCTCTCTTGATTGACTTTTTCAGTTTTTTGTTTATTTTAACCTATGCATATTTATCTAATTTATTTGACTGTCTTGATTTTTGTTTTGTTTTATTTTGTTTCCCTATCCTCATCATGATTTCTTTTAGCTAAGATTCCAATAAACCTTTCAGGTTTTTTTCAATGAAAACATACACATAGGGAAATTTATCAGTTTTGTTGTGCTTTGTTTCATTTTGTTTTCCTTGGTAAAACTCTCTGGAGCCCTCCATTTTCCTGCTCCAACCTAGACTGGTGGAGCTTGAGACCCTGAGACAGTTACATTACTGTCTTCGTAGGCCCTCCCTTTACCTTCATTCTGGAGATTCCCTTTGCCTTCTATCTGTGTTGGATCCCTTGTATCCTGACTTTTATAACTTCCTATTTCTTGCTTACTTCTCTCTGGGGAAAGCTTACATTCCAGTTGTCCAGAGGTCAGCAGACTATGGGCCCACCAAGCTAAAAATTGATTTTATATTTTTAAATGGTTGGGAAAATAATATTTCATGATGTATGAAATTCAAATCTAGGTGTCCATAAAAAAAAGCTTAATTGGAACAGAGATACACATATTCATGAATGTATTTTTAAAGCTGACTGGTTGCACACAGACCTTATGGTCTACAAAGTCTATAATATTTATTATCTAGTTCTTTATAGAATACGTTTGTGGCCCATTCTGACAGCATAAAGGTGGGCATGAAGGAATCATTTTGGAAGTTTTACAATCGAAAATGTCTTTATTCTACTCTCATACCTAAAATAGTCTAGATAATTATGTGGGTTTGTTTTTGTTTTGTTTTGTTTTTGTTGGAAATCGTATTTCCTCAAATTTTGAAAGTATCACTCATTGTCTTCTGTGACCAGGGCTATTGCTGAGAGTCCAAAGGCATTTCAATGATCTCTTCTGATTATGTTTTATCTCCCTAAGTTGATTATGTTTATTGCTCTCTCTATGAGTGCTGAAGGTTTTATATTTTCTCAAGAGCTCTGAAATTTCAAAATTATGTGTCTTGCTGTGGATCTTCTTAATTTATTTTACTGAGATCTTTGTAATTTTTTGTTTTGTTGTTGTTCACTTATTATTCATTCCTTTATTTTTTATCTCTGTTTCAAAGTTATTTCCTAATCCTTCATTCCTTATGAACACATAAAGGGGCAGCAGGAAGAAATAGAATAGTGGGAACTAGCTATAGTTATATTAATATAATATAAGAAATATTAATCATGCTCTATTAACTTTCATTGTTCTGTTCTGATTAAAGAAAACACATCCTGACCTTGCTAGGAGTTGTATGCCCTGGGACCTGGAAGTTACCCTCAAAATGTGGTCCATTCACCTTATCCATCTGAGAACAGCCTGTCATCATAGGAAGATTAATGACCTTGTTGCCTGAACAATGGAGTCCTGGAGGTCCATGCCCTTTGAACTCCCAGCTCACATTGTCTGTAATATGTAATCATCTTACCCATTCTTATTCCTTTTGCCTACTTCCCCATGTAATCTTTGTCCTTCTATGCAATATAAGCAGCTGGTTTATGGGTAGGGGGTGGAGGTAGAGCAGATTTTTGCTCCAGCAATATTGGAAAATAAAAATGCTCATATACAATTGAACCCTGTCTCTGTTCAATTGACTCAAGTAGTGACAGACAGCCTGGACATATTTGTTGTACGGTTTCATATACAGTATTTATAATATACATTTGCATATATTAATATTCAATTTCATGAGTGAAATAAATACTTATTTTTATATTCTGTTTGTTTTCATGGCTTCACTCTCTTACAATCAAATGATACTAAATATGTATATATGTTTAATTTTTTATCTACCAATTATAATATTTTGCCTTGTTTTTGTGTTGTGAGCTCTATATAACATGGATTTTTTTTTTTCATATGCTGTTCTGCTTAGTGGTGTTCATATTTTAATCAGTATTTTCTAACTAGGTCTAATAGTTGTCTACTACTGTGTAACAAATTATCCAAAATGTAGTGGCTAAAATAAACCAAAACATTTAAATACTTATCTCACCATTTCTGTGGGTCAGGACTCCAGGAGCAGCTTAGGGGGTATCTCTGGCTCTGGGTTTCTGAGGAGACTGTAATCCAGGTGTCTGCAGCAGCTGCAGTCACACTGAGTTTCAACTGGAGGAGAATGCACTTCTGAGCTCCTTCATGAGCTCCATAGAAGGACACAGGACTTTGCTCTTTTAATGCTGAAAATATCAGTTCCTTACCACATGGACCTATCCAGAGGTTTACATGCTTACTCAAGAGTGAGAGATGAGAGAGCGAGGGAGACTCTAAGACAGAAGCCATAGTATTTTTATAGTATTTTTATAACATAGCTCAGAAGTGACATCTTTTTAAAAAACATATAATTTTATTGATTTCAGAGGGGAAGGGAGAGTGAGGGAGGGATAGAAACATCAATGATGAGAATCATTGATCAGCTGCCTCCTGCATGCCCCCTACTGAGGATCAAGCTCACAACCCAGGCATGTGCCCTGACAAGGAATCGAAGTGCAACCTCTTAGTTAATAGGTCGATGCTCAACCACTAAGCCACAGCATCCGGGCCAGAAGTGACATCTTATTACCTCTGCTTTCCATTAGACACAAATCACTAGTTCACTAATCCAGACCACCTTGAAGAAGAGGGACAAAAGGACATAAATACCAGAAGATGACAACCATTAAAGACCATCTTAAGCATTGCTTAATAGAGAAATTATATATATATATATATATATATATATATATATATATATATATATATATATATATATATATATCGTGGTTTCAATCTTTGTCAAGTTATGACATAATTGTGCATTGTTCTTCACAGAAATTAATGTGGCAGTTTTTCATCTTTTTCTATACTATAGATCATTTTGCTTGTTGATGACATTTTTTCCAAAATATTTGAAACCTCTGCTTCTGAAACATTTCAGTAGGTTATTTTTTAAAAATATATTTTTATTGATTTCAGAGAGGAAAGGAGAGGGAAAGAGAGATAGAAACATCAATGATGAAAGAGAATCATTGATCGGCTGCCTCCTGCACATCCCCTACTGGGGATCAAGCCCGCAACCCAGGCATGTGCCCTTGATGGAATCAAACCTGGGACCCTTCAGTCCGCAGGCCAATGCTCTGCCCACAGAGCCGGACCAGCTAGGGCTCAATAGATTATTTTTTTCACAATTATATAATGACTGACTAATCAAGTTTTGTCTTGCTTTTTGAATCAGTATTGCTTTCCCTTCTCCTAGGATGATATCTATCCCATTGTGATTTGAAATTTTATTTACATGTATTAATATGTATGAAATTTTATAATGTCATTATAATCTAACTCACCTAAAAATAAGCCCCCACCTCCAAGATAAGTAATTGACCATGATTTTATGCACTGTTCAAGACTGAACTTTACTATTATCTTTCGTTTATTTAAAAGTTTATTTTAGCTGTATTGAGGTAAAATTTATAAAATTATAAGAAATTTAAAATATATAATTTGATATACATAAATACGTTAAATGGACTCCTCCTTTCTGGTTAATTTACATATCCATCATCTCATATTTAACTTTTTTTTTTTTTGTGAGAACATGTAAGTTCTACTATCTTAACAAATTACAAGTATACAGTACAGCATTATCAATTTTAGTCACCATGTTATACATTAGATCCTCAGACCTAATTCTTTTTAAAGCTGCAGGTTTGTAATTGGGAAAGTGGCATGCAAGCTCTAATGTCTGCTCTGTAGGTGAAAAAAAACTATTAAACAAGGTCTTGCAGAACCCGAAGATCTTATTTTCTGAGAATAATGAAGCTGACCTTTTAGAATTCATGACAGAGTTTCTGGAAAAACAGATGAAGAACATAGAATATCTGAAATGCCATCTTGCCTATCAGAATGAATTGGAAGAGTTGGCCCAGCTGGAAGTCCTGCTCGAAAAGCTTGCTGAAACATCATGTGAAGAAACTTATCTTCTTATGGAAACATAGCAAGTCAGCAAGTCTTTCATTGCAGCATGTTTCAAAGTTGCCTACTTAGAGTCTTGACCTCCTCTATTGGCCAGAAGGTCCCTTTTCTTTTAGTTAACACACACATACACACACACACACACACACACACACACACACACACACACACACCCTTGAAGGCATAATGCTAAAAGCTAAGACAGATAAAGACAAATACTACCTAGGATCACTTATATGTGGAATCTAAAAAATGCCATGAAAACAGAATAGAAAAGTGGTTGCCAAGGCCTAAGTATGAAGGAATTAGGAAGATGTAAGGAAAAGAAAAGGATACAAGTATTCTTATATATTTTTAATTTTATAATATTAATTTCTTTATGAATTATGCAATATTTCAATAATGATATTAAGATTTTGTTGTTAAATACTGATAGGATTTAGAGACAAGAAAGACAATTAGGGTAAGGATGCCTGGGAAAGGAATGCAAATGTGAAGGACAGAGCCAGCTCCATATGGCTAGAATGTTTACCTTACAAGAGGAGGGGGGAGCACTGGGTGAGCTTTGAAACGTTAACGCTGATACCAGGCAGAAAAGAGGGGAATCGGCCAATTAGGAAAAAACAGAGGGCATATTAGGAAATAGCATGTACAGACAATGAAGCTGCCCACATGTATAAACCCTTAGATAAAAAGACTCACTGTTTTTTCCCCATTTGGGCACCCCTCCCCAGGGGTGAGTTTGTATAAACTTGCAATAAATTTCCACACTTTTGTTTAAACCTTTTGTCCTTGAGCTTTATTCTTCAGACTTGGTGGAATAAGAATCCAGGAGTTCCAGCTTGCCATTTAGAGTATCCATACTTACAATTTTGTTTGTTATTATTGACAACAGCTCACTAGTATTGTTATAGTAGGCAGCCAGACATCTAATTAAGTTGGATTAATTAGGAAGCAGCAGCATCACAGACACACCCTTTCCCAAAAAGACTCTAATCCACAAGTAGGCAGGCAGGAAACACTGGCTTTCTAATCTCCACAGGGAACAAGAGGCCTTTCCCTCAGGGGGAAACTCCTCTGCTGAGGCCTGTGCAGTAGAAGCCAAGACAGTGCAGGGGGAAGTCCTTTTGCTATGAGTGCACACCCACAGAGAAAAATGGCAACCATAAAGGGGAGGAGAAAGACCTGACAAAAGGGATTGGATAAGAAGAAGCACTAGGACAGCCCCAGAAAGATCCAGGAAAAATTGAAAGAACATTTTCCTTCCTAAACCTAATGATATACAACCAAAGTTTAGCAATGGCCCAAGGGCTCGCTCTCTCTCTCTCTCTCTCTCTCTCTCCCTCTCTCTCTCTTCAGCAGCCATGTGGGCCATAGCCAGCACTGGTAGAAGCCACAGAACTGGAACCTCAGATGCCAGGCTAATGGCAGAGCAGCTATGGGTCCTGACTCTCCTCCTGGGCTTGGTGGGCCCAAGTACAGGCCTGTGGCCCCAAAGGCTGCACTTCTTCTGCAGCAAGACAGAGCTGGGCCACCTGGTCGTGGCTGTGTCCCCTAAGGCTCTCCTTTGTTGGCAATCCAATAAATCTTGCCACTATACCTCAGATTCTCCTGAGTGTGTCCTGAAAATGCATTTCCTGTGATGCTGTGGAATAATCCTTTTTCCCTCCGACAACAATATCAGCACTCCATGCTTTTCTATTTTAAAGCACTTCCACAATTTTTGAGTTTTAATATTGATTTCTAAGGGGACTAAACATCTATTCAAGTATCTTTTTTTAGAACAGTAATCACACAATATACTTCTGACACTTCCATTTCTGAGAATAGCAACATGTAGCCTTTAAATATTAATTAAAACTTTCATGAATATAGAATTTTCAAATCAAATATTTTATCTCAAAAGTTATATAGGGGTGGGGCAAAAGTAGGTTTATAATTGTTTGTATGAAAAATAATAAAATAATAAATAAATAATAATACAAGAATATACTTTGTTTAGCATCTTCACAACTGTAAAGCTACTTTTGCATCATCATGTACATGACATATATCTATATATACTATGATATACAGACATATATTATAGCATGCAATATATTAGAGAAAATTTTTCAAGCCAAAATAAGTTAAATTCTTTATAAATATATTAGTTTGGAATTTGGGGTGTTAAGTTGACAACACCCAACTTAAAAAAAAGGTCTCTTTTCTTTAAGCTTGCAGTTTAAATTTTTTACATGGTTGGACTATGGTGAGAATCTATTGGTTACCCCAGATGCACAGTAAAATAGTGGACCTATGTTACTATTTTCCAAAAATTAAATCTAATGGGTATTGATTCTTTTTCTTTGAGTTCCTAGAACACTTAAACTGGATCACTAGTCTTTATCTCCCACGATTATCAACTTTCTCTTACAATTTTATTCTGTTTTTCTATTTTCTGTATTATATAATTTTTAAAATCAAATTTGTCTTTTACAATGATCTGGTGATCCAATATATTAATTTTATTAGTTTTAATTTTATGAATTTTCATTGAAGATTTTTATTGTTAATTTATATTTTTAGATTATTTGAAATGTATCTCTCAATAAATTCATATTCAGTGTCAATCTTTTATTTTCTGGTAACATTTTATTTCTACTTATAGGAAAGAGATATTTTAATGATTCTAAAGAATTGTTTTAAAATTCACATATATATATTTTTTCCATTTTCAGTGGTATATTCTTTCTTTGCGTTTTTGGTATGACAGTCTTTTCTTTACTCTAAAGACCTCTTTCATATGGCCCGTATTGCTTTTTATTGTTAATCAATCCCGGATGAGGAGAGATATAGTCAGGAATGATGTTTGCCAACCAAAAGGCTATGGAGGCAGGATTAACAAAAAATAAAAAATAAAAGTCCTGGCCGGTGTGGCTCAATTGGTTGGAGCATCATCCTGAGCACCAATTGGTTGCAGATTCTATTCCAGTCAGGGCATATAACCTGGTTGCAGATTTGATCCCATCAGGTCCAGGGTGTGTACAAGAGGCAACCGATCAATGCTTCTCTCTCTCCTTCCTTCTTCTCTCTTTCTAAATATCAATAAAAACATATCCTCAGGTGAGAATTAAAAAAAAAAAAAAAAGGCTATGGAGCCAGTCTTTGTTGTACTTACTGCCCATTGAGTTGCTGGGTGAATCCTCTTATTTATCTCTATCTAGAAGGCTGGTTGGTGGATACACTTCATGACATAACCTCCCAACATTTAGCAAAATTAAAGCAGTTTCCTCTATTCTAGTACCAGATTGGTTCAACGATAAAGAAAAATGGGCCCTTGCATTTTCTAAAAAACAAGTTTCTTCTGTAAAAGTCTCCTCTTTCATCAGAGCATCCTTTCCTGTGAAATCTATACATCTTGGATTCACTGCATTGTGCCCAGTCATCCTGAATGATCTACTCTTTCCTCATAATGTCTCAATGCCAAGACATTGATCGCATTGTGGGCATCCTTCTGTGACTCCGGGGAAATAGACTACTATGTGTCTAATCTTTCCCCTTCTCTGTGTCTCATGACTGCTTTCAAATATGTGCAGTGGTATTAGAGTTTTCATGTTCTTAGTTTCAAATGTTATCAGTTTCATTCTTTCTATGTCTTGAGAATTATGTAACATGAAGAGACTTAGTCTAAGAGCAAATAAGATCTATTTTAAACTGAAATTTTAGCTTTAAATCTAAATACCTCTGCCATAGTTGATGGTATATATAATTTATGGTGCTGTTCATTTGGCACCAATATTGATTTTTTTCAAGAATAGTAAAGTATATTTCAGTGTGACTGCTTATGTTTCCTAGATCTTTATCCAGATTGTAATTTAAAAGGTGACATTGTTTCTTCTTTGCATAACAATTTCATCAATTTTTGTCTCCCTAGGAATAGTAAAATGAATACATCTAAATAGAAAATGTGTTTTGTTTCTTTTCAACATAATACATGATCATTTTATTTCTAAACCCTCCTACCCCAAATTTTAACAGTTAATTAGCACATCGCTTTACTCAGTGAAGAAAGACACATTCTTTAGAATGACAGGTGGCTGATTCCCAAGTCATTAGAAATTTATGCCATTTCTTTTGAAGAACAAAAAGTAACAGATAAAATATGTAAATGATTAAGGCAGTTTAGGACTTTGTTTCTGGAATTTTCTTTTTATCAAATGAACTTATAAAATGTGATCTTACAAAAAGTTTATTTAAATTTAGCATTGAAACAGCACAATGTTAAACTGTTATTATTATTATGAGTATTATATCAACTTTTTATATTAGAAAAACATAATACAAGCAAGTTGTAAGTTCTTAAAAATTATTTAAGTATGTTTTACACCATATATACAACAATTGACATTTTTAGTTTCTAGTAATATGCTCTAAAATAAAGTGTATTATAAAGAAATTATAAAACAATCAATATCAAGGTAAAAATAGTTATTTAGTGATATAAACTTATTGGCATAATGTGCAGTTCTACTGTCTTAAAATATACCTATGCCTGCAAGGTCCCTGCTAGTAACTTTCTACAGTTGAGGAAACTGCCCTGATTTGCATTGACATTCAATAGCTTCCTCCAGGCAAATACCTGCAGACAATCATCTGTTGATGCCTGTCTATAGGCAGAGAAAAGCCTTAGTACAGAAGTAACTCTGTAAAAGCAACTATTCCCTTGACTGTTACAGGAAGGACATTAGAGAACACAGAAGAATATTAATTCCAATTTATATAGCTCTTTTTATTCCAAGTATTTTTGCAAACTTATTAATGATTTTTAATATAATTTAGAAGACAAATTAGTCAATATGTTGTTTTAGGTAAAAAAAAAACCCAACCCTCTGCATATATATATATGACTTCCTCAGTTCTAGTAAACCGAACTCCATTTCTTAAGCTCTCTGGACTGAGCACTGTGCTTGGTTCAATGAGTCTACACAATATAAAGTTGTCTAAGGATTTAAGAGGAATAGCTTCAAGTTAGAAAGCACTGTAACAGAATCCTCTCTGCCTTTTGGCTGTATTCCTTTTGTCAAATTACATAACCTCCGTAAGAGTTAGGTTCATTAGAAAATGTAGAGGAGGTATATTGTCTATTTTAGTGGTTACGATGATTAACATAGTCTATTTTAAGGTCTTATTCCAGTAGCCCAATAATAACTCTAGAAAAAAACAATTAATAAAAGCAATTCATTACTATTATTGTACTAACAAAATTCTTTTAGTATCAACTGTGAAGACACTGTTATATAAGTCACTTTTCTGTGACCTTAAAAGAAAAAACCCTAAGAGGTATAAATCAAAATACCCTTAGTAAAGATTAAAATAGATTACAAACTTGGACTGGGATTGAGAAAGAATTTGTAAATATATTCTTGTATGACTCCTTTAGATAGATGGTATTTTCAATGCTAATGAAACATTTATAAAAACTATGTTTAAAGCAGAATTAATTGAATGAGCCAATTAACTACACAAATTTAAGACTAAGAAAAGGTTTTTCCTTTCTGGAAGAAAAATATAAAAACAGTAACAACAACAGAACAGTAATTCTTAATAATGATATGAACCAGAAAAGGAAAGAGTTATAATGAAGAGATCATAATTATTAAGAGTCATGAAAATGGCAAAAGGGTATCACCGAAGGTGACTTTGCATCATCAAGACTCTATAAGGCAACAGTGATACCATTCATTAAGCAGGATATTATTGCTCTATGGTCACTAGAAATGGACTCAAACCAAGTATATTAAAACGTAACTAAAATACTTGATCTACCAGATCAAGACCATTAAAACTCATAACAAAAATGATACTATAATGTGCTTATATTTTATTTAAAAATGTTTTATATATTATTTCTTTCTAAATTTATTTAATATATACCTGTATATAAAATACTAGTCAGAATTACATTTCATAACAGTATTTTATTAGAAATGTACAAAATAATTACTTTAACATGCATAAAGTATTTTTACTTTTCTAATAACTCTTGTAAATAATAAAAGCAATGAGCTTAATGTTCTGTAACATTCAAAAAATTTCTACCTGTCAAAAGATTTCTGCTAAGTTAGACATGCTTCAGAATACTTTAACCATCCTTGAGGAGATGAGATTTTTTAGGAAATGAATAGTTAACTTTTGTTTTCATTCTCAATTTAGAACAAACTTTAAAATAAAACACAGCCCTAGCTGGTTAGGCTCAGTGGATAGAACATTGGCCTGCAGATTGAAGGGTCCCAGGTTCAATTCCAGTCAAGGGCATATGCCCAGGTTGTGGGCTCAATCCCCAATAGGGGGTGTGCAGGTAGCAGCTGGTCAATGATTCTCTCTCATCATTGATGTCTCTCTCTCTCTCTCTCTCTTTCTCTCTCTCTCTCTCCCCCCTCCTCTCTGAAACCAATAAAATATATTTTAAAAACTAAAATAAAATAAAACACATAGGAGACACACAAATAGGGATCAAGATCTGAGCCTTTAACTGATAAGTGATTTGGAAAAGTGGCTTTAGACCTGTAGGTCAAATGGCTTGATAATGGCATGCTAATGAACACATTCTACAGAAAACACTTTTTCTCATTATTCTGCCTCATCTGCTAATGATCTTTTAACCAATCAACTCCATTAAAACAAATCTAGAACAACACAAAGCAGGCTTAGAAAGCTGTTTTGCCACAAGAAAAGGCTATTTCCAAAAGTTCATCTCAGTTGTTATAAAAAAATGTAACAAATCAACCAATATGCAAATCAACCAATAGTGGAATGACTAGTCGCTATGATGTGCACTGACCACCAGGGGGCAGACGCTCAATGCAGGAGCTGCCCCCTGGTGGTCAGTGCGCTCCTACAAGGGGAGCGCCGCTCAGCCAGAAGCCAGGTTCACGGCTGGTGAGTGAAAGGGCTTCTCACACATCCGCCGCAGCGCTAAAGATGTTCGACTGATGGCTTAGGCCAGCTCCTGGGGAGCAGGCCTAAGCCGTCAGTCGGACATCCCCCGAGGGCTCCCAGACTGCGAGAGGGCACAGGCTGGGCTGAGGAATCACCCCCCCACCGAGTGCACAAATTTCATGCACTGGTCCTCTAGTAATATCATCCTATATAATAAAGATGTAATATGCAAATTGACCCTCACACACACCCTCGTATCACAAGATTGCTGCCCCATGTCATCACAAGATGGCCACCCTACATTGTCACAAGATGGCAGGCAGGGGAGGGCAGTTGGGGTGACCAGGCCTGCAGGGGAGGGCAGTTGGGGGCAGTCATGCTGGCAAGGGAGCAGTTAGGCATCAATCAGGCTGGCAGGGCAGTGGTCAGGGGGCTATCAGACTGGCAGACAGAGTGGTTAAGGGCAATAAGGCAGCCAGGCAGGCGAGTGGTTAGGAGCCAGCAGTTCCAGATTATGAAGGGATTTCCCAGATTGGAGAGGGTGCAGGCTGGGCCTCTAGTAATTTAAATAAAATTAAGCTGCTGCACATCTTAATATATAAAAAGGCAGGGGCTGTCATGACTGAAACAACCTGATAGACGACCAAACAGCAGGCTGCGTGGGGCGACCAGGCCAGCAGGGAGGTTAGTGAGGGACGAACAAATGACTGAACAGCAGGCTGCGTGGGGCGACCAGGTCGGCAGGGAGGTTAGTGAGGGATGAACAAATGACTGAACAGCAGGCTGTGTGGGGTGACCAGGACAGCAGGGAAGGCAGTTGGGGGCAACCGGGCTGACAGAGGGGCAGTTGGGGGTGACCAGGTCGGCGGGGGGCGGGGGGGGAAGTTGGGGGTGGTCAGGCCGGCAGGCAGGTGAGCGGTTAGGAGCCAGCAGCCCAAGATTGTGAGAGGGATGTCCGTCTGATCCCCGGGATTGGGCCTAAACCAGCAGTCAGATATCACCCAAGGGGTCCTGGATTGGAGAGAGTACAGGCTGTGCTGAGGGGACCCCCCACCCCGTGCACAATTTTTGTGTACTGGGCCTCTAGTATACTATATAAACCAGTGAAAATACCTGCAAATTGGATGATTCCCATTTTTGGCAGAGTAAGAAATCAAGAGAATTTTTCTTACAAAATTCTTGCTATATGTGAACAAGATGACAGGGGAAAGGAAGTTCTACAAACAAGCCTAGAAAAATAGTTATTATATATTAACTAGTGGCCCAGTGTATAAAATTCATGCACAGGGGTGTCCCTCAGCCCGGCCTGCACCCTCTCCAATCTGGGACCCTTTTTGGGATGTATGTCTGCCAGTTTAGGCCCGATCCTTCTCACAATCTGGGACTGCTGGGTCCTAACTGCTCGGCTGCCTGCCTGCCTGCCTGCCTGCCTGATTTCCCCTAACCGCTTTTGCCTGCCAGCCTGATCACCCCCTAACTGCTCCCCTGCTGGCATGATTGATGCCTAACTGCTCCCTTGCCAGCCTGATAGCTCCCAACTGCCCTCCCCTGCCGGCCCGATCGTCCACAACTGCCCTCCCCTGCTGCAACCCTCCTCCTCTGCCAGAACCCACATTCTCCACACAAGGCAGCGGAGACACCCAGACCAGCCTCCTCTGCGCCATGTGGAGTCACGGGAACCCTAGGCCTCACCGCACAGAACGGCCACCGAGCCCCGCCTCAGCTGTGTGTGTGGCCATCTTGTGGTGGCCATCTTGTGACAATGTCGCATGCAAGGGCCACCTAGGCTTTTATTAGTATAGATTGGGATGTTACATTTAAAAAAAAAAAAAAAATATATATATATATATATATATATATATATATATATATATATACTACTAAATAAAAGTGAGTTTATAATTTATTTTCTCTGAATGATTCATTAATTTGTCAAAGTAAAGAGTATGCTTTTATAATTAGTTGGCCATGTAGTTTATCCTCCAAACCATGACATTTTTTAAAATGTAAAATGGGATGCAATCCTATATAATAAAAGCCTAATATGCTAAGTGTCCGGTCATCCATTCAACCAATCAAAGTGAAATATGCTAATGATATGCTAAGGCTGCTCAACCTCTCACTATGATGTGCACTGACCACCAGGGGGCAGACAGTCGACTTGTTGCTATGACATGCACTGACCACCAGGGGGCAGATGCTCTGACCAGTAGGTTAGCTTGCTGCTGGGGTCTGGCCAATCAGGACTGAGCAAGATGGGCCGGACATGCCCTGGAGCCCTCCTACAGTCCCTCCCTGCCTGGCCAACCTCCCACGTCCCTCCCTGGCCCCGATCGTGCACCAGTGGGGTCCCTCGGCCTGGCCTGAGACCTCTCACAATCCGGGACCCCTTGGGGGATGTTGGAGAGCTGGTTTTGGCCCGATCCCACAGGCCAGGCTGAGGGACCCAACTGGTACATGGATTCGTGCACCGGGCCTCTAGTTAATAATACTGCCAGAACAGTGGAGGTAAACTAGCACTCTTCTGGGAAAACTAGGACATGTGATCAGCATACTCTGAAGCTTTTAATTTCAAAGCCCTGGAAGGTCCCCCTATTTCTTGCCATTCCTGATAAACAAAACAACACACCAAAAATTTTACTTCCTTGTATTAAAATATATTTCATGAAAATACAGACTTTAATTCCACATTTGGAATTTGGACTTAAAATGCAAATACTCTTAGTGAGTAGTGTATATATCCTCAGAGTTGGTTGTAGTGTAAGCCTGATATTAGTAACAAAAAAATGGAAGTGGATAAAAGGGTGTGAGTGTTTTCACAAAGTAAAACAAAGGGTAATAAGTAATAACCAGAGGTACCAAAAATAAAGTTGACTTGCTTTAGTCTTGCAGAGCCAGATATGTCTGAATATATTGCTTCTATCACTGAGCTATCATTGACCTTGAGAGAAATTTCATGGTGCATGTTTTATTGTTCTCATTTTATTTCTAATTTTTAACTGAGATCTACTGCCAAGCAACTTTTCTTTCTCCTTCAATAATTACCTGAAATCCAAACTTCTACATGAAGTTTTCAGTGATGAAGTCATTTCAAGAAATTAAACAGTCTTAAGCAATAATCAGTCAGAGCAGTTATCCATTTTGGATGAGTCATCTGAATAATAAATGTTGTAAAAATGCTCTTCAATGGCACTTTTAGGCTGAATTTTTTCTATAATTGCCTTAATCCCTCAGAACAATTACTAAATGTCCACACACTTCTTTTACAATTTTACTACCCAAATCACTTGCTCTTGCTCATCAGCTTTGCAAATTAATAGCATATTAAATGCACCAGGGTAGCTTACTTGAAAGAAATGCTAAAGTGAATTTTTCTAAGTGGCTAATAAATGTGCCCTAAATGACATTTAGTTTAAGTTTTAAGATTTCTTATTCTAGAGTAAACCTGTATTTCTTTCTAAATTGCATTCTTCTCATGACATTGAAATTCATTAATTCCAACAATAGTATTAATAATGATGATAATAACTACCCTTTTTTTAGTTCCAAATATGAAGCAGGTGCTGTGCTAGGCATTTCATGTACATAACTCATATTCAATTTTTAAAATAAGGATGTAAGCTATTTTTACCTCTATTTTAAACCTCAGACAAATCAGGCATATTGTTCAAAGTTTCTAACTTATGGAAATAACAAACTCCATGGGGCAGAGATCACATCTATATCTATGCTACTTGTTCTGTATCATGTATACCTCATTCAAGGAAAATAAAGTTATTACATTCCAGGAAATTTTCTTAATCACAAATGTTAAAATTAAAAAACAAAACTATTTTCTATAAAAATAGCTTTAAAAAATGTAAAGTAGCAGAACTAACTGAAGACATTTGTTTTTGTTTTAATTTTGTAAGAATTATTATGTGGCATTAGTTAATTATGTATCTCCATGGTCATATTAAAAACATGAGATTATTACTCAATTTTGCTTTTACTCCATATGGAAAAAAATTTAACTAGAAAATGAAGCACAAATTTATAAATGAAGAGGATAATTCCATATAAGATACTAATATTGACTATCAGCAGTCATTTCACACTCAAATGTTTTGCTAATAGAATCCCAATTACTTTTGCTAATATGCTGACTAATTACAAGGGATAAGCCTTGACTGATTATAAGCAAGTGGGTTTCCTTTGACAGATCTATACTTTTCCAATAACCCTTGAAACTTAGAAGGGCTTCAGAACCCATCTCTGGCCAGTTTTTTTGTCATATGAGAAATCACCTTAATAAATGGTAGCTTCCACTTATAATATAGGCACACTACCCTGGAAGCCATGAAACAGAAAGGTTTACAAACCAAATGAAAATTCTCTAATCAGAGGAATTATATTAAAACTAGAGGCCCGGTGCACAAAATTTGTGCATGAGTAGGGTCCCTAGGCCTGGCCAGAGATCAGGGCCAATCAGGGCCTTTCTTCCCCAGCTGCCGGCTGCTCATCGGGGCCTTCCTTTGTTCCATACCGCCCCTTGGTGGTTAGCACACGTCATAGTGAGCTATCAAACTCCTGGTCTCCTGGTCTAACTCTCAAGGGGACACTTTGCATATTTGCCTTTTATATATATATAGACTAGCTGTACCGGGCCACGCGTTGCTGTGGCTCAGTCTGGTTAAACTGAAAAGAAAGAAAAGAGAAAGCGCACATTTCTAATATGTTTAATTTCACAATGCTTGTGGGTATACAGTACTTTTTGTTGTTCCGTTGTCTATGCAGATATAGAGATTGTCTGGTTTACTGACTCTAGAACACGCAACATATAATTGTCCATGTGAGAAGCAATCCCTGTCTAGATCTAAACCGCACAATTCTAAAGACTGGCCCTGAGCTTTGTTGATGGTGATTGCAAACGCCAATTGAATTGGGAATTGCAGTCTCTTAAATTGAAATGGCTTATCCGTTGGAATCACAGGAATGCGAGGAAGGAGGACATCTTCACCTTTGAAAGGTCCTGTCAAGATTGTTGCTTCTATGACGTTGCTCATTAATTTTTTTTAATTTAATGAATCTTTATTGTTCATATTATTACAATTGTTTCTCCTCCCCCCCCCATAGCTCCCCTCCACCCAGTTCCCACCCCACCCTCTGCCCTTACCTCCCCTGCACTGTCCTCATCCATAGGTGTACAATTTTTGTCCAGTCTCTTCCTGCACCCCCCACACACCTTTTTCCCCTGAGAATTATCAGTCCACTCCCTTTCTATGCCCCTGATTCTATTATATTCACCAGTTTATTCTGTTCCTCAGATTTTTAATTCACTTGATTTTTAGGTTCACTTCTTGATAGATATGTAATTGTTGTTCATAATCTTTATCTTTACTTTTTTCTTCTTCCTCTTCTTAAAGAATATCTTTCAGCATTTCATATAATACTGGTTTGGTGGTGATGAAGTCCTTTAGCTTTTTCTTATCTGTGAAGCTCTTTATCTGACCTTCAATTCTGAATGATAACTTTGCTGGGTAATCTTGGTTGTAGGTTCTTGCTATTCATCACTTTGAATATTTCTTGCCACTCCCATCTGGCCTGCATAGTTTCTGTTGAGAAATCAGCTGACAATCGTATGGGTGCTCCCTTGTAGGTAATTAACTGTTTTTCTCTTGCTGCTTTTAATATTCTCTCTTTGTCTTTTGCTCTTGGCATTTTAATTATGATGTGTCTTGGTGTGGTCCTCTTTGGATTCCTTTTGTTTGGGGTTCTGTGTGCTTCCTGGACTTGTAAGTCTATTTCTTTCACCAGGTTGGGGAAGGTTTCAGTCATTATTTCTTCAAATAGGTTTTCAGTTTCTTGCTGTCTCTCTTCTTCTGGCACCCCCATAATTCTGATGTTGGTACGCTTGAAGTTGTCCCAGAGGCTTCTTACACTATCTTCAACTTTTTGAATTCTTTTTTCTTTTTGCTTTTCTTGTTGAGTGTTTTTTGCTTCTTTGTATTTCAAATCTTTGACTTGATTCTTGCGTTCCTCTAGTCTGCTGTTGGGTCTCTGTATAATATTTTTTATTTCAGTCAGTGTATGTTTAATTTCTAGTTGGTCCTTTTTCATATCTTCGAGGGTCTCGCTAAATTTATTGGCCTTTTCTAGGATATTCTTGAAAAGCCTTATAACCGTGGTTTTGAATTCTATATCCAGTCTTTTGTTTTCCTCCATTTATTTCGTTTGTGATCTGTTTCTTTGTCTCCGCATTTTCATTGATTCCCTGAGTTGGTAGGGTAGCTTTGTGTGCTAGGTTTCCAATATGGCCCAGTGGGTCAGCCTCCCTAGTTAACCTGAGGTGGACACTCTTGGTGCACCCCTTTGTGGACTGTGTGTACAGCCTTGTTGTAGTTAAGTCTTGATTGTTGTTTGTATCACTGGGAGGAATTGACCTCCAGGTCAGTTGGCTGTGAGGATCAGCTGTGTCTACGCTGGGAGAAGTTCAATGCTGGAGACAGCCTTATAGGATCAGACATGCAAAATTGCAAAAGCCTCTGTGCTCAGCTTGGATGGGGCAGGGTCTCAGGGCGGAGCAGACAGTCTTGGCTTCCTGTCAGCCCTGCCCTTGCGCGTGCACCTCCAGACCTCTGCCTTACACAGCTCCCCTGAGTTGCGCCTTAAAGTCCAGATTCCCCCCGTAAGAGAGTGGGTATCCAGGGGCTTACCTGGAAATGGGGTTCAGTGCAGTCGGAACTGGAGTTCAGTGCAGTCAGGAACTTCCGACTCCCTTCCGCTCCCTGCGGCAACCTCCACATTCAGTCTTCTCTACGAGCACTCGTGCGTGCACGCGCCTCCAGACCCCTGCCCCCCGCGGCTCCCCCCAGTCTCCAAGTCTCCGTGTGCCTTTCTAACTGACAGTCCAAACTCCCCCTGTATGAGCCTGGGTCCACGGGGCTTTGCCCGGAACTGGGGTTCAGTGCAGTCGGAACTGGGGTTCAGTGCAGTTGGGGGCTTCCTTCCCCCTCCCGCCAGAGAAAGTCAGCCAGGCACTCAGCCGCCCTTCCTCTCTGTGCACGTGTCTCCGTACCTCAGCTCTTTGCCGCTCCTCTGATTCTCCGTGAGCTTTTCTCTTTCCTTCTAGTTGTAGAATTTCCACTCAGCCAGCCTTCCTGTGGTTCTGGATGATGTCCGTTCTGTCTTTTAGTTGTAGTTTTGAAATTGTTGTGCGAGGCAGCAATTTAGGTGCTAACCTATGCCGCCATCTTGGTTTTTCTCCTCATTAATTTTTTTACTGTGAGCCACGTGCTGTTGCAAAGCTGGTTGATATTTCGCAACATGATAATTGGCACGCCAATTTTCAATTGCAGTACGTGTGGTGGCATCCCTGGCAGATCGAGTGAATTCAAAAATTCTGTTGGATAATTAACCGCTTCATCTGCTTACACAACAGTGTCAACAGACTTGTATGTGACTGCCTCACTTTGAATGTTAGACTGAATAATATTGTTAAGTTCATAGATGTCTTTGTTATTGGCCACAATAATAGCTCGTTCACTCAGCCAATCGTGATTCTTATAATTGGTTTGAATATTGGGAAATACTTTTTCAACCAATTCTTCTTTTGACATCACTAAATTGCAGAAGTTATGAGGCAATGAAATTCATCCTGAGGTCAGATCAACTGGCACCTTTCCGTTCCCAATTTCCAGCAATTGATGTGAGAATATCTCAGCTGATCGATCATTTTGCAGCTGGACACACATATTAATGGCTCTGGCAGTTCTCCAAGTTGAGGCGGTTTAATTTTTCCGGCAGTGCAACACATTCCTTTCTTTTCTCCATTAAATTTCAGAGCCTTGCAATAAGGACACACTTCAGTCATAGTGCCAATGAGAACATGCCAGCTCAAACTATAATCATCAGCTGGGTTGTACCAGAATGCAAGGTGATTGTAATCGCGTGATTGCTAAGCACGGAGTCCTGTTTGACGCTGATCTGCTGTTTCTCGTTGACGTCTTTCAGCCACTCTCAGCCTGTTGTGTTCATTCTATTGATAACGAAGCAGATCTGAAGCTGCAGAACGCAATCGCCATGCTCGTAACCATGCATCCTCAAGTCTTGCTGCACGTTGCTCTGCTGCTTCCTCGGCAGGTATTTGAGCCATTCTTTGTCTGTTTCGCTAGTTCGCTGATGCCCGTTCTTCCTCAGTTTGATTTGCAATTACTCGTCGCACTGCTTCTGCTCCGTGAGTACGATGATCTAGGTTTGATCTTCTGCGAGGCATTATTTGGATGAACTAAAGCAGATTGAACTATACTCACAAAATGAATGCTATGGTAAATGACACAGCTCAATTCCAACGCAATGTCACATGAAATAATTAAATCTAAATGAAAATAAATCGAAATGTATGAAAATTCAATTTAACAATGCAATCGGAAACATTGAAATGGAATCGTAAAATATTTAGTATAGCGTGTGTTGCTTTTACGTCCAACAGATGGTGCTGTTTTTTAAATAAAGCATGTTTTTACCTGTCACAAGTGTGACATCTATATAATAGTAGGTATAAGGTACATAAAAACACGCACGTATTTGAATGCAACATTGTGTCAAAATTTCAAAGCAATCAGTGAAGAACTTTCGGAGATTTAAGATTTTGAACAAACATTTACATTTTATTTATATAGATTAAGTAAAAATACAATGAGAAGCAAGGTTAGTTTAGTTAACACATCTATAATAATAAAAATGTAATATGCTAATTAGACTGGACATCTTTCCGGATGACCTTCCGAATGAAGTTGGGGCTTCAAGGGAAGCTTGGGTCCCGGGTGCCTGCTGGCGGCTAGAGGGAAGTCGGGGTTCTGGGTGCCAGAGGGAAGCCAGTGCCGGCAGCCAGGAGAAGGTAGGCCTACTCTTGCAAGAATTTCATGCATTGGGCCTCTAGTTTAGGATAAAATGCAAGCAAGATGGAAGGATCACATTACCTGAATCCTGGGTTTGCAATGTGTGTATGTCCTGTCTCTTCCTTGCTGATGGCATAGCTATGAGGACCCAAAGCACAAAAGTATGATCTCACTCATCTAGGGGAAATAATGAACAACATAAACTGATGAACAAAAACAGACCCAGAGACAGGGAAGCATCGATCAGACTGTCAAACCTCAGAGGGAAGGTAGGGGAGGGTGGGGGTAAGGGGGACAGATCAACCAAAGGACTTGTATGCATGCATATAAGCCTAACCAGTGGTCACGGACAACAGTGGGGTGGGGGCATGTGTGGGGAGGGGTTTGGGATGGGAATGGGGGGATGAGGACAAATATGTGATACCTTAATCAATAAAGAAATTTAAATACTAAAAAAAATAAAATAAACTTCAATGCCACTACTAAAAAAAAAAAAAAAAAAAAAAAAAAAAAAGAGTAGTCATGCTGGCAATTCAGATATGCCAAAGAGAAGCTGTAAAGTACTTCCTTTAAGTGAAAAGTTGAAAGTTCTTGACTTAATTATTCTATTTTATTGTTAGTTGTTGTTAATCTTTTACTGCTCCTAATTTATAATTAAACATTCTAATAAGCATGTATTTATAGGGGAAAAACATAGTATAAGTAAAGTTTGGTGTTCTGCATGATTTTAGGCATCTACTGGGGTCTTGAAACATATCCCTCATGGATACAGGGAAACTAGTGTAGTGGTAACTGGTTCCACAAACATGTAGTTATAACAGAAAAATGTCATCATTAGTAAAATTCAAAGTGGTGTTTCAAATGTCCTCTTCACTTCCCTTCAGTTTGGAAAATTAAACCAAAAATCTTAAAAAAAAAAAAACGTAGCGTAGAATATAGTCACTTTTAATATAAAACAGTTTAGTAATAGCAGATATAAACATATAAGATTTAGAAACTTTGTGTTACAAGTTTATGCACTGATAAATTGAAAAATAAATTAAGTAACAGAGAATACATAAAAGAAAAATATGCTTCAAGAAATACAGGAGACATGAATGTACAACTGAATCATAGATTAAGAATATGGCACCAGTTAGACATGAAAACTTGATGTTGTTTCTTGTGTTTGGTTTTCTAGCAACTCTTCCTTTTCTTTTTTCTTTAATGGATGCTACATTTCAAGCAACAGTTATCAGTCCAAGGCAGGCACCTGGTCTTCACTAGACCAATAGTAATCCATCCCTGGAGAAATATTAGAATGATGAGTATCTGGGTTTTCTTTGCATCCAATATCCCAATTTGGATACTAGAGAAGTTGGTAATTCAGAAGTAGGAAAACAACTATTCTCTTTAACTAAAGGACAGGAAAAGAGCAACCTGGGAAAATGGAAAACTTTCAACAATAATTACTCTGCTGTAGCCAAAAACACAGGAGGGAAAAAACAAACACAAAATATTTTCCCTCATCATGCACGGTGGGAACATCCTAGTTGGAGGCCTGGAATTCCATCCTGGAGAGGCTGTAAGGAGGTACCCCAACCCATCTGCCAAAGCAGTGTCAAAGAAGGCTGAGCAGAGAATTGGGAAACTCCCACCCTCTCCAGATGGTAACAAGTCCCCTTCCCACCACCCAAAGTATGAACAGAGACCACCTGGGGAGGCTGAACTACTATCCCCACACCCCTTCCCATGCCCGCAGGTGTGGTCTCAGAGGAGACAAACAGAGAGTTAGGACCTTCAGCATCACCCGGCAATAACCAGGGCACACCTTTCCCATGGTGTCAGTGGTGGTCACATGGGGAGCAGCATCAGGGCCCTCTTACCTCTCACAGTCCCAGGGCTCAGATGCACCTGAATACTTCAGGTATTTCATACTGTTAAAGCAAATAACTTTTTTAAAAGTCCAAATGTAGTAGCTAAAGGAAATACCAAGTGTAATAGGGGTACTCTTTCTATTATTCAGGTTTTTTCATTACTTCCTTAAATTAAAGGAGCTTCCTAATTATCCTTTCAATAAATACACGTTTGTTAAAGATCTTCTTAGTTAGCCTGCCACTAAAGAATTTTAACATAGAGTTAGAATCCGTGCATAAACTACTTAAATAGCCATTTGTTCTTTTTTTTTTTTAATATTTGTGAAGAGAAAATGATTTGCACTCTTTTAGGACATAGCAACTTGCTTACCCTATACCTATTTCATCATATAAATGCCTTTTTATATCATGAGTGCTAG
Organism: Plecotus auritus; assembly: GCF_963455305.1. NCBI lineage: Eukaryota > Metazoa > Chordata > Mammalia > Chiroptera > Vespertilionidae > Plecotus > Plecotus auritus. The sequence continues at coordinate 73,151,295 of NC_137772.1, read as the reverse complement.
AAGGCTCTATATTTCCTAGACCCACCTATCATTTTTTTCTCATGTGATATAGGTAATAGTCACTGCACAAGAGGTAAAAGGCTAAAATGAGCAAGTTTGAAATCATCAATCAGGGAAATTAGGACTCAAGACAGGAATTTAGATCTTCTAATTCAGGTGTTCTTAACTGTTTTTGTACCAATGCCCTCTTTAGTAGTCACAAGTAATGCTAATACCACTATTGTTTGTAGTTTACATTAAAAGCTTAATAAGATGCTAAATCTTATTGAGAGGACAAGGAAACTATATAATTTCTTCTATTCAAGTTCAAGAAATTATAGAACATCAATAAAACAAAATCCATTGTCAAATTCCTAGGGACATAGATACAAAGATATGAGCACAGTTGCAGTCTGTATAGAGATATCTCTTTCTGAGGAATGCCAAATTCTTTTCTTGCCCAACAAGAACAATTCTTTGTTGTGGTTGGACATTTATACTAGGTTTATTATCCTATGTTTCATTCAAAATGTAAGACATGTCTAGAAATTCTGTAAGCTCCCTATTATTTTCCAAAAAAAAAAAAAAAAAATCTAGCTTATGAAATTCTGTTGTCTGCAACTAACAATAGTGACCAATACAGTAACTGGTAAAAGGAATGGTTGTGTCCCTGCCAAGTGGCTCAGTTGTTTGGAGCGCCATCCCATATACCAATAGGTTGTGGGTTCTATTCCCTGATTAGTGTATGAGAAACAACAGATCCATGTTTCTCTCTCACATTGATGTTTCTCTCTATCCTTCTTCCTCTCTCTCTAAAATCAATAAATCATATCTTCGGGTGAGGATTTAAAAAAAAAGGAATGTTGCTGGAAAAATAAGCCAAAAAAAAAAAAAAAAAAAAAGAATCTAGAGTGTTTTTATGACCCAGAGTTTGAAAGCAATGAGGATCTGGTTAACAAAATTTGAAGAAACAAATTTCTGGCCCACAATAGTGAAACATTATCTAAATTATTAAACATGGGCACTCATCCTAGCCAGTTGGGCTCAGTGGATAGAGCGTCAGCCTGCAGACTGAAGGGTCCCAAGTTCGATTCCAGCCAAGGGCATATGCCCCGGTTGCAGGCTCTATCCCCAGTGGGGGGTGTGCAGGAGGCAGCTGATCAATGATTCTCTCTCATCATTGATGTTTCTATCTCTTTCTCCCATCCTCTCTGAAATCAATAAAGAAATATATTTTAAAAAATGGGCACTTGGAATGAAATGCCTATTGAAAGCAAAAATTTTGAGTGGCTATTGCACTTGACACTTTTGAAAGACTTATATGAGCTCGCTGTTTCTAAATTTGATGGAGAGATTAAAGAAAATCATTCAATTAAGTTGTTGAATAAAAGCATGTTCAGAAAACCACTAGGTTTTTTTCTCATAATAAGAGAGTTCAAGTAGCTGAATATTCTGAATGTAGAATCTGAACTAGACTGGTACTGAAATATATCAGAGGATATATTTACAGCATTTTTGGAGGTTTTTATAAGAAAACTGAGACATTTTAAGAAAGCATGCAAATTAAGAAATATTCGGCTTCTTTCAGTTAATTGTTATACCCTTAAGTAAACAAATTTACTGAGCTTTTCTTCCCTGTAGAAAGAGTCCTTCTTTCTCTTTTGAATGACACTCTTGCAAAAAATCCTATTTGAGGGCACTTGTCTCACCAATGCATGTAAATATTACTCATGTTCCACATATACCACTAGACATTGTCTCCAGGTTTCATCACCCATTTGGCTGTACATTAAAATTACCTATTTAAATATTCTGCTCTTGATCAATTAAACCAAATTCTCTGAAAATAGGGTCCAAGTATATTTCTCTTTTAAAGATAATCTTATTTTCTACACCACCCTCCAATTTTTAATATATGTATTTGTATCTGGATGAATTCATTGAAATGAGATTTATAAGAGATTCTGGATTTCGTTTAGGAATAAAATCATTTGTAAATACTTTTAATATTTGCTTAATTGGTTATTTTGTGTAAAGATAGATGAAAATGATAAAAATAGTCTTGCCCGGCCGGGGTGGCTCAGTGGCTGAGTGTCAACCTGTGAACCAGGAGGTCACAGTTCAATTCCCAGTCGGGGCACATGCCCAGGTTGTGGGCTCAATCCCCAGTGGGAGACGTGCAGAAGGAAGCTGATCAATAATTCTCTCTCATTATTGATGTTTCTATCTCTCTCCCTCTCTCCCCCTTGCTCTCTGAAAAAATAAAATAAAAAATAGTCTCAATTTCAATGTTTTGGGTTGTATTATGAATTTACAGTGGTGAAAAAAAGCAGTACTTAAGCACTAGAAGCAAAGCTAGTTAGCAGAGTTGGAGTGTTATTTGGGACAGCTGGTTACATCAAAATCTTTAGATTGATCATAGGATCTCTAGATTGAAAATACATGGGTATTCCATTAAGATTTTATTGTAATTGAAAAAACAAAAAACAAAACTAAACTAAAACCTGTAGAATTAGAAAATGGGAGCCTTATTTGATCCATACACATAAAGTTACGGGCCCTCACCCAATCACAATACTTGAGCCAGGTCAGTTCAAATGCACAGAACATATTAAGTGAAATGAACATTGAAGTGTCTTGAAATAGTTCCAGTGATAGCTTTCAAAGGTATGTAATAAATCTCACTTCTGGTATTCCTCCAAAGAATCTTCAGCTACATAATAAGAATATTGGTGCATTGGGAAAATAAAATATTCAGAACTCTGCTAGATTCTTGGACACTGGCTCTGAGTTACTCCTCATCAATCAGAATGACAAAGGGCCATGTTGATCTTTCTGTCACAGGGGGTTTTCTGGGTATCTGGTTACTAATTCTGTCTCACAGGGTCTGTTAAGAAATTGTGTGCTTTCCACCCACTCCAATTCCAAGTATACAGTAAATATATCCTCAACACTGGGATAGTCTTCTTAATTTATGGGTGAAGACTAGTATGGTAAGAAGAACAGATTTGACTCACCATGCCAAACAATAAACTAAAAGCAATGCAGTAACTTTGGTCAAACAATTAAAATTTGTTTCACCACTGAATATTTGAAATAAATAGTGTGCTAATTTCTATGACAGTCTATATAACATTGTTTTGATTTATATGAAGAAAATAGCTTTAGGAAAATACAGTGAATTATCATAGACTTGATTTGGTGGTCACTATAACTGAAGCTACATTGGAGATATATATATATATACTAGAGGCCCGATGCATGAAGATTCGTGCAAGAATGGGCCTTCTTTCCCCTGGTTGCTGGCACCGCCTTTCCGCCTTTGCTCCGGCCCGGAGCTGCCTTTCTGCCTTCCCACACTGCCCAGAGGCCTGGAGCGGCTAGGGTGGTACGGAATGCCTGTGTCGTCGCCATGGTGACAATGCAAGCGTCCTGCCCCTGGCCGCTCAGCACTTGTGTATGCAAATTAACCCGCCATCTTTGTTGGGTTAATTTGCATACACACTCCTGATTGACTGGTGGGCATCACAAAGTATGGCCAATTTGCATCTTTCTCTTTTATTAGTGTAATTTTTTTTTTTTTAACTAAAACCACAGATTGCTTAGAGCAAAGATTTTTATCCAACTAATGGGTTCTATTTTTTTTTTTTTTATTAAAAAAGGCGGAACATCAAAAGATGCTTGCTTTCTCCTGTGTGAGTTAGCAGTATATCCTTATCACATCTCCTGGGCTGTTAGATATCTGATGCTATAATATAATTCATGCCAAGACCTTGAACATCTATCATTTCACAATACAAGACTATGGTCTAATATATTCTGATCATAAGACTATATAAGCAGGGAGCTGATGGTATCCCACATACCTTGCACAAAAGGTAAACCTTAATGACAGTTTAGGAGTCTGCCATCTTAGTAAAATTTTGTGAGGCAAATGGAATGTGGCATGTTGAAATGAATACATCCTAAAGATTGAAAAGGATGAGTTGTCTTATCATGCACACCACTTTACATGAAAAACTGTACAAAAGTTGTTGTGAACCTATCAAAGAGTTATCATGCCTCCAGAATTCTGGGGTCACACTTTAATTTAAAACTCATGAAAAATGGATGGAGTCCTTATCTATACTAATAAAAGGGTAATATGCTAATTAGAGCTGATAGACTGGATGTCTTCTGGACATCCTTCTGGACAAAGCCTCAGAGGCGGGGGCAAGGCAGAGGTGGTTAAGGGTGATCAGGTTGGCAGGGGAGAGCAGTTAGGGGCCATCAGGCCAGCAGGGGAGAGCGGTTAGGGGTGATTAGGTCAGCAGGGCAGAGCTGTTAGGGGAAATCAGGCAGGCAGGCAGGTGAGCGGTTAGAAGCCACCAGTCCTGGATTGCGAGAGGGATGTCGGACTGCCGGCCGGGATCGGGTCTAAACTGGCAGCCGGACATCCCCTGAGGGGTCCCGGATTGGAGAGGGTACAGGCCAGGCTGAGCGACCCCCTCCACTCTCCATGCAAGAATTTTGTGCACCAGGCCTCTAGTCTCATATAAAAGCAGGAATGATATATTTCCCAGCCACCACTCACTATCATCCTCCAAGGATTATCTTCTTTTTGGAAAAAAGGAGGTTTTTCTCATTCTCTGTGTCAGTACAAATTTCTGTTTTTGGTTTTGTCTTTTCTTCTTTCTTTCTGCTATCTGGCTCCCTGTTATCACTTCTAGCACCATATTAGACCCCTCCCTTTTTTTTTTCTTGATGGTAACTGTATAGGATTTCCAGGCTATTAACTTATTTTGCCACTCCCCAAATGATTTTGGGTAAAATATATTTTGCTAAAAATTTGGGGTAATGACAAATGTATTATAACTATGAATGTATTATAACTATATGGTACTAAGAATAGCTATTATTACAACCCCAAATTCTCAGTGATTTGACTCCAAAATCATAAGCCTGAGGTCTCTTCACAATTATATGAGTTGGGTGAATCTTCTGGGCGGCTCTCCACCAAGAAGTAACTTTGGGAGCCAAGTTTCATTTATATCATTATTCCTTCACCCCCAAAGCACCATCCATATCCTCCACCGCATCATTCAGGGAATCCTCCATATTGGGCTTCACAAAAAGCAAAGCAAGCCTAGCAGATGGCATTAAACTCTTCATAGCCAGGGTAAGAAGGTGCATTTCACTTCTAGCCACTGCAAAACCAGTAGCATTCCCCACTTTAAATCCAAGGAAGGCGGGAAAACGTAGTTCTCACATTTTCCCAGTAAGAAAAGAAGGTTGATAATCATCTAGCTAGTATGAGAATAATCACTGAAAACATAAAACAAGTGAAAGTTGAATACTCTATAAAGCTATTCTATATATCTCTCAATTCAATATAGAGTTTCACTCGCTAAGTATTTTATGAGCCCTGGTCTCACATTATATTTCTGGGACCTTTCTCTTTTTAGCTTATCATTTCTTACAATGCTAATAGCTATTATTTTGCAAATTATTATATTTTTTTGCTTATTTTTTCCCACCTACACTCTTTTCACAACTGTGTTTTTATTAAATAAATGGAACCATAAATATTTTTGGGAGACAAAAGGGACATCTCCCCAACATGAATTTTTCTCTCCTGAGCCAACCAGCTCAATATACAGATAGTTTTTAAAGTAAATAAATGTTCTGGCTATCATAGAATCTTTAAAATCCATATACCTTCTCTTCATATAGTAACAGCTGATATCACTATTAAAAGGTGGCCTGCCAAATGAGAGATATTGCTAGAAAGACAAACTCATCACAGTTGTATCTGCTCGTCAGAAATGCTGTGTGAATTACATGAGATAAATTATGTAAGTGCCATGGTCACAAAACATGTGCACTATGGATTCCCTCCACCTCTTTTCTGTTCCCTTCTTCCTGTTCTCACTTAAAACCTTTCCTCTTGGTTCTAATCTTCCCTACATGTACCTCTTGGCTTAATCTTTCCAACCTAGTATTTATCACCATGTCTGAGATATGAAGTTCATATATAAGGGGTCTAGAGTTCTAAGAACATTGCAAATAAGTGGATAAATATTCAAAATAGACTTTTTCCAAATCTGCTATATTTTAGGGAAAGGTGGCTACTTAAAATAAAATCTATTCCATATGACTACTCCTTAAATGCATTTGCTTCTCTAACTTATATTGTTGTTGTTCCTAGAATTGTAACAGGCACTAGAAATATACTTCCAATGGGGCTTTTGATGTTATGAAATTATTTCCTTAGATTAATACAATGCTTTAGACTGCTGGGCAGTCTAATTGCTTATATCACTTCTCCATACTGGATCAGAAACAAAGGATAGAATCCATAATTTGAGATATTTTTTTCTCCTTTAAAATAACTGCTTCAAATCATGATCTCATTTTTTAATCCCATATAACCCCAGAAACTTATATAATAGTGGCTGGAAATGATCACAAATGCCTTCCTTATTTATATTCCACATATGGTTAATAAATGTTTGAGAAAAAGTAAAATACTGCTACATCATACTATAAAGAACATTGGTAGAGGTTGATAGTGGCTCACATATAAGTCCACAAAACTTTACTTATAACTAGTTGTGATAGCAATGTAACCCAATCTGTATGAACTGCAGCTCAAATTAGACACATTAGATTTCTCCCTGCATAGAAAGCTTCACAAAAGTCCCTACTATTTTCTGAAAGATAATCTCAAGTTCTATTTGAAGAGTACACAAGCACATGTTAAGCCTGCCTACCCAACACCAAATTTCTAGAAATAAAGTTTCAAAATTTAATTTCACTGGAAAATAAGGAAGGGAAAATTTAGTATCTCACAAACTATGCATAATCCTTCAAACATAAAAAAACAGACAAAATGAGTTTGAAGAACTTCATAGCTTAAATTATGTGCCAAAGTATGCTTCTGGAAGTAAGGGCTCATGAAGAGAAACAGACAGAAAAGACAGGAGGTGATGCAGTGGCAGCCAAGGTGTTGTTAGTTTCAATACATGCAAAAGGGCAGTCAGGAAATTTCCCTGTACATTGCTAACTTGTAGCCACAAGAGCCATACACCTACAGGCAAAAGTGTAAGGTCACAATATTTGAATTGGGGTGAGAGTGCAATGCCCATGGCATCTGGCTAAACCCTGGAAGAAATGGGTACTCACATTCAGAAGATTTGCTTCTAAAGTGATGGGCCCTGTGCCTCTCTCACCCTTCTGTCACTCTCCTGGAATCAGATCAAACAAAGCTGCAGCACCAGATGTCAGGTCTTCACCCACATGCAGGCTGTGCAAAGGGTACTACAGGCAGTCTAAGAAATCTCACCTAGAAAAATGAGTACACTTGATAGCTAGCACCGAGAAACAGCTCATCCAACTAATACTTGATAAATCAAAATTAATAGAGCAAGCAGAAAAAATGACGATTTCCTCTAATTATACTACTTAGAGCAATTAATGACATGGGGTAATGTTCTAGTCCTATAAGAAAGATCTCCGATCAGGATTTGGAAAAGTCAGTATATATAATCAATTGTATGTTAAGTGAAATGACTATCCAGTTGATGGCAATAGGAAAAAAGGCAAAAGTGTGGGACATGTAAGCAAACCACATATATTTCACTTGTATATTCTATATGTTTGGCCACTTCTCCTATTGCAATAAACTGGGGGATCATTTGCATTTAACATAAAAATTTTATTATAGATAACCTACAATTATGTTGTTTAAAAAACTGTTACAAAACATAAGTACTTCTTGTCACAGCATATGAAAACATGTTTTCTAAGTTAAAACTGTTTCCATTTTTTCAAATTATAGATGGATGGCCAAACCCAAGAAAGAGTCAGTGTTTAGAGTAAGAGACCTCTGTGAAGGCTGTTGGCAGCAAGCATCAGGAGGGAACCCTCATGCTAGAATTGGGGCCACCTCTTTACAGAGCACAAAATTCCATTGGTGCATGTGCCTACAACTCATTTAGCAGAAGTCAAGTCAAATAGAAGCCTGAATTACTTCCTTATCCTAGTAAGACCTTTGTCCAATTTGGCATTCATGCTCCCCTCATCACTATCAGACTATTCCCTTTGGACTAAAGTCATCAAGTCTCTCTTACTTGTTCATGTTACACAGGTAGCCTAAGACCCTCAGATGATCTTTCATTTGCAAACCATAATTCTCCTATTATTTATGTACAACTGTCTCCAGTCTTCTAATTATCTCACTATATCCTCTGAAACTCAAGGTGAATTGTCATTAAATTATCTCTCTTCTCCCTGTTTTTTCTTCTTGATTTAATTGAAGTTTGGCTCCTTTTGATGGTACTACTTCTCCTGAAACCATTTCAAGATTTTATTATTTTCCTCCTAAAGCCCTCATATTTTTAGGTTTGGAGGTGAAATAATTTGTCCTTAAATCTCGTTATGGCATCTAAATATTTCCTCCCTCCTCTTTAGAATATCCAACTTTGAAACTCACATAATAAAACTATACCTCCCATTACAGTCATCTACTAGCTGGGTTACTCTTATCCCTTGAAGATTTAAACTTCAGGCTTTAAATCTTTTTCCAACACTATTAAGCTATCTAATAAAAGGGTAATATGCAAATTAACCATCACTCCATGACAAATATGGCAGCACTCATAGCCACAAATATAGCAGCACTCATAGCCACAAATATAGCAGCGTGGTCTGGAGCCACAGAGCCGGTGGAGTGGGTGGGAGGCTTGGCTTCATCTCGGGGAGACTAAGGAAGTCAAGCCTCCTGCACGCCCAGGTCTGCTGCTGAGGGAGACATGCAGGGAGTGCAGTGGGAAGACATGCGGAAAGTGAGCGAGGTTCCCTGTCTGGGGGTTCCAAATCTGCCATTAGTTCCTTTCACCGCTGATTCCCTTCTTCTCAGTTATCCTCCACGCAAAAGCTGTTCCATGTAAATATGTCATGTCCTTATGGGTGAATCCTAAACCGAATGAGTGTCACATCTGGGCAACCTAACTCCCGTTAGAAAAAGGACCTGGGAGGAGGGATTTAGGAATCAGGAAGCCATCATGACCTGCTTGGTCTGCGGAACTGCTGTCAAACACAGGCAGTCTGAGACCCTCCCAAACACCACCTGAGCTAAACCTGAGAACCAAGATATTTTCACGGCCCAAAGTTGACAGGGGACAGGGTGCAGGGGAGCAAAGCAAGCAGAACAGCCAAAGACGCAGGAGCCTAAGATAAGGCAGAGAAACGTCCTGGCCACTGATGCTCTCCCTCAGACGTGGTGCCCACACCCAGCTGGGGGAGGGGATGTGTACGTGCAGAATTTAAGCCCACCAGCAGGAGGGAAAGTCGAAGCATGCCTACGGATTTTTTGTACATGTCCCACAATCGAGAAGCAGAGTCAGAATTAAGAAGTGAATTCTTACCTCAGCACTGGGCTGTTTAAAAGTATCTAAAAATAGCAGTTCCATCGCCTGCAGCACCTCTGGTGTCCAAAGAGCTAGCGCTGCAAACCTTGGCCTATCCAGAAGCTCAGTGCTGCTGGAAGTTGCTGGCCCTGCCTTCTCCAGCAAGGTGGAGAAAGGCTGAGAGAGGAGCGGCGGATATGGTGGCTCCAGTGGTTCAAATCCTGTCATTGTCTCCGTTACCTAGCCTCTGCGCCCTCCAGGACAGCCTCAGTACCAGTGCAGAGGAGGCTTTGGAGAGGGTAGCGGTGAGGAAAACTGGATATCTGACTCTGGATACCCAGTGAAACTTCTGTCAAGAGCCTTTCTAGGGCTGGCAGGAAAATGCAGCAATGAGGGAAGAATAATTTCTCAAGACGAAGAGGTTTTTTGTTTTTTTTGTTTGTTTGGTTTTCTCATCAGCAAAATGTGAATATTACCTAAACCACAGACTTTGCGAGAATTAATTTAAATAAAATTCCAGAAATTGTATAATAGCCAGGCTGAAGTGGATAGGTTGGTTGAGCATGAGCATGGTCCTGTGCACAGAAAGGTTGCAGGTTCGATTCCAGGTGAGGGAACATACCTGGAACATACCTGGATTTCAAGTTGGATCCCTGGTCAGGGCTCCTAAGGAAGGCAATTGAAGGGATGTTTCTTACATTGATGTTTCTCTCTCTCTATCCTTCTCCCTTCCACTCTCTCTAAAAATCAATGGAAAAATGAATTAATGCCATATCTACAAATGTGGATAATCTAAAAAGAAAAAAAAAAAAAAGAAGTGGGGGGGCCCTAACCAGTTTGGCTCAGTGGATAGAGCATCGGCCTGCAGACCGAAGGGCAGGTTTGATTCCGGTCAAGGGCATGTACCTTGGCTGCGGGCACATCCCCAGTTGGGGGTGTGCAGGAGGCAGCTGATTGATGTTTCTCTCTCATTGATGTTTCTAACTCTCTATTCCTCTCCCTTCCTCTCCATGAAAAAATCAATAAGATATATTTAGAAAACAAACAAACAAACAAACAAACAAAAAACAGGGTAAAAGAGGTTGAATATGTACTGTATAATTTAAAATGTGTAAAATAATATAACTTTTTAAAATATATTTTATTGATGATTGATTTTTTACCGAGAGGAAGGGAGAGAGATAGATAGTTAGAAACATTGATGAGAGAAACATCGATCAGCTGCCTCCTGCACACCCCCTACTGGGAATGTGCCCGCAACCAAGGTACATGCCCTTGACTGGAATCGAACCTGGGACCCTTCAGTCTGCAGGCCTACGCTCTATTCAATGAGCCAAACCGGTTAGGACATAATATAACTTTTTAGGGGCATATATGCTATCTATACTAATAAAAGGGTAATATGCTAATTAGATCAGACATCTTTCGGACATCCATCTGGATGTCCTTCTGGACAAAGCACGGTGGTGGGGGTCGAGGCAGAGGCTGTTAGGGACAACCAGGCCGGCAGAGGAGGGCACTTAGGGGCTACCAGGCTGGCAGGGAAGGGTACTTAGGGGCAACCAGGTTGGCAGTGGAGTAGTTAGGTATTGATCAGGCTGTCAAGGGAGTGGTTAGGGGGTGATCAGGCTGGCAGGCAGGCAAGTGGTTGGGAGACAGCAGTCCCGGATTGTGAGAGGGATGTCCGACTGCCGGTTTGGGCCCGATCGGGATCGGGCCCAAACGGGCAGTCGGACATCCCCTGAGGGGTCCCAGATTGGAGAGGTTGGGCTGAGGGACACCCCCTCCCCAAAGCACAAATTTCTTGCACTGGGCCTCTAGTTATCATAATATTTGGTGTTTTCAATATTTACATACATGTTTCTTTCAATATCTTGAGATCTTGATATCCTGACCTTCTTTTAGTTATTCTGTCCTTCATTTTATCTTAGCCATTTTTTTCTGTGATCCTATCTCTGACTCTGTCATACCATAATTTCACCACCTTTCTCATCACAATTTAAATCATTCAACTTTTCTATTGCCATTTTCTGTCTTTCTAGCTTATATCAACTAACACTCCAACACTAACAATTTACAATCCACTTTCAATTAGATTAACTGAAAATTTATTCATGATCTCAAACTCTCCACCTTTCCTCTCCTCCCACCTTACCCAACTTAAATTCCATGGCAAATAGTTTTTGCATATAACACTCCCTCCATCTTTCCGTTTCTGTCATACTCTTTGGGTGAAACCACAATCTTGGCTAAATCCATCTTTCTCCCTACTCCATGCTGAATGTGCTTGAGGAAAACTCACACTTTGGTGACTGATCTTATTTTAAACATAGTAGATTCTTACCTCTTTCCAACAGTCTTACTTTATTACCCAACTGCAATTTTTCATCTATCCCAGTGGTCGGCAAATCGCGGCTCGCGAGCCACATGCGGATCTTTGGCCTCTTGAGTGTGGCTCTTCCACAAAATACCACGGCCTGGGAGAGTCTATTTTGAAGAAGTGGCATTAGAAGAAGTTTACGTTTAAAAAATTTGGCTCTCAAAAGAAATTTCAGTCGTTGTACTGTTGATATTTGGCTCTGTTGACTAATGAGTTTGCCGACCACTGATCTATCCTCAGACAATTATTTTATTCTTTCTTCTCTCTTCTCAATTTCCAATATTTTCTGTCTCACCCTTTCTCTTTTCTTTCCTAACTATATTTTTATTGATTTCAGAGAGAGGATGGGAGAGGGAGAGATAGAAACATCAATGGTGAGAGAGAAACATTAATCCGCTTCCTCTTTCATGCCCCCTACTGGGAATCTAGCCCACAACCCGTGCGTGTGTCCTGACGGGAATTGAACTGTGACCTCCTGGTTCATAGGTCAATGCTCAACCACTGAGCAACACTAGCTGGGTTCACCCTTACTCTTAATCAGTGATTGTACTGAATAGTGTCATGCTCCCCTGAGAAACATTTGAGTGTTTTTTGTTTGTTTATTTGTTTATTTATATAGCCCTTGGATTCAGAGTGCTTTCACTTCAACAGCCAGCACCTGGGGCTTTCCCCCCCACCCCAGAGGACTATCTCAGGCTAATTAAAGGAACATAGAAGTACTGAGAATTTAACACCTCTAAGAAATATTTAAACAATGACTGATGCATATTCTTGTGTGAAAGTCCAGCTCACTTGCCTATGGTCAAGCAAATTTCACTCCAGAATTGCCCTAAAAGACCAGGCTGAAGACTTATGGGATTGTACCTGATGTCTTATTGTTTGACTCCTTCTCTTTCCCCCTCTCTCTTTATAGCCTTTCCTGAGAGTATTTTCTTAAGAAATAGTTGCACAAAAATTCTCAGCTCAGTCTTCTCTGGAAACAAAACAAAACAAAAACACTAAAGCAGTAGCTTTGCTTCATAACTGAGAAAACTGCAGAAATCATGAGTTCTATAAGATATCACCTCATCTACTCACCTATCTACCCATATATCCTAGAATTTTCCTGTTACAATGGTAGAACTGTCATGTACTCATCTCATGCACTAATTTCCATCTCCTCTTAGTTTCTCAAAAATACAGGGGTGGACAAAAGTAGGTTTACAGTTGTTATATGAATAAATAAGACTATAATAATACTCTGTTTTGAGTACTCACAACTGTACACCTATTTTGCCCACCCTTGTATTTATTAAACAAATATCAGCTTTCCTCTTGCATCATCAGGTATTCTCTTTCTCATATATCATTTCCATCAGTATTTGTATTGGGTTGAATGATGCTCCCAAAGGAAACATTCACATCTTACCTGTGAACATTACTTTATTTTTTGGGGAAAAAATGTCTGTGCAGATGTAATTAAGCAAAAAATCTTGAGATGAGATCATCATGGATTACTCAAGTGTGCCCTGAATCCAATGACAAGTTTTCTTAAAAGAGATGGAAGAGAAGATGGAGACGCGGGAATAGGAAGAAGCAATATAACCAGGGAGACAGAAATTAAAGTGATACAGCCAAGGAAGCCAAGGACTGCCTGAAGCCACCAGAAGCTGGAAGAGGCAAAGAAGGATTCTTTCCAGAACCTCCAGAGGTAGTGCAGTTGTGCTGACACTTTGATTTCAGACTTCTGGTTTCCAGAACTATGAGATAATAGATTTCTATTGTTTTAGGCCACTCAGGTTCTAGTAAGTTGTTGCAGTAAATACAGAAAATAATTAGAGCATTCAAACATATATTATTTCCCCCATCTCAAAAAACACACACACACAAACATATTTTTCTGTCTCCTGTTACCATTTCATTTTTTACCCTAAGAATGTGATTGAAATAATTGTCTCTACCTGCGCCTTCCGATTTCTTTTTACTCCTCTCTGAACCCATGCTAACCAGGTTTTTCTTTATCCCACATCACTACAAAGAAACTGTTCTTAGATGAAGTTACAAAGACCTCAAGTAATAGATTTTAAATCCAATTTTCATTTCTCAGTCCTTATCTTACTTGACCTATAAGCAGCCTTTGACACAAGGAATCATTCTTTTCTCCCTTGAATAATTTCTCCACTTGGCTTCCAGGGCACCTCACTCAGCTCTTTTCATCAACCTTGTTCTTGCTGCTTACTTCCCATCTCCCCAACTTCTATAATTTGGATTTGTCTAAGATCTTCTATTTGAATTTCATCTGAATTATTTACCTTTGCTCTTTGGGTAATTTCACCAATCTTGTGTTGTTGTTTTTTTAAAATCTATATGCTGATGAATCCCTAATTTATAGTTATATGCTAGTCCTCTACTCTGCACTTCAAATCCACATACTCAACTATCTACTTATTACCTGTAGTTAGATTGCAATCATTTTCCCAAATATAACATATTCAAACTGAGATCCTTCCTAAATCTTTCTTCTCCGATGGTATCCTATATCTTACCAAATGATGACCTTATATTTCCAGTTATAAAGGCAAAAATATTTGATTGATTTTTGATTCACCTTTTACTTGCTCCTCAAAACCATCAGGATATCCTCTAGGTTCTCCTTCAAAATAAATTCAAGATGAGATTACTTTTCACATTACTTCCAACAATCTTTTCTTCTTTTTTCAGTCTCCTCTCAACATGATAGTCACTCAGATTCCATTAAAATATAAGCAAACCGATGTCATGTCTCTTTTCAGAATCATCCAATGCCTTCCCATATCACTCAAGGGGAAAAACAAAACAAAACAAAACAACAGATTTTTTACACTGACTATGAAGTACCTACATGAGTTGTGTCCCTCTCATTACTTCTGAAATCTCAACTCTTACCACTCTCCCTGCCTTATCTCCCTTACCATAATGACTATCCTGCAATCTATTAAACAATCCAGGCTCATTCCAACCACCGGGCCTTTCATTTTCTTTTCTTCCTTTCTTATTTTTAAATTAAATCTAATCTTGTGGTTGTTTTTTTTTTTTAAATCTATATGGTGATGAATCCCTAATTTATAGTTGTATTCTAGTCCTCTATTCTGCACTTCAAATCCACACATCCAGCTCTCTACTTATGACCTGTACTTAGATTGTAGTCATTTTCCCAAATTATTTTTTCTGAATTGTTCACCTCCAGGTGAGTTAGTATTTACACAGGGAAATTTTTTCATACATGACTTCTCTGTCTTCCTAGTCTAAATTTCAATTCTCTTCCCTGCATTATTTTTCCTGCTTAGCATACATCATTATATAACCTTCTATCCATTTTACTTTTTCATCTTGTATATTGTTTTCTCCCTCATAGGTTTTAGGATCCATGAGGTCAGTGATATCAGCCATTTTTTTTTTAATTTTTGTATTTTCAGTACCTAGCACATAGTAGGCACATAATTAATATTTATTAAATAACCCAATGAAATGAGAAAATATTAACTCTGAGTGGTAGATCACCACAATAAAAACATCAAAACTAAAATATCTGATTTATACTTTATTTGTAACTTTTAACAATAATAAGAGATATCAGGCGACATAAATGATCAGAGCTAAAGTTTAGGTAATTAAGCTAATATTTTGTGTTAAAATTTTAATGCTTTACTATTTAGATTCTAGTATTTATTTATAACAATTGACTTATTTCCAACACATGATTTTATATTTTTCCAAAATCTTTAACTTTATGTGAGAGCACACCATACTGTATAAGAAACTGAAATAAGCCTAATAAAATTTTTAAAAAAACTATGTTGTCACTTTTTTGAAATACTGAAATTAAATAAAAGTTTCAATTATATTATATTACAAAACATGTATTTATTTCTCTTTAAACTGACAAGAACAAGTAGAAACAATATATATGTATTTTACATAAACCATGTCTTAAGATTGAGCTAAAAAAAATCTTTCTATTAAAAATTTTAGGGGAAAATTACTTTGATAGCCTTCCTAGATGCTTATTATGTTTTAATTTTAGCTCAGGTTTTTCTATATTTTTAAAAACTTCCTCTGATGTTAATTGAGGTCTATTTCCATGAGTTATACCTGAATTGTTTTATCTAATAATAATTTATATAAAAAATTTTCATTAGATATCACCACTTTCTTATTATATAACTAATTATAAAGGAAAAACAGTTTTATAAAACAAAGAGAAATCTCTGAATGCCAGTGTATCTGATTGGATTCTTCAATCAGTTTGGATTCTTTCATTAAGTAGTTATGAAACTTTTGAGTAAATCCATTAACCTTTTCTGGCTTCTTTTCACTCATTTGTTTAAAATGATGAATTTAAAACATATGTCTTGATTATTTATTTTAGAAAGGATAAGACTATGAAAAAGAGTAGAGAAAAAAAAGTATCTAAAGGAAAATGCAGAATGTCCTCCAATAACTTTGTTTCATTCAATGTTGTTTTATTATAATATTGATGAGAGAGAAAAATGAAAAAGTTGATTCCCAGCCATAGCCAGGGCAACTGCTTGTGAAAATCGTGACATTTTCCCCATGTCTGCATTTTTTTCTGGGACTCCTGTTTCCTCCCACACCCCAAAGATGTAGACATTAGGTGACTTGTCATGTTTAGATTTTCCCAGTCTAAGTGAGTGTGGTCTGTGTGTAGGGGGTAGAAGTGGTGGTGGTGAGTGGGCCCCGTGTCCTGAGCTGCTGGGAAAGGCTCCAGTCACCAGACCCTGAAACAGAATAAGCAAGTAAGAAAAAAATTACTTTAAATGTTTTTATATTTATTTATTTATTTATTTATTTATTTATTTATTTATTTAATCCTTACCTGAGGATACTTTTCCATTGATATTTGGATATTTGGAGAGAGTGGAAGGAAGGAGAGACACAGAGAGAGAAACATCGATGTGAGGAGACACATTGATTGGTTGCCTCCCTCCTACACCCCAACTGGGACCAGGGAATGAGCCTGCAGTTGAGGTACAAGCCCTTGACCAGAATCAAAGCTTTGACTCTTCAGTCCACGGGCCAATGCTCTATCCACTGAGCCAAACCAGGTAGGGTGTTTTTATTCATATTCCTCCCTTTAAAATATATTTTTTATTGATTTCAGAGAGGAAGGGAGAGAGAGAGAGATAGAAACATAAAACTAGTCTACACTTATCCTCTTGCGTTTATGAACATCAACATTAAATGTCTTTATCATTCCATATCTTTATTAGCTTCTACTCCAGGTGTACAGAACTTGACTGTGACTCTAAAGATTTACTTGTTTTGACAAATTTCAAGGTTTCAGTTTTCTCTGCAACCTCAATTCTCTTGTTGGTCAAGGACAAATCATTGCTTTTTCAGTTTGTAAGAGTGAGAATAACAATCTCCTAATGTTAATGCTGTGGCTGAAACCAAGATCCCCTTGGATTCCATGCAGTGTCAAGGCTGAACACGTACTGCTGATTTTTATAGTTCTTCAAGATACATACTAGAGGTGATGGTCATAAGAGCACTTACACTTTAGCTTGATTCTTGTAGGAACATTTACATTTTCAGAAATATTTTCTGCTATTTAAAGCATAGTAAAATTTTCTTAAAAGACTTTTGTTAAGAGGAATCACTTTTATTAATAACTATTAATGAAAAATCATACATAGATTTTTGATATATTTATCTAATAACCAGATGAGAAATGCTCTATTTTTTGAATACAATAAACAAAATATAATTTATCTCCTTATGATGGAAATGGAATACAGAAATGCCAACAAATATGAACAGAGTATGTTTTGCATAACAAAGTTGTGAAAGAATAAAGAAGAAACTGATTGGATTTTCTTTATAAACAACATCTTTATAAGCAACCAAACAGAATTATTATCAATGGTACCTAGGAGACAGATGCATAAAAATTATAGTCTCTATATAATGAAATCTTCCAAAATGTCCAACCTTCCTTCAGTTGGAATAAGACTAAATATAGTCATCCTTTGGATGCTAATTTGGTAAAACTTAGACTAATAGAGTAGCTAAAATAATAGTGTAAAATATACAGAAAAAAAGCTTGTGTGGATATTTTAGAGTGAAATTGAGCCTGTATAATACATAAAATAATTTAATCAGAGATTGTGTCTAGATGAAAAATGATAGAATTAGCATCTTGACTTAGTATTTTGAGACATGCATGAAAAAAATCTTCTACTATCTCTATAGCTATGACTATGAGATTGGTATTTTTCTTCTGATAGGTTACCTTTAAATTAGATTTGACACATTTGTTTAACATCTATTGATTCATGCAATTGTACTTGATACTTGATCTGTAGTCTTAATACATGTACCACAGATGACACCAGGCCAGAATAGAATTCTTAAGGTTCATGACCTTCCAGTGGAACCGCTTCTTTTAATGCACTAAGCCAGAGTAACCATTTTTAAATCCTGGTTCATTAGTGCTATGGGGTGTCTATTTTGCAGCTGGGATATATTAAAATCCAAATTCTCCTACCCAGTGGCACTATATCTTTTTCAAATTATTTAATTTCTTTGAGGTCCATGGTTTTTGTGAAGGTTGAATAAGATAACATTTTAAAGCCTGTATAGACTATAAAATAACATAATTTCCTCCTTCAGATTTGTAAGAAAAGATAAAAAATAATTCCTAGGAGTTGTTTGTTACATTAAACTGCAGAATTTTTCTTTTTAAAAACTTAAGAGGTGTGATAATAAACACTAGAACTAGATTAAGTCCCAAGTGTTTAAATTTAGGTTCTGTTTCTTATTAACTGTGTGTCAATAGAAATATGTTCTAAACTCAATGAGCTTCAGTTTCTTTATCTATAAAGTGGAAATAATAGCATGTTTTATATGATTTTTGCTAGGAATACATAATATATTAATACATCTGTAAATCATCTACTCATTAAAGTATGACCACTATTAGTATTCACTTAAAACAAAGCAGCTTTCTTCATCCTCTTTTATTCTTATTACTAGAGGCCCGATGCACGAAAATTCATGCAAGAGTAGGCCTTCATTCCCCCGGCTGCCGGCACCGGCTTCCCTCTGGCACCCAGGACCTGGGCTTCCCTTCTTCAGCCTGGGACCTGGGGCCCAGGCTGGCTTCCTTTGGGCCACCTGCAGGCACTCGGGACCCGGCTATCTTCCCTCCAGCCCTGGCTTCATCAGGAAGGATGTCCTAAATGACATCCAGAAGATGTCCGGTCTAATTAGCATATTACCCTTTTATTATTATAGACTAGAGGCCCGGTGCACAAAATTCATGCATGGGTACGGTCCCTAGGCCTGGCCTGTGATCAGGGCCATCTTCCCCAGCTGCCTGCAGCCAGCCCTGCCTCCCGCTGCCACCCACCCCCAGCTCCCCATTCGCCATTGGGTGATAAGTGCCTGATGGCCAGGGGAAGGGACTGAGAGGTCAGCTGTTCCCACCCACTCACCGGCCCCACCTCTGCCGCAGGTGGCCATGAGGCGATCAGAGCCTGCCAGCCAGGGAAAGGGACCAAGAGGTGGTCAGTGAACCTCATAGTGACTGGTCCAGCAGTTGTTCTGGTCGTTCTGCAATTAGGGTCAATTTGCATATTACCCTATTATTATATAAGATAGAGGCCTGGTGCATGGATGGGGGCCGGCTGTCCTGCCCTGAAGGGGGCCCCAGATTGGGGTTGGGGGTTCCTGCTGGGGGAGGGGCCAGGCTGGGTGAAGGGCTGCAGGCAGTTTGCAGGCCGGCCATGCCCCCAGCTTTGTCAGAAAGGAAGTCCAGAATGATGTCCAGAATGATGGCTTTGTCAGGAAGGATGTCCAGAATAATGTCCAGAATGATGTCTGTTCTATCCGGTCTAATTAGCATATTACCCTTTTATTAAGATAGATTACTAAGAGTAGCAATGTAACTCTACTATTTTCTTTCTATGTAATGAAGCAGAATGTAGTTTTAAAGCAGTAATTCCAATTCCAGATGCCTATAGATACAAGCATCTATATAAATAGGTAAATCTGAAGTGCAAAATATTATTTAAAAAGATGGAAAGCATGTAAACTGGAAGGTGTATGTCCACTGAGGATCTTTTCAAATTAAAAAAGTTTTAAATGCCAGTATTACCAAACAAATCAAATCTGTAGGATTAATCTGACCCATTGGAACCATTATAAGTGATTTAGCATGTTGCATTAGGGATTTAGATTATAAAACAAATAACTTCATTCTCTATAGCATTTTTTAAATTTATTATTTTGCCCAGTGAAAATGCTTCCATGTGATACTACTTAGATTGTATAGTCTTCAAAGATGTGTGGCCCTGGAGGTTAAAAAATCATTCTGGAGATCACACATCTAGTGATTCTAAATCCACATAATAACTTTTGGAACAACTGCTGTTGTAAGTAACTGATATCATTTTTTTGCAGCAGGAATTAAAAACAAAACAAACTTATGAGAAAACTATATACTTACAACTCTGAAGAATCATTTGTATGCTCCTCTGAGGTCAATTCTGATTCAAGACTAAGGAAAAGTATAGAAAGCAGCACAGAACTATGTTAGCCCCAACATGATGAGAAAATGCCATGCTCCATACATTACTCCAATATCAAAAGTACATATATATTAGAAAGTAATTTTCAACATTGCCTTTTCATAGGAAAATGAGTTTGCTCTTAGTGTTACTTAAGTGTATCCATTCTAATCTAATAAAAGCCTAAGCCACTTTCCTTTTATTAGATAAGCCTGGGAAATTCTTAATCCTCCATCAAACAATCTTTCATGTACATCTGGTGTGCTGAGAGCTGATGGGGTACAATCTCACATCTTGAAAACTAGGCCCTCAGTGTGGCCGAGGAACTCATCTTTACTTCCATAGTCTGCTTCTTTCCCATTATCAAAAATAGCCTTTCAAACCTTCTCTATTCCCATCAAATCTCCAGATCCATCCCTCTGAACTTAAGATGTTGCCTTCTACCTCACAAAGAAAGAAGATTCTCTCAGACTAGAATAGTCAAACTTTATTCATCTTAATTAGAAGAATAAATTAAGCTCCCTGCTTCTCACCCAATGGAGTCCTTTCGACACACCCCAAAATGTAAACAAACAAAACTGAAAATACAGAAAGGCTATGGCTTCTAAATAACCTGGTATAATAATCAAACATATATTTCAATTGCAAATTGAGTGAGGTGCCTTTTACTAGACGTTACCATGACCTTATCTGTTTCTTGCAATAGAAAGAAATTTCATTTTACTTCTCTAATATCACGTGTGTTTCTCATAAACACTGGCACCTCAGAAATATTTGACTGAATAGATTACTTACAAGGGGAGGCACCAGAAATATTTAGATACCTTTGAAAGATTAAAATATACAGAAATCTTTAATTGATATGTAATTCCCTAAAAATGATTTTAAATAGAATTTCTGAAATTTAAATATATATTGGGCAGTTTAAAAATAAAACAAAAACATCCTTTTAGTAATAACATAGATGTATTATCTACTTAATTGTAGAAAAGAATGTACTAAAAATTGAATTGGGTTGTATGCTTTTTTTTCCATTTGAGCTTTAATTTTTTTTTTTTTTCAAAACATATTGAGAGCTGCATAAAGTAACAGACTCTATTTCTACAAATTGCTTTGGACTTTTACCACTTTTTTCTTCATGTATCTTAAACAGGGGCAATGCAGGGCCATTTTCTCAATGGTAAATTTCTTATTCAATGCTTATTCATTCATAGGGAATCGGGGATGAGAGAGAGGGGGGAAAGAAATAAAATAATGAATAATAGAAAATAAAATAAAAATGAAGCAGAGAAAATATGGGTACTTAGTAATACTACAGTGATGTAAGTAGAGAGAGCCCGTAAGTTGGGCAAAGGAGATATTTATGCCTAAATTTGTTTTCAAATAGCTCATGTGCTTCTTGATGAATGGCAGCATGATCTCTCTGTCTTTTATTCCACATAGCCACTGTTCTGCTCTATTTAGTGTGGTCACAGGAATATTATATTTACTCACCAACTAAGTAATCCAGCAGTGTAAGTAGTGGTCTACTTTCACTGAATTGCCTTAAGGTATGAATGAAAATGTAAACCTGTAAAATATCAATAAAGCTGACATAAAACTTTTTGTTCCCAAAGATAGAAAGCAAAAAGAGCATGGCCTTAGGGTAATATACTATGCCTAAAGGCTAACTGAGTCTCCTGCCACACATTATATTGGAGGGTTATTACATTTTGTCTATTAGAGGCATAATGCCCTTGGGATTTTACAGGGTTTTGAACATAAATCCTTTGGCAGCTCAAATTTTAGTGATGCAGAAGTGTATATCATGGTTCTAATGCTCATGAGTGGGACAAAATACCAAATCATTTCTTGAGATGCCTAATGTGAGTGTCAAATTACCAGCCTCCACCAAGCAAAAGGGAATGCTAATTAAAAGGGTAGGACATGTTCCAGTTGTTCTAATCAAAGAGAGCTTAATCCTTCCATAAGCTGGCTGGCTTTATTGGAGGAAATTCTGAACAACCTTGTTACTTTTGATAACTGTAAGCCACTGACTCATGGCCCCTTGACAGCTAGCTGAGCATGTAATAACATTTCTCTGTATTTGGGGACTGGCTTAGCTGGCTTTATAATAGATTATTGTGGATGTTAAAGTGAAATGTTAGTCTTTCTTTAAAGATCTGTATTCACCAGTAATTAAGGTTATAAAAAGGGCACTGAGCACAATACAGCTTCAAGGTCACCAAACACAGATGTAACAGCCTTCAGTTTGTGTAAATAAGGTATTAACCAGGGGTTTATTCTGCGATTGTGTCATGAAAAAATAGGTTTTTCAGGAACAGTTTGATGGGAAAGTATTTTGAGGTGAATTTAAAAATGTCTTTTTTTTCCTTTAGTTCCCCCCAATATTAATGACTAGAAGGAAAAGCAAGTGGCATTACAGACATGCAGAAAAAAGGAAAAAAATATACAATAAAAAGAAGTTGAATGTTATCAGTTAAAGAGAAAAACCAGATACCAGAACAGAGTTTCATCCGAAAGCATTTGAAGTTATTGGGTATAACAAGAACCATGAAGAAATCACAACCTTTGGCATAAGAATGTCTACAGAGACAACACAAACAAGGATTTCACTTTAACTTCCAACACAGTGACAGTTACTGGCTGTTTGTGTTTGCCATTCATTGTAAGTGGAAAAAGTTAAAGTACACACAAGAGAGCCATTTAACTACTTATTTCAAAGAAAGAAATTGATGTGTTTCACTCAACTTTAGAGTTTTGATATTCACTCACCATTTGAATCAGATCTTTATGTTCATTATTACAATAGACGGAAACATTGTGTGTTTTGTAAGAAATCCTCTTTTCTGATCTTCAACTGCCATACAATTTGATGTAAATAAAAAGAGAAAAAGTTTTCCATTTAAGTATTGTAATTGTAAAACGATTTCCTATAGAGCAAAGGAGTCGCACTAATGGTAGGTTTCTATGGCAGAAGGGTCCTAGAGTTGGGAAAGCATAATTTATTGTGCAGTAAGGCAATCATGTTTTCATTGTACCAGATAGGATCAGGGCAGGTACTCCCCAAGGAGTGAGCCTCTTTGCTTCAATTTTAAACTGCTGAAAGGGAGGATGTGCAATGCTTTATAGTGCAGACAAAAATGTCACATCAGTAATTGCTATGCAGGTGCTTAAGCATGTGCCAAATAAAACCATAAATTATATTTCTCATGCCTTAGGCATTACTCGTGTCAGTAGTTAAAAGAACAATTACCGCATAATATGTACCTTTTTAAAATTAGAAATAGTCAGGAAAATCATTCAGATAACCTTTTGTGAAGAATTAAAACTTCCTTTTAAGGTATTTTACATCATTGTGTTGATCTATCTTTTAAGCAAAAAATTTCATTTTAGTTAAATTCTTTCCATCAGATGCCATATATATTGAAGGCTTTTAAAACTGTAATTAGTGATATAATGAATTAATTTAAAGTTACATGATAGAATAAAGTGAAGCTTGCATAACCTTCAGGAAATGGAAGTTATTCTAGACATCACCTTCCTCTTTCCCCACGTAACTTTACTTGGTTTTTCCTTTTGTAAGAGACAAAAAATGTTAATAGCTATGTAAACCTTTTTTGTTTGATTCTTCCATCTGCTCTTTTCTAGGCATGATTTTCAGTGCACTGAGATCTTAGCTAACTAGAGCTCTTTCCTGGTATTGTTCAAACAGAAGTTGATGGAAAGACATGTATATTTCCTCTCTAGCCATAAGGCAATAAGGATATATGCACTGGGATCACACCGGCTGGAGTTCAAGTGTCATAGAGAAATGAACACATAGAGGGAAGCAAAGATAAGAGCAAGAGATTGAAATCTGATGGTATTTATGGTATTTAAGTTTCCAATTATCCCTAAGGCCCCTACCATTTACCTTTCTGGAGTTGTCAGGTGTGCTAATTATCAACTACTGGTCTGTGATAATTTAGGTTCTTTTATACTCACAAACAAATAACAGGTGAGAAATACATTTGTATTCCCAATGGACTTTTTTTTTTATTCATTATGCTACCATGTATTAATTGTGTAAGATGCCTAAGACTTGCATTTGAATATGACTCAATCATGTCCTATGTAGGGGATTTTGGTCAAATGTGTAAACCTCTCTGTGGTTCAGTCCCCTTATATCATACATGTATATATGACTTAGACCAGTGGCTGGCCCAGGATAACAATGATAATAATACAATAACATTAGGTCATTTAATTGATTATTACCTTTAATCATAATAGACATCTATATCAGGTTGTTTTATTATTTTTATTTTACAGATAAGGAAACGAAATGAAAGAAGTTGTAGTCTCAGCTGTGAAATCCAGGTTTGCTTGAATCTGATTCTTGAATTATTTTCTCTTTCTCTGGACACCTCTCATATAGTTAATATGAAATATGCCATTATATTATTTTTCATTACATAAGGATCTATCTTCTCTGCTAGATCAAAATATCGGTTAAGGGAGCAACTATATGTAATTCATTTTGCTAAACTCAGTTTAGCAGTATACATATATTTCCTCCCTCTGCTCCAACTCTTCCTCTTCTTTCTTTTCTTTTCTCCCCTCCCCAAGTTAAGAAACCATTTCCAAGGGCCATGTGATCTAACTTGAATGAGTCAGTCTGGGTCTTTTGACTACCCAATGTTTCCTGGACTCTACAATATACTGCTACCCAAGGGAGAACCATATCTGCTTTCTCTCCCTATGGTCTGAGAACTACTCCCTATTTCATATTGCAGGATCTGTTTCATGCATGGGATCTTGTATCTGTTTTCCCAGGTCTGGGTTTTGATGGGGTTTGTAATATAGCTGAGCTTTGTATCTACTGCCCACCTCTTCCCAATCTTCATGGTCCTTGATATGTTTCACAAACATTACATTGCCTTTGATTCTAAATCCCCAGCATAAAACTGGTATGGATTTCTTCAGTGGGCCAGTTAAACTTGATCACTAATAACTGATCACTTCCATTGTTGGTCCACATTCCTTCTGGCTGGTGCTAAGATTTTTCTCCTTGCTTCTGAGAGGCACACCTGGAAACACCACTTTTACATACTCTAGTCTACAAGGTCATACTATTGCCCAAAGCCATGAATTTATAGTACATAGAAAGCCAGAAATGTTGAGGGCAAAGGTGGCTAGAAAACTGTAGTGATTAGTTTTGACAGCTGAGGTGAGTTACAATCATACCTCAATAATGAATGGTTTATATTGTAGGAGATTCTCCTTTGCTTTTAGTCATAGATAGAAATATATGCATTAATATATTTTTCAGTGTAAGACTGTGCCTATCATCACAGATGAATACCCTAAGAGTGGTAGGTTAGAAACATATGCAGATAGAAATTGTGAACCCTTTTCTTGATAACCTATACCAGCCGTGGGCAAACTATGGCCCGCAGGCCGGATCTGGCCCGTTTGGCTGTTCTATCCGGCCCGCGGAGCTGAAAGAGCAGAGGGTTCTCTTGCTCTCCCCTCTGCTCCTTTACTTTGAATTTATATTAGTTCACACAAACACTCCATCCATGCTTTTGTTCCGGCCCTCCAGTCCAGTTTAAGAACCCATTGTGGCTCTCGAGTCAAAAAGTTTGCCCACCCCTGAAAAAGCCAGAACGATGGAACGACCGGACCAACTGGAAGGGCCGGTCGCTATGATGTGCACTGCGGCGGCCAGAGATCGAGCCTGAAGCCAAGGTCTGAGATACGTGCCCTTGACCAGAAACAAACCCAAACAGTCCATGGGCTGATACTCTAATCACTGAGAGAAACTGGCCAGGGCAAGTTGTCCTAGTTTTAAGCCTTGGGGCCAATCCAGTTGATCTATGTAGATTTTGTCATGGCCCAAGGCCTCTAGCAGCTCAAGTGGCTGTGTAATCTTGCTCTAAAAGTTTCGATTCTAAGTTGATTGGCCCGGAATCAGAAAAACAAGAGGCCAGAAAAAGAACAGATGTATTTCTTTCTCCCCCTTGAGCATTATTTTCTTTTTTCTGATTCCATCCTGGAAACCAAAAAGAAGCATGTTTTGATTATATTTACAAATTGATCTAATCATCCTGGAATGTTGGAGTACGTTTTCTCTTTGGAAAGGGACATCAATAATGTGCCTCTGGGCATGGGGTTGCTAGCCATTGGGGACTTGCTCTGTGGGGTACCAGGCACAAGAGGCGGCCTAAGCACTGATGGCTCAATTCCTCCCAGCACGTGGTCCACCCACACGCAGGGCTCCTCCCTCACGGGCCCCCCTGCACAGTGGGGACTTGTGATAATTGTCTCTTTAACAGCAAACATTTATGGGAAGCTTGGATAATTGCAACCACCTTCTAATGGCTGTCAGTGCCAAGTTTCCTGCCTCTCACTCCATTCATCTCACTCAGCTCCCGGAGCCATCTACCTAAAACACAAATCTGATCATGACACTTTCCCTCGTAAAAACCATCGGTGCCTCCCGCTGCTCAAAGGATAATGTCTTAAACCCTTTAGTAAGACTCACTGGTGCACACGATCTCACCCACCAGGTATCCCTGACCAATGCATTATTTTATTTAAGAACCCAAACTCAAGTAGCTGACCTCATTCCTTCTTTAGAATTACATCACAATGGATACGTGTGTGTAGCCCTAAAATACTTTAAATGTCACGAAATAATGGTGAGCATAACTGCCTATCTCCGCTTCTCTACTTTACACCACGTGAAGGCAGAGTCTGTGCCCACATTTTGTACTGTAGGCATCTGATACCATGATTGGCAAAATGTATAAGTGCCATAGAAATGAATGGCATACAAGATGTGGTGCTCCCACAGATACCTGACTGCCTCTCTCTCTCAGAACCTTCATATTATACTTTAGCAACCAGTTTCTGCTAATAGACTTCACAGTCCATCAGGGCAGCAAGTCCATTCTTTATCACCATTATGGAGACTTCTGATCATAGCTATTGTTGTTTAAAGCTCTGACCACATGACCCTTTTACATTGTGCATTTAATAGGGTTTACAAAAATCTTCACTATAACCTTTTTCATTTGATTTTCCTAATCTATATATATATAAAAGGCTAATATACAAAGTATCCCCGTGGGAGTTCCACCAGGAGACCAGGAGTTCTATCACTCGCTTTGACATATGCTGACCACCAGGGGGCGATGTGGAATGAAGGAAGGCTGGGGAAGGGAGGCCCGGCTGGCAGCTGGAAGGCCCCGATGGGCCCTGATTGCTGGCCAAGCCTAGGGACCCTACCTGTGCACGAATTTCATGCACCGGGCCGCTAGTGTTTAAATAACAGAGAGTAAACGATACTATATACATTAGTTAGTTTTCTATAGGCATTTCATGATAAATAGTCAAATAATTAAGTACCGTGTAGAGACTGCTAGTGAGAGTATAAATTGGCATAACTGCTTTGAAATGCTATGTGGCATTACTACTAAATATAGGCAGTTCTACATCCTATGACCCAGAAATTCTACCTCTCTCTCTCATCAATAAATGAAAAAAATATAATGAAAAATAACAGACCATTAAAAAGTGAACAAATGAACCAGTGTAGCTTAGACAAGATAGAAATGCATTTATCTTTCACTAAAAAAAAAGTGTAGCTATTTGTCCAGGTGTGGCAGATGAAAATTATTCACCAGACACCACACTCCCATCTTTATATCATGTAAAAAAAAAAAAAAAAAGATTTTTTAAGTTGAGTTGGTTCCCTTTAAACCATTCCTTAATAGAAGCTACATTCCCAGGTATATCTCATGGCCACATTTAGGCTGGAAAAGGCTGGAAAATGTAGCCTTTCAATCTGAGAGATAAGGTACTGAGTTAAAAAGGAGAGTCTGTTATTACTTGAAAACAGGATAAAAGACTTCAGTTTGGCTGATAAGGTTCTCTGCAGCAGTGGAAAATAGCAAACTGGTTATAATTGGTAAGGACTTACTTTTGTGAAACATCAATTTGAAAGAGGAGAACTGATTTTGGAGTAAACAAACACAGTTATCTGTAACAATAGCAAAATGTGGTGTCTTTTTTCATAGAACACATGTTTAAATGGCCATATTTTAAAGACTTATTTTAGTTATTTTTATTTTCTTTTATGTACCTACATCCAAAGGAAAGGGGGAATGACTAGAACAAAACATTTTTTATTGGATAATTGCATATTTAAACATATGAAAGCAGCTTTTATAGATGCTTTGAAATAAGTCAGAATCCAGAATTGCCCTATATAAGGAGGAGACCACTCTTAATGATTAGAATCTGTGTTTTTAGAAATTCTTGCCACATCTTTCCATCAGAGGTACTGATTAGGGCAATTGGGCACTTAGAGATAACTATAAATAGTACTATTGTAGTCAGCTTGGGCTATAACAAAAATACCACAGACTGGGTGGCTTATAAACAACCAAAAAAAATTATACTTTACAGTACTGGAACCTGGAAGTAAAAAATCAGGATGCCAGCATGGGCCAGCTCTGGTGAGAAACTTCTTCCAACTATGTGACTGCTGACTTCTCATGCTGCTCCACATGGCAGAGAGCAGAGGTGAAGCAAGCTCTGGTGTGAGTAAAACCTCACCTGATTCTAATTACCTCCCGAAGGCCCCATATCCTAATGCAATCACACCTGGGGGTAGAATTTCAACACAATTTGGGCAGGGACACAAACATGCAGTCCATAACAGGCACTGAGAAAACTTTATACTTAACCAAACTATAGAAATGTTTCAGGGTTCTCAGATGACGTTCTTCAAGGACAGAAGGCCTACCATTTACGATGGTTTGACTTACGATTTTTCAGCTTTATAGTGGCAAAAAAGCAATATGCATTCCGAAGGAACTGTATTTCAGATTTTGAATTTTGATGTTTTCCCAGGGTAGCGATCTGCAGTTTGATGCTCTCTTGTGAAGTTGGGCAGTGAGCCTCAGCTCCCAGTCAGACACACAATCAGAAAGGGAAATAACTCAGACTCCACTCTGAGCATGTTTAAGGTAGGCTAGGTTAAGCTATGGTGTTCATTAGATTAGGTGTATAAACCGCATTTTCTACTTACAATAATTTCAACTTATGATGGGTTTATTGGTTTGTTGCTTTGTAATTTAAAAACTACAAAATAAAAAGAAATCAATAATAGTAAATTAGTTTACTCTATTTTGGGGTTTGATGAGAAAACATTTTTTAATTATACCAATGTACAGCACATTGTATGTTTTCAAAAAAAAAAAACCTGTTGATAAAATTTTAACCCTGTCTTGAACGAATAATTCTATCAAAATATATGTTTGATTGAAGAGATACATTTCATTCATTTAGTTACAAAATACTGTTACTAAATATGGGATTTATGCTAAACACTTAAGTCACAAAGAAGAGGAAATTTGATCATCAAGATAGTCTCTGGAAACATTTCCCAGGAAGGTTGTTGCTCCATCAAAGCCCTACAAGGCATAAAGTGCATACCATATATGCAAATTTAGATCTATGAAAATAAGTTTGCAAGAGATTTTGCTTACAAGTCTATATAAACATTATTCAACAAGAAAATACTTTATTTTGATATTTTATAGTCTTGATAATTTATTAAGAATATAAACATGAGTATTAAATCAAATTTCTGAAATACACATTTGCATAGATATTGGTATAGTCATCACATTGTATATAATGGAGATATAAAATATAAAATGTTTACTAAATATTTATATTTTGTTTGGTGCATATATCATGATATTTATATTTTGAGAATAATTTTATCAATCTATATATGAATGATTTGACTCCTTTTCTATTCTTTAAATTAACATTATTACTAAAAGAATGTATTTTCCAATAAAACCTAAAAAAGGTTTAGATCAATATACTAGTAGATATGTTTGAAATCTTTGATTTGTTCCTTTCTTAAGCTCTTATCCAAGTTTTTGAAAGCCTGATCCTAATCATCTGTTTTGCCGCTTTGTAGACTAGGCAAAACAAATTTCAAATCAAGGCTTAATTATCACAACTCATAGTTTCTTGAGATTAGAATTTATCTTTCTTTTGTAGTAGTTCACCTTATCCAGAGGGGATAGGTTCCAAAACATCCCATGGATACCTGAAACCACAAATAATACCAAATTCTTTATACACTACTAGTGGCCCGGTGCACAAAATTCATGCCCTCGGGGTGGGGTGGGGGGAGTCCCTCAGCCCAGCCTGTGCCCTCTGGTAGTCCGGGACCCCTCGGGGGAAGTCCAACTGCTGGCCCATTGTGAGCCCAGCTTCTGTCTGAGAAGCACTCCTCCTCTGGGAGTACACTGACCACCAGGGGGCAGCTCCTGCATTGAGCGTCTGCCCCCTGGTAGTCAGTGAGCATCATAGCGACCTGTTGTTCTGCCATTTGGTCAATTTGCATATTAACCTTTTATTATATAGGATGTATTTTCCTATACATATATGCCTATGATAAAGTTCAATTTATGAATTATAAGAGGTTAACAACTAATAGTAAAATAAAATGTCAAGAACTTGCGCATTTTTACTTAAAAGAAGCACTTTACACCTTCTCTTTAGCATATCTGTATTACCCACGTCACTATTATCACACTTTGGGGCCATTATTAAGCAAAAAAATAAACACAAAACAAAAAACAGGTTTTTTGAATACAAGCACTGGGATAGCAACCATCCATCTGATAATTGAGGTAGCTACTAAGTTACTAACTGCCAGGGGTATACACAGTGTGCAGATGCTGGACCAAGGGATCATTCACATCTTCGGCAGGATAGAGATTGAGATCTCGTCATGCCACTCAGAGGGGCACTCAATTTAACACTGATACATTGTTTATTTTTCACGTAGTATTTCAGACCCTGTTTGTCTGTGGGTAACTAAATCTATGGACAGTGAAACCATGGATAAGCAGGGCTACTATATACCAATGCATTTGCTAACACTTATCACTTCCTACAGTGTATATAAAGGTAACCTACAGAATATAGTCGTTAGAGGTTCTTGTGGCCTTGGGTTGATAACATGTGGACAATCTCCAAAGAAATGGACCTGTAAGGGGAGTTTGTTCCGATGGCTCCTGTCCACTTCCAGTCTTCTTCATACCACACAGTACCAACACAGTCAGCCACACTGGTGAAGGAGTAGTAAACACCTGCATAATGAAATCCTGCCTAGGTGGCAGCTTAGCAGGCCGCTGTCTCTGTGACTGGCAGCAGTAGCTAGCACTTAGCCCTCTACTAACATTTGCTGATTGAAGAGGAAATCCTTGACTCTCAGAATGCTATCTGCCTACATTGAATTCTGTGGACTCTATCAGTATCTAGTCCAGCTGTGCATGTTTTGATAGACTGTAGGTAGGCAATTTGGTAGCTTCAGAGCCTGCTTTGCTTGTGAGTGATGTCTGGAGAATTTAGGACTGCCACTTCCTTTAGAAATCATACTGCCAGTGGCAAAATAAAAAAGTGCAAGTTAGAAAGCCTGGTCTTAATTGTTACCAGAAATAGAGCTTTCCCTTTAGAGCAGCATATTCGGAAATAGATTTGGAAACATTTACCTAAAACATGAGCAAATAAATAGATTTTTCAACCTCTGGGGCATTTTCACTCTGTTTATATTTTTAGCCATTTTTCTCTCATTTAGAATAAGAACACCAGTTCCAACTACTCCATAACTGCAATATTTACTCTGGGACTTAGAGTTAGTTGTAAACAGTCCCTTTAGCTGCTGGCAGTTTTGTTGATAGATAATCTCTGATGTTTCAGGACCTAGAAGCTTCAATATTCCTCCACTTGAGAGCTTGGTAAGACTGCCTCCTTCCACTACACACACAATAGTTAATTAGCTGATTATCCTAACACTCTTATCTGAGGATACTTTCTGCCTTCACTGGCATGATACAAGGGACCTTGCTCATGGCTTGTCCCTGCCAAGCCTTGATCCCTCAATCTTCCTTCTAGACCAGTGGTCGGCAAACTCATTAGTCAACAGAGCCAAATATCAACAGTACAACGATTGAAATTTCTTTTGAGAGCCAAATTTTTTCAACTTAAACTTCTTCTAACGCCACTTCTTCAAAATAGACTCGCCCAGGCTGTGGTATTTTGTGGAAGAGCCTCACTCAAGGGGCCAAAGGGCCGCATGTGGCTCGCGAGCCGCAGTTTGCCGACCATGGTTCTAGCCAGGGGTCCTCAAACTTTTTAAACAGGGGGCCAGTTCACTGTCCCTCAGACCGTTGGAGGGCCGGACTATAGTTTAAAAAAAAAACTATGAACAAATTCCTATGCGCACTGCGGGCCCGGGACGAGTCAGCTGCTAAGCAGGACAGGCAGCGGCACCCGGCGAGCCGGATAAATGTCCTCGGCAGGCCGCATGTGGCCCGCAGGCTGTAGTTTGAGGACCTCTGTTAGACAAAGCAAAAATAATGGGTATTGCTGGGAGATGATTATAAAAGATGCAAGATCTCCTTATGCTACAATGTATTAAGACTGAACCAACTTTATAGTACTTCCTACTAATCAGAATCAGATTATAACTTCAGTAATATGGGAAAGAGCTTCAGCAAGAGGTTTGGAAGAACATGTTTATTTCTCTCCTTTTTGGGGTAGAGGGAACAGGCAGAAAGCATATGTTCAATAGCACAGGTAGTTTCAATCAGTGTTAATTTGATTCTTTTCCTTTCTAATGTGATTCTCTTCCACTAATTATTTTAAACAATTTCTATCATACATACACATAGGTATAGATATCTATGACTATATAGACACACATACACACACAAAGAGAGACAGAGAGAGAAGGAGAGAGAAACATAGACATATACACATGCAGACAAATCTTGTACAATTTAACACAGTTAACAATAAAGTTCTCTGAGTTTTCTCTTCAGACACCTTCTAACTCACAACCTGTTTGTTTTTTTTCTTAGAAATGCCTAAGGCAGTAAAATGATATAAAGAGACAATAACATGGCCATATACTACATTAATATTAATCTAGGTTAAATAAGGAACTATTGGAGTCTGAATTCAGAAACTTCAAGCATTAACTTTATCAAGTTGGTATGTAAGCACTTTAAAGGAACTGTATATGTTTTTATTGGGTAATTAAGCATTCATTTGGAAGAAAAAATTATCTTTCACATATCTATAATAGATTAAGTTCAGGTCAATTATATCTAGCTTTTCAAGGTCAGGTATTTGATAAGTAGTGATCACTTCATCCTTGAAAATTCCCCTTTTGATAAATAATCTTTAGGTAATAATTGTTACTTCAACTACTTTATAATGACAGTTTGAGTGTGAGGTCAAGCTAACCTTTCATTAAATCAAAGCAGTGAACCAGATGCTTAGAATAAGAATGATAATTAATCCATGGCCTCTTAGAAGAACAAAGACTCATTTGAAGGAGGCATTTACATACTGGAGTGATTTCTTTTGTTCTTGTTTTGTTTTGCATCTCATGGTAATTTAATTCATAAGAGATTTAAGAAACATATTGGTAATATTTATTATGTGACAGCATATCAGCATTTCAGGAAATCTTCCTGTACCTCAGGGATCAATTAACCCTTGTTTCTAATTTTGTGGTAGAATTAAATATGCTCAAATATTTAATATTATCAAAATATGAACAATAAATTCTACATTGGTTTTATGGATTTAATTCTTACAAATGATCATTTATAGATGTCTCCTTATAAAGATATTAAAGAAAATACACTCAGGTAAGTTTGGACAAGTGTGATTAGGTCACAATTAAAAAATTTGATGTGCTCATTGTTTAGTGTTAATAATACCGAATTTTTGAACTGCAACCCAGAGTCTGTTGGAATCGAAGAATGAATCCATGGACAGAAAGTGGTATAGCAAAGGTGAAGATTTATTGAAGAACAAGTACAGACTTCCACATGGGGAGAGGGAAAGAGTCCCACTGAATCCTCTTCCCAAGAGCTTATAAAGGCTGCAGATCTGGTGCCTTGATATCCCCTCTGATTGGTCAATATTGCCTTTCAAGTTGGTTACTATAGTAACTCCTTGGCTCAAAGGTTAAAGCTCATATGGGACATGTGAGGTTCTCCCCCCTCCTTCCCTCTGGCTTTCTTCTTTTCTTTCTGAATGAAGGGCTTCCTTCTCTTTATTTTGTAAATATAGACCTTTCTTGGCTACTTCCAGTTACCTTGTCTTATGTAAACACTAGAGGCCTGGTGCACGAAATTTGTGGACAAGGAGGGGGGTGTCCCTCAGCCCAGTCTGCACCCTCTCCAATCTGGGACCCCTTGAGGGATGTCTGACTGCCTAAATGGGCAGTCGAACATCCCTTTCACAATCCAGGACTGCTGGCTCCCAACCACTCACCTGCCTGCCTGTCTGATTGCTCCTAACCACTTCTGCCTGCCAGCCTGATTACCCCCTAACCACTCCCCTGCCAGCCTGATCAACATCTAAATGCTCCCCTGCTGGCCTGGTTGCCCCCAACTGCCCTCCCTTGCAGGCCTGGTCGCCCCTAACTGCCCTCCCCTGCAGTGATGGTCAATTTGCATATTACCTCTTTATTATATAGGATACCTGTTGCTCCTTCCCTTGTCTTAAGGGAATGTAACTGCACCTGGCTTCCTTGTGTAATGGAAAGGTACCTTCTCCCAGTCAGCAGCCCCGCACTTTCCCATGGACCCCAATTCTAAAAAATCCCTAAGCCTGCCTATATCCCCCTAAAATTCCTGCATCATTAACAAAGCCAAGTTATAAAGGTCATTTTATATTTTGTAAAATGTTTGTGTATTAAAAAAGTAAAATGATGTGATACATTCTCCTTTTTACAAAGATATTATAGTCCTGTTTATATCTTTTATTTCTACTGGACAATAGGAGAAATTTAAGTAAAGCATGATCAAAATACTCAGAAAAATACACTCCAAAGAAAGAAATTCATTTCTAAAATATAATTTTAAGGTTAGCATTGCAACACAAAAAGTACTAATGACAAAACTATCTTCATTCATTTATTCAATAAATATTTTACCATTTGCTTCTCACACCAGGCACTGTACTATTTGATGTAAATGTAGCAGTAAATATTCTATGTTGAAAAATAAAAAAAATCATATAATACAATTCCCCCCAATATGTCCTTGGGACCATTCACAGAATGTATAAAATGAGCAGCCTACACAGAAAATTGGGAAGCAATTAGAAAGAAAAGTAGAAGGAAGACAAGTAACTTATTGTATAAAAAGTGCCCAGCAACGTCAAATACTACCAGTAGGCCAAGTCAGAACGATGCTAATTTTTATTGGTAATAAGACAGTGTGGGGAACTTTATTGAAAAAATTTTACTTCAATTAGGAGGCAATTGTTAAGTTGCTATGGTTTGAATGAGGGATATGGAAAAATGGAGAAAGCTACAGTGTTGAAAATTCTTGAGATACTTTGAAAAGAAGAAAGCTATGGTGGAAGCTAGGGAGCCAAGAGATCAACAGGGATAACTTGATGTGTTTGTGTGTTACATGCACTGAGTCAGATCTGCCTCCTGACGGCCCTATGAATGGGTGATGTGCACAATGTCCCATCCATAGCAGTCCATTCAGGAAATGAGTCAGCAGAAAGGGCAAGAATGAAAATACAAAAGAAGGAAAAAAAGGCATAAAATTGTGAAGTAGAATTGCTTTCATTGGCAAAGGGTAAAAGAACAGTTTAGATACAGATTAGTATATTGGTCTGGTGAGAGTAGTAGAGGTTGATTTATTAAATATTTTATTGTGAAGATTTATTAATTTAACAAATATGTACCTATACTATTATACATATTACTAAATGTGGAAGAAAAGGAGAGAAGAGAAATTTAAGGAGAGTTTAGGGCATTTAATGGAGATACATGCCAAATTTTTTTAAATGTTGTTTCAAAGAATGAGAGCAAGAACTGAAGAAAGAACTGTAAAAAATTACAGGTCATGACTAAGTTTCCAGGTGAGGCTAGGTGTCATCAAAATGTAGTGTCTCAAATCCATATAATTTTGTAGGCATTTCCAGTAGTGCTTAGTAGCCAGGTGTATGTGTAGAGAATATGGGCAATTTTTTTTTTCAGAGAGTGTGATTAAATAACAATAGATAAAAAGGAACAGATATATGGAAGAATTAAGAAGGTTTGAAATAACAGACCCAGGAATCTTAGAGAGATGAGGAAGAAAAAGAGCATAAGAAGGGGAATAAACAGAAAAAAGAGAGGGTTCAAGTAACAGGATAACTGTATAAAGTTGAAAAACATTATCTTCATATTAACTGAAATGAAAAAAATTGTTTTGTGGTTTGTGAGAGGAATATTTCAACTTCAGTTTTAATTGTTTGAGAGTTCCAGGTGATGACAAGATCCAGTGTAGGAGAATATTGAGTAAAGATAAAAGTTACTAAAGGTTGAAGGGAAAAATCACAAACCTGAAAGGTTAGGCTACTAGATCTTGGAGTCATCTCAAAAGAATTTTGATTGTTCTCAGTGTGAGAAGTGCTTCAAATAAAACGGATAACCAAGAGCAGTATTATAACCCATATGACTGAAATGGCAGCCAAGAAAATGCCTTGGTAGAAAATAATTGAATAATGCTTCGAAGTAGACAAAGAGAAAAGAGAAAGGAAATATTTCATAATGGACAGTGTATAGGATTTAAGTCCGGTAGACCTGCATTCTTTTCCACTGACTAGTTTTGTGGCATCATCTATCTGAGCCTTGGCCTTATCAATAGTAAAATGGCTATTCAGTTAATATACAGGGTGGAGCAAAAGTAGATTTACAGTTGTGGAGTATGTGAAACAGAGTTTATTCTTATATTGTTATTTTTAATTATTATATTATTTTCCATATGAATAACTATAAACCTACTTTTGCCATATCCTGTATATTTATTAGGCTATTTATCAATGCCAGAGAATGAGTTAAATCCTAAAATAATTATATCTTGTTCTTAAGATTGTTGTCAGGATGAAATAATTGAATGCATAGAATAAATAAATACTACTATTGTCTCATTATTGCTCATTTCTAAGATCTTATAAGGAATCATGCTTCAATAATAATGATTGATAATAATAATAATAACTGTCAAGTACATGCTTTACTACTGATGTGAAGACACTTAGAGTTATTAAAAATGTATTCAAATATTTTAATCTCTGAATAAAGTATATATATCTAATTACATTGAATATTTTAACAATTAGTTTGTTACATACTCTTTGGAAGGTAGCAAGTCTTAGGATTCTGTTTAACTAATTGAGTTGTGCCTAGCTGGTTTGGCTCAGTGGATAGAGCTTCAACCTGCAGACCAAAAGGTCCTAGGCTCGATTCTAGTCAAGGGCATGTACCTCAGTTGCAGGCTCCTCTCTGGTCTGGGCCCAGTGGGGGCTCATGCAGGGACAACCAATTAATGTGTTTCTCTCGCATCGATGTTTCACATCGATATTTCTCTCTGTCTTTCCCTCTCTCTAAAAATCAATGGAAAAATATCCCTGGGTGAGGATTTAAAAAAAAGTGACTAATTAATTGATTTGTAACTAATTAAGTTATACTTATTGCACTATATGATTATAACATGTTTGTTTTTTACTGAAGCATAATATGAGTTCTACTTTATGATTTTTCAAATGTATAATTAAATATTATATATTTTGTTAATATAATATGTTATGTGCTTATATAACCCTAGAGTTTAATAGCCACATATTATATAGAAAACCCTAAAGACTCCACCAAAAACTACTATATCTAATAAACTCAGCAAAGAATCAGGATACAAAATTAACATTCAGAAATTAGTGGCATTTTTACATACCAATAATGAGCTATCACAAAGAGAAATTAAGAAAGTCCCATTACTATTGCAACCAAAAAAAGAAAGAAAAATGGTACCTAGACCTGTACTTGGAAAATTATAAGGTATGGCAGAAAGAAATTGAGGATGATACAAATAAATGGAAACATATACTGTGTTTATGGATAGGAAAATATTCATCATTAAAATGTCCATACTGTCCAAAGCAATCTACAGTTTTTAGGCAATTCTTATTAAAATACCAATAGGATATCTCACAGATATAGAATAAATATTCCAAAAATATTTATGAAATCACAAAAGATACCAAATAACTTCAGTAATCTCAACATCCCCAGAAACAAGAACAAAGTTTGAATTGTCTCACTACCTGATATAAAACTACGAGAGGCCCGGTGCACAAATTTGTGCACCAGTGGGGTCCCTCGACCTGGCCTGCAGGATCAGGCTGAAATCAGTTTTCCAACATCCCCTGAGGGGTCCTGAATTGCGAGGGGGCACCGGCCAGGCTGAGGGACCCCACCGGTGCATGCCTGGGGCCAGGGAGGGATGCGGGAGGTTGGCCAGCTGGGGAGGGACCGTGGGAGGGCTCCAGGGCTTGTCTGGTCCTTCTCACTCAGTCCCGATCGGAGTGTCTGCCCCCTGGTGGTCAGTGCATGTTATAGCAACTGATCGACCAGTCTTCTGTCTGCCCCCTGGTGGTCAGTGCACATCACAGTGAGCAGTTGAGTGGTCTTAGCATATCATTAGCATATTACGCTTTCATTGATTGAACAGATGACCAGACAACTGGACATTTAGCATATTAGGCTTTTATTATATAGGATAGTACAAGGCCATAGTAATCAAAATACCGTGGTATTGGCAAAAGAACCAGGCATACAGAGGAATAGATCAAAATAGAGAGCACATAAATAAACCTGTCATACCTTTATGTTCAATTACTATTTGACAAAGGAGGCAAAAACATACAAGAATATAAAGACAGTTTCTTCAATAAATGGTGTTGAAAAAACTGGACAGGTACATGTGAAAAAATGAAACTAGACTACAAACTTACACCATACACAAAAATAAACTCAAAATGGATAAGAAAACTTAAATGTGAGTCACAAAACCATTTAAATCCTAGAAGAAAACATAGGCAGTAAAATATCAGTTATTTCTTGGAGCAATATTTTTAATGATATATCTCCTTGTGCAAGGGAAACAAGGAAAAATAAATAAATGAGACTACATCATACTAAAAAGCTTTTACAAAGAAAAATAAACCATCAACAAAATAAAAATGGAACTCACTGCATGGGAGAATATATTTGCCAATGATACATCAGATAAGGGGTTAATTTCCAAAATATATGAAGAACTTATACAACACCAAGAAAACAAACAACCCAATTAAGAAATGGGCAAAGGAACTGAATAGTCACTTCTCCAAAGAGAACACACAGATGGCCAATAGACATGAAAATGTCACTAATCATCAAAAAGATGCAACTTAAAACTCTACGCCTGTCAGAATGGCTATTCTCAATAAATCAAGCAACAACAATTGCTGGTAGAGATTTGATGAAAACGGATGCTTGCACACTGTTGGTGGGAATGCAGACTGGGTGCAGCCATTGTGGAAAACAGTAGAGTTTCCTTAAAATATTAAAAATGGAACTGCCTCATGACTCAGCAATCCAACTTCTGGAAATAAATCCTGAGAAACTGAAACACTAATTTGAAAGAATATATACACCCCTCTGTTAATTGCAGTGTTATTTAGAATAGCCAAGATCTGGAAACAGCACAAATGCTCATCAGTAGATGAATGGATAAAAAAAAAAAAAAAAAAAAAAAAAAAAAGCTGTGATACTTTCACACAATGGAATACTATTCAGCAGTAAAAAAAGGTTATTATTGTTATTCTTGCCTTTTGCAACAGCAAGTCAGAGAAAGACAAATACCATATGATCTCATTATATGTGCAATCTAATAAACAAAATAAATTGACCAACAAATTAGAAACAGAGGCATGAATACAGGGAACAGACTGACTGGATGAAAGAAGATGAAGAGATTAAATAAAAAACATCCCATATAAATAAGCATAGATAACCATGTGGTGATAGCTAGAGGGAAAGGAGATGGGGGTAGGTGAAGGCAGGGAAAGGGGGGTAAACAAAGACAGAAAGAGACTTTGTTTGGGGCAATGGACAACAGGATGCAGTGTGTAAATGTTTTCTTTTTTGAACACTTGAAACCTGTATGATTTTGTGAACCAATGTCACCCCAATACATTTTTTAAAAAGTTACATATGAAATTCTTTGCTAAGATTTCTATTTCAGAATACTAAATGGGTCTAATCTATTTATAACTGTTTTTAATTTCTTTGAAATGTAAAATAATTCATTATTTATGTGAATGATATTGATTCTTAAATTTATTAAAATTAGACAGAATTCAGTCTTTTTCATCATTTACTTTCCAGTTATCATTGTCACGGTGGTGACTATAATATTGCTAAATCATACCACATCTCAGTGGTACCTTATAATTAAAAAAAAAACCTAACCAAAATTTTTAGATTTATTTGGGCTGGACAGGTTTCCTCCCGGAGAAAAGAAAAATATAAAATACAATTTCTGAGGCTAATCTACTTTCTATTAAAGCCATTTAAAATTATTGTTTAACTAAAGCAGTCATGCTTTCCCCAGTTTAATTGTAGTTAGAGTGATTCCCTTTCAATGTTGTTGAAAGAGGAATTTTGGGGGGTGAAAAAAACAGGTTTTAGGACATTTTATTTTATTTTTTAAATATATTTTATTAATATTTTACAGAGAGAAAGGGAGAGTGATAGAGAGTTAGAAATATTCATGAGAGAGAAACATGGATCAGCTGCCTCCTGCACACTCCTTACTGGGTATGTGCTCGCAAACAAAGTACATGCCCTTGACCAGAATTGAACCCGGGACCCTTGAGTCCGCAGGCCAATGCTCTATGCACTGAGCCAAACCAGTTA
Source organism: Plecotus auritus (assembly GCF_963455305.1). Taxonomy (NCBI): domain Eukaryota; kingdom Metazoa; phylum Chordata; class Mammalia; order Chiroptera; family Vespertilionidae; genus Plecotus; species Plecotus auritus. The sequence goes on along the minus strand of NC_137772.1, from coordinate 73,110,153 downwards.
GGGTGGTTTTAGGAAATTTTAGAAATCAAAGGGACCATGGAAGAAGCACAGGGCTGCAGAGCAGCAGAAGGTATATTTCCATAGATAGGGAAGCTGAAAAGCTGCAACAGTATATTTCCATAGAATGAGGGAGCTGGGAACACCAAAAGGTCTATGTTTACAAAAATAAAGAGAAGGAAGCACTTCGTTCAGAAGGAGAAGAAAGCCCAAAGGGAATAGGGAAACAATAAGGAAGGAGGCAGGGAGAACTTCACATGTCCCATGTGAGGTTCAACCTTTGAGCCCAGGAGTTACTATAGTAACCAGTCTAAGGGAATAGTGACCAATCGGAGGGGATATCAAAGCACCAAGTTATGCAACCTTTATAAGCCGTAGGGAAAAGGAAGTCAGTGGGATCCTTCCCTCCTCCCCAAGTGGGAGTCTGTTCTATAGGACTCTACCTCTCCCCACTTGGGAATCTGTACTTGTTCTTTAATAAATCCCCACCATTGCTATACTACCCTCTGTTCATGGATTCATTCTTCAACTCATGCGGACAAAGAATCCGAGTTCCAGTCCAAAAATTCTGTATCATTATGAAGAGTAATTTTAATTGTAATTGGTCCAGTATCCTCTGGTTTAGACCATCATGTGAGAGCTGACCACCTCCTTCTCTGACTAAGCACTAGAAGACCTTTATAAACAAAATATTTTTTAATTGATTTCAGAGACCAAGGGAGAGGGAGAGAGAGATAGAAACATCAATGATGACAGAGAATCATTGATCAGCTGCCTCCTGCACACCCCACATTAGGGATGGAGCCCACAACCAGGGCATATACCCTGGCCAGGAATTTAACCATGACCTCCTGGTTCATAGGTCCATGCTCAACCACTGAGCCATACTGGCTGGGCTAGAAGGCCTTTTGATAGCTAAGAGAAGATGGTTAGAATCATAGACTTACTTCCTGTAATACAGGTAGGCTGCAATTCTTTTGTTTGTTTAACCAGCTGCTGACTTCTAAGCACACCTGTCCAAACTTGTTTAAACAACTACATGTAGAGGTTATGCAGCTACACTGAGAATACTAAGACACTTTCTGTATATCCTCCTTAATTATTCTCAAATTTCCCTTCTAAATCACTTGTACTAGGGTTCACTGAGAGTTATAAAACATGGAGTGTGGACTTGTTGTTATCTGTGGGGTGCACTCTGTGCCCCTACCTATTGCCAGTGGAAGTGGAATACTTGAGAGGTTGCAAGGAAAGTAATTTCCTGAGACTCACATGGGAGAATGAGTACCTTTTATTTCCCTGGAATTAAACCCTTGCATTTTCAATGTCACATTCCCTTTGTCCCATCGTGCAAAGGGTCCAATCTTGTTTCAGCAGGGAAAGGGTTAAGGCCACTTCCCAGATTCCCACTCCGTATAAAGTACAGCCCAGTCAAGCATCTGGCTGCCCATTGCATGTGGGGTTCTTAAGGCCATGTGGCTATGGAGGCCCAAGGACGAGTGTGAGTCATGGAGCAAGAGAGTACAAGAGAGCGGGAGCAATGTGCCTATGCATGCATGAAAGAGAGAGGGAGAGAGAGAGAAATAATTGTTTGTCTGGGGATTTAAACTGGGAGCTTAACCAATTAACCCTTAAGGATTCTGCCCTTCTTGCATTGGCTCAACCCTCCTAGCCAATGATCTTTGTTCCCCAGGCTAGACTGGCAGAAAAACACCTTCGGTAAGTCACCCCAACTTCATTGCCCAGGCACCCATCTCCCCCTTTGCTTTCTTCCTATTACTAATATTAATAAATTATATAATAACTAGCTAATTATTATGATAGACTAGAGGCCCGGTGCATGAAATTCGTGTGTCCCTCAGCCCAGCCTGCACCCTCTCCAATCTGGGATCCCGCTCATAATCCAGGACTGCTGGCTCCCAACTGCTCGCCTGCCTGCTGCCTGCCTTCCTGATTGCCCCTAACTGCTTCTGCCTGCCAGCCTGATCACCCTCTAACCACTCCCGTACCAGCCTGATTGATGCCTGACTTCCCTCCCCTGCCAGCCTGATTGCCCCTAACTGCCCTCCTCTGCTGGCCTGGTCCCCCCCAACTGCCCTTCCCTGCATGCCCAGTCACCCCCAACTTCCCTCCTCTGCTGGCCTGGTCACCCTTAACTGCCTTCCCTTGCAGGCCTGGTCCCTCCCAACTGCCCTCCCCTGCTGGCCATCTTGTGGTGGCCATCTTGTGTCCATATGGGGGCAGTCATCTTTGACCACATGGGGGCAGCCATCTTGTGTGTTGGAGTGATGGTCAATCTGCATATTACTCTTTTATAAGATAGGATTAACATTTTGATTTTACTGAAAAGCACTGGTAATTTAACACTTGTATTCATAATGTACTTCCTTCCACAAAATTTCTGTTTTCAAACCTAACATCAGTCTACAAAACATAACAATCAGGAATACATAAAAACACACAGAACTTTTTCTTCATAACAGATGAGTGGCTTTCAGAGAAGATAAGAACCAAAAGGGTATTCACTGTCATGACTCACTGACTCACTTGACTCTTCAAAATCCCATCTCTGCTTTGCAGGTGCAATTTCAGGTCTCCCTGCCTCCCAGTGTGGGCTGAGATAGAGCCTCTTGCTCCTCTGACAGTATTATGCTCAATTTCTCCTCTAAGTTCTGTGTGTGTGAGTGTGTGCTATTGCCCCAAATTTGTGACTGCATTTTTCTTCACACTCCCTTTTCATATCCTTTTATTATTATCATTATTTCAGCTTTATTTAGTTGACAAAATATTTATATATTTAAAGTACTCATTATGGTGATTAGACATAGGTGCACATGGTGAAAGGATCTGCCCACTCAGCAAATTAACACATCCATCACTTCACTGTTTGTTCGTTTATTCATATATTTATTTGTTAAAACGTGTTCTACTCTGTCGGAAAATTTCAGTTTTATAATGCGATTGTTATCACCATGTTTTATATTATATCCTCAGTTCTCATTCATTTTATTTTTTTCAATCTTTAATTTTTTTATTGATTAAGGTATTACATATGTGTCCTCATGCCCCCCCATTAACCCCCCAACTCCCCTCCCCACTCATGCCCTCATCCCCCTGTTGTCTGTGTCCATTGGTTAGGCTTATATGCATGCATACAAGTCCTTTGGTTGATCTCTTCCCCTTACCCCCACACTCCCCTACTTTCCCTCTGAGGTTTGACAGTCTGATTGATGTTTCTTAGTCTCTGCTTCTGTTTTTATTCGTCAGTTCATGTTGTTCATTATATTCCATAAATGAGTGAGATCATGTGGTATTTATCAGTTATCATTCATTTTAAAGCTCAGTTTGTATGCTTTTACCAATCTCCCTATTTCTTCCATCCATTGGCATGTATCAATTCACTATTTCTATGAGTTTGACCTTTTGTTGTTGTTTGTTTTAAATTAACATAAGAGTTATAGCATGCAGTATTTATCTTTTCTGGCTTATTTCACATAGCCTAATGCCCTCAAGTGTCACCCATGTTGTTGCAAATGGCAAAAATTTGTTCTTTTTCATGGCTTAACAATGTTCCATTATGTATGTAATTCATTTATTCATTGAGTAACATGTTTGTTTGTTTTTTGTTTCTTTGTGGTTTTTTTTTTTTTTTTTCATATCTTGGCTATTTCTAAAGAGCTAGTTGAGGTACCACTTCCACCATCCTTTTTTTGGTCTTGCCTACCATGATCTCCCACTGTTGTTTTTTTTTTAACTCTTTATTGTTATAACTATTACATATGTCTCCTTTTCTCCCCATTGACCCTCCGAGCCCCCTCCCATCTCCCAGCACAGGCCCTTACCCCCCTATTGTCTGTGTCCATTGGTTAGGCTTATATGCATGCATATAAGTCTTTTGGTTGATCTCTTACACACACACACACACACACACACACACACACACACACACACACACACAGTCCTCCCCTGCCTTCCCTCTGAAGTTTGACAGTCTGTTGGATGCTTCTGTTTCTCTGCATCTATTTTTGTTCATCAGTTTTTGTTGTTCAATATATTCTACACATGAGTGAGATCAGGTGATATTTATCTTTCTCAGACTGGCTTATGTCGCTACTTAACGTAATGCTCTTCCATTGTCTTTTAAGTATTGTATTTGTTTCACTCACAGGATGCATTTTTTAGTAGATATTATTACCTTAGGAAGGTTGGCTGTGGTGGGGGTGAGGGGTATCTTTGGCTAACTCAAAGCTGGGCACATAATATGTTCTCAGTCTTTAAGAGAGGGTGAATATTTCTATCCTGCATTCTTATTTCCAACACAACTAGCAGAAATGAGATGTTTTTACTAGTATATCTCTTTGTCTCTCTTTTAATGCTATCACAGAGAGTTGCAATTCTAATACCTTCCAGCATGTCTGATGTTGGGTCTCACTTTTAGTAAGAAGAAATTCTGCATTTAAGAATAATATTATTCTGGCCCTGGGTAGGTGGCTCAGTTGGTTGGAGCATTGCCCCCTACACAAAAGGTTGCAGGTTCTATTCCCAGTCAGGGCACATACCTAGATTGTGGGTTTGATTCCTGGTTGGGCATGAGGCAACTAATCAATGTTTCTCTCTCCCCTACTCCATTTCCCTCTAAAAGCAATAAAAATATTTTGGTGAGGATTTAAAAAAAGAAAAGAAAAGAATGATACTATTCTGTGAATGGGCTTATTTTCTTTTCATTTTTGCTGGAGGCTAATCCCAGCAGGTCATAAATGCAAGAAGTTCATCAAAAGGTTGATGAAACTTGTGGCTTCAGCAGGGCTGAAGATCTGCATGTTATTGCCTGCTGCCAGACAGCTGAGGGCAGTTCCCCCAACCTGATAATACTTTACTGTTTACAAAACCTTACCTTTGATAATGTATATCTATCTGCTTTACTATAGGGAAAATGTGGGAATAAAAAGCCTTGGGCTTGGAGGTTTGGGGAACTTAGTTACTAGAACTAAGCCTCCTCTGGCTCCCCCAAAATGTCTCCCAAATTTATATTTCATGTCTAGCCTCTTTATTAATTTACATCGCAGCCCCTTCTCCAGATTCCTGAACCCTAGTAGATGCAGAAACACGCTGGCACATTTTCTGTAGCAAAGAATGTGAAATATTCCGCCTTCACTGGACCAACATAGGTCCTACACAACTTTTCATTTCCTGGTCATTGAAGCAGAGGCTTTTGGTTTCCATGATGTAAAGAGTCCCTGGGCTGTGCCTGGTGCCATTGGCCTGACCTCTCAGTCCAGTTCCTCACCTATGTTTCTTCTTGTTTATGTAAACTGGAGTCTGCTTTTGATAGAGCAGGGTAGAATCTGAAGGGAGTAATAAACAACTCACCAGGATTCCAGGCCTATGTCCATACTCAACATCAAAAGCCAGAGAAACTTGAATTTTAGTGAATGGCATTGAGTCCCCATATAATTATTAAAAAATACATTTTTCCACATTGTTGTGTGTGGGGTTTTTTTGGCACAGATACCACTTTAGGCAACTCTGAAAAGGAAGAGGAAGAAGTCATGGGGTATAAACAACAATCATATTAAAAAAGAATAATACACTAACTTTTGAAAATTCCAAATTTAAATATGAAAATAAAAAAGGTTCAAAATTATTTCTATAAGTTATTTTGAGTTCAAAAATAATTTAAGTCATAAAGACAACCATTATGGGAAAGACCAAATAATGCTTAAATACATTTAATCATGCAAGGAGAAAAGCTCATTAATAATTTTTAACCATGATTTTCTGCTTTGTTTGACTTTATATACCTGATATATTTTCTTGTTTTTCTTAGTATATATAAAAATATTACATATATGGTGAAAAATTAAATAATAAAAGTTTGTAATGAAAGACAACTTAACTCATAAGGTGCCCTATACCCAGTCTAGTGTCCCTCTGCAAACACTATACCTATTTGCCTGTTTTTAATTTGGAGTTGATAAGGTCATAGCTCTAAAAGCATTATTATTGCAGTTATTCTTGGTTTATCTATTGGTATTCTATAAGGAAAAGTATTTAACTTCTAATCCACCCAACTAATAGTCCTCATTCATCTCACTTTTTCACAAGTGTATTCTCATTATACTACTATGATATGATTTTAATTGCTTTATTGATTACTTTTGTAACAATCCATGATAGTCTTAAAATTTGGTTTCTCTTTCCATGAAGTTTATACAGTTCTTTTTCATTTGAAGATCTCCACAGGACACTAAGATTACCTGTCATTTTCTTAGTCAATAACAATTTATTGAGCATCTACCACATGCCAGACACTGTTTTATTCAGAATTCAGTAGAGAACAAAACAGTTAAACAAACAAACAAAGAAAAACCATAAATGATCTTGTCGTCAGGGAATTTATATTCTAATACAATGTAGTAGCTCCAATTTTAATACTGTGTTCTTCAATTATATTTCTAGCACCAAAGATCAAACACAATCTTTTTTCCTATCCTCTATCATTTTCTCTAAAAGTTGCCATTCTCCATTTTACAAAATACTGAATCTTTTCCTTCAGTTATTTGTTTTTGTAGGTGTTTAGTTATTTTTCACTGTTCATAAAATAATGAAGTGTCTTCAATATATCCTAAAATTTAGCCACTCACAATCATTCTATATAATAAAGAGCTAATACGCTAATTAGACCAAACAGCAGAAAGACCATCTGGATGACCTTCTGGGCCACTGTCTGGACAACCTTCCAGATGGAGCCGGGGAAAAAGGGGCTGTGAGCGCCGAGCCCCTTGCATGAATTTTGTGCATTGGGCCTCTAGTACTATATATAAAATGAAAGTCCCTCCTCCCCTTTCCCAGGTACCTTCAAAGCACCTCTTGAAGAATGAACTCATTGTGCAGAATTATTGCTCACATATCATGGTTTTTGAGTTAGAATCAGTGTTTTCTGAATTACAATATATTTAGTTTTAGTTTTTCCTGATATTCCTATATGTTTTCTTTCTATTCATCCTCAAACAACTTGAGAAATAGCATATGGTATATGTTAATTGAGTACTTGCTTGTCAAATAATCTTACTATTGCTCTTATAATTAATTGGTAATTTGAATTAGTATGGAAATTAAGTTCTATCATTTTCTCAGAAGTTAGAAGATTTTGCAACATTATTTTCTTATATTCTCTATTAATAACAAAAAGCTTGATGCCAATGTAATTTGTTTCTTTTAGTGGTGACCATTATTGGCCAAGATTTTAGAACTTCCTCTTTTAATGTGATATTGTAAGATTTTCAAGAATATATCCTTAGGGTTTTTAAATTATTTATCTTGATCCACATTTGGTGTGCCTCTCTGATCTGCCTACTTGAATCTTTTCTCAGTTCTGAAAGATTTTATGTTGTAAGAATTTATTTTGATCCATTTAGTCTGATATTTCTTTTTAGGTAGACTTTGAACCTGCTAGGTTAGCAATTTTTTTCACTTAGAACTTTTACATTTTTTTCTGTTTTTTTTTTTTCCTGAGGTTTTCTTGATAATATTCACTGTATCTTTAATCCTTTATTTATAATTTTTAATTTTATTCATTATATTTGTCATATTTGATAGTTTTTTTCTTTTCTATGATAGTTTCTCTTTCATAGCTCTTTAAAATTTTAATTGCTATAAATTCTCCCAACTTTCTCCAAAATTGACAATTAAAATGGTTTTTAATGTTCCCTCCATAATTACATTTACTCCAAGACCAGCTCTATTGCTTATCTTGATCTTTATTTATTTAAAAATATGTTTTTATTGATTTTAAAGAGAGAGAGGGAAACATCGATGAGAAAGAACCTTTAATTAGCTACTTTCTGCATGACTTCCCCCTCCCCCACTGGCATCAAGCTGAAATCTGGACATATATCCTGACCAGGAATGGAACCTGTGACCTCTAGGTGGATGGGATGAGGCTCAATCAACTGAGCCATGACTTTATCTTTCTTTTTAATAACTGCTAATATGTTTTATAAGTTCCTCATTGAAAATTCCCTTTTTAAAAAATGAAGGAATGGAAGACATTGAATATTTGAGATAAGAGTTGTGGACTCCATCTCCTGCTGGATTTTTGGATCTGTTTCCACATTTATGTTTTTTTTTTTTTTCTGAAAAGGAAGGCTGTTAGGAAGATCTGAGGACATCACTTAAGCTCATGGACTGAGATACTCAACTTTAGTGAGAATGAGTAGGTCACTGGACTGTGAAGGCAGGAATATCATAAAGAAAAGCACATCTGTGTTTATTAGAGCCAATAGCTTATTTCAGAGCCTTTACTCTTTAATAAGGCACTTACTTTCTCTGGAGAAAACCCCTCTCATTCTTGCCTAAGAGAGAAAACAGACCCTCAGTCACTTTTTAAACGTGAGGGTCATCATAATTTTAGAGGACAGTGGTAAGGGGAAGTGAGTGAAGGATACTGGTGATTGGCACAGATGCCATGGACAAAAATTTCTGTTTCTCCCATTCTCACTCTAGTCCTCAGTACATATCTACCCAAGCTATGAGACCAGTCTTTCTCTTCCAATCCCTGGACAACTGCTCTTATTTTCACTGCAGACCCCTTATGCACTTATTTTGGACTGTGACTTTTTTTTTTTTTTTTAAATCTTCAGTACCTTCCATGTGCAAAAAGTCTAGTTCCAAGACCTGTTACAAGTATCTCAACTATGCATTGTCTTTCCCACTTCCTCATTGGGTCAATAGCTTTTTTTCCTGGGTGTAAATGTATATTATCATTCCACTGGCATTTTGGTATGGAGAGGGAACAAATATGTCTGACAAGTCTGCTATATTGAACTGGAAACTTTGACTTTTTTGCTCCTAGATTATTCACAGTAGTGGAAAGAATTGCTAAATAAAACATTATATGAATTTCTTAGTTGAGCAACTTGATATATGTATTTATGCACATACATATGTTATCAGGGAAAAGCAGCACCAGGTGTTAGTGAAAAGTTAGGTAGGATGTCAGTTCAGCAACCTCTTACTTAAGTCAGCTTGAAAGAATTCAGAGCCAAGGAACTTAAATAATATGGGAAAGCTTATTTGGAAAGTTACAGAAGTAGTGTAAGGGTCCTGGGAGCTTAAGCGAAAGAGGGAGAGAGAGCATAACTGAGGTCTGTACCAAAAGCTTTTATCCTGAGGCTTAGGAGGCAATCCCAATAGAACAATCATCAGTTTTCCAGACGTGTCGCTCTGTGGTGGTTTCCACTGACTGGTGGGTGTCAGGGGGTCATGAGTCATTGCAGCTGGTCCTGGTGTCAGCCATGGTGTCACTCACTCTGATTTTGGCAGCTGAAACACAGCTAAAGCAATTAGGTCTCGTTTTAAATTTGTCCTTAAAACCCTTATATAAAATTTCTGTTTGTATGCTATTGTAATGTAGGGTACGGGGAGCGGATCTCATGCTTGTGGGTTCTTGTCTTGAAGTTTGAAGAATAAAATTTGCGGACTAAAAGGACTTGTTAGTAAAAGGGTGGAAATTTATTGGAAGCAAATATAGACTCCCACGTAGGGAGGGTGTCCCAAGGGGGTAACCCACTAAGCTACTTTTTTTAAGGTTTAAAAAGACCGTAGTTCTTTTTCTCTTCATGCTCTCTTCTAATTGGCCCCGTTCCCCATTTTATGACTCTGTGCTTTTTTAATTGCTCAGTCTTTTTGCAGAATATCAGCTTCAAAGCCCAAACCCCTGTGGTGCCCCCCTCTTTCTCTCCCTCATATCTTGTAACCTCTCTCTATCTCCTGTGAACATGTTTCCCTTTTCCCAGCTTTTGTAGTAATTTCTCTCTCCTCTGTGAAAGTATGTTTCCTTCTTCCCGATGCTCTGTGACTTTGCTTTATCCTATGTGAATGCATGCCTTCCTCTCCCCTTATCCTTTGACAATTTCCTATTCTCTGTGAATGTATGCCTTCTAGCGGCTCCAAGCCCTCACCTCTGCATTCCTCCCCCATGGACCCTCTTTATTCCTAAGACTCCCTAAACCTGCCTATTTTATCCCTAAAATTCCTTTCAATATCTAAAGAGGCTTGCAATATTGTAACAAAGTTGAGACAACTCAAACTGGAGATCCTCAGGAAACCAAAATGTGGGGTGTTGAGTTTGAGTTCATTGTTTCACGAAATCAAAGAATGAAGTCGTGGACAAAACGGGTTAGTGGAAAAGCCAGTCCTGGAAAAGGTACAGCTGGGGTTCCAGGAGCAGGCCAGTGTCCAGAGCTTCCTTTCCATGTTACAGTCAGGTGTTAACGTCTATTAGTCCATGTGCAGAGTCCCAGGATGGGTGCAGGGATGTGCCTCCCCAACACAGGAACCCATTGTGTGCATGAGAGAAAAGAGAGAAGAGAGGAAGTGCACGCTTTTAAAATCTAGGGCAGATTCATGTCTTGCCAGCTCCTAATTGGTCCTTTCAAAGACATCTGCCTTAATAAAATCCTTGAGATTGGTTTATGTGCCTTATTGCCTTGTGATTGGTTATCTGCAAGCTGTCTGGCTTAGCAACATTCATACATTTTAAAGCTCATGTCTCCCATGAGCAATCTTCCTTCCCCACCCAGTTGGGGTGTCTTAGTAACTGCCTAGTTTTACTTCCTCTCCCTCATCCCCCATGGTCCCTCTCCCTGTCTACCTAGCTTTCCTCTGTCTCTTCACTCAGATTGTCCCATTGCTTTATTTTCATCCTGTACTTAGGTACAAGAACAGCACAAGTGATTATAGAAAATACCTTATAATAAATTGTTAGAGATAATGTAGAGTTTCTTCCGGTTTTAATACCTTTATTAAAATATAGCCTTAAGCAAAATGTAATTTTCATAAAATAGTGACTAAACTGTTAACCATAAGTGTTCTCTCAAGATTTCAGGATATGGGAAAATCAAAATAAAGAAAACAAGTGGTTTAAATAGTATGGGAAGAAAAGCACTGATTTGAAATAAGAAACCCTGTAAATAAAAGTGGAAGATTTACTGATTTTGCCTTAGCTGTTAAACCCCTTATAATAAAAGTAATTATAACATGACTTAAATATCTGGTGAAAACACACATGGGGGCCAATTCCAAAGGTAGTTTTGAACCCTTATTAAAAATACAGCAAAATCATAATTCCACATTACAACAGTAATTAACTATGGTTAAAAGTACCCTAAAGAGATGCAATTACCCTTTAAAATAATTCTGCAATTTAGGTTGTATATTTAATACATTTAGGTTTTTTTTAGTTAATTGATAATTTGCCAGTTAAATTAATGTGAAAACCCCACTATCCAACAGAGTGAATATTTTTCATTCATTTGGGTATATTATATTACTATTTCTTGCAAATAATACTTAAGATGAACATCTTCCTCCTTACAGCTAAGTATAATATTCTTAGAAAGTAAATGAGAATAAGGTGGTTACTATAGGGCATGTTCATTTATTGAGTCATTTAAATTTATAATAGTTCATAAGAGCAATAATAATTCTCTTTGAAACAAAATAATTATTTTCACATTTTTAAAGTAAATGGACTACGGTTATTTTATAATAGGTTAGACAGTCAGGAAATAGAAATTTATAAAAAATATTAAACATAGCTATTTCTAAGTGGCTTACCTCAAGCTCTATTAACAGATTAGAAACATTTCATGATTGTTTAATGGAGGGTGGATTTCTATTAATCAAATCCTGTTTTAAACCAATTGCTATCATTAAAAAAGAAACCTATTTTGTCAAAAGTAAAAATTGCCCCTGGAAAATTTAAATGATAAAATTAAAGGTTAATTTAAATATGTATTAGAGAGAAAAAGATAATTACACAGACATTTTAAATTCTCAATAGCAAAACCATTTACAAAATAAATCTCAGGGTAAGCATATGCTTCAAGGTTTGAATTATTTACAGTGGGATTACTTGTTTTCACTGATTTAAAAATGTGGGGCATGTAATCCATAACACTTTATCTACTTTAAGTTTTTCACCAATCTCAAATTGTTTTACTTCTACCTTTGTACCTTGAGTAATAATATTGCTTTTTCTCTCCTCTTCTGTCACTGGACCTTACTGACCCCTTTTGAAACATCTTCACCTAATAATACCAAGAGAGTCTGTCACAGTAATATTGGAGAGAAAATCCTAAAATAGAATACAGAAAATTTCAATGATTTGACACTGGAGGGAAGGTTGATAGTCCTGTTTACCCGAATCACATAGGAGAGTAGTGTGGTCTGTAACTGATGACAGTAATAAAAAAGTGTCAAAGACTATAACAATAACTATGATTTTTTAGTGTAAAATGGATAATAACTTAAAACAAACAATGAGTTCATTCTCTAATTGCTAAAATATAGCATTTTATTTTTTTAAATTCAGTATTTAAGTTCCTTAGGCAAATGGAACCAGCGAGGTTTTGGACTGAAAATGTTATTCTCCACTCCTCCCAAAGATTCTGAGAGCTACAAGATACTTAAAAAAACAACAACAAAAAACCCCCACATTGTTTTCAGATATTGTCAAGCAGGCAGAACCAAAGTAGAATGTTTAAGGAATAAAAACATTCTTTAATCAAAGTCTACTTTCTCAAGGATAAAACACACCCAACTATCCAATATCAATTGTCAAACTCAGAGATAAATCAAAGGATATTTCAAACAAAATCTGAATAGGTTATTTGTGGAACTAAACAGTTGTGAGATTTATATGAAAGCTCAAATAGTCAAGAAGAGTCAAAAGCTATCATAGAAGAAGGAAAAGGTGAAAAGACATATTCAATTACATATTGAAATATATATCTATATAATAAAGCATATATACAATAAAAATTTTAGTCAAGATGCTCTATATTGGCACATAAAGAATAGGTAATAAATCAATTATGTTGAATAGAATAATAAGCCAATTAAGTAAAATAAAAAGAAAATAAAAACTGGTTTATATGCTATGGACACTAGACTTAAAATAAACTAGTCTTTGCAGTGCAGGACATTAATAAACTACTCAAGGGGAATTATTGCATGATATCTATGTAGTAAAATACTTCTTAAACTGAAAGAAAAAGCAGAAACTATAAGGCAAATGATAAAATTAAATGCATTAAACTAAGAATTTCTGCTCATAAAAAAATAGCCAAATGGAGGATGAGATGATATTGCCAACAACTGACACAGGCTAATATCCAAACTATATACAAAACCTCCAAAATTAATAAATAAAAGACACACTAACCAATAGGTAAAAAAACAAAAAACACAACTTAAATATACACTTTATAAAAATTAAAATTGCCTACAAGCAAATGGACATGTGGCACTCCTCATTAGTAACCAATCAAAATAAAATCACAGTGACACACCATTAGATTCCCACAGGTATGGCTGATATTGAAAAGTCTAACTATTGACAAGTTGTTGAGCAAAACGAATCCCCTTATATCTTTGCAGAGGAGTGTGAATTGGTACATTCACCTTGGAAAAGAGTTTGACATTACCTGGTGACAAAAACACTCTCCTTGACTAAACTTAAGACTTTTCTTTTTAAGATTTATTATTATTTTTATTGTTGACACTATTAGAGACGTCCCCACCCCCCACTCCTTTGCCCACCTCCACCCATCCCTCCCTGGGGCCATGATCACACTTTCCTCTGTGTCTATAGGCTATGCATATTGGTTCTTTGGCTAATCCCTTCATCTTCTTTCATCCAGTCCTCTCCTCTCCCCTCCCTTCTGATGGCTGTCAGTCTGTTCCATGTATCTGTGCCTTTTTGTTTTTCTATTTTGTTCAAAAGTTTATTGTTGGGGAGCACAAGAGACTTGGTTGGAAAGTTGTAAGGAGGACATTCTGGTAAAAGGAAAGTGTGTGGAAGGCTGTCTGCCCTGTTTATTGGAATTCCGACTTAGGGGAGTGTCCAAGATGCTGTCCCTGATTATTCCTTGACCTTTCCAAACAAGTCTGTGTACGTGCAGACCCCTGGGTGTTTACTGGAATCTTTATGCTTAATCTCTGGATGCCCTTGCCTAGAGGCCAACATGTGTGTCCTCCCAAGATTACTCAGCCTACTGATTGTATCTAAAGACAAAAATTCTAATAAAAGGCTAACGAGCAGGAAATCAAAGCTGCTTTGGCCACTAGAGCCAGGGGCCCCTTAGCCCTCTCTTTCACAGTCAAACTGTGTCTGAGTAATCTGCTCATCCATCATTCAGGGGCTGCTGGTCAGCCCCAGCAGTTTATTTTGTTCATTAGATTCCACTTATAAGTGAGATCATACGGTGTTTGTCTTTCTCTGATGGTTATTTCACTTAGCATACTAGTAATACTCTCCAGGTCCACCCGTGCTGTGGCAAAAAGGAAGAGTTCCTTGTTTTTTTACAGCCATGTATTATTCCATTTACACAATTTCTTACAATAAAACTTTCAATTTACAGGGTTGGGAAAAAGTAGGTTTACAGTTTTAATACAAATAACTAATATAATAATTAACAAATAATAAAACAAGAATAACCTGTGTTTTGCAGACTCACAACTGTAAATTTTCCCACCCATGTACATCTTATACTGGTTTGTTTTTCTGTTTGAACCCCTGACTGATGCATATATATACTATGCAGACATAATTATATAATAAAACTATAAATGAGAGCACAGAATTAAAAACAGTAAAAGTCAGGGTATGAGATTATTGTGATCAAGAAGAGAATCATATGGGGCCTCTGACTGCTGAAAATATTTATTTTCCTCAGGCGTGGTGTGGTAACATGTTTTTTCATTATAAGCAATTGTAACCTGCACACTTAGGTTTATTTTTGTGAGTTCCCTTTTTTTTAAAGTCTTAAAGACTAACTTTTGCATCACGAAAGATTGCCTACTTTATACTGATATAATATGGAACCCTCATGTATATATTCTCATTGAATTTGCTATTGGGAAATATTCTGTAGGATAATATTTTACCATGGTTTTTCCCTGAGCTTTTTAAAGTGCTTTCTTCAGCGTGCAAATAAAATAATTTTAATTCATTATGCAATCATGTTATAATCATTATAACATAAATATGTACTGCAAGACAGTAAATTATATGTCTACAATGTATTTGAAATTTGGTTACCAAATATTCTGTATCGGTGTTCTGTTCTATATCAGTTTGTCAGCTTAGGTTGCTGTAGTCATCTCTTAAAAAATGCTTGAGGTTTTCTTAAGGAAAAAAGCAAGCTTTCAATGGAAAAATTGCTAATTTTATTTTTATTACCTACATTCTCTAAAGGTGATCTGGGTTTGAGTGTTATTTAAAGTTAGTACTTACTTCTGTTATATATTATGTCCTGGGGGTAAGGGGTGGGTTGACACTGAGAATGACAAGCCTACAGATTTTTTAAAATCATATGAAGTTTAAAAGAGTATTTAAAATAGTTTTAAAACAGCCTGTTTATTTTAAAATATATTTTGAAATAATCAACAATAAAGACAATAAAATATAGAATATAGATTTGTATGTATGTTGTTTTTAATGTAGACTAAAAAAAGAATCTCACAAATATACAAAATCATCTACAGGAAAATGTCAATTTGAAAACTTTTAAAAATTCACTCCCTCTACACCAAAAATGTTTATATTATTTTATTATTAGAACAAATGCATTTAGCAACATTTACATTCAGATTTCAAACATTTGGGAAATCATTCAAATTCTAGGTGTATATCTCACATCTATCAATAGATTCTCAGTGTCATACTGTCAAATTCTAAGGCAGTCTTTGAATTAAATACTCCAGTTCATGCTTTAACATAGGCATGAAAGTTGATCTAAATGGAGAGTTCTCTAGAAATAATCATTCTGACATGTCAAAGATGGAACATGCCTGGATTTCTACATTATTCAAAAATGATGGAATCTAGGGAAAGGAAAAGAAGTAACACAAAGTCCTACACATCGTAATTAGTTACTTCAAAAGTGAAAAATAGCATAATTCATATGGGTTTGGATTAAGCACAGAGGATGAGAACATAGAAATATGCACCATTATATCTATAAAAAAACATTTTTAACCTTTTCTCAAAGTCACTGAACTCAGATTTGGGAAATTATGAGAAATTTTTGCATTTAACTTCTGTATTCAGTGATTTCTTTTTATGTGAAGTTTTTGGTAATTAGTAAATAAGTGGTACAAATGTATTAAGAAATGTTAATTATCTTGTGTGTGTAGATTTTGAATAAATTGTCCCTTTTTTATAATGTTGTTTTTATAATTTGGTTAAGGTATTTTCAACAACTGCTAATAAAGCACTAGTGTTCTTTCAATCTGCCTTGTTTGATTGGTTATTTATTTCAGAGATTGATTCTAAGTACTGGCTATTTCCCCTGTTTTCCCCTTCTTTTAACAACAATGACTAAATTCCTTTTGGAATTTGATGCTGTAAAGTATTAGCTCAAAGGTTTTTCTTTCCATCCACAAATAAAAGTGATAATTTTTCCAACTACTTCATTTGAATTAAGACCTAATATGCAAGAATCACATCTAGAGTTGACATGGTAGTTCAGATATCTTTGTCCAACTGAGCCTTAGATGTCTGTGATGAGTGCACCTTAATGGCACTGTGGAGGGCCTATGAATAACAAACTACCTGAGCTGAGTCAGCCGGGTCAGCTACTGCTCTCTGCTCAGAGGAGAGCTGGAAGTGACAGATCCATTAACTGCCTGATACACACGTGGGGAACACCAAGTTGGAAACCTTATTATTATTATTTTTTAATCTTTTGGAGACAAACTGCATGGATACAGTTGGTTCATTCTCCAATTGCAATAAGGATGATATTTTGGAAAATGAATAATAGCAAAAAAAGTGAAAATAATGTTTTACATAATGGAATAGTTTTTGACTTGTAATTAACACATTTCAGTGTAAACTGTCAAAATATTTTCTCAGCTTTATTTAAAAATATCTGTGAATACTTTGACATCCCATGTATCAATTCAAACAGTAAATATTTTTAGCTTTAGAATGCCAATGTTCTTGATAATTAATATATACATATCTGGCATATTATAGGACCCATTTTACAATGGAGCAATATTTATATGAGGTTGTTTTATAGAACAGGGATTAAGTAAAGGTTTGCAACAGGATCACAATTGTTTTCTAATTTGCATTATTAAATATACAAAGCTATTATCATTTTTTTTAAGTTTAAAAGAGAAGTTAAAATTTGAAGATTAGATAAATTGATTCCTGAAATTATTTATGATGAATTTATTGGGGATTAGGAAAACACAACACAATGCTGCTTCCCTCCACTTGCCAGTTTGAAAATGAGTTATTTACAAGAGTCAGAAACCAGAAATTGGCAAGCTTTCTGTGTGGCAATTCATATATATATATATTGATTTCAGAGAAGAAGAAGGGAGAGGGAGAGAGAGATGAGCCATCAATGATGAGAGAGAAGCACTGACCGGCTGCCTTCTGCACACCTCCCACTGGGGATCGAGCTGTCGATCCAGGCATGTTCCCTGACAGGGAATGGAGCCATGACCTCCTGGTTCATAGGTAGAAGCTCAACCACTGAGCCATGCCTGTCGGGCCTGTGTGGCAATTCTTAATCTTCTTCAAATCACCAGCCTTATGTAAGTTATTTAAATTGCTTCAGAAATAATAATGGAAAATAAATCAAAGTACACGGCACTAGTAAAAACAAAGAAAAAATGAGTCATTTAAAATTCAGTGTTATTCTATAAGAATGTTATTGTAGCTAAAATAAAAAATGAACATTTTCTAAAAGATCTACAATAACTCTATCACATCTTTCCTAACATATTATTATTTTTCTTTTATTAAAAAAAAGGAAACCTACATTTCCAACCTACCTCCCTTTGTAATCAAATGATATTTTTTCTTAAGAGATTTGAGGACTTGTCTAAAACACCAAGAATTCAAAAATGAATAATTTTAAAATCTCAAAACTTAAGAAAGAAAAAATAAGTAGAAATTTAAAACTTCAAAATAATTTCCATGCAATATATATAATTGATTACCTACTATATTTCAAGCACTGTGCTTGGCCCTCACATTTGATACAGTAAAAAGGTAGATATAGTATATGTCTTCATGAAGTTTAGGGTACATAGAAAGAAACATACATAAATTAAATGATAACATAAAAATATAAAATGCCAAAGTTGATAAGTCATGGAGAAAAGAGACATATGACTAAGGAGACTTAATAATCTGGGGTGAAAAGGTTTACATAAAGACAAAACAATTGAATGGATGTGTGTGGGATGAGTGGGGATTTACTGAATCAAAGGTGGCAGAAGTATGTTCCCGACAAAAAGATCAGCATGTGGTAGGAGGAGTCATGGCACATTAAATGAACAGAAAGAGTTCAGTGTGAGTAGAGCTCTGACAAATTGAAGGAGGGAGTGGTCTAAGATGAAGCTGGAGAGCTCAGGAAAAGACCTCAAACAGTATGGTGTCATGCACTTAAAGACTTGTTAAGAGGGTTGATCTCATGTTGACTATTTTTACCACATGCCCACAAGAAAAAACAAAACAAGGCAAGGGGGACATAAGAAATCTTTTGGTGGTGGTGGACATGTTTATTTCCCTATTATGAGGTTGGGGTCATGGGTGTATGGAAATTTTCAAATTCATAAAAATGCAAACATTATACAGGTACTTTTTGTAAATTAAATATACTTCAACAAAGCTAGAAAAAAAAAAAAAAAGAGAGACAAACTGAAAAAACAACAACACCAGAATACACCAGTTTACAAATGTTGGGCTTCCTCTATATAGTCAGATTAGCAGGTTTTTAAAATGTCTGAAAGTGGAGACAGGATAAAAGAAAATGAAAGACCAGTGAAGATAATATGGAAGTGGTCTGGAAGGAAAACATGGCAGATTAAACTGCAAGCTGGAAGTGAACTGGAGGGAAAAGGATAGAATAAAGAGATATTAGTCATGTAAAATGCATAGGACTGTGTGATAGATTAAAATAGGGAGGGATTGAGAGAGAGATAAATAAAACATAACTTTCAAGAATCAAACAAAACAAAACCTTAAGACAGTGAGATTTGATGGGCTTCTGGATTGGTGAACTCACCCACATGTTGGGAAGGTGGCACACCCCAGTTCCACTTTGCACTCATGACCATTTTAAGAACCTTCCTGACCTCACTCTATGTACAGCTTCATCTTGCTGTCCATCTTTATAATAAAGTTAGTAAACGTAAGCAGAAAAGTTAACTTTCAAGTTACTGGCTTATGAAATCGATTGATAAATTATTATATTAATTTAAGTAAAAATAACTGGAGGAAAGCCATGTTTTGGGGAATGACAAGGAAAAGGGATATTATTAGTTACTTTGGGGACTTGTTTAGTTTGTGGTACTTTTGAAAGATTCTAGTGGAAATGTTGAGAAGGTAGTTGGTTATTGTAACAATTTGATAAATAGCCAAGAGGACATAGAATAAATTACCATAGGAGAGTACAGATTGAGAAGAGAGTCTATGAGGGAACTTGGGTTATTTCCAATATTTAATGGCTACATATAGAAGGATATACTTGAAAAGAAGATTAAAATTTGTTGCCAAAATAAAACAATATGAAGAATGTGATGTCATAGTCATAGAAGCATAAAGAGTTTCATTCAAGATAAAGAAGTGTTGGAAAATATTAAATAATCTTCAGAGGTCAAATGATAGGAGATTAATATATATATACATATATATATATATATATATATCCTATCTAATAAAAGAGTAATATGCAAATTTATCATACCTCTGCTACACTCACAAGCCATGCCCACCAGCCAATCAGGAGCGAGTATGCAAATTAACCCAACCAAGATGGCTACAGCCACAAAGAGCAGGAGGCTTGGGTTTCCCCAGTGATGGATGAAGCCAAGCTTTCCACACACCCTGGCGGGCCCAGGCCTCTACTTAAGGCTACAAAGTTTCAATAATAGAAGATAAATAAATCCCAACAAAAATGGCGGCAGCCACAGAGCTGGAGAGAGCAGGAGGCTTGAGTTGCCTCTGGCGATGGAGGAAGCCAAGCTCTTGCAGTCCTGGCCTGCCTTGGCCTCCGCTTAAGGCTACAAAGTTTCAATTATAGAAAATAAATAAATCCCAACAAAAATGGCTGCAGCCATGGAGCAAGCAGGAGGCTTGGCTCCGCTCAAGGCTACAAAGTTTCAATTATAGAAGATAAATAAATCCCAGATACCAGGGCCTCCGCTTAGATCACCAGGGGGCGTGGCCGGCCTGCAAACAACGACAGGCCCCTTGCCCAGGCTGCCCCATGCCACAAGGGAACCCCACCCTGATCCAGGACACCCTTCAGGGCAAACCAGCTGGGCCTCTAGTATATATATAGTGATTGACACAACTGGTATCTATGAAATAGCATATTTAAATAATGATAGGAATAATCAAGGTAAGAGCCAAAGTTGAATTCCCAAAGGAGAAAAGTAATTAAGCAATAGTATAGGGTTCCTGAGAACAGATGAATCTGAGGTACAGGTGCAAACTGAACTTCTAAAGGTCAAAGGACAGGTCCTCATCCTATCTAATAAAGAGGGAATGTGCTAATTGACCCTCATGCCCTCGCAAAGATGGCGGCACCCACAGCCAATAAGCAGGGAATATGCTAATTGACTGCCACACCCTCAAACATGGCAGTGCCCACAGCCACAAGATGGCAGTGCCCAGTCCCCTCAGCCCCACCAGGGCAGCAGGTGTGCGGCAAGGCCGGGCCCGCCCCCAGGCAGGCCCTGTTACTCTGTGCGCCTGCCTCTGGAGTCCCCCAGTCCCCTCAGCCCCACAGCTGCCCAGGGCGGTCCCGAGGTGCAGGCAAGCCTTGGATGGCAGCTGCCAAGCCGCCCAGGGCTGCCCAAGGCTCAGGTAACCAGGGCTGGCCGAGGCTTGAGCTGCCGGCAGTGGTCAGCAGCAGAGGTGTGATGGGGAGTCACCTTCCCGTGATCACCAGGTCGCCTCCTGCCCCTGAGGGGTCCCAGACTGTGAGAGGAGGCAGGTCAGGCTGAGGGACCCCCCCTCCAGTGCATGAATTTTCATGCACTAGGCCTCTAGTTTTAAATAAAAGGCAGCGAA
Source organism: Plecotus auritus (assembly GCF_963455305.1). Taxonomy (NCBI): domain Eukaryota; kingdom Metazoa; phylum Chordata; class Mammalia; order Chiroptera; family Vespertilionidae; genus Plecotus; species Plecotus auritus. The sequence continues at coordinate 73,089,050 of NC_137772.1, read as the reverse complement.
AAGACTATGGGTGTGTTTGTATATGTTGTTTTATCTGGCTGTAGAAAACTTAAAAGCACTCTTACCTGGTAACATCTAATTTCTCTGTGTCAAGTCATCTTGGGGAGGAAGTGGGAGTTAAAGCATGTTCATTTAGTGGGGAGTAGGGAGAGTCATAGGTATAAATTGGATAAACAATATTCTACATTTCATGGAAGAGTAAGCTTATGTACTGAAAATAAGTTAAGCAAAGGCCTGTGGAAGCATAGTAAGGGACAGAGTTAACTCAGCTAAAAATTAGTGAAAGTCTCATAAAAATGATTTATGAGGTGCATCTAGAAAAAGAGATCATCAGCTAGAAAATGGAGAAACATTATTAGCAAAGGAAGTGCCATTTAGAGGAATAGGGATGAGAATACCTTCAAGAATTTCAGTGTGGCTAGAGTCATCGGCGTGCAGTAATGGTTCTGTCATGCTTTCACGAAGGCACGAACAGAGGTGTGGCAGTTTTAGATGCTCTGATAGTGGTTGCTCTTTCCTTCTGCCACCAAAAATGTCTAGGCAAGGACCAAAATTTAGCTGAGAGAATTAATGAGGAGGATGAAGCTACCATCCTTTTCTTGCTGGTTGGACAATTTTACTCTCATTTCAAATGACAAATTAAGTGTCTCATGGTTGCTCATGAAATCAATTTAAACCAAGAATAAAATATGTGAATTATTTTGCATCACTGTTTGTTATTCTAATTTTCACTGCTATGTGTATTTTGAGTAATGACTTCTGAAGAGTTAAAAATCCAATCTATTTTGGCACTGCTGTTAATGACATTAGAAAATTGATATTAATTACTAAAGTGAAAACTACTAATAATAAGGTAATATTCTCATATTTAATAGCCAATGAAAGGATTAATAGCTATGCTTTAATTCATTTTTTGTTATTAAGCTTAATGCATTTATGTCAATTTTTATTGCTATGTTTATTATTCTTAGGAGCTTTAATATGTTAACAATGTGTTTGTAGATATGTTCAAGAGCATATATTTTGTGATGATTTGGATTAAATGATTTTGAAAAACAATTCAGTGCTATCATTATTCATAGCATAAATGTTTTGTTATGCTCCATATTTACAGATATGTATCATGTTGACACTACATTCAAACATTGAGTTACATATGATATAAAAAATCTAAAATGGTATTAACACTCTATCAAACTTTGATGCAAGACTAGTAATTAAATAAGGTTCGCTATATTAACAGCTGTAATATTTAAAATTACTAAAATCATACAACTCCTAGCTATTTAAGAGATGCTTTATTGTCTTCTTTCAATTTTCTAAGGATCTTGATTTTGCTGCTGTTTTATTCTTGTAATATATTAGTATATCTTAAATAAGTACATTTTCTTCCCTAACTTTGGCTCAGTGGATAGAGCATTGGACTGTGGACTGAAGTGTCACGGGTTCAATTCCAGTCAAGGGCACATACCTGGGTTGTGGGCTCAATCCCCAGTAGGGAGCTTGCAGGAGGCAGCTGATCAATGTTTTCCTCTCATTGATGTTTCTATCTCTCTATCCCTCTGCCTTCCTCTGTCTAAAATAAATAAAAATACAAAAAATTTAAAAAATAAGTACATTTTTTACATAGTGTGTATTTCTATCATCTATCTGTCTATCCATCTATCATTTTTTTTTAAACTTGGTTTTAGCCTCTCCTCTTGTTTGTGCTCTGTGTCCAGTAAACAAAGAGATCTTGTGCAAAGTAGCTACTTTGTGAATAGATGAATATGTATAATGAAATGTGTAATTTGTGAAGTGCTTTTAACTATCCTAGGACAGAGTTCAACATTTTACTTTAGATTATTTTATGTTGTTTTCTTCCTAGCACTGCATTTTAGACAAATTCTTTTTAAGATACTTTTCCATAAGGGCCCAAAACTACCCTTATTTTTAAACTAGAGGCCCAGTGCACAAAATTTGTGCACTGAGGGGGTGTCTCTCAACCCAGCTAGAAAATGGAGAAACATTCCCCCTGCCAGTCTGATAGACACCTAACTGCTCCCCTGCCAGCCCAATTGCCCCCAATTGCCCTCCCCTGAAGACCTGGTCCCTTCCAACTGCGATCCCTTGCCAGCTATTTATGACAACTTGGGGGTGGCCATCTTGTGATGACGTGGGGGCGGCCATCTATTTTTATTGTCTAAAGTTTTACATATGTCTCCTTTTTCCCCAATTGACGCCCTCCCCATCCCTTCCCAGCCGGGGCATCTTGTGACTACATGGGGGTGGCCATCTTGAGACACAAGGGTGTGAGGGTCAATTTGTATATTACCTCTTTATTACATAGGATAATATGAAAATATAATTATTGTGCATATTATTTAGACTATTTGACTACCCCAAAGAGACTCTAGTCCTAGAATTTGGATTAAATTATAATGGTACTTATTGTTTGTTTCATTTCCAGAGTTGGTAGTCCATCTGCTGATTCTGTGACAGAGAATTGACCATTTCCTAATATATCCCATTCTTCTACTAGACAGCTTGAGTATGTGGTGATGTCAAGCAGATAGTATACGGCTGCAACTTCAAGCATCTTTTTTTTTTCACATTTATTTATTTACTGGAGGCCCAGTACACGAAATTTGTGCACTTGGGGTGGGGGTCCCTCAGCCTGGCCCGCGCCCTCTTGCAGTCCAGGAACCCTGGGGGGATGTCCAACTGACGGCTTAGTGGGCCTATCTTCCCGCTTGGGGCCATTCTTTAAATTGTACGTGGCTGTTTCACAGCTGTACCTGCTTAGGGCGGGGCTCCAATCTCCTGGAGCAGGGTCGGTGCTGGGCCAGGGCAGAGCCAGGTGGGCTAGGAGGGCAGGTTTTGCCATACAACCAGTGAGGTTCAACGTGTTTCAACTGCAGAGACGGTGCTGCTGCTGTTGGGGGGAAGGATCTGACCCTGGGGGGCCGCTCAGGCCTGCCTCCACCCGGGTGTAGAGTTGTAGGAAGGAGAGGCATGTCTGGCCCCAGTGGAGGGGGCCCAGTAGTGGCAGGCCGTAGGGCCCGGGTGCCTCGGGGGCGCTGACAGGTGGTTGCCGGTGTGCTATTGTTGTGGGTGCCCCTGGCAGAGGTGGCGGGGGAAGAGATCAGGAGTAGGAAGTGTGGGCTTTAGCTATCCCTGAGACTGGGTCTTCTCCCCATCTGGTCAGCCTCCCCATCCCCCCGGAGGTGTGGGGGCTGAGGTAGGATGTCTGTGCAGGGGATTGGAAGAGCTCTCTGTGGCTGCTTCCTCTTCCTTCTTTGCAGTCCCGGCTCCTGTCAGGCACTCTCCTCAGACCCCCAGGAACTTGGCTCCGGCCACCCGTCCCTGCTGATCTGTCAGTATGCAAATTGGTTGTTACTAGGACACCTTAACGGACAATTAGCATATTACCTCTTTATATGTATAGATTTTTAAATCTTTATTGTTCAAGCATCTTATTCACTCTTATCTCTCTAAACAAGGGAAACACACCCAAAGTTTTAAAATGTGTTTCTTTGTATAGTTTTGAAATCAAGTAGTATAATGTGAATAAATTTAATATAATTTGTTACAATGTTGATTCATAGAGAATGTTGGTATATTTTACAATTTTGTTTCCTGGTTTACTATTAATCAACTGATTTGTTTCCATTCCATAAACTTTAGATATTTATTTTTTCTTTCTTTCTTTTTCCCTCTCTCTCAGAATCCAAAACCCAACCCAATAATTTTCCAGATATCAGAAAGTTAGCAAAAGTTTATTTTTATTATCCACAGGCATAAAAATACAATCTTTTTATTTTTTCCATTACTGGTGAAATATTAATATTAGAACATACTTGAGTTCATTTTTTTTCTTTTTAAGGCCCTTCTTCAGGGACTTCAGCTTCTCCACAGGAAATTGTTTCTTGACCTTTTAAAAGTGCCTAGTACTCCTTAATATTATAAAAAATGTTAGATCAGCCCTAACTGGTTTGGCTCAGTGGCTAGAGCGTCGGCCTGCTGACTCAAGGGTCCCAGGTTCAATTCCGGTAAAGGGCATGTACCTTGGTTGCAGGCACATACCCAGTAGGGAGTGTGCAGGAGGCAGCTGATCAATGTTTCTTTCTCATTGATGTTTCTAACTCTCTATCCCTCCCTTCTTCTCTGTAAAAAATCAATAAAATATATTTAAAAAATGTTAAATCATTGAATGCTGAGTTCTTTTTCCTAACTCTTTCCTAATTTTCCAATGATCTAATTTTTTGTTAATATTTCTGACATTATCTATTTCTACAGCCTCCCACAAACATATAATTCTCTCTCTTGCAGTTCTTCCCATGCCATCTCTGATTTCTACCACATATGAATGCCTCAATTACTTTTTGAATCAAAAGCTATTCACTCACTCATCCAATGTTTACTGTTTATCTGCCATGTGCCAATTCCTAAGTAAGGGGCTAATGATATGTGATATAAAAATGCATGTTTCTACAATTACTATATTTTTCAATAAACAGACACAATTTCAGTTTACCTTTTCTTGAGTATCTATAATAGATAGATAATAGATAGATAGATAGATAGATAGATATATGCACAATATATAAAATATACTTAAATAAGATAAACTACTAACATATTAAAAGAACAAAATGGCAGCAAAATCAAAATCCTTAAAAAACTGAAGGAAGACAAAAAAGCATCTCTTATATAGCTAGGAGTTATATGGTTTTAGTAATTTTAAATATCACAACTGTTAACATAGTGAACCTTATTTGATTATTAGTCTTGCATCAAAGTTTGAGAGAGTGTTAATATCGTTCTAGATTTTATCTAGTGACCTACAGTAAAACCTCAATATAACAGACTGATTCGGTTGAGGGGGTGCCCAATAAAGCAGAAAGCCCATTATATAAAAAAGAAGGTTTTTTTTTTAAAATATATACCAGTATGTTAAATAAATGACTGATTATTTAGTTTGTCTGTTTTTAATTATGTAGATGGGTTTGTGTAATTAAAAGTAAGTATGCATGAAAAGTTTACTTTCACAGAAAAGTTTTCTATAAGTATCACAGTAATTTTAAATTTATACTGAATAGGTATAATAAATGTGTGCACTCATTAGTCACCAGGAGTAACAAATGCACACTGCTAGGGCATGACGTAGCGCAGTAGAAACATCATTGCAGAAAGTCATGCCACTTGACACGGAACCAATTGCCATTCTATGAGTTGTGATCATGTGCTAATCATTCTCTGAACAGTATTTACCAGAGGTGACACTTGGATTTTAATATGTAGACTATCATTGTAGCTATGTAATATTTATTTACGTTGGTGAAATTACTACAGGTTTTTCTAACATATGGCCTATTTGCTAAAATTTGTTAAAAATAACAGTGAATTAACAGCAAAAAAAAAAAAAATCTGTTAATTTAATTATAAGCATTGGTGAAAAGCATTGTAAAATTAACAGGATGTTAATTTTTACATAAAACATACAGACCAGAAATTTTGTCCATTAAACCAAGGTTCACAAAATCAAGTGTTTAATGTATGCACTTCTTTCATTTGAGGTTTGTATTTTTGCGTTTTTATTTTACTAAAAAAAAAAATCCTAAATTTATCAATTAATTACATCCCTCTCACAATCTGGGACCGCTGACTCCTAACTGCTCACCTAATCACCTGCCTACTTAATCACTCCTAACCACTCTGCCTGCCTGCCTGATCGCCCCTAACCGCCTCTGCCTCGACCCTGCCATCGTGGCTTTGTCAGGAAGGACATCCAGAAAGACATCCGGAAGACATCCGGTCTATCTGGTCTAATTAGCATATTACCCTTTTATTAGTATAGATAAGTTTCAAGAGTACAATTCTCTGATACATCATCTGTATATTGCATTGTGGACTCACCACCACCCAAAGTCAAATCTTCTTCCATCACCATATGTTTACCCTCCTTTCCCTTTACTAGCCCCTCAACCAATCCTCCTTCCCTCTGGTAACCACCATTCTGTTTTCCCTGTCTATGAGTTATTATTTGTTTGTTAATTTGTTGCTTTCAGTTTTATATTCCACATGAGTGAAATCATATGGTTCTTAAATTTTTCTGTCTCACTTTTTTTCCCTTAGCATAATATTCTTAACATCTATCTATGTTGTCGTAAATGACAGTATTTTTTCTTTTCTTATGTCTTAGTAGTATTCCATTGCATATATGTACATATCTTTTTTATCTAATCATCTATTGAAGAACATTTTTGTTGTTTCCATGTCTTGGCTACTATGAACATAGGCGTGCATATATCATTGTGAATATATATTTTACAAATTTTGGGGGTAGATAACCAGAAGTGAGGTTGCTGAGTCTTATGGTAACTCTATTCTTAATTTTTTAAAGAGCCTCAATACTCTTTTCCCTAGTGACTATAAAAATTAATTTTTATAATACTTTGTCAATTGTGAAAATTGGCTTCAGATAACAATGTGAGTTTAGATCAAAGCTGAATAATATTTTAATTCTCAAAATGGAATTTGCTCTACAAAAGCCTAAATTTATATTTAAATATAGTATAGTTTAGACTCTTATTGGAATAATTCTAAGATAGGCCATTATATATTATAACATTAAACACATATTGCTATCTTGTAAGCTTTTACAAGTAATTTAATAAATCATGAGATGCAACAGACTTGTTTGAGTTTAAAGCTTAACAGGGTTAAACTGATAGTTCATTCATTTTATAATTATTATTCAACACATTGAGGCATTCAGGTTCAGTAAATATTATACCCATTTAAACATAAACACATACACATATGTAATGTTAATATAACATTTTCTTGAAACACATCCAGTGTTTCAAGTCTGTTAGGCTTAAATTTAGAATCTAATGGTATCATTAAATATATGATTAGGTATTTTACCTGAATATCACACTCTACTAATTAGCATCTAAATTTAATAAGAGTATGGTAGATCTTTTAGCATTTCATTTTGACTTATTTTGTAATGTAATGGGAAGTTTTGGGTAAAATATACTGACAATTAATATCTATTCAATATTTCATCTACCTATCATCGATTGATTGGATGGAGACATAAGGGATAGGATGGATGGGATGGTAGTGAATAAAGTAATTCCTCTTTGTACCAGAGTAGATTCTCATTATAAGAGATTCTCTTATGGAAGATAAAAATATCAGTTTTCTAGTTTTCTATTTATTTTATAATCAGACAGTATACATTCATAGTATACAGAAGCAGACACAATTATTTGTAGTCCTGCAGAATAATGGGATAAATAAAAAAGGACAGCAATTTACACAAATAATGATAGATGTTTTACCTATCTGATATAACTTGCCTCATTAGTCTAGGGCTGTGGTTGGCAAACTGCAGCTCGCGAGCCACATGCGGCTCTTTGGCCCCTTGAGTGTGGCTCTTCCACAAAATACCACAGCCTGGGCGAGTCTATTTTGAAGACTGGCGTTAGAAGAAGTTTAAGTTTAAAAAAATTGGCTCTCAGAAGAAATTTCAATCGTTGTACTGTTGATATTTGGCTCTGTTGACTGAGTTTGCCGACGACTGGTCTAGGGTAAAATACTGGTATAGTCACATTTCTTGTTTTGCTAAATGATCACTTTTGCCAATACTGCCTTATTTCAGGAAGAGTGGTATTTTCCTCATCAGGGAAATACAATTTGTTTACAAATCCAATTGTTTATTTAGAAATACCTTGATTGAGTTATTGAGTCTAAAATGAGGGTCTATTCAGCCTTATTATACCAAGAAGAGAGACATCGGTTGTCTGATAAATTTATTTCTGTTATTTTATTTCACTATCCTATAGTAGTGCTGTTGAACAGCATACTCTCATAGAGGCTTTGTCTATTACAGGTATAACATTGCTTCTCCATTTCCTTGAATGGAGAACCTTGAAAACCATTTTTAGTCTGCAAAATTGGAATTCTCTTATTTCTTACACACACAATCACTTTTTCCTAAAGCTCAAATACCATCAAGAGGACAGGTGTTTTAATGATCAGTCAGGTTTTAGGATTAGTCAAACATTTTTTAAAACAATACTCCATCAAAATTACTTGAAATTTTTTAAAAACTAATTTGCCAACCTAGATTTGTCCTTTCTTTAATAAAATAGTATTTAATTGTATTTCTATGACTTTCTGGCACTAGACTTTACATGTGTTGCCAAAATCCCATATGTTTCTCCAGTTTTGAACATGAGAATGCTTGGTCATCCCATCCCACATTTCCCATAATGTCCTGGGCTCTATATGGAAAAATATCAATTCCCAATAGCTTCATTGCATTCCAAAGGGGTAGCAACTTTTGTGAAGGTCATCACCTGCCAGGATTATATCTGTATAAATAAAAGAGTCATTCTTATCCTAAAGTATAACCAAAGAAGAAAATTCTTCTATATATATAAAAGCCTAAGCAACCGAAAGACCAAATGACCGAATGACTGAACAACTGAATGACCGGTTGCTATGATGCACACTGACCACTAGTGGCAGATGCTCAATGCAAGATCTGCCCCCTGGTGGCAAGTGTGCTTCCACAGACAACCTCCCATAGCTGGCCAATCTCCCCCGGTCCCTCACCCTGGCTGGCGGGCCAACCTCCCAAAGTTCCTTCCCCTGGCCAGCCGGCCCTCCCAATCAGCCCCAATTGCTGGCCTGGCCGAGGTACCCCACCTGTGCACAAATTCATGCATCAGGCCTCTAGTAATAGTAATAATCTATATATACTGTATAAAAAGCCAGTAACCGGAACGCCATAACGAATAGAATGACCGATCGCTATGACGCCCACTGTGGCCAGCTAACTGGTGGGATGGAAGAGTGAGGCCAGCTGGCCAATCTCCTGCATCCCCACACCCTGGCCAGCCTGCCCTCAATGGGCCCACAGCCCCTCCCCCATGTCTGGCCCCACCCCTGATTGCCCCCCTACCCCAATAGGGCACGGGGCCAGCTGGCCAACCTCTTGCAACCCTTCCCCCTGGCTGGCTCCATGCCCAATTGGCCCCCACCACCCAGGTCAGCCTGCAGCCATTCCTCCCAGCCAGCCCCACCTCTGTTTGCCCCCCACTCCAATAGGGAGTGGGGCCAACTGGCCAACCTTCTGCAGGCTGACCTGCCCCTGATGAGCCACCACAACCCCAATGCCCCCCCCCCAATAAGGGGCAGGGTTGGATGGCCAACAACCCATGGCCCCTCCCCTAGGCTACTGGCCTCCCGATCTACCTCCCACCCCATTTGGGGGCGGGGCTGGCTAGTCCACCACCCACAGCCCCTTCCCATGGCCTGCCCTACCCCCAATCAGCCCCCACCACCCAGATCAGCCCACAGCCCCTTCCCCAGCCAGCTCCACCCCCAATCGTTCCCTCCGCAACACCAATTGGTGGTGAGGCTGGCCGGCCAACCTCTCACGGCTCCTCCCCCAGCCAGTGACTCAAGATTGGGCCCCCACCACATTCAGGGGCAGGGCCAGCTGGCCCACCACCCACAGCTCCTCCCCATGACCATCCCTGCCCCCAATAGGCCCCCCCAACCAATCGGAGGTGGGGCCTGCTGGCCAATCACCTTTAGCCCCTCCCCCCAGCCAGCCCGGCCCTGACAGGGCCCCGCTCAGGGTGGGCCAGCCAGCCAACCTCTCACCATCTCCTCCTGACAGGCCTGGCCCCAATCTGCCTCAATGAGGGCCAGGCCAGCTAGACCCCACTGGTGCACAAATTTGTGCACTGGGCCTCTAGTAACAATAATAACAAGATGGCAAGTAACAACAATAGCGTTAGTTAACCAGCTCCTATATTTTCATTACTTAAGTGACAAATGGAAAGGGAGATTATATGAAAACTTCTCTTAAACACAGATGACATAGCTTTAATGGTATCTGTAACCTAACTCGAATTATTAGACAAAATGCTTTTCATTTTATAAGTTTGGGAGAAATCTGAAGAAAGATGCATACATACTAGGTGCATCATGATATTCATACAGCATTCTTATATTTTCTTGAGTTAGTCTTATATTGTCAGTGGTTTTATCATCCAGAGCTCACTTTAAATCCATTTACTCATTCATGCAGTGAACAGAATATAAAGATTGGAAATTAGTGGGAGAATATTAAATCAGGAGATTTTTTTAAAATCCCTGGATAGATGCTTTAGTCTCTTTGCAGGGCTATATAATTCAGTTGTGGACCTTGCGCCCTGCCTTTACATAGTAAGACAGGTGGGAACTTTAGGCCAGCCCATGCTCAGTTGCTCGAACTTCTGCATAAGTTTGTATTTATCCTAAAAGTACTGATGTCTTTTTATATTTTGTTTTCCCATAGAGGAAACTATTTTTTTTCATGTAGTCTTCCTGGAGAGAGAGGAATATATAATTTGTTTAAGACCCTATGTGTTAACAGAAGCCTGATTATTTTTTTCTGTGATGACAGTAACAATTTCATAGTATTTTTGGCTAAATTATTCATCTATGACTAAGAAAATGAGCTCCCCTTCCCTCTCCAAATATATATATTTGTATTTGATAGTTGAAACATTTCCATGTGCCACTTATTAAATAAGAAAATAAAAGTTAGGTTAGTTCAAATATCATTTGGAATATTAGCCATACCTAGACAAGGTCAAAGAGAAATGTCTATCTAAGGTACTCACCAGTCATCTTAGGGATTTATAATCTTAAATTGTTTTTTGAATGAGAAAAAAGCAAAGTATGGTTAAGAATTTATTCATTTCTCCATTCTCCAAACTTTATTTTGCCTGTTTAAACAATACTTATATTTTTCCTAGTTTGGCAACACATTCACTCTTGCTGCCAAAAAGACAGAACATCTGAAATCTGTTTTTAAGCAGTGTCACTTTTTCAAAGTAATAGGCACAACAAGAAGAAAAGAAACATCTGCTATCTGCAGATCTTTTTCCCCTTTCCCCCAACATCAATCTAGCAAGATTTTGGCAAGCAGCTCCTTGTGCACTAAGTCACAGAAATGTCAAAGGGGAGTAGAAATGAGAGTGGGCACCTCTGTTGAAATGTCACTTTGAAAGTAAATAAAATCAATTGAAAAAATGCCATCTAAAAACAAGAAAGTTGGCAGCCGGATAAGTTGCACTGTATCGTAGGCAGTTGAAGTAGCCACAAAATGACCCTTTTTTCCTACAGCTTTTTTCATAAAATGGTAAAACAATAGACATGAGCTTTGATTTAAAATTCAGTGGCATTTATTGCCTTGAAATTGGTTAATTAAGACTACTTTCTACTGAGAGTAAGCTGGTATTTTAAGTAAAAACATGTATCATATGTGAAAAATCTTAAGTTATTTTTATTTATAAAATTGCCTTCAGAAATATTAGCATTAGGTGTCAGAAGAATTCTCTATGCAGTAAGGTGTAAAGCCCAAAGATTCAGAATCTCTGGGTTTAGGTTTTCAGCTCCACCATTTTAGCTCTGTTATCTGTGAGCAAGTTACTTGAACTCCCAGTGTCCAATTTTCTAATCTGTAAATGTTGATAGTAATAGTATCTAACTGGATTTTTTTTGAGTATTAAGAACAAAGTACTTAGAATTGTACCTAGCATGCATATATACTCAGTAAATTTTGCTTATCATTATTAATTAAAGTATCCCCAGTGATTCACTGGCATTCTTTCTATCACAAACCTATTCTAAAAAAGCAGTTTCTTCTTCTAATTTTCATTTTTCATTTACTATGTTTCTGGAATGACCAAAGGTGTTGACTCCTAAGCAATAATAGTGTGTGTAAACACTCCTCACAGAGCCATCAATAAACCTGTTGAAAATGGAAATGGCTTAAAAACTTGGTGATTCAAGGTACAGTGTAGTCTTCAAAGAACCAAATGCAGCAAAATTAAGATCATTATAATAGAAAAAAAAATGATCAGGCAATCATTATTGGACATGATGGTTTTGCTGAACTGATGTACAGATCTCTAAAGGACCTCCATAACATTTGCTTGTTTAATTTCCAGACTCATCTACAGCTAACAGCCTTGTCTAAATCCTCAAATCTCTTACATTATACAGATTTTGCATTCTAGAAGAATTGTCAAGAAACAGAATAACCTCACATGATTTATTTGGGAGCCTAAGGCCGGCAGAGAGGCAGGTAGGGGTGACCAGGCCAACAGGGAGAGCAGTGAGGGGCAACCAGGCTGGGAGGGGGTACAGTGAGGGGTGATCAGGCTGGCAGGCAGAGGCAGTTAGGGGTGATCAGGCTGGAAGGGGGGGCAGTTAGGGGCGATCAGGCAGGCAGGCCGGTGAGCGGTTAGGAGCCAGCAGTCTAGGATTGTGAGAGGGATCCCGAATTGGAGAGGGTGCAGGCTGGGCTGAGGGGACACCGCCCCTCCCGTGCACGAATTTCATGCACTGGGCCTCTAGTGGTTAAAATAATAGACTTGATAAATGGAACTTTGGTCTTCCTTTAACTATGAAATAGAAGCAAAGTGTTTAGGCCTTCAGATTAATAAGGTAGAAGAATTGTGGATCACTGAAATAATCAAACCCTTGCCATTTCAGGAATAAGCTATTAATTAACGTGTGTTAGTTATTGCTCTTTGGTCTTTGAAATAGCAGCTTATCCAGAATACTAATAACTAAAACTGGATTTTATTTTGACTTTATAATAGTATTTTGTAAAACTTTGCCTACAGGCTCTGCTGCTCTAGATGTAGACAAAGGAGAAAAAAATTGTATACTGTTGGGCAAAGAGATGGCATTGCTTAAGATCTCTTTCTTGTTCTACATTGCCCTCTCTCAGCCTGCTCTGTCTCCCATCTCTAACATACCATCTCTCAATATCCCTTGATTCCTCAATGCAGAGCAGAAATCTTAGGCAGAGACAAAATAAACTTTTCTGAAAATGATGTTATGAATATGTAATCAGCATTATAAAACAGTTAAAAAAAAACAAGTGCATTGATTAAATAGGTATATTAAGTGACTTGTCTTTTCACAAATTAGTTCTTATATTTGTTTTTCTAGAAATCAAACCTATTTCTTTCCCTATGCATTCCTTAGTATTCCTTGCAACTAAACTTGCAAAAGTTTCCCAATTGTAGTTGTAGGACCTGGCCTTGGCTACCTTGCTTTATCTGTTACTTTAATAAACATTGCATTGTTTTTGCCTATCAAGTATTCCATATCCATTCTTCTGGAAACAAATTATTTTTAAGTGTCAGACTTGTATTCTTATTGAATCTCCAGATCACCACATCACCATCATAGACTTTTCTTGCTAGTCTCTACATGATTACTCATTAGTCACAGCAATTTGATCAGTGTTGAATACACAGTCAAAAAAGAAATTCAGAAGATCAGGTTATTATTATCAGACAAGGTTGGTCCCAATATAAAAAAAAATAAAGGTATTTGTGGCCCTCATAATAATACTGTTTTCAATATCTAACAAATATTCAAGAGTCTTTATGCATTAAATAATATGTGTCATAATTCATGAAGAAAAAATTACTAAAATATAGAAAACTACTAATAAGTATCTTACGCTAATTAACCCCTCCAAGGAAATGAAAATCAAGTAGATAAACAGTGAGACAATTCAACATTCATAAGAAAAATACTATCCTGGTGAAGAATTGCACTGAAAATAAGGTAAGCTTATGCATATTTGGGGTGAAGGAGTATATGAAAAATCATGTACCTTTTCCTCAATTTTGTTGTGAATATAAAACTTCTCTAAGAAAATTATTTTAATTAATAAAAATACATGCATATGCCCCAGCCAGTTTGGCTCAGTGGATAGAGTGTCATCCTGTGGACTGAAGGGTCCCAGGTTCAATTCTGGTCAAGGGCATATGCCCCGGTTGTGGGCTCGATCCCCAGTTGGGGGCCTTCAGGAGACAGCCAATCGGTGATTCTTTCTCATCATTGATGTTTCTATCTCTCTCTCTCCTTCTCCCTTCCTCTCTGAAATCAATAAAAAAAAAGATATTTTTTAAAAATAAAAGCACACATGATCACTCACCGCCTCTCTACCCACCCAAATAATATACTGATAATTCCACATAGTTTTCTTTCTCAGGAAGGTAGCCAAAAACCTAGAGCTGCCAGGGATAAATGAATAAGCAAGAAAAATAGAAGTTGGAGATACTTAAATTTTAGCATGAGGCCTAATTTTTTTTTTCTACCACGTTACTCATTACATAGCACATTTTTAAGTATCTCAAAAGTAAAACAATTCAACATCTTGTGAACTGAAGGCAGTCAGTTTTATTTGTTCTTCAGGAAATAAATCAGGTATTGTTCTCAAAAGAAAAAGTAAACCTATAGAAGACTAGAATATCATAATTAAGGAGGTTAATCTAAAAATATGTAAACAATACACAGATAAAAATTACATTAATACAGAAACTGAGAGACATAAGTAAAGCATTAAAGTTAATTTTCCTTTATGGAACTTTCAAAACTTAGTGAATAGAAGCATCAGCTTTGGATGCTTCTGGAATAGATATAGGCCAATATAGACCAAGAGATAGCTTCTCAAATATCTTTGTTCTAAGTGTAAGGATAAACCAGAAATAAAATTGTGTCACCATTACCAACCAGTACCTCCAAATGAAATGTGATGCAAGAATCTATGTATACAGAGGCCTGGTGCACAAAATTCATGCACGGGGGTAGGGGGGTCCCCTCAGTCCAGCCTGTATTCTCTCTAATCCGGGACCCTTCAGGGGATGTCCCTCTCACAATCCTGGACCGCTGGCTCTTAATAGCTCACCTGTCTGCCTGCCTGGTCTCCCCTAATTTCTGCCCCCTACCAGCCTGATCTCCCCTCACTGTCTTTGTGTGCCGGCCTGGTCGCTCCTAACTGCCCCCTGTTTCTGGCCAGGTCACCCCCAACTGCTCCCCACTGCCAGCCTGGTCACCACTCACTGCCACCCCCCCCCGCCTGCCTGGTTGCCCCCAACTGCCCCCCATCAGCCTAGTTGCCTCTCACTGCCCCCCTGCCAGCCTAATCACCCCCAACTGCCCCCCGCTGCTGGCCTGGTTGCCCCCAAGTGCCCCCCCGCCAGCCTGGTCACCCCCAACCCCACCACCCTAGCCAGCCTGGTTGGCCCTAACTGCCCCCACCCCGCTGGCCTGGTCACCCCTAACTGCCCCCTGCCAGCCTGGTCACCCCCAACTGCCCCCCTTGCTGGCCTGGTTGCCCCAACTGCTCCCCTTGCTGGCCTGGTTGCCCCTCATGGAACCCCTGCCAGCCTGGTCACCCCATGCAGACTGTTGTTCAGTCTTTTGGTCATCCCTCACTAACCCTCCTGCCAGCCTGGTTGTAGGCAGCCATCTTGTGAGGGTGTGATGGTCAATTTGCATATTACATCTTTATTATATAAGATAAAAGCCTAAGTTACTAAATGACTGAATGACCAAATGAGCAGTCGACTGGTCGCTATGACGTGCACTGACCACCAGGGGGCAGATGTTCAACGCAGGAGCTGCCCCTTGGTGGTCAGTGTGCTTCCACAGTCAACCTTCTGTGGCCAGCCAACCTCCTTCAGTTCCTCTCCCCAGTGATATGGCCCTGATTGGCCCCAATCACTGGCCATGCTGAGGGATTCCACCTGTGCATGAATTTGTGCACCAGGCCTCTAGTCTATAATAAAGAGCTAGACTTCAAAAAGGATGTTTTTCAAATCCACTATGACTGAATGCCAAAAGAAATCTCAACTTCATAATGTCATCCTAGGCCACAGAACATTATTTCTCTTGTGAGCCATATGGAAATAAAAAGTAAATCTTTCCAGGAAAAAAACACAACTTCTACACACACATTGTATATTTCCACAGTTAAATTATTCTAGAAAATAAACTATACAAAAATAAATGAATAAATAAAAGTTGCCAAACACACACATATGTCCATACATACAAACTTACATGCAGGAATATAAATTGGAATCAACAGAAAAAAACATATAGCAAAAACAGAATCAGAAATATTCCAGATACTGGATCAATAAGTATGAGTTTAAATGACTAGTTGAGTAAATCTGTTAATAAATGAAAGACAGATATAAAATATTAGTAGATAGCAAGCTAACTTGAAAACAAGATAGAACTCTAGTAACTGAAAATATAATTACTAAAATTAATAACTCAAATGAAGACAATGTAAACTCAAAAACTAGAAATAAAATAATACATTTTGCATGATTTATTTTAAATATATTTAAAACCAAACAATTATATAATATTAGGAGTAAGAATAGCGGTTATCCTAGGAGTAGACTAATCTAATATGTGTAAGGAGCTGCAGTACAGGGACTTCTGGGGTGCTTGTTCTAATCTGGGTTACATGGGTATGTTGCTTATAAAATTCATTGAGCTCTATAAGACTTTTATACTCTCCTTTAGATTATACATAAGTAAAGAGTTACATATAATGAGTATATAAAATGATATATCTATAAAGGTTTCTATGTATATAAAATTATAATATATAAATATTATATAAAATTTATTATATCTGTATATATATGTACATACATATGTGTGTGTATATATATATATATATATACATATGTATGTATTAATATATACAGTATGTATGTATTAACCAGACAAAAAGCCTATGCTACTGCTACAAAATAGCTCGTAGAATGCAGGTTTCAAACTTTTCTATGGGTATGCATAAGAAGCGTTATTTAGGTAGCTGGTTATATATACCTTAAAAAGAAACTATTAATTATGAAATTTGTAAAATACATACAAAATAGAATAGTCTATAAATCATTATTTATTTATTACCCATATCCAGTTTAACAATTAACTCATATTTAATTTGATTTTATTTATACTCTTACTCATTAGCTACAAAGAATTATCTTTGAAGAGATAATGACTGAAAAACCTGTCTATATCTGAAAGATATCAAGCTACATATTTAAGAAGTAGAACTAATCCCCAAAACGATAAAGTATAGTAAGACTATAACTAGAAATAACTTAAAGAAAAGGCACAACAAATGAAAACTATAATATAAGATGCTATAGTTAATATATATCAGTAATTAATTATTAATGATCCTAGATATATGCTATTTTCTAGAGCAATCCTAGATATATGCTATTTTCAAGAGAAAAAATGAAACATAAGGGTGTAGTAATGTTAAAAAATAAAAAGTAACACAGGTTAATGCTAAAGATAACAAAAGCTCTTGTAGTAATACTAATACTAGGCAAAAAGCTTTAAAATTAAAAGAAAAAATAATTACCAGGGCTAAATAAAATTACTTTATAATGATAAAATCTTAAGTCATCATTTAAAAAATATATTTAATTTACATACAACTATAGCATAGTTTCAAAATTTATAGAAGTTACAAGAAGAAATAGGTAATATCACAATGGGAAATTTTAAGAAAAACGATTTAGTTAAATATAAACATTTTTTTAATTTTGTTTTTTTTAGAGTCCACTTTTGATAGATATGTATTTATTGGCATTTAATTGTTTATATTTTTTATCTTTTTTTTCTTTCTTCTTCAAAAAGAAGATTCTTTAATATTTCATGTAATACTGGTTTTGTGGACATGAACTTCTTCAGCTTTTTCTTGTCTGGGAACCTCTTTATACAGTCAAACCTTAGTTCTCCAATTCTCCCGTCTTGAACAATTCAGTTCTTGACCAAATTATTTGCATAAAAATGTCTCAGTGTTAGAACAAAATGTCAGTTTTCGACCTTACAACCCCTTCATGCTGATACATCAGCATGACAAAATGCATCTCTCATGCCACAAAGGAGAGAATGTGACATAGTTTACTACTAAACCTTGAATTGTTAACATCTAAGGAAATTGTGCTGTTTTTTGTTTATTTTTTTTTGCTTTTGTTGATGGCAAATGGACAATTAGCACAATTTTAAAACATATAGAGGCCATCAAGAGTGCTAAGGGTGTGAAAAAACAATGATCACAGGAAATTGAAGAGGTAGAAAAACTGTTGTTGATTTAAATAAATAAAAAGTAGTTAGCAGGTGACAGCATTCTGAAACAGTAATATATGAAAAAGTGAAGATGCTGCATACTGACTTCCTAAAAGACACCTCTGAAACGAGTGCTGAAATTGACTCATTAAAGACTAGTAGGGGGTGGTTTGATAAGTATAAGAAAAGAAGTGTTTGTGTATAGATGAAACAGTACATTAGACATGTACCATGTATAAGGAAGGTTAAAACAAGAAATAATAGTGACATCTGGAACAATTTAATTCAATTTATGTTATTTCGATTTTTGATTTGGTTTTCAAATA